>NC_064641.1:187259067-188486987 GCF_023864345.2 Schistocerca serialis cubense | reverse complement strand
GCTCTCCCTTTGATAGTATATGTTTTGTCAGTTACAGGGCTGGAATAGATGGTAGTAAAGGGTGCATAGGGCAAGTCTTGCAACGGGGATGGTCACAGGGATAGGAGCCATAGGGTAGGCAGGGGAGTCCAGAAGGAGCATAGGGTCTGACAAGGATGGTGCAGAGAATAGGAAGGCGACGAAAAGCTATTCTCGGTGTGGTGGGCAAAATCTGACAGGATGGATCTCATTCTCTTCAAAAGCTACTTCATTCCTTGTGAATTTTGTTTTTCCTGTTTTTTTCTTTTTTCCCGTATCTGCAACATTTTTTGCTTTGGACTGAATAACTTTGTTAGATAATTGTGTCTGCTCTCTTTCAGGTTTAATTACCATTGTCAAAAAATATTAAACTTGTTGCTTATAATATGAATTAGGATTGATTTGATTTTAACAGGGAAGCTAAAACAGCTTAGGTCTAACCCACCACTGTCCACACCAAAACTAAGTTTATTGTGCGGTATCACTCCCTGTATATCTAGTAAAGCCAACCAATGCCCTTAAATAGTGCAAGGAGTCTGTCTACCAGTTTTTTGTTAGACACAATTTCTTCAGGCCTAGTTGTCCCGAAGATTCTGTATTTTTTACTCTCCAGTGCCATGCATTCGAAGATTAGGTGTGATGCAGTTTCTTCACCCTCATCACAGTTCCTACATTTAGGGTCCTCTTCTGTTATACCCATTGTGTGTAGGTGTTTTTTGAAATTCCCATGGCCGGTCATCAGTCCAGTCATGAGTTTGATCTCTTTCCTGTTCAATCCCAGGATTACAGAGCTTCTTGGGCATCATTACCTTACCACGTTTTTGTTTATGGACCTTGGTCCCATATTCTACGTGCTGTTTCCTAAGCCAGTTCTGTAGTTCTAATTTGATCATAGCCTTGGTGATTGTCAGGACAGGTTCCAGTCCAATAAATGGAGTTGTTGTCCCCATCCTAGCCAATCTGTCGGTTTGTTCATTGCCACAGATCCCTGAGTGGCCAGGGACCCACACTAGGTGTACCCTATTCCTTCCCCCCCAGGCTCCACCAGAGCCCTGTGGCATTCTGCAACAATCTTAAGTCTTGTTGCAGGAGCTGCCAATGATTTCAGGGCTGCCTGGCTGTCTGCATAGATGTAGATGCTATGATCTTTGTAGCACCTACGCATATTCTCCTCGACACACATGCCTTGATTGCAGTAATTTCAGCTTGGAATACTGAGGCCAGTTTTCCTAGGGAGATGATGTCCTCCAGTCTTGACTGAACCCCGTACACCCTTGCCCCAATGCCTTGGTCTATTTTTGACCCATCAGTGAACCAAACGATGTCCCATGTAAGGTATCAAACTGTTTTTTCCCACTGCTCCCTGCTTCCAGTTATTATATTGTAAGGCTTGTCGAAGCAGTTGGGAGTTGTTATATATTCAGCAGGCATTTCCCCAGCCATTCCTATATTTACCTCACTCACTATGTTAGCGTGTGATTTTGGATATCCGAATGAGACCCAGTTTTTGCCAGTTTTAAGTGTGTGTGCCCCAGCTGCTGCCTCCATCTTGACCCAAAGGTGTAGTGGGGGCATGTCCAGCATGGCTTCCATTCCAGCAGTTGATGTGCTGCTAATTCCACCTGCTGTGGCTAAGCTGGCCAATCTCTGCACTTTAGCAAGCTCCTTAGCTGCAACCCGCTGTTCTACCTTCTTCCATCACACAACGGCCCCGTAAGAAATCCTAGGTCTGACTACAGTGGTGTATATCCAATGCGTACCCCTTGGGCTTAGGCCCCAGTTTTTGCCACAAGGTCTTCTAGTACTCACTAGAGTACTTTTTGCCTTGGAGCAGATACTCTTAATATGAGGAGTCCACGTTAGTTTCTCATCTAAGGTTACCCCCTAGAGATTTCACCATCTCCTTCACAGGTAGAGTTTCATGGAAGAGCTTTAGATTGCAACTTGAGTGTTGAATATCTCTCTTCATAAATGACACCACAACAGTCTTCTTAAGATTAACCCTCAGATCATGTTTAATGCACCAATTTTGCACAATGTCCAAACCTCTATGTGCCATATTTCTAACTGTCTCAGCAAATTTGCCAAGTATTACTATGATAAGGTCACCTGCGTATACTTGGCAGAAGCATTGTGTAGAATTTAATTCCTCAATGAGTCCGTTCACCACTAGATTTCGCAATAGAGGGACAAAACTCCCCCTTGTGGGCAGCCTCTAGTGGTGTTAATTGCCATATTTTCATTCATCATGGTGGACTCTACCTTCCTTCGACTAAGCATGACGCTAGTCCACCTACATGTAGTGGTCCCCAGGTCATGCACCTCTGTTGCCCGTACCATGGAATCGAAGGTCGTGTTACTGAAGGCCCCCTTGATATCCAGGAAGATGCAGAGGACTATTTCTTGTAAGTGAAGTGCTTTCTCCACCTTCCCAAAGAGTTGGAGAGCTGTCTCACATGATTTACCTGGTTGATATGCGTGTTAGTTTGAATGTAGAGGGGCCCTACTTAGCCTCCTCTCCCCATCATATACATTAACCCCATCATATAAATTAACCAGTTTTTCCAATGTTTTGAGAATGGAAGAGGACAGACTGATTGGTCTCATATCCTTAGCCTTGGTATGATCAGTTCTCCCTGGCTTTTGAATGAAGACAACCTCCAAGCATTGGGAATGATTCCTACTCCTAGGCTAACCCTGAATAGCCTGCATAGAACTCTTATGAGCTTCTCTCCTGCATGATGTAGGAGAGATGGAAAAATTCGATCTGAGCCAGGTGACTTGAATGGTTGGAATGTTCCCACCACCTGTTGGATTTTATTAAAGTTCACACACTCCTTGGCCGATTCCCAGTCCTCTTAGAGTGCCTGAGAATCATTGTCTCTCTGGGATCACATTCAGGTCTGTGTTGTCTGGCAGAGCATATTGAGGAAAGGGAGTTTTGAGGAGCAGTTTCAGCATCTCATGTGCTGTTTCTGTATATTCCCCATCCTCCTTCCTCAACATACCTCCTGGATTGGTTGGTCTCTAGTGAGAATCTTTCAAGTCTGGCTTGTGCAGCCGTGCTCTCTACTTCCTCAGAGAATGCCTTCCAGGCTGCCTTCTTTGCTTGTTTGATTGCAAGATTGTAGGTGACAAGGACCTCACGATATTTAGTCCATTGTCCTTTACTAAACAGTCTTTGTACCTGTTTTCTTTGAGTTTCCAAGTTAATGTTCCACTAAGGTGCACTCCTATTTGTGCACTTCTTGGTGATTATGCAGTTGTCCTGATATGAGGCCACTTTGGCAGAGGTAATAGCCTCTGCTACTTCCTCAAATTCTACTGGATTCCTTATCGAGGTTTTAACTTCCTATAAGCCTAAATCAAGGTCTCTCCTATTTGTCTCCCAGTCTGTTTTCTGGGATTCCTATAGGTCATGGTCTGGTCTGATTCCCATTTCAACCTTGAATTTAATGTACATGTGGTCAGATGAGGATGGCTCCAACACCACATGCCATTGTTTGACATAACTGCCCATCATCATGGAACTAAAGTTTATGTCAGTTATTTCTTCCCTTCTGCTATTCCTGAATGTAGGTTCATTACCCCTATTCAGGCCCTCCAAGTTGTTAGACAAGAGATTCAAGAATGTACTCACCTCTACTGTTGGTGTCCTTGCTGCCCCACACTAGGTTGTGGGCATTAGCATCACATCCAACCATCAGTTGGTCTCCTTGCCAATGGCAAAAGGGGAGGAGAGCTGTCTTTGTAAGGAAGGTATGCTGAGGCCAAAACAATTTCCCTCGTGAAACCTTCCTCACATTGCTGCATTGTAATGGTTACTAAGTCGCTAGAGCAGAAATCCATCATTGGTGTGAAAGAAATTCCATTTCTTACATAGATGCATGTTCTGGAGTTTCTTAGGTTTCTAGCATAAATCAGTTTACCTCCAGTGCCACCGAGGCCCGATACACCCCCTTTATATAACTAGGGTTCTTGTATCAGGGCCACATCCACTTCCTACTTCACCAGGCAGCGACTCAGGGCAGCAAAGGCCCCTTTACTGTGCTGCAGATTATTTTGCAGCACCTCCAGTCTCTGTTTTGCTGACATTTTTGAGGTCTTTGAGAACCCTGATGGTGAACTGCAAGAAACCTAAAAGCAATTTCAGGTCCTGCTCCCGCATCGCCTTCATGGACTTCTCTCTGACCTCCACTTCCAAGGTTCGTCTTTCTGTTGCGACCTTCTGGTTGATCACTCTCCAATCTTCTGTTGAGACTTTTGGGTTCTGGGCCCCTATTTTCCTGAACAGAGTCTTAGGAGAGACTTCATTAAGGATCTTTGGTACCCATATTGATATCTTTGCAGTCTTAAGAAGCTCTGCTGCTGTCTTAACCAGCAGCTTCGCATCTTCCCATGGGGATATCATGGGCACCTTGTCCTTGAGCGATTCCACTGTGTGCACCCCCTCACAGACAAAAATAAGGGCACCGTGACCTCCTGAAGTTGGGTCCTGGGCCAGAGTCATCCCCAATCTTTCCGAAGAGGGCCATCTGCACCAATTCCTCCTGCTGCGAGGTGATGGCCACCAGTGGATAGCCTCCCTAGCCATCCTAAAAATCGAGACTGCAGTACTATGTCTGTTTCACTATTTCTTGCATCAGTTTTTTCTGGACTCGCTTATCCAGGGAGGAGGGAGTCTTTGATTCCTCCCTTATCTGCTTGCTACCTGTCTTTGACATAGTGGGGAGTTGTGTATCCCCTTCAACCTGAGACAGTTTCTTCCTGGGGGTCTTAGGTTCAAGTCCCTTTAATTCCCTCCACTTGTCTTTAGGAAGCCATTCTTTCCCTTCCTTTTTCCTCTGTTCCCTGAGTAATTTCCTCCTCTGGGCCCCAGACAAGCCTTTGATCTTTATCTGGTCTAGCTTCTTGGTTACAGTTCCCACTTCTGGCTCAGGTCTAGACCCTGATTCAGTAGTTGGAATGCCTCCCATCGGTACTGACCCTGATGTCTTGATATCTGAGGTCTCAATTTGCCCCTCAGTTTGTTTTTCTTTGCTTTCTTTAGTTGTGTCCATATTGGTCCCACGAGATTTGGGGATGTACAAGGTCCACACCACAAATACCCCGTGCAGTGTAAGGCTACTTACTCAGGGAGGTTGCCTGGTATGTCTGAAGCTCCATTTACGACACATCTTCCCATGTGACACCCCTTGGCATGGATCGCATCACACCTTGGGTGTGATCAGGGAGTTAGGTAGGACTAGGAGTGGATAGGGACAATGAGACATTGTGCGACACTCTGTCTGATCCATCGCGAGAGGCCTTTTGGCAGTAGGTCCTCTACCTTCGGCATAGACCTCAGCTTGATGCGGATGCGCAAGCCTCTCCACCCGCACGGACAGTACTTTGTCAAGGTGGTGTCCCCCAGAGAGGACGAATTAGGATAGATTGCTACTCATCACAGAGATGGGCATTGAGGGGCAGACAGGTGCCCAGAGACCACAGTGGCATCTCTCTCTCTCTCTCTCTCTCTCTCTCTCTCTCTCTCTCTCTCTCTCTCTCTCTCTCTCTCGTGTGTGTGTGTGTGTGTGTGTGTGTGTGTGTGTGTGTTCTTTCAGTATCTGGAGCGATCTGTAACTGATCGTGTAATCTGGCTTTAATTGTACTTTTAATTTTCCTGTCCGACTGTCAGTGCTTCATTTATGATGTAATGAGTAGCAATTGATACTAATTCATATTATTTTTAATCCATTCCAGATTTTCCATTGTTTGTCCTTGTTGCTTACCTGGAAAATGGTATACTTTTGTCTTTTTAAATAAATTCTCATAATCTACATTCATGATAAGTTTGTTTATTTCTAAATTTGTCTCTATTTTCTCTGTTCGCTTGCCATTCAAAATTGGCTTAACACAGTTTCTTTGTCTGTTTCAATTTTAGTTGTATCTGGCACTTGCCAATGGCATATTCTTCAGATATCCTACTCTTTAGCTACAAAATTTTTATTTTTATTTTTTTTTTTTTTTTTTTTTTTTTTTTTTTTTTTTGTGCAAATTATTGAGTCTAAAGAAAGGTTTGTGAAATTGGAATAGTAGTGAAATAACATCAAACTGGATATAGTAGGGTAATCAGTGGTTCAGTGAAAAAATGGAGGCCAAGTAGAATGAAATGATCCAAGTAGAATTAAAAATCAGAATATATGTTTTAATACAAAGGAGCAAATCAGAGTGGAAATTTAGGTGTCAGCTGTATCATAAACAAGAAATTAAAGACAGTTCTGTAAATACTGATGAAACCTCTAGCATAATAGGAAGCCTTGTTTTAAAAATAAAGTTATTCCATGGAATTCATCAAAGTCTGTGCTCAAATGGGCTTGCATTGTCATGGGATGTACAAGTCGTCTAAAGAGAGTTAAAGAAAGTGACAAGTGCCTGAAAATTCTGTAACAAGATGAAATGGTAGTAGTATATCTTATTGACAATGTAAGGGAAAAAACTAGTTGGGTGTATTCTAGAAATGAAAAGTTAAAGATTAGTGGTGTTTGCCGAGAAGAATAATAATTCCTTTTGTCTTGACATCTCTTTCCAGAAAAATAAATAAATAAAATTGGTAGCTATATACTCCTCCTATAATTGATTGTCGTCATTGACCCCATGTGTGTCGTGTGCTACAATAATGTTATTTATGCTGGTTTGTGGTAAGGACTGCTTCATTGCCACTTCTGATAAAGGCTGCTTTGGCACCAATAGTTGCTGTAGGGTGAACAGTTGTAAGAGATGACCATAGGTCAGGGAGGCCAAGCACATCTGTCTTGACATTTACCACGTCAAAGGGTTGATTAAATCCAGTAGTTACATTCCTGTGAGGCAGATCACTTAGAAACTCAACATCTCCCTCATTAATGTAAGGAGTATTGAGCACAGCACTTTACTCTGTTTAAAGATCACTGCATGTTACAAATCAGTTGAAGTTGAATACAGCGGATCTTGAATCACACAGATGGAGAAACGTGATTATAGTGCATCCCTCCCCCCCCCCCCCAACCAAACGATGTTGATGAGAAAGTGCTTGCCACACGAAATGTAAGTAAAAACAAATATAGGCATGAAAACATCGCGACAAACTAAATTACATTCTAGAAGATAGGTTAACTCCCAGCAAAAAACTTTCTCATCAACATCGTTTGGTTGCAGGTGACAAGCTACCTGCAGTAATTAACACACAAGTGATCTGGAAAATTCATGCTCACCAAATGTAAAGGTATTTACAAAAAGAAACAATCTATTGTTTGAACTAAACATCCACTTCATTTCATAATCATTTAGCAAAAATGTTCACGTTACAGAATAAATAAAAACAAAAAATGTTTGGGTACTGAGAAAAAACGGTGTTTTGCATAACTGACGGACGTCACATCCAACAGCGCATTTTAATGTGTTACGTAGTTTGGGCCAAGGTAAAGAGGAAGGATTTCAGAATCACAGGGGTAGAGAAAGTATACTGCAGACTGGCGTAGTTGAAGAAACACTTCATGAAATCTCATTATATAGATTTCCTAAATTGATACTTTGTGGGTCTACTGTTTTATTACTGGAGGTGCCCAGCAGATATTGTAATTGTGGCCGCATATGTGCATTACACATTTCTTTTGCTGTTAATGAAATAAGGTAACAGTTATCTTGTAGATACTATTTATTCAACAGGCATAGAGAGTTGGCAGTGCAGTGTACTGTCAACAGCACTCGCTCTTTTCATTTATGTTGCAAATACTTTCAATATTGTTACATAGCCACTATACATTCTCTGCAGTATCAGTAGCTGTCTACCTTGTCACACAAATATCTTCCTGGTAGTGTCTTTCAGGAACATGCTTCAATCACTTTTCTGTTTTTTTCATATTTACTCAATATCAGACACCTATTGCTTTGCATAATTTCTACCAATTTGTCATTTACTCTTCCTCCTCCTTCTTCTTCTGCTTTGTCTTCTTCTTCTGCTTTGTCTTCTTCTTCTTCTGCTTTGTCTTCTTCTTCTTCTTCTGCTTTGTCTTCTTCTTCTTCTTCTTCTTCTGCTTTGTCTTCTTCTTCTTCTTCTTCTTCTGCTTTGTCTTCTTCTTCTTCTTCTTCTTCTTCTGCTTTGTCTTATTCTTCTTCTTCTTCTGCTTTGTCTTATTCTTCTTCTTCTTCTGCTTTGTCTTCTTCTTCTTCTGCTTTGTCTTCTTCTTCTTCTGCTTTGTCTTCTTCTTCTTCTGCTTTGTCTTCTTCTTCTTCTTCTTCTTCTGCTTTGTCTTCTTCTAACTGTATAGCACATGGGTGAATAATACATTGAAAGCTGTGCCACTGGAATTCTGCAGCAGTTCATCAAACAGAGTATGACCATATTATAAATTAAAATCTAGCATACTTTGGGAATTTTGAGTTATTCCCTCTCATATTTTCTCGGTATGATTGATTATGTGCTCCCGGCATTCAGCTGAGCAGTTGTTTCCATTTTATACATACTATTTTGATAACCAGCTTAGCCTTCTTGTGGTGCTGTGAGTTACTGATGTGTGTACTCACTGCCTGGACTCCAGCCAGATTGAAATGAAATATGATAAGAGTAGTATTGTGGTATAAATACCAAGTTTCTGGGACTGCTTAGTTGAGCAGCCTATTGAAATACAGATATTGGAAAACCTGATAAACAGGGACTGAGGTTTCATTTTTAAATAAGGCTCTGAGATATGGCACTAATTTTTTTAGGATCTCACTGGCCATCACATCTGCCAGAACTGGAAATTGCTGGAGAAAATGTTCATTTCATAGAATGCCAGTATGGACTGTGAAACCCAAAGGAGAATCAAAGGACATTTTGTTCCGCAAGAGTTGATCTTATGGTCATCTATAAATAGTGGCATGAGACTAACAGTATTTCAATTTGGTTGCAGTTCAGACAGTGAGTGCACGTAATAGCATAACTCACAGCAACTGAAGATGGTTATTGAGTTGGTCAATGAAATTTTGTGCAAAAAAAAAGAAAAAATGAAACAGTAACACTGACATACACAGAGAAGTACTACATTAGTTTTAAGATAACATTTCTGAATCATTTAAGAACTGTGAAAAACTGAATGCAAGAAGTATTTTGAAGTGTCATACACTGATCAACCAGAACATTATGATCACTAAACTGCTTCAGATATAAACTCGTCCTGGTGTTAGCAGTGACACTTGACTAGGAATGACTGCTAGTCATACATGCACGGTACATGTAGTATCAGTGAGCGTGCTGTTCGTGAATGATGAATGTGTGCAATCTGAGTTTGACAGAGGGCAGATTGTGATGGTCCAGAGGCTTGGCATGAGCATTTCGGAAACTACACGACTTGTCGAGTGTTCCAGGAGTGATGTGGTGAGTGTCTAAAACACATGGCGAAACCAAGATGAAACCATGTTCAGATAGTGTGGGGTTGGGCTGCCACCCTTCATCACAAATATCTGATGTCGTAGGCTGGTCAGACTAGTGAAACAGGACATGTGGCGAACTAACATAAAAATTTAATGCTGGGCAGAGTGCAAGTGTGTCTGAGCACACAATGCACCTAACTCTCCTAATGATGAGCCTCTGCAGCTGATAACCCACGCATCTACAGATGTTAGCACCTCAACATCGGGAACTATGAATGAAATGGGTACATGACCATCAGCATTGGATGCTGGCACAGTGGCAGCACATTCCATAATCTGATGAATCCTGATACATTTTTCATCATGCTGATGGGTGTGTGTGAATCCATTGTCTTCCAGGAGAACAGCTCCTTGACACCTGCGTTGTGCGATGGAGAACCATTAGCAGCAGCTCCGTTGTGCTCTGGGGAACATTCACGTGGGCATCCATGGCTCCAGAGGAGCTCGTGCAAGGCACCATGATGGCCTAGGAGTATCGTACGCTGGTTGCAGACCCCATGCATACTCTCATGACGATCATGTTTCCCAATGGCAGTGGCATTTTTCAATGAGATAATGCACCATATCATGAGGCCAGGAGTGTAATGGACCAGTTCGAGGAACTCAGAGGTGGGTTCCAATTGCTGTGCTGGTCTTCCAACAAGCCAGATCTGAATCCAAACAAACACATCTAGAATGGGATTGAACACGGTGTCAGAAATCATCACCCCACCCACCCTCCCTCCCTCCCTGGAATTTACAGGAATTAGGTGGCTTGCATTTGCAGCTGTGGTGCTGGCCTCTTCCAGCAACCTACAAAGGACTCATTGCTTTCATGCCATGTTGCATCGCCACTGTTATCCGTGCCAGGTTTGGACATACCTACTATTAGGTACGTGGTCATAACGTTCTGGCTAATCAGTGTATGGTGGTTCTAGTGTATGCTAAGTTTGATGCTGCAAGACTCTGTTCTACATGGGTGACTTGATACGTAATGTAATGATGTCTCAAAGATACATAAATACTAATGAGCACCCTGTGTTGCCCATATATGTATTTATTCCAACCTTCTATAAGTCCATCTCCTCCCACCCCCTTCACTCTCAATGTTATCACCTTTCGCCTATAGGAGGTTGGTGGCTCTTACCCCACAGTATTTCTTTCCAGAAAGTAAGTAGTATATGGGCCAAGTTTGCTTGAGATCAGTTGAGGGGTATAGGTGGTGCTTTTTTACCCTTAACTTTGCCCATGCCCACACATCTCACATAATTTCGCATATATTTAACATATTTCACACATATTTGTATTCGTAGTTCACATGTATCTGTAGTGAATTATGCTATGCAGTTTCCTTTTCAAGCATCTCAATGTTCATGACATCATACCTCCTGAACTGTGTGTTGTACAATGATATAATTTTGTAGTTACATTCAATGGCTTATTTGGATACTGATAGTGAAATGTTTTTTGAATGGAGTTAGTAGTAAAGAAGCAATAAATTTAAATGTTGTGTATGATGTGACAGTTTCTCACGCATCTGTGTTTGGACTCATTATCTCCAGATTAGTGTGCCATAAAATGATATAATTTTGTAGGTACATTCAGTGGCATACGTGGATACTGTCTGCAAAATGTGTTGTAAGTGCAGTTACCAGTAAAGGAATAATAAATTAAAACAACATTCTTGATACAGTAGTTTTACTGTGTGGACAGCAAATATGTAGTGAGTGATAAACTTTCTTCCTTTCATCATTATGTGGGGGCTGTCAGGGAGAAAAAGTTTCGTAAAGGTTTGAAATTATGTGTAAAATGTGTTGCAAGTCATTAAGACCACTCATTCTCAACTACTGGACAAATGAAGCCTAAGTATTCATGCATTTTGGGCTCGCTTCTTTTTCACACCCACCCCTTTGATAGGTAGGTAGTTCTTACCCTTTCCATGCAGTAAGAGATACATGTACAAAGTTTGGTTGAATTCAGTCCACTGGTTTAGGAGGAGATGTGCAACACACATATATCCAATTTTATAATATGTGCGGATCCTGTGGAAATCAACTTCAATATCTAGACAGAAGAAATGATAAAAGCTTTCAAATGCTGTCTGTAGATGGAGGAAACTGTACTATTGTTACTTGAGATAAAAGTTCATGATAGAGACATTGTCAGACACGTTGTGACAATTGAAGGGCAGGATGTAATGTAGTTTTTCTGTTGCTGCAGTTTGCAGTTCTTCACCAGCCAGTGGAAGTTTATGGAGCGAGTGTAACGTGATGAAAACAGGTGCAATTTGATATAGCAAGAACAGAAAAGAGCTGTCAGGGTGGCCAGGCACGGCCACATCAGATGACAGAGGGTTGATTCAAGATGATTGCCATGTCAATGTGAAGCAGACTGCACAGAAACATAACGTCTCCATTGATTGTGTGATGGATACCATGAATAACATATTGGACTACTGGGAGAAGTGTTCTGTCTGAGTAATGTGGCAACCCTATGATGATAACAAGTGGGGTTCCCTCTCTTAATTTACTCCAGTATCAGGCACAGAGTTTTCCATTTCTGCTGTCTTACAGAAGACTTATTACTTTACATTTTGAACTACCCTTGTAAGATGGCTGTAATAGAGTAGGACATAAAATGGCAAAACCTCTAAAATAATCAGTCAAAATGTAAGAAGGCATGTCCCTTTCATTGGTTCTTGTACATTTTACATTCTGAAACTTATGTGGCCTTTGTAAGTGCTGTACTTTATCAATGCCAACAACACTGCCTCGAATAGAGTATTTAAAGTATATCCTCTTGACATAGAACATTTTATACGTAGCAGAGAAGACTTCGTCTGTGTTTGAGGGCCTACATGTAACATCCAAAAGCTTTGTATAAATATACAACATGAAATCACATCCAAATAAAACTGTTTGGAAAAAAATATATCTAAAAACAAAGATGTGACTTACCAAATGAAAGTGCTGGCAGGTCGACAGACACACAAACAAACACAAACATACACACAAAATTCTAGCTTTCGCAACCAACGGTTGCTTCTTCAGGAAAGAGGGAAGGAGGAGGAAAGATGTCAATGTCAATGTCTGCTTGTGTCTGTGTATGTGCGGATGGATATGTGTGTGTGCGAGTGTATACCTGTCCTTTATTCCCCCAAGGTAAGTCTTTCCGCTCCCGGTATTGGAATGACTCCTTACCCTCTCCCTTAAAACCCACATCCTTTCATCTTTCCTCCTCCTTCCCTCTTTCCTGACGAAGCAACCGTTGGTTGCGAAAGCTAGAATTTTGTGTGTATGTTTGTGTTTGTTTGTGTGTCTGTCGACCTGCCAGCACTTTCATTTGGTAAGTCACATCATCTTTGTTTTTAGATATGTTTTTCCTACGTGGAATGTTTCCCTCTATTATGTTTGGAAAAGAAGTTATAAAAGCAGTATTTCATGTTGGACTTTTGATTGATCATTAGGTTTTGAATCACTCCCAGAAATGTTTACAATTCCAACAGTCACATTTTTAAAGCCATTACAAAGAGGATTCTTTTGAAATGTTGTCTCATATTTGTTTGTTTCATCTGCGAGGCTCTGTGGACTTAATTACTGAAAAGCAATTGGCAAAACTAGTGAAATTTCTGGTGATGGAGTGCTTGGCTATGAATACCAATTCTTTGAACTGTAAATATTTGGCCGTAACAATCTCACTGTGTTGTGCAACTTTTCCCAAACATGATAATCCTGTTGGTCATCACCACTTCGTCTTTCAATACTCAAGCTTCAATTTTCTAAAGAATTATTGTCAGTTGACACATTGTCGAATTCTTCTACTTTTAAATCACTTACTTCGCATTTTGACTCATCACTCACATTGAAAACTGCCCCAGTTTCATTACCATTAAGATGAGTGCAGTTTGATGGAAATATTATAGATGGTGGTTTCCGTTCCAGTTACTGCAAGGTAGAAATAATGAGGTGTGAGATGCCATCAACACATTGAGGTACTCGTGGTACGCTATGTATATTTCAGAACTCACCTCTCATGATGTTTCCTTTCTCAGTTTGCTGTCAGTTACTAAACAAACTTTGTAAATGAATATTGAGTGGAGAGAGTAGACAATGAAATAGGATATATATTAGGAGACAAATTTGGCAGTGCGTTAAAAGACCTAAGTCAAAACAAGACCATGGGGTAGATGACAGTCCCTGAGAATTATTGAGATCCTTAAGAGAGCCAGCCATGACAAATCTGCTCCACGTGGCTTGCAAGATAAGAGTTGGCAAAGTACCAGCAGACTTAAAGAAGAATGTAATAATTTAAGTTCCAAAGAAGGCAGGTGCTGAATATCAATTTAATATGTTCTGGTTGCAAAATACTGACACAGATTATTTATAGAAGTAGTGCAAAAACTGGCAGAAGCTGACCTCAGGGACGAACAATTTGGGTTCCAGAGGAATGAAGGAAAACACGAGGTAATACTGATCCTAAGGCATGTATTAGAACATACATTGAAGAAACATGAACTTACATTTACAGCATTTGTAGATTCAGAGAAAGCTTTTGATTATGTCAAGCGGACCATATTCTTCGTAACTATATTTGAAAAGGAAAGTTGCTGCTCACCATATAGCAGAGATGCTGAGTCTCAGATAGGCACAACGAAAATACTCTCACAATTGAAGTTTTCGGCCATAAGGCCTTCATCAACAATAGACGTCAGATGCACACGCACATGCAACTTGCACACACTCGCACTGCCAGTGTGGTTTCAGTTGTTTGAGACTGCAGGTGTGTGTGTGTGTGTGTGTGTGTGTGTGTGTGTGTGTGTGTGTGTTTGCCTGACGCCTATTGTTGATGAAGGCCTTATTGGCTGAAAGCTGTAATTGTGAGAGTCTTTTCATTGTGCATATCTACAACTCAGCACGTACTATATTCTTTGAAATTTGCCTGATGGTCAGAAGAAAGTGATTTTTTTTTTTTCAATTATTTTGTGTTATATGTTTGATTAAATTCAAAAACAAGAACATAAATACAATCAGACAAAACTTTTTTACAGTAAGCTTTGCTTCTTAGTGCTGGATATTGAACTATTTGTTAACACTGTCTGGAGCATTAAAAGAAAGGCACGAAAGAAAAAAAAAGAGAATGTTATCATACTAATTCTTACTACACCCCTTCATTTCTATACGTACCAGGGATAAAATGCAGGGAGTGAAAGATTACCTGCAACTTGTAGAGAAACCAGCCCAGAGTTGTAAGAGTTGACGGACATGAAAGGCAAACAGTAATTCAGAAGGGTGTGAAACAGGGTTTTAGCCCATCTCCAATGTTGTTCAATGTGAACATCAAGCAAGCAATAAAGGAAACCAAGAGAAATTTGGAAAGGGAATTAAAGTTAAGGGAGAAAAAATGAAAGCTTTGCAGTTTGCTGAAAACATTTTAATCAGTTAGAGACAGTGAAGGACTTAGAATAGGAGTTGAACAGAATGGATAGTGTTTTGATAAGAGGGGAGCTAGATCAGAATATGAGACATTAAAAGCAATAGATGAGTTTTGTTATTTGGGTAGCAAACTAGCTGAAATGGCAGAAGTGAAAACGATATAAAATGCACACTGGCAATAGCAAGAAAAGTGTTCCTGAAGAAGAGAAACATTTTAACATACAAAATAAATTTGAATATTATGAAGTCTTTTCTGAACGTATTTCTCTGAAATGTAGCGGATAAATAGTACAGACAAGAAGAGAGTAGTAGCTTTTGAATGTGGTGATATCAAAGAATGAAATCCTGTAGAGTATATGGGATAACTAATGAAGAGATACTGAACTGAATTGAGAATGAAAGTAATTTATGGCATAATTCGACCAAATGAAGGGTCTGTTCGATAAGACACATCCTGAGGCATCAAGGAATCATCTGTTTGGTAACAGTGAGAAGAAGGGTTGTTTAAAGTTGTGGTGGGAGTTGAAGGCATGAAGACAGAGACCAGTTTCAAATGCATGTAGGTTGCAATACTTCTGCAGAGACGTGCAGAGGATAGACTAGTTTAGAGCTGCATCAAACTAGACTTCAGACTGAAGGACATGACAGCAATGGAAAATAAGTATATTTCATTATCCACAGTACATGATTTATGTTTATTCAGTGTAATTTATAAACTGTGTGATACAAGATCCAATTTTGGATAAGTGTTGCACTCTCAGTAAGAATTTGAGGTGAAACTGAATCTATACTCCACAAAATGCTTGTCTTCCTGATGCAGAAATAAATTTTTCTTAAATTTTTTAACACTAAGCATTGTTAAAGGGAGATTTCACTAGATAGAGTGCCAACTGAAATATACAGGAAAATGGGTAGGATGTAAATACTAACGGCTAAATCTCTAGACCTTTGAGGGAAACTCAGATCTGTCAGATGTTCATAATTTATTTACAAATGCTTTTTCTTGATACAGGGAATTTTTGGGTAAGGGGTGAGAAAGAAGAGGAAGTGGGAGAATACAAGGTCTACCTGTCAGGAGTCAAAGCAGGAATAGCACAATGGGGTGTGGGGCCTTACATCAGGAAATAAATGGAACCCAGCGTAGTTGCAATAAGGTATGTAAACGAACGACTGATGTGGATAGATTTGACAGTGTCTAGCAAGAAAATTAGGATTGTGTCACTATATTCGCATTGTGAAGGGACAGATCAAGATAAGATGGGTAGTTTTTATGAGGCACTCAGTGATGTAGTTGTTAGAGTAAAGGACAAGGACAGTGTTCTGCTCATGGGTGACTTTAACGTCAGGATTGGAAATCGAACAGAAGGGTATGAAAAGGTTATGGGTAAATTTGGAGAGGATATGGAGGCCAACAGAAATGGGAAACAACTCATGGATTTCTGTGCCAGTATGGGCTTAGTAATCACAAACTCCTTTTTTAAACATAAGAACATTCACCGGTATACTTGGGAAGGCAGGGGAACCAGATCTGTCATTGACTATATAATAACAGATCAGGAATTCAGGAAGGCTGTGAGGGACACAAGTGTATTCAGGGGATTCTTTGATGACACTGATCACTAATTAATCTGCAGTGAAATTGGTATTGTGAGGCTGAAAGTGCAGGAGGTCAGGTCCATGTGTAGGAGGATAAGAGTGGAGAAACTTCAGGATAAGGAAATCAGACACAAGTACATAACAGTGTTCTCAGAAAGGTACCAGTTAGTTGAATGTAGTCAATTACAGTCATTGGAAAAGGAATGGACAAGGTACAGGGACACAGTACTAGAAGTGGCTAAAGAATGTCTTGGAACAGTATTGTGTAAAAGTAGGATGAAGCAAACAGCTTGGTGGAATGACACAGTCAAGGCAGCCTGTAAAAGGAAAGAGAAGGTGTATCAAAAATGGCTACGTACTAGAACTCAGGTAGACAGAGAAAGTTATGTTGAAGAAAGAAACAAAGCCAAACAGATAATTGCAGCATCCAAGAAGAAATCTTGGGAAGACTTTGGAAACAGGTTGGAGACTATGGGTCAAGCTGCTGGAAAACCATTCTGGAGTGTAATTAGCAGTCTTCGAAAGGGAGGTAAAAAGGAAATGACAAGTATTTTGAACAGGCCAGGAAAACTGCTGGTGAATCCTGTGGATGCCTTGGGCAGATGGAGGGAATATTTTGAAGAGTTGCTCAATGTAGGTGAAAATGAGATCAGTAATGTTTCAGATTTCGAGGTAGAGTGGGATAGGAATGATGATGGAAATAGGATCACATTTGAGGAAGTGTAGAAAATGGTCAATAGATTGCAGTGCAATAAAGCAGCTGGGGTGGATGAAATTAAGTCGGAACTCATCAAATACAGTGGAATGTCGGGTCTTAAATGGCTACACAGGATAATTGAAATGGCCTGGGAGTCGGGACAGATTCCATCAGACTGGACAAAAGCAGTAATCACACCAATCTTTAAACATGGAAACAGAAAAGAATGTAACAACTACAGAGGTATCTCTTTAATCAGTGTTGTGGGTAAAATCTTCTCAGGTATTGTTGAAAGGAAAGTGCAAGTATTAGTTGAGGACCAATTGGATGAAAATCAGTGTGGGTTTAGGCCTCTTAGAGGCTGTCAGGACCAGATCTTTAGCTTACGGCAAATAATGGAGAAGTGTTATGAGTAGAACAGGGAATTGTATCTATGCTTTATAGATCTAGAAAAGGCATATGACCGGGTTCCTAGGAGGAAGTTATTGTCTGTTCTACGAGATTATGGGATGGGAGGCAAACTTTTGCAAGCAAGTAAAGGTCTTTACATGGATAGTCAGGCAGCAGTTAGAGTTGACGGTAAATTGAGTTCATGGTTCAGAGTAGTTTCAGGGGTAAGACAAGGCTGCAACCTGTCTCCACTGTTGTTCATATTATTTATGGATCATATGTTGAAAACAATAGACTGGCTGGGTGAGATTAAGATATGTGAACACAAAATAATCAGTCTTGCATATGCGGATGACTTAGTTGTGATGGCAGATTCGATTGAATGTTTGCAAAGTAATATTTCAGAGCTAGATCAGAAATGTAAGGACTATGGTATGAAGATTAGCATCTCCAAAACGAAAGTAATGTCAGTGGGAAAGAAATATAAACGGATTGAGTGCCAAATAGGAGGAACAAAGTTAGAACAGGTCGACGGTTTCAAGTACTTAGGATGCATATTCTCACAGGATGGCAACATAGTGAAAGAACTGGAAGCGAGGTGTAGCAAAGCTAATGCAGTGAGTGCTCAGCTATGATCTACTCTCTTCTGCAAGAAGGAAGTCAGTACCAAGACTAAGTTATCTGTGCACCATTCAGTCTTACGACCAACTTTGTTGTATGGGAGCGAAAGCTGGGTGGATTCAGGTTACCTTATCAACAAGGTTGAGGTTACGGATATGAAAGTAGCTAGGATGATTGCAGGTACTAATAGATGGGAACAATGGCAGGAGGGTGTCCACAATGAGGAAATCAAAGAAAAACTGGGAATGAACTCTATAGATGTAACAGTCAGGGCGAACAGGCTTAGATGATGGGGTCATGTTACACGCATGGGAGAAGCAAGGTTACCCAAGAGACTCATGGGTTCAGCAGTAGAGGGTAGGAGGAGTTGGGGCAGACCAAGGAGAAGGTACCTGGATTCGGTTAAGAATGATTTTGAAGTAATAGTTTTAACATCAGAAGAGGCACCAATGTTAGCACTGAATAGGGGATCATGGAGGAATTTTATAAGGGGGGCTATGCTCCAGACTGAACGCTGAAAGGCATAATCAGTCTTAGATGATGATGATGATGATGATGATGATGATGATGATGATGAAGGAATTTGCGTCCTGGTTGTCTGTGTCAACAACATTGTCCATCCTTCTCAGTTGTGTAACTGGAGTGCCCATAAGCCAAGATGTATCCAAACTGCAAATTAGGAGTCAACCAAAAGAAGCAGATGCAATTGCTTGAAGTTCACCACTAATGTTGTATAGAGTATCCCTCTTCACACTGAACAAAAATTATCAATAGAATACCATGGAATAGTATATCTCTACCTTCATTTCTCATCTTCCAATTACAGTTAATGGAGACCATAAAGAAAGGAGAAAATGGTAACTGAAAATGTGGAATTCGCTATCTGCAGCAGCTGGGAAGTTCAACCCAAAATCACAAATACTGTTCATTCAAACAGGACTGGAATATGAAATCACACCAGTAAACTTGAAATGTTAGTGACAGTAAGATGAATTATTCAGTGTTGAATTGAGAAAACTTATTGCCTTTTTAAAATTGTTTCTACTAAAATTAATCACAAAGTTATTCCTAAAAAGCAGTTTCTCTTCCTCCAAGGTTTGATTCTGCCCCTTTTCTCTTCTCTTTGCATACTATTGAACATTGCCATATAAATTTGTCAACAAAGGCAATTATGCAGTAGCTGAGATAGAGAAGAGAGAACTTGAACTTGAGACTTGGATAATATAAGTACATTTTACAATTTAGTGGAATCATTGACTGAAGTCCCTGTTAATCAGAGTTAAGTCCATTTAATTTGAATAATCACATCGTTGATAATTAACTCAGCCTTGACATTATCTGATAAAAAACGTAAACACGAAAACAATACATACAATTTGGGTCAAGGTAACGATCTGAACCACCCGTATGAGTTTCAGCTCATAATGCACAACCACTTGGTGTACCACCTCCAAAAACATTACTGATCAGCAAGAGCTTGTATTAGTGTGGTATTCCAAATTAGAACAGCCCGCACAAGAATCAAATAGCTGGTATGTAACTGTAACAGTACATGTATCAATGCATTGTAGCAGTGGAGTCCCAAAGCAAACACTGAACATGTTCACAACTACCAGTTTAGAAGGGGATCTTTTCATTATCGTTGCACTTCCTCAAATTTTCCTATGGATAAACCTTAGTAACTGTAAATAATATTAATTAAGCTACTGGCGGCAACTGTCCACTGCTAACATGAAAGGTGAGGAGAGTGGAATACAAACACCTGTGTAACCATCCAGCTTTGGTTTTCCATGGATTTCTTAAATCACCTCAGGCAAATGCTGAGACAGTGCAAGAAACCAGCTGTGGCCTTGTTTAAGCAACTATCTTTGTCCAATCCAAGTAGGCCTTATTGGTACATCAGTCGTCAACATCAACAAAATGTTACTTCAGCCTTCTTTCACAAGTGATGATGTCCTTCACAGTCAATCCCATTCATTGAAGTAGTGTTTGAGTTTGTTGCAAGTAAAATACCCGCAGGGGCTCAGCATTTGATTGCTGGGTATGGGCTGGTTGACCCCGGGTTCCTGAGCTGGGGACTGGTAAGCAGCATCAGTCCTCTGTTACCGTAAACTGCGGGCCCACTTCAGCTACCACCACACGGCACAGTGGTGAAATGTTGTGTGTTTTGGAGAACAGAGGCCTTGGCTTCACCGGCTGGATGCGAGGAAGTACACACCTCTATAAGAAAAAACCTCAACCTCAAAGTGTGTTATGTGCTGAGGTGAATGGCTGTTGAGGTAAAATAGTCTAACGGGAAACCTCTGGGGCACCTGCTGCCCCTCAGTTGTAGAAAGCTTGCTGAGGCATGCAGGGCTCTGCCTGGGTTGACAGTTGTTTCCCCAGCATCTCGTGGGATCCCTACAGAATGGTCTCATCAAACTACTACTAATGACGGGATGGGTGTACCATCAGGTAGTACCTACACCCATTCGTCAAAGAGAGCTCGGTTGGTCAGTCCTCCTGAAAAGAAGTCTCGGACTCATAGTAACAGGGTGTTAATATGCCATAACGTTTTCATTGTAATCAAGTGAACAGGGGGAACCTTCGAGAAGATCTCCCCTTTCTATATTCACAAGGCATTGGAAGGTATTGCTGGGTCTCTAAAACGTGTCAGACGACTTCATAATGGAACACTTCTAGTTGAAACTGCTGATTCAAACCAAGTATCTAAGCTTCTGGGATGTAAAGCCTTAAGGAGGTTGATTTGCATCACACTCTTAACGTCAGTAAGTGCATGGTTACCTGCTGTGATGTAACGGAGATGGACCCCGCAGAGTTACGTGAAGAATGGAAAAATATGGGCATTGCTGAAGTGCAGAACCATGTGAGGAGAGTCGAAGGCAAATTGGAAAAACCTGCAGCATTCATTCTAATGTTTAGTACTCCAGAGTTACCTCAACAATACTTCCAGGCTATATCTGTCTTAAGGTTTTCTCATTTGTTGCTAACGCAATGGGATGCTTCAAATGTCACAGATTTGGCCATACCACTATGGGATGTAATGGGAGGGCTATGTGTGGCAGTTGTGGAGGCTCAGCTCATGAATCAGACAATTCTTGTACACTTACTCCGAAATGTGTAAGCTGCTCTGGTGATCACCCACTGTGGAACAGAAAGTGTGAGGTTGACAATGAGGAAAGGGAAATTCAGTAGTTGAAAGTCAAGAGGTGCATACCCTATGGTGAAGCTGAAAAGCTTTCAAAGCTATGCAACCTTTGGTTTTTGTTACTTGTTTTGCATCGGCCCTTAAGACGCCAATCACCAAGTGTGGTGCCTGCACACGAACACAGTCGACAGATTCAAGCACAAGTACATGCACTTGTCAGTGTACCTGTGGGGAAAGTGCTACACTTGAAACAGAAATTGTTTGGAAGCTGTTGGTGATGAGCTTACCACCTAAGCCACATGCCACTGTGCAAAAGCAAGGCATATAATGACATTAGGCAAGACACAGTCACTGAAAATGTTGTCTTTCAGGATATTCATTAGTTGCTCTCACACTTAAAGCTACTTCGCCGAGCATGGTTAAAACTGATACATGTAGTCTTCTCTGGTGAATGGCCCAGGTTTCCAGCCTCCTAATGGTCAGCTGTAGCTGCCTTGTCACCATCATTAAGATCAGAAGAAGAGGAGAAGATTGCAAAGTTACCCACAAACAAAGAGCATTTGACAGAGCTCCTGACTGAAGAAGAAATGCCACTGATAGCAATAGCAAACAACGTGACACTGAGTACACTGCCTTGGGGGATCCCATTCTCTTGAACATAGCAGTCAGAAAAGGCATCACCAACACCACATCGAAAATGCTGGTTCTCGAGAAATGATTGGATAAGAAGTGGCAGGCATCCACAGAGTCCCCATTCATGAAGATGGTGAAGGATGATGTACCTCAAAGTACTGTCGTATGCCTTCTCAAAGTCAGAAACCAAATGGTTTCAGCATAAGGTCGACACCTGTATCACTGTCTCCAGTAGAATTTAAGTTCTCAGGGGTAGAATGGTAGCACCTGAAACCGCACTGGGAGTGGTTCAGGTGATCTCGGGATTCGAGCAGCAAGACACTGTAGCAGATGACCATGCGTTCTAGAGTCTTCTCCATACAGTTGGTAAGGGCTACTCTCTGGTAAATGTTAGGGGCGCTATGGTACTTGCCTGGTTTCCAGAATGAAATTAACATTGCCTCCTTCCAAGTCATGGGTTACTTCCCACATGGAGAATGTAAGGTTGTACACTTACTCATTATGTGAGAAGAAATGGAGCTTCCTCATTTCTGCAGTCCTACAGAACACCTGAAAAGGAGGAGCTTGTCTGGATGATGCAGTGACAGTAAAAAAGTGTTCAGCTAAAATCTGAGCCAAGTCTTCTGGCGCGTCCATCAAGACCTCATTACCTGACAAGGCCGTAAGGGGACATGTACTGCCCTCCGCCTTTTTGAGTCCCACACTTGCACAGTGGAAGTGGAGTGATTAACGGAAGTTGTGAATTCCGTCCAGGAAGCCCTCTTCCATTCTCTTATCACTTGCCTCACATGTGCTCTCGCAGATCTGAAGGCATAGAAGGTTTTCTGTAGTCGGATGGTGTTTGAAGTTCTGACCCTGAATGCCAATCGAGAGTTGTCATTCCACAAAGGTACAGGGCTGTCATCCGAGGTAAGCCATTCCCTCAACCAAAGCAACCAACTCCTCCCATAAGTAATATAATTATGTAAGGAGTTAATCAACTTCTGGTTTATCATCATAATCATTTCACCCATCTACATGTTACAGGTTTTCTTAACTACTCAAGATGTCTCATTCATTGACCCACAATGGAAGGGGGGGAGGGGGAATACCTTTCCTCCTCCACACACACACACACACACACACACACACACACACACACACACACACCCTCCTCCCTATACTTCCCACACTGAGCTTGTGCTGTTTTTGATAGCCTTGTCATATACCTTCCTTTCTTCCTTCATAATACAGTAAATAAGATTCATTACATGCAGAATTCATCTTCACTAGAAGTAGTTATCAAAGTTTTGTTTGTTTTTTATGTTTATGGTAAACTGTTCTATTTTTTTCAGCTCTAACATTTGTGACTGTCAAAGGAAAGGACATTCATTCTGGAAACATCGAAGCAGTTAGCACAAAAGAAAAATCAAAATTTCCTCAAGATTTTTTCCCAGAGGTAACGTATCCAATAAAAAATTAATAATTATGAATATGAAATGTATCATAACATCCCCTGTCATATATGAATTTCAAACTGTCTTAGAACTGACAATTTTGTTGTGTGAAGAAAATAGTAAATAGGAAATATGGTAGGAGTGTGAACTCCAAAATACAGTGTGTTTCAAAAAGAATGATCTGATTTCAAAACTCTATATTTATTGATGAAATCATACTACAAACATGGGATGGAACACAAAATACTCAAAGTCTTAATTTTAACTCTGTGATTACAAATGCTGTGTGTGTCCACCACCAGCAGCACAAATGACATATAGATGGTTGCTAAATTCATTATAAACTTTAAACAACATATTTGCTTTAACAGAAATCATGGCTGCTGTTACGCTGCTCTTCACTTCTTTTATGTCACCAGATAGAGAGGAGATGAACATATTTTCCTTCACATATTCCCACACGAAAAAATGTTGTGTCCCAGGATCCCAAGCAGCCTATCCAGTGTTGAGACCGTGTGTCATTGAAAAACTGACGATGTTTGGCCAGCATGTTGGTGCTACATCTTGTTGGAAAATGACGTCATCAGAGTGCTCCTGAAGTAGTGGAAAAAGTCAGTTCTGCAGCATTTGAAGATAGCTCGACACAGGGCAGAGCACACTGAACCCCAAGACACTACCCTGCATTCTTGGCCTCAAAACTCCTGAGACAAGCCCCATGCAGTTTTTTTCTTCATGGAAGATTTGAAGGAAAGTGTGTTCATCCCTACCTCACACTGTAGAGTAGAAAAAGCCAAGAACAGAATAACAGGTGCCTTAACGTCTGTAAAAGGAGATACATCGCTTAAAGTTAGTGGCGAATTTAGATATCATCTAGATGTTATTCATGCTGCTGCTGGTGGTAGATGCATAGAGCATTTGTAATAGTGTAGCTCAAACTTTAAGGTTTTGTTAGAATTTCACAATTCATCCCATAATTTGTAGTACACTCTTATCAATAAGTATACACACATGCTACCCCCTCCCCTACACCGCTCCTTCAGTTCCTGACCTCCATCCCACACATGCACATGCACCTACATTGTGCGGCGGATTTGTTTATGTGTAATTCCCACCTGTCCACCTGAATCGTACCATCCTATGCCAATCTGTTTATGGCTATCTGGAGATAATCTTCCTAGCCTCCCGAGACCCTACACACCGTGAGTAATTCACGTTCAGCCCCCAGGGGGCTTACCGCTCTTTTGCGGGTTCCTGCTTGGCTACCAAGGGACCCCACCCTTCACAGCATTTTTCCCTCCCATGCTGCATGTATGTTCTCTTGTTGTTCTTCTTCCCCTCCCTTGGGGAACATGTCTGGGCTGTTTTTGGAAATGTATTCTGCATTTTCGGTAGTCGGTATCAGAATACTCTCTGCTGTTCCTTTTTTCTTTCTTCGTTCATCTTCTCATATCCTTCCTCTGCTTTGGCATTTTAGGTTCCTGTTCTTCCTCCCTGTGTGCCCCTGAACGCCAGCCCACGCACCTGACACATAACAGGTTACAGGGTAACATAATTCCCAGCCCCGGGTCGAGACGTATGGTTCACACATACCCCTTGGTACAGACTGCTACCTTATCAACTTGCCGATTGGACCCTCTGTCAGGCGTTGGGGAGGTGTGAACTATCACCTATGGGGGGGGGGGGGGTGTGCACCCCCTTGTAAAAGGGTCTCCCAGTTGGAAGGAGCGCACCATAGGAGATGCTGGTAATCATGGGGGATTTTCTCACAGTGAGTCAGTCATCTTCACAATCAACATCTACAAAACGTAAATGGAATGAGGCTTAAGATTCAAAGACTCTCCCAGCTGCACCAATATTCCTCGTTGTTCCATGTACTGAAGACTGTCAATCCTTTGCTACGTTAAATCCGTTTATTACTGAGAAAGGTGTTGATGCAATTTTGCTGGCCTTACGAAATCTTGCTCTAGTTTACGCTATGGCACTTTGCTTTTGGAGACTACTTCTGATCTCAAGCACAACTACTGCCTGCAGATTTTCTCCTCCATGGATACCCTGTTCGTGTCGAGGTCCAGTGAACGCTGAATTCTTCCTGTGATGTTATTTACACTAGACTGCTCGATGGTCTGACTGAGACAGAAATCCAAACATACCTCTCTGATCAGGGTGTCATTGCCGTCCATCAGGGGATGGAGAAAGTAGTTGGCTCCTTAGTGCCCACACACACTCTTTCTCACTTTTGATAGAGTGGTACTTCTGTCAAAGATCAAAGCTGGTTATGAAGTTATCATAGTTAGACCGTTTGTTCCAAACCTGATGTGCTGCTACCAGTGTCATCATTTCAGCCACACTCGCGAGTCCTGTCGACACGCAGCTAATGTGTAACCTGTGGTATGGATGCTCAAGAGGGCGATTGTCTGCCTTCTCCCTGCTGCATCAACTGCAATGGCGACCATGTCACCATCTCCTGTGATTGTCCTGTGTATCTCAATGAGCAGGCTGTCCAGGAGATCCGGGTGAAGGAAAAAGTGCCTTACCCGGATGCTCTCGAGTTGTTGGGTAGTTGGAAACCATGTGTTCTACCATCTGGCACCTACAGTACTGTTCTTGCTACATCTCGCTTGATGAAGGACATGGCCACGCAGAAATTATACTTCAAATTTAGCACCGCAGTTGTGAAATCGCCCAGTGACATGGTAGCATCCCCGTCTCCTCCTCCAGCAGTGCAACACCCCACCAAACTATCGCCTCAAGGGACGAAGTCATCAGCTAAACAACTGGCGGGCTAGAAAGGACAGAAGGAATACTCCTGTGAGGACTTCCGATGTCCCTCCAGTCAACCAACACCTGAGTCTTCCTCTGCTAACCAGAAGGACTCGAAGTCGAACAAAGGCAGATGGTCTTATCCTTCGCCCACTCGAAGATCCTCTTCAATGGCGTCACCATGTGATACCCTCTCCCAGCCATCTTCCGTGTCACTGGTGTGCACCACCAGTCCTGGACTCCGCAGGCCAACAGCAGAAGAAAGCCAACGCTTCTGTAGACCTCGTGCAGCAGGAGCCTCTTGCCTCTGCGCCTTCTAGAAGCGAGTCTTCGAAGGCTGGCAATCAGCAGCCACTGAGGTGACACCTTTTATTTTTTACTCGTCATGACTCTCATCCAGTGGAACATTTGCGGCCTTTGGTCGAACAAAGGGGGTCTACAGCTGTTCTTATAATCGCAGCATCCACTTGTTCTCTGACTTCAGAAAACAAAATTGCTGCCTCACGGCTACTTTGAGCTCTCGCGTTTCTTCCTGGTCTGTTTTGACCTTCTGCCCGAGGTCAGCATTCCTTCTCTTGGGGCAATCATGCTGCACGTGTTGGATGACATTCATAGTCAAGCCATCTCCCTGACTACCCACCTTCAAGCTGTTGCAGTTTGCCTTTTCCTTCCTCACTTGACCTTTTCGCTTTGTACCATTTACATCCTCCATCATACGACGTCACCAGGGCAGACTTCCTCTAGCTTATTGGGCAGCGGCTACCTCACTCCTATCTGCTGCTTGGTGACTTTAATGTGCACCATCCCCTTTGAGGTTCTCCCAGAAAGTGTCTGAGAAGTGCCCTCTTGGCTGACCTCAATCAGCTTAACCTCTGCTGCCTTAACACAGGAGCACTCGTGTTCCTTTCAGACTCAAAGCACACCTATTCCCATTTGGACCTATCCTTCTGCACTGCCCAGCTTGCCCATCATCTCGAGTGATCCATTCTCTCTGACACGTACTCAAGCGACCATTTCCCATGTGCTATCTGTTTGCTGATTCCTAACCCACGTCCATGAACACCCAAATGGCAGCTCCAGTGCCAGACGACGTCCACATTCAGATGTTGCAGTACCTTTCTCTTGCGGGCAAGCACTTTCTGCTTCATACGTACAACCCCTTTGGCTTCATGCAGCGGCCTGTGTTCGCCTTGGCCTTCATTCGCTTCCTAAGGACACTATTCCCGCCTAGCTCTATCGCCTTCAGTTTCACGACCTTCGCAATGAATTTCACCGTAGTACCTTTGTGTGCACTGATGGCTCTTGGACTGACGGTGGTGTCAGGTGTGCTTTCGTCATTGGCACAAACGTTTTATGGTATTGACTTCCGGAACACTGCTCAGTATTTACAGCAGAGCTCTTCACCCTGTACCAGGCCACGCAGTATATTCGGCGACACAAGCTTTTCAATTGCATCATCTGCTCGGACTCTCTCAGCACCCCTCAAAGCCTCTGTGCGCTGCACACCGTCCATCCCTTAGTGCAGTGGGTCCAGGAAAGCTGTCACTTGCTCACTTGTGATTGAGGCACTGTGGCCACTGGGATGTTTACGTGGGTTCTTGGTCACATCGACCTGACAAGAAAGGAGGCTGCTGATGTGGCTGCCAAGGTTACAGTCCTTGTACCCCAGTCCATTAGTTGTTATTTTCCCTCCAATGATCTCTGTGTTGCCATCTGTCAGGATATGGTGTCACTTTGGCATCACTACTGGTCCTCCCTTCATGGGAACAAGCTCCAGGTTATTGAGCCTCTCCCAGTAGCTTGGCAGATCACCTCTCGGCCCTCTCGCCGCGAAATCATTTTAACTGGGTTATGTATTGGGCACTGTCTCTTTAGCCATCGTCATTTGTCAAGTGGTGCTCGTCCACCACTTTGTGCACAATTTTTGACTGTCCGCCATTTCCTTTTTTCAACCACTTACGTTCCCATTTGTCTTTGCCATCTGAGTTATTGGCCATTTTAGTGAACAATGCATGTCAACTGTGTTTTACTTTTTATCCATCGTAGCCATATGGTGAAGGCAATTTAATTTTTATTTCTGGACTTCCGTTTCTCTACGGCATATTTTATTGACCTTTTTTATTGACCTTTCTCCACATCTGTTTTTAGCTGTCTTCTCCTCCATCTATGGGGATTAACGTGTAGTCATTTTTAACTCCTCTCTTTGTCATCATGTTGTACAGTTTAGACATGGGTGTGTATGACCCTAGTTGTTCTTGTGTCCTAAAACAAAACAAAACTAAACTTCATTAAAGATAACTTCATGACTTGGACCCAGGGCCAAGACACTGTATCCTCATTCCTCCACAGTGTCAACACCTTCTTTCCCATCAGTGTGACCTGTATCTCTTCAGCCCAATATGCCACATACATGGACATTGCCGACCTCCACCTCTCTGTTGGTACCATCCATACTCCTGTACATATCAAGCCCACTAGCTGCCAACAGTACCTGCATTCTGACAGTTGGCATCCAGTCCATACCAAAAGTTGCTCCCATCCACCTGTGGATGGCATATCTGCAATGATAATTCCATTGCTCAGCATGCTTTTATCGAGCAAGGTGGCGCATTGGTAAGCACACTGAACTCGCGTTCTGGAGGTCAACGGTTCGAACCCACGTCCATCCTGATTTAGGTTTTCCGTGATTTCCCTAAATCATTGGAGGCAAGTGCCAGAATGGTTAATTTGAAAGGGAATGGCCAGTTTTCTCCCCTATCCTTCCATAATCGGATGGAACCCATGACCGTGCTGTTTGGTCCCCTTCCCAAAATCAACCAACCAACCAGCTTGCTTTAACTGACAGGTTGTGCTCCTCAAAATTAGTCAACAAACAGATTTCCTGTGCCATATCCTCAGACTCCGTTAATCCTTCCACCATCCCCAAGAACCAGTTACAAAAGAACACCCATCTCATGACCTAATATCATCTCAGAATAGAGCAACTGTACTATGCCCTTTGCCAGGGCTTTATCTATTATCATGCTCAGAAATGAGGGACATCCTCCCCATGATCCTTCCCATCCCTCCTAAAGTGAAATTATGCTACTCACCCACTATATAACAACCTGGCCCATCCCTATGCCTCTCTCTCTCTCCCAACTTCTTGCCACAGGGGTCATAGCCTTGTGGTAAGACAAGGTGCAAGACCTGCCCAATTCATCCACCCAGGACATCCTGCTCTAGTGATTTCACATGCTTATCTTATCTCATCAGAAGCAACACCACTTGTGAAATCAGCCATGTCATTTCTGCTTTGCAACTTGTGCCATCTGGATCTCCACCCCCCCCCCTCCCCCCCAGCACCATCTTTTCTTAACTATTCAGATGGGAGTTACCCTTATAGTGCTTCCTTCACTCCCATAATATTCCTGGCCTGACCCTTCTCCCACTTCCCACCTCTTTCTCCCTGTACCCATCCACATGCCAAACTGCAATCCTAGTGTTGTGTGTTCAGCCGGTGCAGTGTAGCTGCACGTGTGTGTGTGTGTGTGTGTGTGTGTGTGTGTGTGTGTGTGTGTGTGTGTGTCCTCTACCTCCAAAGGATTCATGTGTAGACAAAGTTTTCATTCTTTTTTGTGTGCCTGCCAATGACTCAACACTTTTACTATTGTGAGTAATCTCGTTTACTTTCAAATTATTTACATTTTGCCAGAAGTTGCCTCACATATTTATGAAAGATAATGGGGTGATATGTGAAAATGTAAACAGAGAGGAAAAAGAGACCTTCAAAATAAAATGAATTATGTTTGGAAGGACTAGTAGCATGGGAGAAAAACAGAAAAAAGGAGAACTGTGTTAAAGAGATTGAAAAGAGTGGGGAAAGGGTCAAGAAACTTATGAGAAGAGGCATTGTCTATGGAAATACAAGCACAGAAGAAGGGGGAGAGAGAAAAGATGAAGATAAGAGGGGCTGGGAAGGTCACCATAGTGATGACAAGCAAGCGGACATATACATAAAAATGAAGTAGTCAGCAGTAGAGAATATAAAATGTTTTTTCAGATAATTGTCATGGTGTTCTGTGGAGTCAGTTTAAAACCTGTATGTTCCTGTCATCCACTTAAACTTAGCTTCCCTTCTGACTGATGTATTTCCTTCGTTCTGTTCTGATGCCATGTCGTCGTCGTCGTCATTTTCCTCTCTCTCTCTCTCTCTCTCTCTCTCTCTCTCTCTCTCTCTGTGTGTGTGTGTGTGTGTGTGTGTGTGTGTGTGTGTGTGTGTGTGTGTGTGTGTGTTTCTTTATCTGCTCTTTCTTGAAGTTAGGTATTTTTCCTTTTGCAATCTTGACAAAACTGTGACGACACTGTGGAGCTGTTGGTGCTTTTCACCCCAATAAGAAGTGAGTTTTCATTCTTATTTCACTGAATATTTAGCTTGAGCTATGTTCTTATGAGTATCTGATTGACCCTTTGTCATGTATTTGTTACTGATGATGACGTATTACAATCTCTTTACCATTATATTCTTCCTGTTGGTAACTTGTGTTTTTCTTTTAGCTGTCTCATTCTGTGCTTTTGTTTCTTGTTTAGTTTTTCTAGCAATTTTCTTATAATTTTCTATTTTACTCTGTTGTAATTTATTTTTGTCATTTCAGCATATCAGTGCTCTAATGAAAATGTCATCCTTAACATGTCATAAATTAAACATACTGGGCTTTTGTCATTGTTTAGCAAACAGAGTACTCCCTAACATGTTATGTATCAGTTACCTACTGTCTGAATGAGATTTCTCTTTAAGACACAGAGAGATTACAGACATTGGCTGCAAGTGAGCATTGATGGAAATCAATGGGGCACAAGTTGAAAACTTGTGCCTGACCGTATTTGAACCGGGGTCTCCTGCTTACTAGGCAGAAGCTCTGACATCTGAGCCATCAACTCAACGGACTACTAGTGCACGCCTCCTGTCACACCCAAATTCTCAACTTATCAAATCACTACTGATGTAGTGGCTCTTGTCCATTATCCTCATGGCATTTTTGCCAATTCCTGTAAGGTTTTGAGCCTGGTGTGCATCTGCACTGGAGAGATCATTTGCCGTCTTACCTTAATTGTCTGAAAGAACTGACATCACATATATGTAGATATCTCATTGTTGCCTCCTTATCTTAGTGCTTTACATAGACATAGCAACACGTACAATTTCTCACACCATTTTAATTAATTGTGGATGGATAACATTTTTGGAATTCCTATGAAGCTTTTGAATAAATGGGCAAAAATATGCAGGTGTCCAAAGTTGAGTATTGATTTTGTTGATATAATTATTGTATTCTTATTATTCATAGTGGCACAAGCCTATCGCACATTACATTCAACATGTGCACCATGCACGTCCCAACACAATTTCCATCTGCCGGCTGTGGCACAAACAACATTCTGGGGTATTTGTAGTGCTGGAGCTGCAGAAGCTTATCTAAGTCAGTCTCAGAGCTCTGACAGTGAATTGATATGGTGTCAGAAAAACACATGTCCTGTTGCAAATCAACAGATGAGAAAGTCCATGGGTGTAAGGTTGGGAGAAAGCACCACACCCCGCAAGGTCCTGCGTTCCCAAGCCATCTTCCAGGAAATGTAATTCAAAAATGTACGCACATCTACGGCATAATGGCTGTACTCTTGACGTGTTGGAAGTAAACCTTATGCACACACTTGTGCTGCACAAGCTGTGGTAAAAGAAACTGTTGAAGCAAATCCTGGTACATTGCTCTATTGATGGAGTTTTTGGGGACAAGGAGAATGGGCTGTAGATTTTGTCAATGGATATTCCCATGCAGATATTAACTTTGGGAGGTCTTGCTATAATTCCAGGTGCTACACTGGTGGTGCGTCGGCCCAGATGATGCAGTTTGTCGGTTAACCTTTTCATAAGTGGTGAAAGTTGCCTCATTGCTGAACATGATCTCATTGAGGATATTGTAATTTTCATCTGCTTCAGGCAAATCCTTGGCACATGGTCCCACACTCAGCCAAATCCTTGCCATGTAACTAGTGGAGAACTTGCAGATGGTAACACATTTTTTTCAGTGTGCGTTGCAACACTTTATGTATGGTTGAGCATGGACTGTACAGTTCCACCGATAATCACAGCACAAGTTTTGGGTTACATTCAATGGATGTTCTACTGTCTTCAATTCGGTCAGAAGAAGTTAATGGATGGCCTTGTCCATGCTCATTCTCAAACGTACCAGTGCACTTAAACTTGTTTCTAATTATTGAATTGGTTTATTAGTAGGTCCAGGTTTCTGGAGTCAATGGCAGCTTCTGCAACATCCACGTCACGATGGCTGCCCTCTCATGCACACTTAACATAACTCTTATTTAGGTACCTGTAACAACAGAACACATGTTTAGTGATGCCATAAAGAAAATCCATCATTTTCAAAAACAGCTACAGCTTTTACATCTACAGGTATGCCTGCAATGCACTACCAAGTACATCTTACCCCTACGCCAGCTTTTTCTACAAAATCAATACTTAATTTCTGGACACCAAGTGTTAATATTTTTTTCAGAGCCAAATGTATTTCATCTTAATGTTGTGTATGAAATTTGTTGCAGAAATTGTTCTGTTTCAGTGCAAATGGTCCCGTAAAGGATTCTTGAGGACAAGATGGAATATCAATGGGACAGTATTTGATCTCATAAATATACATTTGTTTCATGATGCGTCAAATTTTATTGCAATGGAATCAGTAAGTATTTATTGTTCTCGTGATTTGTCTTGTCCTTGTTAGAGATTGCTACTATTCAGCTGGACTGTTTTATCAGCACACCTTGGGTACTGCATAAAAAACAGCTTTTCAGTTCATAAGAAATGTTGGTCTCTTTCTGAGCAAGTTAATTTAAAAATTCTGCACTTCTACTTCACTAATGATTGCTTTACGTGAAGTATAACTTTCTTGATTTTTTGCAAGCTTAAATAACATTGATTTATTTGTGGTAAGATACCTTGTTTCAGTGAGTTTGTGTGAAGGTAAAGGTGTGTCACTGATGCTGCAACATAATATGACTTAGAAGTAGTGCTCAAATGAGTTGCAGTAACACATTTATTGCTTGTCATTCCATTTCTGTGTGTTGTAATACAGCAGCTAATAATTCTGACTGTAAACACAAGACAATTTGTCTTTCTTTCTGTTTGTTTGTTTCTTCTTTTTCCTTTCTGAAACATAGCTGTTTGACAGAACTCAAGCCTAATGGTCTGTTGCTCTGCAGCTTTCTTGCAACTGAATTGTGTATTCTGTTTAATATTCAAGCAGTTCTAGCATACAAGGTATGTTGCGAAGTCTGGAGGTAAGTTAATGTTGTGTGTGGTCATTTATTAAATGGAATGCTTTGTCCAGCATAACTAACTGAATAACAGAATTCAGAGTTTTCATTATCATCATAGATTTTCTGTAAATTAAAAGATAAAAATAAGTGGGGTAAGATGAGATTCACATTGCATAATAATTCACTAGGATGTTATTTTATGGGAGATGTCTCCAGTGGATTTCTCCAGTCACTCATATAACAGGACTCATAATGAGCCATCATAGGAAACTTAAGTAAAAAGAAAATAATTATGTATTTTGTACGTACAGTGTAATAGGTATAATTTAGTAGGATGCTTTAACTATTTGTCTCAAGAAGTATCTTTATAATACCATAAAATGAGGTGATCCAATCTGGTGGTGTGAATCTGATCATTTACCTGTTTTTGAACATGTTGATATTAGAGTACGGCATCTTAACAAGAACACTGCAGCTGACCATTATTGTGAATGTTTGAGTGGTTTGTCTGTAACAACCAACAAATGGCACTGTCAGTAGATGTGTAATTAATGTGCTGCACTCATGAAGTGAATACATCAGTACGAAAACTTCAAGTGTCATCGGGTACTTCCAGTGTATAACTGGAAAGTTATAATATTTTTTACTTTCGTATGTATATCTCAGGTGGCTCTTCTACTTTTTTACTGCCTAGACACTATGCATGCGTAATTACAAATTTGTGTTTTTGTAGGGTGAATCCGATCGTAGGCATATACAACAAGATTTTAGGACCAGAATTTCTTCTAAATGCTGTGAAGGCTCTCAAATCAAGAAAATTAAGAATTTTCAAAGTTGCAGAACAATAAGCAATTCTCTATACAACATTAAATGATAAACTCAGGAACAGATACAAATATAAAAAAGTTGGCTAATCAATGTTAACCAGTAGTGAGGAAAAAATCTGGTCAAAGGATTATTGTGTTGTGAAAATGGAGGTTTCCTTTGAGAAATAATTATTTTAGAGACATCATACAGGCATCTCGTAACTGAGCGAGCAGGGTGGTTTGAATAATGATTTCAATCATCCTGGTCACCAGTAGAAAAAATGTTTTCTGGAAAGAATTAAGGACCTGACAGAGTAAGTGAAATGTAGGGAAGGCAAAGGGAACAGTTACCCTAGAAACAGCGAGTGATTATCTTAAGAACCCTGAAGTGGCATTGAGTGATGTTTCTCTCTTCCACATTATAAACTACGATGAGATCAACTTTTGTGATGCTCCTGGTCAAATTAAAGTAATAGTGAAGTGAGGCACAAGACTTCATGAAAAGATTGTGGATAGTTCTTTGTCAAGCACTTGTAACAGTGACTGCAGATGGCACAGTCCTACATGTGCTATATGCTGAATGGTGAAATTTTGTGAACTGTCAGGCCTCATCCCAAAATTGGTGGGGAAGGGCGGCAGACTAATATGTTATAAAGTGCTCCACATGTGGGGACTGCCTTCATCCCCATCCATGAGATTTGCATGCTGACTTTTCGCCAGGGTTCTGATGACCATGATGTCGAATGCCCACTCAACCCAAATCATCACAGCACAGTCCTTCCACAATACACAGTTTATATGCAAAACATCTGTATGATACTTGGACGGAGGAGGTTTAAAGTGGTGCAGGATACGAAGTGGTTGGGTTGAGCTAACAATGATTGTATCATATTTTATACAGATTACCTTCTTGGTATGTCCGACATTTAAAGAGATCAAAAGTAATTACAGGTGACATGATTAAAATATGCCAGGAACACAACATTCAGTTTTTACTTCTACCACCTAACTCTACTCATTTGTGCCGGCCATCTGATGTGGCCTTCTTAGGCCTGTAAAACTTGTCCGGAGTAATCTGCTAGATGACTGGAAAAGGAAGAACAGAGGGTTGGTAGCAAAATCCAATTTCCTTACATTGATGAAAGGAACATTTGAAAAGATAGCTTTCACTTCTAAATCTTACGTTATATCTGGATTTGGAAAAGCAGGAATTTTTTCTTTCTGTCCCTATAAAGTCTTTTAACAGATTCCAGAAGAAACAGATACACGTGACACTGACTCACCAGAAGTTTCTGGGACAGCAGCCTTCCAAATGCAGTTTAAACAGGTTCACTCTAATGAAAGAAAAGAAGTACCATGTTGTGCAAAGTGCTACTGTTAACTCCAGGAAAAGGTATTTCTGGCAGGGACTTTAGTGACAGTGGTGAAAGCAGGGCATCTCTAGTTTTTGATTCTGATTCTTTCTCCAGAACATCTAGCAGCAATGTAGAAAAGCTTGAGTCAAATGAAAATGAAGGAATAGGCAAGCACAAAGGTGAAGATTGATTTATTTGTTTGTTTGCTGTACACATAACAATCGGTTTTCGGATGTTGTTGTAGATTTTAGTTCACGAATACAAAGGTTTAGTTAACATGCATAAGTGCACACATTGATATAAATTATCATTTTTTGTTTCAAAAACAAACTTATGATGCATACACTGTTATAGAAAGGGATATTAAGACTTGAAATCTTCGACTGAAAAACATCTTTTCTCTATTGATAAATGTTTTAGTTTATTGTTTAATGGGTTTAAATTAGCTGTCTTGGTGCCAGATGGTAGTCTGTTGTAAAAGGTGTATGGACTACACCAGGGACGGCCAAGAACGCGGCACGTGTGCATGCACATGTGCCGAGCTTTCACACGCATGCGGATCACTCCCTTCCGATGTCACATGTCCCCCACTATCACACCAGCTGACTGCGCATGCGTGGAACTACGAACACGCTGCATGCGACAGTGCATTCGCGTAAAGAATACCACCCTGCTAGCATGTGGCTTAGTTTCATATTACGACATTTGATAATATTAAGCTCTGTACAACACATCATGTTGAGCAATATTGTATCTTTGTTGGCTGTTGGTACACCTACAAAAAATAACAATAACGCTGGGTTTGAAACTGCATTACACCAACAGTATCGTGCTTCTCACATCGTCACTCATAAAATTCTTACAACATTTAAGCTGAGATATAGAAACGGATGTAAAAGTAGTCTACAGCATGCAGTATGATGTGGAATAAGTGATTCCAACTACATGTGAAACAAGCAGATTTTATTATCTGGAACTACTGTACAGAATTTGCAATAACTAAAATTCTCAACAAAACATATGACAAATACAACAAAATTATGACCATTAATTTAATTATTTTTGGTTCGCTGTAGGCATAATAAAATTCATATCCGGCAAAAACTGATGGCACACGGATAAACGTAGACAGTTTCTCGTATTTTTGTCACTCAGATTGCCACGTAATCGTGACTTATTTAGTTTCATAATCGAAAAAAACCTTTCGCACACGTATGTTGATCCAATCATTGATATAACTTTTTCAGCCTCATTGTGGAGACGGGGAAACTCTTCCCGAGGAAAACCTTCATCAAAAAATTTGTCCTTTAAATGGGAATTACACTGCAGATCGATCAATTCCATTTGCAAATACACTGGGGCACTTTCAACTGAAACGGCAAAGGGTCTAGAAAATAGTTCAAGAACAGATGTCAGACTGGCAGTGTCCTGAAAATGGTTACAAAATTGTGCCTGTAGTTCCTCCAACACAGAAACTAATTCGTCAGAAGTTGCGTTTTCCCTGACTTTAGAGAGTGTAGGGAAAGGGGCGGTATTCTTTGTCATGAGTTGTTCCTTCCACAATGCGAGTTTCTTATTAAATGCATCAACTTTTTTCATCAGATCAGAAATAAGCTCCTTCTCACCTTGCAAAGTCTTATTGAGAGCATTCAAGTGTGCAGTCAGATCAACTGAAAAGGCGAGGTCTGCAATCCATTTTGGATCTTCTAATTTTGACTCTGCCTTTCCTTTTTTCCTTCAGGAGCTCAACAATAGCGAGTCTTAAATTGAAAAATCTCTCGAGGCACAACCCTCGACTTAACCAACGTATTTCCCAGTGGTAAATAACATCTCCGTACTCTTCATTCAGTTTCATGAGAAACTGTTGAAACTGACGGTGTACTAAGCCATGCGACTTCAAAAAATTTACTATGGTGACTACCAACTTCATCACGTGCTCCAAATTTGCATATTTAGCACAAAGCAAAACAATGATTCCGTACAAATCTTGTGTCGATCGTCCTAGTTTTTTACGCAACAATGCTACCATCCTATTTTGAGCCCTCGAATTGCTGGCGCTCCATCTGTGGTGACTGAAACTAACATATTCCAGTTCAGGTCAACGGCTTCAACTGCCTTTTCAACTACTTTTAGTAAGTCGGTACCCCTCATTGTGTCTTTCATTGGTACTAAATCTAACAGTTCTTCCGTCACATGCAAATTTGTGTCTACTCCACAAACATAAATCACTAGTTGTGCTGTGTCCGAAATGTCGGTCGACTCGTCCAAAGCAGTCGAGAATGCAATAAACTTGCAGGCACTATCAATTAATTGCCTGTAGACATCCGCTATTGTCTGTCTGGAAAGACTAATTTCACTAAACTTCTTTACTTCCAGTGGCGTCAAGAGTTCCACCACCTCAACAATACACTCCTTGATGAAATCACCATCACTGAAAGGCTTATTTGCTCTTGCAATTTTGAGCGCTATTTTGTAGCTTGCTCTTAAAGACAGGTTCGGTTGCAGGCTAAAAAAAAAGAAACAAAAATTGAGTGAACTTTAAATTCGAATTCTAATGACAAATATGTACGAATACAAACATCAGAAACACAAAGATTTGTAAGGGGTACTCACATTCGGTCCGTCTCGCTGCATAACACTACGTCTTCTTAATTCCGCCAACTTGTTTGATCTATCAGCCCCAACTAAATCATTAAGTTCTTTGTGTGTGGTGTTATAATGGCTTTCTATTGCAAATTTGCGGTGCCCGGCGAGTATGCGACTGCATAATAGACATTGAGAATTTTCATCTCCTCTTCGAAAAAATATTGCAATTCCCATTCAGCTCTGAAGGCTCGGGGCGTTGTCACTACCCCACCTCTTTGTGTGTGTGTGTGTGTGTGTGTGTGTGTGTGTGTGTGTTCCATTGCAAACAACCCCTGTACAGTACTTATAAACTTCCTACGAATCGCTAACAAATAATGAGGAATAAACATGGCTGCCACTACAAATCAACTAACGCACCCTATGCCGGATGAAAAGATGTCACATTGCACAGCTAGTCTGTCGCGCCGTGCCGAGCAGTGCCGCGAAAGACCGAGGAAAGCAGAGTAATGGCTAGGCGGACCGAGCCCTGGACGGCACGCGTGCAGCACATCTGTACATGTGTGCAGTTTGGCACGCCGTGGCCGTCCCTGGACTACAGTCTGCAGACTTACTTCCCCCCCCCCCCCCCCCCCCCCCTCCACCCCCTTGCAATTGTGTGAACATTTTTCCCTTCCCCGTGCTCTGTACCTATGTATATTACTGTTTGTTAAATTATATTCAGGATTTGGTGGTTTCACAAACATTGTTGCATGAAGGATATACATAGAGTAATTGGTTAGTATTTTGTATTTTCTGAAGATTTCTGTACAAGGCTCTCTTCTGTTTACCTCAGCTACCACTCTCACTACCTTTTTTTCGTAGTCTGATGAACCTGTCTATACAGACAGCTGGTGCTCCACCCCATATCTCAGTGCCATAGTGAAGATGCGGGTGTACCACTGTAAAGTATATTTGTCTCAAACTATCATGGTCCAAGAAGACCCATTTCACTAGATACACATTTGTACTGATTACCTTACAAATATGGTCTACATGTTCTTTCCATGACAGGTGTTTGTCAACAGTTATACCCAAAAATTTGTGTGTGTTTATGTAGTTAAGGGCCAGTGGAGATGTAAATTGATACTATTTGTGTTCTGATAACTAAGCATAAATTGCATTGTCACTGTCTTCTCTTTATTTAGGAGTAGCTTATTTGCAGTAAGACAACTTGACAGAAAATTATAATTGATTTCAGTACTGTTTGCAGTAGTTTGCGTATCATGGTCCCAGCGGACAAAATATGTGAGATCAGCATAGATTGCAATCTTGCAGTTTTGAGGTTCAGTTAAGTCATTCTGTTTCTTGTATATGTTAATAAGGCCCACTACAGTGAAGTACCTTGTGAGATGATTTGGTTGTTACCAACTGTTCATTCCTTTTATAAGTTAATCTGACAAATTTCTGCAATAAAATTGTGTGATTCACAGTGTCAAAAGCCTTACTCATATCCAGGAACATGCCTTTTACCTGTCTCCTTCATTCAGCTTGTTTAATATTTCATGTATAAAAGTTGCTACTGCTGTTACAGTAGCTCTTCCTCTTCTAAAACCAGGTTGTAGATTGTTGAATAGATTCTTTGATGAAGCATACCTCAAATTGATTTAATACTACTTTCTGTAGTAATTTCAAAAGCTCTGAATTAAATGATATTTGCCTATAGTTTTTCGTGTCAGTTTTTATTCCCTTCTTTCAGTGATTTTCAAAAGATAGGGAATTCTCCTTGGCAGAGGGGGAGATATTTATTAGATGTGTCAGAGGCTTCACTAATTCTCCTTGACTTTCCTTCAGCAGCTTCAGCATGTCATCCCAGCCACAAGTCATTTCAGCTTGAAGTCTTGAAATGAATGGAAAAATATTGACTAGTATTTGTAATGTTTAAATTGGTTGCCCAGTCATGTGTTTCATTTGTGCCAGTTGTACTAAACATCTGTATGAATCTCTCTCACATTTTGTTTTCGGTCATTTGTTATATCTTTGTTGTCTTTTAGTATCATGCCGATGTGTTCATTTGGTTATTGTTTCCCATATTCTTTATACATAATGTTCTAGGATGTTTTACTAATACAAGTTGAGTAGCTTATTTGATAGGCATATTTATGAGCTTTAAGTTGCTCAAGGAATCTCTGTATTTTTTTCTGATCAGTTTATATTTTGTGAAATAGTACTGTATCATAGTGTCTCTGAAGAGTATATAACTGTCTTTCATGTTCTTTCTCAGTTCGGTGATTTGAGGAGATAAATTCTCAGCTTTGTAATTAATAGCTTTGTTTACTTGTTTTACTAAAGGACATGTTTCATTTAAAATTTTATTGAATAGTTTATAGAAATTTTCCCATTTATTATCATTGTAAACTGGTTCCCATTTTTCACTGTGTAATGCCCTCTTAAGTTTATTATAATTACATTTTTCTTTATGCATAAATGTATCACTTTTAATTGTATCTACATTCCCAAAATCAATTTCCACGGTAAGGGCTCTGTGGGCAGATATATATAGTTTTCTATGGTGGTTATGCTTATGTTATCATTGTCATGTTTGTGAGAATGTGTGTTTCTACTGTAATTCTTGTAGGTTTTGAGTTTGTGATAACAATTAAACATTGAAGTAAGTCAACATGACTCAAATAATTATTGCTATTATTTAAAGAGTCTGTGTTGATGTCTCAAACAAACAGGACATGGCTTTTATACACTTCATTCACCAGCAGGTCCCCGGGACAGTTGGAGAAATTCAATACTGCTTCCAGATGACCTACACAGATCTGCTATAATCAGGCTGTTGTTCCCTAGTTCTAAAGTTGTTGCTGCAACCTCAAGTACCATTTCTTCACTCAGATCATCAATCCACTTGGCTTTTTCACATGCTGTATCATTTCTGCTGTAAATACCTATACCTCCCTCGTTGTGCCTTTATATGTACAAGTTTATGAGTTCATACTTTCTTAGCCTGTATCCATATGCTTCTTCTTCCTTACAACCTTATTCACTCACTATGAAGAAATGTGGTTTTGATTCATTTAGGTTTATGTGATGTGCTCTGTTTTATTCATTATATATTGAAAATTCTGGTAGGCAACGGTTAATTTGCTACATTTTTCTCTAAAAAAATCATCCCTGTTACCTTTGTATTGATAATTTTGTGTAACTCATCTTCCTCCGCGATAATTTTGCTTATTTCCTCATGCAAAAGTTTCTTGCCTTCGAAATTCTGTTGCATCCCTTGTTTGATACGTAGGCATTTGTCCATTTTACCTATATCCACTGTTCTACATTTTCTGAATGAAGCACACATCTGTTTGATCTTAATGGTCATTTTTCGTTCCTCTCTGTTGACACACGAGTTATATATTAGATCATGCCTGTGAGGTAGTGTTGTAACTATGTATTGTGCTTAGAGATTTGTTAGCTTCTAAGAACACCTCCAGGATTGTTAAGGAATTTTATGCTTCGCTTCTTAAAAAACATGCATTTTCATCTTCCATTTTTCCTGTAGGTTGGTGTTGGTGTCCTTTTCCATACTTGCACCTGGTTTTATTTTTCCCACTGCTTGGAAGTATTTGTTATTGTCCTGTAAAATACTCACCAACTTTCTGCCATAGCTGTCCGTTAAGAAAAGAACACTGTACCTTTTTTGTGGCAGATTCTTGGTTGTGTTGTCACTGTGCCTAGCTGTTGTTTCATTTGTTCTACCACTGCATTGTTTACAAACTTCGTTGCCATCACACGTCACACATTCATGTTCATCACTGTTTCAGTAGTAATTGCAGTCCACTTACTTGGAAGAGTTTCACAATCATCTGGAAATGTACACAATTTTTGTAGCAATAACGGTTTCCAACACTTTTTAGACATAAATTTTGCATGTTCATATTTGGAACAGTTTGGTTATCACGTGAAAGTGTACACGATCTTAAAGATAGCTCACACTTTTCAGATGTAAGTTTTTTCGTATCACTCATTAGGAAATTGTTAGTTGAAGACTACTTATATGATTATTTAACTTTTTGGTTTCATCGCTACAATTTGTACGCATACTGCTTTCACCAGGATAACTTACACCCTTCAATAAAAATGATTTCGCCATAGTGAAATTTTTTAAGTTTTATTATTGATAAAGTATCGAATGACAATTTTTGAGAAAGAAAGTTCTTGATGATACTTATTTTGTCTTTTTGGGAACAGAAGATGCAACTGAGGTAGAAAGAACGTGAATTATTAAAAAAATTGTGCCTGAACATAGAAGATGAAATAAATATATATTTGAAGGGGTAGATGATTATGATATTGATTAAATATCTTTCATGTTGATAGTGTCATAGATTTATTGTAATTGAAATGTGTTTGCCAACTTTCCTGAAAATACAAGAGTTTTTATAGCAATTTTTTGAAATTTAATGTGCCTTTGAAAACTTTTTTATGCTAGAAAATGTAATTTATTGTTGTAAATACACTGTTATAGTTTTTGAGATTCAAAATAGTGGTCAGATTCTCTAAACTGGAAGTCTAATTGTTTTTGCACACAAAATAAGTTAGTGATTGGTTTCACCCCGCCTTGCAAGGTGAAACCAATGAACAATTAAATTAAAATAATAAGTGCAGTTACAAATTAAGAATAAATTAATATGTGAATATGCCATCATGAGAGTTGTACAGTTAATGCTTTAAAATTGTATTGCAATATCACTATTATAAATGGATGATAGTTTAAAAAAACTGCTGGATAGTTTAAAAAAACTGCTGGTTTTCATCAGATTCACCCAGGCTTGAGGCACATCTCTAATCTCCCTTGAAAACTACTTCCCTAATTTCATTACCTAATGGAATATACTGTTCTCTGTTATTAGATTTTTCTTGTCCCTATGTATTTTGTCTTATTCTTCCTCCGTGATTGTAAGTGGAATGGCTTGTGAAATAATGAGTAATATGCGTGAATTACTTTACGTTGGGGCCTGTTGTTCTTCTTAAGCTGTTTAATGTGACTTGAAATGGTTTTCAGTGTTCCTCATCGCTACAATTTGTACGCATACTGCTTTCACCAGGATAACTTACACCCTTCAATAAAAATGATTTCGCCATAGTGAAATTTTTTAAGTTTTATTATTGATAAAGTATCGAATGACAATTTTTGAGAAAGAAAGTTCTTGATGATACTTATTTTGTCTTTTTGGGAACAGAAGATGCAACTGAGGTAGAAAGAACGTGAATTATTAAAAAAATTGTGCCTGAACATAGAAGATGAAATAAATATATATTTGAAGGGGTAGATGATTATGATATTGATTAAATATCTTTCATGTTGATAGTGTCATAGATTTATTGTAATTGAAATGTGTTTGCCAACTTTCCTGAAAATACAAGAGTTTTTATAGCAATTTTTTGAAATTTAATGTGCCTTTGAAAACTTTTTTATGCTAGAAAATGTAATTTATTGTTGTAAATACACTGTTATAGTTTTTGAGATTCAAAATAGTGGTCAGATTCTCTAAACTGGAAGTCTAATTGTTTTTGCACACAAAATAAGTTAGTGATTGGTTTCACCCCGCCTTGCAAGGTGAAACCAATGAACAATTAAATTAAAATAATAAGTGCAGTTACAAATTAAGAATAAATTAATATGTGAATATGCCATCATGAGAGTTGTACAGTTAATGCTTTAAAATTGTATTGCAATATCACTATTATAAATGGATGATAGTTTAAAAAAACTGCTGGATAGTTTAAAAAAACTGCTGGTTTTCATCAGATTCACCCAGGCTTGAGGCACATCTCTAATCTCCCTTGAAAACTACTTCCCTAATTTCATTACCTAATGGAATATACTGTTCTCTGTTATTAGATTTTTCTTGTCCCTATGTATTTTGTCTTATTCTTCCTCCGTGATTGTAAGTGGAATGGCTTGTGAAATAATGAGTAATATGCGTGAATTACTTTACGTTGGGGCCTGTTGTTCTTCTTAAGCTGTTTAATGTGACTTGAAATGGTTTTCAGTGTTCCTCACATTAGCGGAATGTGTTGGTACACATTCATGACAGGATAATGGAAGTAAGATGCTGACTACTGTTGCCATTACGATACGTCCCCTTACATTCACAGAAACAGAAATCATTTTTGAATATTGTACTCTGATGAAGCAGTGTACAATAATCATTGACGAGTTCCCTGGAACTGACACAACTCAATATTGCCTTTGTAGACCAACAAATTATCCAAAACAGGGTAAATGAAGGATATTAGATGTTAAGAACATACAATAATTACTAGTTTCCAGAACATGCTTCCTTATATGTTAATTATTCTGTACCAAAGGAAAAGTCCATCAAGAAAAGTAATAAATTTTGAAACAGAAATGTTTGCCAGTATCTGGCAAAATGTGTAGCACTGGCTATGGAGACATAAAAGTAAGTGACACACTATCTTGCTTACAGATGTAATTATTTTTCCTCAAGGAAGATAGGGATAGTTTTGGGAAGGTGTAAAAAGGGAGGTTAAATTGTTCATCTCCAGTATGATCAGGTTTGGAGTACGTATTTTACAAAGGCAGCTGGATGCTATTGTGTAAGATAGCTATATTTCAACACTGACACAGTATCCATAAGCATAGGGTAACATTGCTAAGTTCATCCACAATGAGAGTGGCACATTCACCTGCCCAACTAAGGTAACCTCTTGATTAGTGGAGGAGAAAAACATTAGTTGTGATGAGATCAGGCAAAGTGTCATCCAACTTTCTTAAAAAAAAAATAAGTAGTTCAAGTGTACATCGACAACAAAACAACTCACTGTATTTAGGGTTGTCACTATTCGTTCATGGTTTGAATTTTAAGGACAACAAAATATTACTTTTGTAGGAACAGTGTTTAGAAACCCGCTTGATAGGTAAACCAGAGAGCACACAGGATAATTTTAAGGTTGTGGATGGGTCCGTAAATAGTTACTGTGGGTTGCACAATCAAACTCACAACTTTATTTTCTAAGGACCACTTATTTACATATTGGCTTAAAAGATCATGACTAAACAATATGGCAGAAGGCCTAGCTTAAGAAAACTTGATGCTTTCCGGGCTGAAGACCCCAAACCCACAGCAAACACAAGAACAGCTGAAGGCCTGGCTTGGAAATCAAAAGCAATTAAAAGTAGGAGGCAAAATTTTTTCTTAACAAAACATGCAATGAAAAACAATTAACGGCTGACAGCCTACACTACATGTCTGTAGAACAACTATAATTGAGACACATCAAAAAAAAAAATTGAAGCAAGAAAATTTCCTTTTAAACTTACAACAGAACGGCCGAAGCCTGATTAACTTATTGCACGGCTGAAAGCCACAAACAAATTTGAAACAATAGCTGAAGGCCTGAACAAGAAGTCAGATAAATAATTTAGAATAAACCCCTTGCTTCTAATTAAAAATTTTCCTTTAGAGAATACACATGGCTGAAGGCCTTATTAAGGGGTTCACGCGAATCCTCGGCTGAAGGCCACACACAACACATGGAACAACTAACGGAGTAGGGCCTGGATTACAGACAATTTCAGATAGACCAATTTCTAAGAATAAAAAGAAAATTTGTAAACAAAAGCAATCAATGCGATAAATATTTAATTTAATATGGCTGAAGGCCTTTATGTAAAACTTTTAAAAAAAACTGAATTAATACACAGCCAAAGGCCTCTCACAATACTTCAACTAAAATGGAAATGACAATTTAAAACCAACAGAACAAGTGGTGCTCAGAACTGTTCCAAGGGTCAGCCTGGGAGGGTAGCTCAAACGTAAGGTGAGGTGAGACAGGCAGAATTGAAGTTAGGTAATCGAATGGCAACCCAAAGTAGGGACAGCCGAAGGACCGACCAACAATTTAACAAATTCCCTTCTGTCTGACCAATGGCACAACGATGGAGAATATTTGCCAGGCACTACACGAATGTCCAGGGCAGAAAATACCGCTGGTGCACTTCACTGATAAGTAACAGTCAAATTAATAATTAGTCACAACACAGGAAGACGGCTGCAAGGTTTCGCCGACTCCAATACATCATACAATGCTGCTAGCCTGAACGGCCAAGGGGGCAACAACAAGCAAATGAACAAAGAGATATCACAATAGTTGAGGTTACATAACAGATTAACTTCAGTCCAGGTTCGGTGGGCAATGAACTTGTTGCTCTCGCAGCTAGCACCTCATGATCCGACAGCGCATGCGCACTGCCAGTGGCCCCGGCCTAGCCTCGCGCTGCGGAGACTTGCTTGCTGCTCTATCCCGACAGACCCACTCAATCCAGCATGCAGACAGCATTAAAATAACTGCTCAGTCAAACCACACAAGCCACACATGGTTCCGCGAAAACACTTTCACAAACAACTCGAACAGTACTAAAACCAGTCACTGTGGAACAACAAGAACAAATCGCAAGTCAACACACACAGATAACCTACAAGTGGTCGGCAACCAAATACACGTCGTCCAATGAGTCGACCAACTGTACGACCAACCAAGGTCATTCCCACTCAAGTCGTGTGTCGGCAACAGTCGGGCGAGTCGTGGCTGTCTGCACCTCACCCCTGTTCCATCCCGACGCCCTTCAGACAGGCAACGTACCGGAGATACTGGCTTGGACCATGCAGAGGGAACACCGGCCCATTGGCCACATGACATCTCTGCACAAGGAAGCAACCAACCAAAGTCCCGCAAGATGACCAATCAAAGGGGCCCAGAAGCTGTCAGAAGACCAAATACACATCGCCCGGCGAGTCAACCAACCAATGGTCAACCCCGCTCAAGACTCCTTGCATCGGACAGTGCACGTGTTTCGCCAGCGGTCGGGTGAATACTGGCTGTCCGGACCACACTGCTATTGCATCACCGACTGAACTCACCGTTCACCATGACGGAAATATAGTAAGACAGTACTCTTATTGATAGCGCTGCTCCTGCCACTTACAGGCAGGCAGGCCTGCAACTTAGTGATGCCAGTAAATCAAATAAGAAACGGCATGGCGGTAGCACAAAGACAAGATGTTAAGTAATAAATGGCACGAACAGGAGTCGCACACGGGTCATGTTTATAAGCTATTCACCCCCTGCAGTTCCAGGGGTTAGAATTGGCCCTAGGTATTCCTGCCTGTTGTAAGAGGCAACTAAAAGGAGTCTCACACATTTCGGCCTCTACGTGATGGTCCCCTGTGGGGTTTGACCTCCATATTTCAAAATTTTCCCGGAGAGCGAGCCAATGGGGGAAGGGCGCTTCACATGGTGCATTGTGTTCGTCGTGCACTTCCCACAGGGGGGGCGGCACTTCCCACCCTGTTGCTCGTGCACCGTCTACTTCAGGAGCAACCCCAAACATCAGGGACATCTGTCCCCACTTCTAAGCCAGAGAATGTACAACTTCTTCAGCTCCTCTCACTAGGAAGGGGTCCCTTGGGTCACTCCCTTCCCAGGTTTCTGCTAGTGGGAAAGATGACATCCGCCAGTGGCTGAAGAGCCCAAAAGCAGCTGGTTCGAGGGCTCCACGCTCATCCTCAGTCCCGGAGACTGCATCAGTGAAGTCCTCCCAGTCAGGGAAACCCAAGGAGCAACGAGAGAAATCCAAAAAGAAGCTTCCCAAGACCAAGGGAATTGCCGTGGCACCCACACCACTGCTACCTACAAGTTCTGTGACTGTGGATGAGGTGGAGATTCTGGCATCCACTGAGGACCTAGATCTCCTTAGACCCTCAGACACAGTGGATATAGACTGCTCAGGCAATAAGTCGGTGGCAGCAGGTGACCCTGAGGTGTAAAGTGCCTCATTGAATGCTCCATGCCTTCTCAGACTCATGATGACGTCATCCTCCAGTGGAATTGTGGCGGTTTTTTCCACCACCTGGCTGAGATACAGCAAGTGTTAAGCTTTACACCTGCTTTCTGCATTGCCCTCCAGAAAACGCGGTTCCCGGCAATGCGGACCCCTGCCCTCCACAGCTATAAAGGCTATTACAGGAACTGTAGCAACTATAATGAAGTGTCAGGTGGAGTTTGTGTATATGTCCTAAACTCAGTCTGTAGTGAAACTGTGTCCCTTCAAACCCCTCTTGAAGCTCTGTCTGTCAGAATAAGCACGACACAGGAAAGAACTGTCTGCTAACCCCTTGTGAGGTGGCACCGTGCTTACTGGCCATGGCAGAGATGTCAAAACTTTGTTGTCTGTTTGACCTCTGCCTCTTAAATACTGGGGCCACCACACATTTCATTGTGGCTTATGGTAGTTACTTGGCCATTGATTTATCAGTCTGCAGCCCAGGACTTCTCCCTCTATCCACTGGAGAGCACATTACGATCTGTGTGGTAGTGACCACTTCCCCATCTTCCTGTCACTGCCCCAGCATCAGGCCCATGTATGCCTGTCCAGTTGGGCTTTATACAAGGCTGACTGGGAAACTTTCAGCTCTACTGTCACCGTTGAATCTCCCCCACATGGTAACATCGATGTGATTGTTGAGCGGGTGACTACAACAATTGTTTCTGCAGCAGAAAACACAATCCCTTGTTCTGTAGGGTGCCCCCGGCAAAAGGCAGTTCCTTGGTGGTCGCCAGAAGTCACTGAAGCAATTAAGGAGCATTGGCGAGTTCTACAGCGGCATAAGTTGCGCCCTTCCCTGGAGCACCTCATAGACTTTAAACGGCTCCGTACCCGCGTTCGCCAGCTTACCAAAGGGTGGAAGCAGGAGTGTTGGGAGAGATATGTCTTGACTATTGGGTGCCAACTTCACTTTCCCAAGTCTGGACAAAGATAAGAGGTATTTTTGGGTACCAGACACCAACAGGTGTCCCTGGTATTAACATCAATGGCGTGTTATCTACTGACACAAACGCGATTGCTGAGCGCTTTGCTGAGCGCTTTGCTGAGCGCTTTGCTGAGCGCTTTGCTGAGCGCTTTGCTGAGCGCTTTGCTGAGCGCTTTGCTGAGCGCTTTGCTGAGCGCTTTGCTGAGCGCTTTGCTGAGCGCTTTGCTGAGCGCTTTGCTGAGCGCTTTGCTGAGCGCTTTGCTGAGCGCTTTGCTCGAGCCTCTCCGTCGGATAACTATCCCCCAGCCTTTTACACTCTCAAACGGCGGCTGTAAGGGAAAGTCCTCTCGTTCACAACATGCCACAGTGAATCCTATAATGCCAATTTACAGAGTGGGAGCTCCTCAGTGCCCTAGCACGTTGCTCCAACACAGCTCCTGGGCCAAATTTGATCCAGAATCAGATGATTAAACATGTCTCATCTGATTACAAGCAACACCTCCTTATCATCTTCAACCAGATCTTTCCATCGCAATGGCGGGAGAGCACCATCATTCCGGTGGTGAAACTTGGTAAAAACCTGCTTGTTGTGGATAGCTATCGGCCCATCAGCCTCATCAACGTTCTTTGTAAGCTGCTGGAACGTAAGGTGTGTCGGCGGTTGGGTTTGGTCCTGGAGTCACTTGGTTTACTGGCTCCATGTCAGGGCGGCATCTGCCAGGGTCGCTCTACCACTGATAATCTTGTGTCCCTCAAGTCTGCCATCCGAACAGCTTTTTCCAGATGCCAACACCTGGTTGCCATCTTTCTTGATTTACGAAAAGCGCATGACCTGCCCTAGCAACATCATATCCTTGCCATTTGCCATATTATACGAGTGGGGTCTCCGATGCCCGCTCCTAATTTTTATCCAGAATTTCATGTTGCTTCGTACTCTCCGTGTCCAAGTAGGTGCCTCCCAAAGTTCCTTCCATATCCAGGAGAATGGGGTCCTGCAGGGCTCTGTATTGAGAGTGTCTCTATTTTCAGTGGGCATTAATGATCTAGCAGTAGCTGTAGGGTTGTCCGTCTCACCTTCTCTGTATGCAGACAACTTCTGCATGTCGCACTGCTCCGCCTATATGGAGCACCGCCTATATGGGGCTACCACAAGGCGCAGTCATGGGCCCTAGCCCATGGTTTCCGGTTTTCAGCTGCAAAGTTGTGTGTTACACACTTCTGTCGGCATCACACCAATCATCCGGAACCAAAACTTACCTTAATGACGAACGACTCACGGTAGTGGAGACATACCGATTCTTAGGACTGATTTTCGATGCCTGATTGACATGGCTTACTCATCTTCGTCAGTTGAAGCAGAAGTGCTGGCAACACATCAATGACCTCTGCTGCCTGAGCAACACCAACTGGGGTGCAGATCACTCTATGCTGCTGCAGCTCTACAGAGCCCTTGTGCAATCCCGCCTTGACTATGGTAGTCTGGCTTATGGTTCAGTGGCGCCCTCAGCATTACATTTACTTGTCCCAGTGCACTACTGTGGTGTTTGCCTAGCGACAGGAGCTTGTAGGATGAGCTCTGGGGACCAGAGTCCTTGTGGAGGCCGGAGTCCCTCCATTGCAGGCTAGGCGTGCACATCTGGTGGCCAGTTATATTGCACACGTCCGTAGTTCTCCTTCACATCTGAATCACCGTCTCCTTTTCCCACCCACAGCCGTTCATCTCCCACATTGAGGGCCCAGGTCAGGGCTTCCAATTGCAGTTTGTGTCCGATCCCTTCTTTCCGAACCTGAAGTCCTTGCCTTTACCACCTATGCTTGAGGTCCATTCATATACACCTCCATGGTGTACACGTAGGCCGCAGATGCGCCTGGACCTTTCACATGGCCCTAAGGACTCGGTTAACCCTACAGCTCTCTGCTGCAACTTCCTCTTTATTCTTGACGTTTACCGAGGCCATGTAGTGGTTTACACCAACAGCTCAATGCCCGATGGTCACGACGGCTTCGTGTATGTCCATGGAGGACATATGAACAGCATTCCTTGTCCGATGGCTGCAATGTTTTGACCGCCAAGCTGGTGGTTATATCCCGTGCTATTGAGCACATCCGTTCATGCCCTGGGGAGTCTTTTCTTCTCTATACTGACTCCTTGAGCAGCCTACAATCTATCAACCAGTGCTACCCTCGTCATCCTTTGGCAGCGACCATCCATGAGTCCATCTGTGCCCTGGAACGGTCCAGTCATTCAGTGGTGTTTGTCTTTACCCCAGGTCACGTCGGCATCCCAGGCAACGAACTTGCCAACAGGCTGGCCAAACAGGCTACGTGGAAACCACTTATGGATATCGGCTTCTCTGCAACTGTCCTGTGTTCATTATTATGCCACAAGGTTTTGCGGCTTTGGGAAACGGAATGGCATAACCTCAGTACATAAAACAAACTGCATGCCATTAAGGAGACTACGAATGTGTGGAAGACCTCCACGCGAGCCTCTCGCAGGGACTCTGTGGTTCTCTGTCAGCTCCCCATTGGCCACACTTGGGTGACACACGGCTACCTCCTGCACCGTGATGACCCGCCTGAGTGTCGGGGCAGTCCCCGACTGAGAGTGGCCCATATCTTCGTGAGCTGTCCTTCTATGGCTGCCTTGAGATGGACTCTTCAATCACCGGACTTGTTTCCATTAATTTTAGCTGACAATGCCTCGTTGGCTAATTTAGTTTTACATTTTATACCTGACAATGGGTTTCATCATTCTATATAAGTTTTTGCGCATGTCCTTTGTCCCTTTTTGTTCTCTACTCTAATGTTTTTATTTTAGGCTGGATGTTTTAATGTGTCGCAGAGTGGCTGGCTTTTCCTTTTATTGTCTTGGGTCAGCCAGCCACAGTTCTCTGCTCCCTTGTTTTTATCCCTTCTATATGTTTCCTGCTTCTCTCTGTGGTTTTCATTTCCTGTTCTGTCGATTTTAGTGTTGGTTGTCCTTCTGCTGTTCTTCTGATTCTTCCTTTTTCCTGTTATTGTGCTGTACGTCTCCTTTCTTTTCTTCTTTCCCTTGCGTAATTATTTTACTGGGGACCGATGACCTCTCAGTTTGGTCCCTTCCCCCCCTCCCCCTCTTTTAAACGAACCAACCAACTAACAAGCTACGCATCTTTGGAATGAATTCATCAGTAAATTACAGGAAAGAGAAATAAATTTTGTGATAGCTTAGTGGATACACACTGATGGAAATGGAAGGTGTTTCACCATGAAGCATCAGTTCAATATTTGTAAACTTGGCAGAGGTCTTCATCACACAATGGGTGTGAAATGATTAAACTTCCATTACATTTGGAGCTGATGCCCACCATCAGCATCAGTATGAGGTGAGACCTATACTCTTGTATCCATTGAGACGTATCCATTGAGACATGTGAGCAGACAGCCTCCAAATGTAATCATGAAGAATAGGTTGCCAAGCATGAATCACATTGTTGTGTTAGTTCTTGAAGATTGCTGGCTGGCATGAAAGTATCCATCTTCCCATTGCATTACAGACATGCTCCATGGGTGACAAATTGGGGGACCAGACATGCCAGTCAATGATCTATATATTCCTTAAGGGTGATGATGTGCTTCCAGTTCAGCAGAATTTTGTCTCCATTTTATGCACAATGTTTCAACAACTGAGCCAGTCATCATCTTTAGGTGCTGTGAGTTGTGCTGTTAAGTACATTCGCTGCCTGTACTTCAAGCAGACACTCAACTGTCATTGGTCTTGCGCCACTGTTTGTAGCTAAGTTTGTTTCCCAGCACCTGCTACACCCCTTGATGCTCTTTTGTTTTTCTGATCCCATACTGATGTTCACTAAAATGTACATTCTCTCAGCGTCTCTCAGTTCTGGTGATGCGATGGCTGGTGAGATCATGATAAAATAGTGCCACACCCCAAGCTCAAATCAAAGTTTACTAGGTTTTCCAACATTTTTCTTTAAATAGACTTCTTGACTACAATGTTTAAGAAACATTTAATTTGCACCATGATCCTTGTCTTCTTGTACTTCGTTTCATGATTATATTTTTGTCAGTGCTGAATGACAGATGAATTGCTTGAATGTTTTAATCACATGTGTATCTGATGCTTCTGGCACCTCTCCTCCACTGTTCTAATGGTCCGTCCACATAAAAATAGGATAGAATGCTTCAAATTTTTGGGTGTACATATTAATGAAAACTTCAGGCATTTTAGCTGCAATACATATACTCGCCAATGAAATTCCACAAATAATCCATTATAATTTGAGAAGAACAGTGATGCAATGTCCACACCTACACACTAGAGGGAAAAGTGACCTTTATTATCTATTATTAAAGCTTTCAGTGGCTCAGAAAGGATTCCAGTATGCAGCGACAAAACTTTGATCATTCACCTGATAATGTAAAATGTCTGGCAGGAAGCAAAGGAAGTTTTAAATCTAATGTAAAGAAGTTCTCCTGGACGACTCCTACTGTTACATTGGTGAGTTCTGATTAAAAACTGGTAGCCTGGAGACCTTTTTTGAAGGGTAGTTGCATGAGTAGGACTAAAACTGGTGTTCATTTGTGTTAACACTAATCAGATATACATATCCTGTAAACTGACTGACTTACGCATCATTTCACTAAAAGGATTATTCAAGTGATCTATGGAACATGTAACTGGCTGAGATGTGCCACATTCACGTGAAATGCAGAGCAAACTCGGCTTTTGAGACCTAGAATATCTTCAGCAATACAAAGACTTTGTTGACAGGTGCAAAATACCATGTTTCAGTAAAAATACCATGTTTCAGTAGGAGTCTTGTGAACTGTGTATGGGGTCTGCATGAAGTAGATAAGCATACTTGGCTTTTCTTTCTCTGTGTCATCTCAACCTCTTTCTCTTGTGTTCTTGATTTTTGCTACATTGCCCATTCAGTTTTATGATCCGAGTACCCAGTCCTTCGGAATGTTATTCATATCTGTTGTAATTCTTTGGCTAGGTTCTCCTTGTTAGATAGTGCTCAAACTGAATGGACGAGTGTCTTTGGTACCAAATTTCTTTATGAGGTACGATGGTGGCTTGAGGCATGGCGATAGATATAAGTGTGTGTGGTATATACACTGAGACAGGGATGCATGTGGTCCTCTCGTAACCAACATCTTTGAGGAAAGGTAGCTGGCCCTCTTTCAAAAGTTCCAATGATAATTTTATAGTAGGATGAATAGAGCTAAAATGTTCCATATACTGTTAAAGTTTTTTCATTCCATGTGGCCACACCACACAACCCCATGTCTGTAAAAACATGGTTTGAACTTGGTAGTTTCTGGTGTGTTTTCTTAAAGATATTCCATGCGTGTGCTCACCACAATAGGTGACAACAGACCACCAACCTGCAACCCCAATGGTTTGTTTATATTATTTTCCTTCAAATAAGAAACAAGTCAACGTGAGAATTTGCCTAGAAGTTCAACGAAACAGTCATCAAACTTCTGTGCAACTTGTTCCAAGGATCCAGAAACAGGCACTCTCTGTAAAATTTTGCCACACTATCCTAATGGATATGTTCATCATATGTCCCACATTGATTTCTGTGATTGATACACTGTTGCTTGTGTGTTAGCACTAACAACTCTACGCAAAGGCTGTTGCGCTCTCTCTCTCTCTATCTCTCTCTCTCGTTAAGCGAAGGCCGTCAGCAGCTGTGTTGTCTGTGGTGAGAGGTAATGCCTGAAGTTTAGTATCCTTGGCAGACTCTTGACGCTAGGGATCTCAGAATATTGAATTCCCTAACAATTTCCAAAATGGAATTTCCCATTTTGTGTAGTTCCAACTACCGTTCAGTGTTCAAAGTCTGTAAATTTCTGTTGTGCATTCATAATCATGTCAGAAACCTTACCACATGAATCGTCTAAGAATAAATTACAACTCTGCCAATGCACTGCCTTTTCGTATGTTGTGTACACGATGCTGCCACCATTTGTGCGTGTGTGTATCACTATCCCATGACTTTTGTCTCATCATTGTATGGTGCATCAATATTACAAATGTGGGTGTTAAGGGAATACATTCCTTCTGTACTGCAGGAAGTCCCCATTGTAGTGGTGGCACAGCTGTTGGTTTTTAATACACTTAATGACATTATATGACGAGCCTGACTCCTTGAGGAGAGTTGTCATCTTCCTATCGATTTTTATTTATAGGATTGACATCTTTCTGTCTATAGAAAAAAATCATCTTATTTTAGTTTACATGTGACGTAAGGACTGCAGTGTTGCCATTTCTGACTGGAAAACGTGCCGTTTCTTTGACCTCCCACAGATCGCTAAGTACCATCTGTGCTTTCTTATAGATATTGGATCCAATCAGTGGTTATTGGTAAGCACTCTACAGGTTTTGATATAACCTCTTTCGTTCCTTCTGGAGGGAGTGAAGCTGCAACATGCTCCACGAAGCTTATGTAAACTGCTGTTGGTAACATTTCTGGAGTGGGCATGAAATTTAGCCTTTTAGTCTAGACCTTCACTGTACCCCAGTCCAGATGATTATCAGATTAATTACTGTACAACTTCCTTCATCTTGTCTTCTTGTACAAGTGACTGAATTTTGCTTTCTGGTTTGCAGACATTTTAAGCTGCATTGATTGTGCTTCTGACCATGTTATATTGTCAACAGATTATGAACAAACCAATAGTGTGGTGATGGGTAGTACATTATCATCTGTTGTGACAAACCTATACTAGGAATACTTTGCAGCAAAGACATTAGAATCCACCTAGTTCAAATCAACATGTCCCAGTCTGTTCATGGATGGCATGTTTGTGGTGTGGCCTAAAAATGGTTCAAATGGCTCTAAGCACTATGGGACTTAACTTCTGAGGTCATCAGTCCCCTAGAACTTAGAACTACTTAAACCTAACTAACCTAAGGACATCACACACATCCATACCCGAGGCAGGATTTGAACCTGCAACCGTAGTGGTCACGCGGCTCCAGACTGTAGCACCTAGAATGGCTCGGCCACTCCGGCCGGCTGGTGTGGCCACATAGAATGAAGAAACTTCAAGATTTCCTGGAACATTTAAACTCTATCCATCCTGACATATAATTCATATATCTAAAAACAAAGATAATGTGAGTTACCAAACGAAAGTGCTGGCAGGTCGATAGACACACAAACATACGTACAAAATTCAAGCTTTCGCAACCAACGGCTGCTTCATCAGGAAAGAGGGAAGGAGAGGGAAAGACGAAAGGATGTGGGTTTTAAGGGAGAGGGTAAGGAGTCATTCCAATCCCGGGAGCGGAAAGACTTACCTTAGGGGGAAAAAGGACAGGTATACACACGCGCACACCACACACACACACATACACAGACACAGACACAAGCAGACATTTGCTGTGTCTGCCTGTGTCTGTGTATGTGCGGATGGCTGTGTGTGTGTGTGTGTGTGTGTGTGTGTGTGTGTGTGTGTGTGTGTGTGTGTGTGTGTGTGTGTGTACGTGTACCTGTCCATTTTCCCCCCTAAGGTAAGTCTTTCCGCTCCCGGGATTGGAATGACTCCTTACCCTCTCCCTTAAAACCAACATCCTTTCGTCTTTCCCTCTCCTTCCCTCTTTCCTGATGAAGCAACCGTTGGTTGCGAAAGCTTGAATTTTGTGTGTATGTGTGTGCCACCACTACAATGGGGACTTCCTGCAGTACAGAAGGAATGTATTCCCTTAACACCCACATTTGTAATATTGATGCACCATACAATGACGAGACAAAAGTCATGGGATAGTGATACACACACGCACAAATGGTGGCAGCATCGTGTACACAACATACGAATAGGCAGTGCATTGGCAGAGTTGTAATTTATTCTTAGACGATTCATGTGGTAAGGTTTCTGACTATAAATAGGGGCCAGCTACTTTTTCTCAATGTGCTAGTAGTAAGATGATTGCTGGGTCATAGTGTGTATAGAAAACTTGCATTGTGTGCTTCCACACATACTGATCTCTATCTCCAAGTCTCAAACCATTACCATGTGTCACAAAGAAATTTGATGTTAAAAACTCTGGTCAATATAGTTTGAACTCCTACAGATAAGGAGAGCCATGCCAAAGAATTAGGATACCTATGAACAGTGTTCCAAAGGAACATGTTCTCAGATCATCATCAAATTGAGCGGGTGTTGCAGTTGAGATATAGAATGCCTGACGAAGAATATGAGACTGACACAGAGAAGTTGAGAGAGAAGAGGGGTATAATGCACTCTGCCTTGTTCACGTGCACTCTGAGTGATGATCATTGTCTCTTGTTAACAAGTTTCAAATCTGACAGCAAGCTGAAGCATTCCAGAAAGCAATTATTGAAGACTGATTCTCAAATAATGACAAATAAAAATTCGCTGGAGATGGGTGATAGATACACAGCAGAGGATACATTTATTGTACTGTAGACTGATTGATCTGAAAGGAGTGCAGTTTTTGAATTTTATAGTAATGTTAGAATTTATTGCACAAATTAATCTTTCTTTTTTTTAAAAAAAAAGAAAAAAGAAAACAGCTTTGGTCGAACCTCCTCAATGACGGACATACATGCTGTAGGACTGTGGTGCCCCACACTCATTTATTTAACTAAATTTTGTGTGATGTTTCCACTTAATTATATCTCAATTGTAGAAATGATGTGTTAGGTTTGCCTCAATGTTTAGAACTGATCGTGGTTTGTGGGTGTAGGTTGTAAATAAATGTCACTTCTATGGAAGAAGCCACCCAGTGTGAAGTCACAAGTTCTAGATGGTCAATTGACACTACCATTATGAGGAATCAGGCAGGCAGGAAATTGTATCATTGTTTCCCTTCCTATGTGACATGTTGCTCCATCTTACTGAATCAAAATATTTTAATTAATTACTGTGCTCACATGCAGATAAACAATTTGCTGTAGTAAAAATATTGTATATTTTTTTACTCTTACTGCATTACCAATATCAACTTAAAAGGAAAGTAACTTTTGATTGCAACAGCTTCACACAGATCTCTACGCCCAAACTTTGTAATTGTTGTTTGTAAAAATCATTTTTAAAAAGAAACTTACCTCATTATTAAAGATTGCAGTTTATTTAATTTCTCTTAAGCTGGAGCTTATAGACAAATAGTAATTTGTGATCTCTAAGAATTGGCAACTTGTTGTTTCTCAGTGTCCATTCATGTGAATAGAGGCAAATTATCACTTTGTACTTCTGTTATCTTCAGTAGGTCCACCCTTGAGTGTGAGGTTGGCACAAAAATTTTCTATTTTAAAATTACTCAGTTGGGATCTATACTGACAGTGCTATATACATTTGTAATAATTATAGATAATACCCTTGCCTCTCTGTTGTATATTAACTGCAGAGAAAGCAGAGTAAGATTTTGCAAAGTTGTTATTACCAGCCTCACAAAATCACAGTGGTCCACAATTCACAAGCTTCATACTTTTTTGAGATGCCATATATTGATGCTTCTCCTATCCCACTTAAGATTGAAGCATATAAAGCGTAACTTTTTACATATGGCATTTCTTATCATTCCATTCACTTCAGTAACATGATGGATTGTTCACATGGGTGCTGCTTACGGTGTAATTTGAACTTCATTACTCACACAGGAGTGGTATATGGAAGGCTGATTTTTTGCACCCTGAAATGTTTGTTGTGGAATTTTCTGTTTTTGTTAATTATTTGGTTTCTTTCTTCATTTGTTCGTAGCCCTGGCTTTTCAACATTTTCGGGATACATTGAAATTAAACAAGACTTTGCCATTTGTGTACCACTTCTTTGTATGCCCTCATTGTCTATTAATTGAAATTGATAATGGTCCAACACACTTGGCCAGTATGCCTAGTCACTGTCTGCATTTAGTCAAACAAAGATATAAGCAGACTATATTAGGTGACAGCCAAAATACGCTTGAACAAAACCTGGCAGAACTATCACTTTTTAGAACTGAAAGGAAGTGCTGTAACCAAAACTTGTTTCTGTTTGTATTATCGCTTTTTTTAGGTGGTATTGGAGTTAGCATATACACATAAATTCAATAATGAACTACACATTTCTAAAAATATTAAGTGGTGCAGTAATCTTGATATAGAATATTTATTTATTGTATTTTCTTATTTCTTCTTAGTTCCCATCCGTTTACTGCAAAAATCGACGCCGTGCTTTGGAACATACACTGGACAGGTGTGTGCCATTTGCATTTGATTTGGAAGTTGGTATTTTTGCACATCTATTTTTAATATTTTTTTGTACATGTTCATTAATACACTTGATTTTTTTTCCCTTCAGGTTTCATAATGATGACAATGGAAATGCACCATTCTTTCTCTTTGGTGATTTTAACTTCCGAATTGACACTCAAGGTGTTGTGAAAGTTAGTTTCCATTTGTATATGAACAATTCTTAGAGTATAAACAGTCACCCCACAGCATCCATAGGTTTGCATTTTTGTGTATTTTGCTCACAATTTTATTATCAGATTTTTATTTACTTTGTGTACCTTTTCTTGGCTCCACTGTGTTTGTAGTTTCTGACTTCCATAAATAATAAGATAGATTTTTATTTTGTACTTTAAATTTATATATTTTTACCTCTGTTGTATTGTGGTCTCTTAAGCAATTTTTAATAGAATGCTGTATTGATAGCAAGCTGTGAAGTATTGACATATTATTACCGCAGTGTGAAATTACACTTAAGGTTATGCTTAGCATTACATCTGGTTGGCATATAACTTTCCTTTTGTAGACATTGATGAACTCCTTTCCAGAGATGAAATGTACAATATTGTCAAGTTTTTGAACCATGATTATTTTCTGTGTTTTGTGTAATTATGGCATACCAAGAATATTTCACCAAGTCATGAAGGTAGATGGATGTTACCTCCAGCTTTCTTGTTTATTCAGTAAGGCAGTTTGCATTCCAGGTGTGACTCCCATCTGTAGATGAATGTAATAGGTGCAAGGGTAGTGTAGTGGCTTGTTTGTGGTTTTATTGTTGATGATAATGGCAGAAGGTAGAAAGTGAAACTTGGCGACAGCACATATCCTACTCATCTTGAATAGTGGTAGTTAGGCTGCTGAGATTAGTGTCCCCATCTGATGGAAGGTTGACCAAAAACAATGTCACAAGCCCTCACTATGCAAGACACTGTGGAAAGATTTGTAATCGACCCAGGGCATTAGCACTAAGTAAGGTGATTTAATTTCACTATTTGTTCCTCCCTTGCCAGCCAACTAATACTGATGACAAGTTCACCATCAGAATTGAAACCAGCCATCCCAAAAGGAGCCCCACCACAGAAGCATAAATTAATGACCCTGGCTACAAAAGGGTGTGTGTTTTTCAGGTGCACAATAACAACTGATGTGTTATGTTATTGAGTTGTTATTTATTTTTTAAAAAACATAACAAATGAGTACTAATATATAAAATATTTGGATAAATCCAAATCTTAGAAATTATGACGAACAGAACTCAAAGCTACAATCTCAAATCTGCCTTGGAGTGCAGTTGATGGCTCACATGAACTTCAAAATACTCAACCTCTCAATAGCTCTAAGTGCTCATATACTTTCTCTATTGAAAATGCCTTTTTTTGCTGTGCTGTCCAGTAAATATGTAAATTACATGGCATATTGTAATACTTTTCATAATTCTAGAGACTGAATGCTACTTTTGCAGGTGGCTGATATAGTCTGTCGGTAAACTGAAGAGAAAGCGAGTGAGTGAGTCCACACACTGCCTACGAAATTAAAAAAAATTAAAAGAATTGAAATCATTAATAGATAGAACACAATAGTCTAAAATTGCTATGAACAATTATAGTTTTATAAAAAACAACAAATAAGTTGAACGCCATTTTCATGCATAAATCAGATTTTTTTCCCTGACTACTACTGGGAATTTGTCAGAAACAAACCAGAAGTTAGAGAGGTGAATGTTAACTTAATTCACATCAGCTCCCAACTGAAAAATTTAACTGAATAATCCCATACAAAATAATCACATCTGCATATTTTATGATTATAAGAGGGCCCACAACACAGTATTACAACCTAGACTGTTTTCATTTTAAATTGTTGTGGTGTGGCCCCCTAGCCTACAGCCTAGATAGCCTGCACATAAAAGCAGCCGTGATTGTATACACATTTGTGGAAGCTGTACACTGCAGCTCTTGCACCACCAGAAACCTGTTTCATAGCAGGAAAACATTCTAGATATTTATGCTGAAGTGCATCATCACTTGGAAGTGTAGTACCACACACCCAAGTGAGTACTCCTTGCATGATTGTCTTTGTTACAGTCTCTCTTTGATTTACATTTGCTGTGTGCTTTGTAATTATTCTGTTATTTGATTCTCTTTTTAAAAATGCATCGAATGAGCATCAGCTGTGCTCACGTCTTTCTCTTCTTTGTTATCATAACTCTGTGATGTCAGACCCGCTACCAGCCGCACATGTGCCTACAGGGGCAGTAACCAACCACACAAACCGCCACCATTTTGGCAACAGAATCCTATCCTATGGTTCACAAAGTTATAAAGCCAATTTGTAACTGCAGATTACACAAAGGGCTCAACAAAGATATGACCTCAGAGGCGCAAGATATTCTGGCATCGCCATCATGCACTTATCTTTACTCAACTATCAAGAATGCCCTGATACCCACCTCTCGCATTCCAAGGTGAAGACAAGAGAAGCTACTCTGCAGCGAAAAACTAAGGGATCATTCTCCGTCACAGCTACTGCACTGCCTGTGTATGTTAGTAAGCAGTGTTGTTAATGAAGACATCCTGCAGAATATTTAGTTATCGCACCTGCCATCCGATACACAGAAGACATTAACAGTGTGTGCTGGTGATATTCATAAACTTGCACAAACTGCAGATCGCATAGCAGGGATGTTACCGTCTGTGTGCATCACCACAGTTTACCCACAGCCTCGGGCAGATAATACCCTCACTCCATTACAAGCACAGATCTCTGAGCTTGCCGTACAAGTTTCTACCTTATGAACTCAAGAGTACCAGCTGCCAATCCTGTCACCACTGCCCACCAGGAAAGCACAGCTGCTCACACCCATCAGCAAGAGTGTGCTAGTACCGCTGACAGTTTGGCTCTGAGGTGCAGAACTGTTGTTGACTGTTCAAGACAGTCTATAATACAGAACTACAGTTACTGGTAGATACATGTCAGTTTATCTGTCCGTCCGCCTGTCAACCACACCACAACTGTGAGTATGGCCACCTTTTCGCTGCCAATGATTCCACAATCTCAACATATGGTCAAATCACCTTAATGCTAAACTTAGCCTGTGATGCAAATTTGGATGGCAATTCATCGTAGCAGACGTAAAGTGCTTCATATTCGGAGGACACTTCTTATCTTTCTTTGGACTCCTACCTGATCTCTATCGTCAGCACCAACTTGATACCACTACTAACCTGGTAACCAAGGTCGAGTAAATTATGTGGATGACACTGCAGTGCAAATGATAACCAGTGACTCTCCATTCGTAGAGCTTCTGAAGCAGTTACTGGAGAACACATGCTAGATGCCCACACCAGCACCTGTGCAGCATCGAACAGTACACTGTATATTAACCACACCAGAACCACCACTTCATGCTCAGCTGCACCACCTGCCACCTGGCACTAGTTAAACTGAAAGTGGCAGAGCATGAATTCCAGTTCGTGCTCAAACGGGAAGATGCCTCCAGTTGACCAGCAGTTGGGTGTCTCCACTGTATGTGGTCCTAAAGGAGAACAATGGATTGTGCCCATGTGGAGGTTACCGACAGCTTGAGCCAAGAACCATCCCTGACCAGTATCTGATGTTGCATACTGAAGATTTCATTTTCAACATCAATGATAAATGCATTTTTACCACATAGGATTTAGTGCATGTATTTTACCAAATACCTGCGGCACCAGACAACATTGCTAAGACTGCCATCTGCAAACTATTCGGATTGTTTGAATTCACTAGAATGCCTTTTGGACTTTGTAATGCTGCATTCATGTTTCAACGATTCATGGAAGAGATTTTTGTTACGTGTACATCAATGTTGTATCGGTCATGTCAATCTAAGACGAAACACCTGTCACACTTATGGCAGATTTTCACTCGTCTTTGAGCACATGACAATTTTTTGGCATCACCAATTACTATTGTCGTTTCATTCACAACCACGCCCTCCTGGTTGTACCATTGAATTTCTTACGTGGTGCACTGAGGCTAAAGGACAAGCTGCCATGGAATAGTGAGCTGAGTTGGCATTTATCAAGGTGAAGAACGTCATTGCAGGATGCAGCTGGTCACAAATGGTTGCAGTTTGGTAGTTGTGACATCACAGTACAGCAGTTCATTTAATGATAGTATTGTAACATTCTGGAGTTATGGATCTGACAGTTGCTTCAAAAAGTCTTGCAGCTCACTGTCTGCTTGTTGCACTGCAGCAAGAGCTTTGAAATCAACAGTGTCAGTGATTGTTTCAATCCAAGAGAGTGTGTCTGCTGGCACTTTCAGGTCTCTCGCAACTTGGACTATGCAAGTGGTGAACTGTCTGATGTAGTCTATATAGCACAGCTGATGTGTTGATCCTTTCTCCGGACACTGGCAGAAAGCAGACATCAGTGGTTTGTGATCTGTGACTGGGTTAAACTGTTGTCCCTCTAACATGTGGCAAAACTTCTTAATGGAGGAGTATGCAGTGTACTGCTCAGTCATATGTAAACCAGTTCCACAATGAAGGTGATAACTTTCAACTGAAAGAAGCCAAGGGCTGCCAGTATTTGCCTAGTTGCTGTTTCAGTGCAGCACCAATTGCAGTGGCAGACACGTAAGTGATGAAACCCTACAAAATTTCACACCAACCTGCAAGAGATAGACTGGAGTCCAGTTTTCAATTAAACAGATGCGAACAAAAATTATAATATTTTTCTGAACTAATTTATGTCTATCTTTGAAGCCACATTTCCCAAAAAAATAATTAGAAACAGTCATGTAGGCACTGTCAATAAGTCATGGATCACTGTAGGAATAAAAACATCCTGCAGATGTTGTATTATTCCCTCAGAACTTGTAATGATCCAAAGAATTACTGTACCCTTCTAAAGAAGCTAATAAATAAGTCAAAACATACGTGCATGAAGTCTGAAATTGATATGTTTGACAACAAAATAAAAGAATTGGAATGTAATAAAGTGGGGAAACTGGCAAAAAAAAACAAAAAAAAATGGGGACAGGGCACCCATTGAAATTAAACAATGTACCAATAATGTAAAGAAACCTGAAATGATTGCAGAAATCTTTAACAGGCACTTTTTGTCAGCAGCAGAGAAGACAGGCTGTAAAGGTTCTGTGGACGAGTCATTGGCTCTTCTACAGAAAGCTATTAGTAATAGACCCCCACAATTATCCTTATGGCATGTTACAGTAAAAGAGATTGAAATAATTATTACCTCATTAAAAAATAAAAAGTCTGTTGGTGTGGACAGTATTTCCTGTAAAATAGCAAAATATTGCTATAAATGTATAAGTTCAGTCTTGGGCAACATTTTCAATACATCTCTGCAAAAAGGAATAGTCCCGACAGGCTAAAACTAACTGTAGTGATACCACTCTTTAAAAAAGGTGAGAAAAACAATGTTACAAACTATTGCCCAATCTCCCTCTTAACCATTTTTTCAAAAATTCTTGAAAAACTCATGCACAGGATGATTGTCAATCATCTTAGCTACCACAGTATCCTAAACAAAAGTCAGTTTTAATTTTGTGCTGGTCTTTCTACAGAACATGCAGTATTGTGTTTCTCCAACCAAGTTTTGGAAGCCATGAACAAAAAAATGTCTCCAGTAGGTATTTTTTGTGACCTCTCAAAAGCCTTTGATTGTGTAAACCATCTAATCCTTTTGAAAAAGGCATAATATTTGGTTTGGGTGGAACCGTTGGTTCGTGGCTCCAATCATTGCTAAAGGACCAAAGGCAGACTGTAATGATGAGTGGCTCATCCAGAGAACCTGCTTCATGTAAGTTGTGGAGTGCCACAAGGCTCTGTTTTGAGTCCACTGCTATTCCTCATCTTCATTAATGATCTCCCACTTTGTTCTGATTCAAACAGTAAATGTACTCTTTTGCAGATGACACTACAATTCTAATTGACGATTTTACAGACAACAATCTTGAACAAACTACGAATAAAGTTTCAAAGATTGTAGTAAACTGGTTTTCTTCAAATGGTCTCTCTCTCAAGACAGATAAAACCCTTTATATGAGATTCCATACTTCACAAAGAAATTTGGAAGAAATTAACATTAAGTGCAGAGATCAAGAAATACAGAAAGCTGAGGTTACAAAATTCCTGGGTGCTTGTATAGACAGCAAATGTAACTGGTCAGCACACATTCTTCATCTTTATAAAACGCTTAGCTCAGCAATATTTGCACTACGGGTTATTGCTTCAATGGCTGAAGCAGACACCATTAAGGCTTCTTACTTAGCTATTTTCATTCATTAATATCATATGCTATTATATTCTGAGGGAACCAACCTCTCGCAAAGAAAATTTTCACTGCACAAAAAAAATTAGAATAATGAGTGGTGTCCATCACAGGCACTCCTGCAGGTGCTTGTTTCGAAAGATGGGGATCCTTACCACCTCCTCACAATATATCTTTTCCTTGTTGACCTTTGTCTGTGAAAACCCTTCTATCTACAAAGATAACACCCAATTTCATGATTATAACACAAGAACCAATAACAGTCTGCACATTGAACTGAAAAGCCTCACTATGGTTTAAAAAGCAGCTTATTACTCCAGCATTAAGCTGTTTAATGCTCTTCCACCACACATCAAATGCCTCTTAAGGTGTACGTGTTAGAGAAATCTTTTTATGCGGTTGATGAATATGTGAAAGAAAATGTATATAATCACTAAATTTGTAAGTGTTGTAAAATTAGCATAATTAATTTTGAGTACTATCATATGCATATGACAAGTATTTATTGGTATTCCTGTATTTCCTTTGGAATATTTAGTTTATCTTGACTCCTGTATATATTACACACCTGTAATATGTGAAACAAAATGTTCTGTTAACTAAATGTGCTGTTGTTTAGCTGATATCTTATTTACATTGTATATTTTATTGCATTTATGCAAGATATATTTCAACTGTGTACAATCTGACACATTCCATATCATAAATATATTACTCATCCTTAACATGTGGAACAAAATTTTCTGTTGATTGATTGTGCTGTCGTTCAGTTGATTTTTATTTACATTGTATCTTTTTATTGTATTTATACAAGTTATATTTGAGCTATGTAGAATCTGACACATTCCCTATCCTTGTGATTCACTCGTTACCAGGATCTATGGAACAGGAAATGAAATTAAAAATATTCAATAAATAAAATTGACCATTAGGGCAATAGGTGCTTCTGGAAGTGATAACATAGCTTCTGTGTTCCGTAGCAGTTTGTCTTTTTGTCTCAGTAGACCATGCTTGAATTCATTCAGTGGTAGAGCCAGGAGGGCATGGCTGTGAACGAAACCATGATAGAAATTGGTGACACCAAGAAATTGTCATAGTTCTGTACCTGTCATAGGCTGGTGGCAGCCGTATATCTTTAGCATTGATAGTGTAGCGTAGGAATTGAACTTCAGCTTCTCCGAAAATTCACTTTGGTGGGTTGACAAGCAGATTGTGTGCACAAAGACAACTGAAAATTTGCTACAAGTGCAACATGTGTTCTGCCTCAGAGCTTGACATAACCAAAATGTTGTCAGTGTACACATAATAAAAATGTAGGTCATGTCTAACCTCATCCATGAATCATTGAGATGTTTGAGCACCATTACAAAATACAAAAGACATTCTAGTGAATTCAGTGTGTCCAAATGGTGCGCAGATGGCGGTCTTAGCAATATCGTCTGGTGTTGCAGGTATTGGGTAAAACATTCATACATAATCCAATGTAGTAAAAATGCACTTGCCATTTATGTTGAATACAAAATCTTCAATACGCAGTATCAGGTACCAACCAGGGATGGTTCTGGCATTGAGCTGTCTGTAATCTCCTCATGGGCACAATCCATTTTTCTTCGGGAGCACATGCAGTGGAGATGACAGACTATTGCTCGAAGGGTGGTAGGTTCCCTGTGTGTCAATGAGGATTTGTGCTTTGCTGCTTTTAGTTTCTCTGGTGTCAGGCAGCAGGCAGTTTGGTCAAATATGACGTGGTGTACTATCAAGTGCTGTACATGTGCTAGAGAGGGCGTCTATTGTGTGGTATAGAGTCGTGCATGAGGAACTCTGTGAACGGAGAGTTACTGGTTATCACCCGCACTGCAGTGTCATCCATGTGATTTACTTGCCCTTAAATTACTGAGATGGTTGTGGTATCAAGGAGGCCCCTATGGCAGAGGTCATGGAGGAGTCCACAGATAAGAAATCAGCTCTGAGTATGGGGCATGTTGTGTCTACTACAACGAACTGCCACTCAAATTTGCTTTGCAGGCCTAAGTTTAGTGTTAATGTGTATCAACTATGTGTTAATATTGTGAAACCACTGGCAGGGAAAAAAGTAACAGTCATCACAGTTGCAGTGCACCATATGAGCAGATGATAAACTGATAAATCAGCACCCGTTTCTGCCAGGAGCTGTAGCCTTGTAGTATACTGTCTTGTGAACAGTCAACAGCAGCCATCTGAAGAGCCAGTGGCCAACGTCATTGAGTTCCTGTCGAGTTTGCCTTCTTGCGTGGTGGACTGCAGTTTTGCATCTCGGAGCCAAACTGTCAGTGGTGCCAGAAGACTTTCTGATGAGGGTGAGCCGCTGCATTTTCCCAGGGGAGGAGGGTGGGGGTGGCAGCGACAGGATTACTGACTAGTACTCTGAGTTCATAAGACAGCAACTTGGGCCCGAGCTCCGTGATCTGCACTTGCAAAGCGGTGGTGATATTTGCCTGAGGGTGTGAGCAACCTGTCTCAACGCATGCAGATGGATACATCTTCGCTATGTGGCCCATAGTTTGCACAAGCACGTAAATATAACCAGGTCACGCTGTTAATAACTTCTGCGTGTTACATGGCAGGCACAGTAATCAATTACTCTACTGGATTTCTTCGTTGACAGCATTGCTTGCTAACATTCACAGGTGGTGTAGTAGCTGCAATGAAGTGCAGTTTCTTAGCCCTTTTGTGTGGATTAGCTTCTCAGATTTCCTTGTCTTGGATTCCGGGAGACAAGTAATCAGGGTGTTCTTGATAGTTGTGTAGTGAAAAGTGCTGGGTGGTGACACCAGGATGTCTTGCACTTCCATGGCCATATGATTGTTGAGCGCTGCAACATTGTAACGATACTTTGTGTCACCTGCAGTTTCGTGCACTAACATAAGTTGGCTTTCTAGCTGTGCAAAATACTGGACAGGATCGTGTTGCCAAAACAATAGCGGTTTTACCATCACACAATTGGTTATTGTGCCTTTAGGCACATGTGCAGTTGGTAACATTGTTTGACACCATGGAGTTGTGGTGATAAGGACTCAAAAGATGTATGACGTGATTGATGTGGATGGTGCTTACTTAGCATGATGTGGCATGATAGGAGATGTCAGTGACTGTCTAATATCATGTCTATGTCACCAGTTGTTGTGGGTGTAATAAATGAATGCTTTGATTTGTACCACATCCCTAAAGGTTCTCTTTCTTAATGGGATAGACAAAACATAAATGAATGAAATTGTGCACAATAATACGGAAATAATAGATTGCTGCTCATCACACAGGTGGTGTTGAGTTGCAGACAGGCTCAGCAAAAAGGAATGGTAGAAGTATTTCAGCTTTCAGTCAGTCTTTATTCAGAAGTAAAAACCTCTCACACATTCACGCAACTCGCACATCACCATCATTGTTTCCAGACACTGAGGTGTAGGTCGTCTTCTAGCATTGTTTTTCATTTGGCAACAGCCTATCCTTTCCATATTATTATCATTTCGGCTCTCCATTTTTTTGAACTTGTATGTGAGCAGACATTTATTAACACATTTGTTTTACTTGAAAATTTGATGAGGATAACAAGAGGACCAATATAAGTTGCATATGAGAATGAACAGAATAAATGTGATTCACCAGTTGATGATATAAAAGAAATGAAACAATATAAATTTGGTAGGGTAGTGTTGTCGTGCATTATCTGTAAGAAGTGGAGAAAACAATATAATTAGCATGGAAGGAATATGTGCAGATAAATATAACTGTAAATGTTACTTCATCATGTCCAAGTTTATTTTATTTTATTAATTGTGGAATGGACATTATTTGCAGTACTTTTTTTTGTAGCTCGTGTTATATAAATACAGTTTGCTTTAGCATTTATTATTTACTGACTGCTTGCACATGACAGATTTTGGCAGTGTACTGTCATTTGTCCTATTCTTATTTTGCATTGTGATGGCATTTCCACATCACTATATCTGAGGTCATTAAAAGTACATATTTTTAATATTTAGCAGAGTGTATGCTGTGATGAACATATGTCACAATTTAAAATTGTGAGCTGGACTTGAACTGGGATTCTTCCCCTTTTACAAAGGTGGTACACAGTAAGATGTTCTGTATATCGAAGTCTGACTCATTTACCATTTCAAAGCTTCAGCTTGCCACCAATTATGGGAAATACAGAGAAGTATTAGTAGCAAGCTGAAGATTTAAAAGACGTGCTCTGATGATGCAAGTTCAAGTCCCAATTGAGCATGGTTTCAACTTGTCGCTGTTGCTCATTTACAGTTAATTTTGGTTACTGTTTGAGAGCATAATGTTTTGATTGTGGATGATAATTGTATCATTCTGCACATATGTTAACAAACTTTACTTAGTAATACATCTATTAGTTACACACAGTGGACACACAACTACAAGCAAAAGTAAAAAGCATTCTACAAATGTTTCTGTTTAATGCTGTGTTTATTGTGTTCCAAACTCGGAGCACTGCACAGCATTTTAACACTGCATCTGTGACTTACAGAATTTGTTAAACGATGCTCTGTTTCTCAGTTTGCATCCCACCATCATTTATAGAAGTATTAATTGGAGTTTTGATATCATCAAACTAATGTTATAGTTTTGGCTAATTTTAGGTAGGAGCTTCATATCACTATCTGTGCTGGTCAATGGATAGCATGTTTGTTTTATGTTTGTGGCAATTACTGACTGCATGGCTGTTCAGTTGATACACATGAAGATGCTGTGTACATTATGTGTGAAAACTGTCTCCCTGTGTAACCTATTTACCAGGTTTTGAGAGCAATGTATGCACTTGTCTGTTTCTATGTCCACTTTGTGTAGCCTTTTAATGTGGAGAGGTTGTTATGTTATGTTGCATGTATTTACAGTCTACTGATGGTATTTTCCTACATAAGATACGCAGGCAGTTGGCTTTTTATAGTATTGTTACAATGTTTTCTTATGAAGCTGACTTGTGTATTTCTCCCAGTAATCATTAGCAGCTGCTATTTCTGTAATCATGTGTTGTTGAATGTCAGGAGGTGTTGCAATTGGCTGTTTATGTAGTTGTTGATTTTTATTTTAATTATTTATTTTTTGTCCTGTTGAAGCTCAACAGTCTAATGCATGTTTCACTTTCATGCTCTGCGTAAATAGAATGTTTTTGTTTGACTTATTGACTTCGATAGCAGTAGTGTCATAAATTTTCTTGCCATCTTCCAGAGGTAAATTGTCACCAAAATTCTTCTTGGAGTAAATAATACTATTCGTGGAGGGCAGTGCACTAGGTACTTTGCTTGCTGTGTCTCATATCTATGCAAGATCTTTATTTTGCCTGTACGTCATACTGTAAAATATGCAATACTTGTAACTTAACTCTAATTGTAATTGGTGTTATACCCATACAATTTCTACTTTATGAATTCAGCATGCAACCAAGACCTTCGTGCTCTGAGGATCAAGGCACTGCAAGTACATTGAATATCAAAACACTGTGATCATTCCACATATTTGTAAGAAGTTGAAACTGTGTGCGAGACTTGGTCTCAAACCAGGAAACCATGTCTTTCGTATGTAGTGAACCATGCCTTTCATATGCAGTGAGCAGCCAATGCACATCTCATTTACTTCTTCCTAATGAGGAACTGGTTAAGCTTAATTACAATTGCATAACCTGTATTGCCTTTTGAATTTAATATAGGTCTTTTGAAGCATGCTATTTTTTGAATCCATGATGATACCTCAATTTTGATGCACTCAGGTTCATGATGATCCACATACATTGGACTGCCAGATCGTTCTACATTTTGTGACAGGTCAAGACAATGTGCTGAGCTAGGACTTGAACCCAGAAGCCTTGATTTTCAGGTGCAAAGTATGACCACTTACGCTGTCTCTCCTCACATCAAGAGCTATTCAGTTTCAACTTGTCCCATGTTTCTCTTGTTGGTTCAACACTGCACAGATACTCTTCCATTAAGCTGCTGGACTAGCATCTCATGGAAAAAGGAAACCGCAGAGAGACGTAACCACAGCCTCGAGATTGTTGCTAACATAATGTTTTTGCAAATCTCTGTGATAGAGCGGTATCCAAATCCAGGAGCCTTCTTTTTGTGGACGGTATGCTGTCAGGTATTCTTTGCTGTTCTGTTTTGCCTATAGGTGATAGTCCAGGAATATAGCATGAAGTTAAAACTGTGACTCTGTATGTGAGGTCTCTACACATTGCGTAATTTGAAGTGCAGTGCCTGGGTGTAACTCACAAAAAGCAAAACAATGATTTCAGTATGATTGTTCCTCTATCATGTGAATCAGTTTACGTGTGTCTAACAGAGGATATGTGATGTACCAAAATGTATGGCAGGTTCTGAGAGTAGAGTACAATCATTTGTTGATTCCATGTGGAGATATTGGGGAAAATGTGTGATTTTCTTGACTTTGCAACAGTACCAAATGGTGTAAGCCTGCCATCTGCAGATAATAATTACAGAATATGTGAACTTTGTCAAGTATACACTTGCTGCCATTTATGGTGCTTCTTACAAGTAGGTGAATGATTGTCAAACCACAGGACATTAGGCATCCATAACATCCTTCAAGATAGTGGAAGTCAGAGGCTTATCTGCTTTGTAAACCAGAGTAGTCACTGTCAGTCTGTAACACTTCTAAAAATGGAGTAAGATGCCAGGGGAAGGCAAAAGAATTTTACAAATGGAGGATCCCTAGCAACTGACACATGTACCCTTGTTGACCAAGCACCCTAATTAGTCGAAGCTGTAGTGGGCATGTGGAACATTGTAACTTGACTGGGAACAGTGGAAATGACTTGTTTCATTAAATGAATCACGCTTCATGTTACAGCACATTGATAATCATGTGCTGCTATACCAGCCACCAACAGAATGCCTTTTTGACATCTGTACCACAGGATGCACATATTGTAACAATAAGAATATTATTGTAAGGAGAAATTTTGTGTGAGGTTTCCTGGGAAATGTTGTTTTAGAAAGTCCCATGGACTGTGCCAAAATTATTACTAAAAATTTACTTCTGTGTATGGCTGATGTCTTTCCTATTGGGTATGGATCTTGTCTCTACAAGATAGCAAGAACATTGCTTCAGCAGAATTCCAATTGACTTGTTGGCATGCATATTTGGCAGCTATTAAGCCTGTTGTATGGTGTGAGATGTTTCCAAATATTAGCTCAGACTTCACAAGCCATTTGCTGTTCTTGTAATCTACAGTAATTGTCTGACCTCCGTGTTGGCAGGTTGTACCATATACTAAGGACTTGCACAGCACAAAATGAATGAAGCATGCCTTGTGTGTCAGGAGGGATCCATACACTAACACAGTGCTGTTCATAATGTTCTGACTGGTCATTGTAAATACAGAAATGCATTTTTCCATTGTGTTGAAAACTCTCACATTCTATCGCTTGAGCCTTGTCCCGCAGTTACGCAGGGTCAGCCATCGTTCATCAGATTTGACATGTTAATGGTTAAGGGGTGGCCGGATGCCCTTCCTGCCGCCACCCCGTACCCCCCGGGACGGAATTAGTGTACCCCAACTGTCTGCGTCGAGTGTAATCCTTGGAATAGTGTGAATGTGTTCAGATGTCTGCGAGCCATGTAACTGAGGCGGAACATGGGGACCAGCCCAGTATTCACCTAGCTGGATGTGGAAAACCGCCTAAAAACCACATCCAGGCTGGCCGGCAAATCGGCCCTCACCGTTAATCCGCCGGGCGGATTCTATCTAGGGCCGGCGTGCCTACCCGAGTCCAGGAAGCAGCACGTTAGCGCTCTCAGCTACCCTGGTGGGTCTGTTCAAAACTCTCACAACCACTAGTTAATCAAAAGGTGCAGATCTGTGAATATCATGCTAGTGTAATGTATTCGTATAAGATAAGCAGCAGCTGCAGGTTGCTAAAACACTCTGTGCTAATTTAATTTTTAATATAATGTGAAGTGAAAAAACAAAAATTTAATGCTGACAGAAAACTCTTATGCTTACCAGGTAACAGCAAGCCACACCTCAGTAAAAATTGACCAAAACTCATACTTGTTTAAATTAGTAGTTTCTTATTATTTGCTGAAAGTGAAGCACTAACATTAAAATATGGGACTGTTTGCTACTTAATTATTAAAGTCACTTAGGTTGCTGAATTGGCGGGTGGGGGGGGACAGAGGTGCACCATGCAAGGATGGCAGGAAAATAACCAGTAAGTAGCGTGAACATTGTACATGCACTCACCATTTTCATTTCACATTCTGACTCGGAATGCATCAACAAATTTCTCCACAAGTGCTGTGACTGTCTGAAATCAGTCGGCGAAATGAGAACTACTCTATACACTGTCCTCTTCTCCACATCATCCAAAGCAGCTATTCAATGTTTGCACAGCCTGCACAATGTAGTCACAAGCTGTTTCCAAGTACAACCAATTTCTTCGCCTTATAATTTTTATCCTTGTCACTGATCTCACTGTAAACTTCTTTTCATTCCCTACTATTTGTAAGATGTTCACCAGAGAACAAGATAACACTGAGAGGACCAACTTTGTTACCATCCACTACTCTACATCAGACTGATAACTAAATTGTCAGTTAAGCTGAATAGCCATAGAGTTTTTCCCTAGCAGGTAGAGCTTAACACTTTATTCTTGATGGGGAAAAATTGTCAGCCACATTCAGAGGAAGTGTTATAAGATGTGCGAAAGAAATGGGAAGATTGCAAAAAGTAATTAGTTGTTAAAAAATTATTTTAATAGGTTATAACATACAAGTTCAAAGTACAATAATAATTATGAGATATTGTAGAAATTACGACCTGTAACCCCCTAAGCTGCTCTGCAATTTATTCTTTATTGTGCTGGATAATGGTGTTGGACTGAAACCAGTCACACAATGAAGAAAGAATTAAACAGCAGCTTTAGATATTATAAGATGTCATTTTTACAATTTTTTAGAGATTGTGCTAGACATTCAACAAAAAATGTACACAGAATAAAAGAAAATTATTTTCCTTAACCCAAATATCTGCTGCCATGTTAAGGGATTGTTTAAGTCTGATCAGGAAATGTAGCATGACCTTTCGCAGCACATTGACAGGTGATATTGCCGGTTGTTAACAATATGTTGTTTGAGACCTGGGATTGTTGCTCGTGCATCAGATGAGAAAGCACTTTTCGTTAGGCACTCCCATAAAAAAAGGTTGCAGATAGTTACATCAAATGAGCAAGGGCCAAGGTATAACCATGTTGTGTTCAAATAGCATAACCCAGGAAAAAGGCTCGCATTGAGAGTCTTGTATTGTTCCTTGTAGCTCCAACTTGTTGGAAAATATGAGACAGTTCATTGCAAAAAGAGCAGGTTGTGACGTGAGAAAACTATGGATCAATTCAAGGTATTGCTCACCATTAACAAATGCTGTTATCGCTGTATTACCATCCTCATTTCTGTGTGTGTGTGTGTGTTTGTGTTTGTGTTTGTGTGTGTGTGTGTGTGTGTGTGTGTGTGTGTGTGTGTGTGTGTGTTGGGGGAGGGGGGAGTGGCAATCCATTATGTCGTTTGTGGAACACACTATAGCTTTCTGAACATGTAGAGGCTTCTCCTGAAGTAACTAAGGATTTTACCTATTCAGTACCTGAACCTTTGTGTATTAACAAAACTAGAGAAATGGAGGTGCCTCTTGTCATTTATACATAATATTTCTCAAGAAATGTGGGCGTATTTTTGTAAAACTGGGTCAATTCCTGATAGCCACGTGCATTAAGAGGCTGCGCAAACTGAAGTTTCTCATGCTGAAAACTAAAGTCTTGGAGAATCCTTTTCACCAGTTTGTCATCTGTCACAAGACAGAGAACCTTGACCCTTTTGATATTTTAAATAAACACACTATTCAGGTCACAACTGATTAGTTACGCACAACTGGTTTTAATCTGCCCTGCAAATCATTTCAAGTCTGGTGCTGCTAAGTGCTGTTTTAGAGCCAGGCCTGAAGATGAGCTGCAGCACAGATTGAAACTGGTTGTTGGTAAATAGAAAATTGTGATAGAAATAGTAGTTTGTTTGTTTATTATTCTAACAATTACCTGGTGAACAGTTGCAATATTTTCAGGGCTCCAAACAGTTCAAATACCCCAACATCATTTTTTATCAGTCCAGTTCAGTCAAGGTTGCTTTTCCATATTTGACAAACATTATCTGATGGATCAGGTTGGTTTCACGCTGTGTTAAAATGGCATTGAAAGACAGATTGTGTTTTCACCAGACTTTCAAAACTGTGAAAATATGTTTGTGCTGGGTAGCATGTTTTCACTTGATTAATAATCCATTGGAATGGTACGGTAAGCTGCATAAGTGGTGGGATCCACTAACCTTCATCCTCACCACCTCGCTACTTTTTCTCCCTGGTGCCTAAAATATTCCCATATAAATGATATGGTGTACAGTGTTTGAAGACCTGTGATGCAGTTTATGGATGGAACTGTTGTATGCAAGGAAAGCTGCATGCCAGATAATTAAAGAAAAAGGCAGGGATACATGGAGGAGATCAACACTAGACATAGATACCTGCAGTTGACCCTCAGCAGAAATAAATGTAATTTGTAGTTAGATATAGAGACTGTGATCTATCAGGTTTTCTCGTCATGACTGATTAATAGTGAGCTATTGGTTGTTGTTGTGAGTTGTTGTTTTTATTTTCTGCTCAATATTTTGACAATTGGCTCAGCCATCATCTTCATTTGCTGCAAATGTTTCTGTTGTGTGTATCCGTTGCCTGCACCCCATCCAGAATGTGAAATGTTGTTGGTCTTACATTGCTTTCTATAGCCAAGTTTGATTCCCAGTGTCCATTATACCCTTTGATATCTTTTTCAGAGATCTCACTTGTATTCTGTGTAAAATAATTCTCCCAACATTTTCAAACTCTAATGGATGTGACGGCCAGCAGGATTTTAATATATTGAATGCTGGACCACAGGCATTGTTTAAATTGAACCCTCTGTCCTTGTTCAATAAATTTTCTTAAAAATTATGTCTTTGTTTCTATTGACTCCTTCACTATATTCTCCCCGAAACATGGTGTTTGGACCACAATGCTCATCTCGTCTATTCATTTCACAATATTTTCCAAGGCAGAGCTTGGCAGCAGCTGATTTGCTTGGTTGTTTTAGTCATGTGTTGTTCATGTTCCTTGCATCGATCCATAGGTGTTCTGATAGTCTGCCCCATGTATGCTTGAATGCAATACACACCTACAGACGTAGATGCTCTTTAACATTACAAAGAACACATTTTATTTTAGTTGAAGTGAGTAAAATACACTGGATGCCATGTTTCTGTAGGAGTCTACTGCTCTTTCCAGACACTAAGCTGTCATGAGGGAGATAAGCAATTTTTGACTCCTCTTTCTTAGGTGTTCTCGATTGTGACTGCATCACCTGTTCAGTTTGATGATTTGATTACCCATTCCTTCAGAACACTATTCATAGGTGTCACAGTTCTTCAGTGAGGCTCTCCTTGTCTGAAAGTGTTGGAGCTCTATGGACCAGTGTCTTCAGCACCAAATTTCTTTGTAATAGATGACGGTGGCTCAAGACATGAACATAGAGATCAGCGTGCATATGTTTTCTATATACTCTGTGATCCAGGGATCATCCCTTCTTCTCTTAACTAACACGTTGAAGAAAGATAGCTGGCACTCTTTCTCAAGTTCTGTCATGAATTTGGTATTGTGATGGGTAGAGATTAAATGCTCCAGGAACTCTTCACGCTTTTCCACTCCAAGCGACCACACCACACGCATTGTCCATGTGCTGAGAGAAACAGATTGGTTTCAACCTGGTGGATTCTAGTTCCTTCATTTCACTGTTTTCTTTGTGATGTTAAGGGCAATCTAGATTTGTATGACAGTCCATGCAAATGTGGCACATATTACATAGGGAGCAGACCATCAGAACAGTTGAGGAGACAGACAAGGAACAACAGCGACAAACCCAACTAAAGCAACCAAGCCAATCAGCTGTTGCCTAGCATTGCATTGAATATAACCATGAAATGAATATGATGAAACCAGCACCATGGTGCAAATATGAAGGTTCTGGGTTGGCATAATTAAGGAGTTGATCGAAATAAAGTTGTCAGAAAATTTAATAAACAGATAGAGGTTTCAGTTTACAAAATGTTTGTGGTCTGGCCGGAATTTATTGATTATTAATTATTATCCCATTGAGAGACTTATGTTAAAAAAAATTAGTGCAAGCTGTGAAAAACATAAGAGCATCAAAGAGTGTAGTGGATTCGGGATTCAAAATACAATTGCAGTGTGAGACAAACAATAGTTCAGTCTGGCTGGAATTCAGCCAGCGAGTACACATAACAGCAAAACATGCAGTAGCTGAAGAAGATGGCAGGATTGGTTGTTGAAATATTTTGCATATCATGGAGAGACAGCAACTCGACAGAACACTCGGAAGAGCATTATTAAGACAAAGAGAGAGACGTGTTATTGTTCAATTGCACAATTGGTGATCAATCACTGGGAAATGTAACCACCATAAATATATAGGAGTCTGCACCCAGAGTGAACTGATGTGGAATAAGCACGTAATATTTCTTGTAGGAATGCAGCTACCTGATTGAGATTTATTGGAAGAATCCTAGAGAAATATAATTCATCCAGAAAAACAGTGGTTCACAAAACACTTGTTCGACTAATTGTTGATTGTTGCTTATCAGTCTGGGGTGTTTACAATGTGTGATCAATTGGAGGAAATTGAAATGATGCAATTGAAAATATTCAAGGGAAGAATGGTCTCTTTCATCAAAGGTTCATTCTGTTATTGAGCATCATGGAGGTGATCAGGAAACTTCCATGGCGTAGATTGTAAGAGAGACTCAATACATTACAGAGATATTTACTGATTGTATTCAGAGTATATTTTCTGAGAAGAATTCAGTCCAGTATATTACTCCATTCTGCATACAACTCACAAAATGGGCGTAAAGGGAATATCAGATAAATCAGAGCTCATAATAGACATTTACTGAATGTCATTCGTACGTGTGCCATTTGAAAATCGTACCAGAAAAGGGGAGGGAAAGTGATAATGGTAACAAAAAATACTCTCTGCTACTCTTCATATGGTAGCTTGGAGCATACAGGTTACTGGTAATACATAATATGAGGGTGCTCCAGCAGTAAGGTTCCCAAAGAGTTCCAGCTGCATGGGAAGGTGCTAAGTGAAATCTGTTAACACTTTTGTGTTCTTCTGTTCCCCCACTCTCGATTCCGCCCAGCTGCACTTCACTGCACAATTCTGTATTGTCTTAGTGGCCATTTGCAATGGAGGTGCCCATTGCTGATCCCACCAAGAGCGAGATTCATTCTGTGATTCGGTTTTTGCACACGAAAGGGGCTCCACCCACGGTTATTCATTGTGAGTTACACAAGTGTATAACAACAAGTGTATGTCAGTTCAACATGTCCCAAATTGGTGCAGGGACATTAGTGCCAGTCGGAATGAAGTCCATATTTGCATAATGTGCAGCAACTGCACAGCACATTCATATGTATCGCCTGCCCTTCCCGTTACCCCTCCATGATTAAGAATGGAGTGGAAGACTTTATTTCAGACGCAGTTATTGAGATGGTCCAACACGAAGTGCTTCAAAATACAAGGATCGCCATCCGTTGCTAAGATTTCTGGAAGTTCTTGCCATACAGTTGAAAGAGCTTTGATGGAAAAACTGGGGATCATAAGTGTTCTGCTCAATGGGTACCAAGTATATTGGCAGCAAAACACAAGGAGAAGTGCCTTCACTGCGCTTGCCAGTTTCTTCAAAAGTGTCAAGAAGATAAGGAAGAATTGCTGGACTCCATTGTTATGGGAGTTGAAACATGGGTGTTTCATTTCACTCCCAGAATGAAAGAAACATCCAAACAATGGCATCACACAGGTCACCAGTTGCAAAGAAATTCAAACAAACTCCTTCTGCAAAGTCATGGGAACTGTGTTTTGGGGTTATAAGGGGATACTGGTGATCAATTTAATGGGACCTGGGACAATAATCAGCTCAGACGGTTATTGTAAAACACTACAAAAACTCAGGCAAGCTATCCAGAACTGCTGAAGAGGACAATTTATAACGCTGCTTTACGATAACGACTGACCTCACATCTCCTGCCAAACCCATGAACTTCTGACAAACTGTGGTTGGACAGTTGCGCCTCACCCGCCTTACAGTCTGGACCTCATTCCTAGTGATCGTCACTTGTTCCCCAAGTTAAAGGAACACTTGGGTGGCCAAAGCTTCTGTACCAATGGTGAAGTCAAAAAAGAGGTGAAATGCTTCCTCAACGAGTTGGCGGCAGAGTTCTACAACATAAGGATCCAGAAATTCGAGCACCATCTGCAAAAATTAAAAAAAGAAAAAAAGAAATGGTGATTATTTGGGAAAATAGAGCTAATTTGCATCTTTCCAACACTGTAAATTTCTGTGGAGATAAGCAATGTTGTCTATTTGTAAAGAAGAAGAAGAAGAAGAAGAAGAAGAAGAAGAGAGAGAAAACCTTACTTCTGGATCAACTCTTGCTTCCTTGTATATTGGATTTAGGTTCTTTCTACCCACACCCATTGTGTCAGAACTCCACAAGTTTGAGCTTTCTCTATGGTATGTGAATAGTTCCTGGTGCTCACATTGCTTCACTTTACACTGAGTACTCTTTTGTTGTCTGCGTTATTTCCACCCCAGTACACGCAACAAGATGCTGCAGTGTTAATAAAATGCACTTTTATTCATGTGAATGGTAGCCAAACCCCATACAGCCATCCAGATTGAGTTTTCGCCATATATTCTCTAAATTACTTAAGGCAAATGCCAGGATGGTTCCCTTGATAGGGCATATCTCGTTTCCTCCCCATGGTTCTCCAATTCCAGGTTTTATGCCTTCTCTAACGACTTCGTGATCAATGGGATGTTAAGACCTAATCTTCCTTTTTCCATTTCCAGTATCTTATTTCCATGTCTTTTCCCTGACCTTCACAACCCTCTTCACTCTCTAAAATTTCATGTCTCCTCCCTCTGCCTCCCTCCCCTCCCTCCCACCCTGTCATTTCCCTCCCCCTCCCTCCCTCCCCCGTCACTTCCCTCCCTCCCCCGTCACTTCCCTCCCTCCCCCGTCACTTCCCTCCCTCCCCCGTCACTTCCCTCCCTCCCCCGTCACTTCCCTCCCTCCCCCGTCACTTCCCTCCCTCCCCCGTCACTTCCCTCCCTCCCCCGTCACTTCCCTCCCTCCCCCGTCACTTCCCTCCCTCCCCCGTCACTTCCCTCCCTCCCCCGTCACTTCCCTCCCTCCCCCGTCACTTCCCTCCCTCCCCCGTCACTTCCCTCCCTCCCCCGTCACTTCCCTCCCTACCCCGTCACTTCCCTCCCTCCCCCGTCACTTCCCTCCCTTCCCCGTCACTTCCCTCCCTCCCCCGTCACTAGCCCTCCCTCCCCCGTCACTTCCCTCCCTCCCCCGTCACTAGCCCTCCCTCCCCCGTCACTTCCCTCCCTCCCCCATCACTTCCCTCCCTCCCCCCTCCCTCCCTCCCCCGTCACTTCCCTCCCTCCCCCCTCCCTCCCTCCCCCGTCACTTCCCTTCCACCCCCTCCCTCCCTCCCCCGTCACTTCCCTCCCTCCCCCCTCCCCCATCACTTCCCTCCCTCCCCCTCCCACCCCTGTCACTTCCCTCCCCCCTCCGTCCCCGTCACTTCCCTCCCTCCCCCTCCCCCCCTCCCTCCCCTGTCACTTCCCTCCCTCCCTCCCTCCCTCCCCTGTCACTTCCCTCCCTCCCTCCCCTGTCACTTCCCTCCCTCCCTCCCCGTCACTTCCCTCCCTCACCCCTCCCACCCCCTCCCTTCCCTCCCTCCCCCCTCCCTTCCCATCACGTCCCACCCTCCCTCCCTTCCCATCACGTCCCACCCTCCCCCCTCCCTCCCTCCCCCCTCCCTCCCTTCCCCATCCAACCCCCCCTCCATCCAACCCCCCCTCCATCCCTCCCCCCTCCATCCCTCCCCCCTCCATCCCTCCCCCCTCCATCCCTCCCCCCTCCATCCCTCCCCCCTCCATCCCTCCCCCCTCCATCCCTCCCCCCTCCATCCCTCCCCCCTCCCTCCCTCGCCCCTCCCTCCCTCGCCCCTCCCTCCCTCGCCCCTCCCTCCCTCGCCCCTCCCTCCCTCGCCCCTCCCTCCCTCGCCCCTCCCTCCCTCGCCCCTCCATCCCTCGCCCCTCCATCCCTCGCCCCTCCATCCCTCCCCGTCACTTCCCTCCCTCCCCCTCCCTTTCCTCCCACCCTTCCCTCCCTCCCGTCGCTTCCCTCCCTCCCTCCCGTCGCTTCCCTCCCTCCCTCCCGTCGCTTCCCTCCCTCCCTCCCGTCGCTTCCCTCCCTCCCTCCCGTCGCTTCCCTCCCTCCCTCCCGTCGCTTCCCTCCCTCCCTCCCGTCGCTTCCCTCCCTCCCTCCCGTCGCTTCCCTCCCTCCCTCCCGTCGCTTCCCTCCCTCCCTCCCGTCGCTTCCCTCCCTCCCTCCCGTCGCTTCCCTCCCTCCCTCCCGTCGCTTCCCTCCCTCCCTCCCGTCGCTTCCCTCCCTCCCTCCCGTCGCTTCCCTCCCTCCCTCCCGTCACTTCCCTCCCTCCCTCCCTCCCCCCTCCCTCCCTCCCCCGTCACTTCCCTCCCTCCCCCCTCCCTCCCTCCCCCGTCACTTCCCTTCCACCCCCTCCCTCCCTCCCCCGTCACTTCCCTTCCACCCCCTCCCTCCCTCCCCCGTCACTTCCCTCCCCCCTCCCTCCCCCCTCCCCCATCACTTCCCTCCCTCCCCCTCCCTCACCCGTCACTTCCCTCCCCCCTCCGTCCCCGTCACTTCCCTCCCTCCCCCTCCCTCCCTCCCTCCCCTGTCACTTCCCTCCCTCCCTCCCCTGTCACTTCCCTCCCTCCCTCCCCGTCACTTCCCTCCCTCACCCCTCCCACCCCCTCCCTTCCCTCCCTCCCCCCTCCCTTCCCATCACGTCCCACCCTCCCCCCTCCCTCCCTTCCCATCACGTCCCACCCTCCCCCCTCCCTCCCTCCCTCCCCCCTCCCTCCCTTCCCCATCCAACCCCCCCTCCATCCAACCCCCCCTCCATCCCTCCCCCCTCCATCCCTCCCCCCTCCATCCCTCCCCCCTCCATCCCTCCCCCCTCCATCCCTCCCCCCTCCATCCCTCCCCCCTCCATCCCTCGCCCCTCCCTCCCTCCCCCCTCCCTCCCTCGCCCCTCCCTCCCTCGCCCCTCCCTCCCTCGCCCCTCCCTCCCTCGCCCCTCCCTCCCTCGCCCCTCCCTCCCTCGCCCCTCCCTCCCTCGCCCCTCCCTCCCTCGCCCCTCCCTCCCTCGCCCCTCCATCCCTCGCCCCTCCCTCCCTCGCCCCTCCATCCCTCGCCCCTCCATCCCTCGCCCCTCCATCCCTCGCCCCTCCATCCCTCGCCCCTCCATCCCTCGCCCCTCCATCCCTCGCCCCTCCATCCCTCGCCCCTCCATCCCTCGCCCCTCCATCCCTCGCCCCTCCATCCCTCGCCCCTCCATCCCTCGCCCCTCCATCCCTCGCCCCTCCATCCCTCGCCCCTCCATCCCTCGCCCCTCCATCCCTCACCCCTCCATCCCTCACCCCTCCATCCCTCCCCGTCACTTCCCTCCCTCACCCCTCCCTTTCCTCCCACCCTTCCCTCCCTCCCGTCGCTTCCCTCCCTCCCTCCCGTCGCTTCCCTCCCTCCCTCCCGTCGCTTCCCTCCCTCCCTCCCGTCGCTTCCCTCCCTCCCTCCCGTCGCTTCCCTCCCTCCCTCCCGTCGCTTCCCTCCCTCCCTCCCGTCGCTTCCCTCCCTCCCTCCCGTCGCTTCCCTCCCTCCCTCCCGTCGCTTCCCTCCCTCCCTCCCGTCGCTTCCCTCCCTCCCTCCCGTCGCTTCCCTCCCTCCCTCCCGTCGCTTCCCTCCCTCCCTCCCGTCGCTTCCCTCCCTCCCTCCCGTCGCTTCCCTCCCTCCCTCCCGTCGCTTCCCTCCCTCCCTCCCGTCGCTTCCCTCCCTCCCTCCCGTCGCTTCCCTCCCTCCCTCCCGTCGCTTCCCTCCCTCCCTCCCGTCGCTTCCCTCCCTCCCTCCCGTCGCTTCCCTCCCTCCCTCCCGTCGCTTCCCTCCCTCCCTCCCTCACTCCCTCCCGTCGCTTCCCTCCCTCCCTCCCTCACTCCCTCCCGTCGCTTCCCTCCCTCCCTCCCTCACTCCCTCCCGTCGCTTCCCTCCCTCCCTCCCTCCCTCCCTCCCGTCGCTTCCCCCCCTCCCTCCCTCCCTCCCTCCCTCCCGTCGCTTCCCCCCCTCCCTCCCTCCCTCCCTCCCTCCCGCCGCCTCCCTCCCTCCCGCCGCCTCCCTCCCTCCCGCCGCTTCCCCCCCCTCCCGTCGCTCCTCTCCCTCCCTCCTGTCGCTTCCCCCCCCCCCTCCCACGTGCACAAACTTTTTTACTTTTGCTTTCCTTTTTTCTCTGTTGCTGCTTATCTTGATACCATCTTCACTATTATTATAGTTTGGCATCAACTGCCTCCTAGCTGAGCGAAGTGGCACAGTGGTTAGCACACTGGAGTCGCACTCGGTAGGAGACGGTTCAATCCCACATCCGCCCATCATTATTTAGGTTCTCAGTGATTTCCCTGAATCGCTCCAGGCAAATGCCGGGATGGTTCCTTTGAAAGGGCACGGCCAACTTCCTTCCCCATCCTTCCCTAATCTGATGAGACCAATGACCTCGCTGTATGGTCTCCTCCACCCCCCACCCCTCCCACAAACAATCCAATCAAACCCGACCCAACTGCCTTCTGACTCTGATTTTCAAACCTCCTTTGTTGTTGGCAGTTAATTTTTGATTTTTCTTCTCAAAGAACATCAGTTTTGTCTCAGGAGCTTCTGCTACACCTTAAACAATTCTAAAATTTTTATTTCTTGGTCAAACCAAATTATTCAGATTTTGACAGTAACTGCTCCTGCCTCAACTCTAAGTCTCTGTGACTTTCCTAGGTAATCCCTATATACTTAATTTCCTACAGTCTATATATTTTTAACATGCAATGGTTTGTGTATCCGCTGCCTCCAGGTAAGTAGAATCTTTTTTATTGTTATTTGAACATAGTTTCATATTGGAGATTGAATCACCTGTTTTAAGTACTGAAATTAAAGCTGGTAAGAGTTCATGGTGTCGGAAGTAATGTAAAAAATGGTACTGAGCAAGACATTATGATACAATCGAATTGTGAGTGAATATTACATGTAGCTACAGTTTCATATGTTACAGGTGCATGCATGTTGTTGATTACAAGCAATTCATGTTGAGAAGTACTGACTTTCATCCGGCAGAGCTCATTTTGGTGAGATTTTCAAAATTTGTGTTGTTCACAACTGAACAGTCACTACGTTTCGTAGACACCTAAGCTGAAACACTGGTGGTGGTACATGAATTTTCATCCCTGCACATATCTGCTGTGGCTAGTGATTGGCTCATAAGTCTGCTACATCTCCAAAAATTGTTATAAAATTGAAACTTTGGTTTTATTGCTACTTTTCATGAGTTTATGTTCTTACCTTATCAACGCGTTTTTGCATGCAGGTGTATTGTCACTGTTAGGTTAAGGTATTTAATAATATCATATCATCTCCAATCACTGTAGTGACCTATTAATGCCATTAAATACTCTAATCTGTGTCCATGCTCTGTGTTTTGAATGATTTGTAACACTATCTTGCTGTAAAAGAATACGCAGCCTCTTAGCAAGTACTTTCTACACATTGCATTTTAAAATGGCATTCTCATATCTGCCCCTGAATTTCCGTAATGGTTGTTTTTAGCAGCATTGGAAGACAGAGCTTTCTAGCAGGTGTCTCATTCCAAACCATGCTGTCAGATGACTTTCAGTAGTGTTTCTTAATGGTCAAGAAAAATCACTAAGCAAAGTTATAACACCATGGGGAAAATGGCAGGGGTAGTAAAAACCTCAGCTTGCTGGAATTTCACCAATAGACAAAAATGAGCTTACATCGTACTTAAGTCATGTAAATGGAACTATTCTCAGCACACTTTTAAAGTAGATAACCATTCTATGGTCACAAATCATTTTGTTGACTGGTGCATTAATGTTTCTATCCTGTACCTGAAGTCAGTTGCTGGAAACTTTTTTTCTCTGTTTTGTATGAAGAACATTTGTGTCCAGATGTGGAAATGAATAGGGAATAAGTTAGGTAGACGGAATAGCATTTTCTTTTCTTTTGAGTCAGACATTTTTTTCTCCTGGACAGAATGGTTGTCTGTTCATGCATATTCCCATAGTCTGAAAGGATCCTTCTCTCTTTTAAGGACCAAGACATTTGCAAGAACCTTTTGATAAAATTGACACAGAAAGACTCCAAAGTAATAGCTTTTCTCAAGAATGTAGAGAGGAAAAAATATTTCGTAAATGAAATGCAGATATTTGCTATATCAGGGTGTTGTACTGAGGACATTGTCTTATCTTTTTTGGTGGTAGTAAATTGCAGTGCTTCCATTGCTTTTTAAACACTGTTCAGATAGTGATGTGCAATAATAAATTTATGCTTCATTCACATAGTAATTAGCAGTGCATAAAAATTAGTTGTTTTAGTTTGTAAATGATTCAGTAAACTACAAATGAGTTGCACACGGAGTTGGCCACAAACAGTAGCCATGTTCGCAAATTGTGAATGACTAAAGAAGCCACAGCTGTTTTTGGATGTTCATGGTGCACAGTGCGTTCACAGCTTTGCTTTATAAATTCTACCGATTAAATCTTAGTTATTTTTAATAAACAGTTAACCAAATTTTTAGTATGTAATTGAAAATATTTCTTTCTTTTGATGTGCTTCAAATGAAATCTGTCACAAGTTTGACATATTATCTTTAGTGTGACTAAAACTTATTTTATGTTGTTTGCAGAAACTAGCAGAGGGTTTGAGTCCAGTTCGTCTACAAAGCAATAAGAATGCTGATCTCACTAAACTGCAGTACCGGGACGGTGCAAGTCAGGTTAGTTGGAAGGCATGAGTGTATGCTACTGGTTTTTAGGTTTTTAGGTTTTTGCTCACTTACGCCTTCCCTTCCCTTTCCTTCCCATCCTGCCTACCCCATGCTGTGTTTAGGAAGGACACCAGGATTTGGTGTGTGTGTGTGGGGGGGGGGGGGGGGGGGGGGAGCACTGCAGGAAGAGGACAAGTTTCGTTTCGTTCATTTAGCAATTTTACTGAGATGTGGCTGTTGTTTGAAATCGATCACTTTTTCTAAAATTCCCATTCTTCCCAAAACTCTGTCAGTTTTTTCTTACTAAAATAATCAGTCATTTGACTATCCACTACATGGCATTGATGAAGTCTATGCACTTATCAATTTACAAGATGGAAAAAAGTGCAGAAGTACTTATAAAATCATCTGATTTCACAACAGACAGCTCTTAATTAGGAGGAAAATGGCAGTTTGAAAACATTAAGAGAGAAAAACTCTGATGAGACCAGGAGGGAAGAGCTGACCGAAATTGCTGCTCGAGAGAGAGAGAGACACTGTCCAAAGCTACAAGGAGCTGAGATGATTAAAACTGAAGTAAACTAATAATAGATGACAGGCAGCATATAGGAAAAAATAAAGAATAAATTATGGAAAGCACTGAAAAGTGAAATAATACACAGAAAAAAGTGAGGGGAAAGACAAAAAGGGAAGGGTAGTAATGTATGTAAGTGGAAAAAAATTCTAGATTCCAGAGACAGACAGAGAAAAAATTATAGGAATGAGAGGAGAAGTGAAGTGAGACTATCAGTATGACAAAAAGGAGAACAAAATTAAGTTAAAGCAAATGATGTAAGAAGGTTTGTGTGGGAGAGAAGGCTGTTATATATAAAGTTATTAGTCTGTGACCATCTATTCTCATATAATAATTGACAATTATTGTAGAAAAAGTGTTTGTCACTCTTGGCTGTCACCTTGCTCCTGTAGGCTTGAACAGATAGCTCAGTATCAGTACTGAATATAAAGTCCAATTGAAACACACATTTAAGAGTAGAGAATCAGTTTTAAAGCATAGTAGGTGTAATACAGAGATCGACAAGGTGTAGAAGCAGGTGTAGGAAACTGCTTCATATGGTAGGCTTTCACTGGAAGGCAAGAGTTGTAGTTATACCATATAAGTTGATAAATCAGTTGCAGTTTATCATAGGATTTTAGTGAAAGACAGTTGCTTCTCAAATACTTCAGTGCTGTGTTGTAAGAGTAAGTTGTGCAAAGATAGTTCAAAAGAAGTATTTGTTCACAGGTATGACTAAGAAATCAAAATATTCATGAGATGGGCGGAACAAAGTGTGAGAGTGTCTCACAACACTTTCACCTTCCTTAATGCCCAAGACACTCTTTTATTAAGGGAAATAATGTCAGCTGATCAGAGTTGTGTTGGCTTGGCTTCAATAAGGCCTTGGGAAGGAGGCACTCATTGATAGGAATGCCTGTATATGAGACATATTAATATCAAGAGATGTGGGTAGATTGTGAAGTGTCTGGTAAGAGGATAGCTGCAAAAAATGTTGAAACATATATTACAGAAGTATTTAAGAAATTTTAAGAAAAATACATTGCCCTTTGCTCATTGCCCTTTGATCATTAATCCTATCCAAATACCCATAATGGCCCAAAAAGTTAGGATTCTAACATAAAGCAAGTAATAGCTTAGCCAGAAGCATGATAGTGATGTGTATTAAAACCATTACTGTGTTGCATTAAAGCTCTTAGCCAAGGTTTGACTGTAAACTGAAAACCAACTTATTACTGAAAGATATTTTGGAAGTTCCTCCTCAGATTTGAAGCATGGACTCATATAAAAGAATAAAAATTTATTACCAGGCCAGATAAAAAAATCTAAGCTCCTGAATTCACAGCCATCCTGACATTGTCTGGAGATAGTAGATTGTTGTTGACTTTTTGCAGCTACACAGTACTTAAACTACGATCTGAAGTTCATCACACACAGTCATAGTACTGAGAAATAACATATACAAAAATGTAATTCATCATAAATAGGAATTCCTCTGACTGTATCCAAACTCTTTGGGAAGCAATACTGTCATGATATTTTTGTACCATATTATGATTTTACATGAAGCAAACAGTATGAGTAATGCTTTATGTGTTTGAATTCCTGCATAAAATAAGGAGGCATAAATGTTGCAAAAAACTGTTTTCCTAACTTTAACACCTAAAAATTCCAAGATACATATTTTCATATTGCAGTAAAATCATAAAAAGGTGACTGCAGGCTGAGAGAAAAAGAATAACAGGCATGCAGTTATTATATGCAGTTTTAATGTAAACTCCCACAGCACTTAAAAATGAGAATAAATTCCTGAAACTCCCTCAGCACTTAAAAAATGAGAATAAATTCCTGAAACTGGAATGCTATGGATGAAAAAAAAAAACATTGTGTGAATGCGTGTATAATAAGAGAAAACAAATTCTCTGTCATTTTGAACATTTTTGAACAAATATGTCACCTACTTGGGAGAGAAAGAAAATGAATGTTTTGACTCTGTGTTTATTTTATATCTTCTGACAACTGATAAAAACAAAAGATGCAACAATGTTAAGCTGTGTTTGGTGAGCCCCCCCCCCCCCCCTTTTTTTTCTGTTTAGAAAATATGCAGGAGCAACATATATATGAATGACTGAAAACTGTAATGCTGTAATGCATGTAAACCTCTAGAGGAGGCCTGTGTCTGACAGTGGATGTCAAATGGCTTACGGTGTGTTGATGTTAAAACTAAATGACTTTCAGAAGAAAGCCTCTGTGACATTTACAAGACTAAAAAGCAACCAGTTGCAGATTGAAGCTGTATGATTAGCTGTGAAGTGTGTTAAGTTACTTCTATGATTAAATACTTCCTCATATCAGGGTTTCACTTATGGGATAATAATTGTGTGTTTCTATTGTGAAGACCCATTTCACTGAGAAATACTTTTCTCAGAAAATATTCAATGCAGGAACCAACAAATGGAAAGTTGAGATGGAATAACAGTAATATAGAAAGGATAAACAGATACTCATATATAGAGGAGGCACTGAGTCGCAGACAGACACAATGAAAAATACTTCTAAAATATTAAAACTTTCAAAGACCTCCTCCTGCAGTAGGAAATACACACACACACACACACACACACACACACTCACACACACTCACAGTCGAACAAGCATAACTCACACAGTCATAATTACTGCCTCAGGGCACTGGAGCCCAACTGTGCCTGACAGAGCTGCAAACAGGGGCTGATGGTGGGGTTAAGAAGGTGACACGAGACAGGAAGGGGGAGGAATAGCAGGGAATGGGAGGCAGAAGATGTAGTGCTACCTGAGAGAGTGTGCAGTGACTTGGTGGAGATGGGATAATCTTGTTGCAGTGTCAAGAAGCTCTGCTGGGAAATGGGGGGGGGGGGGGGGGGGGGGAGATGAGAGAGGAGTAAAGGATTCGTGGGCGCATTGACAGGATAACAGTGTGTAATATTGGTGTGAGAGCAGGGAAGGGGATAGGTAGGTAAATGACAGCAACTAGTGAAGATTGAAGGGTTACAGGAACATAGGATATATTGCAAAGTGAGTTCCCACTTGCACATTTCAGAAAATCTGGTATCAGTAGGAAGCTTCCAGATGGTGCAGGCCATGAGTCAATCATTAAAGTGAAGCACATTGTGTTGAGCATTATTTTCAGCAACTGGGTGGTCCAGCTGTCTTGGCCACAGTTTCATGGTGGCCATTCATGTGGATGGACAGCCTGTTGGTTATCATGCCGACATAGAAAGTAGTACAGTGGTTGCTGCTTCGTTGGAAGAGCACATGGCCACTTTCTCAGGTGGCCCCGCCTTTGATGGGGTAGGTAGGGTTTCAACTACGTGTCATCATTCCCTAAAATGAAGAATATCCTCCTCACCCCTCCCACAGCAGTACTCCTATTCCCACCAAACCCATGCAATTCGCTTGTCTCCCTATACTCTTCCCATGCTCCCAACCCCTTGCTTCATATCCATTGCAATAGACCTAGATGCAAGACCTGCCCCCATACATTCTCCCTCTACCACATACTCCAGTCATGTCACAGGCATCCCATATCCCATCAAAGGCAGGGCCACACGTGAAAGCAGCCATGTGATCTACCAGTTAAGCTGCAGCTGCTCTGTCGCTTTCTATGTGGGCATGAGAAATCCCCACCCCAACACAGCATAGTTTCCAAACACTCCACCTACACCTAACAACCTTATCCTGTTCCCACGAAGTCCCCACCCGTACTCTGCTATTCCTCCATCCCTCCCCCTTGCTGCTGCATGCCTCTCCCTTACCCCCATTACCCACCCCTGATTGCTGCTCAGCCAGACACAATCAGGATCTTGTGCCCTGAGACAGTGGCCATGTGTTTCCTGCTGCAGAAAGAGGCCTTTGTCCAACCCATTCTTCTCATGTCATTTGCAGTCTTGTATGAATATGTATTTGGAAAACATCTGATGAGTGTGGAATAGTTCAAAAGAAGTAATAATAGATTAAATTGCTACATGCTGTGCCATTATGTCAGATATCTCATTTCTTATCCTTATCATTGAACAGCTCTGTTTTGCCATAAAAGTTCTTTCCATTGTGCACTTCAGTGGAATACTTCATTTAGCGATCTTTCCTTTCTTAGTATAGCAAAAATGGATTTATATCAGCTCTTCATAACCGAGGGTTAAGCATTGAGAACATGTCCATGAAATTTTTCTAACTGTCATGGCTTTATTTTATGTCATTAGTGAGAAGATTACACAGTGGTTAAGGTACTGGACTTGCATTCGGGAGGGCCAAGGTTCAAATCCAGATTAAGTTTCCTGTAGTTGAGACAAATGGGAAGATGGTTCCTTAGAAGTGTACACAGCTGGGTTTTTTCCCTCCTTCTGTGTCCAATTTTGAGCTTAATTTACGCCTCATCATCAACTGGATTGTAATGCCTGATCTTGCTTATTTCCTGTATTTTGTTGTAACAGTGACAACCACAAATCTTGAACTGGATGTAATGACTGCTGTTTGTTATGCCATAAGGATAATGGAATACATATTTTATTGTATGGCTATTTGTTTTCATTCCATGTGACTGTCATTCCTTTTCCTGATTTATTTTAGTAGCTAATTAAACACCTGTTGTGATGTAGTGGTAACATAATGTACTGTAGTTTGGTTGGTGCTGTACAGATCCCACAGTTTTCTTATTTGGGACATATCATCTTAAGAGGAATCTCTGTAGTAGAAAATTCTCACAACTGTCATCACTTCAAGTTTCGTGGAATGTTATAGTCATTCTGTGCATTATGAAAATTCAAAAGACCTTACAGATCATCCTCATCATAAGACATTTGACACCCGCTATTGGATAAAGGCCTCTTCGAGACTTTTACAAGCATTAATGTTCAGCTGTACGTACATATTTTGCCGCTGCATATTTTCTGATGCCATCCACCTATTTTCCATTAGCTCATCATCACACTCTTCTTTTAGCTCTTGGAATCTAGAAAGGAACTTCCCCCATTCCTTGTCTCCAATCCATACAGATTCTTTCTCCCAGATCAGGACACCAGTACTCATGATGCCCTAGTCTTCCAGGGCCCAAAAGATTTTGATGAAACGTGGAAACAGTGCTTAACCTCAGCAGAACTATGCACACAACAGGTTCAGCATAAATCTAAATGCGTCTGAAGTTTGCATCCTGATCGCATTCTGGTAGGGACTTCAGGTCTCTCGTCAGTATTGTCATTTGTTGGTCAGTTTTTCTGAACCAGTAATACATTCAAGCCACAGGTTAGCAGACTTTGATTCATGTCTCTGTCTGTGTTGTAGCTTGGTAAGCAAGCCACCCACATTTGTTCTTAGTAAGCCATAGTATGAATGTCTAGATTGGACATGGTAATACACCCAGGTTAGTTCCCTTAATCCCCTCTGCACTATGTCTTCAGTAGTCGCCTTTTGCAGGCAACTTGTAGGGGATGTTTGATATTAATTGATACATCTTCTCATTTTACCCATCTGTTACACATGATGGGTATTACACATTTATAGCTGCAGCTATATCAGTGCAGTAATCTTCTATAGATTATTTGAAAGGTGTTTCCAAAATATTAGTTCATCTATACTTCTCGGAAAATGAATCTTGTACATACCTACCTGTAGTGCAGTAATTAATAATTATCAGCTATTAACGAAAGACATCATGATGCTGTACTAATTGACATAGTTTCTAAGCAACTGTGATGACTTATGTTATGATATTACGTTTTCCTCCCATTTAAGGGAAACTTCTCATGTCTCTCAGCATTAACTGGCTAACTAAAATACTTTATATCTGAAAGGCATTTTGCTCCTCTAACATCAATGACAACCAATGTGGGTATTGTAGATAAGTTGCATGGCTCCATTAGAAAAATGACAGTTGTGCTAGATGAGGAAGAAACAGACATATGCAAAAAACTAAATATGAAAGAAAGGCATTGTAGGAAGTGTATCATCTTACTGATATTTGGGGTATATTGAATTTGAATTTATGATAGAACTGGTATCCAGCAATGACAGACACAGGTTTACAACCAACTTGCCCATGTATGAGAATTACACATGTTTACATGTTGAACTTCAGTAAAACAATAAATTTGCATTGATCAACCTTGTAGCCCTAGGTGTAAAAAAGTGGGATCCTATCACATGAGTGGCATGAGTTTTTCCTTTAGCCAAGGATGTGGCTGATATTCCATCTATAATAACTACAGTGTTGACAAGAAGTTAAACCAAGGCGATGAGGAGTGGACAGTGGCATTCCCATTATATAAACTGTTTTTTGAAGCTTGATTGTTCTGCAAAAGTAGTAGTGCCAGAAGTAGGTAAGGCAACAAACGTAAACAGTTCCTGTTTCTTCTCCTATTGTTGTGCTCCTCTCAGCAAGTGCATTCAGGGATACAAAAAACACATTTACCCAGCATTTGACACATATGTCATAGTTATAAATACTGAAACATGTTTTACTATATTAAATATGCTTGTTTTAAGTCCAGCTTCTAAAGTTACATTTACATCACATTAACAAATGTACACATAAGTAGTTTATAATTTATTGTCTTCCCCTCCCCTCCCATTACTACATTTGGTAAATATTAAGTTTTTAGTTTGAAAGGCTACTTCAAAAAATAGGTTAATGTGAGGTATATCATAAAATTTGCAACAGGACTGAAAACTTTCAGATTGGAGCACATTACCCTTGTGTGAGACTTAGGTGCAGATACTAATCCTACACTTTATAACTTGGTCCCATTGGGGAATATGCTGGGAGTGAAAGCTCGTGATCGGTTAGTAATGGATTGGCTCATGGGACACGCCCAGCCTTTTCCTCCTAGGCTGGGCATCTTACAACTTATAAAAGAAATGAACATGTAATGGAGTAATTCATTGCAGAAGTGACATGAAAGCAAGTAATCAAAAATGAAATTTTATTGCTATGAAATAATGAAGTTTTGTAAATTATATGAACAATCACTATGCACAACATTGCATGTGAACTCACACTATATCCTTAATGGCTACTTATTGTTATGATGCCTATTACTGTTACATAGCCAAAGTTGGCAAAGATAGTAAACATTCCAGACTGGCATGGAGTTGGTCGACTTTTGCCAATCAAGGACCAGCCAAATTAAGATGTGTGATTAGTACAGAAATAATGTCTGCTACACACTAGGGAAGTGTAATAGAGCCATTACTGTTTGCTGTACATTAATGATGTAGCAGCTTGCTCTGTTGTAATCTCAGCTGTTTCATAGATGGTGTGATAACCTATGGGAAAGTGTTGCCTGGTAAACATTGTAGTAATATCTAGGTATGATTCCACAAAATAGTTGACTCATGCAGAGGCTAGCAAGTGACTGTTCCTGTAAAGATATTTAAAGCAATATGCTTATGAAAATGAAATAGTCTTTGACTTCCAGCATTAGTGACTCGTTAAAAGTCAGTCATATCATAGAAATACAGAGAAGTTATAGTGTAAAAGATAATTGTTGAATGATAAAATAGGATCAGTTGTAAGGCAATTTAATGTCACATTTTGATTCATTCATAAGATACTGGAAATTGCAGTTTGTCTACAGAAGGTATTGCTTACAAAATACTTATTCATCCTCTGTATTAGTTAGGTGTATTGGATAGCTATAAGTGGATTTTATGAATATTATTCAATCTACTATGTAGTGCTCTTTTAGTGACAGTGGAGATAAAATCAGACCAGTGAGGGCTTACAGAAAAGTATACTGGTGAACATTCTTTCCATACTCCACAAGAACAAATGAGGGGAAGCCTTAATATACAAAATAATTAATCCAGGACATCTTAGAACTTGTTCTGCTAACCAGTTCCATCTTTTGGGAAGGGATAGCCCTAGATTTCTCTGTCATCTATTTTCTTAGTACTTCTTCATTTATTATTTTTCTCAGGCCACTTAATTTCCACTTAATTTTTAATATCCTTCAACAAAGTGCAATGTTGGACTCCACATATGTTATCTTTGAAACATCTTACTCAGTCCATATAGTATCACACGTCATTAGAGCTCCTACACTGGTAATCCTGTCTAGGTCATACCTTATTTAAGGGTTGATGAAAACAGTGTGGCCTTCGTGTCTTCATGACATGCATGTGCTAAATGCAGAAATGTGAACTATGGTGATCTTGTATCCAAACAGAGCCAACGAGGTGTTATTCTTTTGTCGCCTGCCAAAGGACAAACACCAGCAGATATTCATTGTAGAATGAAGACAGCGCATGGGGCAGCATGTCTGCTGAAAACCAGTTGTGGAACGCTGCTGCTTCATTATAGCATACATCCTCATATTACAAATGTTGTAACACAAAAGTTATGCTGAATCACGTGGGCGATATCAAGCACCCGCCTATGGTTCTGATCTCTCCCCGTGTGATTACTATGCCTTTGGTCCCTTAAAAAAGGCCTTGAAGGGCCAACGATTCCTGTTGGATGAGGATGCTTAGTAAGCAGTTACGGACTTCTTCAGGCAGCAGGACATTGTTTTACCAATTGCGTATTTTAAACCTGGTGCATCAGTAGGATGCCTACCTTAGTGTTTACTGTAATTTTGCCTGATTGGCATATCGGTTCTGGAGTGTACAGTCTTCGAACAGAAAATGTTTGATTGCCCCCTCACATTTGTGATGTTTTCCTCACATTGGCCATTTTCCTACCAAGGCAGCACACATTTTCACTTCTTTTATTATGCAACCCATTTTTGATCATAACCAAATCATCATCTTCTTTCTGCTATTCTCATTTTATCATTATGCTCATGATTTAAGTTCTTTCATTTGTATGCTCTCACATTTTTGAGAATAGTTCTATATGTGGTTCACTTTGTCCTTCCTGCGGTATCTCCAACTGAAAATTGTCGAGGTTTGACACTTTCACACTGGTTAAAGAAATGTGATGAATTGTGTGGCTTGTCTTTGAATATTCTTTGCATCTTTTGTTAATCAAACTTGATAAAGATCTAAGACTGAGGAACAACATTCACTTCCTTCATAGATGCATTACAGTTTTTCAAGATTCTTCTAGTGACTCTCCATTTGGCATCTGCCTTCCACACAACTACATTTTTGACTGTCCTACCCTAAATTTCTCTGAAAGCATGCCCTTGTATATTTGACTACTCACACATGTGTAAAACCATGTGGTCCAAGAACAGCCTCACTTCTTCGCAGTAAGTGTAAGGTTTCTTTAGATTTTGCTTATGTCTTCCCATTTAGACTGATGTATAGTATGAGGGTGGTTTGAAAAGTTCTCAGAACAGAATAGAGAAAAAGTACTTACATCACTGAAACTTTTTTTTATATTTTTCAATGTAGTCTCCTTGTAGATTAATGCACTTGGTCTAATGATTTCCTAGTGCCTTGATCCCCTATCAGAAATGAGTTTCCTCCAGGCCTGCCAAACAGTTGTCAACTCCGGCTATCAATTCATTGTTTGAAGTGAATCTTCATCTTCCAAGAAAAATTTTCAGTTTTGTGAAGAGATGGAAGTCTGACGGCCACATCAGGTGAATAAGATGGATGTGGCAACAATTCTTACCTTAGTTCATGTAATTTTGACGTGACGACGGCACGTGTGCGGGCATGCATTGTCTTGTCGCAGCACCCATCTTGCAGGTAATTTTTTCATTTCTGTGTCTTCAGATAAAATGTGACATGCCCTTTGAGATGACATCTGGAAAGCATGAGCAGTTTCACACACTTTCAGTTGGTGATCCTTCGTGACCATTTTGTTCAATTTTGCAGTTATTTCTGGAGTAGTGACACAGCTTGGCCGACCACTGTGCGGATCATCATCTAAGCTCTCCCGATCAAATTTAAATTCATTTGTCCACTTGGCAACAGTTGAATATGAAGGAGCAGAGTCCCCCCCCCCCCCCCAGTGTATTCTGGAAATTGGCATGAATGTCCTTTGCTTTCATACCTTTCTTCATGAAGTACTTAATCGCTGCTCGAATCTCTATTTTTGTTTTTATTTATTTATTTATTTATTTTTTTCGTCTTTGCAAATCACTATGTAGGAGCAACAACAAACAGAACCACGTCACTGCCACAGCTCTCTTCCAAGAGCATTGCCATGGCACGTGTTGACAGGCAACAGTCCAATGAATATCATGTGAACAACTCATCGCTGACCTCTCGTGGTGATTCCAAGAACTTTTCAAACCACTGTCTTACAAGGGACAGTCAGAAAGTAGAGATCTTATTTCTTTCTCCTTCATTAAGTTGATAATGTAGTAATTGTGAATTTGGCATACTTCTGCAAACCTTCTTCTAGAAACTACTCCAGTAACTGCATCCTACATTAACAGATGATAGCTTTGTACAAATTTAGAAAATGGGCAACATTAACATATGCGTAAGACATTATTCTGTGATTGAATTCCTTACTACAGAAGGTGAAATGCCTAATTACATTCATGAAATCCTGAAGCAGGTGCATGGAGGTGACACTGTGAATTACAACACCATTAGCCGATGAGTTCTTCACTGTAAAGAAGCTGAAGGGAAACACAGTTGGCTGATGCATTGTGCAGTGGCAAGTGAGCAACTGCACTGACTTCTCACAACATCCATCGCAATGACCAGATCATCCAGCCATCCATGTTGACCACTTGGTAACAACATATGAAATATGTAACCATATGAAAGCTGTGTGATGGCCTTATTGAAAACTGGTTTGCTCCATGATTTGTACAGCAGAGTATCAAAATTGTTGACCGATTAAAGTGGCAAGGGAAGCAATTGCATCCAATCTGCAACACTACCAGACTTCCATCTGTCCAGATGACATGGAGAAGCTCATGAGGGCATACTTTAAAGATGTGGAGACCTTGTAAATTCTGTGTGTCAGTGACTGAGAAAGCAGGAGCATGATTTTTACTGCACAGGTATACATGCTTTTGTTTCATGGTGGATGAAAACTGTATGCAAAGATGATCATATTGACAAGTGACATATTAATAATGAATGTTGTAGCTGTTACCCTATATATATGGTTTACTTTTCTTGTAAAATAAAAATAAAAAAGAATGGGAAGAATTACCGTATCACCGACCCTCACACAACAAAAAAATCTACTATCGTATCGTTCACATTTATTTAATTTACCAGGTAACAGTTAGCATTCTGAAATCTGAAAAACACTGAATCGACAGTGACATTATTACCTGTTGTCTTATGGATGTCATAAACAAAAGATCAATCTGGACTTCATGCAATCTGTGCTCATGGAAGCCATGTCAGTTGTTAAAGAGGAGTTTTTCTGACATTGAAAGAAAGGAAAAGAAAGTATTTGTATGCAAACATAACATTTCTTCCATAAAGCTACAACTAAACTCTTAGGAGTTCTTCTGACCTCAAAAGAAAGAAAGGAAAAGAAAGTGTTTGTATGCAAACATAACACGTTCCATAAAGCTACAAGAGGACACATGTTCCATAAAGCTACAAGTAATTGACATCAGTAATATCAATCTGTAGTACTGCACAGCAGTTCTCCAAAGATTCTTGAAAACTGTATTCAGCTGGGTCTTCTTTTTGCATATATAGGACATTCCAGTGCTCTATGAAAACCTTCTCTAGGATAGGTTCCATTCTTTAGCATAACAGATGTAAAATCTAACAGGTACCAAACACGTTCAGTGCACTCAGTTGCGGTGATCAACTTTAGTTGTGTTTCATGTCTGTGACAACATATCAATATTTATTTCTTTTATTTGTGTTATCCTTTATTTATTTTTCCTTTGGAGAAGAAATGTAGTATTTTCTGCTCTCTGTCTCTTTACTTCCTACAGTTCTTGTCAGTAATTGACATAAAGTCCCCAGAGAAGGTCCATAGTGACTTACAAAACATATTTTTACTGTCCATCTATATGCTTTAATTATTTTGAAAGACCAGTTTTGGCTCAACATGAACCATCCTTAGATCCTATTGTATTGGTTACAAGAGTAACACATCCAACTTTTGAGCAAACTTTACATGTTATGTCACAGGTTTAAAAAGAAACAATACATTTCATGGGCAGTATGGTCAATAAGCAATGAAAGAATGAGCTTGATTTTTTATTGACTGTACGTAGGACCGTGACTATCCATCAATTAAGATTGTGCTTTCAAATTTATTAAATCTCTTTATAGCTGTCATTCCATTCATTTCTGTTACATTTACTTTTTGTTTATCAGTAAGATTTCAAGGAAACTGTGCCATCTAGATGCAGACCAACAAAGCACACATTTATTATAAGAATGACGAAGTCTGCCACATCAGGCCAACACCTGTGTCACATGCAGTGTCCAACTTCTGCAGTTCCTGTGCCATTTGGTTAAACTGTACACTATATATGCAAATACTACTAACTTCATATTCTTTTCATGTTACTTGCAGATACTGAAGGCTACCTAGCAGCAGCAGCAGCAGCAGCAGCTCTCTCTTTATTCTAACATTTCTCCATATCTTGTCAATCCCCTTGATCATGGATGAAGATTTATGTAGGAATGTCTATCAGTGTGTCTGAAATAACATCACAAAAAGTGTTTCTTTGTATCAAACTTCTTTCCATGTGCCAATTGTAATCCACGTCCTCCCTCTTAAAGTTGTTTATTTTCTGACATCCTCTTGCTACATCTAAAAGGCACAGATCTTTCTTTCCTGCTCCACCGCGTAACACTCTGAAGTACTAGAAAAGCACCGCCATGGCTACACACACACACACACACACACACACACACACACACACACGGGGGTTCTGTGGTTCAGGACAACAAAGCAGAACATTATCTCAGTTGTCTTGTCTTGAGTTTGTACCAGATAAGCAGTAACACAATAGATAAAAATAACAACGTGCAGTTGTGGGAACAAGAGCCCAACCAGTGAAGTGCATTGTTTGTTCTTTGGACGAATAGCTGATTTCTCTGGTTTTAAGTTCATTTTTTGTTTAGAGCTGTGCTTCAGACATTAATCAAAGCAAAATAAATGTTTCTAAGTATATGTGGATTTGATTTTTGACCTACATAATTGGTAACCCCAAAAAACAAAGAATATACAGCAAACCAGAGAAATTAGCTAAAGTGATTAAAGCGGTATATGTCATAATAGCACCCCCGCTAGCTAAAATAATCAACCAATGTTTTGAACAGGGGTGCTTTCCTGATGTGTTAAAATATGCCGAAGTGAAACCTCTGTTCAAGAAAGGGTCGAGGCAAGATATGGGAAACTATTGCCCTATTTCTATTCTCCCAATCCTGTCAAAAGTGTTAGAGAAAGTAGCTGCAAATCAGATCAAAAATTTTATCATAAAAAATGATATTATTGTAAGTAACCAATTTGGATTCCAACAAGGAAAAAACACACTGGATGCAGTAAATAACTTTATTGAGAAAATACCCAAATCATTGGATCAGAGGAGTAAAGTCACAGGTATCTTCTGCGATCTTTCAAAAGCATTTGACTCGGTGAACCATGACTTGCTTATCTACAGATAAAACAAATATGGGATTAAGGACAAAGCTCTGAAATGGCTCACATCATACTTGCACAACAGAAAGCAAAGGGTGTCACATCAAATGCAGTGAATTATTATTGTAAATGGAGTACAGTATCACAAGGTGTGCCTCAAGGCTCCATTTTGGGGCCAATCCTGTTCCTATTTTATGCAAATGACTTGCCCATAAATATAAATTCCCCATCAGTTCTGTTTGCGGATGACACTTCTGTTTTAATTGAAGATGATGCAGAAAAAAATCAGAGCTCCATTGTGAGCACAATGGGTACTCCAGAAAACTTGTTCCAGTTAAATGGCTTGAAACTGAACATTGCAAAAACCAATATGGTACATTTCAAATCCAAACATTTGAAATGTGTGGATCTTAAAATACATTATCACAATCATCCTATGGAAGAAGTTAACACAGTCAAATTCCTAGGACTAAATGTGGACAACAACTTAAACTGGAGTACACATATTGAGTTCCTATCAAATAAACTAAGCAGCTTTGCATTTGCAGTGCAAATACTAGCAAACTCTACTGACATGAGTACATGAAAAATAGCATATCATAGTTATTTTGAATCTGTCATTAGGTATGGTATCATTTTCTGGGGGAATTCAAGTAGTGTATCTCGAATACTGAAACTGCAAAAGAAAATTATAAGATACATGTATAGTGCACAACAAACAGAATCTTGTCCCCCATTACTTCAGAACCTGCAAATCCTAACAGTTCCCTCCATATACATTTATGAAATTATAATCTTTGTACACAGCAGACAAAAATTATTTGAGGGAAATCATTTTAACCACACATACAACACAAGAAATAAAAATAATTTTGTGTTACCCACACACCATTTGAAATTACATGCACGAACTCCACAGTATATGGGGATGACAATATATAACAAGCTAATGGGCAAAAATATATTTAATATGAAGCCAGAGTGTCTAAAAATAAGGCTACAACAGATTCTGTGGGATAAATGCTACTATTCAGTAGAAGAATTCATAGAGGATGACATGATAATTTGAGCAATGGGTAATTAATTGTTAGTCTTTTATTGTACGTGTAACAAAATTGTATTATTATTATGATACCATTTGTTAAAATCAGTTGTTATAATTAATTGTTGGTTTTTTTATTGTATGTGTATTTTTATATTGTATTATTGTTATGGTGCCATTTGTTAAAATCAGGTGTTGTATGTATATGGTAAAACTTTATCAAAATTTTGACGTGTCTCCTGTACCTGAATCAAATGATTTAGATTGTGTATGTTATGAGACTAATAAACCACAATTCACAAAACATTCATCCAAAGAACAAACAAGGCACCTAACTGGTCGGTCTCTTGTTCCCACAAAGCCTCCCAGCTCTTTTATGGACGACCAGTTGATGTGTCAGTGTGAGCAGAGGTGTGGCTGGTTGTTCTATAGTTCTCTGGAATCGTGGCATTGTCTCCTCAGTTCAACTGGGTCTAGGCTCGCCTGACCCAACAACCTCCTTATACTAGGCCCTGTCAAGTACTGCGACATAATTCCCATACTATAGACATCTCGCAAAATGGAAAAATTGTCAAGGTGTCCATTGAAAGAGTGAAACCAGCATGGACCTTACCATTGCCGAAGCACAAAAGCGCTCCTCCAGTTCAGGATGATGGAGGGTCAGGTGAGCCTACACCTAGTTGAACTGAAAAGACAATGCCAAGATGCCAGAAGACTGTAGAAAAACCAATCACACCTGTGCTCACACCGACACATCAACCGGTCGTCTGTAAAAGAGCTAGACGACAAGTCATATTAAAGTACCCCAACATGCTTTAAGGGTGAGGACAAGAGACCGACCAGTGATGTGCATTGTTTTTTCTTTCTGCAAGTGGCTGGTTTCTCTGGTTTGATGTATATTCTTTGTTTTTCATTTTTTTGTGTAGAGCTGTACTTTTGACGTTAATCTAAGTAAGATAAATGTCTCTTAAGTATATGTGGCTTTGAATTCTGACCTACATAATCAAATTCTTTTGTGTTGTGAAATATTCACAGTAAATTTTATTACTCTGCATAATGTGTTACTTATTTGAAACACATTTTCAGGTAATTTTGTCACTCGGCAAGAAAGAATTTAGTCATCAGGAGCATCAAAAAGTTTTTGTTGATGACAATGCCGAATGGGTGAGTGCACGTATTCAATTTTTTATTTATTTATTTTTTTTTAAAAAAAAGGACATTCCTTCCCGTTTGCTTGACCATGCTCTGTTGTCTTTCTGTATATTCCTGTTACTGTTATGAAGCTAGTTATGACATCAGTTGTGTTTCTTAATTTGTTACTCATTGCCAGTTGTCATTTTTATGTTGTTATTAATGTATTGTTTCTGATGTTGAACTACCATATGTGTCTGCATAAAATAATTTTCTATGTTTTTATTTATGAATAATTCTTCCGACAAAGTTTGTGCAGGAGGGTTCATAGGCTAACCCTATGCCACAGTAAAAGTGGTGTTGACAGAAAGCAGAGAATAATAAATGAATAAGCACCTCAAATGTTTGAGTAACTCAAAATTGTCTCAAAACAAGTCAGAATCCAGGTACTCCATTATTGTAGTGGAAAAAGAATGTGAAGATACATTAAATTTCAGTGGGGGAAATGAGTGGAAAGAATGATCACCAATATAGTGCACTGTAAATGAAACAAAACATACTGGGATGATTGATCTCATATGATGTGTCTTGGTAATCTGCAAAACCTCAGTGCAGCAGTGGAGAAACATGTCTTCTGGATCCAAAACCTGTTAAAACACATTAACGTTTAAGATATCATTGTGTGATCAGTTAATTCTGGTCTTTTCTCATATTCTTTTTCTTTTATTACTTTATATTTTACATTTTTAATTTTGCAGTAAGTATTATTTGCAATCACTTAAACTTTTAAAAATAAATAGGTTACTGCCTGACATTCCTGTTCAAACTGTACAACTATAGATTAATACTGACAGGCAAATGAGTATTGACAGTCAATGTTTTTTCTGTGTGTGTGTGTGTGTGTGTGTGTGTGTGTGTGTGTGTTAAAATTATGAGTCCTTCACTTTCCTCATTTAATCCTTCAATTTTTTTAATTCCCAGTTTTGTTCGACAATACATTATCTGTGTGCAGTTTATAAAATGTAAGTGAAGACATGGTATAGATCAATGGCAAAGTGCCAGACTACAATTCCAAAGGTCAGTCCTAGGATTCGTATCTGTCACTTAACACTTCTTTCACCTCTGACAATGTTTGTTAATGCAAAATATACCAAGTTTCCCTGTGGTTTGAAGTCCATGTTTAATTGTAGGCCCTGACTTGGTGAGACAGTTTAAAGGTCAGAGAAAGGCAAAAGCATACCACTTCCATAGGACCATCCCTAGTAAAACACTGTGGTGTTCAAACCAATGAGAGCCTTACCTTTACCTTTAAAAACCTACATATAATTTAAAATGAGAGGCAGTGTTCTCGGCATGCACTGTCTTTCTTAGTTACATATACCCCATAATACCTCCTAAGTGCTCTAAATGGTGAGCAGTTCTGTGAGCCTGAACTCACTGATACCATATATTGACTTTGACGCATGTCGTAATAATGTTGCACTGTGTGAAATATTTTCTACACAAAAAGGAAGAGAAAAGAACACCAGTAACATTATCTGCCTCTGTATTCCTTTGTGAAATGGAGCCTGTGGTGACAGATTGATCTACAGTGTAGCCTGAGGTTTAGGGCGGTGTAGCCTGAGGTTTAGGTTGGTTGGAAGGTGACAGTGAATAATTAAGTTGGCGAGTCAATGTATTTGAGTACAAAATATTACTTGTGGCAAATAACTGATTTGTAATGTTGCCTTCTTTACCTTGAGTTTAGCCAACAGATTTGCTGTTGTAAGAATAACTGTAATTCTTCTGGTGCAAATATTTTGCGTGTAATGGTTTTCAACAAGTGGTTTATGGACACCATTTAGATGACATCATGGATGAAAGCAGATTGATGGTTTCGCAGGTTCAGTGTTCTTGATTCAACAAACCAGAATTCTGACGTTGGAGAATAGTCAGTGACCCCAACAGTCGGTTACCTTAAGCTGTTTCGGCAGTGTCCGTTAGGCACATAATTTGTTCATCCGGGAATGTGGGGTTTTGCTTAAACACCTGATTTACAAAGATGGTGGAAATGTATTTAAATAATTAAAATTGATGGAAACTATGTAAGTAAATTGATAATGAGATTAAATGGCCAGCAGAGGGAAATTGATGGGGGCACTCATAACATCTCATTTGTATCAAGTTTACTCAGGAATGAAGTTCTCATCTTAATTGACTTTTTGTGGGACCTGTAGAACCCCACCCGCCCCCACCCTCCCCTGTGGGTCCGGGGATTAGAATATGCCCAAGGTATTCCTGCCTGTCATAAAAGGTGACTAAAAGGAGTCTCATATGTTTTGGTCTTCATATGATGGTCCCCTGTAGGGTTTGACGTCCATTTTTCAAAATTTTCCCAAAGAGCGAGCCAATTAGAGAAGGGTGCCTTACATGGTGCATTGTGTCCATCATGCCTTCAGATCTTTAGCCCACCTTCTCGTCGTTGCACTGCAGCCCAACTCATTCTCCATCTCTTGGGCAAGGACGCCTTCCTGGGTGCATTTTCCACCATGCACTATGCAGTGTTGCTTTTTGTGCCGACGATGACCATGGACTTCTTTGCACCTCATATCCAGCACGGTAGCCAGTCCGTTGTGGTGGGGCTGCCATATACCCTGTTGGTTGTAGTCCCGTGACAATACATGGATCGCTCTGCTGATGCCTGCACCGTTAACTCCCCACGTATGCCAAGGAGTAGATGCCCGTCATTCTGGGGCTTCGGGACTCCCCGCAATGGCCATCCTGCCAGGTGGCCTTTGCCTTGGCTGGGTGGCACCGGTGGTGAGGTCCCCTGGTCGGAGTGGGTGGCAGCAGGGCGGATGACGCGCAATGAAGTGTATCACATCATCACTTGCTGGTTATCAAACACCAGCAGTCTCTAAGCATTACAAGTCTCAGTACAATGCAGAAAAGCACGGCCCTAAATCATTAACCTCCCTGGCCACACCATGGGATGAACGCCAGGCTAAGGATGGCAGCGAACCTTATTCACCCCGGTACCTTGTATGTATGAGAACTGATGGGTACTCTTTGATTTGATGAAGCCACAGTTTTTTGTAGAGCATTTAGAGGACAAGTTTGGAGAGGTAGAGAGCTTGTCCAAAATGCGATCTGGGTCAGTCTTAATAAAAACAGCATCCTCTGCCCAGTCACGGACTTTACTCATTTGTAACCTGTTGAGGGATGTTTCTGTTACCATCACACCCCATAAGAGCTGAAATATGGTCCAGGGTATTATATTCCACAGGGACCTTTTGCAATCTGATAACGAGCTGCACGTCAACTTAGAACAGTGTGGTGCTAATTTCGTACAGCATGTCCATCAGGGTCCGAGGGATAATCAGGTTTCCACTGGTGCCTTCATCTTGGCCTTCGAGGGTGACACCTTCCCCAAGAAGGTCAAGGTGATGGTCTACCGCTGTGACATCAAGCCCTATATCCCTCCCCTGATGCGGTGCTTTAAGTGCTGGAAGTTTGGCCTTATGTCTTCCCACTGTACTTCCAGCGTCACATGTCGAGATTGTGGACATCCATCACATCCCAATAATCCATCTGCCCCGCCTCCCATCAGTGTTAACTGCAGAGAGCATCATTCACCTTGCTCACCAGACTGCATGATTCTACAGAAAGAGAGGAAAATCGTGGAATACAAGACCCTGGACCGACTGACCTACACTGAGGCTAGGAGAAAATATGAGCGCCTGCATCCTCTGGCTGTGACCCTCTCATATGCCACCACTACGAGAACAGTTGTAGCCCCATCAGGTCCGTGAATTCCGGTTGGCTCTCAGAGCCAGAAGGCTACACCTGCCCCCTTGGAGGTGGTCAGTTCCCCCGCCTGTTGCTCCCGCACCACTTACCCAACCGTCCAGTCCTTACTTCTCAGCCGGAGAAGCATAAGTCTTCTTCAGTTCCTCTCACCAGGAAGGGGTCCCTTGGGTCACTCCCTTCCCAGGTTTCTGCTAACGGGAAACATGACTCCCGTCAGTGGCTGAAGTGCCCAAAAGCAGCTGGTCGTAGGGCTTCACGATCATCCTCAGTCCCGGAGACTGAGTCAGTGAAGCCCTCCCAGCCAGAGAAACCCAAGGAGCAGTGAGAGAAGTCCAAAAAGACGACCCGTAAGACCAAGGAAATTGTGGTGGCACCCACACCACCACTGTCTACAAGCTCTGTGTCTGGGGATAAGGTGGAGATTCTGGTATCCGCTGAGGACCTAGATCTCGCCAGGTCCTCAGACACAATGGATATAGACTGCTCAGGCAATAAGTCGGTGGCAGCAGGTAACCCTGAGGCGTAAACTGCCTCATTGAATGTTCCACACCTTCCCAGTCTCACTATGACGTCATCCTTCAGTTTTTTCCTCTGCCTGACTGATATACAGCAAGTGTTAAGCTTTATACCTGCTTTCTGCATTGCCCTCCAGGAAACCTGGTTCCTGGAAATGCAGACCCTTGCCCTCTGTGACTATAAGGGATATTACAGGAACTGTTGGGACTATAATAGTGTATCAGGTGGAGTTTGCATTTATGTCCTAAACTCAGTCGGTAGTGAAACACTGACCCTTCAAACCCCTCTTGAAGCTATGACTGTCAGAATAAGGATGACGCAGGAAATAACTGTCTGCAATTTATATCTTCCTCCAGTGGTGCAGTACCCCTGATAAGCTCCCGTCTGCTTGGAGATTATATGGGTTAATTAATGATTGTTATGTTACATTCCTCTTGTTTTAGTTGACTGTGTATATCGATACTTCGTTCATTGTTATATGCAATGATGTGGTACTAACTGATGGAGACGCATTAAGAACTGGTAAAATTTAATTTATTTCCTTTATCACACTGCACAAACATAAACACACTATTATTCAAACTGTGTGCCACTGCTATTAAACAGAGAGATAAATCCTTCGCTACGCAACTGCCTTTGGCTCACGCAGCCTACACCTTCCACAGCATCTCAACAACTGCTTCTGCTTGCGACTCTCTCCGCCACTGGGCATTGTTGCCCTCCAAAGAACAACCACTTACAGATACTACACACCAGTACCCTCACATCCCCACCAAAACAAAACTAGAGCTAGGTTACCTTTTGAGGGGACTCAGAAGTCCTAGCGAAAGTTATACAGTAAAAAATCAAAATTTCGAAATTACACTGTTTAGTATTTCATGTCAAAGTAGTTGCAATAAGTATTTGACCCTGAGAACAAATGACTTTCAAAATATAACTAATGTTAATTAGCCTTATCTCCACGCTCATAAAACATGATCAGTGAATATAGCAATTTGAAAATTATTTAATGACAGCAAGAACTTTACACATAATTTACTAACTGTCTGTTAATCAGCAAGAAAAATGTAAAAAAGATAAGATAATGTGACTGACACAGTTTCCCTTTTGTTGGAGATATCAAGCATATTAGTAAAGGTTACTCCTAATTACACACATGAATCACAGTAAAGAACATAATTGACACTAAGGAATGGAATCTGAATAAATGAGCCTAATTTTAAATAACCTAATACAAATGTAAAACCTATATACACAAAAGCATTGACACTATGCATCTGTCAAAACTACAGTTACAGGCATAAAACATTTTATCAATTAACTCTTGAAATTTGTAAATTGGCACACAGCACACAGACTACTTATACAAAAATCAGTACATACCTTTAAAGAAATATTTTCCATTTACAACCAAGTTACATTGAGTGAATCATTTATAAACAAAAGACATTTTGTTGGCTTGAGCACTTTTCACACCATAAGGAAATATTGGGGACTCTGCTTTGGGGCCCTACCTATAAGCTGAGCAGAACTTCACACGATTTCACTAAGGGGAGTGGCATCATCGCCGCTGAGGACTCACAAACACTATACATAACACAGCACTTGTTACTCTGCTTTTATCACTGTCCTATGTGTTGAGCTGGTTGTCACACGCAGTTACGACATTTGATGCAAGGGAAGAGTGACATCGCCGCCGCCAGAAACAGGAAGATCTAGGAGCTGTTGTTACGCCCACGAATAATAGCCGCATTCCGCTGTACGGTTCGTTGGCGGCACGTTCCAGTTATGTTGACAAGTGCCGGATGCCAGTCAGCTGTTCGTGAAGTCAGCCACCTCCTCCTCCCCCAAACCGTAGCGCACCAGGTGTCAAAGGTCATTGGCAGGCAGGCATGAAAACAATAAAATAACATTACGGCAGTGTGAAGTAGCAAAAGACAAACGCGCTGCGCGCTTAGCTGTGCACTGTTGCCTGCTTCCTGAAAACCAAAACACACGCTACAAGCGTCACTCTGTTGTCCACTGCTGCACCTGTCACAGGACATAAGAGAGAGTCACACAATATCAACCACAGAGAATAAGATGCACTCACTGCAGCTACCAACTACAGTCTTCAACATCTCACAATAGCTACCGACTACAGTCTTCAACATCTCACAATAGCTACCGACTACAGTCTTCAACATCTCACAATAGCTACCGACTATTTTCCAAAGGTTTGTCCATCAGTAACGTAGCATATTTATAACTAAACACAGTTCACTAATTGACACTTATGTAACTTAATGTTCTCAACATGTTGTAGGCTATGATATTTGCCAGATTTAATCACTTCTACCTCCACTGAATTCGGGTGAACCAGCTTTCTAATCTCGAATGGTCCTTTTTCAATTATCTGATTAGCCAACATCCTTTTGATTTCCTTGTTCACTTCTTCTCTCTTCGCTAAAGGTATTGCATGCGATTTTCTGCAAAATGGGTCATGTTCCTTGACTTTAATTTTGCAAACACATCCTTTTATTAATCCAGGTAATTTTGAAAACAGGTAAACTTCGCATCTCAGCACTACCATTAATTCCTCTCTTTGTGCTTATGTCAAGTTCACCGACATCTGGATCTTGATTTGAATACCAGTCAGAGCGTCTTCATCATTATTCTTCTCTCGCAGAGCAGGATCTTCCTCAGAATCATCATAAGTCGCCAGTTCCTCTTCTCCTCGGAAACGCATTAGCCTCATCTCCACACACACACAGCGCCCTTATTTTCTTCATTAATAAATCCTTTAAACATTATCTTCTTCTCGATATTATTTATTCTCATCCGCAGACAACCCTTTTCAAATTCAGTACTGCACCTCATTTCAGTCAACCATTATATTCCAAGAACTAATCCGACATAAAGAGATCCAACAATTAATACGCTCTGTTCATACTCGTCTTCATTGATTCTAAACGTCAATAGAGCTTGATGTTTAATGGGTTTGCTTCTATTACCTACAGCACTGACAATATGTACGCCGTTCACGGGGAATGTTGGAAATGCCACCAGATTATTTAATTGTGAAAACAGATTTTCTGAAATTGCACTCACTTCGCTCGCTGAGTCCAGTTGTGCATCCACAATAATTCCGCATACCTCCACCTCTACAAAAGGCATTAAGATTTCTTGATCATTATTTTCATCCTCTCGATACAAATCGTCTTTAATATCATCTACTCGTTCACACTTGATTGCGTTAATCGCTGCATCTGACACATTTCTTGTTAACTTGAATTTCGGAGCGGGTCGTCTACGAAACTTGACTTAGTTTACCAGTTCACGGTCATGTGGATTATGCTCTGGGCTCCTTTTTTGTTCCAGCGATCGTTGTTGTCTTCTGTTTTCTTCATACTGTGATCGATCTGAGTACTGATTGTAATTAAATCTGTTCGGTGCGTCATACTCATTTCTTGTTTGTTTTCCGTCCCCTCTTCTATCAAATCTGCTTGGTCTTCCATTAGTCATAAATTCTTGTTGCGGTGGGCCATTAACACGCGAATGACGATCATCATTATTTCTCTCGTGCTGTTCGCGTTCATGGTTAAGTACATCAATTCTATCGATCATTAGGCAGGTCTGCTCCATGTTGAATTTTGGAGTGAGTGCTAACTTTTCACGTACCGCGAAAGGTAGCTTCTATATCAAAATTAACATCAATTCCTCTTCCTTGACCGGGTCATCAAGATAGGCATTGTCGTTCCAAAATTTCTGCATATATTCACGCATTGTTCCATAATGTCTTGCGTAGTTCGACGGTGTAAGAATCTTTGATTTTACATCCCGTTGTTTTTCTCGCGACCAAAATTTACTCAAGGAGGCAGATTCAAATTCTTTGTACTGTGAATAATTTTCTGAAACACTGATGATGCCCCAGATATGTGCTTCACCTTTCATGTGGCTAATGCACATATAAATTTTCGCACGTTCCGTATAATGTCTTGGAAATGTGTGTTTAAATTGCTTAATAAAGGCAGCTGCATGGATACCTTGTTTCGGATCGTAATCTTGAAAGTTGCGTATGCTCAATCCATTGTCTGCAATAACTTAGGAACGTTAACCATACTGTTATCAACTTCACGTAATGCTGCATTGATTTCCTGACGCATAAGGTCTTTATTGACATTGTTCAAACCATTTTCGGATGACATTACCTTTTGGCAAATTTCGCCTACTTCAGTACTCAGTTCAGTACATTGCATCTGTACGCCTTGAACTAACTTAACAAGTGTTTCTTTGTTGCCTTTACATGTACTCTTAATTTTAAAAATTTCATTGTTTTGAGCCTTAACTGTTTCTTGAACTTTGTTAACTAATATTCGCTTGTTTACCTTGTTCATTAACTTTTGTGTTAAGATCTTGCATTTTATTATCAAGTTCTTCATGTTTGGTATCACATTCCTTTTGGAGCTCCTTAATGTGTCTGATTAAGTGAATTAGTGATCTCAGTTCACAAGTTAACGATTGCATTTGATAAATTCTTTATTTCTTCATTGGCATTCCTACTTTCCTGTTTGATTTCTCTCACGATCTGCACTATCAAATCGTTAGTGCTAACACTCGTTCCCGTTTGTTGACTACTCACTAGTGTTGAACTAGGTGTCGTTGAATCGAAACTAACTACACCACTATCTTCCATTACGTTAAGTGTGGTATTCTCAAATCCAAACTCGCATTCTACATTGACTAAAGCATTAACTTGTCCCCCCTCATTAATAACTTCACTGTTGTTTTGCTTTGTGTCCACCATGTTAACAATGTTCACAAAAATCACTGTCCGTTAATAATCAATTCCAACACTTAATTTAAAAGATCATATTATAAGTATCACAGTCTCTAAAATAGTTCAGAGGTCCTTTCCTAATTTCTCTTGTGCAACGTGGAAAACAATTAGAAACGAAGCGCTTCACTCACCGTTTGTTGTGCTGTCTTCTCCGACGATCCGAAGATTGTGAAGGAATCGACGTCTGATACACTCGTCGCCAAATATAAGCTCCCGTCTCCTTGGAGATTATATGGGTTAATTAATGATTATTATGTTACATTCCTCTTGTTTTAGTTGACTGTGTGTATCGAGACTTCGTCCATTGTTAAATGCAATGGTGTGGTACTAACTGATGGAGACGCATTAAGAACTAGTAAAATTTGATTTATTTCCTTTATCACGCTGTACAAACATAAACACACTGTTATTCAAACTGTGTGCCCCTACTATTAAACAGAGAGAGAAATCCTTCGCTATGCAACCGCCTTTGGCTCACGCAGCCTACACCTTCCACAGCCTCTCAACAACTGCTTCTGCTTGCACCTCTCCACCACTGGGCATTGTCACCCTCCAAAGAACAACCACTTACAGATGCTACACATCAGTACCCTCACACCCTGAATGTATTAGCTGCACTGATTGATACTCCGTAAACCTTTCCTACTTTTGGGAGATTTTAACGCCCGTAACCCCTTGTGGGGTTGCACTGAGCTTACTGACCGAGGCAGAGATGTTGAAACTTTACTGTCTCGGTTTGACATCTGTCTCTTAAATACGGGGGCCGCCACACATTTCATTGTGGCTTGTGGTAGTTACTCGGACATAGATTTATCAATTTGCAGTCCAGGACTTCTTCCATCTATCTGCTGGATTGCACATGACCATCTGTGTAGTAGTGACAACTTCCCCATCTTCCTGTCACTGCCCCGGCATCAGGCCCACAGACACCTGTCCATATGGGCTTTAAACAAGGCAGAATGGGAAACTTTCACCTCTGCAGTCACCATCGACTCTCTCCTCCACATGGTAACATTGATGTGATAGTTGAGCAGGTGACTACAACAATTGTTACTGTGATGGAAATACGCAATCCCTTGCTCTTTAGGGAGCCCCCGGCGAAAGGCGGTCCCTTGGTGGTCACCGGAAGTCGCTGAGGCAATTAAGGAGTGTCGGCGAGCTCTCCTTCAGCATAAGTGGCACCCTTCCCTGGAGCACTTAAGTCTTTAAGCGGCTCTGCCCTTGTGTTCGCGAGCTTATCAAAAGATGGAAGCAGGAGTGTTGGGACAGATATGTCTGGACCGTTAGGTGCCATACGTCACTTTCCCAAGTCTGGACGAAGATCAGATGTCTTTTTGGGTACCAAACACCAACAGGTGTTCCTGTCATTAACATCAATGGCATGTTATCTACCTAAGCAAACGCAATTGCTGAACACTTTGGTGAGCTCTATGCTCGAGCCTCTGCATCGGAGAACTACCCCCCAGCCTTTCGCACCCCCAAATGGTGGATGGAAAGGGAAGTCCTCTTGTTCGTGACACACCACAGTGAACCCTATAACGCCCCATTTAAAGAGTGGGAGCTGATCAGTGCCCTTACACATTGCCCCAACACAGCTTCTGGGCCAGATCAGATCCACAGTCAGATGATTAGCCCATCAGCCTCACCAACGTTCTTTGTAAGCTGCTGGAACGTATCGTGTGTCAGTGGTTGTGTTGGGTCCTACTGGCTCCATGTCAGGTCGGCTTCAACCAGGGTCACTGTACCACTGATAATCTTGTGTCCTTCGAGTCAGTCATCCGAACACCTGGTTGCTGTCTTTTTTGATTTACGAAACGCGTATGACACGACCTGACGACGTTATTTCCTTGCCACATTATACGAATGGGGTCTCCCAGGCCCGCTCCCGATTTTTAACCACAATTTCCTGTTGCTTTGTACTTTCTGCGTCCAAGTTGGTGCCTCCAATAGTTCCCCCCATATCCAGAAGAATGGGGTCTGCAGTGCTCCATATTGAGTGTATCTCTATTTTTAGTGGCCATTAATGGTCTAGCAGCAGCTGTAAGGCCTTCCGTCTCACCTTCTCTGTATACTGACAACTTCTGCATTGCGTACTGCTCCACCAGTGCTGATGTTGCAGAGCGGCACGTACACAGCACCATCCACAAGGCGCAGTCATGGGCTCTAGCCCATGGTTTCCAGTTTTCGGCCACAAAGTTGTGTGTTATGCACTTCTGTTGGCATCATACTGTTAACCCGAAACCAGAATTTTACCTTACTGATGATCCACTCACCGTAGTGGAGACATGTCGATTCTTAGGACTGGTTTTTCAATACCCAATTGACTTGGCGTCCTCACCTCCGTCAGCTTAAGTGGAAGTGTTGGCAGCACCTCAATGCTCTCCGCTGCTTGAGCAACACCAACTGGGGTGCAAATCGTTCTACGCTGCTGCAGCTCTACAGAGCCCTTGTTCAATCCCGCCTTGACTATGGGAGTGTGGCTTATGGTTCAGCAGCACTCTCAGCATTGCATTTACTCAACCCAGTGTACCACTGTGGCATTCACCTAGCGACAGGAGCTTTTAGGACAAGTCCGGCTATCAGCGTCCTGGTGGAGGCCGGAGTCACTCCATTGCAGGTTAGGCGTGCACAATTGCTCTCCAGTTATGTTACACATATTTGTAGTTCTCCTGCGCATCCGCATTACCGTCGACTTTTCCGGCCCACAGCAGTTAATCTCCCTGATCGGTGGCATAGGTCAGGGCTTACAATTGCAGTTCTTGTGCGAACCCTTCTCTCCGAACTGGAGTCCTTTCCGTTGCCACCTATACTTAAGGTTCATTCACGAACACTTCCATGGTGTACACCTAGGCTTTGGCTTCGCCTGGACCTTTCACATGGCTCTAAGGACTCAGTTAACCCTGTGACTCTCCACTGTCACTTCCTCTCGATTCTCGACACGTACTGGGGCCAGGAACTGGTTTACACCAATGGCTCGATGGCTGATGGTCATGTTGGCTTCGCCTGTGTTCACGGAGGACATACAGCACGGCACTTCTTACCAGATGGGTGCAGTGTTCTCACGGCAGAACTGGCGGCCATATCTCGTGCTCGTGAGCACATCTGCTCATGCGCAGGCGAGTCATTTCTCCTGTGTACTGACTCCTTGAGCAGCCTACAAGCTATTGACTGGTGCTACCCTCGTCATCGTTTGGTAACGACCATCCAGGAATCCATCTATGCCCTGGAACTGTCCAGTCGTTCAGTGGTGTTTGTCTGGACCCCAGGTCACCTCGGAATCCCAGGCAATGAAATTTCCGACAGGCTGGCAAACAGGCTACGCGGGAACCAATTACGAAGATCAGCTTCTCTGAAACTGACCTGCATTCAGTATTATGCTGAAAGGTTTTGCGGCTTTGGGAGATAGAATGGCATAACCTCAGTACGCACAACAAGCTGCATGCCATTAAGGAAGCTACGAATGTGTGGAAGACTTCCGTGTGTGCCTCTCACAGGGACTTTGTGGTTCCCTGTCAGCTCCGCATTGGCCATACTTGGCTGGTGCATGGTTACCTCCTCCATCACGAGGACCCACCTCAGTTTCGCTGTGGCTCACGAATAAAGGTCGTCCATCTCTTGCTGGACTGCCCACTTTTAGCCGCTCTGCAGCGGACTTTTAGCTTTCCCAGCATCCTACCTTCAGTGTTGGGCAACAATGCCTCAACGGCAGCCTTAGTTCTACGTTTTATTCGTGGGGGAGAGTTTTATCATTTGCTCTAAGTTTTAGCACATGTCCTTTGTCCCTGTGTGTCCTACACCCTAGTACTTTCAGGCTGGAGGTTTTAATGTGTTGCAGAGTGGCTGGCTTTTCCTTTTATCCTCATGGTCAGCTAGCCATGGTAACCTGCTTTCTTGTTTTAACCTCTTCTACCTGTTTCTTGTGTCTTTGTGGTTTTCTTGTCCTCTTTTGTCCATTTAAGTGTTTGTTGCCCTTCAGTTGTTGCTGTGGTTTTTCCTTCCATTCTGTTTTGTGTTGTAATTCTCATTGCCGTATTCTCGCCCTTGTGGCATTATTTCCTTTGGAACAAGGGACCGATTAACTTGTAGTTTGGTCCCTTCCCCCTCTTTTAAACCAACCAACCAACCAATCTGTAGAACCTTTCAATCGACATTCCTGGCTGGGAGGGTGCCCACTGCTCACACTTACAGAAAGATTGTAGTGATTGGGCATTGCAGTGATGACTGCAGTGACAGCACACAGCATTTGATGTATTTATGTTCAGTGATATGTATTATCTCTTTCGGTTCGTAGAAGCTTGATATTCCATGGTCTTCAATACTAAATGTTGTATTTTATCTGGATATGTCGCTTTATGATTACTGCTGTCTTAGTATAGTACAAATACACAACGAGTTTAAACTCAAGAACTCTTAAAGAGTAATTTTGTTTGTATCATGATTTCTACATTCCTACTCTGCTATTCCCCCCCCCCCCCCCTCCCCCCTATGAACCATGTACCTTGCCATTGGTGGGGAGGCTTTGGTGCCTCAACGATACAGACGGCCATACCGTAGGTGCAACCACAATGGAGGGGTATCTGTTGAGAGGCCAAACAAACGTGTGGTTCCTGAAGAGGGGCAGCAGCCTTTTCAGTAGTTGCAGGGACAACAGTCTGGATGATTGACTGATCTGGCCGTGTAACATTAACCAAAACAGCCTTGCTGTGCTGGTACTGCGAACAGCTGAAAGCAAGGGGAAACTATGGCTGTAATTTTTCCCGAGGGCGTGCAGCTTTACTGTATGATTAAATGATGATGGCGTCCTCTTGGGTAAAATATTCCGGAGGTAAAATAGTCCCCCATTCGGATCTCCAGGCGGGGACTACTCAAGAGGACGTCGTTATCAGGAGAAAGAAAACTGACGTTCTACGGATCGGAGCGTGGAATGTCAGATCCCTTAATTGGGCAGGTAGGTTAGAAAATTTAAAAAGGGAAATGGGTAAGTTGAAGCTAGATGTAGTGGGAATTAGTGAAGTTCGGTGGCAGGAGGAACAAGACTTCTGGTCAGGTGACTACAGGGTTATAAACACCAAATCAAATAGGGGTAATGCAGGAGTAGGTTTAATAATGAATAAAAAAAAAATAGGAGTACGGGTAAGCTACTGCAAACAGCATAGTGAATGCATTATTGTGGCCAAGATAGACACGAAGCCCATGCCTACTACAGTAGTACAAGTCTATATGCCAACTAGCTCTGCAGATGATGAAGAAATTGATTAAATGTATGATGAGATAAAAGAAATTATTCAGGTAGTGAAGAGAGACGAAAATTTAAGTCATGAGTGACTGGAATTCGAAAGTAGGAAAAGGGAGAGCAGGAAACATAGTAGGTGAATATGGATTGGGGGGAAGAAATGAAAGAGGAAGCCGTCTGGTAGAATTTTGCACAGAGCATAACTTAATCATAGCTAACACTTGGTTCAAGAATCATAAAAGAAGGTTGTATACACGGAAGAATCCTGGAGATACTAAAAGGTATCAGATAGATTATATATTAGTAAGACAGAGATTTAGGAAACAGGTTTTAAATTATAAGACATTTCCAGGGGCAGATGTGGACTCTGACCACAATCTATTGGTTATGAGAAGTAGATTAAAACTGAAGAAACTACAAAAAGGTGCTAATTTAAGGAGATGGGACCTGGATAAACTGACTAAACCAGAGGTTGTAGAGAGTTTCAGGGAGAGCATAAGGGAACAATTGACAGGAATGGGGGAAAGAAATACAGTAGTAGAAGAATTGGTAGCTCTGAGGGATGAAGTAGTGAAGGCAGCAGAGGATCGTGTAGGTAAAAAGACGAGGGCTAATAGAAATCCCTGGATAACAGAAGAAATATTGAATTTAGTTGATGAAAGGAGAAAATATAAAAATGCAGTAAATGAAGCAGGCAAAAAGGAATACAAACGTCTCAAAAATGAGATCGACAGGAAGTGCAAAATGGCTAAGCAGGGATGGCTAGAGGACAAATGTAAGGATATAGAGGCTTATCTCACTAGGGGTAACATAGATACTGCCTACAGGAAAATTAAAGAGGCCTTTGGAGAAAAGAGAACCACTTGTATGAATATCAAGAGCTCAGATGGAAACCCAGTTCTAAGCAAAGAAGGGAAGTCAGAAAGGTGGAAGGAGTATATAGAGGGTTAGGGCCATGTACTTGAGGACAATATTATGGAAATGAAAGAGGATGTAGATGAAGACGAAATGGGAGATAAGATACTGCGTGAAGAGTTTGACAGAGCACTGAAAGACCTGAGTGGAAACAAGGCCCCAGAAGTAGACAACATTCCATTAGAACTACTGATGGCCTTGGGAGAGCCAGTCATGACAAAACTCTACCATGTGGTGAGCAAGATGTATGAGACAGGTGAAATACCCTCAGACTTCAAGAATAATATAATAATTCCAATCCCAAAGAAAGCAGGTGTTGACAGATGTGAAAATTACCGAACTATCAGTTTAATACGTCACGGCTGCAAAATACTAACGCGCATTCTTTACATACGAATGGAAAAACTGGTAGAAGCCAACCTCGGGGAAGATCAGTTTGGAATCCATAGAAATTTTGGAACACGTGAGGAAATACTAACCTTACGACTTATCTTAGAAGAAAGATTAAGAAAAGGCAAACCTACATTTCTAGCATTTGTAGACTTAGAGAAAGCTTTTGTCAATGTTGACTGGAATACTCTCTTTCTAATTCTGAAGGTGGCAGGGGTAAAATACAGGGAACGAAAGGCTATTTACAATTTGTACAGAAACCAGATGGCAGTTATGAGAGTCGAGGGGCATGAAAGGGAAGCAGTGGATGGGAAGGGAGTGAGACAGGATTATAGCCTCTCCCCGATGTTATTCAATCTGTATATTGAGCTAGCAGTAAAGGAAACAAAAGAAAAATTTGGAGTAGGTATTAAAATTCATGGAGAACAAATAAAAACTTTGAGGTTCGCCGATGACATTGTAATTCTGTCAGAGACAGAAAGGACTTGGAAGAGCAGTTGAATGGAATGGACAGTGTCTTGAAAGGAGGATATAAGATGAACATCAACAAAAGCAAAACGAGGGTAATGGAATGTAATCAGATTAAATCGGGTGATGCTGAGGGAATTAGATTAGGAAATGAGACACTTAAAGTAGTAAAGGAGTTTTGCTATTTAGGGAGTAAAATAACTGATAATGGTCGAAGTAGAGAGGATATAAAATGTAGACCGGCAATGGCAAGGAAAGTGTTTCTGAAGAAGAGAAATTTGTTAAAATCGAGTATAGATTTAAGTGTCAGGAAGTCATTTATGAAAGTATTTGTATGGAGTGTAGCCATGTATGGAAGTGAAACACGGACGACAACTAGTTTGGACAAGAAGAGAATAGAAGCTTTCGAAATGTGGTGCTACAGAGGAATGCTGAAGATTAGATGGGTAGATCATGTAACTAATGAGGAGGTATTGAATAGGATTGGGGAGAAGAGAAGTTTGTGGCACAACTTGACTAGAAGAAGGGATCGGTTGGTAGGACATGTTTTGAGGCATCAAGAGATCACAAATTTAGCTTTGGAGGGCAGCGTGGAGGGTAAAAATCGTAGAGGGAGACCAAGATATGAATACACTAAGCAGATTCAGAAGGATGTAGGTTGCAATAAGTACTGGGAGATGAAGAAGCTTGCACAGGATAGAGTAGCATGGAGAGCTGCATCAAACCAGTCTCAGGACTGAAGACAACAACAACAACTCTGCTATTCACACTTAAGTGCTTGACAGAGGGTTGATTTAATCACTTTCAGATTATTTCTCTGCTGTTCCATTCTTAAATAGCATATAGCAAAAACAGTTGTCTTAATTTATTACGAAAGTCATTTCTCCCATTGTAGGTGGGAGTCAACAAAATATTTTCTCCTTTGAATGAGAAAGTTGGTGATTAAAATATTTGGTGAAACTATTTCAGCACATTGAGAAGAGCCTTTGTTTTAATGATCGCGAATCCCATATTGTATCCATGACACACTAATCTCTTTTTCGCAGTAATACAAAACAAGCTGCCCTTCTTTGAACTTTTTCCATGTTGTTTGTCAGTCCTATCTCATAAGGATCCTGTACTGCACAGTATACTTCAGAATAGGATGGACAAGTGTAATGTAGGCAATCTCTTTAGTAGATTTATTGCATCTTTTAACTGGCCTGCCAATAAAATGCTGTCTTTGGTTCATCTACCCACAATACTTTCTATGTTATCATTCCAATTTAAAGTGTTCATAATTGTAGCCACTAGGTATTTAGTTGAATTGACAGCCATTAAATTTGTTTGATTTATCATGTAACCAAAAATTTGAGTTCTTTTCAGTACTGAAGTGGATGACCTCACACTTTTCATTGTATTGAGTCAATTGCCACTTGTCACACCATACAGATATTTTGTTTCAATCATTTTACAATTCGTTTTGATCTTTTGATGACTTTACTAGACTATAAATGACAGCATCATCTGCAGACAATCTAAGAGAGCTGCTCAGATTCTCTCTTAGATCATTTACATAAAGTAGGGACAGCAGAGGACCCATAAACTTCCTTGAGGAATGTCAGATATAACTTCTGTTCTACTTGATGACTTTCCATTAGTTACTATGGACTGTGACCTTTTTTAACAGGAAATCACAAATCCAGTCATTCTCCACAGGCCAATCAGAAGCTGTCTGTAAAAACGGTGTCAAAAGCCTTCTGAAAATCTAGAAACATGGAATCAGTTTGAGATCCCTGTTGATAGCAATCATTACTTAGTATGAATAAAGAACCAGTTGTATTTCACAAGAGCGATATTATATGAATCTTTGCTGACTGTGTGTCAATAATTTTGTTTTCCCCCAAAATAATTTATAGTGTTCAAACACAGCATATGTTCCAAAATCCTATTGCAAATTGACATCAGTGATATGGCTCTTTATTGAGCAGATTACTTTTATTTCATTTCTTGTGTATTGATATGACCTGTGAAACTTTCAAGTCAATCAAGAGGTAGATATGTTGCTTATGGAGCAGTTACATCAGCGTACTTCGAAAGGAATGTAACTGGTATACAGTCTGGACTGCAAATTAGCCTTTATTAAGTGATTTAAGTTGCTTCGCTATTCTGAGGCTATCTACTTGTGAGTTACTCTTGGTGGCAGCCATTCTTCATTCTAATTCTGGAATATTTACTTCATCATCTTGGGTGAAGAAATTTCAGAAAACCATGTTTACTAACTCCGCTTTATTTGTATTGTGAAGATATTGACTGTGTCTTGCAACTGTTGTACTTTGCATACAACCAGAAACTCTTGGGATTCTCTGCTAGATTTTGAAACAGTGTTTCATTGTTGAAACTATTAAAAACATTTTGAAATGTTGTTGAAAGAGAAGGTGGTATTGTCTCCCATTTATATCCAAAATGGATTAGGATTATTAACAGGTACCCTGGAAAGTATAGAGGGTCTGTATAATGCCACACTTGATAAACGCTGCTACATTAAAACTACTAACAAATCTTTTGAGAGCAAAGAAATTGATGGAATACTCCATTGTTTCTTAGGGTTTCGTAACATGCTGGTATATGATGGGTATTACTATGGGAAATGTAATGATATACCAAATAAAAATGGTGATGAATCATCAACAGGCACATAAACAAGATGGAAAACTTTGTCAACTTTTGGACAAATTCTTTTTTGAGCAACACACACACACACACACACACACACACACACACACACACACACACACACACACACACACGAGAGAGAGAGAGAGAGAGAGAGAGAGAGAGAGAGAGAGAGAGAGCATGTTGTGCTGTGGTCAACTCTGTTCTTGACCGCAGTGTGGCTGTGGCTGTTCATTCGGGTGGGTAGTTGGTTGGTGGTCTTTCCCACATAAAATGCTATGCAGAAATTGCAGCAGATCTGGTATATGCCATGACTACTTTCACAGGTGGCCCTGCCTGTGATGGGATAGGATAAGCTTGTGACTGGACAGGAGAAGGATGTGTTGTGTTGGTGTATTGGACAGGTCTGGCACCTGGATCTTCCACTGTTACATTGCCCCCATGGGGCAAGGGGTTGAGTGTGGGTGTGGCTTGTGGGTGGACGAGAATATTACATTAATTGCATGGACAGCAGAATATTACTTCAGTAGGGGTGAGAGAAGTTGTGGGGAAGGATGTTCCTCAAGCAGGCACAATGATAAATAGTTAAAGCCCTGGCGAAGTGTTCATTCCATTGTTCCAGTCTGGGATGTTATTGCGTGATAATAGGGTGGGGCTGCTCCTTTTATAGCTGAAACTTGGGGTGGTTGGAGGGCTGGGGGGTGTGATGATAGGGCACAGGAAATCTGTGGTCTGAGTTTGGGTGGGATTTGTGCTCATCTATGAAGGCATTAGTGAAACCTCAAATGTACTGGGCAATAGTATTCTCGTCACTGCAGTTATACCATCCATAAGTGACCAGACTGTGCAAGGGTGATTCTGCAAGAATATTTTAAAAATTTGATAAAGATGAAAATGTTAAAAATTCTAGGTTGCTTCTTCCTGAAAAGTGGCTCAGCATAATTTGTCAGTTGGTAGAATAAATTTAAATGAACCAGCATATGTAGTCCATTAGTGTAGGCAAATCACAGCATCAGTTATTCGCAGGCAGGGTCGACATGCCTCAAAGGTGACACACCAAGACACAGACACTTAAATAGTGTGACTGAGCACAAGACATCAAAGAGATACGAATGATGAAAGATAATGCACATCCCTAGAGATATGCTCAGGAGTTTGAATCTCGCCGTGCACAGAACATCGACAGTATTACTATTATTAAAATAGCTAGCAAGACTGATATTAAGACAGAATTTTTGTCTCTCCTGTAATCTGTTCATTTACTGTATTTTTCATTTTTCCCACTATGTGTCATAATCTGAAACTGTTTCTGTACATCCAGTTCCTACTCTTATCTTCTTATGTACAAAACTGAGAGGCTTTCTTCAGTTTCCAACAAAGGGTGGACAGCTCCATGTATATGCCTGGCTATGGCCAACTTGTGGAAATTATTAAGCTGAAAAGCATGCCAGTGTTCCTTGTACCTCAGCTTTAAAGATCTAGCAGTCTGACTGAAGTATTTCACATTACAACTGTTGCACCAAATTTTTTAGATACCACCTGTCATATTTACCATCTTCCTGTTTTAAACTATTTCTCAATATACATCGTAGTGTTTGTTGATTTTACCTGTGTACTTGAAAGCTGAATATACATATAATGTCTGTCCACTCATGCCATATCCAGTGAAATGTTTCAAATATTGCACGTTTGGGTGCATTACTGTTATGTGCAAACTTTACCCTATCTGCTACAAAATGTGAAATGTCAGTCCATGAATGCCAAAGTTAACTACAATACCTGTTCCATTAATCAGATGCTCTATTCACTTTATGGAGTGGAGTGGTGTATTCAGGATGTGAATAGCACCACAAATAGTAACAGCACAGCACATATGTTGAAACAATGTTAAGTTTTCAACAGAATATAGTCTCCAGTTACTTGGGGGAGGGGGGTTGCTATTCTAGTGCCATAACATAGACTCAATAGATCCTAGGAAAGGATGAACAGCTGTTCCAATTCCTTCATCAATTCCCATGAAGACAGTGGGTGAGATTTTGAGGCACTCATATTGGAACATTAGATGCATAAGTCTGAAAAAGTTCCAGTGTAATACTGTGTTGACATGAGTGTTGGTAAGAACTGTTTTCCTCTTTCTGTTGTTGAATTAGGTAAGTATAGTTGCCAATGATAAAATATTTGTATTTGAAAAAGGGAACTTTAGCCCTTATACAAGCTGTATTGACAGAAGTTTGAGCTTTGTAACACATGGGAGACAGATTATTAGGAGATAAACATACTTAAATGTAACTGTACAAGAAATGGATATTAATTGTTAGATATGCCAAGTTGAGATTTTTTCAAAAATAGTAGTTAAAATATTTATGATGTTATGATAGAAGATTGACATTGATATTCATAAGTTTGGTGACATAATAAGAATCTTGTGTGAATGCCTATATTATATCCTGGATGAAGCTCTGCCTCTGAATAAACTGAGTGTGCAATGCAAGTCAGTGTCGTAGATTTCAGACTGGAACTGTTTAGAATAGGACATTTCAAAATCACATTTGAAAAAGTCAGAGAAAATATGAAGGATATCTGGGATTATGTGATTTTAAACAAAATTTGGATACAACTTGTGGTGTCATATATTAAACTAAGATTGCTCTAATTTCTTTGAAAGCTCTCCTAATTTGAAATGCATCTGGGACATAACTGAATAGTTTCTTCTTTAAATGTCAACTGAGCTTATGCCAAGATTTCAGATTCATTTCAATGTTAATTATTTCTCAACTTCAGTAGCTGTTGATCTTAATTCAAATTTTCTTAATCTCCCACATTGGGTATGTTGGAATTAGAAATTAAGTAAAATTTGAAGTTTTAATAGGATTCTGTTTTAGATACATAGTATCTGTTATTAAAAATGTACATTCAGAAGTGAATCAAATACATGATGGTATTTTTCCTTGAGCATGTGCAGCACAAACAATATGATGTATCCATGCTGTCGATGGCTGTTCATCACTGAAGTGTTGCAGACATTTCACTTTGTTCTCTTTGGTAACAGGGTGTGTTCTTGCCTTGATTGTGTGCCTTACGCTGATACTGCTGCGAGCTGTGGTGCATGTAGTTTGGAGCAGGGTTTAACATTGCTGGTTGTTGTGCAGCGTGTCACCAGTTCAAACCAACCACCAGCAGTTATTTGTTATTTAGTCTCTATCGTTTGTAGAAGATTCTTGAAATACCTTATGTTTGTATATTCTGAAATATTCGATGTTTGTATAAATAGCTGCACTCTCCTTCCAGAAGGTCAGTTCTGTGTTAGCTTCACATTTGCTTTCAGTCTGTGTGTTAAACTTCATTGACGATCCTGCCATCAGATTTGGAATTGATTATGGATTAAACGTGACATTGTTTGGTGGAGATGCCAGGTACTTCAAAACATCTACATCTTCATGGCCCCAATTAGGCAATATAAAAACTGTCACCTATACAGACACGAAATGGAATACAAACAGTACATTGTTCCTAAAATCTGTATATTCCAGGTAAAAGGATTCCAAAACAGCAGAAAGTCAGCTGCACATCAGGCATCACTCTATGTTTAATGAAGATGCTGGTCAGAATCTAACAAAATGGCTGAAATGATTTGAGCAAGTGGCCAGATATAACAGGTGGGATGACATGTTGTGTTTAGCAAATGTATACCTTTACTCGGACAGCTCAGCCCAGCAATGGTTCGAGAACAATGAAGAGAAGCTCAATACATGGGATAAATTCCAGGCCAAATCGAAGAAAATGTTTGGCTACAATTAGTAGTAAGTCCACTTATGGAACAACAATGGAAGAACAGGGCCCAACGTCAAGGGGAAATGACACATACAGGGTAACAATTATTGAACTGTATGAAATAAATTCGTCATAAGTTTTGAACAGTTTGCATTAGGACTTTCAAACTGCATGGTTGGCTGCACAGCATGATGGGAATTAGTATGTTGGTTTAGCGACAAAGCCCAATTTTATTTGGATGGGTTTGTCAGTAAGCAAAATTGGTGCGTTTCGGAGATGGAGAAACCGAATTTCGCGATCAAGAAATCTCTTCACCCTCAACTGGTGACTGTGTGATGTGCAATTTCCAGTCATGAAATAATCGGTATGACATTCCTTGATGGCACTTTGACTACCAAATGGTACGTGAAGGTTTTGGAAGATGATTTCACCCCCATTATCCAAAGTGACCCTGATTTCGACAAGATGTGATTCACGCAAGATGGAGCTCGACCCCATCGAAGCAGGAGAGTGTTTCATGTCCTGGAAAAGCACTTTGGGGACCACACTCAGGCTCTGGGGTACCAGAGGCCACTGGCATAGGCTTCGATTGGCCACCATATTCTTCAGATCTGAACACAATACTCATTTTTGGTATGGCTATATTAAAGACATAGTGTACAGCAATAACTGAAAACCATTGCTGAGCTACAAACAGCCATTCAGGAGGTCATCAACAGCATCGATGTTCTGCCACTTCCGCACATCCTGCAGAATTTCGCTATTCATCTGAATCACATCATCGCCAATGATGGCAGGCATATCAAACATGTCATAACCTAAATACGAATATCTGTAGTGACGTTTACGTGTTGAATAAGTGAATAAAATGTGTGCACCACATAGTTTGTAGCTAATTAAGATTTTTTATTGTTTTTTCCATATAGGTCAATAATTGACACCCTGTATGTACAGAGTATTTTGACCCTGTGCCACATCGTTAATCCTAACATGAGAGGAGTCAATAAAATCTCACAATTGTTGAAAGGAGTCACAGAAGACATGTACCAAGCTATTCTGGTAAAGAATGTCATAGTGATTGAGGAATTCATCAAATGGTGCCAGTGAATTGAGGAAATGTAACAGAACAGGTTCAGATAAAAGAGGTATGACTGACTGCCGACTGTGGTCCCTACGTTAATTGTGGACTGCCACTATGTGCTCACCTCTCTCCTAGACCAGATAGTAAGAGAAGAGATATGGCAGTGTGAGGCAGCCAGCAATGTCAGACAAGTACACAAGAGATATCAACCTTGAATGTTGATCTGATTCATCAGGAGATAATAGTACATATTGAAGAAGAGATTATCAATCTTTAGAACCAATCTCCACCAATCTCTGAATGTACCAGGAAGAATGAGCTAGCCCATCGCAGACTTATGCTGCAGCCATCAGATGACAACCCAAGACTCAACCAGTACAGATACAGCCAGCCCTTACGCCAAGCAGAATGTCCCACAGAAGTACAGGCATTTGGAGGACAGAGGAAAGATGTCAGTGTTTCCATTGTAGATGCCCTGGACACTTTGTAAACTACTGCAGAGAAAGGAGGTGACTTCAACCTCACCACAGTTCTATTCATATCAGTCAGCTTCAGATGATTATGGTAGAACTGTGGGACAAATTCCACCATAATTACCAGGACAAGGTTGCTCCCTGACACTCCACAGCCAATCCCCTTTCCCACAATGAGGTACAATCCATTTGCCTAGCCATTGATTTCAGGAAAACCAAGCTAGGTGACCATCTGTGGAGTGGAGACTGCCACAGATGCAAATTCTCCATGGTCAGGAGTCGCCAAGATCTCAGGAAAGCTCATTGATACCATCATCAATGCCCAACCTGCGTGGGCGCTAGTCAACTCAGGAGCTTCCTTTTCTCTAATGTTGGATGCTTATAGTGGTCAGCTAAAGATTATTGTGTTCCATGGTATGAAAACAACTGTCCTGAAAGTCGCAAATGAGAAATGCATCCAGCCAATAGGAACATGTGCCACAAGACTTAGTTGTCAATAACAGAACACAGCCCCTCAAATTTGTCGTTTTGTCAGACTGTAGTCAGAATGTTATTCTAGCGTGGGACTTTGTGCTAGCGTAACAAGTAGTCATAGACTGTGGAAGATCATAGCTCCAGATTAATGAAGCAAATAACAACATTGCCGTGGGTGGTTGTTTGCCATTGAAACGTCGTTATCCCTCCATCATTAACAAGACGATTTCCAGTTGCAATTTAAAATGCTCAAATAAACTGTGAAGCTTTTAGTGATTGCAAAAAAGCCACATGGGCTCACGAAAGAATTCTACATCCCAGCCAGCAGTGCTGATAAGCAATGTAGATGGTCAAGGAGGACATTGTATAACTAATTGTCACAAGCAGCCATAACTCATCCCTAAAGCTGTGTTCACAGGAACAAATTAGCATCACATTACAGAAAACGCAGTGAGGAAACTACTATTTAACTGCTAATAGGACCTAGCCTGACCGAGAAATATCGGTGAGATATGGCTATTTTACCTCAATTGTTGAATGCCTTCAAATCCGAAATGGAGAAAAGACAGACCATGGTAAAACACCATATCAACACTGAGGATCATCTGCCAAGAAGCCAGCACTCAATGTCTCCATCTGCATGACTGATAATCCAGAAAGAAATGAAGATGATACTGTAAAGTGACATCATGGAACCTTCAGAGATTCTGTGGTCTTGTCCTGTGGTCCTTGTGAAGAAGGATGGCATATGGTATTGCCATGTCAACTACAGCTCTCAGCTGTGTTCATGCAAGCGCGCTACTGCCAAATTGAGGTTGACGATGCTGAGGAGGAAAACTCTGCATGATGGCCTCTTTGAATTCAGAGCTATATCATTGTTACTATGTAATGCTCCAGCCATCTTTGAACATATGATGGACAACCTGCTTTGACACTTTAAAAGGACAATGTGTGTTTGCTATCTGGGTGACATAATCATTTTTTCGAAGGCATTTGAAGAACATCCAAGTTCCCTGAAATCTGTGTTGAAGTGTGTTCAGACTGCAGGTCTCCACCTGAATCCTAGACATTGCCTCTTCACCAACCATGAAATAAAAATCTTGGGCACCTAGTTAATGGCAGTGAAATCTGTCCCAAACCAGAGAAAATAAGAGCAGTCACTGATGCTTATGCTTCCATACTAATCTCCAAGTCCAACATGAACTACTGTACATCCAAGAAAGAGTACCTTGAACCTGTTTTAGCCATCAACAAGTTCTAGTCACATTTATTTGGCAAACCACACACCATTGTGACAGTTCACCATCCTCTGTGCTACCTGACTATCCCGAAGGTAGACTGACAAGATGGGCACAGGGGCTTTAAAAGTACAACATAGGGTGAAGAAGTATGTTTTTTTACTAAGTGGTGTACTTAGCTGCTGTCTGTGCATAGTACATTTTCACCATTTTGGATCTGCCAGTTACCTGTTATAAATCTTGCTGATGGAAATTGTTCTGGTGGTCTCGCTACTCTGTCCCACTGCTGTGTTCAGACTTGCTTTTCTTGCGACCTTTGATCCTTGATGGATAGTACTGAAATGTGAGACCATGCGACTACTTTAAGCTAATAAATTAACTTCAAACTCTCATTTGCATTTCTCTTTCTTTAGAGTCTTCAAGTCTCACAATGACAGAGCCCAATAATTAGAGCTCAAAGTAGTTAAACCAAACATCAAACATTAAAACATCTGACCCTTAGGTTGTACACGGAAGTTCTCTTTAACATGCAAGTGATACATTTGTTTCTGGGTGCCTGCTGATATTGTCCACGGCCGTCTTACTCCAAGCTGTCCATGACACTGCCAACTCGGAGTGCCAAAGCATACACGTAGCCTCATACAGCAAGTGAACGTTGTGCATCGTATGACTCCTCACCACTGCCCTTGTTGTTACTGCGCATGCACCCTCTGTACGAACACAGACTAGGGCGCACACAGTATCAGTATGTGCTCCTCTTTATATACTGTGGAACAAATAGCTACTATCACAATCATCTTTAGCTGGTACGAATATTGATAGTGGACAAGTGTATTTGATAAAATGTCCTGTTACACTACAGACATCAGAATGGTATACAAAGGACACATACAAGGACACTGATTCCCTTTCAAGAAATTATTAGACAGAACACTGCAGCATAGATGAAATCTCGGTCATTGGTGCATTAAATGACATTGCTGCTGAACAGAGGGGTTTGCTAAAGTGCTATTTCGGTCTGTATCATATCTTCTGTCACTTAGTAGACTTCACATATGAAGTTGTGGATTATGACCGGTCATCGAAAGGACGAAAGTGCAGAGACATCATTAGTGTCCTCCATATGAATGCCTACTACAGTCCAGAGGCACAGATTGAGTTCAGAGGTTCAAGGAAACTGAAGACCCACTCAACAATTGTGAAGCTTCAGAGGATTGGGATACCTTTGGTGCTTATAATAATGAAGAGGATGTGACGAGAAAGCTAGAATCCGTCAATGCTGCCATACTGAAGACCATTAACGAGGTTTAGATCCAGGTTACTGTAATCAGCTCTAATGAGATCTTCTGAAACAACAGACCACTGTTTCTCCCAGAGAGAGCAATGCCACAAACTGTGGTGCATGCAATGTGGTGTTGGGGTGAGCATCACCTCTGGTGTGCTGCAGGCTGACAGTTTATACTCGACCACCACCAATTACTTTTTCTAGTACCTATCATTTCTGGAATGTTTTTGAAACACCTGATGTTTGTAATGTTTTTATAAGTATTTTGAAAATCCAGTTATTGTATAAACAGCAGCACACACTGTCCAGGAAGTCAGTTCTGTTTTGGATGTCCTTAATATCAGTAATAAACATGCTTTCAGTACTAAGCATTGACCTTTATTGAAAAACCTGCTTAGGTTTGGAAACAGAAATGTGACAGTATGCTTGTCAGCTCAATTATAAGAACAACAGATAGAGTAACACAAAGATTAAATACATTTAATCAGTTGCAGCAAATTTTTCTCATTATCATCTTAAACTAGTGTCCTATTCATTCAGACAGTGCATTTTCTATAGCATAAACTTTTGTTTGCTTTCATTGACATTTATGTACAACCCATTATTGACCAGTAAAGATTTTCAGAATTTATTATTTAAACCAAATTACAAGAACCAGTCCCAATTTACTTGTCCTTTCGCACCCAAATACTTGAAATCGTTGAAGTCCTGTCTGTTTATTTTTGTCTGACCGATAGCATAGTAACAGATACATGTGTGTAATGAACAGCTGAGAATGTTTAATGTGTGGTGCTTAATTATTTATAAACATTTTTGTCTTCTTTCAGCTGAGAGAGTTTGATAAAGAATTAGAGCCTTTCAGTGGCCAGCTTTTTGAATTTGTCATAAAGTTCCCACCAAGTTATCCATTTGAAGAAAATGAAAAAGGAGCAAAGCGCTATATGCAGACGAGGTGTCCATCATGGTGTGATCGGGTGGTACTCAGCTACACAGCAAAGTCTCTAGTAAGTAAATTAGCTAATTCAAAGTAGACATGAAACATTTGTAGTTTGCATGCATAGAAATTGTGTAATAATTTACAAACTGAAATGACCTGTTGCCAAAAGGTAGAAAGCTTCTGATTTTCCCAAGAGTTAATTGTTTGTTTGAGTGAAAACAAGTTACCTTAGTGAGTGAGGCCACTAAAACTTCTAGAGCTGTAGTTGAGCTGTCGTGTCCACAAGACTGATTATTTTGTCATGTCTTTATGTGACTTCTGGTCATTTCAGTGTCAGATCAAAAGTTAAACAATGGGATTCCAGGTTGGCATATCAACAGTATAAGGGAAAGATCGTTTATTACTCACAGTAAAGATGACACATTGAATTGCAGACAGGCACAGTTAAGATACTTACACATTACCTTTTGACCAGAGCCTTCATCAGAAGAGGAAATACACATACATTCATTCACACAAGCAAGCACATCTCACCTATGACTGCCATCTTTGGCTGTTTGGATTGGAATGCAACTGTCAAGTGAGACAGAAGCAGCAGACTGGAGGGGGCAGGGAAGGGGAAGGGATAGCCAGGGTATGAAGGGGTAGAGAGAAGAGTGCTATCTGGCAGAGCATGCATGGACTAGAACTGTCAACAGATACTGCATCAGGAGACTGTAGGGCATGTAGGTGGGGAGTTTGGGAAACAAGGAATGAAAAAGGAGAAGGCTGGGGAAGGGAAAAGACAGGTGGGCGCGAAGGCAGAGGCAGCACACAAACAAAACATGGTGGGAGACGAGAATAGGGAGGTGATGATATGACAGATGGTATGGGAAAACTATTGGGAGGAGGAGAAGATTAGTGTTTAATGCTCCATCAACAATGAGGTCATTAGAGATGGAGCACAAGGATCCACATGGCTCGGATAGTGGAGCAGCCATTGAAATAAAGCGTGTTACATTCAACTGCATGTTGTGCCACAGGGTGGTCCAATTTGATCTTGGCCACAGTTTGGCAGTGGTCATTCATCCTAGTGGGCAGCTGGTTGGTAGTTGTGCCAATATAAAAAACTGTGCAATGATTGCAACAGAGCTGATACACGACATGGCTGCTTTCACTGATGGCCGAGTGGGATAAGTCTGTGCCAGGACTGGAATAGGAAGTGCTGGGTGGATGGATTGAGCTTATCTTCCACAGGGAAATGATTCCCTGATGAATAGGGATGTGGTTCAGTTGTTCCAGTGTGGGGTGGTATTGGGCGGTTGGGGGTACTCCTTTGTAGCTGGTTCTTGGGATGGTGGAAGGATTGGAGGTGTGAGGAGACATGGCACAGGAAGTCCATTTGTGGACTAGGGCAGAGGAATAGCGCCTGTCTATGAAGGCCTTGATGAGACACTCAGACTAGGCAAAGGAGTTCTTGTCACTGCAGGTGCACATCCCCAGGTGCCCAGCCTGTGTGGAAGGGATTTCTTGTATAGAAGGGGTGACAGCTGTCAAAATGCAGGTGGTGGTTGGTGGGTTTAATATGGCCAGAGGTGTGGAGAGAGCCACCAGAGAGGATGTGGTCAACGTCCAGGATGACAACGGATGGGCGAGAAGGTGTTGAGGTTATGAAGGAATGAAAGTAGGGTTAAGATTAACTGTTAGTAATTATGTATCTTTTCCATAATTTTCTAGCTGATACTCTTGGAAAACAAGAAGTCACTTGGAGTAAACTTATTACAGCAAATTAAACATTCAAGCTTTGGAGATCTGTGTACAGACTGTTTTTCTATTTGCAAAAGGAACTGAAAATAAGAGAAATTGAACCCGAACCTCGCCTTTTGCATGCACTGGCCTTACCAACTAATTTAGTCAGATATGACCCCCAACTTACCCTCATAGCTTCAGTTCTGTCCATATCTCTCTACCACTTTCCAAACTTTACAGAATACCTCCATCATATCTTTCTTACTAGCACACCTGGAAGAAAGGATATTACGAAGAAATGTCATTACCACACCTTAGAGTTTGTTTGTCAGATTAGGAACATTGCAAATGAATGACAAGATTCCGGATTTGAGTCTAGTGTCACACAGTTTGAATCTTTCAACATGATTATCGAAGAGTGTTGTTAGAATTGCTGCTAGTAGAACTGAAATAAAGTAAACAACAGTGTCTGTTTTATACACTCCTATTTCAAATTTAATTAGTGAGTAAATAATTGTGAATAGTTACTGAGAAATCTTACCTGGAGATGTAAAGAAAAATTTTGTTTTACAGGGAAAGTGGAATGAAGAAGAAAGATAAAGTTAAGACTGTAGGAGAATATCTACAGGAAAGAAAGCAAGGTCCTTTGTAGGGCCGGCCTTAACCATGTCCACGATGACTTATCATGATTTATCTTTGTGTTGTCAGTACTGGCTAGGCAGTGTCAATATGTAGACAAGGAGATGTGGAGTGCTTCTTGACATCAATGTAGGGTGTGAATGGACATGCATGACCACCTTGCACAAAGCAGTTACATCTATGGGATTGTGGATTGAACAGTTTACAAGAATTTTGGTTTTTTGGTTATTCGTTGGCTTGGATTAACACCCTCAACATGGACCGAAATGTTTGTTGGAACTTTCTCAATGACTTAAGTGTTGCCATTTATTCCTGGTTTGATGAACTCTGAGGCACCCAATCATACCTCAACTGACCTTCTGAATCACTTAATCCCATAAAAATGTTTGGAACTATTTGGAACAGCAGGTGAAATGTAGCACTGAATATTCCCACAGTTTGGTAGCTCTGTGTGGTCTAATCATCAGTGAGTGAGTGTATCAGGCTACTTACTTAATTGTAGAAATATTCTTCTGCAGTGGCACCTTAAACTCATAGTATCAAACTGAAAACTGTTTGGACTGCTTAACTATGCCGAGAAAAAACTGACGCAATACCTTGGGTTTTATGTTCACTCAGTGGCATATTTATTATGATTAGAACCCAGTTGTGTGATACCAGTTCTGTGTACAGCCTCTCATATAATTACCAGTTGGTTGCAAATCATTGAGTCATCCAAGCAAGTAATCCTATTCATTGATGATGTCTGACAGTAGTACAGTAATTCAGTGGTAACTTTGAGACAAATTTATACTTTCACATAACAGTGATTAAATGTTTATTGACATCACAAGCAACAAAGGAGATGTGGAGTGCTTCTTACCATCAATGTAGGGTGTGAATGGACATGCATGACCACCTTGTACAAAGCAGATCTATGGGATAGTGGATTGAACAGTTTACGAGAATCTGCACAAATATTCAGATGCAGCAGTTCATGAGCTAATGCCAATTCTTGCACATAGGTGTACAATTACTCACAATCTAGGTGTACATAATAACAGATGATGATGATTTTACTCAAGTGGGTACTGGCCATGAACCTTTTACAACGTATTGTGACTTAAAAAGTGTTGCTTTGGTGACTGCTAGCCATGCATATAAAAGAGCGGATTATTACACAGACATGTTCACTTGTTGAATTCTAACCACCAGCTGCCGATTTGTGGTCAGCATTAGGTATACAAAGACTGCTGTATCTATAATTAATGTTTTGTTTATAATACTGCAAAGTGAGTATTAAGTATTGTTTTCGATCTCTTGATTCCAATAATAATTCGGTTTAAGTGTATGATGTGTGATGAGGAAAGTATTAAAGCTCAGTGTACTGTTTGAATGATACATCGCATACCTTTGCAGTGGTGGATTGCTTACTTTCACGTAAAATTTCCATGTTTGTAATTTTGAAAATCTGGGTTATTTCATAATTAATGGGTTAACTGGAAAAACAAATGCATTATCTGTGTCAGTAAAATTACGACAAAGGAAGTACAGCCTCAAATTTTGGAACAAACAAACTGAAGAGCTTCAATGACAAAAGCATTTTAGGGTGCAGTATAATTTTAATAACGGATATTTTATTAGTTAATCTGTTTTTGGAAAAGTTAAAGTGATTGCCGTAAAAAATGAAATTATGACTATCCGATAAGCTATGTTACGTTCTTCAGATTTACGGCTGATTAGCTCATGATTTTTTTTCCGGTCACATGGCTGTATAACAACTTCAATTATTTATTTCAAGTAAACAAGTTTTATGCCAGGGGAATTGGTATTTGTAAATTATGATGTACATAATAAGATCACCTCAGTTATTAACTATAACGAGAATGAAAAAGCTCCCATCATAGCACAAAAAAAAGTCAGTATGTTCCAATTAGATTTACAAATTTAAAAGAAGGGAGCTAGCTTTTCAACTTACCTGGCAGCTTCAAAGACATTTAAATCGAAACATTTTGACATATTCATGCTTGTTTTACTTGTAACATAATGCAATATGTCAAGTAAAGTAACAGGATACAAGATGTCATGTCGTATAACATGACATATTCCATCAAACATGCCATTTGTTATGTCGTGCAATATGACACAAAGTGTCTGGCATACTTTCTGTTGTAGATGCACCCACACCCCTGGATACTTCCTGTTGTAGAAGCATCCCACTCTGAGGAAGAACATAAATTTGTATTGTATTTGCTTTTACACCCCTCACCACAAGTGTAACAGGGGGTGGGTTTGGGGGAGAAATGATCCCCTCAGGGAAAAATCAACCCCTCCCAGAAATCAAAAAATTGTTTTAGCATACCCCAGGAACAAATCCACCCTCAGAAATTTTATCTCCCCAGAAAAACTTCCTTAGCTATTACATATGTGCTCTTCAGCCATATGATATTATATATTGTTTACTCTACTAGATTTTGGGCACAGGATCAGTGACTTCACCCTATAAATTGAAAGATGCAGGTATGCTAATATCTTGCATCTAAGAGACCTCACTACACTGGGGAAGTAGAGTTAACTTGTAAAATACCGTATTTACTCGAATCGAAGCTGCACTTTTTTTCCGGTTTTTGTAATCCAAAAAACCACCTGCGGCTTAGAATCGAGTGCAAAGCAAGCGGAAGTTCTGAAAAATGTTGTTGGGTGCCGCCATAACTTACTTCTGCCATCGAATATATGTAGCGCTACATAGGCATTCTTTATAGGCACAAAGATAAATACTGGCACCTAAACCTCTGCGTCAGTAAATAAATTAAAAAAAAAAAAGGTGGAAGACCAGCTTTTTTTCTCCGCCCCGAGTTTCGACCACTGCATTTTCATACATTATCCAATGAAGTATATACAAATTCCGTATTGTTCATCTTCAAATGTAGCAGCATTTCAATGTACTACGAAAACCCGAGTGGCAAGACTGTTGGGGATATTTGTCAGTATGGCCAACTCTACGTTCTGGATTTTTTCCTATCTGTGAGAAGAGATGGTTGCTAATAGGAACTTTTATAAATTGTGAATCACATGCAGTATTCTCGTCACCATAAGAATAATACGAATATAAACATTTTGCCATGTACTGTTTCGTATTTGCTGCTATCTCATTTAAAACCTGTCTGCCTAATAAACTACAAAACTAGAGTGAGACAACAGCAAACGCGGAAGAATATACATATCATGTCATATTTATATTCGTATTATTCTTATGCCTAACAGTGATACAGTCAGAAATGAAGCACGGCAATTGGCTAGATTTTTAAATCTAAGATGACTCTAATTTCTGTGCAGAATCTAATGTACTAAAGAGGTGCCTGCAAAGATTTTCAAACGGAGAAAAATTTTCGCTAAACTCTCGTTCAGAACATCTGTCATACGCAGTATATTATTTGGTTCTTGTTGATCATTATCAAAGAAAGCAGCAGTGCAGGTAACAACTATCTCTCTTTTTTTTTTTTTAATTGTAAGCGGCGGTAGCGCGCACAAAAGCAAGCCATGACGTGAGCAACAACAGGCCGTAAACACGCAATATCAGAATGCGACAAACAATGCATGACAGTACAGTAATGCATTTTCAGCTTAGAGTGACGTAAACACCTATAATAAAGAAAACTGCGCTTATCAGATCAAAGAAAAATAAGCAATCAATTCAACCCAGACAAAGCACATGAAAAAGGAAGGGTACCCGTATAAATACGGACGGAGCACCTGACGCATAGCAATGGCTACCTGGTAAAGCTTAACTGCTAGGCTTACGACTCGAACCAACCTACTGTAGCTGTATCGTCATTCATTCGATCTAAATTGTCTCTCATATTACAATGGACCAACTTTGTTTCGATTTGGAGATGTGGCCTAAGACTTTTCTCTCTCCTTGAATTTTGAGTCTCAAATTTCAGGTGCGGCTTAGATTCGGGAAATTTTTTTTTCCCTTGATTTTGAGTCTCATTTTTCAGGTGCGGCTTAGATTCGAGTGCGGCTTAGATTCGAGTAAATACGGTAGTGTAAATATGCCAAGATTGGGGGAACCGGCATTGCCTTCGATTTAGACTTGCTCATTCATCCTTTTTTTCATCTTTGGTGATGTGGGAGTCTTCCAGTCCATTGATTGACACTTTGTTTCTGGGCCGTAATGGGAGATCTATGTCTCATCATATGTGACAACATGTGTTACCAAGTCCGTTCTTCATTGAGTCATTCCAAGACATCAGAGAAAATTTTCTTCTGATGGTCAATTTGATCCTGAGAGAGGTTTTTTGGAAGCCTTAGTGTCTCTTTGTTCATGTTCCATGTCTGCTATCAATCAAATGCTCAGACGTTGGTTGTATCGCACAACTCATTAACATTGTGGATGTTTGCTTCGGATCTTGAACTCGCAGATAGACCGAGGTGTTCATCATCTTCAACCACTCCCTGACCTTCTGAAAATCATTTGTGTCATTCAGGAACTTGTGCACGTGATACAGCATTATTACCAAACATCTGCCAAACATATTAAAGGGTTCTGTTGGTGACTTTTTAACTTCATGAGGAATTTTAACTTAATACCCTGCTCGATTTTTAAGTTCACCATGCTCACAGCACTACTGCAGAACAACGTGTTCTTCATCGAAAGCCCAAAAGCAAACTAAAGCAGACTGAAAGGCAAAATGAATGGTGGCTCCTCTTGAAGGTTCAAGGTCAACTGCAGTTCAGAACCGGCCTCCTCCCATATGGCATACAATAGATGGTGAACCATCTTATTATTTAACTGCCACACATTGTACATTATGTGCATACAATCAATTACTTGAAAGAAAAAATATTTAAAAGAGTAAATTGGTAGCAGGTGTATCAAATCCACTTTATTATGTTTAAAGTACCTAAAGGAAGTTGTGACTGTGTCTTTCCTTCTGCATTGAGGCCATTATCAATGTTAGAGGCAGTATTACACAGTTTCTGTGTGTCTAATGGGTGTGGCTAATATTTTGTTTAGTGTTCTTATTATTAAATATTCCTGTTACCAGTTTCAGCATTCACATGTTGAAAGCAGTTCTGATATTTTTATAATAATAATAATAATAATAATAATAATAATAATAATCACTTAGTCAAAAATATTTACTGAAGCTTTATTTTAAATAATAACTAAATAACCAGTTGTCTGCAAATGTGTGCTGTGTGGTTTCTGGAGAAAGTAATAATGTATTTTCTTTAAGCTGTTATCTCCTTATTGCTTCATAAAGACAGTTGTGTCCTGGAAAACAATGACATTTTGTCTGTGCAGAAGAGTGAAGTATTTTTATTTGAGGCACAGTTACTGACTGTGATTAAAATCATAATTGATTTTGGCAGCAAATTTTGTGTTCATGTCATAGGCAAACAAAGCACTCATGACATGCAGTGTGGCAGTTCAGAAACCGGTTATGATTGTAATCATATCATGTGATAATGTCTCAAATGAAAAGAAATGTGTGGTTATTTCCTGTTGACAAGAATGTTATATTGATCAGAAATGAAGTTTGTTTCCCACAGCAGAAATATATTATAATTAGTTTATCAGTAGATGTTCTCAAAAGCTCAAGTAGCAGCCTCTGTACATATGTATAATATACTCTGTAAGTCTCTTAATAACAAGCTGATCTCACGACTATGTCATTGGTTTCTTCTTGGAATGTGACTAACATGTTTGTTGTATTGCAGAAACAAGTGTGTTAACTGCATATCAATGGTGAAACAAGCCTGAATTATTCTTCCTTGCACATTGCTATCAAAATAGCAACACCAAAACACCTTCAGCATGTCATACAGCTTTTACATCATGGAGCTGTATGACATGTGGACTGTTTCTCCGTGAATTTTACACTTTTTGTCACTCAGTTGTGCCATTTTAAAAATAGTTTAAAATATATGGTGGGTGAAGAATCTTAATCTTATTTTCTATCCTAAAACCATGTTAGGCAATTGTCTGGTCATGCTAAAAGTTGAAGTTCATCAAATTGTTTGTCAAGCCACACATGAATAAAGCTGTCAGTGTGGATTGTTCGCCTAGAAAATTCACAAAATTAACACCCAAAATTTATTCTTGTAGAGTAGCATTAGAACCATTAGAACTATGTCCTACACTTTCATAGAGCCTTTTTCAGCCATTATGAGGGTGATTCAGTAAGAAGGGTAGCAATGTCTGTAACGGGTACCTGAATAGCCTGCGAGACTTACATTCCACATCTAGATAGAGGAGATGATCAAACCTTTTATACATCACCAGTGGCTGGAGGTAACTGTGCTATTTTGTTTTGAAATACAGCTTAAAAATTGAGACATAATGGATATATGGTGGCAATGGAAATGTAAAGTGTAATAAGCTCCTTCCCTCCCTCCCTCCCTCCCTCCCTCCCTCCCTCACTCACTCCAACTGCAGATGATCACCAGTTAGTGAAAGGTTATGGAGTAACTGCAACGTCACAGAAACAAAGGTGGTTTTGGTGCAAGGAATTCGAGAAAGGTAGATTAGATGTAAAAGATGTGCAAAAGTCAGACACATCCACCTCAGTTGACCGAGAATGCTTCGTTGAATTATTGATTCAAGCCAATTTATTAATTCATGCAAGGCAAATTGACACTAAACTCAAAATTTACATCGGCAGTGCAGTGGATATCATGCACATCACACTGCGCTACCATTGGGTACCATGGCAATACTTGGATGAGAATAAAGCCAAGCAGATAGGATTCTCTCTCCAACACTTAATGTGGAATGTGGTGGAGGGTGCTCTATTCCTGCACTGTATCATCAAAGGGAACAAAGTGTGAGTGCATCATGTGACACCTGAGAAGAGAAATCATCTATACATCCCATTTCTCCCTCACACCAAAAGCTCTAAAAAGCATTGTCCATTAAGAAAGTTATGAACACAGTATTTTAGGACATGCTGGTTGATTTCCTCAGCTATGGAAAGACTGTGAATGATGTGAGCTGTTATGCCATACTGGAATAGTACTGTTAGTATCTTGCGTAAGAATACAAGTGTGATGAGTTGGAGAAAACGGAAAGGTGGAGGAGGTCACTCAGACTCCATATAGAAAGGGATCCACCTGAATCCCTTGCTTTCCATATCCATGTTCAGCCAAACCATTGCCATCTAGTAGATGAGCAATTAACAGAAAGTAGAACCTTATAAAAATGTTAATAAAAAAGAATGATAAGTATATGTGTCAGATTTATTTGTTGTTTCAGCAGATTGTTGATGTAAACTCAGTACATTTATAAGTTCTTGTTACATTTGTATACCTCCTTGAATGTTTGAAGAATTAGTTTTATATTTCTCTGTTACAGATATGTAATCCCAATACTGTAGAATATGGACTGATGGGCATTAACACCTGTATGGGAGACCACAAGGTATAAATATTAAATAAAATAGATACACACACACACACAAACACACACACACACACACACACACACACACACACACACACAAAATACTTGTGATGCTCCTCTTGCATTACTGTAAATCAGTACAATATTGCCTTTTAGCTTTGTTCGCTAATCTCACATTTATTTATATTGACTGAAAATTCTTAGTACAATATGAAATTCAGTATGTAACACAATCTTCCCACTTTGCATTTTCATGTCTCTTTACGATAATTAAATGTACAAGAAAAACCAGTTCTGTATCAGAAGAATGGTGCTTTGATGTGTGGAATAGAAAAAGGTATAATAATCAGGGCAGTTATATGTAAAAGAGAACATTTCTGATATTTCTTCAAACTCATAAAGTGATGGTCTTTGACCGAATTTCATTTTTCTTTAAATTCATAAAGTGATTATCTTTGGCTTTTTTTTTTTTTTTTTTTTTTTTTTTTTTTAAGTAATGCTCAATATTTATTTGAATATTGTAAATAGGAAAGAATTTTTCTCTTTGTCTTGCATGACATTACACTTGTGATACTCATTGTGTATGATTTTTATAAGCTAGCAGCTCTGTGCTAGTAATTTTAAGGTAAATTTTCAGGGAGTCAAAACGAAGTTTTGATTGTTTTCTTTCTGTGCTACAGCAGGAAAGTACTGTTGTCTAAACAAAATTGGCAAAGTCCTACATTGAGCATTGTTGGCAAGTACAGCTACATTATAAATAGTGGCAACACCTTCACCTTGTTAAGGTCAATGTTGATTTACAGCAACAACATACTATCACACCAATAAGACATACTATACACAACATTGAAAATTAATACCAATTGAACATTACTCACTGAATTGCAGGTCGGTTCCATCATCCAGCCAATATTTTTTATGTCCCCCTCCAATATTTTTTATGTCCACTTCATGGTAGGTGCCAATGGCCTTTAGCTTCTCTTGTCTCGAAGTGTACAACACTTGTGCATATTATTTGTAATCTTTAACAGTATCATTTTAGTACAAACTAACAAATATGTATCACAAAACTTACAAAATTCATCTTAGTTAATTTAAGGACATTCATTTTATAGGAGTGAGAGGAGATTATTATTTTGAGTAAGTGATTTTAAATCATTCAGACTTACAGGAAAATGTTCTCTCACTAAAGTTTACGTCAAATGTAGGAAAGAGTAATTAATTGAGTAATTATTAAATTCTTTGGTAAAAATTAAATAGGTAATGACATACTCTTTTTTTCTTTCTTCTCAAATTACTCACTCAAATGTAATCGCTTAGTTCAACAGAAAGCATTTTTCCCTTTGATTTTTGAACACTAAAATTCACTATCACTCTCATTTTCGAAAAAAATCAGGTTCAAATTAAGTTGTTGGAGATAAAGTTTTATCCGTATGCATAAAACTATCCACAGAAGTAGCAGACAGAACAGGAAAGAAAATAACAATGAGTGCATAAATTATGTCTTGGAGTACAATTATAAATATGCCATTCAGCATAATGGGTCTGAATCACCTTCAAATACTGTCAGACAATATTTATTAAATCCAGTTGGACTTGACTAATGGTCCAATAGAGAGAAGCAGGTATGAAATTGTACAACCTTCCTATTGACAGGACAAGTGTAGAATATGTTTGTCTAATGGAAATTTTTGTTTATTTCTCACTAATTTTTACAAAAATAGAACTTAATAATTTTGGTGGTCTGAGGGTATGAAACTGCAGACGCCAGATGATGGAATGCACTGTGCTTTGCCTTATTGTAATGTGAATTTAATTTTAGAAAACTTTGAGGAGCTGTTGCAACAATATTCATATAATTATATTCTTTGGAAAGTACTATTTCATTTGCTATAATGAATTCTTCTCCAAACTAAACAGCATAACTATGAGACTAGACTTTTATCAAGATTACTTATTTCTAATATGAAACACCATAGGTATCCTAATATGCTGGAGGACACACTATCTCAATTTAGGATAACTTCAGCTTGCTACCCTAATACCCGGATTCAGACTCATATTTTTACTATGTGGTTTCTCAATTTTGTGAACTTTGTGAAGCCATTTGGTGGTGATCCTGTTGTGCAAATACTTCATGGTCATTGTATCACAGTTGTGTAACAGACAAAGCAAGAGAAAACTCTTCACACATCATCTGCTTTTACACCATTCCATGCATAAAATGCAACTTCTTGTGTGAAATCCATGGTACTGTTTAAAATGCATTATCTCTGAGAAATAGAAACCTGATGGGCAAATAACCCAGGTTACATAATAGCCTCTTGTTTGAGTATGAAGTTATTGAGAGCAGTAACAATGGAAAATTCTGCAAATGGCCCCTGTAAAATGGGACTCTCCCATGTAATAGCCAAAAATGTGTGTCCAAATCAAAAGGCGATTACAGATATATGTAAATAAATTTTAATAACAGTATTTTAATTACTATTCATGTGGAACAGTACAACTATACATAATGATCACTGACATACATACGCCGATCCCATCATGTAGGAAGGGAGTAGGTGGCTTCAGTGTAGAAACTCCTCGGTTGCTGACAGATGTGAACCTCTGGCATTTCAGAGGGGGGGAGCGCAAGTGATTGCATGTGCACCAAGTGTAGTGTCACTACACCTGTGTACTTAAATCAATCGCCAGCTGTATCAGTGCAGTCCAGCCACTAGAAGCCACCTGTAGGAGGCATGCACTCGGCAGAGTCTCCGCCGCACTTTCTACAGACAGGTCACACCTATATATGCACAAAACAGTGCTGACTCACTCTCATTATGTTCTTTAAGTTTGTACTGCTCACATCAGTTGTTCTGTGAATTGCCTATGTTGCACCTTCTGTATGATTCATTTGTCTTTGTACTTGTGGAGCCACAAGAGGCTTATTTCCAATGCTGTTCAGAAGTTTATGAATAAAGACATATTTGTGTTACTTGGATCGGTTTTGTATACTAATTGGTTACTACATGTTGACAACGAGTTTGGAATGGTTTGCAGTCTTTAAGTGTGGTTCCATCAAATTTAGCCATTTATGGACGCCTCTCTACCGGCCCTGATTGAACAGCTTACTTTGGCAGTGGCAACTGTGTTAGCTTCCATTAACAGGTAGGTACCAGTCCTCTGGTCTATTCACCCTTTTTCCTCCATGTGATAATTCAGCTGGGGAGCAGGAAGCTTATGAGAAAGACTCTGACAGCATATTTTGGCTTTCAGTGTGACAGACTCCAATTTGTGCAAAGCCTTATTCCTCTTGTGGACTCCACCTAAGGTGTATCAGGTACTGTCAGCTTGACCCCTTACAAGAAACAGCAGCTCGTACATCTGATCACGTGTGCAGTTTATTTTCCAACTACCATCACAAATGAACATATGTCATAGCAGCACAAGTTGAATTATTGAATTCTACCAATGTCACAAAGGGCCAAACCAGTTATACAGGGCCTGGGCAGCCAAACTTCACAGCCTTCACCAAAAGTGTCAGTTCATTACTGATGTCCATAATGACTCGTATGCAGACTCTAAGGTGTGTGATGCAATTATCTGTTTAGCTGTGGACAAGGAAGCTTGCCAGAAGCCTTTACTCTGTGAAAACTGCCCATTGGTAGAAGTTTCTTGGTCCGCAGATGACCAAATTGAAGTGTGAGTCGATGTGGCAGTAGTGTCACAAGATGTACCCACTAGGATGACAGATAGCTTGCACAAGGAAGCTGCAGTGGCAGTGGTAAACATGTGGACCTAGCACTGAGCAGACCGAATCCAGCCCAAGTAGCCAAGACTGCCACAGTGCCAGTGTCTGTGTTCTCTGTTTCTGTCTCGTCCTTTATGTTTTGCCCAGCATGAACATTTGGTGTGCCGTAAAGTGCTGGGCTACTTGTAATTCTTGCCAGAAGCTTGTGTCTGTATATGTGTGGATGGATATGTGTGTGTGTGTGTGTGTGTGTGTGTGTGTGTGTGTGTGTGTGTGTGTGTGTGCGCGCGCGCGCGAGTGTATAACCATCCTTTTTTCCCCCTAAGGTAAGTCTTTCCGCTCCCGGGATTGGAATGACTCCTTACCCTCTCCCTTAAAACCCACGTCCTTTCATCTTTCCCTCTCCTTCCCTCTTTCCTGACGAAGCAACCGTTGGTCGCAAAAGCTTGAAATTTTGTATTTGTATTTGTGCGTTTTTTTAATTGTGTGTCTCTACGAGCGCTTTCCCATTTGGTAAGTCATGGAATCTTTGTTTTTAATATATATATATTGGTTGTTGTTGTGGTCTTCAGTCCTGAGACTGGTTTGATGCAGCTCTCCATGCTAGTCTATCCTGTGCAAGCTGCTTCATCTCCCAGTACCTACTGCAACCTACATCCTTCTGAATCTGCTTAGTGTATTCATCTCTTGATCTCCCTCTACGATTTTTATCCTCCACGCTGCCCTCCAATGCTAAATTTGTGATCCCTTGATGCCTCAAAACATGTCCTACCAACCGATCCCTTCTTCTAGTCAAGTTGTGCCACAAACTTCTCTTCTCCCCAATCCTATTCAATACCTCCTCATTAGTTACGTGATCTACCCACCTTATCTTCAGCATTCTTCTGTAGCACCACATTTCGAAAGCTTCTATTCTCTTCTTGTCCAAACTGGTTATCGTCCATGTTTCACTTCCATACATGGCTACACTCCATACAAATACTTTCAGAAACGACTTCCTAACACTTAAATCTATACTCGATGTTAACAAATTTCTCTTCTTCAGAAACGATTTCCTTGCCATTGCTAGTCTACATTTTATATCCTCTCTACTTCGACCATCATCAGTTATTTTACTCCCCAAATAGCAAAACTCCTTTACTACTTTAAGTGTCTCATTTCCTAATCTAATCCCCTCAGCATCACCCGATTTAATTTGACTACATTCCATTATCCTCGTTTTGCTTTTGTTGATGTTCATCTTATATCCTCCTTTCAAGACACTGTCCATTCCGTTCAACTGCTCTTCCAAGTCCTTTGCTGTCTCTGACAGAATTACAATGTCATCGGCGAACCTCAAAGTTTTTACTTCTTCTCCATGAATTTTAATACCTACTCCGGATCTTTCTTTTGTTTCCTTTACTGCTTGCTCAATATACAGATTGAATAACATCGGGGAGAGGCTACAACCCCGTCTCACTCCTTTCCCAACCACTGCTTCCCTTTCATGCCCCTCGATTCTTATAACTGCCATGTGGTTTCTGTACAAATTGTAAATAGCCTTTCGCTCCCTGTATTTTACCCCTGCCACCATCAGAATTTGAAAGAGAGTATTCCAGTTAACGTTGTCAAAAGCTTTCTCTAAGTCTACAAATGCTAGAAACGTAGGTTTGCCTTTTCTTAATCTTTCTTCTAAGATAAGTCGTAAGGTTAGTATTGCCTCACGTGTTCCAACATTTCTACGGAATCCAAACTGATCTTTCCCGAGGTCCGCATATATATATATGAGGGAAACATTCCACATACGAAAAATATACCTAAAAACAAAGATGATGTGACTTACCAAACGAAAGCGCTGGCACGTCGATAGACACACAAACATGCACACAAAATTCAAGCTTTTGCAACAAACTGTTGCCTCATCAGGAAAGAGGGAAGGAGAGGGAAAGACGAAAGGATGTGGGTTTTAAGGGAGAGGGTAAGGAGTCATTCCAATCCCGGGAGGGGAAAGACTTACCTTAGGGGGAAAAAAGGACAGGTAACACTCGCACACATACTCATATCCATCCGCACATACACAGACACAAGCAGACATTTGTAAAGGCAAAGAGTTTGGGCAGAGATGTCAGTCGAGGCGGTAGTGCAGAGGCAAAGATGTTGTTGAATGACAGGTGAGGTATGAGTGGCGGCAACTTGAAATTAGCGGAGATTGAGGCCTGGTGGATAACGGGAAGAGAGGATATATTGAAGAGCAAGTTCCCATCTCCGGAGTTCGGATAGGCTGGTGTTAGTGGGAAGTATCCAGATAACCCGGACGGATTAACACTGTGCCAAGATGTGCTGGCCGTGCACCAAGGCATGTTTAGCCACAGGGTGATCCTCATTACCAACAAACACTGTCTGCCTGTGTCCATTCATGCGAATGGACAGTTTGTTGCTGGTCATTCCCACATAGAATGTGTCACAGTGTAGGCAGGTCAGTTGGTAAATCACGTGGATGCTTTCACATGTGGCTCTGCCTTTGATCGTGTACACCTTCCGGGTTACAGGACTGGAGTAGGTGGTGGCGGGAGGGTGCATGGGACAGGTTTTACACCGGGGGCGGTTACAAGGGTAGGAGCCAGAGGGTAGGGAAGGTGGTTTGGGGATTTCATAGGGATGAACTAAGAGGTTACGAAGGTTTTTTATTTTTATATATATATATATATATATATATATATATATATATATATATATATATATATATATATATAAAGATGATGTGACTTACCAAATGAAAGTGCTGGCAGGTCGACAGACACACAAACATACACACAAAATTCAAGCTTTCGCAACAAACTGTTGCCTCATCAGGAAAGAGGGAAGGAGAGGGAAAGATGAAAGGATGTGGGTTTTAAGGGAGAGGGTAAGGAGTCATTCCAATCCCGGGAGCGGAAAGACTTACCTTAGGGGGGAAAAAGGACGGGTATACACTCGCACACACACACATATCCATCCACACATATACAGACACAAGCAGACATATTTAAATATGTCTGCTTGTGTCTGTATATGTGTGGATGGATATGTGTGTGTGTGCGAGTGTATACCCGTCCTTTTTTCCCCCTAAGGTAAGTCTTTCCGCTCCCGGGATTGGAATGACTCCTTACCCTCTCCCTTAAAACCCACATCCTTTCGCCTTTCCCTCTCCTTCCCTCTTTCCTGATGAGGCAACAGTTTGTTGCGAAAGCTTGAATTTTGTGTGTATGTTTGTGTTTGTTTGTGTGTCTGTCGACCTGCCAGCACTTTCATTTGGTAAGTCACATCATCTTTGTTTTTAGATATATATTTCCTACGTGGAATGTTTCCCTCTATTTTATATATATATATATATATATATATATATATATATATATATATATATATAATGGAAGGAAACATTCCACGTGGGAAAAATTATATATAAAAACAAAGATGAGGTGACTTACCGAACAAAAGCGCTGGCAGGTCGATAGACACACAAACATACACACAAAATTCAAGCTTTCGCAACAAACTGTTGCCTCATCAGGAAAGAGGGAAGGAGAGGGGAAGACGAAAGGAAGTGGGTTTTAAAGGAGAGGGTAAGGAGTCATTCCAATCCCGGGAGCGGAAAGACTTACCTTAGGGGGAAAAAAGGACAGGTATACACTCGCACACACGCACATATCCATCCACACATACAGACACAAGCAGACCCGGAATTTTGAGGTTTTGGAGGGAGTGGAGCTGGAAGTGGGAGATTGAGTAGATGGGAGAGACTGGGTTTGTGTGCAATGAGAGGAGGTTGAGGTTTGCTGGAAAGGTTGTGAAGGGTGAGTGAGTTGCCTTTCCGGAGGTGGGAAACCAGGAGATTGGATAGTTTTTTGAGGTGGAGGGTGGCATGCTGTTCTAATTTACGGTTGGCCTGTAGGAGGATGCTCTGGACAGCCGGTGTGGATGTGGGAGAGGAAAGATTAAGGACTTTTATTAAGGATAGGAGTTGACGGGTGTGTTCATTGGCTGAGTTGATGTGTAGGTGAAGGATTAGGTGGGTGAGGGCAATGGATTGTTCAGTTTGGAACTGGTATAGGGACTGATGGAAGGAAGGGTTGCAGCCAGAGATGGGAACTTTAAGTGTGAGGCCTTTGGGGGTGATGCCAAATGTCAGACAAGCCTGAGAAAATAGAATATGGGAGTGTAATCTGGCTAGGGCGAAGGCATGTTTGCGGAGGGAATGTAAATAAAACTTAATGGGGTCATTGTGGGGGTGTTGTGAGGGTGACATGGTATTAGAAGGTGGAAAGTGTAACATGAGGTGAAATGAAAATGAAAATAAAAATATATGGGGAGGGATAAAGGTGAACCGGAAAGAAACAGAAGATCTGGAATGAAAAAAGGCGAAAAGGTGTTGGTTACAGCTGGGCTATGTTGGACTTGGGTTGGTAGACAACGATGTGCATAAAGGTTAGGTGGTTGTGTTGCCGCCAAAACACGTTAAAGGACGCAGAAATTCGGGAAAATTTCGAAAAAACTGCGTGTAGTATATTAAAAGGAGTGGTATTGTGGTGGCAGATTATGAAAATGAGACTAACAATTGTCTGACGAAGAAATAATCGCGTTGAAACCTGTGGGAAGCGGCTAAAAATGATCAGTGGTGTGGGAAAAACGGAAATGGAAATAAAGCAAAAGTTATTAGAACTGGCCGAAATGGTTGTTTAAAAGGTGAAAGGAGCTGTTTGTGAACTAGAAACGGTGGATATTATAGCGGCGGTAGTGCTGAAAGCGGCAAAAAATTTTTTTGGTTATGGTTTGGAAGTGGGTTACGTATTATTGAGTATATATATAGGCGGGATAAAATAGTATAGCAGATTACGGTAAAAAGGAGAAGGTGAATACAAAGTGAAACTACTGGCAAAAACAGAAAGAGGAAAATAATACGACAGAAAAGATTTCGAAATGCAACAGTGACAATAACAAACGTAATTGTTGGATTCAAATTAATGATATCAATATAATGGAAGGAAACATTCCACGTGGGAAAAATTATATATAAAAACAAAGATGAGGTGACTTACCGAACAAAAGCGCTGGCAGGTCGATAGACACACAAACATACACACAAAATTCAAGCTTTCGCAACAAACTGTTGCCTCATCAGGAAAGAGGGAAGGAGAGGGGAAGACGAAAGGAAGTGGGTTTTAAGGGAGAGGGTAAGGAGTCATTCCAATCCCGGGAGCGGAAAGACTTACCTTAGGGGGAAAAAAGGACAGGTATACACTCGCACACACGCACATATCCATCCACACATACAGACACAAGCAGACATATTTAAAGACAAAGAGTTTGGGCAGAGATGTCAGTCGAGGCAGAAGTGTAGAGGCAAAGAAGTTGTTGAAAGACAGGTGAGGTATGAGTGGCGGCAACTTGAAATTAGCGGAGATTGAGGCCTGGCGGATGACGAGAAGAGAGGATATACTGAAGGGAAAGTTCCCATCTCCGGAGTTCGGATAGGTTGGTGTTGGTGGGAAGTATCCAGATAACCCGGACGGTGTAACACTGTGCCAAGATGTGCTGGCTGTGCACCAAGGCATGTTTAGCCACAGGGTGATCCTCATTACCAACAAACACTGTCTGCCTGTGTCCATTCATGCGAATGGACAGTTTGTTGCTGGTCATTCCCACATAGAATGCATCACAGTGTAGGCAGGTCAGTTGGTAAATCACGTGGGTGCTTTCACACGTGGCTCTGCCTCTGATCGTGTACACCCTCCGGGTTACAGGACTGGAGTAGGTGGTGGTGGGAGGGTGCATGGGACAGGTTTTGCATCGGGGGCGGTTACAAGGATAGGAGCCAGAGGGTAGGGAAGGTGGTTTGGGGATTTCATAGGGATGAACTAACAGGTTACGAAGGTTAGGTGGACGGCGGAAAGACACTCTTGGCGGAGTGGGGAGGATTTCATGAAGGATGGATCTCATTTCAGGGCAGGATTTGAGGAAGTCGTATCCCTGCTGGAGAGCCACATTCAGAGTCTGGTCCAGTCCCGGAAAGTATCCTGTCACAAGTGGGGCACTTTTGTGGTTCTTCTGTGGGGGATTCTGGGTTTGAGGGGACGAGGAAGTGTCTCTGGTTATTTGCTTCTGTACCAGGTCGGGAGGGTAGTTGCGGGATGCGAAAGCTGTTTTCAGGTTGTTGGTGTAATGATTCAGGGATTCCGGACTGGAGCAGATTCGTTTGCCACGAAGACCTAGGCTGTAGGGAAGGGACCGTTTGATGTGGAATGGGTGGCAGCTGTCATAATGGAGGTACTGTTGCTTGTTGGTGGGTTTGATGTGGACGGACGTGTGAAGTTGGCCATTGGACAGGTGGAGGTCAACGTCAAGGAAAGTGGCATGGGATTTGGAGTAGGACCAGGTGAAACTGATGGAACCAAAGGAGTTGAGGTTGGAGAGGAAATTCTGGAGTTCTTCTTCACTGTGAGTCCAGATCATGAAGATGTCATCAATAAATCTGTACCAAACTTTGGGTTGGCAGACTTGGGTAACCAAGAAGGCTTCCTCTAAGCGACCCATGAATAGGTTGGCGTACGAGGGGGCCATCCTGGTGCCCATGGCTGTTCCCTTTAATTGTTGGTATGTCTGGCCCTCAAAAGTGAAGAAGTTGTGGGTCAGGATGAAGCTGGCTAAGGTGATGAGGAAAGAGGTTTTAGGTAGGGTGGCAGGTGATCGGCGTGAAAGGAAATGCTCCATCGCAGCGAGGCCCTGGACGTGCGGAATATTTGTGTATAAGGACGTGGCATCAATGGTTACAAGGATGGTTTCCGGGGGTAACAGATTGGGTAAGGATTCCAGGCGTTCAAGGAAGTGGTTGGTGTCCTTGATGAAGGATGGGAGACTGCATGTAATGGGTTGAAGGTGTTGATCTACGTAGGCAGTCTCCCATCCTTCATCAAGGACACCAACCACTTCCTTGAACGCCTGGAATCCTTACCCAATCTGTTACCCCCGGAAACCATCCTTGTAACCATTGATGCCACGTCCTTATACACAAATATTCCGCACGTCCAGGGCCTCGCTGCGATGGAGCATTTCCTTTCACGCCGATCACCTGCCACCCTACCTAAAACCTCTTTCCTCATCACCTTAGCCAGCTTCATCCTGACCCACAACTTCTTCACTTTTGAGGGCCAGACATACCAACAATTAAAGGGAACAGCCATGGGCACCAGGATGGCCCCCTCGTACGCCAACCTATTCATGGGTCGCTTAGAGGAAGCCTTCTTGGTTACCCAAGTCTGCCAACCCAAAGTTTGGTACAGATTTATTGATGACATCTTCATGATCTGGACTCACAGTGAAGAAGAACTCCAGAATTTCCTCTCCAACCTCAACTCCTTTGGTTCCATCAGTTTCACCTGGTCCTACTCCAAATCCCATGCCACTTTCCTTGACGTTGACCTCCACCTGTCCAATGGCCAACTTCACACGTCCGTCCACATCAAACCCACCAACAAGCAACAGTACCTCCATTATGACAGCTGCCACCCATTCCACATCAAACGGTCCCTTCCCTACAGCCTAGGTCTTCGTGGCAAACGAATCTGCTCCAGTCCGGAATCCCTGAATCATTACACCAACAACCTGAAAACAGCTTTCGCATCCCGCAACTACCCTCCCGACCTGGTACAGAAGCAAATAACCAGAGACACTTCCTCGTCCCCTCAAACCCAGAATCCCCCACAGAAGAACCACAAAAGTGCCCCACTTGTGACAGGATACTTTCCGGGACTGGACCAGACTCTGAATGTGGCTCTCCAGCAGGGATACGACTTCCTCAAATCCTGCCCTGAAATGAGATCCATCCTTCATGAAATCCTCCCCACTCCGCCAAGAGTGTCTTTCCGCCGTCCACCTAACCTTCGTAACCTGTTAGTTCATCCCTATGAAATCCCCAAACCACCTTCCCTACCCTCTGGCTCCTATCCTTGTAACCGCCCCCGATGCAAAACCTGTCCCATGCACCCTCCCACCACCACCTACTCCAGTCCTGTAACCCGGAGGGTGTACACGATCAGAGGCAGAGCCACGTGTGAAAGCACCCACGTGATTTACCAACTGACCTGCCTACACTGTGATGCATTCTATGTGGGAATGACCAGCAACAAACTGTCCATTCGCATGAATGGACACAGGCAGACAGTGTTTGTTGGTAATGAGGATCACCCTGTGGCTAAACATGCCTTGGTGCACAGCCAGCACATCTTGGCACAGTGTTACACCGTCCGGGTTATCTGGATACTTCCCACCAACACCAACCTATCCGAACTCCGGAGATGGGAACTTTCCCTTCAGTATATCCTCTCTTCTCGTCATCCGCCAGGCCTCAATCTCCGCTAATTTCAAGTTGCCGCCACTCATACCTCACCTGTCTTTCAACAACTTCTTTGCCTCTACACTTCTGCCTCGACTGACATCTCTGCCCAAACTCTTTGTCTTTAAATATGTCTGCTTGTGTCTGTATGTGTGGATGGATATGTGCGTGTGTGCGAGTGTATACCTGTCCTTTTTTCCCCCTAAGGTAAGTCTTTCCGCTCCCGGGATTGGAATGACTCCTTACCCTCTCCCTTAAAACCCACTTCCTTTCGTCTTCCCCTCTCCTTCCCTCTTTCCTGATGAGGCAACAGTTTGTTGCGAAAGCTTGAATTTTGTGTGTATGTTTGTGTGTCTATCGACCTGCCAGCGCTTTTGTTCGGTAAGTCACCTCATCTTTGTTTTTATATATAATTTTTCCCTCGTGGAATGTTTCCTTCCAGGTCGATAGACACACAAACATACACACAAAATTCAAGCTTTCGCAACAAACTGTTGCCTCATCAGGAAAGAGGGAAGGAGAGGGGAAGACGAAAGGAAGTGGGTTTTAAAGGAGAGGGTAAGGAGTCATTCCAATCCCGGGAGCGGAAAGACTTACCTTAGGGGAAAAAAAGGACAGGCATACACTCGCACACACGCACATATCCATCCACACATACAGACACAAGCAGACATATCTACCTTCTCTACCCAGCGGTTCCTACCCCTGTAACCGACCCCGCTGCAAAACCTGCCCCATGCATCTGCCCACAACCACCTACTCCAGCCCCGCTACTGGTAAAACATACGCAATTCAAGGCAGGGCTACATGTGAAACTACACATGTCATTTATCAACTGACGTGCCTGCACTGCACAGCCTTTTACATCGGCATGACAACAACCAAACTGGCTGAGCGAATGAACGGACACAGACGAACTGTCCGCCTAGGAGATGCCCAATACCCAGTAGCGGAGCATGCCCTCCAGCATAATTCTAGGGACCTAGGAACCTGCTACACCGTATGTGCCATTTGGCTTCTCCCACCCAACACCAGTCCCTCTGAACTGCGGAGATGGGAACTTGCACTCCAACACATCCTTTCATCCCGCCATCCCCCTGGACTGAACCTACGTTAAACAACCTCACTCCCATTCACTCTTCAGTCTTCTCCTCTTTCCCTTTCCTCTTTAGCCATTCACGCATCTTTTCATCCTACATAGTTGTGTTTATCTTTATACTTTACTTCTGTATGCATCCTCTTTGGTTTGAAGCTGGCACAGTACTTACAGTAGAATATCTTTGGCTTCCCTCTGACAACCATGCCTCCATCCTTGCTACCCTCCCTGTTTACCTTTCCCTGTTGCTTCATAACCTGGGTTGTGAGTAACTGAATCCACTTTCCCTTCTTCCCTTTTTTCCCCTCTCTCCTCCCTGATGAAGGAACAAAGTTCCGAAAGCTAGGAATGTAAATTTTCAGTTCTGTTTTATGTGTATCTATCGGCTGTACTGAGCTGAGGTAAGTACTGGCCAGCCCCTCTATCTCTTTGTTAGTATATATATATATATATATATATATATATATATATATATATATATATATATTTTAAAAAAACCAAAGATGATGAGACTAACCAAACAAAAGCGCTGGGAGGTCGATAGACACACAAACATACACACAAAATTCAAGCTTTCGCAACAAACGGTTGCTTCATCAGGAAAGAGGGAAAGACGAAAGGATGTGGGTTTTAAGTGAGAGGGTAAGGAGTCATTCCAATCCCGGGAGCGGAAAGACTTACCTTAAGGCGAAAAAAGGACAGGTATACACTCGCGTGCGCGCCCACACACGCGCACACACACACACACACACACACACACACACACACACACACACACACACATATATATATATATATCCATCCGCACATACACAGACACAAGCAGACATTTGTAAAGGCAAAGAGTTTGGGCCAAACTCTTTGCCTTTACAAATGCCTGCTTGTGTGATGACGTTATAAAAATGTTTACTTTTTATTTGAATGATCTTGTAAAGTTATTTTTGACAGTTTTTGACAGCTTCAACTCCAGCGATGCCATTTTTACAATGGGATTTATTTTTCTCAGGAAGTTGGTGATTATGTTTAATTTTTTAGAGATCTTATTTTGGGGTTTTTACATAAATGATCAGTGTTCCATTATGTTGTGTTTATCACGGTAATTTACCCTTTTTCTTCTATAATGTAAATGAAATTTTCGAGCTATATTTTATGTTTAAAATCTGTTTGTCCTTTGAGGATGTCTTCTTGATATTTTTCCTCCAAAATGTTCATTGTATGTCATTTAGGCACTTTGTGTACAATTTTTATGGTATTTTCAGTATTTTCTGCTTTATGTTCTTGGCAATTTAGTTGCAAGTAAAATGTGGCTTGGTTGCTTTCACAGTTTTGTATGTGTCCCTACAAATCTGATTCCAAAATTCCTGCCTGTTTGTCTTACAAAAAATTTATTGCAATCATCACAAGAAAGTTTGTTGGCTTCCGGATTTGAAAATGTGGAGGTGTTATTTTTTGTTGACCATATTTTGGCCTTTAAGTTGTTGTTTATGTGAAACACTAATTTTATTTTTGTTTTCTCAAACAAATTGTTCATCTTTCCCAATATTTGGCCTATGTATGATGTTGTAACATAGGTAAGTTTATCTGTGATTTTTCCTTCTCTTTTTAATGTTATTTCTTTAGGTATGCCATATGATTTTGGTTTTGTGTGCTGTTCATATAATTTCAGCGCTATTTTTGGATTGAAGTCATTTTGTCTCACTTTGTATTGTAGCATTTGTATTTCATTTTGTATCGCCGTATTATAGACAGGTAAATTTAAAATTCTGTTAAACATTGATTTGAAATATGCCTATGTATGCGAAATCGGGGGCCAAAAGTTTTTGCTTATGATAGTATCAGCCATAGTAGTTTTTCTATATACTGTAATTTGAATCAGTGCTGGCAGTTATTGCCTATTTTTAGATCTACAATGGTTTCAGTTTGTTTTGCTCTATTTCCATTGTGAATTTTATGTTAGGGTGCAAGTTGTTTAGTGGCTGAGGGATCATTTGTATGTCTTGGAGTAGTATGTCATCACCAGTATACCATATTCACAGCTACACTTGATAATGGCAAAATGCCAAAACAAGCTCTTGGTGTAACATATATCACTACGAGTAAATAAATAAATAAATAAATAAATAGAGCAGAAAAAGAACTGGTACTTAAAATAAAACCTTCCCAGTTTGTCACATTTCTGTTACATTCTTCTAGTGGTACCTAATATGTAGATACTGGTCATCAGTTAGTGTTGTTGACTGCAGGTAGGTACTACAACACAGATCATCAGTGTGTTGTGTCTCAAAGTATAAGTGGAATGTTTTCTCATTTAAATTGGTTATGTGAAATTTGCGCTATGCTTTCTTTGCGAATTCCTACAGATTCAGCAATCAATTGTATACTTAACCAACAGTTAAATCGAATCAATTACCTACCTTTTCAATATTTTCTTCTCTCTCTCTCTTTTTTCTTTGTGTGTGTGTGTGTGTGTGTGTGTGTGTGTGTGTGTGTGTGTGTGTGTGTTGATGCTGGGCATGAACACTGATGTGTCTACAGATACCAGAGGTGCCTCATTTGACTGAGAAGGCTTCATGCTTCATAGCTATTGGTTGTTCATAATTGGCACATGCACACTTACTCTGTAAGTTATATGACTTATGTCAATTCAGGAGGCAACTACTAATAATGCATGTACAGTGTAAGCTTGAATTGACCATGTAAGGCATGTTGACAGACTGAAATGTGCCCTGGAGCACTGTGTCGTGAAGGTGAAACTGGGTGAGAAGCATTCCATACTACTCGCTGTGCATTCATTGCAGAAACCTGCATTCGGCAGTTTCCACACGCATTATCACGTGAATGCATGCTCACTGAGGGGCACTGCCATGCAGCCAAGGAAACATGAAGTCTACAGCTGTGTCATAATGTAGCAGCACTAATGGGCACGGCGAGAGTTGGGATGCAATGAGAATTAGAATTTCTTTGTAGCTGTCAATTTTCGGTGTTTTGTATAGAAAAGTGTATGCTGTATATCTGAGATTCATCAGATATTACCACAGTAACTGAGTATGCGTATAATGAAAATTAAAAAGATAATCCAGTACTGAATGTTATTGAAGGTCACTGATTCAGCTATGAAACTACAAATTTGCGTGAATGAATAGCTGATGAAATAATTCTTATGTTCAGTCTGCAGCTAATAATTAACAAAAATACAGTTCAGCAACCATATACTGTAAACAGCTCTCGTGAGTAAATGAAGCATTTTAAATAATAGGCCTCGTTAAATTGATACTGTTAACTGTACTGGTGTGAAACAGGAAGGAAATGCAATGCTTAGTGGTAAGGAGAGGTGGGCATTGTTCAGATAAATTCTGTCTAGATAATTATTTGAATAAGTAGATCATTCAAGCAAATGTCTTAAAAAAAACCTTGTTAATGGTTTGTTCACAAATGTGCCTCAGTGGCCCAGTAGGTTAAGTTCCATAGTAGAAAGTTGAAATGGTTCAATTCCCTGTTGGTCATTTAGTCTTTTTTTCTACAACTTATTCGTTCTCTCATCTGTAACATTGAGTAAAGTACCAAGTCAAGTTGCACCACATTTTGAAGTGCATGTTGAACTGTATGCCCTGCTCTTAACCGACTGCACTAGTGGGTTCAGAGGTGGGAGGAAATCGAGGGCACACCATGGTGCCTATTAAAGCAAATCCGGTGTTCAGACCAACCTATTGGTTGAGCACAGTTGTACATGTCTTACAGTACAATGTATGCAACATATAAATACTCCTCTGGTGGACAGCTTTAGCAATTACATTTCTGAAATGACCCAATTTAACTGACTTGGCGCTTGAGTGAACAAAGTAAGAACTCGGTGGTTTTTAATGACTAACATCAACACACTTTAAATCTAAAGTCTAGTGAAACATTTCTTGGCTACTGGGTGTCCAAAGTTACCTGAAAATGTTTAGGGCTAGTTCTGAGTAAGCTCTCCATTAGTTCCGATGGATTAGTTTTTCGTATAGATGTGCATCAATCCAATTACATAGAGTTTTGAAATTGAAAAGTTTTGGAAAGACACTGAGTACAAAAAAAAAGTTCATTATATTGCAGCGCACTGACAACTTAATTATTGTGAAAGTGTTGAGATGATTGGAAGACCTTTCTCGCCTTTCTACAATAATGCAATTATTGCAGCAACATCTTACACACAATTTGAATGTAGACATATAATACCCAAAGAAATGTCAATAAAATTATAAAAAGAATTTTTTTTAATGTAATCTAGAAGTTGAAGTTAAAGTGAAATTGTAATAAAGTTATTTGCACTACAGTGGATTTAATGATTCCTCAATTTTTGCCAAAGAAGATTGTTATTTGAAAGTCCTGTAATGTTATAGTGAAACAGATGATTTCAGGCGATATAATACATCAATCTTCTCTTTGAAAATATGGAATATGTTTTATTAATGTGTCACAGTGGCACATTTTCAAAAATTAAATAACTTCCTGATGAGGTGTTTGAAAAAATAGTTGTGAAAGTTAATTTAAGAGCAACAAAACATACTTTGTTTAATAAATGACAAAGAACTGAAGCAGTAAATGTCATTGGATTTCATATTTATGTATTATTCATACTGCTTTTTATTCAAAAATGACAATTTTTTATATTTGTGTAAACAAATAATATTTTTAAAAAATATTTTTATTTGTTATTCATTGTAAGGGAAGCACGTTGCATATTCACAGCCTTTATACAAGTGAGTACGTGGTGTGTCAATTTGGCTGTGTGCACAAGCACGTTACATCCTCGTAGCCATTAGCATGAGCTCACTCATTTCCGTTGCTAGGCAAGCCAGCATCAGACATCTTCGGCAACTTCCACCAATGTTTGCAAAGTGCATTCATGCTCTCACAAACACAATGCTTGTGTGTGCAGGCCACGTGAAAGGGCCAGGTGCTTGCAGGTTTCTAATGTATTTACAAGCCAAATTTCCATCAAAGTTGTAAACACAACCCACTCTACCAAACTTTATTTACAGTAGAGGTTTACTTTTACTCCCATTACACAAATGGCTGTATGTGACTGTCCCCTGTAGACTGAAGAATATTGAGAAAGAAGAACTCTGTAAATTGTGAGGCTGTTGCAAAACTTTTTTTGAGTAATTTCTTTTAGATATAAAAATATTATACTGGAGTTGTTGTTAGTGGACAGAACCTGTTCTTGCTTGTACAAATCATTCTGGTATTTGCCTGGAATTATTTGTAAAAACCGTAATTGGCTTTCGCGCAGTCCATAACTCATGATCTGGATTTATATGCATTGACCAAATTTGCTTTTATAAAAGATAATTGAGTCAAAATTAAGTTTGAAAATTTCATTTAAAATTCCTGAAATTATGCTTGAAAACATTACAGATCTTGACAGGTCACGGAGTGATACAAGGTCGTTCTGAGTTTGTAGCTTTTGCATTAGAGTTCCAACTTAACAAAAAAGATGCAAAAAGACATAAAAATGGAAAACGGAATCTCACTGCACGTAACTGTTAATAAGATGAATCCACAATATGCATAATTTAAATTTCGTGGTTTAAATCCTATTCTACTCCTTGTGTTTTCTTCAAAGTCCAAATTTCAGAATATTATTCTATGTCTGTGGCATATATTAGTGGTTTCTCCGTACTTCCCAAGGAAGAAAAGTCTAGTACTGAGCCCAAGATGCAGTGTTACCATTTGTCTATTGATAACATTGAAGTCTTTGATTTTTAACAGCCATTTGATTTGTTTTTAGAACTCACAATATTAAGAATAAAAATATGCTTCAGAAAAATGTTTGATATGTATATATTTGTGTAATTTGAAGTAATCTATATATTGCACTATTTACTCTTTTAATTTGCCAATAATGTTGGAAGCTGAGCTGGAGAATAGCCTTGCAGGTGATGATTTGCAATTAGATCTTACTGCAGAAATATAATCTAAAAAATTACCTTTTTGCTATAGAAACCTGTCATCATTGTTCCATTTTATAAAATTATCCCTGAGAGCAACACCAGTGTGCACTGTTAATAAAATTGTGTTTTTTAATTATTATTTGTCTCATTTTCTTATTTTTTTACTGTGACACGCAGCCAGTATACCTGTCATTTGTCTTAATATAAGGAAACAGGTATCAAATAAATTGGATTTCATTAGCACTGGCTTTTAGTTTTTATCTAGGTTTCTCCACACAGCTGCATGGCGTGTGTGATATAGACGATACAGTTAGAAATCCCAAAGATCCTGTCCAAGTTGTATTATTTATTAGTATTACTACTACTACTCGCTTGATTTTCATCTTTTTAGGAGCTTCTGCTGTATTCATTTTGCAGATAGTTATTTGAAAGTCTTTGGCTTTACTTACCATGATCTATAATAATGAAGTATATCTGCTGTAAGGTATTGACATCTTTTGTTTAATTTTTGAGATGTAATTTCATCATCACATATCAAGTTGGGTACTGTCTATTCCTGCAGAATATGTCAACTATACAGAGAACCACTGAGAATTGAGAAATAAACTCTTTCTAGATTATGAAAGGAGTCATTTCTCAGAGAGTAGCACAAAAGCAAAAAATTTGGAAAAGTGATTCTACAAAATTTTTACAATTATCTCTTACCAAAATGTGTGACATCTTCCCTAAAAGTAGCTGACAGGAACAATAATTATGAAATAGTGATGAAACTTGAAAGAAAAATATCTTAAAATTTATGTAGAAAAAGACGTGGAAAATTGTGTGTGTGGCATTAGTTTGACATAGTTTAGAGAACAGCAGAATACGAAATATGAGCAGAAAGATAAGTTGTAAGAGAGCCACTAATGTAGACCACAAGAGAACTGCAGACAATTGTGTATTAGTACGTAGTGCATAGATCTGAATAGTCTCATCATATTTCCTCAGTATCATAACATGAAAAAAAGATTAATTTGAATTACATGATCCATCAGGCTTTCTTGTCAAAATTAGTGTTTTTTAAGTTGTAGTTTTGCAGCCAAGTTATCATTTTATCAGCAAATGATATTTCAACAACTTCCCTAGCTGTCTTTGTCAGGTGTTGAACACATTTCGTTACTTGCTGTTTAGTCTCCAGCGAAACTTGGAATGGTACACATTGTGCACTGCTCTGGCTATGCTAAAACATAAAAAGCTAAAAGGAGAGTGCTATAAGGCCACATCCTTTACCAAAATACAGTATACAAGAACAAAGATAGTGAATGCATTGAACTGTTTTCTGACGTGATTCAAGCAAAATGAATGTCACATCTGATGCTTTAATTAAGTAAAAGCTGTTTAAATTATCTGCTTCTCTAATTTCAGTTGGCTCACTTGTGGTTCTGCCATAGAAATTTTTGCCTGCACAACAATTCTGGTATCTTCATATTTCATTTCATGCCAACAGATGACACACTTCTAAGTTTATTCTGATGTATATCAGTCCTTCCAACAGAATTAAAATGTCTACAGTGTTGTGTGAAAAATAAGCTAGAACTACCCCTCCCCCCCTTTCCAAACAAAAAAAGCATGTCTAACTCATACGTTGTGAAAGTGAGATGCCAGGTGTTTTTAAACTGAATGAACTGTACATGTAAAGAACATAAATATTGCACCTGAGTTCAGCACCCAACTAAATCAGCTGTCGCTGAACACTGCCTCACCTGTTAGCATGAATGAAGTAAAAAGATATCAGTGTTGTGTATCAGGTGACAAATTTCTGGCATGATTTAAAAAAGGAAAGGATTGAAATTAAAGAGGTAGCCAATTTAATTAGCAGGGACAGATGCTATAGCCTACGTAAAGAATGGGATCCAACTCTCAGTTTGCTTAAGTCACACCATATCTGTCTGCTCATAGACAAGTGCCAGTTAAGACGTTTTTTCTTTTTTGGTGCAGAGTATTATCTTACCACACTATCTTTGCTTATAACTTTTTAATGTTTTGGCACAACATTTCTGTTGGCTTTGAGCATAAGACGACTTGTATCATCTAACACCACTGGGAAGCAATCACTAAGGTGATGAGGAGGGTGTAAAGTTCAGAGTGTGAACAATGAGCAGCAAAACCTCCTCTTGGCACCTGATCAAGACAGCTAGCAAAGTTATTGAAATATGTGTAAACATAACATAACTACTGGGCTGAGAACTCAAAAACTTGTAAATCATCAATTTGAATGATGTCTGCCACAAACATATTACTTTTGTCCTATTTGCTTTTTGTATTTTATTATGCATGCAACAATTGTGGAGCATGTATGTAGTAATATCGCATCACAGTTTCACAGCATAATTTAATAATACTTGTATTTAGCAGTGTATCATGTGGCACATCAACACCATAGCAGAAATTTTTAATGTGTGTTTACTTTGACTTTTTTTAGTAATACAAATGATTTTTTTTCATTTAACTACTGCTGTATATATTCTGTGCAACTTGTGGGAAAAGAATGAACAAATCATGAACACACTGTTCAAGACAACTAGCAAAGTTATTGAAATATTTTGTAAACATAACAACTCAGCTGAAAACCCAAAAATTTGTAAATCATCAATGCTACACAATGTTAAGAAATACTAACCCCCATCCACAGATGAAAATGTAAGTGATGCAAAGAATGCAATGGATAGAGTTGAACAGTTACTTAAATAATTTATTTATTTTGTTTCTCATGTGGTGTGGTAGACACATAGTCATTTTTACATGTTACTGCACTACCTAAAGTGGTGATCTGCAGTAGTAGAAATTATGATGACTTAGGGAAAAGTTTGTGGCGATAAAGCGTAAGTGATAAGAAGTAGAACAGTAACAAGAGAAAAGAATGGAAATGGGGGAGATAATGTGCATTGAGAGATATCGTATTTTACAGACTATAAGATGCACCATAATTTTTAAACATTTTTTAAAAATAACATTTTTACCATTGATATTATTGGATTGCAAAGCCGGACTAAAAAAGTCTTAGTTTATAAAACCAAAGTGACCTTTAAAATCCCTGAAAATCGTCATCTGAACTTTTCCTCTTCTTTTTTCCTCTCCTCTTCATTTGTCATCGTTATCCTCTTCATCTCTATGATGGTCTTCACTGCCACCAAGAGCTTGCACTTCTTGAAAGATTTAATAATAATGTCTTCTCTCACTCTAGACAATGACTTTTTTATCCACTGATACACCTGTTTCATTGTAGGTTATTGTAAAGCTCCCTTCAGCGCGAAATCCATCATCCATTTGCTCCATTCCTCTCTCATATACACTTCAAATAGTTTATTTGTCGACACAGCAAGGGGGTTGCAATTGTGAAGTAAGTCCTCCCAGAGTAACAGCAAGCTCTGTATTTCCCCTGTCTCAGTTTCTCTTTTGCAGAATTGTTTAATGACAACTAAACTGATCTAGCACAAGAAGAGAACTCTTCTTCAATAAAGCACCTTTCCTTCTCACCCGCACTCTGTTAGTTCATAATTTTGTACCAACCTCATCTATCCAAAGCTTGTCACGTACATGAACACCACCACTTGGCGGTATTTCAGAAGGTTTTGGCACTGTTATGCACTTGAAAATGATCATTGGATTAAGTTTAGTACAGTCAGCACAACATGAAAGGACAACAGTGTAGTGCATTTTTTTCATGTCCACTTGTTTTTGTAGTTACAGTTTTAGCACCTTTCATGGAAATAGTTCTGTTACTCAGCACATAAAATGTCAGAGGAGTTTTGTCCATATTCACTATTTGGCTTGGTTCCACACTGTTTTACTTTCGATGATGAATAATAAAGTGATGGAAAGATAATATTTTCTTACTCTTGTGGCATTTTCTGAATATTTTTGTTTTGGTTCACACGCTAAGTCCATGAGATTTCGTAAACTGTAACACCAACCAACTCCACCCTTGGAGTCTGTTAAGTTCCACTGTAGTGTTAGCTTACGAGTGTGTATCTGAATCATTTTTGTATTAATTCCAATGCCATTTTGATGGTGTCGTGGAATCTATTTCAGGATGTCATCTTCTAATTTTGACCATTTTGTATTAAATCCTCTATTTGCACATTTAGCCTTCCTCATTTTTTCAGTTCTTCTGTACTAGCTCGTCTATTGCAAATTTATTTATTTATTTATTTATTTTTTCTGTTGGTGGAGGGTTGAAATGCTGCTCAGCTGCTACATTTTATTTTCTTTCCATTACGAAACTAGCTACAAAAAAAAAAAAAAATACAAACTGTTGCTGATAATACTGATCACTTTCAATTGAAGTTCACTGGCACTGTAGACTGCAGTGAGGCATCATAGGCTCAACAGTGTTCTGGGTTTGTGATGGCAGGGCAGGAGGGAGACAGTGTTAGCAAGCTTGTGAATCCAGACAACTCGTGCACATTGCACTGGTGACTGCTGCGGCCAGTTGAATCCATTATTGCCAGATAGCTATAGGTTTCCCGTGGCATCGAATATACGGCCATTTTAAATCAAACCATGGATATTTTTATATTAATTTTGAGTATAAGTTGCTCCTGAATTTTTGAGGCAATTTTTTGAAGAAAAATTGTGTCTTATAGTCTGTAAAATATAGTAATAATTTTGGAGAAAAGATGATTTAATGTTTTAAGAAATAAAAAGAAAAGAAGTGAAGGTGTAAAAGAAGACATACGGAACATTTTTCTAGTGGAGGAAGAGGAAAATGCTAATGGCATGCCAAGAGCAATGATATATCATGAAAATTGGAACAATAATCTTCACGACATTCACACATGCTAGTCTAAATGTTTCCATGTGGAAGAATGCATCATCTTCTCCCAAAATGCTATATTTCCAATTTGATTCAATTATGCGATGTACGTCACAGGGTGTAGTCCTTAGCTCATTCCATTCTTTCCTTTTTCACCAGTAAGTTCATAAATAAACTACACCAAAATGTTTTTCATCATCTCCTCCTACAGTCGAAACATTTCATATCTTGTTATCAATAATCACTTATGTATGTTTCCATAGCATATGAAAAGATAAAACACTGTCTGTGAATGAAATCTTCTCCACTTAAACTATTTTACCGATTTGGATGCTGTTAACCTCTCATTAGGAGCATCATAGATATAAATATCTATCAGTGTGGTCTGTGGGCAAATACTCTATCTTCTTTTTATTCCAAACTTTTCATTCCAAACTTTTCATTCCATTTCACATATATTCCAGAAGGTTCCAGATAACAGTACCGTCTCATCCAATATTACTTGACTCATAACAGTGCTGCCCCCCCCCCCCCCCCCCCATTCCATAAACCATAGACCTTGCCGTTCGTAGGGAGGCTTGCATGCCTCAGCGATACAGATAACCGTACCGTAGGTGCAACCACAAAGGAGGGGTATCTGTTGAGAGGCCAGACAAACGTGTGGTTCCTGAAGAGGGGCAGCAGTCTGGATGCTTGACTGATCTGGGCATGTAACACTAACCAAAACGGCCTAGCTGTGCTAGTACTGCGAACGGCTGAAAGCAAGGGGAAACTACAGCCGTAATTTTTCCCTATGGCATGCATCTTTACTGTATGGTTAAATGATGATGGCGTCCTCTTGGGTAAAATATTCCGGAGGTAAAATAGTCCCCCATTCGGATCTCCGGGCGCCGCCTACTCAAGAGGACGTCGTTATCAGGAGAAAGAAAACTGGTGTTCTAGGGATTGGAGCGTGGAATGTCAGATCCCTTAATTGGACAGTTAGAAAATTTAAAAAGGGAAATGGGTAGGTTAAAGTTAGATATAGTGGGAATTAGCGAAGTTCGGTGGCAGCAGGAACAAGACTTTTGGTCAGGTGAATACAGGATTATAAATACAAAATCAAATAGGGGTAATGCAGGAGTAGGTTTAATAATGAATAAAAAAAATAGGAGTACGGGTAAGCTACTAAAAACAGCATAGAGAAAGCCTTATTGTGGCCAAGATAGACACGAAGCCCATGCCTACTACAGTAGAACAAGTTTATATGCCAACTAGCTCTGCAGATGACGAAGAAATTGAAGAAATGTATGATGAGATGAAAGAAATTATTCAGATAGTGAAGGGAGATGAAAATTTAATAGTCATGGGTGACTGGAATTTGATAGTAGAAAAAGGAAGAGAAGGAAACGTAGTCGGTGAATATGGATTGTGGGGAAGAAATGAAAGAGGAAGCCACCTGGTTGAATTTTGCACAGAGCATAACTTAATCATAGCTAACACTTGGTTCAAGAAACATAAAAGAAGGTTGTATACATGGAAGAAGCCTGAAGATACTGACAGGTTTCAGATAGATTATATAATGGTAAGACAGAGATTTAGGAACGACAGAGCACTGAAAGACCTTAGTCGAAACAAAGCCCCAGGAGTAGACAACATTCCATTAGAACTACTGACAGCCTTGGGAGAACCAGTCCTGACAAAGCTCTACCATCTGGTGAGCAAAATATGAGACAGGTGAAATACCTTCAGACTTCAAGAAGAATATAATAATTCCAATCCCAAAGAAAGCAGGTGGTGACAGATGTGAAAATTACCGAACTATCAGTTTAATAAGGCACGGCTGCAAAATACTAACGCGCCTTATTTACATACGAATGGAAAAACTGGTAGAAGCCGACCTCGGGGAAGATCAGTTTGGATTTTGTAGAAATGTTGGAACACGTGAGGCAATACTGACCCTACGGCTTATCTTGGAAGCTAGATTAAGGAAAGGCAAACCTACGTTTCTAGCATTTGTAGACTTGGAGAAAGCTTTTGACAATGTTGACTGGAATACTCTCTTTCAAATTCTGAAGGTGAAAGGGGTAAAATACAGGGAGTGAAAGGCTATTTACAATTTGTACAGAAACCAGCTGGCAGTTATAAGAGTCGAGGGGCATGAAAGGGAAGCAGTGGTTGGGCAGGGAGTGAGACAGGGTTGTAGCCTCTCCCCAATGTTATTCAATCTGTATATTGAGCGAGCAGTAATGGAAACAAAAGAAAAATTTGGAGTAGGTATTAAAATCTATGGAGAAGAAATAAAAACTTTAAGGTTCGCCGATGACATTGTTATTCTGCAGAGACAGCAAGGGAGTTGGAAGAGCAGTTGAATGGAATGGACAGTGTCTTGAAAGGAGGATATAAGATGAACATCAACAAAAGCTAAACGAGGATAATGGAATGTAGTCGAGTTAACTTGGGTGATGCTGAGGGAATTAGATTAGGAAATGAGACACTTAAAGTAGTAAAGGAGTTCTGCTATTTGGGGAGCAAAATAACTGAGGATGGTCAGAGTAGAGGAGATATAAAATGTAGACTGGCAATGGCAAGGAAAGCGTTTCTGAAGAAGATAAATATGTTAACATCGAGTATAGATTTAAGTGTCAGGAAGTTGTTTCTGAAAGTATTTGTATGGATTGTAGCCATGTATGGAGGTGAAACATGAACAATAAATAGTTTAGACAATAAGTGAATAGAAGCTTTCGAAATGTGGTGCTACAGAAGAATGCTGAAGATTAGATGGGTAGATCACATAACTAATGAGAAGGTATTGAATAGAATTGGGGAGAAGAGAAATTTGTGGCACAACTTTACTAGAAGAAGGTATCAGTTGGTAGGACATGTTCTGAGGCATCAAGGGATCACCAATTTAGTATTGGAGGGCAGCGTGGAGGGTAAAAATTGTAGAGGGAGACCAAGAGATGAATACACTAAGCAGATTCAGAAGGATGTAGGCTGCAGTAGGTACTGGGAGATGAAGCAGCTTGCACAGGATAGAGTAGCATGGAGAGTTGCATCAAACCAGTCTCAGGACTGACGATGACCACAACAACAACAACAACAACAACAGTGCTGCCACATGCTCTGCCTGGGATTTGACCAGATACACACCACCTAAAAATCTCTCTCTCTCTCTCTCTCTCTCTCTCTCTCTCTCTCTCTCTCTCACACACACACACACACACACACACACACACACACACAAACAAATCATAGTTAAAGTTCATGTTTCTGTAAGTTTCCACTGTCTAATGCCTCCATTACACAGGAGAAACCGAGCGAGGTGGCGCAGTGGTTAGACACTGGACTCGCATTCGGAAGGATGACGGTTCAATCCCGCGTCCGGCCATCCTGATTTAGGTTTTCCGTGATTTCCCTAAATCACTCCAGGCAAATGCCGGGATGGTTCCTCTGAAAGGGCACGGTCGACTTCCTTCCCCATCCTTCCCTAATCCGATTGACACCCTTGTTACCTAATAGGCTTGTATCTTCATCACAAACAGTTTCAAATATTCCCCACTCAGCCATTTTTCTGCTGCACAGTAATACATACTTTTCTTGTCTTGTACCTCAAATTACAGTCGCTTGGATGGTTTTTTTCCATGTTTTTGTTGCTGTTATTTCTTTAGTCCGTGTGTTGTTTCTCTCTTTTGTCACAACCTTGCCTTCAATTGTATGTCTGCTGTAGTTCCACCTGCACTGCCATAAGCATTGCTATTCTTGAATGAGATCTAATTAACAATGGAGTAGGTCTGCAGCTCTGTGACAAATGTAATACGTTGTAACTCTAATCTTAAGTACAGAAGTAAGCTTCACAGAATGGAACTTTAGTTTCACACTGTAGGCCTCATTTTAATCCACGTTAGATGAAAAATGATTATTAGTGTAGCTTCATTTTATCTCAAATAGTTGATTTTTATTATAAAACCCAGCGATTATAGTCATCTTTGATGCTGTTTTCTTTCTACTACCAAAACAACTAACTAATTTCCCAGTCCTGTGACTTGCATGCAATGACTCTATCCTCATTGAGGTTAAACCTCTTTGTGGTAATGAGTGTGACATTACAGTAGTTGCACTATACATGTGCATAAAGTTATCTGCCCAGCCAAAATTTTTTTTTTTTTTTTTTTTTTCTTTTAAAGGCAGCTTTTAGTTCTTAAGTTAAAGAAGCTCTCAGCACACTCATTGCATTCATTCACTTACATTCCTGTGTGTTTATCATTATAAAAATCAGTTTCAGGGAACATGGAATGTGTTACAAGGTAACAGTGTTTCATAATTATAACTTCCACTAAAATATAAATATTAATCAAATTTTATTTGTAGAATTGTTGGGGAATCCCTCACTCTTTGATTCTTTGTGGGAAAATAGTAAATAAAAGGAGAATTAATGTAATCTGACATCGTTAAAATGTACAGTTCTGTTAAATATTATAATACATTGTAACGTTTATTAAAGTAAGTTTGGAAGCAACAATGATCAATAGGAACACAGTTTTGCAGTAGTGAGTACGTGGCTTAATAAAATGATTACCTTAAAACCTTAATCAAGTCGGCTAGATGAACTTAATATTTTGGAAATTTGTGGTAAGTTTGTATGGGACCAAACTGCTGAGGTCACTGGTCCCTAGGCTTACACATTGCTTAATCTAACTTACACTAACCAACACTAATGACAAACACACACACACACACACACACACACACACACGAGGGAGGACTGGAACCTCCAACGGGAGGAGCCACACGAACTGTGGCAAGGCATATGCGATTGCAGTCTTTCTCGGCGTATTCCACTGATGACTTCTTCTTGGGTTATCAGCAGAGTGGTGGTGTCATCTTGTTGCAATGTACCCATCATCTTAAGTATCGGGATGCTGTGCTCTGCATATCTATATAGCTGCTGTCCACTACAATTTAGTAAACAGGGATAGTGGTTTTCAGCTCAGTGCAGCGTGGAATCCCACAATTGATAAAATACGTCAGGAACGCTCCAATCTGAAGGCAGCGGCGTCCACTGACAAATTGGATAGCCACCGGGTCTCGACGCCGGTCTGCGCCCCCCCCCCCGCCCTTAACTTATGAAAATCATGTTAACTTAATGAAAAATCAGGTTCTGTAGAGTACCACTAACTGGTTCATCTGTAAATATGCAAAAAAAATACCATCTACACTATTATTCAAGCATCAGCCTATTGTGTAGCTGTCTCAGACTAATTCAGTTAGCTGCCTGCATGCTGATTTTTGATTTGCTGCTAATACACCACAACTTTTACACGTGTTTCTGCATTTTCACAGTGAACTACTTAGCAGTTATTAGTGTGACTATTTATTAATAAAAGTAGAGTAACAGTAATTATTCTCTCTCTCTCTCTCTCTCTCTCTCTCTCTCTCTCTCTCTCTCTCCTCTCACCTGTGTAATTACTTTGCAATGTGACACTGTTCTGAGTGTAGTGTACTTATATTACCAGCCTATATTTACATTAAATTTGCGTTTCCAGGTAGCTGAAAGTTATATTATAGATTGATGGGAATATTGGGATAACTGAATTAGGCCTATCATACTATTCAGTCGCGCTGATTTCTTCCACTATAATTTGTTGAGTAAAATGTTCACTCAGTGGACCTCTGACTTCCTAGAAGTGACTGTCTTTCAATCAAGAAGTGTTTCCCCATTCCTTTATTTTTGTTAAGTCTTACTTCACCCACAATTACACATGGGAGGAATCATAGAAAGGGAAGAAGGTGTAAAACTCCAGGAGGTGTGTGTGTGTGTGTGTGTGTGTGTGTGTGTGTGTGTATTGGGGGGGGGGGGGGGCACATCATTTAACTTCATTTTGGAAGCTAATGAGTTGTTTAGCAAATCATATTATGTAAAAAATACAATTTGTCTTTAAATGAAAGATTCCCTAAGTTGTTGTTATGTGCAGGAAATTCCATTGTTTGTTATCTGCACTTCCAACATTTGTGGACTATAGAGAATCTTCAGGTATTCACAATTACTGTGTTATGCACTAGGTTCCTATTTTTGTGTTGTTGAGTTACTGTATTAATAAAAAGACTACTGATGTGTATTTTATTCTGTGCAATGTCTCTTTGTCTTCAGATATTAATGGAACTTCACATTTAACAAAAAATTATTTCATAGTGTAATCCCCACATAAAACAGTAAAACAGTCATTCTCATATCAGAACAGAACAGAGATCCATATTTTATGTACCTGCATCTGATAGTGATAAACTAGTGTAGTTTTTTAATTTTCAAGAATTATGTTGAAATGTCCAGTGTACAATTGTAATGAAATATAATGAAAATTAATTATCATTTAATGAACAACATATGTTCAATCTACTGTATACGTACCTTAAGATGACTCAAAAAGATGGCCATAGGAAATAACTGAATCGGTAGAAATTGAATGATGTTGATCAGAATAGACTTCTTTCAAACCATTACCAAGTTGAGCTGTCAGACAATACTATATTTTTGTATTTATTTATTATCTGTTTGTTTATCAGTCTCTGTGGGAGTCACAGCTTCTTGGTCATGGAAAGAGTCAGTACGTAGAGTACAGAATGCCAATTAGAAAGTTTATAAACAAAGAATTAAAGAAAACATCAAAAACGGAGTATATGATCACATAGAAAAGTTTTCAACTACTGTGGGAAACTCCTGTACAGAGTAAAAGTAGTGTGCCGAAGGAAACCTTTCAATTTGGATTTGATTACATGGGGTTTATCATACAGGCACTAGTTTATTATTATTTCTGGTTCTGCTGGAAGCTTATTGAAAATGAAACCTGCTGAATAGTGCACACATGTACAATGCTTAAAGAATTGTCATGCAAGTGCACATACTTTCTTCTATCTTGTGTTCGCTGAATGAATGTTGCAATTTCTTCTTAATGAGTCAATGTTGTTAAAACATCCAGTAAGTTATTAAGTAACATAATTGGATAGATAAAAAAATGTACTCACCAAGTGGCAGCAGGTGAACACACAAATAAAAAAAGACTTTAAATATGCTGGCTTTCAGAGCCAGTGGCTTCTCCTTCTGGCTGAAGATTGAAGGGGAAGGAAGAGGGTTGAAGGGAAAGGGTTTAGGAAGAGGGGTAGAGTTAAGAAAAGTCACCCAGAACCCCAGATCAGGGGAGATTTAACGGATGGGATGAGAAGGAAAGTCACTTAAGATTTTTTGGACTCAGTTATATAGAGTATTTCATTAATCTTTAATTACACATCTCACTTTAGCTATCACAGCTGTAAACACAATAAATACTGTTTCGTCTGCCGGATAAAGTTGGCAGTGATCAGAAAGCAGTCTATTTCATTAGACTTCCCTTGATCCTGTAACTCCCACCAGTTACTTTACTGACAGTCTTTGAAATGTGCACACAGTAATAGATGCAATCCAGATTTATTTGTCACATTTAAGGTATTGAATTGTGAACAGCAGTATAGAACTATAGTTCTCTCACACAGTCTTATTAAGTAAAATACCTAAATTAACTCCCCCACCCCTTTCTCTTTTAGTGTCTCATTTCAGGTGGAAGGAATGTCTCGCAGCAGAATAAATGGCTTACCTCTCACCAAGATTATAGAGAGAGATCCATATTTTGTCTGTGCTGTCATTTACTTTTATGAATGTAGTTCACCATGTCAGTAAAATAGAGAAATATATTTTATGGTGGAATTTCAACCATTCACTGTGAACCTAGAGTATTAAGATATGCTTCAGTTCTGTAAGAAGCTGTGCATGTAATGAACTATAGCAATAAATAATAATGAAGATTAGTTGTTTGCACTTGTATACCAGTATAGCAGATGAGTAAAATATGACATCAATGGAATCGAAGTGTGTTTCAATTGTATCTAGGATTCCATTGTGTTTCTTAAATGAGCTACATAAAGCATTGCTACGTGTATAGCCCATTCAACATCTACTGCAGTGACACTGTATTTGTGATTGGGAGTTATGGCTGCACTATAGTGAAGGTTACCTGGAGTATGCTACAGAGTAAAAAGGAACTCACTTGCTGAAACAGAGGAAAGTAACAGCGTGATGAAAGAGACATTTGGTGAATGTGGCTCTCTGATAAAGGGTCTCAAAGAAGTAAAGCAATATCATCATAACTACTCATAGCAATAGAAATAAGTGTGTCCAAATATTAGATTCTGTGAAGGAAGAAGTTAAAGGACTTAAACATGATGGGTTAATTGATAACTAATTCCCTTTTTGTGAAAAACCTATATATAAAAATATCCTTCTCCTTTTCACACAGTCTGCAGCCCTGGAGAACCATGTTCACTTTCAAATTGTGTAATTTCTGTCACTGTTTAATTATTACACTTGCAACATGTAAGTGTGTGTGTACTCATGATGAAAAATTCAGAAATGCTCCTTACAAAAATTATATTTCTGAAGCTGTGCTAAAACAGGTTGTTTCAAATGCTAAATTCCGAAATCACATGCATTGTATCAGCACTGTTGGTCTTTATAAGGGTACTCTTCATTATTCAGTGACATCAATCACGAGATTGATTTCATATACCGTTAGTTTTCACTTATCAACTTGGACACTGTTTGCCTTAGCAAACATAACATGCTGTAAATCTACAATACACTTGCTCAACTAGTCTTGCTTGAATAGTCTGCCATAATTAGAACTCGGAAAGATTTCAGATTTTACTTCATGAACAGTGGACAAACCGCATGGAGGAGTTTATCAAATTACGTATTCTTCTGGAGACAAACTTCATTCATAGCAATAATAAACGAGTCAACATTTGCCAGCTCACAAATCTGCCATATTCCAAAACAGTCTTTTTCCATATTTTGATGAAAATCTTTAGAATGAATGTGAAGGTGCTGCTTGTTATCCCTGGTATAGCATCATCATACTTTGGAAGCAGAATCTTTAAGTTCTTGAAACCCTGTGAACTTTTAAATCTGGCGTTTAGCATTTAATTAACAGTAAAAAATTTCCCTTTCTTTCTAATAATATCATTAATGAAGGTATTCATTGTTAACTTTCTGCTATAAATTTATGCCGTTTTTGAATTAGTTTACTGGAAGTCTAAGTTACAGAATAACCATTCCACTGCTATAACATTCACATATGAATAGGATATAATGATGCAGGTAGTTCTTTTATTTAAAACTGGAACACACAGTATTGATGTTCCACAATAATGTTTATTGTATAGTTTGTTGCGAACCAGCTCTTAGCTTTCTGTGCCATCTTCAAATAACTTAAAGGAAACTAACAGTCCACACAACATCTGTGAGAGTTTATAGTTGTGCAAATACTGTTTTGCAAGATGTGTGACCTTTTACAACTATATTTGCAATATGTGTATTGTCTTATGGTGTGAAAAATATTAACTGGCTGCCGCTAATTTAACAATAAAACATATCATTACATGCTATGTTCGGATTCTGTGGTTGATGTTTATCGATACCCAGAATTTCAGGTAACGTTAGTTTTCTGCCAAACGTGTTCAGAAAAGGTGGAATCTTTCTTTTTCAGTCTCCAGCTCCTTTCATGTTCAGTCAATCTAATTTTATGGCGCCATCTGATTGACCTTCATATAATTTTCTATGCAAAATGCAGGGAAACACACAAATTCTATTCCTTTTTGAAGTTGGAATCTAGTCTTAACTATTTAACAGAATGTGGGCAACAGTATTGCTATTGTAGAAAGCTGGTCTATATTTCATGGATTTTAGTTTGCTGGTATATACTTGTGAAATCCTATGTGCATATAGCTTGGTGGCCCATCTGTTGTCAGTGTTACTTACTGTCTTCTGAGGAGGATACATAAGTGCTGTTATCCTCTGCCTCCTTTTTCATGTAAGTATATTATTAATTATGGTAGGATTAGAATCAGTACTGTATGCAGTTTCTTTCACTAATTTTCATTCATTTTCAACAGATGGTTTTGTCAGTAATACAGATAACAGTTGATGCACCATAGAGTGGAAGGCTGCATGTTTTTTGGTACAGAATTCTGGGAGTCGGCAGGTATCATTGTATCTTTAAAAAAGCTATTTTCCTGTATAGCTGTACTAACAATAAAACTGTAAAACCATTCTGTGTGTGTGTTTGAACACGCTTATCTCAAAAACTACTAGATGGATTTTATGAGGTTTTCACTGGTAATTTGAGTATAGCTTGGGATGACATATAGGCTTTATTTCATTAAAATCAGATCATGGGGAGGAAAAAATATCATAATATAAAGTTTTAGGAATCTGCTCAGTTTAGTAGTTTGGATGTTTACTTTAGTGACAGCAGACAGTATAGTACACTGAAGAACCAATAGGTGGCACTGTTAGCTGAGTACAACACCAAAGAATCGGTAGATGACACAGTAACGTAACGTTCTTTCTTCCCCCTCCCCCCCCCTTTTTTTTTTTACATCTAAGTGATAGAAGGATTGTTGGAAGTTTGTCAGTGACAGAAGTAAGCACTACAATCTTATCTTTACGTATACAAACTAACATTGAATTTACTTGGCTGAGATGTAGGGATTAACTAATTGTAGTTTGTATATTACAATTAAAAGAAATTGCTTTGCTTCTTTCAATAGGTTTTATTTATATTTGTCTCATTGGCTTGGAAAAATGAATTTATTGAGGAAGTGAGCCTATAAAGGTTCCATTTTTACCTATTGAGGTAGGGAACCCTAAAAAGTATCAGTATGCAAAGGCCCTTCTTTAACTTCCTTTATGAAGCATTGGCTATAGCTGATCTTAAATGTGAGTGTTTGCTTGCAAATTTTAATGCTAGGCTCTAAGGACTTGATTGATTCTCCTCCCAACTCCATTGTAAACTTAATTTTTCTGTTTTGAATTTAAATATTGGAAACATTTGTTTAATTATCTGATAGTATCTGTCCACAAGCAGAGTATGTCATCCACATACTTGGACCAGTAGTGCATTTTAAAACTTAGGGGCCTTTTATCTAGAAATGTTTGTTCAAAATAATCCATAAAAATTTCAGCTGATAAGGGCACCATTGCGATGAGGATCATACTAACATTGCAGATTCGAATTGTGTAATTCTGTCATGCACTAAGTACAAGAGAGCACAAGAAATACTGGTTTCTATGGATTTCCCCCTAACTATAAGTGTTACCTCCTTACTCTACCAATTAAGTGTAAGCAAGTATAGTTTGATAGCCGAATACCGTAAGCCCACATGGCTAAATTACTCTTATAGAGACAGACCAGTTAGAATAATACATCGTAACTGTGTGTTTGGGGGGGGGGGGGGGGGGGCACACATCTTAAATTAAGAACTTATATTTGAATATGATGAATCAAATTATTTTTAATTTCTATAGTTTTTAAGTTATGATAAGATACTCCATATGAAAACACTGTAAAAATAGACTTGGACGTAATGTAATCTCTTTAGTACATTGGTTGGCTAAAGCAAAGCTCACTCTATCATTTTATTTCAAGTTAAAGTTTTTATGTTAAATTTGTAGTGATATGATTATTGCTGGCTGTTTGCTCCCTGTATGGTCAATGTTGCCTAAAACCAAAACAAATAAATACAAAAATAAAAATACTTCACTAACTTAAAGTGAAAGGAGGTGTAGATTGAAGAAGAAAGACTCCACCTTTGCTGAACATGCTGTGAATGGATGGGGTGCTTATGGTATTAACTGTAATGCTCTTCAAAGAGCAAATAAAGGTAGTAAACTAACATTAATTGAAATTCTGGGTATCAGTAAACACAGAATCCTGCCTTAATTCTTAATGATCAAATAGAGTTTCATTACTCACTCATGTTAAAGTAGCTGTAGCCAGTTTTTTCTCACAATTAGATAATACACTTGTTATAAATAGTATAATTGTTCCCTACCCACGTTCCACTGTCTGCTACCTCCTCTGTGCCCCCTTCCTTGCCTCGTCAGTGTTTTATCTGTTCATCACATTCACCAGTTATTTTATCCATATAATACGGGAGTCTATACCAGTGCTCACATGCATACTACTTTGACCTGTGCATTTTTATACTTTCATTCTTTAAGAATAATGTAATACAAGGCTTATTTGCTCATAGCTTATTTGTATATTTTAATATTCTTGTGTTTTTCGTATAGGTATATAGTCATACCATAGGTGCAACTGCAATAGAGGGATATCTGTTGAGAGGCCAGACAAACACATGGTTCTTGAAGATAAGCAGCAGCCTTTCAGTAGTTGCAGGGGCAACAGTCTGGATGATTAACTGATCTGACTGTGTAAAACCAATCAAAATAGCCTAGGATATTGCGGACAGCTGAAAGCAAGGCGAAACTACAGCCATAATTTTTGTCCAAGGGCATGCAGATCTTCTCTATGGTTAAATGATGATGGCATCCTCTTGGGTAAAATATTCCGGAAGTAAAATAGTTCTGCATTCTGATCTTCGGGTGGGGGCTACCCAGGAGGACGTCGTTATCAAGAGAACCAAAATTGGCGTTCCACAGATCAGAGCATGGAATGTCAGATCCCATAATCGGATAGGTAGGTTAGAAAATTTAAAAAGGGAAATAGAAAGGTTAAAGTTAGATATAGTGGGAATTAGTGAAGTTAGGTGGTGGGTTGGGTTGGGTTGTTTGGGGGAACAGACCAAACAGTGAGGTCATCGGTCTCATCGGATTAGGGAAGGACGGGAAAGGAAGTCGGCCATGCCCTTTCAAAGGAACCATCTCGGCATTTGCCTTGAGCGATTTAGGGAAATCACGGAAAATCTAAATCAGGATGGTCGGACGTGGGATTGAACCGTCGTCCTTCCAAATGCGAGTCCAGTGTGCTAACCACTGCGCCACCTCGCTCGGTCGGTGGCAGGAAGAAGAGGATGTCTGGTCATGTGAATAAAGGGTTAAAAATACAAAATCAACTAGGGGTAATGCAGGAGTAGGTTTAATAATGAATAAAGAAAGTGGAACATGGGTAAGCTACTATGTACAGCACAGCATAGTGAACACATTATTGTAGCCAGGACAGACACGAAGCCCACACCGACCACAGTAGTACAAGTTTATATGCTAACTAGCTCGGCAGATGAGGAGTAGTTTGAGGAAATATATGAGATGTTGTTGTTGTGGTGGTCTTCAGTCCTGAGACTGGTTTGATGCAGCTCTCCATGCTACTCTATCCTGTGCAAGCTTCTTCATCTCCCAGTACCTATTGCACCCTACATCCTTCTGAATCTGCTTGGTGTATTCATCTCTTGGTCTCCCTCTACGATTTTTACCCTCCACGCTGCCCTCCAATACTAAATTAGTGATCCCTTGATGCCTCAGAACATGTCCTACCAACCAATCCCTTTTTCTAGTCAAGTTGTGCCACAAACTGCTCTTTTCCCCAATCCTGTTCAACACCTCCTCATTAGTTATGTGATCTACCCATCTAATCTTCAGCATTCTTCTGTAGCACCACATTTTGAAAGCTTGTATTCTCTTCTTGTCTAAACTATTTATCGTCCATGTTTCACTTCCATACATGGCTACACTCCATACAAATACTTTCAGAAACAACTTTCTGACACTTAAATCTATACTCAATGTTAACAAATTTCTCTTCTTCAGAAACGCTTTCCTTCCCATTGCCAGTCTTGTATCCTCTCTACTTCGACCCTCATCAGTTATTTTGCTCCCCAAATAGCAAAACTCCTTTACTACTTTAAGCGTCTCATTTCCTAATCTAATACCCTCAGCATCACCCGACTTAATTCAACTACATTCCAGTATCCTCATTTTGCTTTTGATTATGTTCATCTTATATCCTCCTTTCAAGACACTATACATTCTCTTCAATTGCTCTTCCAAGTCCTTTGCTGTCTCTGACAGAATTACAATGTCATCGGCGAACCTCAAAGCTTTTATTTCTTCTCCATGGATTTTAATACCTACTCCAAATTTTTCTTTTGTTTCCTTCACTGCTTGCTCAATATACAGATTGAATAACATCGGGGATAGGCTACAACCCTGTCTCACTCCCTTCCCAACCACTGCTTCCCTTTCATACCCTTCAACTCTTATAACTGCCATTTGGTTTCTATACAAATTGTAAATAGCCTTTCACTCTCTATATTTTATCCCTTTCACCTTCAGAATTTGAAAGAGAGTATTCCAGTCAACATTGTCAAAAGCTTTCTCTAAGTCTACAAATGCTAGAAACGTAGGTTTGCCTTTCCTTAATCTTGCTTCTAAGATAAGTCGTAGAGTCAGTATTGCCTCATGTGTTCCAATATTTCTACAGAATCTTAGCTGATCGTCCCCTAGGTCAGCTTTTACTAGTTTTTCCATTCGTCTGTAAAGAATTCGTGTTAGTATTTTGCAGCCGTGACTTATTAAACTGATAGTTCGGTAATTTTCACATCTGTCAACATCTGCTTTCTTTGGGATTGGAATTATTATATTCTTCTTGAAGTCTGAGGGTATTTCGCTTGTCTCATACATCCTGCTCACTAGATGGTAGAGTTTTGTCAGGACTGGCTCTCCCAAGGACGTCAGTTGTTCTAATGGAATGTTGTCTACTCCCGGGGCCTTGTTTCGACTCATGTCTTTCAGTGCTCTGTCAAAATCTTCACGCAGTATCATATCTCCCATTTCATCTTCATCTACACCCTCTTCCATTTCCATAATATTGTCCTCAAGTACATTGCCCTTGTATAGACCCTCTATATACTCCTTCCATCTTTCTGCTTTCCCTTCTTTGCTTAGAACTGGGTTTCCATCTGAGCTCTTGATATTCATACAAGTGGTTCTCTTTTCTCCAAAGGCCTCTTTAATTTTCCTGTAGGCAGTATCTATCTTACCCCTAGTGAGATAAGCCTCTACATCCTTACATTTGTCCTCTAGCCATCCCTGCTTAGCCATTTTGCACTTCCTGTCAATCTCATTTTTGAGACGTTTGTATTCCTTTTTGCCTGCTTCATTTACTGCATTTTTATATTTTCTCCTTTCATCAGTTAAATTCAATATTTCTTCTGTTACCCAAGGATTTCTACTAGCCCTCGTCTTTTTACCTACTTCATCCTCTGCTGCCTTCACTACTTCATCCATCAAAGCTACCCATTCTTCTTCTACTGTATTTCTTTCCCCCATTCCTGCCATTTGCTCATTTACACTCTCCCTGAAACTCTGTACTACCTCTGGTTTAGTCAGTTTATCCAGATCCCATCTCCTTAAATTCCCACCTTTATGCAGTTTCTTCAGTTTTAATCTACAGTTCATAACCAATAGATTGTGCTCAGAGTCCACATCTGCCTCTGGAAATGTCCTACAATTTAAAACCTGGTTCCTAAATCTCTGTCTTAGCATTATATAATCTATCTGAAATCTGTCAGTATCTCCAGGCTTCTTCCATGTATACAACCTTCTTTTATGATTCTTGAACCAAGTGTTAGCTATATATATGAGATATTCAGATAGTTAAGGGAGACAAAAATTTAATAGTCATGGGGGACTGGAATTCAGTAGTAGGAAAAGGAAGAGAAGGAAAAGTAGTAGGTAAGTGTGGTCTGGGGGAAAGAAATGAAAGAGGAAGCTGCCTTGTGGAATTTTACACAGAGCATAATGTAATCATAGCTAACACTTGGCTTAAGAATCATAAAAGAAGGTTTTATTGTGGAATAGACCTGGAGACACCAGAAGGTTTCAGATTGATTGTTAATGCTAGGACAGAGATTTAGGAACCAGGTTTTAAATTGTAAGACATTTTTAGGGACAGATGTGGACTCTGACTACAATTTATTGGTTATGAACTGCAGATTAAAACTGAAAAAACTGCAAAAAGGCAGGAATTTAAGGCGATAGGACCTGGATAAAGTGAAAGAACCAGAGGTCATAGGGAGTTTCAGAGGGAGCATTAGGAAACAATTGACAAGAACAGGGTAAAGGAATACAGTAGAAGAAAAATGGGTAGCTTTGAGAGGTTAAATAGTGAAGGCAGCAGAGGATCAAGTTAGTAAAAAGACGAGGGCTAGTAGAAATCCTTTGGTAACACAAGATATATTGAATTTAATCAATGAAAGTAGAAAATGTAAAAATGCAATAAATAAAGCAGGCAAAAAGGAATACAAACGTCTAAAAAAATGAGATCGACAGGAATTACAAAATGGCTAAGCAGGAAGTGTAAGGATGTAGGAGCATATATCACTAGGGATAAGACAGATGATGCCTACAGGAAAATTAAAGTGACTTCTGGAAAAAGTCAAGAGATCAGATGGAAAACCAGTCCTAAGCAAAGAAGAGAGATCAGAAAGGTGGAAGGAGTATAAAGCGGGTCTATACACGGGAGATGAGGGCAATATTAGGGACATAAGAGGACATAGATGAAGATGAGAAGGAAGATATGATACTGTGTGAGTAATTTGACAAAGCACTGAATGACTTAAGTCAAAACAAGGCCTACGGAGTAGACAACATTCCATTAGAGCTACTGATGGCCTTGACAGAGCGATCCATGACAAAACTCTACCATCTGGTGAGCAAGATTTATGAGACAGAAATACCCTCAGACTTCAAGAAGAATATAATAATTCCAATTCCAAAGAAAGCAGGTGCTGCAGATGTGAAAATTACTGAACTATCAGTTTATAAGCCACAGTTGCAGAATACTACCATGAATCCTTTACAGAAGAATGGAAAAACTGGTAGAAGCTGACCTCGAGGAAGATCAGTTTGGATTCCATAGAAATGTAGGGACATGCGAAGCAATACTGACCCTACAACTTATCTTGGAAGACAAGTTAAGGAAAGGCAAACCTACATTTTTAGCATTTGTAGACGTAGGAAAAGGTTTTGACAGTGTTGACTGGAATACTCCTTCCAAATTCTGAAGGTGGCAGGTGTAAAATACAGGGAGCGAAAGGTTATTTACAATTTGTACAGAAACCAGATGGCAGTTACAAGAGTCGAGGAGCATGAAAGGGAAGCAGTGGTTGAGAAGGGAATGAGACAGTGTTGTAGTTTATCCCTGATGTTATTCAATCTGTATATTGAGCAAACAGTAAAGGAAACAAAAGAAAAATTTCGAGTAGGAATTAAAGTCCATGGAGAAAAAATAAAAACTTTGTGGTTTGCTGAAGACATTGTAATTCTGTCAGAGACAGCAAAGGACCTGGAAGAGCAATTGAAGGGAATGGACAGTGTCTTGAAAGAAGGATGTAAGATGAACAACAACAAAAGCAAAACAAGGATAATGGAATGTAGCCTAACTAAATCAGGTGGCGCTGAGGGTATTAGATTAGCAAATGAGACACTTAAAGTAGTAAATAAGTGATGCTATTTGGGAACCAAAATAACTGACCATGGTCAAAGTAGAGACTATATAAAATGTAGACTGGCTGTGGCAAGCAAAGCACTTCTGCAGAAGAGAAATTTGTTAACGTCAAGTATAGATTTAAGTGTGAGGAAGTCTTTCTGAAAGTATTTGTATGATGTGTAGCCATGTATGGAAGTGAAACATGGATGATAATCAGTGTAGGCAAGAAGAGAATAGAGCTTTTGAAATGTGGTGCTACAGAAGAATGCTGAAGATTAGATTGGTAGATCATATAACTAATGAGGAGGTATTAAATAGATTTGGGGAGAAGAGAAATTTGTGGTACAACCTTACTAGAAGAAGGGACCAGTTGGTAGGGCACATTCTTAGGCATCAAGGAACCACCAATTTAGTACTGGAGGAAAGTGTTGGTGGTAAAAATTGTAGAGGGAGACCAAGAGATGAGTACAGTAAGCAGATTCAGAAGGATGTAGGTTGCAGTAGTTACTTGGAGATGATAAGACTTACACAAGAGTAGCAGTGGAGAGCTGCGGCAAACCTGTCTTCGGACTGAAGACCACAACTACTACTACCATAAAAGGTCGCAGAGCTTTCAAAAAGCAATCTTCATGTAGCTATGAACTCTTGCTGTAACTTGTGGACTATCTGTTTAATTTTAATTGTTGAGGAGGGCCTAGAAATCTGAAAGCCAGTTTATAAAAAATTATAAAATAAATATTGTTGTGAAATACATGCTGTGTCTTCCAGTTTTTAGTATGTCTGTTTCACCATGTACTGATGGAATAGTTCACAAATTATGTAAATATTGCATTAAATATTAAACTTCAGCAATCCTCTATTGGAAGGAAGCTTACAATTTAATGACAGTCGGTAATGTATAATACATCAAGTGAGGCAAGCAATTACATATACTGTTGTTGACGCTATAATCTGTTCTGTGAAACTCCGTTTTTGTGCAAATTTTTGTAATGATGTGGTTTATTCCTGTATTATTTCTTGTTTATTTTGTTGAATGGGTTCTGAAGTTTAAGATTTATGGAGGTTACATATTATGTTCTCTTTGAAAATGTACAGCAATGTGTCTGTTTAAAAAAAAGTTGTAACAATCCAGCTTTTTGTTATTGTTTGTATCATGCAAACCGCTTTAGACAAGAAAATTTCTGTGGAATTTTCAAACTTTCTAGCATCATACAATTTTTCTTCTGTTTCAGCCTGTCTTCCTGAAGTTGGATCTAATTGCAAATGCAGGTATGATCTCATGTTGCACGTATCGTGATGCTGAATGTGAATCTCCACCGTGCTTCGGACGTCCAGTTTTGTCTTTTGAGACCAATTCAAGGAATTCCAATTTCTGGCCTTCCAAGCACAACCTCAATGTCCAAAGAGCAAATACATATGTGGTGATAGAACCAAATCCTAACACTCATTTTCTTGCACTACCTCAATCTGCCCTTTTGCATGAGCCATATACACCAGAAAGTGTTGACACCCCTTCATCGTCACCAGTTCCTTCATATATGGAACAAACCTTTGAGCCTCTGGATAAAAGACATCTGGATAATGTAGAATCCTCTGTGTGTCTAGATGTGGTTAAAAAAATAAATGAAAGTTTTATCTGTGATAAAGTATTTGATGATACACAAACTGATACTAATATATATGAACCTGTAGCAGATTGCACACAAAGTACAAATTCAATTGTACCTGAGGAAGTTCATCATTGTACTCAGTTAGATAACTTCAGAATAATACAAGAAGGAGCAGAGGGTGCTTTGTCACATGTTGCAACTGCAAAACATCCTGAATTAAGGCAAATGGATTATACACCATTGACACAAACAAGTGACTTATTTTCAGTCATTAAAAATAGTGTCAGAAGAAGTTATTCAACAAACAGTATGGAAAATGTTGGACAGAGTTTTGTAGAAACTAACATAGCTACATCATCTCAACAAATTTCAGAGCACGGAGTGCGAAAATGCAGATGCTTCAGTGATTCATGGTCAAGAAAGGGAACTCCTCATGCTCCAATCAGTGTTCAACCAAAAATCCGTGTTCGATTGATCTCTGATTCAAGTTCTCATTCTGTACGCCTTCAAAGTCATCATAGTTCCTCTGATGAAGACTGGTTTGAGGAAGTTGCTAGTGATGATGAAACTAGTTATTCTCGTGAACATATTATGAATGTTGATTGCATTCTTTCTTCTGAAGCAGTAAACCTTCCCAAGGAAACTGTCAATAGGAAACAAAATTATGCTGATCAGACAGAAACTGGAAATAAATGTTCATTTGTTGACACCAAAGTCTCAGTACCTGTTGCATTGCATATGAGTAGTAGTCCATCAACCCTGCTTTCTTCTGTTGCTTGTGATGCAGTTGTTGTAAATAATCCAAAATCAGAGATTTGTGATTCTGTCCTCAGTTCACAGAAAGAACCAGATTTGCCAGTAGAGGCGCAGACAAGTTCAGCTACACTTAGATTATTAGACAAAGGGTTTCCTGATAGATATAACTCTGAGGAGAGTGGAAGGAGTATTAGTACTCTTCTTGAATCTCTTGATGTGCCTTCTTTTAGTAGGCAGCCATTGGTTGGTGATCCTCAGTTAATAGAAACTGATGCGAGCACAACAAGCACTAATCCATTTCAGTTTTTTTCAATGAACTGTTGTATTAGGGGTAGCAAAAGTGATAGAAGTCAAAGTGAAAGGGAGGAAAGGAAACAGGAAGGATGTTGTTGTTTACTCTAAACTGGTTTTCTGCTTAACTGTGGATGAACTGAATCTCTGACTATGCCAAAAAGGAATGAAACAGATTGAAAGTAGTTTGTTGAATTTTATTGTAAGTAAAAGCTGGCAGTAGTTAAAACCAGTTGTTGCTTGTATATGTTATGTACTGGCAAAGTATGCAAAATGTAACTCTTTGTGCATGCTGTTGTCCATGGTGTATTTATTTTTTATACTTTATATTATATGTATATATTTTCATTAAGACATGACACTGCACAGCTGTGTTAATATTCTCTGAGACTGATTATATTTACTGCAGTATTTATGACCAAATACAGAATTTCTGTTGTGTTGAAACTGTGAATTATGTATAACTAGTGATTCATCTAAAATAAAGAAAAATAAAACCTAATCCTTATTGAACAGGGTGCAAAACAGGTTCAGGAAATAAATGAGATGTGAAGACACAATGATGATTATTGAAAGAATTAACCAGCAATGTAGTGAATCATTAGTGATGCACCATGAGAGTCAGTCACAAGCTTGATCTTTTATAAATATCTCACTCCTATGTGCATGCTGTGCTGATGCATGAATCATTGCCCAAACCACTGTGTGTAATTATTGGTTAAAATATTCCCTGCCTTCCTAGCTTTTCTTCAGTATTGGATGAACTTGAAACATCAGCATAAGTTTATACTTGTAAAGAAGTTGACTTGGGTTAGGGTGAGTACTACAATAATGGAGAAATCCAAGTGGTCTCAGGTCTTCAGTTAGTTATTTGTATATTCAATGAATCAGGCTTCCAGTAGCTCATTATAATATGAAACTCATTTATTCAGTCACCAATTCAGTGTAATCTCTAGATCCCATCATGATAGAGAATTTTAAGAATCTGGACTTGCTTAGATATACATGAACAACAGAGAAGTAGTTGTTATTAACTAAACATGTTAACAGTAAACTATCACTACACTATTACGTACTGTGTGTAGTTATAGAAGCTACATTTAAATTAGTAAAATCAGCAGAAAGTTACTAAATTTATCTCCTACTGCTAATTTAATAGTTATGATGACATTCTTTTTTTTCAAATAATGTCAGTTATTTCCTTGTGTAACAGTAAAAACCTATTTGCACTCAACATTATTTCTCATAATGCAGCTACAGATCTCTTTAATTCAAGAGTCTAGAAAACTCGATAATTTTTAATAGTAGTTGCTATTAAAGTGGAGAGAATTTCTACATCATGCAAGACACAATTAATTTATTTTTCTTTCATTCATACATATTTCAGCACTTAATGTATTATCTTCAGGTGTTTATTTTATTTTATAACTAGTGACCCACTTTGGCTTCACATGCGTAGCAAGTACCACTGAGTATCTACAACTGGATAACTAATCTGGTGTAGTGGTAATTTTGTTTATGGTCCACTGCACAGAGTTATGATTGAAATTCAAAGAATATCATAAGCCCCTTGCGGGGGTGTGACTGCAGTGCCAGCATGGTGCAGTCAGCTCAATTGCAACAGAGTTGCCACAAGGTACAGCCACTTGCTGTCCACATGACTCCAGTGCCAGCATGGTGCAGTCTGCTCAATTGCAAGAGTTGCCACAAGCTACAGCCACTTGCAGTCCATATGACTCCAGTGCCAGCCCTGTGCAATTTTCTGTGTGATCTTTTCCCATAGCCTTAAACATTAACTCCATACCAAAAAATGTGTTTTTATCAGCTTGATATCTGATAGGTCCTGCAGCTCAATATCTGATATGTCCTGCAACACAAGTTGTTTAAGAAGTCAGCAGTAGCTTGTGCCAGCCTTACAAAAGTGATAGCTTGTGGTGATCTGGTGCTGCAGTTGGGTAGCCTTACGGCTGCCCACGAACCTTCCTCGTGAATCAGTCTTATCTATTAGTGACAACTGTATCAAAATCCCTACAGTAGAGCTTGAGATTAGCATTCACATGCAAATAGAAAAACATGGTGGAGGATGCCTGAGAGGAATGACAGGAACAATCATTTGAAGCAAAGAAGTCTAGTAAACATGGGTTCTAAAATGTACACCTTAAGAGCTATGAACAATTTCTTGTGAAACACATCTCTTCTACTGAACAAGTTTTGCATTTTAGAGCCCAGGTTTATTAGACAAATGTCCCTCATGAATCAGGTAGTGAAACTGTATCAGAATCCCTACAGTAGCCCCTGCGATTAGGCCAAATCGCAATGGAGGTCTTCAGTTTATATAAGTATAGATAGGTAGGTAAGAAGAAGAAGAAGAATTATTCTGCATCACATAATATCATTTATTTAGTGTTAGTGATATTATATATGTTATATGCTTGTCATAGCTTCCTGGTGGTTTGAGACATCATAATGATGGTGATAAAACTGAAGGAGAGAGCACATAAAATTCTGAACCCTGTATGGGTGGAAGAAAAATGCACTAATTGTGTCTCGTATAGACAGAAATTCCCTTCAGTTTTCCTTTGCAAGCGTGTAATTTAAGAAGAGTATCAAAAGATGACTTTTACTGCTAAATATTATTAAGGATAGTAGGTTTCAAATTTTCTTGTTTTATATCTGATGAAACTTCATTAAACAATGGAAACTCCAGTTTGAGATATCAACATTGTTTAGATAGATTGCTACTCACTGTAAAGATGACTCATTGAGTTGGAGACAGACTATTAACATGTTATTAGCTTTACACAAAGGCCTTCTTGAGCAAAGAAAACCCACACATACATTTACCCAAGCAAACTTCCGAAATTTTAGCAGTGAGAAGAAAGGTATTGTAATTAAAGCTGAGTGGCTCTCATTGCTATCCTAAAACAAGGTGAGTAGGAAGACTTGGTGGTGACACTGCTCTGTTAAAAAATTGTGGGAGTCCAGTATGGAACATATTTCGTTAATAGGCATGATTCAGTAAGTTTTATTTTCATAGTTATGTTAAAATTGGGGGAAATGGAAACTAAATTTCATTTGACTGATTGCCTTTTTTAGTTTAATAATGCTGGAGATTATTTATCCTTAAAGGAGTGTTTTATTTTTTTTGTGGATAATAAGTATTAGTAATTTTTTCAATGTATGCTGATTAAAATATGATTGTTTTATTCTTATAAACGCTGATTAAGACTTCTAGTGTATTATGTTTAACATACATATGAATCACACATGTAAAAGGCCAACACTTAGCTTTACATTCACAGAGAAAACATATTATCTTTAAATCAAGGGACACACACAAATCCCAGTCCAACAATACTTGACAAAAATGACTGGACAAACATTCTACTGGTTCACTGCTAACAGTTTCAGACTTACTCTCACAAAGACTCATATAATGGAATAAAATAAAAAGAGAGAGAAAGAGAATGGTAAATGGATTATGTGACTATGGTGGTCAAATGCTTAGCACTAAGGTTCCTACCATAAAAGAAACACTGGGTTAAACAAAACCATAATCAATGACTCAGCCATAATGTTTTGTGAAAGTCTTTGGGCTCTGAGAGCAGGAAGTTAAGAAGAAAACATTCCTCTTGAGAGATGTGAGCAGTGGGGCAGTTAAAGAGTAGGATGAAGAGCTGAAAAAAAAACTTGGGAATAGTTACAAAAAAATAACTCAAAATTTGTTGAGTCTGATTCACACACTGGCACCAACCAACATCTGCTCTTTTCTCTAGAATATCAAAATTAAATTTGCTTCATCTGAACCTTCAAAATTTAATGGGCAACCTTCCTGGATATTGCCTCCATCTCTCTGATATCACCAAAAAATCCTCTGTGCATAAGTATTGCACCAATCTCCAGTAGTAACTCAATTTTGATGATTGTCATCTGTTACCATATGTCTTTGGTACCCATAGGTCTGTTTCTCTAATGTTAAAATGGAATTATCCAGATACGCTGATAACCTTGCTAGAACCTTTACGGGCAGACAACATCCTGCCCAGTTACCCCAGATACAAACTCCCAACAACATTTTCCCCTTAAACCAGTTGTCACTGGGAAACCATCCACAGGCCAACATTACCCTTATCACACAGGTCTTGAAAACCTCAATCACATCCTTCACCACAGCTTATTACTTCTCTTTGGGTGACTGTAGGGGAATTAGATTTGGCTTTATTTTGTGTCAAGAGAAATTTTCTCTCTTTATCTGGTCAGTATTGATCTTCATATTCAATTAACTGATCATACTTTTCAGTTTGTGTCTAGAAGCAATATGCATGTCGTCGTTGTTGCTGCTGCTGTTGTGGTCTTCAGTCCAGAGACTGGTTTGATGCAGCTCTCCATGCTACTCTATCCTGTGCAAGCTTCTTCATCTCCCAGTACCCACTGCAACCAACCTACATCCTTCTTAATCTGTTCAGTGTCTTCATCTCTTGATCTTCCTCTACGATTTTTACCCTCCACTCTGCCCTCCAGTACAAAATTCATGATCCCTTAATGCCTCAGAATATGTCCTACCAAGCGATCCCTTCTCCTAGTCAAGTTGTGCCACAAATTTCTCTTATTCCTAATTCTATTCAATACCTTCTCATTAGTTATGTGATCTACCCATGTAAAGGAAGAATATTAATGAAACAAAACCATTCAAGTTCATCCTTTTCTGCTATAATCTTACATGTGGAAGTTGGGGGGTGCCAAACTGGCACATTGGGTGACTTTATGGAAAGTTCAAAATTCATGTCCCTTAGTTTTTTTCAGTTTCAAAGCATTAGGGCAGGTATAATTTTCACAATGAATTATGATATTGTCCTTTCCTCCAGACCTCTCCCCATGTATTTCTTTCATCCAGTTGTCATGAAGACACACGTGTATTCATAAGTGATTTTACAGTAAATATTTGCAGAGTAATGAGTAAAAAGAATAACTTTTTATCCCAAAAAATGGCCATAATCATTTTGGCAAATAAAATTAAGTTTGGAAGCTAGGAAATGAAGTGGTGGCAGAAGTAAAGCTGAGGGAACAGCTCGTGAGTCTTGCTTGGATAGCTCAAGTCAGTAGAGCTCTTACCTACCAAAGGCAAAGGTCCCAAATTTGAATCTTAGTCAGGCACTCACTTTTAATCTACAAGGAAGTTTCAAATAAAATTAACTTTGTCTTTTCGGTTGTGACAACATCGACTTCAGGACTCCTCCTCCATTCCTGGTATAATTCACAGTTACAAATCACTGACAAATATGCAGAAAAGTGTAGTTTTTCCTTTGATTTTGGTCTGAATTTAACAAGTAGTGCACCCATCTTATCCAAAGATTTCTCTTAGTCAATTCTCCCTACAAAATATTCCTTACATACATACATCGAAAAAAGTTGGGCATCACCTCGGTTCCGAGAGTTCCGGAACCTGTACAGAAAATTGGAACAGAGATCAACATAAACATCATTTCTGCCCTTTTTATTGCTCATGAAAACCACATGTTGCATGTTGTACCATGTGAGATCTTCAGAGGTGGTGGTCCAGATTGCTGTACACACCGGTACCTCTAATTCCCAGTAGCAAGTCCTCTTACATTGATGCATGCCTGTATTCATCGTGCCATACTCTCTACAAGTTCATCAAGGCACTGTTGGTTCGGATTGTCCCGCTCCTCAACGGCAATTCAGCGTAGATCCCTCAGAGTAGTCGTTGGGCCACGCCGTCCATAAACAGCCCTTGTCCATCTATCCCAGGCATGCTCGATAGGGATCATGTCTGATAAACATGCTGGCCACTCTAGTTGAATGATGTCATTATCCTGAAGGAAGTCATTCACAAGACATGCACGATGGGGGCACAAATTGTCGCCCATGAAGACAAATGTCTCGACAATGTGCTGCCGATATGGTTGTACTACTGGTCTGAGGATGGCATTCACATATCAGACAGCCATTACGGCGCCCTCCATGATCACCAGCAGCGTACGTTGGCCGCATATAATGCGACCCCGAAACAGCAGGGAACCTCCACCTTGCTGCACTCGCTGGACAGTGTGTCTAAGGCATCCAACCTGACCGGGTTACCTCCAAACATGTCTCCAACAATTGTCTAATTGAAGGCATATGCAACACTCATCAGTGAAGAGAACGTGATGCCAATCCTGAGTGGTCCATTCGGCATGTTGTTGGGCCCATTTGTACCATGCTGCATGATGATGTGGTTGCAAAGTTGGACCTCGGCCTGGACGTCTGGAGTGTAATTGAGCATTATGCAGCCTCTTGCGCACAGTTTGAGACATAACACGACGTCCAGTGGCTGCACGAAAAGCATTTTTCAACATGGTGGTGTTGCTGTCAGGGTTCCTCCAAGCCATAATCCGTAGGTAGTGGTCATCCACTGCATTAGTAGCCCTTGGGCAGCCTGAGCGAGGCATGTCATCAGCAGTTCCTGTCTCTCTGTATCTCCTTCATGTGCGAATAACATCGCTTTGGTTCACTCCGAGACGCCTGGACTCTTCCCTTGTTGAGAACCCATCCTGGCACAAAGTAACAATGCAGATGCAATCAAACCGCAGTATTGACCGTCTAGGCATGGTTGAACACAGACAACAGCAGTCGTGGACCTCCTTCCTGCTAGAATGTCTGAAACTGATCGGCTGTCTGACCCCCTCCCTCTAATAGGCACTGCTCATGTGTGGTTGTTTACACATTTGTGCGGGTTTAGTGACATCTTTGAACAGTCAAAGGGACTGTGTCTGTGATACAATATCCATAGTCAACATCTGTCTTCAGGAATTCTGGGAACAGGGGTGACGCAAAACTTTTTTTGATGTGTGTTTTGGTTTGTATATAATTTAGGAGTGGAGGACCACTCACCAAACAGTAAAAAAGCTAGCAAGTTTTCCTTCACATTTGTGTGTGCCTGTCGATGTCTCAGTGCTTCTGGTGTTCAGTGAGTAGTCTCTCTTACTTCTAGAAATATTTACATGTTGATGCCACAATGCTTCTGCTATTCAGTGTGTGGTCTCTTTTACTTCTCAAACATTTACATTCTACCAGGACTATCCCACATAGTTTTACATAGTCTTTGATATGTGTGTGGCATCAGCTATTTCGTACTGTTGTAATTGGAATAACATAATGTGTGTCTTCTCAAAGTTTGCAGCTGTTATTAAAGTTTTAAGATGCTGCAACAATCACTAACTGACTGGAGTTCAGCAGCTATTGCATAGATGCTTCACTTAAACCAGTTCTCTTCTCAGCATGCAGTTACAGATCTCAGGGGACCTGGGGAAGTCTGTTACATGCAAGAACTTAGTGATTCTTATCTAGCCTCAGTGCAGCCTCCTTCCTGGCCTCGGATTCTTATTAACATCCCTTACAGAGATGTTTATTCAGTAAGGGCGAGAGACTTACTTTCTACATTTCAGTGAATGAATTTGCAGTGTACACTTGACTGGCAATTTTATTAAAATTCATTGTTTCATTCTCTATTTGCAAAATATTCCACATAATACATGAAGTGAAAGTTAATGCATTAACATACTAACTGCCATGAGGCCACCCCAGACATAACAGAGGTTCATACCTAACAACTTAGTCCACAGCAGCCGCATGCTCCACTCTGGTTAGTACAGTATGTCTCTCAATGATGGGTAAAGTTGCAAAAAAATGAAGTTCAAAACAGTGAACATGATATAGGTACCTGACTTTTTGTTCACCGGCATCAACTCAGTCAAGAAATACAAATTAATGCACAGTACTGCACTATAAAATGTACTAAAGAGAGTGGTGCATGTAGCTGCCAGCAGGCACACGATGTTACTTGTGAACCTCTACTGTGTCTGCCAGCAATCTTACGGCAGTCAACATGTAAGGAGACTTCAATGTCTGCATAAATGGTTGTTTCCATTTAATAAAAAAATCTTGTTAATAACAAGTAAGTGTGGCAGGCATAAGAGAGGAGAGCTAGGGAGGCTAGCAATTATCACAAAAGTGTCTCCACCAGACAGATAGCTCAACAGGATTGTACCATAAAGCCAGGTGTATGGTGGTGGTTTTTTTTTTACCTGAGGCTTCATAAGAAGTCTCATAGTTTCCAGCACTTTTCAAAGAAAACCATTACATGGTGTCATCATCAGTAAGAGGCTAGATGTTGCCTTCACCTAGCTCCTGGGGGTTTCCATGTCTTATCTGTTACCAGTCAGCTGTGGCTTCACAACATACAGCAGTAATTCTGCAAGCAAAATTAAAACCAAAGTTTTCAGTCTCATGTTTAAGAAATCATTCATGCAGGTGAATCGTACGAACATCCCACTATTTGTCTGTCATACAGACTCCGGTATGGTGGATATAGTAGTAGGCATATCTGGCATAGAGAAGTAACTGAAAAAGTTAGAAACAAAAGTCACCAGGTCCAGATTGAATCCTAGTCCAGTTTTACAGAGAACGCTATGGCATTGTCTCCTTACTTAGCTTGTATTTATTGCAAATCTGTCGCCCAGTGCAATTTCCCAAGCAACTGGAAAAAAGCACATGTGACACGGGTATAAGAATGGTAAAAGAATGGACCTGCAAAATTACAGACCGAAATACTGAACATCGATTTGCAGCAGTATTCTTGAAGACATACTCATTTCAAAAATACTAAATTTCCTTGAGACAGAAGAGCTTCTGTCCATAAATCAGCACAGATTTAGGAAGCATCACTTGTGATCTTTTCTCATGTGATAGCTTGTGAACCATGCAACAGGTGCATTCCATATCCCCAGATTTCTGGAAAACATTTGACGCTGTGCCCCTTTGTAAAATGTAGGGAATGGTTCCCAGATGTGTGAGTGCTTTAAAGACTTCCTAAGAAACAGTACATTGTCCTCGACGGCAAGTGTTCATCAGAGACAAGGGTATCATCAGGACTGCCCCCAGGGAAGTCAATAGAACTGCTCTTATTCTTTATATACATAAATGATGTGGTGGACGGGGTAAGCAGCAAACTGTGACTGTTTGCTGATGATGCCAGACACAGGGTGTCACCATTGAGTGGCTCTAGTAGTATACAAGATGACTTAGTCACAATTTCTAGTTGGTGTGATGAATGTAAGCTTGCTCTAAAGGTAGATAAATGTAAGTTAATGCAGATGAGAAGGAAAATGTCCTGTAATGTTCTAATACAGCAATGGTAGTGTACTGCTTGACATAGTCACATTGATTAAATATCTAGATGTGACATCACAAAGCGATATGAGGTGGAGCGAGCACATACGGAAAGTAGTAGAGAAGGCAAATGATCAACTTTGGGAGAATTTTAGGAATGTGTGGTTCATCTGTAAAGGAGACCATGTATACAACACTAGGGTGTCCCATTCTTGACTACTGCCCACCAGCTCATATTAAAGGATGACAATGACACCAGTCAGAGGCATGCTGTTATATTTGTTACTGGTAGGTTCAACGAAAATGTGAGTGTTATGGTGATGCTTTGTGAACTCAAATGGGAATCCCTGGATGGGTGATGGTGCTCTTTTCATGAGATGCTATTGAGGAAATTTAAAGAACTGACATTTCAAGCTGACTGCAAAATAATTCTACTGCTGCCAATGTACATTTTACATACGGTTCAAGAAGATAAGAGAAATTAGGGTAAAATGAAAGGTGTATAGATGGTCACTTTTCCCTCACTTTATTCCTTGGCGTAACAGGTAAGGAAATGACTAGGAGTGTACAAGGTACCCTATGCCATGCACCATACAGTAGCTTGGAGAGTTTGATGTAAATGTAAAATGTAGATTGGCAATAGCAAGAAAACTGTTTCTGAAAAAGAGACATTTGTTGACATTAGATGTAACAGTATGTGAAGGAAGTCTTTTCTGAAGGTATTTGCATGGAATCCCACCTTGTGCGGATAAGAAAAAAGAAATTTGTGGCACAACTTGACTAAAAAAAGGAATCTGTTGATAGGACACATCCTGATCATCAAGAAATTGTCAATTTGGTAATGGAAATAAGTTTAGGGTGTAAAAACTGTGTAGAGAGATGAAGGCTTGAAAATAATTAACAGATCTAACTGGAGGTAGGTTGCAGTAACTATGCTTATAGAGGATAGACTAGTGTGGAGAGCTACATCAGACCATTCATTGGACTGAGGACCACAATGTCACCACCTGTCAGGTTGTATTCAAAATTTTTCAGTGAATTATCTCCACAGTTAAGTTCCTACCATTCTCTTAAGCAGAGAACTGTATTGGACAGCTGAAGAATGAAGTGGAATTTCAGCCACAGAAGTATCGTCCTATGTCACTCACCTTTATTTGTAACGGTATTTTACAAGATAATTTTTGTTCAAACATAGTAACTTACTTGAAACAAATTTATCTCTGTGATTGTTATCATTTTTGAGCACACTGAACATGTGAAACCCAACTCATTTTCTCAATATGTGAATCCTATTAGCCATGGATTTTATATTCTTGAAAAAACCTTTGATTTAGCACTACACACACTGATGTGTGCTCAAGAAAATGTGCTGTTATGAAAAAATAAAGGACAAGATAGATAAAGTAGTAAGTTAACTTCTTGGTGAAAATGAATGAAAGTGTGGGGGCATTTTGCCCAGTTGTGTACAGAAAGTTGGATGTCACACACTGTGACTGAAGCCCCAAATGTGGCTGGCCCAACTACACAACACAGTTGAAGGAATGGGGTGTGTCAATCGGTGAGCAGTTATGGTGCACTGAGTGCTGTTCTTCATTGCAACATGGCCTGGAGACATTTGCATGACTTCATCCTGGGAAGAATCAGTGAAAAACTGGAAGAAGGTTGAAGTGTGGCAAATTAGCCCAGGAATTGGTGTTGCTCACACCAGTGTTTCCAAACCACTGGCACTGCTGCCTGAAGGAGAGGAGGTGGTCAACTACAGCAACAGATGTCTGCATTGTGCAACAGGCAAGAAGAGATTCACATCAAACAGTGGGTACAACTGCAACCATATGTAACAGGACTGCAAGGCCAACAGTCTCCACAGTGGCACCGTGACTGCATGGGGACAGTCTCTTTGCCTGATGACCAGTACATTGTGTTCTGCTGACTCCCACACATCAGTACACTGTTTGAAATGGTGCTAAGAACATAGAGACAAGACCAGCAAGGAGTGGGAGCATGTCCTCTTTACAGATAAGAACAGATTCATTCTGAGTAGTGATTCAGGATATGTCATCATGTGGTGAGGGGCGTGGAACACTTAATGCACCCAGGAACAGTGTCAAACCTTATAGTTTTTGTGGACCAGGTTTTGTGCTCTGGGGAAGCATAATGTTGCAAGGGCCCACTGACCGTTAAATGTTTCAACTCGGTATACTCTCTGGTCTGCTTTATTTTGACACTGTACTCCTTCCCCAGGTGGGTCTTTTCAGGAGTACATTTGGCCCTGAATTTATTTTATGGATGACAATAAGTGACTAGCCAAAAAGTGCAGGTGGAGGAACTCTGGGAACGAGAGGATGTTCTGTGAATGGACAGAACTGATCGTTGCCCACCTCTAATCCTACTGAGCACATCTGGGATGCATTGGGGACACACATTGCAAAATGTACACATGCACCAATGACCATCCAGCCGTTGTCAACCGTGCTGGTGGAAGAATGGAAGCCCTATCACTATACCTTCTTACCAGCCTTGTGGCCAGCATGAAAGCACACTGCAAAGCATGCATTGCTGTCACTGGTGATCACACGCCCTATTAATCCAATCACGTCAGATGACAAGCTGTGGTCATAGAGGAAACTGATGTGGTGCTCTACATTTAAAAGGCTGTCTACCAACCCAACAATCATATTAATTGACATGGAAAACAGTCGTATTACCATATATGCATTAAATCTGGTTTCACAGCAACCAGAAGGGTATTTAAATATGATGTCATTGGGTTAAGGACCAAGTGCCACCTTTTGTAATGTCCAGAGACCATCATAAATCACTGTTACTTCAATGTAATTATTGTCCTTGGATAGGAGTGTCGTTTCTGTTTGTCTCATCACACATTTCCTTTTGTTGCCTTCTGTGCTATACTGTAGCAGTTGCAGAATGCAGTACATTACCTTTAATGGAGAATCATCCAAAGTCTTACAAGTAATTCTGAATGTGTACTAGGCAATTGTCTAAGGGCCATTAGCATTCATTTTTTAGATTAAATGATGATGTGGATAGTAAACGTAACAATCTCACACTTTTTCTCATGATATTATTTTTCCCCAAACTGGTTTGGTGCTGTTCTCCACCATTTTCTGTTTTATTTTAATCTTAACATTTCTGTGCAATTACTATACCCATTATTCTCTATAATCTCCTTTGCATTTGTATTGCCTGACCTGTAGGACCTGTCTTCCTACAGGCCCTGGTATCAAGTTTGGCTGCCAGCAAACAGTTTGTTTTGCACTTGAGCAGCACTTGCAAAAAACCGGGAACAAGTTCCCATTGTTAGCGTGAGATGTATTCATAGTATCAATCAGCCATGGTCTCTCTAAGATATTAGCAATTAAGGGAGCACTCTGCACACTGGTGTCTGAAGATAGTCCACAGTTTACATTGTTACAATCTGAGGCCTTCTGTTGCTGAAATAGCATTGAACATCTGACCACTACTTCCTTCCAGCTGGCCTCTAACTCAGAGGGTTAGTATGTGGTCCAGACAGTCTGGTGACGCCAACTGAGGAAGTGCTAGACAGCTTCTTTGCCACTTAATAGGTCCATCCTCATTGACAGGACCACTGTAGATAAGATACTGCACTGGTCCACCTGAAATATCACATGGGCACAGGTGACCAACCTTGCGAGATGACCTGCTCAGCTGGCAGTGCAAGTACAGGGCACCTGCATCTAGGTGCGCGTATTAAGTTGGACCCAAGGGGTCATCATAGGCTGTAAGGGATGTCAGCTGCCAGATGTCATGGCCAGTTGCAAGGTCACGACCAATCACGTATGATTATGGAAAATTGTATGTAACAGTCAGAAATCTCTCTGGACATCCACAGATAAGGACTATATAATTTATGGGAATAAATCCACTCAATTTGGCTAAACTTAAAGTGGTATCAAAGAATGCTGTTTTATGTTACATATTACTGTGTTCCACATATATATACGGTATAGATGAGTGGTTGGTTGCTTTTCCTGTATTTTATGTTTTGCTCCATGCAGGAATTTCCATTACTGTTATAGTTTGTCTCTTGTGAACACACTGTATTTCCTACCTGATATTCCACAGAATGCACAGAGGATCTTGTAAATCTACATCTTGTGGAGCATATATCGTGGCTGACAGAACTAAGAACAACTTCCATATTCAGTGTACAGTGAAAAATTGTTTTCACCTGATGCTTAGTGAGGAAAGAAATCTGGTAGGAAACCCATAAGTTCACTTTTGATTGTATCGTTAGTGCATTCAGAATCTGTTGTAAATGGTAACAGTTTGCTTCAAGATCTCTTTCTAGCTTGATATAAGTTCATCTTCCAGGATTTCCTTATCAGAAATACTACATGATCTGTGTGCCACAGTTTTGATGCATAACACATGTGATGAGTGATAGTAATTATGTAGTCATAGATATTACAGTAAAACTTCATTTATACATTTTTCAATAGACTACAGAAAAAAATGTGTAAGCGTGAAAAACATATATACGAAATAAAGCATCACACTATCAAATTAATTGGTAAACAAAAATGAAGAATCCAATCAACAAAAAGTTACATTCTACAAAACGTTATACGGGCTTACTAGGTACCATACTTAACAAACATATGAGGGGCGTTCAGAAAGTAAGCTCCGATCGGTCGCGAAATGGAAATGACTATGAAAATCCGATAAAGCTTTGCACAGATGTGTTGGGTAGTGTCTCTAGTATAACCCCAGTTAGCATCACGTCGCTCTTCTCATTTCTGAGCTCGCAGTGAGTGCGTAAAGATGTCTAGAAAATAGTGTCTGCCGCCAAGTACGAGGGCCTGGTGAGAAATTTCGCCTGAAGCTATGCAGCTAACATTACATAACTGTCGTGCTGTTTCGTCTTCACGACAATTCTCAGCCGCATTCTGCAGGGGCAATGAAGATGCTCCTGCATCGTTTTCAAATGGAAATGTTAGATTACCCACAATACAGTCCGCAATTGTCTCCCCCTGAGTTTCATCTCTGGTCACATGAACCGCTGTCTTTGAAGACAACATTTTGACACAGACAACGAGGTGTAGGCCAGCGTGGAGAATTGGCGGAAAGCACTGGCGGCTGCCTTCTATGATGAGGCTATTGAAAAGTTGGTACAACGCTATGACAAAAGTCTAAGTCAGAACGGCGACTACGTAGAGAAGTAGCTGAAAGGTGTAGCTAATTGTTACAAGTAAAACATTTCTGATGTTCACTGTGGTTTCAATTTGGCAATCAATCGGAGCTTACTTTCTGAACAGGCCTCGTATAAAAAAAATGTAAACCTTTGCACAGAAGAGGACATCATTTTGTAAAAAAGTCCGTAATTTTTGCTTGTTTTTTCTTTGACGCAGCAATAGCATACACTGTACCCTCAAAACAGGATTACGCTCATTATTTCATCAGAAACATTGTGGCATATCACAAATTGTTTAATTATTTCTAACACATTTGCTGCATTGTTGAACAGCACAGAGGAATGCTGAGGCTCTTCTGTATCATCTTCATCGTCAGTTTCTTCCTCTCCCAGGTCCTGCGATGCACATTGAACGATCTCAGCGATAGTCATGGGTTCTGTAGTGACGAGGTTTTCATCAACATCGCATGAATATCCATTTGGGAATGTACGAGAGTACATTTCAATGTGTACTCAAGAAATTGGCTCTTCATATTATGAAGCTGAACACACTCCTCAGAAATTCTACATCCACAAAAGATAGACTTACCGTAATACTGCAATTTCCAGCTACTCTAGTTTACAGTACCGGTATAGCGCTCTGATGCTACAGTGCACATTGGTGAAAATAATACCAGAAACATTTGAAGCTATTTATAACACACTGAAGGAGGAATATGTGAAGGCAAATAAATTTAATACGTACTGCAGTCATGAAATATTTTTATTTCCACAGAAGTTGTAGATTTTCTCCTTTATATTCTCGGGGATATATCCTGACCGTAGTTCATGGCTAATAGCATCCACAATTTTTTTTCTCTTTTTATTCTGTTTTTGTATTCTGGATGTCGTAAGCTACACAGTGCTTCATCTGCCTCGAATATTTCCATCAATTTCATTACATATGTGACACACCATGTAAATTTGGGGGTCTTATTGATAAACATTTTGTGTCAGACAGTTGCAGCAGCGCTAGCACTCCAAGCGGTTGATTTCTCCATACAGTAAACATAAGACAAACGCTTCCTTTGATCAAATCTAAGGCAAGGAACTAGATTTGATCAAAGAAAATTTGACCATTGCCTGACTCTGACAAAGTTCCTTATTACACTATCAAATTTTATTATAGTCTAATATCGGCCTTCCCAATCCATTTCCCAAGAACCCACTCTGAAACACTGCACCATAACTTGTGCACACTGTGGAAATTTTGGTAGGACATTGGAAAAAAATGTAAAAGTGGCAAAAAATGTATAAATGAAGTTTTACTGTATTTAGTCAGTGCTGTTCATCTTGCAATGAATTACATGTCTCAAGATGTCATCATCTTTGTAATAAATGTATTTATGAGAAAACTGAAGGTACCAAAATACAGAGGTTCTCAAACATACAGATTCCAGCACCTTTTCATTAAAAACATCTGTTCTTACCAAAGAAGTAAGTTTCTTCATTGTCATCAGCTGTCACATCTTCACCACTTCAGTTTCCATCTCTAAGTGTTGTGATCACTAAATATCATGAAATCAAGAATGTTATCACTGTCATTAAAGTCTTCATTCGAGAATTACTGAGACATTCTTGAACATCCAGATCTTTCCCACATAAAACATGTTTAGAAGATTCACCTACTCCACCACAGTAACATTTGACAAAAATACAACACGCAAACACTATAGTTTGTCTGCGAGGCCTCTCAAGCCCCAAAAATAAGAAACAAAACACCAAAACTACACAAGATTTATCACACATGTAGGTTGCCATTCCTCCATGCTATGTGGCACACCGACCCTTGCTGTTAATCCGCCAGGCTGATTCAATTCAGGGCTGGTGCACTTACCCAAATCCTGGAAGTGACATACTCATGCACCCTGCTGTCTGGGTGGGTCATTATCATTATCTATTGGTAACACTAAATATTCTGCCTCATGACAATAAGTACAGACGAGCAATTCTGTCTCATTTTTTAAAAATTACTGCACTGATTATATCAATTATATATTAAAACTGTAATTGATTCTCTGTTGCACCACAGAGAAGTAATCATCCGCGTGTTTCAGTAGGAAAGCCCTCGTGCTTGCGGTTTAGCCAAACTACAAGCTTTAATTCACTGACACTTGTACTGGAGAAATTCAGCTTCTTCGAGATTTCAAATAAAATGCTGGTTCAACTTATAACAGCGTCCAAAACTTATGAATAACAAGTAAAAGAGGGGGAAAATGTAAGCAGTCTCTTTAAATAGTCATAAAAATATATCCAGAAATTGAAATTGGGCTGCCTCTGAATGAAAGGCTGGCCCCATGCAAATAGGTGCAACCACAGTCAAGGAGCATCTGTGAAGAAGTCAGACAAACATGTACCTGAAGAGGGGCAGCTGCCTTTTCAGTAGTTGCAGGGGCAACGATCTGAAAGATTGACTGATCTGGCCTTGTAACATTAGCCAACTTAGCCTGCTGTGCTGGTACTGCAAATGGCTGAAAGCAAGAGGAAACTGCAACTGTTACTTACATGCAGCTCTACTATATGATTAAATGATGGCATCCTCTTGGGTAAAATACCCATTCAAATCTATAACCAGGGACTACACAGGAGGATGTCGTCATCAGCAGAAAGAGAAATGAATAGGCTGAGGTTAAATGTGGAGATTAGTGAAGTTTGTGAGATGAATAGGATATTTGGTCAGTGGGTGCAGGGCTATAAATAAAAAATCACACTGAGGTAATGCAGGGGTAAAACTAATAATAAATAATGAAGTAGGAATGCAGGTAAGCTACTGCGAGCGGCATAATGAATTAAAATAACTAAGATAGACGCAGAGCCAATCCCCCATGACAGTGGTACAATCATTGGCAGGTTCGTGCTTGGTTACCCCGGGACCCCAGCCTATGCCGCATCCTTTCCCTTCTGTGCTGCGCATCTATCCTCTTGCTATTCTTTTTCCCCTCCCTTGGGGAACATGTCTGGGATGTTTTTGGGAATGTGTTCTGCATTTTCATTAGCTGACATAAGAAGAGTCTCCACTGTTTTTCATCCCTTTTTTCTTTCTTTGTTCACCTTCTCCTAACCTTCCTCCACTTCGATGTTTGAGATTCTTCTTTTTCTTCTTCCTCCCTGTGTGCTCCTGAAGGCCAGCCCACACGTGTGACATGTAACAGATGACTGGTTAAGGCATAATCCCCAGCCCCAGGTCGACAGTTAGAGTTCGCACGTACCCCCTGGTACAGGCCAGGCCTAGGGAAGGATGATTGCCTCGCCCTGCTGTATCAGTTGCAATGGCGCCATGCAGCCTCCTCCCGAGATTGCCTCATGTATCTCGATGAGCAAGCCGTTTAGGAGATCCGGGTGAAGGAAAAAGTATCTTATCCTGTCGCTCGCAAGTTGTTGGCTCATCAGAAAACATGCATTCTATCATCCAGCACTTACAGTACTGCTCTTGCTGCATCTCGCTCCACAAAGGACATGGCCATGCAGGCCGACGCCCCCCCTCCCCCGGGGGAAGGAGCATGGCATCAGAGACGCTGGCAATAATGGGGGATTTTCTCGAAGTGAGCCAATCATCTTCTTCACAATCAGTGTACACTAAACATAAACGGAATGAGGTTCTCCCAGTTGCACGACAGTTGCTTGGGGTTTCACATACTGAAGACAGTCAATCCTTTGCTACAGTAAATCCATTTATTATTCAGAAAGGTGCTAGTGCAACTGCCAGCCCTGTGAAGTCCTGCTCTCATTTATGTAATGGCACTTTGCTTTTGGAGACTACTTCTGATTCTCAAGCACAACAGCTGCTTGCAGCTTTGCTCCTCCATGACTGTCCTATTTGTGTCGAGGCCCATCGAATGCTGAATTTTTTCCATGGTGTTATTTGCACCAGGCTGCTTGATGGTCTGACAGAGACAGAAATCCAAATGTGTCTGCCTCATCAGGGTGTCACTGTAATCCTTTGGGTGATGAACAGGTTAGATGCATCCATAGTGCCCACACACACTCTTTTTATCACTTTTGATAGAGTGGTCCTTCCATCAAAAATCAAAGCAGGCAATGAAGTTATCACAGTCTGACCGTACATACCGAACCTGATGCGCTGCTACCAGTGTCATCGTTACAAGCACACTTGAATGTCCTGTTGACCCCGGCCATATGTGTAGCCTGTAGCAGAGATACTCATGAGGGCAATAATCTGCCTGCTTTGCCCCGCTGTATCAATTGCAATGGCGCCATGCAGCCTCCTCCCGAGATTGCCTCATGTATCTCGATGAGCAGGCCATTTAGGAGATCTGGGTGAAGGAAAAAGTACCTTATCCTGTCGCTCGCAAGTTGTTGGTTCATCAGAAAACACGCATTCTATCATCCAGCACTTACAGTACTGTTCATGCTGTATCTCGCTCCACAAAGGACATGGCCATGCAGACATTGACCTCAAATTTGGTACTGCAGTTGTAAAATCACCCAGTGTCATGATAGCATCCCCATCTCCTTCTCCAGCTGTGCAATAAGCCACCAAACTTTCGCCTCACAGGGCAAAGTCACCTGCTACACAACTGGCAGACTGAAAGGACAGAAGGAATACTCCTGTGAAGACTTTTTACATCCCTCTGGCCAACAAACATCTGAACTGTCATCGGCCACCTGCAAAGGCACCAAGAAATCAAGCAAAGGCAAACGGTCTTCTCCTTCACCAATTTGGAGATCCTCTTCAATGATGTTGGCGTGTGATACCTCATCTGGTCGACCTCCATGTTGCTGGTGTGCACCGCCAACTATTTTTCTGCGCTGCACTCTGCAGACTGATGGAAAAAGAACACCGATGCCTCTGTAGATTGCATGGAGTAGGATCCTCCAGCCTCTGTGCCCTGTGGCAACGAGTCTTCGAAGGTTGACACTCGGCAATTGCCGATGTGACACCCCTTCATTTTTCCCTCTTCCCCTTTCCTCGTTAAGACTCTCCCCCAGTGGAACATTTGCGGCCAAGATCCAATAGAGAAATTATGGTTGCTCTTGGAACTGCAGCGTCCACTTGTTCTCTGCCTCTCACATTTTTTTCCAGTCCACTTTGGAGAGCAGCCTTGTACAGAAATGAAACTTGGATGATAAGCAATTCAGAGAAGAAGAGAACAGGAGCTTTTGAATTTTGAAATGCAACTTTGCAGAAGAAGAAGAGTGCTGAAGGTAAGATGGGTAGATCACATTCCTAATGAGGAAGTACTGATTTGGGGGGGGGGGGGGGGGGGTTTAGAAATTTTTGGCATAACTTGACTAAAAGAAGGGATCAGTTAAGAGGGCTCATTCTTAGACATCTTCAATTTAGTATTGGCAGGAACTGCTTGGTGGAGGGGGAGGGGGTTAATTTGCAGAAGACCAAAAGATGAGTATAGTAAGCAGATTAAAATGGATGCAGGTTGCAGTAGTTATTTGGAGATGAAGAGGCCTGTGCAGGATAGAGTGGCATGAAGAACTGCATCAAACAAGTCTTTGGACTGAAGACCACGATAACAACAACAACAACAACAATAGAGGAAAGGATTACTTCAAATTCAAAGAGGCACTTAGTGAAACAGTAAATGAAACACTAAATTTGTGTGTCTCAGCTGCATTTTCATGCTTGTTATGAGGAGAGAGTATTCTCTCAGAGAAGTTTACTATGGTAACACAGGGGTTCCATTTCGATCCTGTTTTAGTTGATAGAATCCGCATGCACTTTGAAGAAGGGCAGATGATGTCACCTGTCTAAGAAATAATAAATTTCTCATACACCGTCAGTTTGAGGCTCTGAAAAAACAGGAAATGTTAGATGTAGGCCAGTAGAAGGGTGACCAAAAGGAGCCATTCTTCTACACTGATACCTGCATAATAAGCTATAAAAGTGTCTCCAAGACAGTTATTTGCAGAGATTACATCAGCCTAAGGGCACATTTATCATTCCTTCTCACTACTCACCAGCTTGACCTGGTGATGAGACAAGCCCACTGAGTCTTAGTGACCCATTAAAATGTACAATCACTGCTTGCTTCGATCCTTGCCAGGCAATGATATTACAGTGATTTGTGTTTTGAGCCATGACCATAGCTGCATTTCCTGAAACTTGAGCAGTGATTGACTGATTCAAGGCCACTTCAGCAGTGTTGTGTTTGACTCTGCTAACATTCTAATAACTATGTGAACAGCAGAAGGGTAATTACTCCCAGTGAGCAGCGAGGCTTCAGTGTAAATGTAACATGGCTTCTGGTGATTGCAAGGTGTAATGTGCCAGCAGTGAGTAGCGTGGTGTGAACAGTGAGGCTGCAGCATAAATGTACCCTAAGAATTGCAGTCCGAACTGTAAGCTCAGTTGAGGAAGACGTTAAGCATGTAGCTGAGAATGCTCTTCACATTAATGTTGAGACTGCTTCACACTTTGAGTGATATGACAAGCCTTGGATGAAGCATTCTACTAAATGTTTATAAACACAGAACATCATAATTCAATTAGCTTGATGGGGAACTCACTCATGGATGAGACTGGTGTGTCAACTTTTACACAGTGACATGACACTTAACAGGAGCTACATCTGAATGTTTCCAGTAAGGAGTCACTTGCATCACTAATTCCGAAAAGCTTACGTGTGACAAGTGGATTTTGGTCTGATGTGCTCCACAGTATGTATGATCTGTCACCTGGCTGATATGGGCACCAACTTTTACCTTACAAATATCTTGCAGTTGCTGTTACTAAAGTTAAGCGCTGTAGCGAACCTGCTATGCAGTGCCACTAGACTGTGACGTGACAGCTGGTGGGTGCTGAAAAAGAGCTCTAATCTATTCAAGCTACTAAAATAATGATGTCACTTTTGCAGTAACTCTTCTGTACTATTAGCATGATGTTTCCACTGTACAGTTTCATTTACAATTGAGGCTGAAACAGCTCGCTCCTAACTAGTAGCTCAGTATAAATTGTGACATATATTCAGGTAATGATTTGACATTGCAGAATGCCAGTTTTCATATATTATTCTATTGTTCTGGTTTTGACATTATCACCCACATCCTTTGCTCTGCAATTTCCAAAGCAGCACCAAGCCCCGATGCCAGGGGAGACACTCACTCACCATCGCACCTTGTTGATATTATGAGCGGACAGACACCTTTTATGCTTTATCTGCACATATGGCAAACCAGAGCATGCACAATGCAATGTTTCATACTTAACAACTACGTAAATAACATTTCCATTGCCATGAACATCTTTTGTCAGCCTGAGTGGTTAGAAATGGAACATATTATTCCATGGAATCGAAATGTTACATCATAGGTTCCCCCACTGAGATGAAAGATGTGTGATCCAACTTACTTGACTAATTACAAGCATCACATAATATTGAAAAATCTCAATGAAATAACCACAGTTTTAACTTTCATTCTATTATTATTATTATTATTATTATTATTATTATTATTTGTACATAAGGCCACTTAATACCAAATCAATTTTTATTTCTGCAAATAATAAAACATTTATGAGCATATTTCTTGACTCATAATCCCATACTTAAACTTTCTTTTTTCAGAATTTATGAGAGCTTAGCTTTCTCCTTTGCATTTTGATTTTAGACAAATATCTATTACATAATTCAGCTTGCTTAGATGAAAGATAGAGTGCCTCTTTAATAGCTTCATTTCACATTCATTATACTTTTTTCAAAATATTGATGTATACCTCTTCAACCATACAGTTCTTGAAACTTCCTGGCAGATTAAAACTGTGTGCCGGACCAAGACTCGAACTTGCACACTCCGCTGCAGAGTGAAAATCTCATTCTGCCTACAGGTCTTCATTACATGCTTAAATATAGTGAATGACTTTTCCATTTCGCATTTTACTGCTCTACGTGTACTAGATTTTTCTTGTGCTATCATCCAGTTGGTTTACACATACAGCATGTCATTTTTGTAGATAAAAACATGAGAGATATTTGCCCTGTTTAATCAGTCTGTCTCATTATTATAGTACTATTACTCAGAGGTAATTGCATTTATTTTGTTTTCATTTCATTGATTCCAACAAGATAAGTTTCTTAATTTAATAGGACAGAAAATGTTTTAAGTTCATCGTTATGATGAGTTAGATGCTGTCATTTTATTCTACACTACTTTCCACTATTTCAAATCTCAGATCTGTGGTAAGTCAAACATGTATGGAAACATAAATTCAAAGAATCATCACTGCCTTGGTAAGGCTATTAACCTTCAATTATTTTGGAGAGCACTTCTACAGTGTGACTAACAGTTATCGTACAGCTCTGCCTCTGTGAAAGTTGCACTTACACCTTCTTCTATGGGCAGATGCTGTTTAAATACCTTTTCATCTTTTTGATGTGTGTCACTTTATTAATCCCCCCATACAAAAACCGATTCAAGTCATTCCACCTATGGAGCCACCTGACTAAAAACATGGACCATTCTTTCTCTGGGTCCACCTGTCATGCTCTCCAATACATAAATAAAATTGGGCATGCACCCTCTTAAAATCTTTAACAGAATGCACGGCCTGTGACCCTTACCTGTATGCATTCCAAAGGTGAAGTTTCTCCATATCATATTGATTCTTCCCAGTTATTCCAAATATATGTTTCCTGACTCGTTCTTTGGAACCTTTTTACCTATACTCCTTCTAACACCATAACTTAAATATGCTTTATTAAACCACCCAGTAATGAACCTTGTCTCATGTTATTCCTCTTATATTCTTTTTACCATGAGTTACTAATAACATTCATACAAGCTTCTCTAAGAAGTCTTCACCTTCCAATAAACGCTTGTTGTCAGTGGCTGTTCACCAGGGAGCTATTTATTGCCACAAGATTATAATGTTATCTTTATTCTTTATTACTGAAGCAGTCACACACTGCTCATATTAAAAAGAATTACAAAATTGCAGTTCTCAAAGTCTCACATTTTCTTCATTTCTTAAAATGAATGCAGCTTCTTGATCTCATCTACATCTACATGGATACTCTGCACATCACACTTAAGTGCTTGGCATGAGGTTCATTGAACCACCTTCACAATAATTCTCTATTATTCCAATCTCAAACAGCACACGGAAAAAACGAACACTTATATTTTTCAGTGTGTGCTCTGATTTCCCTTGTTTTATTGTGATGATCATTTCTCCATATGTAGGTCAGTATCAACAAAATATTTTCACATACATTTGGTGACTGAGTTCTGTTGAGAATAATTCTAAGTTTGCTTAATCTCTATTTAACATTTCCAGTTTTTATAAAATAAGACATACCTACTTAACAGCTCATCAATCCTCCAATTTTGCACCTCTTAACAGAATATACTGGACTATGGCCTTAACGCAGAGGTAACACCATTTCCCATCAGATTCCTGAAGTTTAAGTGCTGTTGGGCTCGGCTAGCACTTGGATGAGTGACCATCTGGGTCTGCCAAGCACTGTTGGCAAGTGGTGTCCACTCAGCCCTTGTGAGCTCAATTGAGGACTCACTTGATATAAAAGTAGTGGCTCTGGTCATGAAAACTGGGAGAGCGGTGTGCTGACTATGTCCTCCCCCCCCCCCTCCCCCCCATATCTCTGCATCCAGTAACACCTATCTTCTGAGGATGACATGGCGGTCTTCTGAGACCTGTTCTGACAGAATTTTTTAATGTAATGAACTAATAACTATAGCTTTCTTATTTCATTTACTTAAAAGTTATTTATTCACTAGGACTCTTTCATCAGAGATAACTTGGCTGCTTTTTGTTATTTTCAAGCATCAGCTGTTAAGCAATCATTCATTAGTGACCTCTGACCAGAGGTAACAATAGTTTTAGTTTTATTTTACAGCTACAGTGGCCAAACAATTGACTCACAAAACTATTGCTTTTTCACTTGCATAGTAGGATGTTGTAGTCGAATTAGGGAATGGTTTCCTTTCCCTTCCTCGTCCCTCTGTTTACATGCTTTAAAAGAAATCTTAAATCTCTATGTTTTCTTAAGCAACATACGTTTATTGTTACCAAACACGTTATAGGTCTATGTAGAACCCTCATCTGTCATATTTACCTCTAGGATAGGCCAGCAGGAGATGGGTTTAGGTTAAAGGCAATGTGATAGAAAGAGCAAAAGAAACTACTCCAGGGAAAATGAAATGAGGAATACTAAAACAGTTACCATGGTCATCAGAAGGATGTCAACCTGCCGAACATGCAAAGACCACAGATTTCCCTGGGAATACAAATTTCTGTAACATTTCAGTATTATATAATTCCTTTTCTTGAACAGTCTCCAGGTCTCCTAAGACTACCACTTTTGGGTGAGAATGCCCACTATTTTTAATGGTCCACAACAACTCGGAAAAAATTTACTATCCTGTTTCTTTATATTTGGACTATAACGATAATCTTTAATCAGTTAGAGCTCATCATACTAATACTGCCTTCATAGTACCCATCACACTCCAGAGATGACACAGCATTCAGGTGCTAAGGCCACAGGTCCAGCAATCATCCTTAATATGCTTAACCTAACTGCTGATTCCTGACAACTGGAGGTGCTGCTCAATTTGTTCATCACTTAGTTCAAAACCTCTCCTTTAGCTTTAACCTACCATTAAATAAATAGGTAATAAGGCCACAGAGCCTCATGTAGGTGATAAAAGTAAATAAAATCACAAAAATTCAACCTATAGCTTTAAAATGAACCTTATGGCTTTCTCCAGTTCGATGACTGATTAACTTGAAGCACATTGCATCTGTAATGATCTTTATGTGCCCTCAACACAATATACAATAACTTCCTCCAGGATCAGGAGAATAGATACATGTTCAGTCTTTTCCTGCTTCTCTACTAAACTGTTTACTTCTTACAGACAGGTACATATTACCTACATAGCTTAGAATTTATTTATTTACACAGCATCTTCATTCTCCTACCAACAGTAGTTTACATAACAACTTAAAAAATTCACATCCAGTGCTTAAAACCTCTTTTAAATACCCATTGATGTTTATAATGAAATTTAAATCCAATACACCTATGAATATCGCTACTGGCAAGCATACTCCCGTACCCATCAGTGAACTCCCATTTCATATCTTCATCTGTGTATTCATTACATATTAAATATTTACCATACTTAGGTTATGATCATCATACATTTTACTAAGCACACTCAGACACCTAAATACTCTCTTAAAAGCTTGCGTCTTTTTTGTTTCTCTCTTTGAACTGTTCTTGAACCTCATCTCTGACTAACTCACACTGTTTAATTATCTCCATTTGTAACTCCTTAGGTTACTTTAATAAGGTTACTTCTATATTAGAAATTTTATCTACTTTTGTAGCTACCTCCTCCCATTATCCTTTTCATTCCCCCCCCCCCCCCCCCCCCTCCCCCCTTGGCTTTCTAAATTTGAGAAATTTTTGTTTGAGTTTTTTAATTCCTCCCTTTGAGCCTTAGTAAGAGCTACTAATTCCACCATCTTCCTAGTCCTAACTGGGATGTAATTTTAACAGCATTAGGTATAGCCTCGTTCATATTTAAATGGTGTCACTAGATTTTGACCTAACTTCCTCAACCCAGTGAAATGTATATGTGCTGTTTACAGCTCATCTAATCATGTGTACAGATAACTGTGCTGTGCTGATAATGTGTCACATGAAACTTCCTGGCAGATTAAAACCGTGTGCCGGACCGAGACTCGAACTCGGGACCTTTGCCTTTCCCGCCCGTGAAAGGCAAAGGTCCCGAGTTCGAGTCTCGGTCCGGCACACAGTTTTAATCTGCCAGGAAGTTTCATATCAGCACACACTCCGCTGTAGAGTGAAAATTTCATTCTAATGTGTCACATGTTGGCTGCACTGTTGTGCTGGTCAGCTGCTGCAGGAATGCTTTCATAGATCTCTGCTGCCATTGTAATCTCCAAATCACACTGCATACTCTACTCACATGCTAAAGGTTACTAAAGCACACGAATATCTTTCACTGTTGACCTGATTGCTACAGTCAACTAACATCCTTTGTCCAACTCCTTTTAATAATTAACACTTTTTGGTATAAACCAAATTAAACTTATTTCTTCTTAAATGTTCAAATTAATTGAAGCAACACTACTTCATGTGACTGCTTATTTTTTCTCAGTTATAACTTGGATTGCTCTGGGCAACATTGTATCTTCTTGCATTATTTTCATCAAAATTCTTGGAAATTCTCTTCTTCTTCTTCTTCTTCTTCTTCTTATTATTATTATTATTATTATTATTATTATTAAAGCTCTCTTCTTTCAGCACCATTAATTTGTATCCTATCATGGTTGCCGAATGAAATGGACCAAGTGGGGTTTTAGTATGATACATTCTGTTCCGTGCACAATCTCTGACCCAGTTGTTACGTGTGCCAACTTTTACCTTACAAATGTCTTGCAGTCACCATTCTTGAAGTTATTCTCTGTAATGGGAATGCTATGCAGTGTCACTAGACTATGAAGTGAGACTTCTTCAGCTTTTGTAGTGGGTGGGTGCTGGCCAATCTATTCAAGTCATTAAAATGACATAGCTACTTTCACGGTAACTCTTCTGTATTGTTAGTGTGATGTTTTCACTGTACAACTCCATTTACAATTGAGGGAGAAACACATCTCTCATAAATGGTAGCTCAACATAGATTGCAACATGAATGATTTGACAGTTCTGAATTATAATTTTCATGTATTTTTCAATTGTTCTGGCACTGTTATCGCGCATGACCTTTGCTCCATGACTCCCAAGGCACAGCCAAACTGTGGTGCCAAAGCGTAACCAGCCCTTCCCAACAGGTGGAGATGCTCACTTGCCATTGTGCCTTGTAGATGTTCTGAGCTAATGCCTTTTACACTCTAACTGCACATACGGCAAACCAGACCTCTCACTGTGGGATGCTTCACACTTACAACCACCTAAATAATGTTTCTGATTTCCAGGATCATCATTTGTTGGCCTGAATGGTTAGGAGTGGAGCACGCTATTTCATAGAATCGGCATGTTAGACCACAAAGCACAGTTCTGTCTGTCCATTTCCTATGATTTCCAATATTTTTACTAGGTTTTTTCAGGTTAAATGTTTTCAAACCACAGAGTTGCCAGATAACTGTAGACACAGGTGCAAAAATTGATGGATAAACAAAAAAAGGCATCTTGACAATCACTGAGGGTAAAAATTAAGATAAATTTGGACTCTTACATCAAAATGTCAGAAGACTGTAATTAAAAAAGATGTGCTTCTCATCTCACATTTGAAAATTGAGAAATCAAAAAGTATTTCTACAAATGTATTATGCAAAACAGAACAGTATTTGGAATTCACAGAATTGGACACATGCAACTAGATGGTTACAAGTTAAACCACATACCAAAAATGTGAAGCGCTTAGAAGGGAAGGAGAAGACAAAACTAAATTTCACAGGTTAGAGTATATCCAATGTTATTTCAGTGATAACAAAATCAAGTCAAATTTACAAAGCTGGAGCCCATTATTTTATCAATATAATGTTGCACACCTGCTGGCCTGGATGCATGCATTGATTCAGTTGGAAAGGGTGTCATAAAGTGACTGTAACCTCTCCTGGAGCAATCTGGCTCACAACTGTTGTAGCTGGTCCCTTGTATCCTGGATGGAGTTGACGTCATAGTTGATTCCATACAAGTTCAATTTGTAACAGAGTAGGGGATATCACTGGCCACAGAAGTATGTCAACATAATGCAGACACTTCACAGCAACATGTGCGATGTTTTGACGAATATTGTACTGCTGAAAAATGGCACCACAATATTGTTGCATCAAGATAATACAGGAGGATGTAGGATGTCAGTGACATACCATTATGCCATCAGAATTGTGATTGAGGCAATTCACTGCCAGTTGTTATCTGAAGCCATACTCAGTGGCTCCCCACATCATGATATCAGGAGTAACACCATTGAGTGTCTTCAAAACATCGGGATCTCTCTCCAGATCATCACCATACTTATCAACTATGCTCACCTAGAGTACTGCAGAATTGTGATTCATTGTTGAACATAATGTGATACCATTCTACTGCAGTCCATGCTTCCTGGTCATGGCACCACTTCATTTCAGCTGTTTCTGTTGTAATGTTAACAGTTGCTTACGCGTGGGGCAGTAGTTCACTTGTCCGGTTGCTGCTAGTCTCTGACTAATGGTGCGAGATGACACACAATATTGTAAGGATTCCATTACTTGTTCTCGGGCAATGGCCTGAGTAGCAATATACAAATAGGAAAGCTCAGCCATTCTGGCCATAGGTGGATCAGTCAGAGCCAACTGACCACCATGTCATCCATCAGCCATTGGCATCATTTGGATGTGGTATGGAGGGGTATGTGAACACCACTCTCCCAGCCACTATTGAATTAGCAGACCTGGAGCCACTACCGCTGAGTCAAGTAGTTCCTTAATTATCATCATGAGGCTGAATGGAACAGTCCAGTCCTCTCACCCAGGAAAAATCCCTGGCAGTACTGGGAATTGACCTGGATCCCCCACATGACAGCCTCCTCGCTACAGAGACGGATTATATACAAAAAATGTAGAATAAATTTTAGGCCATAGGTCTAAATGAGTACTGCATTTAATAACTCTTATTAGAGTGCTGTGATTTAGTAAGAGTTTTGAGAATATACATGACAGGAGTTTTGAGAATATACATGATAGGATATTTAACAGTATTCAAGACCCTATCCACACCCCACTCCTCCCTCCGCCCCCCCCCCCCCTTCCCCCACACACACATAGGAAATATTTTAAATTTCATTAGGCAATTAGAGACAGTGTTAATAAGACTGCAGGGAAGAGAGGGCTTTATTTAATGTAACAGAACAGCTTTACTCAATACTATAAGCATTCTTCACCATGTTATAAAAATACTAAAATCTGCCCACACACGCAAAAAATTCAAAATGTAATTTGGATCATTATTAGGCATGAAATCAATACAGCTTGGTATGGCAAATGCTCTTTGATTCTGTGATAATAATAATTAGAATGCAGTTGAAATCACTGGCAACTAAATTTCATTCAATTCTTCATAACATTAACTGAAACAATTTTTATCATTACATTATTCATAGTCATTGACAGCTCAAACATATGGTGAGTAATGGCACCCCTCAGGAAAATGGCCACAAGGCATAATAATAATAACCTTATGCAGAGTATGGACCTGTGTTCCTCATTCAACATTTTGAAGAGGCTGCTGTGGCACCAATGAGAGAGCAGGGTGAACCAGGTGCAGACTGGAAAAAACAATGCATATCATGTGGCCTCAGAGGTCGTAACTGGATCATTACACTGAATGACAGAGAAAGCTGAGAAGAGCTGCCATGCTCATGAAATGTCAACAAAACCCTCAATCTACAGCACTGTCCACAGAACGGATGGTCGAATGGAGGGCTTGAACTAATGACTTCAAAGGTTCTATGTCAAGCTAGGCTGTGGTTTTGTTGACATGTGCCACAGGGTAAAGAACTGTAGATTCCCCCTAAATCCACCAAGGTAGAAACTGAAGCTGCATGTGAGATTGTTTGGGCAGGACTCAGTATCAGGGATGGCCATAAAATGATTATTGGATCCTTCTGTCACCCACCAGACTCATCTCCTGCTGTAACCAAAAACCTTAGAGAAAACCTCAGTTCACTCATACGTAAGTTCCTCTGTCATAAAGTAATCATCGTTGGAGACTTTAATCATCCAGCAATTAATTGAGAAAATAACAGTTTTGTTAGTGGTGGGCATGATAAGACATCCTGTGAAACTGTACTAAATACCTTCTCTGAAAATTACCTAGAATAGATATTTAAGAACTCCACTCATGGTGAAAATACATTGAATCTAATGGCAACAAATAGACCTGACCTCTCTGAGGATGTCCACATCGAAACTGATATCAGTGACCATGATGTGGTTATGGCAACAATGATTACCAAAGTAAAAAAGAACAACTAAAACAAACAGAGAGATATGTTTGTTCAGTAAACTTGATAAAAAATCAGTAGTGTCATATTTCAGTGAAGAACTTGAAACTTTCAGCAGAGTGCAGCAGCGTCTAGAGTAACTCTGGCTCAGGTTTAAAAGAGTAGTTGATCGTGCACTGGATAGATATGTACCCAGTAGAACAATTCATAATGGTAGGGAATCTCCATGGTATACAGTCACTGTAAAGAAACTTCTAACAAAACAGAGATTACTGCCTAATAAGTGCAAAACGAAGGCCAGGGCTGTAGACAGACAGATGCTGAATGAAATGCATTCGGCTGTCAAGAGAGCAAAGTTTGAAGCCTTTAATGACTAGCAGAATATTGTCACAGAACCCAAAGAAATTCTGGTTGTATGTAAAGGATGTTAGTGGCACCAAAGTTAGTGTCCAGCCCTAGCGAATGAGACAGTAACTGAAATTGAGGGTAGCAAAGCAAAAGCTGAAATACTTAATTCCATTTTCAAATGTTCCCCTTGCAAAGGAAAACCCAGGAGAACTGCCCCAATTTTAATCCTTGTACCACTGAAAAGATGAGTGAAATAAGTGTAAGTGTCAGTGACGTTGAGAAATAACTGGAATCGTTAAAATGGAAAAAACTCCAGGCCCAGGTGAAATCCCTATCAGATTCTATAATGAATTTTCAACTGAATTAGTATCTCTTCTAACTATAATCTATTGTAGATCCCTCGAATATAAAACCATGCCCAGTTCTTGGAAAAAGTCAGGGTCTACAAGAAGGGTAGCAGAAGTGATCCACAAAACTACCATCCAATATTCTTGACATTGATTTGTTGTAGAATCTTAGAACATTTTCTGAGCTCAAACATAATGAGGTATCCTGAACAGAATGACCTCCTCAGTGCCAACCAGCAGGGATTACGAAAACACTGACAATGTGAAACCCAACTCGCACTTTTCTCACATGACATACTGAAAACTTGGATCAAGCAAACTTGTTAAATGCAGTGTTTCTTTATTTCCGAAAAGCATTTGACTCAGTACCACACCTTCACTTATTGTCAAAAGTACAATCATAGCGGAATCCAGGGAAGTGTGTTGGGACCTTTTCTGTTCATATTGTGTATGAATGACTTCGCAGACAATATTAATAGCATAAGCAGGCTTTTTTCAGATGATGCAGTAATCTATAATGAAAAACTATCTGAAAGAAGCTGCATAAATATTCAGTCAGATCTTGGTAAGATTTCAAGATGGTGCAGAGATTGGCAATTTGCTCTAAATGTTCAGAAATGTAAAATTTTTCACTTCACAATACGAAAAAAACCTAGTATCTTATTAAAATTACCAAATATGCAGCAACCAGTCACAAAATCATGTTTTATTTATTCACTTTTGCAAATCGATTTCAGCTGATTAACAGCCATCATCGGTGCTTTCAACCAATATGTACCCTGAGTAGTAATACTGTAATAAGCAGAGGTCAAACATAAAGTGAGTCACTTTTGGAATCAGCCAACTCATGCAAATACCTGGGTGTAATGCTTTGTAGGGATATGAAATGGAATGATCACATAGGTTCAGTTGTGGGTAAAGCAGATGGCAGACTTTGGTTTGTTGGTAGAGTGCAGGGAAAGTGCAATCAGTCTACAAAGGATATTGCTTACAAGTCAGTAGTGTGAACAGTTCCTAGATTATTGCTCATGTGTAAGGGATCCTTACCAATAGGACTAACAAGGGATATTGCAAGTATACAGGGAAGAGCAGTGCAAATGGTCACAGATTTATTTAATCCATGGGAGAGTGTCACAGAGATATTGAAGGAACTGAACTGGAAGACCCTTGAAGATAGTCATAAACTATCCCGAGAAAGTCTATTAACAAAGGTTCAAGAACTAGCTTTAAATGATTATTCTAGGAATGTACTACAATCCCCTATGCCTCACTCACATAGACATCATGAGGATAACAGTAATTACTGCACACACAAAAGTGTTCAAACAATCTTTCTTCCTGCACTCCATACATGAGTGGAACAGGAAGAAACTCTAATAACTGGTACAGTGGGATATAACCTCTGCCAAGCACCTCACAGTGGTTTGCAAAGCATAGTTGCAGATGTCAATGGATCAGGTTAGGATCCCTACCCTGGTAACTGACTTCATGTACAGTCCACAAAAGAGTTTGCTTAGATTAGGCATTTCTTCATTCAGAGCCAATAATGAAGCTGTGTAAGACCCCAAAGTATTAGCATAACACAGCTGGGACTATTAAAATCCTGGTGATCTGTTGGCAGAGTGTTAGAACCAAAGTCCCAGGTTTGAAGTAAGTCTAAAAGCAGTGAAGCTCACATAATGTTAAGTACAGAAAGCTGGATAAAACCTGAAGTTAACGGTACTGAGGTTTCAGATGTCAATTTAAGTGTATGCTCATAGACAGGTTGATGGGAAATGAATGTAGTATATTTGTAGCAGTAGAAGAGAAACAAATCCACTGAGATAGAAATTGTAGCTGGATGTGAGATTGTTTGGGCAAAACCCAGTATCACCATTGGACATAAACTTATATTTGAGCCTTCTACTGGCCACTAGGGTCATCCCCAGAATAAGCAAAATGTTGAGACAAAACCTCAGCTCACTAATATTTATGTTCGCCAGTCACAATGTTATCATTGTAAAGAAACTTATTCATTCAACAACAGAGTGGGATAATTAAAGTTTTGTAAGTAGTGGGTATGATAAGACATCTTGCAATACCCAATACTTTTTTCGAAACCTGCTCAGAATAGACAGTTTGGAACCTTACTTATCTCAGAAATATATCAAATCTAAAGGTGTCTAATAAATCTGAGCTCTTTGAAGAAATTCACATTGAAACAGGTGTCAGTGAACACGGGGTGGTTGCACGATTACTAAAGTGCAACTATAACAATCAAACAATGGAAAATCCAGGACAGAAAGTGACAATATTATGAGAAGGAAAGTTGCTACTCACCATATAGCAGAGATGCTGAGTTGCAGATAGGCACAACATAAAGACTCTCACAATTTAAGCTTTTGGCCATCCAGGCCTTCACCAACAGCACACACACACACACACACACACACACACACACACACACACACACACACACACACACACACACGCGCGCGCGCAACTCGCACACACAACTGCAGTGCAGTGCAGTCTCAGGCAACTGGTTTCAGTTGCCTGAGACTGCAGTCGTGTGTGCAAGTTCTGTTTCTGTGTGTCTGTTGTTTATTGTTGACAAAGGCCTTGATGGCTGAAAGCTTTAATTGTGAGTGTCTTTTTGCTGCACCTATTTGAGACTCAGCTTCTCCGCTATATGGTGAGTATCAACTTTCCTTTTCATAAAGTGCAACTACAGAAAGTCGGAAGATTTACATATTTCATAAACTAGATAAAGAGGCAGTAGTATTGCATCTCAGTGAAGAACTCTAGAACTCTATACCTTTAGCTATGGGCATGAACATGTAGAGGGACAGGAATTCAACTTTAGAATAACTGCAGTTCAACTTAGAATAGTGGTTGATGAAGCACTGGATTCAAATGTACCTAATGGAACAGAATGTGATGGTAGGGACTCCCCCCCCCCCCCCTGTTGTGTACCAGAACTTTGTGTCACATGTAAAGGCACACAAGTTAGTGTTTAGACATTCACAAATGACACAGGAACTGGAACTGAGGTAAGCAGTGCAAAAGAAGAAATGATTAACTCCATTTTCAAATTGAGGAGTACAGCCTCAGTTTAACTTTCACACCATTGCAAAGATGAGTGATACAGATGTTAGTCTCAGTGGTGTTAAGTAATTACTAAAACTGAACAAGTCCCCAGAGTCCCTATGATTATATACAGAAGTTGGAAACTGAGGTGACAACTGTTTTAAACATAATATACAACAGATCTCTTTAATAAAAGAAGTTCCCCGTTTAGTTGAAGGAAAGTACAGATCATGCTCATCTATAAGAAAGGTGGCAGAAATGATCCCCTAAAGTACCATCCAGTATTACTGATTACTGACATCCATCTGTTTTAGAATCTTAGAACACATTATGAGCTCAAACATAATGAGGCATCTCAAACAGAATGACCTCTATGCCATCAGCATGGATTCTGAAAATATCAGTCATGTGAATCCCAGCTCATACTTTTTTCATATGACATCCTGAAAGCCATGGATCAAGGCAATTAGGAAGACACAGGATTTCTTGATTTCTGAAAAACATGCGACTCAGTGCCACATCAACACTTATTGACAAAAGTTAAATCACATGGGGTATCAAATGAAATCTGTGACTGAACTGAGGATTCTTGGTATAGAGTACGCAGTATAATGGAGAGTCATTGACAAAGGTAGAATTATGTCATGCATGCCCCACACTGGGACTCTTGCACTTAATGTTGTACCTACATTAATAACTAGGCAGGCTATAAAATAGTGATCTTAGATGACAAAGTGATCTATGATACAACATTATCAAGGATTACAGCTTCACAACAGAAGATATAGAGACAATAACAAAACAAGTGTGTGACAGTTTACATAAAGTAGTGACTTTTTCCCAAGCACTCTTTATTTTGTTATGTTCATACTGTAATAACCTTTCAGATCTACATTTTAGAAGGTTTGGGGGGGGGGGGGGGGGGCGAATTATTGTAACTTTTTATATGAAATTCCAATACACTTGACTAGTCAGTTAATTGAAATTAAATAAAAATAATAATCAGATACTCTGGAAGCGAAGATCAACATATCTTAATCAGAGTTATTTCTCACCTTTGGGGCAAATGAGTAAAATTATGCTGTATTTATGCTCATTTGTTTATGCTTTGGGGGCCACTATCTCAATCTGAGTTACTTCTCGCCTTTGCGGCAGGTAAGAAAACTATGTTGTATTTAGTTTCGTTTTTGTATGACACTACCATAGAGAAATGTTTTACTTCAGAACCTAGCACTGATAACAGATAACAATATGCATAATTAGGAATCAGGATTCTATCTGAGAACTCTGAATTTGTACTTATGCAACAGTACATACACTCATTTTTAGTGGTTGATTTGTAAGAAATGAGATTCTGGCACTGTGACCTTCCAGGGGATGTTTTTGAAATTTAGACTTTTTAACACGTTATCTTAATTATTTTCTGAGCATTTTAAAAGTGTGAATACAATATTTGTTTCACATTACTTCAACTGCAGCAAAAGTTCTATCATACCACATCTCAAAATCAGCGGTTCTGAATCCCCCCCCCCAGACACATTGGCATGGCATAACAACAGTGCGTATCATCACAAATCATGCATTCCTCATTTTTTAATATTGTAGAGGGCAAAATAAATATTTTTCAAATTGATTTCAGTAACAATGATACAAGAGGCAATTTTTACAAAAGAAATAAGTTTTATACTCTGGTTTACGACATAGAACATTAATTGACTGATATTTCATTTAGACCTCTAAGAATTTTTTCTTCCAAATTTGAATTCATAAGTGAGTAATGGTATCATCAAATGTGTATATCTGGAACTTCTGTTTCTTTCCAAGTTAGTTATATAATAAGCTTTTAATCTCAAATGAGCATTTCACAGATTTAAATTACATTTATTTATGACAATGTTTTTTTTCCTACCACACCTTTGCATTTAATGCATTATTACTTCTTTACACTCCATACTGTAAATTTTTTTCTTGTTTAGGATCAAGCCTTGTGTCCTGGGACAATGATGGTGGAAGTCTTTCAAATCACAAACGGTCAGATGAAGTCACAGAAAATACCACAGTTACACGTTACATCTATATCAAGCATTCTGATTTACCAGTTCGAATATTCAAGGAAACATCAGTGTGAACATATCAACTATTACATTCCTTTTACAACAGACCCTTCTCCTGATTTATCACTTCTCATGTTAGCATACTTCTTTCTTTTAGAGCAACTATGTTAGTTAATACTTAATTTGAAACATACTAAATATTCTAGTCAAATTAGGATTGTAAGTCTGAAGTGTAAGTAAAGCTCCAGTCAGTCATATGCTAGCAACAATAATTAAAAAGTGAAAACAAAGATCTACATTATGGATCTGCCTTGCCTTGACATAATGCAATCTTAGGTACATGAATGCCATATGTGCAAACCATAAAACTGAAAAGACAAGATAGTACCTGAATTCATCTTTAAGTGTCAGTGTTTTTGGAAAGCATATATAGTATTTGATTTTCTGTAATGTAATTAAACTTATGATCATACAATGAAGTCTTACATGACTGGCTGTCTCAACTATTGGTAAATCTTCTAGGTTATATGGCTCTGGCCCATGAAACTTTTCTTTTCTTAATATTTCCACCAGAGTTGAGCTGAACATCTTCAGAGTTCCTACTCATTCCACTGAGTTGGCAAGTCTTGCCAGAATGAGTAGCACTTCTGAAGATGTTCAGTGCAATTCTGGATGAAGACGAAATGTTAGGAAAATTGCAAATAAGCACTGTGTGATTGAAAATATCTGCTTCAGTTGTAACTTCGTCTTATTATAAACATGACTGATTTTGGGAAAATCGTATTCACATTTTCAGGTGTACAAATTTAGTAGTCAGTTGCTAGGTGGTCACATGTTACAACAGGTTGAACTGTGGAACAGGTGGATGTGGTGGCGTGGTAACACTTCACAACCACTACTAAATTTGTGCAACTGAAGATGGGAATATAATTTTCTTGAAACCAGTCATGTTTAAATTGAAACAAAGTTGCAACTGAAGTATTTTCAATCTCACCATGCAGTCCTGTTGCAGATTTTCCATTAACAAAATCTTATGCAAATAATCAGGTTGTGAATAACATCAGAAACAAATGTTCAATATCCATAGCGAACACATTATGCCCAACCACAAACGTACAGAAATTACTGTAAATGGGAGATATAATTTTACAATAGCACTTTCTTGTACAGTCCTGCACCACAGTGATCTGCGAAGAGTAAGTGCTGAAAAATATTCATTTCACTTCTAACACAATGTAAGATTCACTTTTTAATGGAAAAAGTGGTTTATATGTTGACAGGAAACTGAAAACATATTCAACAATGCGCCACTTTGTACACAGTTCTTTTAACTAAGAAATCTGCCATGAACATTCTAAACTTTAAAGAGTCTTTGGTGCTTTTTCTTTTTAAGGTATCATAAGGGATGCAAAAAAACCAGCATGAGAGCCTGCATTGTATGATTTCAACAGCCTGTTTCTTCATAAATTCTCAATATTTCACTTTATATTAATTTAAGATGTTTTTCTGTATCTTACATTCCTGCAGAGATTACAAGGAATTCCATTTTCTGATTATTCCCCCATTTTTTCTCCAAACCTTCCTTAGTGTAAACCACAGTTAGAGTAACACTTGAATCTGCTATCGGTGCCTCATTTATTTCATTTGAATTCTTTGGTTTATTCATATCTGTTCATTTACTTAGTTGAGATGATTGGTGTCCAGATTTTTTTCCAAATTCTAAATGTGTTGTGCTTTCTATTCATTCATTAGCCTATGATAGTTTATTTTATCTCATTATTTTGTTTCCTTATGCCTCATTGATGTCTCTCAGATACAATGCACATATTCATCTCTCAGTTCTTCCTTCAGCACTAATACTTGTATTTATAAAACATTATTGTCGTATATGGCACTTCACATAAAATATTTCTCCGAGAAACGTCTCTTATACTGCTGTGGACTCCTTTTGCCCTAAAAAAGGGTTATTATACACTGTTGTGTTTGTTTATTTATTTTAATTTTGCTGCTCACCTTTGTTAAACACACTGAAACAATTTTGGACCTATTTAGTTCTTACAATCTGTAAATAACAGTTATAACATCAATAACAGTTTGTTGCATCCTTAGTTCCTGCAACGATTTATTCATGAAACATCTGTTTACATTACTCCCTGGGTTAAGATAAGCTTAATATAGTCATAGTAGCAGACAGTGCTTTTTGTGGCAGTACTTATTACTTATACTTGTTCTTACTCTATGTCCCCGTAGGATGGAAATTGTATTATTACTGTCTTTTTGCTGGCTTTAAAATACTTTGAAGATGTAAACAGGTGAGAAATGTGAATGAGATATTACAGAAATGGTATGTAACACTAAACATAATCAGAACATTCTATTTAATAATAAATCCAAGATTTAAAGCTTGTATTATTACCATAGCAAATTTATTGTAAAATAAGTAATGTTTGTTGTTTCTTTGCAATGCATTTACAATGTACGAGGATAATTTTCTTCCTTGCACCCAGAAGTAATAACTTAGTTCTGTTATAAATAAAGTGTTTAGCATATATGCCACTAGTTAAAATATGTAAGAAAACAGGATTAAGAAAAAATATAATTGTTGAAGATGTGAACCGTAATATTTCAGGTTTCAGACTTTAAAGAGCAGGCTAGTCTCTAGTATTGTAAGCAAGTATTGTTATAGGCTGTTAATCATTTCTAATTTGTTATGTGTAGGATAAGTTTTTTTGTGCAACTTAAAGGAAATGTATCTAGTCAGACAAATAGTCAAAATGCTTTTCAGCATATTTACATGTTTGTGTCAGGGGAAAAAAATGTCGTGTAATTTTTGTTGTGGAACTGTCCATCTCATTAGTGTCTATAATAGAGTAGAATCTCCTGTTATTAGTGTCTTTGGTTTAGCTATATGGCTTATACACCAAGACATATTTTGTATATTCATTCTCAAACTATGTACAAAATTTCTGTAAGATGCCTGGGCATTTAACATTGCTTAAGTTACAGAACAATTATACTTTACTTTTGTTTCTGGATTTTTTTAAACATAACAGTTTAATTTTCTAGTTCAAACAGGTGATAAGACTTCTTGTATTGATTATAAATTATCTTTGTTCTACAACTTTTACCGGATTTTTTAATCACTGCTTGTATGTGTTCATGATAGAGTCTTAGAAATCATTCATTGGCAAAGCTATCAGATAAGATCTTAGTTTTGATGAGACAGTACAGAGAGAAACAAATTCTCTGGCTGCAATTAGTAGCTTTACACAGTAACTAAATCCCAAAGGAAGATTTGTTTATAATCATCACTTCGGTTAAATTAAGGTCTTTCATGCCCATTTTTCTTTTCATGGTACAAATTCAATCACTGACTTATTTGATTGGTATTTTATAGGATACAATAGTAAACTCTAACGAAATCACACACTAGGAGATGGGGTTGGAGGATACAGAAGCACTGCAGAGAAGTAGTAAAATACCTCCTGAGGTAAAAACAACATTCAACTCCAAACTCATTAATGGGGCACACACATAATATGGGGGGGTACAAAGGATGTAATGATTCATATTTATAACTTGCATTTGTTAACATGTTTCTACCTTTTTTTCCTGGCTGGATTGAAGTGCACTGGCCCTTTACAAATTCATAATAGGTATCATGTGATTTTGTGCATAAAACTTTTGTTAAAGGAGGAATGTGAATATTTTGTTGCCTTAGAGCCTTTTCAACAGTTTTGGGTGACTAACTGAAGCATTCAAGAAGCATTTATTTCCAATCTTCATCTTTAATGTGCTGCCCTGGACTGTAACATTTCATAATCCATTTTGTCACTGAGAGCTAAATAATACAAATAATGCTACTGTGCATTCAATTTATATGCTACAAACCAATGTTTTGCTGTCCACTGTTATATGGTAGACTTGTATAGTGAAACTTTGTGTATTATACTGCATTTGTATGTGTAGTTAGTGAGCAATCTCAGGGTACACAGTGAACCGGTGTGTACTTGCTTGTGGTTTCTGTATGTGAACGAGTTTCATTGGAAAATTAACAGTAATACAGAAAAATATTCATTCGGGATGGAGACAAACAAGAAAACTTCTGTTTTTGTTATTAGCAGTAAATCATTTCCATATGCATTTATGGCTAAGTCTGCAAGTTATCTTAAATTCTAGTATTCATGCTTCTTAAGAAATCTTTCTTTCTTATTAACTAACATATATTCATATATATAAAGCTGTACAAGATATTAGTGTCTTTTCTCTTATGTACTTCAGGTCTGAAACCATAATTTAAATTTCTTTATTTCTAATATTATCTTACATGATTTCTTGGTTACTATTGTCTGTCATTAAACACATGCTCAAAGCAATAAATAAAGATTGAACAATATATAAAATAAATCATCACAAGCTTAGTTAATCAAAAATCAATGTTTCCTGGAAAATTTTAAGTGTATAAGCTCTCGTGTAACATGAAATTTTGCTACAGTCTTGAAAACTTAGTGTTATTTTTCTCATTTATTGCTGTGTTTTCTTTGTGCTAGATAACACATTACACACATAGTCAAATAAAAGTAAAAAAGGACTCCTGCTTATCTGTTAACAGCCAACAGAAGATTAACAAAAAGTGTCACAAATGCTTTCAGAACAAAACCAAATGTTCCTTCAAAGGGGCGGGGCGGGGGGGGGTTTGTTGAGAGAGAGAGAGAGAGAGTTAGGAGTTAGGAGAAAAAGGATTACAACCATTTGCAGTTACTTTCCTCCACTTCTTACAGATTTTTAAAGAAATTAGATTCAAAACAGGATTTCTTTAATTCTTTGGTTTTTCAGAATTATCTGATTAGTTAATACAGACTTTTGCAAAGTAATCTGTATTTGCATCTCATAAAACAACATTTATTCCACTTTTCTAATGTTTATGTGGAGCAAAGTTTCCCTGCACTGGGGATGCCTTGCACCAGATGTCTAAATTACAGTAAAGATAAGGATTCCAGAGGTCTGGAACAATGTTTACCCACAGAACTGAAGGAAAGCAGAAACAAATTTTATTACCAGGTTACAACTGGAAGATTTAACAGAAAATGTAGTCAACTTTGCCGGCTATTAGCTCTAGTATCCATCAAGCTCTGGCACAGGGAAAAAAAGCCACACTTCCTAAAAACCCAGAATTCTAAACCTTTCACCTGGTTCAGATTCATTGATGACATCTTTGCTATCTGGATTGAAGGTGGGGATACCCTATTCACATTCCTCCAGAACCTCAACAACCTCTCCCCCATTTGCTTCACCTGGTTCTGCTCAATCCAACAAACCACCTTCCTAAATGTTGACCTCCAGTGGCCGAGCAGTTCTAGGTGCTTCAGTCCGAACTGCGCTGCTGCTACGGTCTGTAATGCACCTCTTTCTCCGGGGGACAAATATTAATTATTATCAGTAGTAGTATATTAAGCTACAAATTATCATTTTAAACCTGTGTGGTCTCCCTGGTGTGCCTAGTCGACCACCAGTTCCCGTTATGCTGTTCACTCTAACAACAGAGCACATACAGGGTTGAAGACATGGAGAAAGATAGGTATCATCACAATTTGAATTTAGAGTAATATAACTTTCTTACCTTTATTGGTCATTGTTGCACGCTCGTCCTCCAGTGATGAATCTCGCCATCCGCTGTTTGTTAAATCAATTTCAGGTCCAGGGTGTGTATTTTGCTGCGTAAGAACTGACACATAGTTAAACTTCCAACTTTTATTTTATAAATGCTGATCATGACGATATTCAATAATTTTCAATGTAACAGCATTTCCAATACATCATTTCGTTCCCTCTATCCTTGACCTTCTCAAAGCATGCGCATTACAAGACATCTCAACACCAACTGCCCATTGTCTCTACACCCGCCAACAACTGGCTCCTATTTGACACCCGTCAACAACCGGCTCCTGTTTGCAGAGCTTACAAACTGTGCAGTACTGCCAATCTTGGTTGTATATTGATATTTTACACATCGCACATATACCTATATGAAAAACATGGTATGAAAAATGAAAAGTGTTTATAATATAGTTCTGTGGCAATATACCTCATTATTGTCGTCATATCAAGGGTTTTGTAACAAAATAATAATATTTCACTTTATGCTTACGTAGTTAAAGTTCACTTACTTCTTCAAGTTGATTGACGGCACCGCACACCTCGCCAGCCGGTGGTATCAGTAGTTTCAGTAGTCCGTTACATTACAGGTCGCAGGTTCGAAACCCGCCTCGGGCATGGATGTGTGTGATATCCTTAGGTTAGTTAGGTTTAAGTAGTTCTATGTCTAGGGGACTGATGACCTCAGATGTTAAGTCCCATGGTGCTTAGAGCCATTTGAACCATTTGTTGACCTCCACCTCAGAGATGGCTACAACAGTACCTCCATCAATATCAAACCTATTAACCACCAGCAATACCTCCACTTCGACAGCTGCCACCCATTCCATACCAAGAAGTCCCTTTCGTACAGCCTAGCCACCTGTGGTCATTGCATCTGCAGTCATGAGCAATCCCTCTCAAAATATACTGAGGGTCTCACTGAAGCCTTCTTTGACCATAATTATCCTCCCAACCTTGTACAAAAACAAATCTTCCATGCCTTATCTTTCCAGTCTTCCACTGCCTCCCAAAGTCCCACAGTCCAGCCACAGAGGAGCATTCCCCTCATTTCTCAGTACCATCTGGGACTGGAGCAACTGAATTACATTCTCTACCAGGATTTGGATTACCTCGCGTAGTGCCCTGAAATGAGAAATGTCCCGCTCACTATCCTTCCCACCTCTTGTACAGAGGTATTCTGCCGTCCATCGAACCTACACAATATACTCATCCATCCTTACACAACCCCTGCTCCCAATCCCTAACCTCATTGGTTCATACCCCTGTAATAGACCTAGATGCAAGACTTGTCCCATACATCCTCCTACCATCACCTACTCCAGTCCAGTCACTAACATCACCTATTCTATCAAAGGCAGGGCTACCTGTGAAATCAGTCATGTGATTTACAAGCTAAGCTGCAACCACTGTGCTGCATTCAATGTAGGCATGACAACCAACAAGCTGACTATCCACATGAACGGCCATCGACAAACTGTGGCCAAAAATCAAGTGGACCACCCTGTTGCTGAACACGCTGCCAAACATGATATTCCTCATCTCAATGACTGCTTTACAGCCTGTGCCATATGGATCCTTCCCACAAACACCAGCTTTTCTGAATTGCGCAGGTGGGAATTTTCCCTGCAATACATCCTACATTCCCGTAACCCTCCTGGCCTCAACCTTCATTAGTCACTGTCCTCACCCATCCAGCCCCCTCCCTGTTCCCATTCCAGCACTACACAGCTGTCATGTCACCGCCACACCTAGTCTTGTAATTTCTTTTTATTTCTCTCCTTTCTGCTACTTACCCCACTCCCATCATGCACTGGTGCTGCTGCTCACAGTGTGGTTTCAGTTGTCTGAGACTGCAAATGTGTGTGCAAGTTGTGTTTGTGTGAAAGTGTGTGTGCGCGCATGTGTGTATGTGTGTCTCTTGCTGACAAAACCGAGCGAGGTGGCGCAGTGGTTAGCACACTGGACTCGCATTCGGGAGGACGACGGTTCAATCCCGTCTCCGGCCATCCTGATTTAGGTTTTCCGTGATTTCCCTAAATCGCTTCAGGCAAATGCCGGGATGGTTCCTTTGAAAGGGCACGGCCGATTTCCTTCCCCATCCTTCCCTCACCCGAGCTTGCGCTCCGTCTCTAATGACCACATTGTCGACGGGACGTTAAACACTAATCTCCTCCTCCTCTTGCTGACAAAGGCCGTAATGGGCGAAAGCTATAATTGTGTGGATATTTTTGTTGTGCCTATTGTGACTCAGCATCTCCACTATACAGTTAGTAGCAACTTTCCTTATCTAATATAGTTACATTCCATCCTGGATTTTCCGTTGTTTAATTTGAACCTACCTTCTTGATTTGCTCATTTTAAACTGCTATTCAACTAGACCCCAAGGAATTTTGCACCACACGTAACGTAGTATATTATTATTAATATACTCTTCTGGTGCTAACAAGCCATTATTGCTTGTTTGAAATCACCTAAAACGAGTCTGTGTGAGATTAAGACTTTGACTGTTAGCTGTGAACCACTCTTTAAACACTTATCATTGCTTCTGTTAAATTTTGCACTTATTTGTTTTGAGGAAAACAAGACTCAAAGCACCGCAGAAATATTTTTAAGAAAGAGTTAAATTTTCCATCAATACTGGCTTCTTTATAACAATCTCTCCAGCATTCTTCCCACAATTTCTCTGTAAGCATTGTGACTGAATCACTGTTAACAGTTCAGTGATAAAATACTTTTCTTCTCTGATAACTGATCACCACCTCTGATCATCACCATGATCAGTGCATTTTATTGTTAACAGTTGACCATCATGATCAGATAAACCATTGATTATGGGTTTTGCTGCTAAATCACTACAGGTTGTTGGGTCTGAAAACAAACCGTCAATAGCCGTTTTGTTTTATCCTTCACCTCTAGTAGAGAATTTTACTTTGGAAAATAACACAAAGCTGGCTATCAGTAACTCTACATACCCCTGTCAATACTATCTGACAGAATATCAACATTAGTCTCCACAAACAACAATTCTCCAGTTAAGTCTGCAGGCCCTCACTAAAATTTTTTCTAGTTGCTTTATAAAGCTTAAAATATTTCGAGTTGATGGTCTGTGAGCTTTCAGTACTACAAGCTTGTGTGGTTTTCTGATCAACTATTGTGAAGCAGCATTCATAAAACTGTCTAACCTTCAGTTACCTTGAAGGGCTTGGCCTGTGTAGTCCTTTCCCCTTTCTTCCTACTGGTTCTACAGTAGTGCAATACTATCTTGTATCCATCAAGACGAATCTTTTCAATTTCAGTTATTTCCATGTGAAATTCTGACATGAAAAACAATTCCGCTGAAATTACATCAGTCCTTTTCATTTTCCTACATGAATATGAAACTTCTAGTGTTTTGATGGAAGACACTAAATGCATTTTCTTGATATCCTCACCATTATCCAAGCTCCATTACTTTGTTGTGTTAGTAGCTGTCTCAACTGCAACTACACTTATCAAACATGTTTTGCATCACCTCGGATCCAAGAGTTCCAGAACCTGTACAGAAAATTGGAATAGAGATCAATGTAAACATCATTTCCACCCTTTTTATTGCTCATTAAAACCACACATTGCATGTTGTACCACCATACAGTGAGACCTTCAGAGGTGGTGGTCCAGGTTGCTGTACACACTGGTACCTCTAATACCCAGTAGCACGTCGTCTTGCATTGATGCATGCCTGTATTCGTCGTGGCATGCTACCCGCAAGTTCATCAAGGAACTGTTGGTCTTAATTGTCCCACTCCTCAATGGCGAATTGACATAGATCCCTCAGAGTGGTTGGTGGGTGGGTCACATCATCCATAAACAGCCCTTTTCAATCTGTCCCAGGCATGTTCGATAGGGTTCATGTCTGGAAAAACATACTGGCCACTCTTGTCGAGTGATATTGTTGTCCTGAAGGAAGTCATTCACAAGATGCTCATGATGGGTGTGCGAATTTTCATCCATGAAAACGAATACCTTGCCAATATGCTGCCAATATAGTTGCACTATCAGTCAGAGGATGGCATTCAAATATCGTACAGCCGTTACGGCACCTTCCATGACCACCAGCGATGTACATCAACCCAACGTAATGCCACCTCATGGTGTCTCACAAGGGTCAGTGCTTAGACAATTCCATTTCTTGATCAACATGAATGATTTAATTTGAAGGGATCTCGGGTGACCAGCCAGATATGATCGTCAAACGCCCATGATATTTCAGTGAATAATCATTCCGCCATCATTAGGTGGTGCTGAGGCAATACTCTGTCCACTTTCTGCCAGTAATATTTATCCCACGCGGGTCCAAGTGTGACTTCATGCACCGACAGTCCCAACATGTTCGATGTTGGGGGAAGCAGAGGCTGCGGTAGATGGTGGAGGGGGCTGCAATACCTCTTTGGCAGCTGTGGTGGAATGATCTCATGTCTGCTTGCACCATTGCTCCTTGATCGAGCTTACTATTGGTTCCCTGACCTTACTATGTTGGTAATCAGTGTCCCCATTGATGATGAAGTTCGTTACACAAATTTCTATGGCCTCTTTGAAGAAGAAGACCAGTAATTATTTGTGAGGGACAGTACTTTCGTCTTGTCATAATTCCACACATTGAAAAAATTGTCCATCTTTTGAAGCAGTCCACGAATTGATCCAATTTGTGACTTCTTCATGAGATCGGAAGTGTTGGTCAGTCAGGCCATGTACCATTGATCTAAACAGGTGAGAGTCAGAGGGAGCAATGCCTCTCGCTGTATTGCGGCCATTTGTCTTTTAATGCTCTGCTCAAACACATTAATTACAGTCGATATTGAGCACCTGTGATTGTTTCACTTGATTTTAACACCTCATAGTACATGACCCCGAGCTGGTCCCACCAAATGCAGAGCATGATCTTGGAGCCGTGAATATTTGGTTTGGCCATTGACGTGGATGCATGGCTGGAATATGATTCTTTGCTAGACAGTGTGTCTATAGTGTTCAGCCTGATTGATTGCCTCCAAACATGCAGGCAACAATTGTTTGGTTGAAGGCATATACGACACTCATCAGTGTAGAGAAGATGATGTCAATCCTGAGTGGTCCATTCGGCACGTTGTTGGGCCCATCTTTACCGCACTGCATGGTGTCGTGGTTGCAAAGATGGACCTCACCATGGATGTAGGGAGTTAAGTTGAGCATCATGCAGCCTATTGCGCACATTTTGAGTTGTAATATGGCATGGGGGCCCTGAGAGAGGCATGTCATCGACAGTTTCTGTCTCTCTGTATCTCATCCATGTCCGAACAACATTGCTTCGGTTCACTCCGAGACATCTGGACACTTCCCTTGTTGAGAGCCCTTCCTTGCACAAAGTAACAATGTGTACATGATCAAACTGCAGTATTGACCATCTAGGCATGGTTGAACTACAGACAATGAGAACCGTGTACCTCCTTCCTGGTGGAATGATTGGAACTGATCGGCTGTCAGACCCCCTCCATCTAATAGGCACTGCTCATGCATGGTCGTTTACACCTTTGGGTGGGTTTAGTGACATCTTTGAATAGTCAAAGGGACTGTGTCTGTGGTACAATGTCCACAGTCAACATCTGTCTTCAGGAGTTCTGGGAATCGGGGTGATGCAAAACTTCTTTTGCTGTGAGTATATTTACTCTGTAGCTTGGTCTTTCAAATAAGTTTTCTCTAATAAAGGCCTGCAGAACACATTGGAAATCACTTGGATAGGATGGACACTGCTTTGGTAAGACTAGATACTTCTGGCAATTAACTGTCAAGTAGTTCCTTACTAGAATCACTGAGTTTCAAACAATGCCTTGTATGATGTGAGTGAGCTAGTGTTGATGCATCATTCACACCCATTTTTGAACATCGCTTTCTCCTGCACAATTATCAATGCTCTGCATTAACTAGTACTACAAAACACTTCATCCAGGTCTGCCATACCACTCAGTGAGTGACACGATCTTCATGCTAGTGTGCGGCTCAACTAAGTGCCTGATGTCATCCTCAACTATATAATCAAGGTTGAGGTCCAAACTGTTCCTTGCACCCCTGCTATTATTACAGGATCTTCTTTTACAAACTCTTTCCCCAAGGACCCTACATGTCTGGGCACGTCACTGAGCCCTTCACTTTGATTAAAAATACTAGTTATCACACAATCACTTCCAACAGAGTTCAGTACCAGTTCTAGCAGTCTTTCAGCAGTAAGACCACCTCCTTGGTCTTCTTAAAACTTTTCTTCCTGCACTTAGCCTGAACCTTATGCCCTATATTGTCTGATTATGAATTCTGTGGTTTCCTAAATGTGTTTGGCCTCAGTTTCCAAAGTATTATAACAACTGAAGACAGACTGAAGTAATTAGAGTTTCAATGTGTGGATCTTTTTTTGAAAGGCTTGACTGTAATCCTTTTTGCTGGTCTAGCCTTAAAATTACTACTGCAGACTGTGGCTTGAAGTCTCAAGATAAGCTGCCATTTTACCAGTATTGTTGGTCACTGCCAGTCATTATATCTCCAGAAGTGACCAGTGTCATTCCCCATGTAGGTTTGTTACAACATCCCACATGAAAATAACACTGAAATTCCTCACACTGCTTCCCATTCCTATGATTCTGTGGCAGTTTGCACACTTGTGCATTATGACAGCCAAGGTCATCTGTTAAAAAGCTTTGTTCAAAGAAAGATAACACCTAATGATTTTTGATAAAATGGAGAACTATTTCACAACATTTCCATTACTTATTTTAAATGTAGCTTTCACGCTTAAATACTCAGTATACTTATAATGAAATTTACTTACAACAGAAAATGAAAATACTTATAATTTTATTTACAAAAAATATTTAAAATCATTTATGAAAGGTCATGGTCACATGATTTGTAAGAGCAGTTTATTTCATCTTAAGTGTTGACTGGTGAAGATTTTAAGTAGATTTGCACCTACTGTAAGATAAGCTACCACATAAACAGTTCAGAGCCACTACAAAATCATCAAAATTATAATAATTTGCCAAGTAAAATGTATTCAACTAATTATTTTGTGAAATACTGAAGAACTTTATAGAGCTAAATATTAAAACTTCACTATGGTGAACATGTGGTTCATGGTGTGGGTTCCTGTAGTCATGTCCTAGTTCATGAACCACGGGCAACGTATGAGTGGCCAAGTAAGTGGTCCCGACAGTTGGGATACCAGTTACTTTGGAATAAGGCTGGGCATCTCGGACATATTCTGAGTCGTGGTCACCTTTGTGCTCATACGGCAAAGACTACCAAATCCACCGGTTAGTCCCTCAGCCATTAGGGGTAAAACCCAATGGGACTCGGGGCAAGTATGGCTAGCAACCTGCTTCCCTGGTACTTTAAATATGATGCTGGCAACAATCAGAGCAAAATGCCTCGGACCTTTGGAGGTGACGGAGTCCCACCTCTAACTGACAAACCAGGGACTCCTAAGATACGACTTGGCAAACAAATGGTAATGAGATGGGGAGCTATTAATATCAATGTGGGCTACTCTTGGAAGAAGGTAAAGCCGGCAGAGGCTGCAAGTAAGATGGGGCTGGACGTTTTAGCTGTTAGTGATATTCGGGTAAGGGGTGAGAAAGAAGAAGAAGTGGGAGAATACAAGGTCTACTTGTCAGGAGTCAAAGCAGGAATAGCACAATGGGGTGTAGGGCTTTACATCAGGAAAGAAATGGAACCCAGACTAGTTGCAATAAGGTATGTAAACGAACGACTGATGTGGATAGATTTGACAGTGTCTAGCAAGAAAATTAGGATTGTGTCAGTATATTCGCATTGTGAAGGGACTGATCAAGATAAGATGGATAGTTTTTATGAGGCACTCAGTGATGTAGTTGTTAGAGTAAAGGACAAGGACAGTGTTCTGCTCATGGGTGATTTTAATGCCAGGATTGGAAATCGAACAGAAGGGTATGAAAAGGTTATGGGTAAATTTGGAGAGGATATGGAGGCCAACAGGAACGGGCAGCAACTCTTGGATTTCTGTGCCAGTATGGGCTTAGTAATCACAAACTCCTTTTTTAAACATAATAACATTCACCGGTATACTTGGGAAAGCAGGGGAACCAGATCTGTCATTGACTATGTAATAACAGATCAGGAATTCAGGAAGTCTGTGAGGGACACACGTGTATTCAGGGGATTCTTTGATGACACTGATCATTATTTAATCTGCAGTGAAATTGGGATTGTGAGGCCGAAAGTGCAGGAGGTCAGGTCCATATGTAGGAGGATAAGAGTGGAGAAACTTCAGGATAAGGAAATCAGGCACAAGTACATAACAGCGATCTCAGAAAGGTACCAGTTAGTTGAATGTAGTCAATTACAGTCATTGGAAAAGGAATGGACAAGGTACAGGGACACAGTACTAGAAGTGGCTAAAGAACGTCTTGGAACAGTAGTGTGTAAAAGTAGGAGGAAGCAAACAGCTTGGTGGAATGACACAGTCAAGGCAGCCTGTAAAAGGAAAAAGAAGGCGTATAAAAAATGGCTACATACTAGAACTCAGGTAGACAGAGAAAGTTATGTTGAAGAAAGAAACAAAGCCAAACAGATAATTGCAGCATCCAAGAAGAAATCTTGGGAAGACTTTGGAAACAGGTTGGAGACATTGGGTCAAGCTGCTGGAAAACCATTCTGGAGTGTAATTAGCAGTCTTCGAAAGGGAGGTAAGAAGGAAATGACAAGTATTTTGGACAGGTCAGGAAAACTGCTGGTGAATCCTGTGGATGCCTTGGGCAGATGGAGGGAATATTTTGAAGAGTTGCTCAATGTAGGTGAAAATACGATCAGTAATGTTTCAGATTTCGAGGTAGAATGGGATAGGAATGATGATGGAAATAGGATCACGTTTGAGGAAGTGGAGAAAATGGTCAATAGATTGTAGTGCAATAAAGCAGCTGGGGTGGATGAAATTAAGTCGGAACTCATCAAGTACAGTGGAATGTCAGGTCTTAAATGGCTACACAGGATAATTGAAATGGCCTGGGAGTTGGGACAGGTTCCATCAGACTGGACAAAAGCAGTAATCACACCAATCTTTAAACATGGAAACAGAAAAGATTGTAACAACTACAGAGGTATCTCTTTAATCAGCGTTGTGGGTAAAATCTTCTCAGGTATTGTTGAAAGGAAAGTGCGAGTATTAGTTGAGGAGCAATTGGATGAAAATCAGAGTGGGTTTAGGCCTCTTAGAGGTTGTCAGGACCAGATCTTTAGCTTACGACAAATAATGGAGAAGTGTTATGAGTGGAACAGGGAATTGTATCTATGCTTTATAGATCTAGAAAAGGCATATGACCGGGTTCCTAGGAGGAAGTTATTGTCTGTTCTACGAGATTATGTAATAGGAGGCAAACTTTTGCAAGCAATTAAAGGTCTTCACATGGATAGTCAGGCAGCAGTTAGAGTTGACGGTAAACTGAGTTCATGGTTCAGAGTAGTTTCAGGGGTAAGACAAGGTTGCAACCTGTCTCCACTGTTGTTCATTTTATTTATGGATCATATGTTGAAAACAATAGACTGGCTGGGTGAGATTAAGATATGTGAACACAAAATAATCAGTCTTGCATATGCGGATGACTTAGTTGTGATGGCAGATTCGATTGAATGTTTGCAAAGTAATATTTCAGAGCTAGATCAGAAATGTAAGGACTATGGTATGAAGATTAGCATCTCCAAAACGAAAGTAATGTCAGTGGGAAAGAAATATATATACGGATTGAGTGCCAAATAGGAGGAACAAAGTTAGAACAGGTCGACGGTTTCAAGTTCTTAGGATGCATATTCCCACAGGATGGCAACATAGTGAAAGAACTGGAAGCGAGGTGTAGCAAGGCTAATGCAGTGAGCGCTCAGCTACGATCTACTCCCTTCTGCAAGAAGGAAGTCATTACCAAGACTAAGTTATCTGTGCACCGTTCAATCTTTCGACCAACTTTGTTGTATGGGAGCGAAAGCTGGGTGGATTCAGGTTACCTTATCAATAAGGTTGAGGTTACGGATATGAAAGTAGCTAGGATGATTGCAGGTACTAGTAGATGGGAACAATGGCAGGAGGGTGTCCACAATGAGGAAATCAAAGAAAAACTGGGAATGAACTCTATAGATGTAGCAGTCAGGGCGAACAGGCTTAGATGGTGGGGTCATGTTACACGCATGGGAGAAGCAAGGTTACCCAAGGGACTCATGGGTTCAGCAGTAGAGGGTAGGAGGAGTCGGGGCAGACCAAGGAGAAGGTACCTGGATTCGGTTAAGAATGATTTTGAAGTAATAGGTTTAACATCAGAAGAGGCACCAATGTTAGCACTGAATAGGGGGTCATGGAGGAATTTTATAAGGGGGGCTATGCTCCAGACTGAACGCTGAAAGGCATAATCAGTCTTAAATGATGATGATGATGATGATGATGATGATATGATGAACAATGATACTGCAACATATTTTCTTACTACAACACTAATATTGCTATAGCCATAATACTGATATTGCTATAGCCATAAATGCACTAAAAATTAAACTTCTGTAGACTATGAAGTTGTAAACACCATAGCACCAGCTTAAATCTAGTACAGTCACAATTTATTTGAAAATAATCTTCAAATAATTTCAAAACAAACTATAAATATTAGCAACTGTCAATATATTAGACTTTAACAGAAGCTTCAGAAATGAAATTCAGTTATTTCAATTAGTCGTACTTCCACCAAATGTATCAAGATAATTTAAGAGCCATACTTTGAGAAATAGCAAAGATACACTTCCTATCATCAGGATTAAATTTCATATTCTTCAGTTTGCTTACCTCATCAAGTTTCACAACATAATAAGTGGCTGGATGCAGTTCAATACCAGCTCAAAATTCTTACAGGTAAGTGTGATGTCTTATTTAGGAATTTCTACAGCTGCAGTCTGACTGTTCTCAAATCAACAATGGAACATTTGCAACATTGATTAGGCACTATACAGCACCATTTAAGGATTACATTCACACTCTAAGAGTGGGTACAGAACTGACACTCTTAAGTCATAGCCACCCACTAAGAAACTTATTGTTTTTTTAAGTGGTATTTTCAGCATCACTAGACCTGCCTGTAAAGAACTTAATGTGTTTTATTACAATTCATGATTTCTAATTAGCTTGTGCTGCTCTATGCTTGTGAATTACTATAAAGTTAAATATACATTCTACTCATATTTTCTGTTTTCTAATACAATTATTACCCAAATATTTCTCTAAAATAGATAGTTTCTAAAGTACTACTGTAGCTCTCTAGAAACAAGTACATACACTTGTAATTAATTAATCCTGTTAAGTGGTATAAAATCACTATAACCTCATTAAAAAGTTTTACAAACAGCTGTAGGATTAAAAAAAATTAGCTTACAGCTGAAATACAATGATCATGGAAGCTTCACGCCTCTCTACTGAGAGGACAATATACGATCTCACAAATTTAGTTCTTGTAGGACAAAAAAAGACAAATTACTCTGTTGGCATTTGTGATCTTGTCAAGGAGTTTGGTTGTGTAGATCATAAAATGCTGCTAACACAAAAAGGCATACTTCTACATGGTTGGAATCATATCTTCAAATAGAGTGTCACATTAGCAAATGATACAACATGAATAAAATTAAATTTACAGTGGGCAAATGTTAAATATGGTGTCTCACAAGGTTCAGTGGTTGGACAATTCCTTTTCTTGATCAATTTTTGAAGGGTTCTCGGGTGACCAGCCAGATATGATCATCGAACGCCCATGATATTTCAGCAAATAACCATTCTGCTATCATTAGGTGGTGCTGATGCAATACTCTGTCCGCTTTCTGCCACTAATATTTATCCCACACGGGTCCAAGTGTGACCTCGTGCACCGACAGTCCCAACATGTACGATGTTGGGGGAAGCGGAGGCTGCGGTAGATGGTGGAGGGGCCCGCAATACCTCTTTGGCAGCCATTGTGGAATGAACTCATGTCATTGTAAATGGTTGCGAAAACACACTTGACCTCTTAGCCACAAACAATCCAGAGCTAATAGAGAGCATCATGACTGATACAGGGATTAGTGATCACAGGGTCGTTGTAGCTAGGCTCAATACCATTTCTTCCAAATCCACCAAAAACAAATGCAAAATAATTTTATTTAAAAAAGCGGATAAAGTGTCACTAGAAGCCTTCCTAAGAGACAATCTCCATTCCTTCCAAGCTGACTATGCAAATGTAGACAAGATGTGGCTCAAATTCAAAGATATAGTAGCAACAGCAATTGAGAGATTCATACCACATAAATTGGTAAGAGATGGAACTGATCCCCCATGGTACACAAATCAGGTCCGAACGCTGTTGCAGAGGCAACGGAAAAAGCATGCGAACTTCAGAAGAACGCGAAATCCCGAAGATTGGCAAAAATTTACAGACGCGCGAAATTTGGCACGGACTTCAATGCGAGATGCCTTTAATAGGTTCCACAACGAAACATTGTCTCGAAATTTGGTAGAAAATCTGAACAAATTCTGGTCATATGTAAAGTACACAAGCGGCAAGACGCAGTCAATACCTTCGCTGCGCAGTGCCGATGGTACTGTTACCAACGACTGAGCCACTAAAGCAGAGTTATTGAACGCAGTTTTCCGAAATTCCTTCACCAGGTAAGACGAATGGAATATTCCAGAATTTGAAACATGAACAGCTTCTAGCATGAGTTTCTTAGAAATAGATACCTTAGGGGTTGTGAAGCAACTCAAATTGCTTGATACGGGCAAGTCTTCAGGTCCAGATTGTATACCGATTAGGTTCCTTTCAGATTACGCTGATACAATAGCTCCCTACTTAGCAATTATATACAACCGCTCGCTCACCGATAGATCTGTACCTACAGATTGGAAAATTGCGCAGGTCGCACCAGTGTTTAAGAAGGGTAGTAGGAGTAATCCATCGAACTACAGACCTATATCACTGACGTCACTTTGCAGTAGGGTTTTGGAGCATATACTGTATTCAAACATTATGAATCACCTCGAACAGAACGATCTGTTGATATGTAATCAGCATGGTTTCAGAAAACATCGTTCTTGTGCAACGCTATCGACAGGGGATCTCAGGTTGATTCCGTATTTCTGGATTTCCGGAAAGCTTTTGACACCGTTCCTCACAAGCGACTTCTAATCAAGCTGTGGGCCTATGGGGTATCGTCTCAGTTGTGCGACTGGATTCTTGATTTCCTGTTAGGAAAATCGCAGTTTGTAGTAATAGATGGCAAATCATCGAGTAAAACTGAAGTGATATCAGGTGTTCCCCAGGGAAGCATCCTGGGACCTCTGCTGTTCCTGATCTATACAGGGTGTTACAAAAAGATACGGCCAAACTTTCAGGAAACATTCCTCACACACACAGAAAGAAAATATGTTATGTGGACATGTGTCCGGAAACGATTACGTTCCATGTTGGAGCTCATTTTATTACTTCTCTTCAAATCACATTAATCATGGAATGGAAACACACAGCAACAGAATGTACCAGCGTGGCTTCAAACACTTTGTTACAGGAAATGTTCAAAATGTCCTCTGCTAGTGAGGATACATGCATCCACTCTCCGTCGCATTGAATTCCTGATGCGATGATGCAGCCCTAGAGAATGGCGTATTGTATCACAGCCGCCCACAATAGGAGCACGAAGAGTCTCTACATTTGGTACCGGTCTTGCGTAGACAAGAGCTTTCAAATGCCCCCATAAATGAAAGTCAAGAGGGTTGAGGTCAGGAGAGCTTGGCAGCCATGGAATTGGTCCGCCTCTACCAATCCATCGGTCACCGAATCTGTTGTTGAGAAGCGTACGAACACTTTGACTGAAATGTCCAGGAGCTCCATCTTGCATGAACCACATGTGTCGTACTTGTAAAGGCACATGTTCTAGCAGCACAGGTAGAGTACCCCGTATGAAATCATGATAACGTGCTCCATTGAGCGTAGGTGGAAGAACATGGGGCCCAATCAAGACATCACGAACAATGCCTGCCTAATCGTTCACAGAAAATCTATGTTGATGACGTGATTGCACAATTCCGTGCGGATTCTCGTCAGCCCACACATGTTGATTGTGAAAATTTACAATTTGGTCACGTTGAAATGAAGCCTCATCCATAAAGAGTACATTTGCACTGAAATGAGGATTGACACATTGTTGGATGAACCATTCACAGAAGTGTACCTGTGGAGGCCAATAAGCTGCTGATAGTGCTTGCACACGCTGTACATGGTACGGAAACAACTGGTTCTCCCGTAGCACTCTCCATACAGTGACGTGGTCAACGAATCCTTGTGCAGCAGCAACTTCTCTGACGCTGACATTAGGGATATCGCCAACTGCACGAAGAATTGCCTCGTCCATTGCAGGTGTCCTCGTTGTTCTAGGTCTTCCCCAGTCGCAAGTCATAGGCTGGAATGTACCGTGCTCCCTAAGATGCCGATCAATTGGTTTGAACGTCTTCCTGTCGGGACACCTTCGTTCAGGAAATCTGTCTTGATACAAACGTACCGCGCCACGGCTATTGCCCCGTGCTAATCCGTACATCAAATGGGCATCTGCCAACTATGCATTTGTAAACATTGCACTGACTGCAAAACCACGTTCATGATGAACACTAATCTGTTGATGCTACGTACTGATGTGCTTGATGCTAGTACTGTAGAGCAATGAGTCGCACGTCAACACAAGCACCAAAGTCAACATTACCTTCCTTCAATTGGGCCATCTGGCGGTGAATTGAGGACGTACAGTACATACTGACAAAACTAAAATGAGCTCTAACATGGAAATTAAGCATTTCCGGACACATGTCCACATAACATCTTTTCTTTATTTGTGTGTGAGGAATGTTTCCTGAAAGTTTGGCCGTACCTTTTTGTAACACCCTGTATAAATGACCTGGGTGACAATCTGAGCAGTTCTCTTAGGTTGTTCACAGATGATGCTGTAATTTACCGTCTAGTAAGGTCAACTGAAGACCAGTATCAGTTGCCAAGCGATTTAGAAAAAATTGCTGTATGGTGTGGCAGGTGGCAGTTGACGCTAAATAACGAAAAGTGTGAGGTGATCCACATGAATTCCAAAAGAAATCCATTGGAATTCGATTACTTGATAAATAGTACAATTCTCAAGGCTGTCAATTCAACTAAGTACCTGGGTGTTAAAATTACGAACAACTTCAGTTGTAAAGACCACATAGATAATATTGTGGGGAAGGCGAGCCAAAGGTTGCATTTCATTGGCACTTGGAAGATGCAACAAGCCCACTTAAGAGACAGCTTACACTACACTCGTTCGTCCTCTGTTAGAATATTGTTGCGCGGTGTGGAATCCTTACCAGGTGGGATTGACGGAGGACATCGAAAGGATGCAAAACAGGGCAGCTCATTTTGTATTATCACGTACTAGGTGATAGAATGTGGCAGATATGATATGCAAGTTGGGATGGAAGTCATTAAAGCAAAGACGTTTTTCATTGCGGCAAGATCTATTTACGAAATTTCAGTCACCAACTTTCTCTTCGGAATGCGAAAATAATTTGTTGAGCCCAACCTACATAGGTAGGAATGATCATCAAAATAAAATAAGAGAAATCAGAGCTCGAACAGAAAGGTTTAGGTGTTCGTTTTTCCCGTGCACTGTTCGGGAGTGGAATGGTAGAGAGATAGTACGATTGTGGTTCGATGAACCCTCTGCCAAGCACTTAAATGTGAATTGCAGAGTAGTCATGTAGATGTAGATGTAGATGTAGATGTGTGCTTGCACCGTTACTCCTTGATCGAGCTTACTATCAGTTCCCTGACCTTACTATGTTGGTAATCAGTGTCCCCATTGACGAGGAATTTTGTTACACAAATTTCTATGGCCTCTTTGAAGAAGCAACCCCAGTAGTTATCTGTGAGCGACACTACTTTTGTCTTGTCATAATTCCCCACATTGAAAAAATTGTCCATCTTTTGAAGCGATCCACGAATCAAACCAAGTTGTGACTTCTTCATGAGATCAGAAGTGTTGGTCAGCCAATCCATGCACCATTGATCTAAACAGGTGATAGTCAGAGGGAGCAATGCCTCTCGCTGTATTGTGGCCATTTGTCTTTAAATGCTCTGCTCAAACACATTAATTGCATTCGATAACGAGTATCTGTGATTGTTTCACATGGTTTTAACACCTCATAGTACATGACGCCGAGCTGGTCCCACCAAATGCAGAGCATGATCTTGGAGCTGTGAATATTGGATTTGGCCGTTGACGTGGAAGCATGCCGGGATATGATTTTTTGCATTTAGGGTTGTCGTAAAGAACCCATTTTTCATCCCCAGTCACAATGTGATGCAGAAATCCCTTCTGTTTTTGTCTCTGAAGCAACTGTTCACAAACACACAAACACCAGTCAACAACTCTTGGTTTCAGCTCATATGGGACCCAAGTTCCTTCTTTCTGAATCATACCCATAGCCTTGAGACATTTTGAAATGGCTTGCTGTGTCACTCCCACTAATTGTGCCAATTCTTCTCGAGTTTGACGCGAGTCTTCACTCAGCAAGGTCTCCAATTCTGCATCTTCGAAAACATTCTCTCTTCCACCACTATGCCGGTCTATGACATTAAAATCACCATTCTGAAAGCGTTGAAACCACACACGACATGTTCTTTCACTAATAGTGTCTTAACCATACATACTTGAGAGTATCTGATGAGACTCAGCTGCTGTTTTCTTCATATTGAAACAAAACAGTAACACATCCCACAAATGATGAGAATTAGGCTAGTAAACTGACATTTTCAATCAAGAACAACTTTATGATGCAGACACAAATCGACTAATGTTTGAATGAGGTTATTTTGACCGAGGTCCAAGCTAACTGCCTGACATTTGTGATCTGTTTCCTTGGAGTCCAGATTGATGATAACTGAGGTGGCTTCAGCATGTGGGTATATCAACAAAAATTCTCAGTTCTGTCTGTTTTGCACTTCAAAATGTTTCTCATTTTGTTGACCTGCAGATTATTGTTTGCATAATTTCACTATTTATTGTCATGTGGCACAAACATTTTGGGAAACTGCAGCTAAGCCTGCAAAAGTATGCAATAAAATATCGTGTAAAGTTGATAAATGAACACCTTACAGGTGCCTCTTAAGGGAAGTAGAGAATCTTACATTTACATGTCATGGTCTTTGTAATTAATAACAAGAGTGGAATTAGTATTCACAACTAGAATTCCAAAGTAAAAATAACTTCCATATGCATCTCTGTCTACGGTTCAGAATAGTGATATACACTTTGGTGGAAAATGCTATAACAAGTGGTCAGCACACATCAGGCCAGAAATTCAAAATCAGAAAGAAAGTAAAAGGATGCTTCATCAGTTACTCCTATAATTTACCAGAATATTTAGACTCAAGGATGTAAATTCTATGTGTTCTAGTGGTTGTATGAAATAGATCTTGACTTCATATAAATGTGACAAATTCATGCACGAGGCAGGTGACCATTATTACAATAATCAGCAGATCTGCATTAGGGCTGACTGGTTCTCAAAGGTAAAGTCATATCAGCAAGGAATGACTTTATTGCTCATATAACACATTTCAGAATTTCTCTCTCATCAGATATCTACAAAAAAATCAAGTACAAAAATATTTTTATAAAATACAGTAATTGGTAATTCTAGAACTCCAAAATATCCCAATGGGGACCTACACACAGCTACAGTTATAAAAGTACCATTATTTAGTTTAAGCTCACACACACATGCTTCTGTATGTTGCTCTACAGAAATTTTTTTAGTTTCTAAATTTTTCAGACTATGATATATTTCAACATGGCAACTCCTCGTCTCTCCACAGTGTCTCTACTTACATGTGCTGAAAGCTTATATCCATCTACATTTACCTTTCCATATCTGTGACTATATGATGTTCAGACAGGCATAGTACATCTATTCCATCCTCAGTTTCTAAATCTTCTAAACAAACAAGAAGCTCATCTACCTTATTTTACAAATCCCCAATATTCTGATACAATATATTAACATCATTCTTCATTGTGCTTTTATGAGAATGTTGTGATATACTAACATTATTTTTCACTGTACTTTTATGAGAATCTTGTCATATTTTAACATCTCTTGTACCTGCCTGTCTGAGCTTCTCATTAAGCTTAATTTCATTCAATGTTGAATCATTGGACACTGATCTCCACCTAAAAAAGAGGTACTCCCACGAGTTTCAGTGCCCCCCCCCCCCCCCAATTGTGTAAGTAAGGCCCCTGTGAGCATGCAGAAGTGCTGCAACATGACACGGCATGGACTTTACTATTGTCTGAAGTAGCGCTGGAGGGAATTGACACCATGAATCCTGCATGGCTATCCATAAGTCTGTAAGAGTATGAGGGGCTGGAGTTCTCTTCTGCTCAAGTGGAAGTGTTTAAACACAAAAGAGTGTTTCTGGAGCCACTATGTAGCAATGCTGGTTGTGTGGGGTGTTGCATTGTCCTGCTGTAATTGCCCAAGTCCATCAGAATGCACAATGGACTTGAATGGATGCAGCTGATAAGACAGGATGCTTATGTACGTGTCACCTGTCAGAGTCGTATCTAGACATATCAGGGGTCCCATATCACTCCAACTGCACACGCTGCCCACCATTACAGTGCCTGCACCAGCTTGAACAGTCCCCTCCTGACATGCAGGGTCCATGGGTTTATAAGGTTGTCTCCATACCCATACACGTCAATCCACTCAATAAAATTTGAAACAAGACTCATATGACCAGGCAACATGTTCCCAGTCATTAACAGTCCAACGGTGGTGTTGACAGGCCCAAGCAAGGCATAAAGCTTTGTGTCATGCAGCCATCAAGGGTACACAAGTGGGCCTTCGGCTCCAAAATTCCATATCAATGACGTTTCAGTGAGTGGTTCACAGGCTGACACTTGTTGCTGGCTCAGCATTGAAATCTGCAGCAATCAGTGGAAGGGTTGCACTTCTGTTATGTTGAATGATTCTCATTATTTGTCACTGGTCCTATTCTTGCAGGCTCTTTTTCTAGCCGCAGCAATGTCGGTGATTTGATGTTTTACCAGATACCTGATATTCACGGTATACTTGTGAAAAGGTCATACAGGAAAATCCCCACTTCATCACTCTTGAAAATGCTGTGTCCCATTGCTTGTGCACTGACTACAACATCACATTCAAACTCACTTATATCTTGATAACTTGCCATTGTAGCAACAGTAACCAAGCTAATAACTGTGCGAGATACTTGTTTTCTTATATAGGCATTGCTGACCACAGAGCTGTATTCTATTTACATATATCTGTATTTGAATATGCATACCTATACCAGTTTCTTTGGCACTTCAGTGTAGCTCCATATTGACCCTCCTGACAGAGGGTTCAATTGGGGCTGATAATAGCGCATGAAAGCAGGAATCAAGCCAACATTTGTGTGGTTTGTTGCAGATTCTATTTTTACCACATCACACTCAATATTGTAGCCCTGATCCCTTTAATACCGTTTCCCACCATTATCACAACATGATCCTGCTTTGTAAAACCCTTGCACAATGATTCTACATCCTTTATCACTTAGCTAGGACATGCACTGGGCTAGAAAAAACTTGTGACCTGGTACCTGCCACCTAATTTCTCCTGCAAGATCTGGCCCACACTTCTTCCATGGCTACTAGCTAACAACAGAACTTTCTTCCTCCTTTCTACTTTTTTTGAAACACTTGGTTTCCTGGTGAAAGTTTGTTGAGTATTAACTACACGTACCTCTACCTGAGGCTCTTCCTTAATTAAGTGAGGTAGCTAGCCAAATCTATTATATGTGCCAATGATGAAACTGTCAGATACTGTGTTCTTTCTGTGGCCCCTGTTCCTTGCTACCACTTCCCATTCATCTTCACCCTTCTCCCTCCTTAACCTTATCAGTTCCTCCCTAGTACTATCCATTTCAGCCTTAAGGGCCCTAATCTTCCCTTCCTTTCCTATCCCATGAATATACTTTGCAATACCATGGAAGAGACTCATTTATTTCCCAATTCCCATGCCACTACATTCCCCTCAATGTAATCATTTGTCACAACAGCTGCATAGAACCCCAGAAGTAACTTTCCTATGACAGCTCAAACAGATCTCATACTTGTGTGGGGTTCTCGTACTTAATTGTTTACAATATTTTGACAAAATTTATGTAGACAATAACAGTAATATTCTATTAACTACATGTCACAAGAGTCACTAAAGTTATGTGGAACACTAATATATGTGTGTGCTATTAATAATAGTAATGTAATGCACTTAAAATAACATTAAAACTATACCCAAAAAAACTGGCCGAAGCTCGTGTATGCGGGAGATACGCCATTGGCATTATTATTATTATTACTATTATTATTATTATTATTTTTGATGACTGGTTCTTGATAAGTGGTCTACTGTTTTTTAAAAAAGTTCCTTTAATTCCTTACAAGGCAACATAGATTATCAACAAATAACAGTACACCACAGGAAAAAGGAAATAAGTAAAGCTGATTGTGCAAATTCCTTCATTTCAAAATCAAGCTTCATTTCGAAATCACAGACTATAGGTGAATGAACACTTTTCTAGAGTATGCTGCTGATGAAATCTCTGGCTGTGTTGAAATATCTCTATGTGTAATTGCTGATTTTTGGAATGAAAGTATTAGAAAATTAGCTTACTTTGTGTACTGCCATTCACTGATGTCATATTACTTTTCTGGAGCCATTCCATACAGACACAAAGTATTTGTTGTAGAAGAACTTGCTCTAAGGATAATGTCTAGTGTCCATTCTTGAACTTTAAGTAGGCAATTGGTTAATAATTTAAGCATAATAACAACAGCTTTACAATATGTTTATGTTCTTCTGAAATTTTTTGTGAAGAATCCAGCACAATTTGGAAATAATAGCAGCATTCACAATGATAACTCCAGTATCCACATTTTAACCTTGTTCTTGCACAGAAAACATCTGAACACATCCCTTTTAAATTAAAGATGCTGGTGGATACCGAAAATTTGAAAAACGAATGGAAATTATTTCTGCTTGACAACTCCTCCTACTCAATACGTGAATTTTTGAAAAGGTAATACGTAAGTGATTGATAACTGTTGTTTTGTTGTAGATTATGATAAAAAGTGCTGTTATGTAGATGGCCAGCATTTGGCCATGTTTTCACAGTGAAATATATCTTATTTCTAAACCTACTTATTCATTTCACATCATAGACAGTTGCTGTGAATATGTCGTATGGAACATGGGGATGTGAAACAGCTTTATGATAAGCAGCAGCCAAAGAACGGATTATTCAGCTGTCTTGTCTTAAAGGGCATTTTAATATAGCCTTGCACCCTCATTACCATTAACACATTAAGTTATTGTGGACAAATAAACCATTTATTTATTAGAAATCACATTTGCCTGCTTACAAAACAAATACATAATTTTGGTTGAATGAACACTTACCAGGTATTATTATACATATAAAATATTCACAACAGACTGACCTAACACACAGGTAATGTTCAAGGCAGACTGACTCCAATGTCAAAGGCAACTTTCTCTCCACAGCAACGTATTGCCAATGAGTATATGAGTACATTTCCACACTACTCTGCAATTCCCAATTGAGTGCCTGGCAGTGGATGCATTAGTAAACTTACTTGCAACAGTATTATCACAAAATCAGTTCTAATTATTGATTCCAAACACAGCTTTTTATTTTTATCTTGAGTGGGCTGATCTTAAACTTAATCATTATACAGCTCTACAGTGGTTTTTTTACGTTGGCATAAAGAATACATCCCCAAGTCTATGAAGTGTTTCCAAAACACACAGTAGATGGCATCAAAGTTTTTACATTTATTTCCTGCTTCTCAGCTTTTGATGAGTGATAACCAATGACACATTATGACTAGTTCCTTTTGCATGTTCATCAAGATTTTGCAGTTGCTCTTATGGTTTTCTTTTTCAGATTTTGAATCTGACACCCTGATACATGAATAAAAACATCCTTCATATCTTCATTTCACAGACTGTTCATCTTTTTGTTGGATTTAACAACATAAAAATCTAAACAAAAAATAATTTTAGATCATGAAGTTGTAAAAAATGGCATCAAAAACATCGATAATGTAACGAGATGTCCTTAGTATATACTAATGATCTGTGTATAGTTTTTATTTATCATCTACTAATCTATCTACAATAAATATTGAGTGTGTAACTATAGCTCAAGCAGGATATTATGAGCTTTGTGTATCTCTAGTAAAATTTAGTTTAGGGTAGGATGTATCTTTACAATTAATGATGCAATTACACAAAATATGGCAAATATATATCATAGAACGAAAATGTACAAACCAGGTTTTAAACTACAAAACATTTCCTGGTACAGATGTAGACTGACTAAATTTATTGGTTAAGCACTAAGGATTAAAACTGAAAAAAATTGTAGAAGTGTACAAAATTGAGGAGATAGGACTAGATAAATTGAAAGCGCCACTAGTTGTTCACAGTTTCAAGGACAGCATTAAGCTGCAAGTAACAGAAATAGGAACATGAATACAATAGAAGAGTAATGGGTAGCTTTGAGAGATGAAATACTAAAAACGGCTGGAGATTAAATAGGCAAAAAAAAAACAAAGACCAGTAGAAATTCTTGAATAACACAGGAGATATCATATTTTAACGATGAAAGGAGAAAATGTAAAAATGCAGCAAATTCAGCAGAGAAAACAGAAAGCAGACATCTAAAATAATGATATTCCATCATCTTTTGGGCACGAATCTGGGGTTTCCGGATATATGTAATCTAAAAAATGAGATTGAGAAAGCACAAAGTGACAAATCAAGAATTGCAAAGATAAATGCAAAGCTATAGAATGACTATGGAAAAGATTGATGTGGCTTACAGAAAAATTAAAGAGGCATTTGGAGAAAAGAGAAGCATTTGTATGAATATCAAGAGCTCAGATGGCAAGTCAATACTAAGAAAAGAAGAGAAGCTGAAAGGAATAAACAGTGTAATTATAAAGTCTATGAAACATTTCAAAAAACTGATGCAAATAAATGGCCAAGAATAACGTAACAATAGATACAGTATGTGAAAGACAAATTATTGAAGGTGTTTTTGTTTTTTTACAATGTTCATAACGTTTCTGTGTGTGTGCCTTTTGTCACACAGCACACACCTAATTGGTAGTCCAGTTCTGAAGAAACCAATCTCAGCATTATCAGGAATGATGGTAGGAATACATGCTATGATGTGGTGTCTGAGGAGTTTGGTGGCCAGTGGAAATGTTTAAACTCAGACGAGGGTTCCTGGAGCCACTCTGTAGCAATCCTGGGCGTGTGGGGTGTCGCACCGTCCTGATGGAATTGCCCAAGTCCGTCGGAATGCACAATGAACTTGAATGGCTGCAGGAGATAAGACAGGATGCTTAAGTACGTGTCACCTGTCAGAGTTGTATCTAGATGTATCAGGGGTCCCATATCACTCCAACTGCACACACTCCACACCATTCCAGAGCCTGCACCAGCTTGAACAGTCCCTTGCTAACATACAGGGTCCATGGGTTTATGAGGTTGTCTACATAGCCGTATATGTCTATCCACTCTATACAATTTGAAACAAGACTCGTACGACCATGCAACGTGTTCCCAGTCATCAATAGTCCAATGTTGTGTTGACAGGCCCAAACAAGTCATAAAGCTTTGTGACATGCAGTCATCAAGGGTGCACGAGTGGGCCTTTGGCTTCAAAATTCCATATTAATGACATTTCAGTGAATGGTTTGCAGGCTGACACTTACTGATGGCCCAGCATTGAAATCTGTAGCGATCAGAGGAAGGGTTGCACTTCTCTCATGTTGAACGATTCTCTTTATTTGTCACTGGTCCTGTTCTTGCAGGCTCTTTTTCCAGCCGCAGCAGTGTTGGTGATTTGATATTTTACTGGAATCCTGATATTCACAGTATACTTGTGAAATGGTCGTACAGGAAAATTCCCACTTCATCGCTATGTCGGAGATGCTGTGTCTCATCGCTCATACACAGCCTATAACACCACATTCAAATTCGCTTATATCTTGATAACTTGCCACTGTAACAGCAGTAACCAATCTAACAACTGCTCCAGAAACTTGTCATACACAGGCATTGCTGATCGCAGTGTCGTATTCTGCCTGTTTAAATATCTCAGTATTTGAATATGCATGCCTATACCAGATTCTTTGGTGCTTCAGTGTATAATACGTGAGAAGAATTTGATGGAGCACTGAAAGACCTAACTTTGAAACAAGGCCCCTGGAGTAGACACTATTCCCTCAGATTTACTGACATCCTTTGGAGAGTCAGGCACGACAAAATTGTTCCACCCAGTGTGCACGATTCAGACTTCAAAAACAATGTAGTAATTCCAACTCCAAAGACAGCAGGTCTTGAAAGGTGTGAATATTACTGGACCAACAGTTTAATAAGTCACCGTTGCAGAATACTAACATGAATTAATTACAGAAGAACAGAAAGACTTGGATGTTCACTGGTCTTGTTTTGACATTAATCAGGTTGGGTGTGCCATTTGAGCTTGAGCAGAAGCATAGTTGTACAACAGAAGGAAAACACTGTACCCAAAATGAGCAGAAAAGAGGAATTTTACAAGCCACCAAAAATGACACTTTATAATTAGAAATAGGTGGTTGTGGTGGTGGGGCATTGGTCAGTGGCTGATAAAATGAGGCATGGACAAACTTATTTCTATCTGTGGATTATGTTACAGAAGTTACAACACAGACTATGTGATCAAAATTATCCGGACACACCAAAAAACATACATTTTTCATATTAGGTGCATTGTGCTGCCACCTATTGCCAGGTACTTCATATCAGCGACCTCAGTAGTCACTAGACATCATGAGAGAGCCGAATGGGGTGCTCCACGGAAATCACAGACTTTTAATGTGGTCAGGTGATTGGGTGTCACTTTTGTCAGTCATCTGTACATGAGATTTCTACACTCCTAAACATCCCTACGTCCATTGTTTCTGATGTGATAGTGAAGTGGAAAGGTGAAGGGACACATACAGCACAAAAGCGTACAGGCCGACCTCATCTGTTGACTGACAGAGACCGCTGACAGTTGAAGAGGGTTGTAATGTGTATTAGGCAGACATCCATCCAGACCATCACATAAGAATTCCAAACAGCATCAGGGTCCACTGCAAGTACTATGACAGTGAGGCAGGAGGTGAGAAAACATGGTCGAGCGGCTCCTCAGAAGCCACACATCACACCAGTAAATGCCAAACGACACCTTGCTTGGTGTAAGGAGCGTAAACATTGGATGATTTAACAGTGGAAAAGTGTTGTGTGGAGTGACGAATTATGGTACACAATGTGGTGATCTGAGGGCGGGGTGTGGGTACGGCGAATGCCTGGTGAACATCATCTGCCAGCACGTCTAGTATAGAAAGTAAAATTCAGAGGCGGTGGTGTTATGGTGTGGTCGTGTTTTTCATGGAGGGGGGGCTTGCACTCCTTGTTGTTTCACGCGGCACTATCACAGCACAGGCCTACATTGATGTTTTAAGCACCTTCTTGCTTCCCACAGTTGAAGAGCAATTCAGGGATGGCGATTGCACCTTTCAACACGATCAAGCACTTGTTCATAATGCACGGCCTACGGTGGAGTGGTTACACGAGAATAACATCCCTGTAATGGACTGGCCTGCACAGAGTTTTGACCTGAATCCTACAGAACACCTTTGGGATGTTTTGGAACGCTGACTTCGTGACAGGCCTCACTGACTGACATCAATACCTCTCCTCAGTGCAGCAATCCATGAAGAATGAGCTTCCATTCCCCAAGAAACCTTCCAGCACCTGATTGAACGTATGCCTTCCGAGAGTGGAAGCTGCCATGAAGGCTAAGGGTGGGCCAACACCATACTGAATTCCAGCATTACCAATGGAGGGTGCCACAAACTTGTAAGTCATTTTCACCCAGGCGTCGGGATACTTTTGATCACAGAGTGTATCTCAAGGCAAGGCAATGTAGGAATGCCTATAACGAACTTCAGCCCCAGAACATTCTATGGCACAAACCCACCCTTCAGTTATGTCAATGAAAAAATAAATGCACCAGAAAATTTATAAGCAAATGACTGATTTAAGGCCCTGAGCAGTGAATCTGAAGTTGATAAGATATATTGAACTCCAAATTACACCTATTATCTCCCACATTATTGAACAAAATTAATAAATGATCAACGAATGTCACCTTCCAGAGGAAACGATGATACTGAAGATAACTACAGATTTATTACAAAAGAACAAGATGACATTTGACATAAACAAAAATAAACCACAGTGATTACATTCAAGCAACCTGTCTAATAAAATAAAGTACATACAGGTGTACAGTTGAAAATTAGGGGAGTGGGTGGAAAATTAACTACACCTCTCACTTTAAATATGGATAATGCGATGTGTTTGAATCCATTTCAGCTGACAGTGGTCATGAACTGCAAAGCTGCAAGCTACTATGATATGCATCAATTGAACAGTTACTGCAGATGGCGGCAATACACCTTAAAGATTTCTAGTCTGCCACGGCTGCAAAATGCTCACCATACACCTGCAGGAGTCTGCAATGCTGCCACCAGTGCACCTCTGCATCAATTTGAACATTGGACTTGTCTCTTCTTCTCTTGCCCCAGGATATGCGACCATGTCTCCAGATCCAAACCCGATTCTCAATCTCACTTGCCTCACAGCCAAAGCCTGATTAAAAATTTCTCCATCTCTTCACTATCGTTTCCAAAAACATTACATGTGCAGTGCTCTTGAAAAAAATTAAGCTGCCAATCAAACTGTGACAGTGATTCTTTTTTGCCAATCACATAATTCTCACCTCTCAGTACAACCTCCCTCCAGAATATGGGCAAATTTCTGCCAATCCTACCACTTTCTGTGACAGAACAGATACGCTCTGGTATGTTTTTTGTCATCATCATCAGATTTCCCATCAAGGCTGTTTCTCTGCTCAAGCAGGAAACTATTTGGTGTAGGTGCCTACATGACACCTCGAAAATGCAACAGCTATCCGGCGACAGTGTGCTGGGCATCCTACTGTGCTGGCCCATTTCAGCCACCAAGGCAAAACGTTTTTATGATCATTACAGATATGGATCTCACAAGAGTGTCCATGGAAAACATCATGTGCATAACTGCAGAATACACTCTCCTCAACAGTGATCAATTATTAGGGTGTCGGTCCGTCACACCTTCACTAAAGAAGTTGTACTAGATTCTACAGCAAGCCTCTGAGACAATGTACTGTGGCTCACTAAGAGCCCGTCACTGCACGTGGCTGGAGGGGCCCCTCCTGTTCAGGCCATGTCCACCAGCGTGCCTCCCTCTGTGTGAAGGCACAAGGCAGCAGCCAAGTCCCCAAGAGGCTGGACCAAAATACCTGCGCCTGAATATATACCATTTGCTCTGAACTGACACCAATGAAACAGCTGTTTTGCCATCTACACCCAGTAGGCTTCCCCTCATCCAGCTCACAGCTGTCCAGCTGTCCAACAAAAGATTCTGCCAAACATAACCTGAGTACCATCAGCTCAAATTACTCGGTGCAATGTGATACGAATGATCTCGCTACCCCTCCACTGTCAACACTCTTTAATCAACATTGTATCTGTCAAACTACCTTCCTAAGTGGATACTAGTACCCTATGTTGTGTCGGCTACAGTGGGAGCCAGCACTGACACAAACAAGGAAGGACAGAAGTTGCGATGGCTGGCAGCAGGAATCCAAAATGATCTATACAAAGCAGATGTGGATTAATTGAACACATTATTTCTACAATGAAGAGAACCATTACTTAACTTCTTGTATGTGCTTCTGTGCCTCCTATGTGCAATTACTTATACAGACTATTACTACTCGCAGAATGCACACTAAGTATCTACTTCTTATTACTCAGTACTGATGCTGTCAAAGTCTGCGACCAATCTCAGGCCAACCAGTGATGCACAGTTGGTTAAACCAGTGTTGACGGGGGGGCGCTGAAGTCTGTCTTCCTGGAGGTGTGACATTGTCCACTCTTTCCACTGGCACAAGGTTCAGCGCCTCCTTGATACCATTTCACAGCATTGCACTGGTCAGTGTGCAGTCAATGCTTTAGGACTGAATACCCTAATTGCATACTTCTGTATAGTTTGAATAATTAAAGTGAAAGAAAGGTCAGTCCGGAGGACTTGCCACCTCCACTTTTCACAACCTTCCACTTCCAATAAAATTTTTGCATTGGGAAGTCACTTAATTCATGGTAGTGGGGCATGGACATGCAAAAATTTGAATTTTTCATTTACAGTCATGTTAACTGGTCTGAATAAAAAATGGAAAAAGGGGATCAACATAGCCAACCCCAACATAAAAATGAAACATAATTAATCACCATCCAATTTTTTATATCTAGGATTGGATGGTCTCTCCAACCACCTCAGACATGCATTTGAACACATGTGAAATGTATCTAGCACATTAACACTCTCACTCCTTTGCTGAGGACAGAGCAGAAATTTTCTAATACTACTGAAAAATACACTGAGGTACCTCTCTACCCCCTACAAAATCTGGTCTCCCTTATTTCAAACAGAAGTAGTTCAAAAGAGTTTAAACTGACTGAAGGTCCAAACATTCATCACTCATGCTCTCACCAACACTCATACACCCAAGACAAATGCAATAAAACATGCATGTGCCCAATGGAATGTGTCTTGTATAACAATAAACCAAAGTGGACTAATGTGCAAGTATGAGGGGCGTTTGAAAAGTCCATGCAAAGTCCCATAGATGGCACCACCGGCACGTATTGAGGTGATGTTTAGTTAGTAGCATCTTTAGAAAGAACGCACACCAAGATTCAGCCATATTGGTCTATTTCTTTGTGTTTGGCATTCGTGTGAATCAAGGAAATCGAATGATTGTCAAAAAATGGACGAAAAAGAATTTTGTGTAGTGATTAAATATTACTTTATGGAAGGCAAAATGTCTCAGGAGACTAAAGAGAAGCTTGATAAACATTATGGTGACTCTGCACCTTTGATTAGAACAGTTTATAAGTGGTTTCATAATTTTCGGAGTGACCATATGGGCGCAAGTGATGCTGAATGTTCTGGACGTCCTGTGGAAGTTACGACTCCAGAAATCATTGATAAAATCCATGATATGGTGATGGATGACAGAAGAATTAAGGTGCATGAGATTGCTAGTGCTTTGGGCATCTCAAATGAATGGGTACATAATATTTTGCATAAACATTTGGATATGAGAAAGCTATCCACAAGATGGGTTCCGCAATTGCTCACACTTGACAAAAAATGGAATTGTGTGAAGTGTTGCAAGGATGGTTTGCAGCTGTTCAGGAAGAATCTGCAGGAGTTTAAGCGTCGTTCCGTCACTGTGGATGAAACATGGATACATTACTATACTCCTGAGACCAAAGAACAATCTAAACAATGGGTTACCAAGGGAGAATCTGCACTAAAAAGGGCGTAGACCATTCCTTCGGCCAGAAAGGTTATGGCGACTGACTTTTGGGATTTGCAAGGGGTAATCCTCATTGACTGTCTGGAAAAGGGTAAAACTATTACAGGGGATTGTTATTCATCGTTATTGGACTGTTTGAAAACCGAGTTACAAGAAAAATGCTGGCGATTGGACCGCAAAAAAGTCCTTTTCCATCACGACAATGCACCAGCACACACCTCAGCAGTTGTGGTCGCAAAATTAATGGAAACAGGATTCCAAGTCGTTTCACATCCCCCATATTCTCCAGACTTGGCTGCCTCGGACTACTATTTGTTCCCCAATTTGAAGAAATGGCTGGCGAGACAAAGATTTTATTCAAATGAGGAGGTGAGTACAGCAACTAATAGCTATTTCGCAGACTTGTACAATTCCTATTATTCAGAAGGGATCAACAAATTAGAAAAGCGTTGGACAAAGTGTATACGTCTAAAAGGAGACTATGTCGAAAAATAAAAAAGGTTTACCTCAAACACGTAAGTAGTTTTTATTTTTGAATGGACTTTTCAAACGCCCCTCATATACATTGTAAATCATGTGGACCAAAAATGAACAAGCAAATAAATGTCAACAAACAGCCATAGGGAGCCAAAAAATTTGAAGATGGCGTTTACATAAGCCAAAACTGGTAAAGAAACAAATATTATTGCAATCTTGACTGTTCATTTTAATTTAAATATAGCATCAGGTCGCTGTTCTCCACAGTCTATGTTGTCTAAATTTATGAGTTAAAATTAAACAGTGGAAAATCCAGGATGGAATGTACACTGAACACACTACACACACAACAGTCTTGTTGTGCCTATATGCATCTCAGCATCTCTATTATATGGTGAGTAGCAACTTTCCTTTTCACAATATTGTAATACGATGACCGGAGCGGGTGATGTGGTCGGGGTTGTAGGGCGCGGCTGGGCAGAAGAAGGTGGCTGTTTTTAGCAATCTTCCTCTTTATTGTTGGTTCTTCCAACACATTTTCTGGTAGCTCAGGCCCACCGCTCGTGTTGTGGTGGGGACGTGGTGATGCGCGCAGCCCGGGGAACGCAACGCTGTGCTTGGTCAGCGGCTGCGCAGGCGGTAGGAGGTTAGCAGCACGAGGCCCGGCCTAGCCCGCCTCCTGCAGACGTTGCGGCTCGTGACGACGCTGGGTGTCACCGGTGCAGCAGTGGGCAACGCCCTCCGCTGGCCAATCCTCGGGGACAGCATCACTGATGATGACGACGTAACAGCGACCGAACCCCCAATCGGTCGAACCGATGCCGACGCCCACCTCTGATGCCCTTGAATAGTGCGGAACGCTGCTGAATCCGCCGGTTATGTGGCGCCGTGTTAGAATGTTCTCAATGACCTGGCTAACGCAACCACACCACACGTGGCTCATGCCTGTGCAATTCTGCTAATGCTGCGTTCTGGCTGTTGATGGCTGCCGCGCATATACACATATATCAACACTCGTTGCAAAACTGTGTCACCTGCATAACGCGCCGGCCAGCCCCCGTCCGCCGTCTGTCATGAGGCAGGCGCATCGCACACTGAAATACACTAAATCACAATTTCACACCATATTTCCTAAAAATAACCCCTTGTCCTCTACAATGCCTCCCTCGTATGAAAAGAATTCGTCCCTGAATTCAACCAAAAAGTCAAAACAACTGCAGTTCACTTCACAAACACCACAAAATTTGATTGATTCACTATTTACACTGTGTTCATTCACTTCTATCCTCAGTCTAATCTTTGTTTATAAATATTGCCCAGTGTTCTGCTGCAGTGCCTCACAACTGTTCAGTGATTTTGTCTGGACTCTTAGGTTAAAGGTTGGAAGGGGCGGGATTTGGGCTACCTTCTTCTTGAGCTGATAGTACACTAATCCTACGACAAAGATAAAAATACAGATGGAGGTGGTTGACGATTCAGTAACTAGTAAGCATTGCTTATGCTCATTAAGGTACTCATGCACTCGTTGAAAAAGATGTTCCACAGTTATACGTCCATCCTGGGCTGCTAGCATCCGGTCCAAAGAGGTGAGCAAAGTCGGGTCTAATGTGCTATTCAAAAGAGTGAGATTTTCTTTCGTGACGAATTGCACCGGTTGGTTGGGTACATAGATCAATGTGCGTGTTATTTTCATGATTGTAGCTCCAGTAATCACAGCTGGTAAATGGAAAGTTGGCCCTGAAATGTCACACTGTGTGCCGTTAATTAGCAGTCCCTGCCCCTGCAATTCTATTCTTTGCGTACTCCCTTTCTTACCCTGCTCGTAACAAACGCAAATAATGACTGTGGTTTCCATTACTGAAAATACCCAATGTGGATCCACTTGCTGAAAGAACTGCACCGTGCCTGCTATAATTTCCTTAGGACACTCTGCGACTGGTTCTTGAGAGCGGAATAGAGAATACTCACAAGATTTAGGAACAGTGTGTAACAATTTCGTGGGGCAGATGGTAACTGGACCTTTTCGACAACGCAGCAAGTCTTGTGCAGTGAGGAACGCATGAGCTTGTCTGTTACGTGCCACTAACAGTATTTCCCATACGGTTAACTGTACGAATTTCTGCAAAATTTCCCACTTCATTGGATACGTATGCAAGGCGTAACATTCAAATTTACAATCCTTACATGTTAATGGTATTATGATATGAATTCTCAGCAGAGTACCCGTCTGCATATTGGTAACAGTGGCCATTTTGTAGCACAGAGATAAGTGTTTGTCTGTTAATGTTGTCAGTAGCTCCAGGGATGCGGGCAATTCCAATTGAACTTTCTGTAATCCTTCCCGAAGTTGTTCCGAAGGTAACAGTACCGGGGTTAGGTGCCTGCACATTGCGTGCAACAAAGCCTCCCGTAGTTCCGTGGCTTCTATGTGTGCTTCCGTAATACTATCAGCAAGAAAACGGAGCAGCTTAGCGATTATCAGCTGTGAATTGATGTTATCCAACCAGTACTTGATTATACCCAAGTCATGTTTGGTTGTGTTGCCTGTGGCCTTAATGTGGGACATCAAGGTCGTGGTCAAAGCTCGCAATTGGCGCGTATTATTAACTACATCTTTCTCCAAACTCTCTAATTGGGTTGTGTGAAGATCTAGCATTCCCTGGTTGCTATTCGCATTATCCTGTACCTGCCGTAGCGTTTCTTAATACTTTTAATATCTTCCGTGTCAGCGGTCCCAAAAACAGTTTTTAGAATATGGGTACCTGCTTCTAACCATCCTCTTTTCCTGCGGACGTGCGGGATTAACTCTGCAGTTTGCCGCAACTGAGCTTGTAAGCGTGCAAAAGCTGATTGTAGTAGCTGATATTCCCCCTGTGCGTCATTAAACCTTGACTGATTAGCCACGATGGAATGAAGTTCGTTAAATGTATACTCTAATTTACAGATTTCGTCTTCAACCACCAAATATTACAGTCCACGCTTAAGGTCCATTGATGTCCAGACATAATTACATCCGCATGTCGCGAGAACAAAACACCACTTGATATGGGCCATACCTTCAAGGCTTCAGCTAAGTTGCAACAGCAAAACAGAATAACTATGCTGAGAGATAGTGCACACCTTTCCTCTTCCCTCTTCAGTGCAACTCATGACGCTGAAACTGCTGGTCTTACCAGAACGTCACGCCTTCTGAGACACAAAAGAAAAACAACTCACATTAGCTCTTCCTTTTTACGCGTGGTCTAAGAGCATAATAGCATGTCTGATTGCTTCCACAATTATCTTGGTTCTCTTGTTTATCTACTCCTTTCTTATTCTTTTTCTTAGATTCATCTTTCTCTCCACTAGAAGTTACTGCAGACAATGAAGGAAGTTCCTCAAAATGCCCCTTGAAAGGCCTAATTTGGCTCACATGCACAATAGTAGGGCGGATTGGAAGCTGTAATTTTACAATCACCGGCGATGTCATCTCGATCACCTGGAAAGGACCTTGATAACGGGATACAAATTTTTTTGTTTTGCCTTTTGGCACATACCGATTAGTCATCATCATCCATTGACCTACATGACTTTTGGGTAAAGCCGCCTTTCTATTGCGAACTTTGTCCTGTCTCTCTAACGCTTTAGTGTTCATTTTTTTCACCTGCCGCCAGATTGTTTTCAACTTTTTGGATAAATCCTTAACAGCCGAAATATTGGTTCCTGGTGGGGTCTTGAGCAATTCAAATGGAGATGGCATCTTCCAACCGAACAGTACTTCATACGGAGACAATCCTGTACTTTCATACACTTTTGAGTTATACGCCACAGTTACAAATGCCAATAGGGTATCCTAATTGTTGTGTTGCGAATTTACATAATAACTTAACATCTTAGCTATTGTACGATGAACTCTATCGGTCTGACCATTAGGCTGTGGGTGTAACGGGCTTGTTCTCAATTTCTTTACTTGCAACAACTTGCATAATTGTTTCATCAAATCGGACATAAATTTTGTCCCTTGATCTGTAATTAGTCGTTGCAACACAATTTTCTGATGACTCAATTTCGCCTGTTGAGCACACGGAATGCAATTCTTTACGTACTGATTGACATCATGCCTAAGCGTTGACCACTAATAACTATGTGCTACCCGAATGACCAGGAAACATTGAATCATGTGCTTGCCTTAAAATTTCACTTCGCAATTTTTCTCATATGACTATGCATGGACCATTCCTAGTTTTACGGTACAATATCCTATCTTCCACGATGAACTGTCGCTGCGAGGTAAATCATTGACAATCTGTGTCAGCGGTTTGTGCCTCCTCCCATTCATTCTCATTTATTCTTGTGCATTCCATGGTGCACACTTTATGACTCATACCATCCGCGTTTCCGTGCTATTTACCCCGTTGATGAATCACTTCAAAATCGTACTCACTAAGACGCAAAGCCCACAAAGTTAATTTACTCGTTGGGTCTTTAAGCCCTAAGAACCACTCAAGTGCTGCATGGTCAGTAATCACCTTGAAACGTCGTCCATACAAATAACACAGGAAATAGGTTATTCCGAAAATTAATGCAAATAACTCCTTCTCGGTTGTTGAGTAATTTTTTTCTGCATCGTTTACCTGTCTGGAAGCGTATGCTATCGGGTGTTCCTGCCCATCTATTTCCTGAGATAATACAATACCCAAAGCAAAATTGCTAGAGTCACAAGATAATATAAACTGTTTACTAAAATCTGGAAAAGCCAAAACCAGACTAGATGTTAACAAATTTTTTAACTTTTGAAAAGCCTCTTAGCATTCTGTTGACCAGTGAAATTTTGCTCCCTTCTTCAACAACTGCGTGAGGGGCCTTGCAATTTCCACAAATTTTGGAAATTACTTCCTGTAAAAATTGGCGAGACCTAAATAAGACTGCAGCTCTTTTACTTTTGTAGGTGTCGGAAAATTCATTACCGCCTCTACAAGTTTTGGATCCGTGCGGACACCCTCCTGTCCTATAATATGACCTAAATAACGGACTTCTTGCACACAAAAAATGACATTTTTCCATATGAAGAGTTAATTGCGCTGCTTTCAGACAATCGAAAACTTCGTGCAAATGGTGCACATGTTCTTGGACATCTTTTGAGAAATCAATTATGTCGTCCAAATATACCATACACTGATTAGGTTTCAACCCTCGTAACACGCTATCTAGTAACCGTTAAAAGGTTGCCGGAGCATTTTTGAGTCCGAAAGGCGTTCACCGATACTGAAAATGACCTGTAGGTGTTGAAAAGCTGTCTTCGGTCGGTCTTCCGGGGCGACCTCCAACTGGTTGTACCAGCTTCGAAGATCCGAGGTCGTGAAGTACCGACACTGACCCAAATTATCCAGAGTTTCAGTGATATTAGGCATTGGGTATGCATACAATACAGTTTTTTGATTCAGGAAATGATAATCACAACAAAAACGATATGCCTTGCCCCCATCAGGTGATTTTTTACCCACTATTACGACAGGAGCGGACCAGGAACTACTGCTGGTTTCTATTATCCCATCCCTAAGCTGTTGATTAATAAATTCTTCCATGACAGGCTGTAAACTTTTTGGAACACGATACGGACGTTTATACACCGGTGCTTCATTCCCAGCGGGGATGTAATACTGAACTAACGGTATGGCGGGCAGTAGACCATGAGAATTACATAAGTCTTTATATTCTGTCAAAAGGTTCTCCATGACTTCTCTGCCTTGCCCTTCTAAATGTGCTACTTTACCCCTCAGTGTGGACCAGCTGACAGACTCTCTCGGCATTGTGTAATCTGCTGCGAAATCCTTATCCAGTTCATGTTCCCCTATTATCTTCAGATTTGCTATTACGGTACCCCATGATAACTGCACCTCTTCAAGGCCAAAATTATCAATACTGATAGGCACAACCTTTTTTCCTTCTATCTCCTGCACGTAGGACACGCTACGGTGTGTAAAACACTTCATTTTATCTAGTGGCTCATTCTCAGACAAAAGTTCAACGACACACAACGAATTTACCGGCATGCTAGCTCCAACATCTGCCCAGATTATTTTCCCTGTAGCCTTCGGTATAGTATCGCGCGAGTTAACCCTTAGGGACCTTGTACGCAGTTTAGGTGGTCCTTATGACAGTAATGGTTTTTCGGCTGCAGAACCTAGGTGAAATTGTATTCCGTCCAGTTCTACTGTACACCGTTCCAGGTTAACTTTTGCGTGATACGCAACCAGGAAATCCAATCCTAGTATGACATTATAGCTGCTGCCAACAATTGGAAGAACTTCTACCTTCACCTGGAGGTTCCTCATTTCCACTCGGAAGTTTAACACCGCTGATCAGAGTGACTTCACCTGTCTCCCACCCACGCCACTTAACGCCCAGTGGTGGTTTTAATTCTACTTTACCGAGTACATTTCTACTCGCCACGGATACTTGAGACCCAGTATCCAATAAAAATTTGCATGGTCTGCCCCTCACCAAGTCGGTCAGAAAAAAGTCTGCTACTGATTCTGCACTAGCATTAATCCTTACCGGGGGTTTTGCACAGTGGACACACCACCCCCTGCCGCGTTTAACTGAGGGGGGTGAGGCCCACCTTGCGGTTTCCTATCATGTTTCTGCCAGGACCCGTTGCAATTACGCTCCGGATGACCCCAACGTCTGCATTTCCTGCACTGCACTTCCTTGCAATCGCGTCTAATGTTTCCCATCCAACCACATCTGAAACATTTTATTTCTGCATTAAATACTGCTTTCCTGTCCCACGTCTTTGTTACTGCTTCAACTTCCTCCAACGCCACAGTAATTCTGACTGCCTCATTGAGAGTCTTAGGTAATTCCATCCTAATCTTGCGGGAGGTTTCGGGTTGTATTCCCTGCAAAAATGCGTCTAGTGCCCTCTGCTCAGCTTCCTGCAGAATGGCTTCATTAACCCTATCGGAATCCGTTAGCTCATAGGTATTAACATTAATTTTTTGAATTCGATCTACAAAAGCTTTTATTGGTTCACCATTCCTTTGATACATTCTATTCAATTGTTCCCAATAATATCTAGACGTATTTTTCCTCCGATACCTTTTCAGCAACCCTCTTTTGAATACTTCAAATGTCTGAGCATTCCTTAATTCTTCATGGCATGTAACGTACACTCTGGCATCCCCAGTTACTTTCAACTTAGCCACACGCAAAAGTGTTTCTGCACCCATATTTCCCAATTTAGCGGCCATGCTAAGGTTCTAAAATAAAAATATCATAACATCCTCCCCAGCTTTTCCTGAGAAAGTAGTGACCAAAGACGCAGCGTTAGTGTCAAGAATTACTGCATTAACAGCAAACTGTTCCTTGCTCACTTCTTTAGACCCAGCAAGCTCTACCTCTAATTCCGACACTCGCTCAATTAGCTGCTGAATAGCCACCTCGGCTGACACAGACTGTTTCATCACTACCAGCTATCGAATCAAGACTACAGTAAGCCCACAAAGAAGCATAGGAAGGGAAGATGGACAATGCTTCAGGTTCAGACAAACCACCAAACGAAAAATTGGTACTTACATCAACATCTACATGATTACTCTGCAATTCACATTTAAGTGCTTGGCAGTGGGTTCATCGAACCACAATCATACTATCTCTCTACCATTCCACTCCCGAACAGCGTGCAGGAAAAACGAACACCTAAACCTTTTTGTTTGAGCTCTGATTTCTCTTATTTTATTTTGATGATCATTCCTACCTATGCAGGTTGGGCTCAACAAAATATTTTCTCATTCGGAAGAGAAAGTTGGTGACTGAAATTTCATAAATAGATCTCGCCGAGACGAAAAATGTCTTTGTTTTAATGACTTCCATCCCAACTCGCGTATCATATCTGCCACACTCTCTTCCCTATTACGTGATAATACAAAACGAGCTGCCCTTTTTCGCACCCTTTCGATGTCCTCCATCAATCCCACCTGGTAAGGATCCCACACCGCACAACAATATTCTAACAGAGGAAGAACGAGTGTAGTGTAAGCTGCCTCTTTAGTGGACTTGTTGCATCTTCTAAGTGTCCTGCCAATGAAACGCAACCTTTAGCTCGCCTTCCCCACAATATTACCTATGTGGTCTTTCCAACTGAAGTTGTTCGTAATTTTAACACCCAGGTACTTAATTGAATTGACAGCCTTGAGAATTGTACTATTTATCAAGTAATCGAATTCCAACAGATTTCTTTTGGAACTCATGTGTTGGTTGGTTGGTTGGTTTGGGGTAGGAGACCAGACAGCGTGGTCATCGGTCTCATCGGATTAGGGAAGGATGGGGAAGGAAGTCGGCCGTGCCCTTTCAGAGGAACCATCCCGGCATTAGCCTGGAGTGATTTAGGGAAATCACAGAAAACCTAAATCAGGATGGCCGGATGCGGGATTGAACCGTCGTCCTTCCGAATGCGAGTCCAGTGTGGAACTCATGTGGATCACCTCACACTTTTCGTTATTTAGCATCAACTGCCACCTGCAACACCATACAGCAATCTTTCCTAAATCGCTTTGCAACTGATACTGGTCTTCGGATGACCTTACTAGATGGTAAATTACAGCATCATCTCTGAACAACCTAAGAGAACTGCTCAGATTGTCACCCAGGTCATTTATTTAGATCAGGAACAGCAGAGGTCCCAGGACGCTTCCCTGGGGAACACCTGATATCACTTCAGTTTTACTCGATGATTTGCCATCTATTACTATGAACTGCGACCTTCCCGACAGGAAATCATGAATCCAGTCGCACAACTGAGACGATACCCCATAGGCCCGCAGCTCGATTAGAAGTCGCTTGTGAGGAACGGTGTCAAAAGCTTTCCGGAAATCTAGAAATACGGAATCAACTTGAGATCCCCTGTCAATAGTGGCCATTACTTCGTGCGAATAAAGAGCTAGCTGCGTTGCACAAGAACGATGTTTTCTGAAACCATGCTGATTACGTATCAATAGATTGTTCCCTTCGATGTGATTCATAATGTTTGAATACAGTATATGCTCCAAAACCCTACTGCAAACCGATGTCAATGATATAGATCTGTAGTTCGATGAATTACTCCTATACTACCCTTCTTAAACACTGGTGCGACCTGCGCAATTTTCCAATCTGTAGGTACACATCTATCAGTGAGCGAATGGTTGTATATAATTGCTAAGTAGGGAGCTATTGTATCAGCGTAATCTGAAAGGAACCTAATCGGTATACAATCTGGACCTGAAGGCTTGCCCGTATCAAGCGATTTGAGTTGCTTCGCAACCCCTAAGGTATCTACTTCTAAGAAACTCATGCTAGCAGCTGTTCGTGTTTCAAATTCTGGAATATTCCATTCATCTTCCCTGGTGAAGGAATTTCGGAAAACTGCGTTCAATAACTCTGCTTTAGCGGCACAGTCGTCGGTAACAGTACGATCGGCACAGCGCAGCGAAGGTATTGACTGCGTCTTGCCGCTTGTGTACTTTACATACGACCAGAATTTGTTCAGATTTTCTACCAAATTTCGAGACAATGTTTCGTTGTGGAACCTATTAAAGGCATCTCGCATTGAAGTCCGTGCCAAATTTCGTGCGTCTGTAAATTTTAGCCAATCTTCGGGGTTTCGCGTTCTTCTGAACTTTGCATGATTTTTCCGTTGCCTCTGCAACAGCGTTTGGACCTGTTTTATGTACCATGGGGGATCAGTTCCATCTCTTACCAATTTATGAGGTATGAATCTCTCAATTGCTGTTGCTACTATATCTTTGAATTTGAGCCACATTTCGTCTACATTTGCATAGTCAGTTCGGAAGGAATGGAGATTGTCTCGTAGGAAGGCTTCTAGTGACATTTTATCCGCTTTTTTAAATAAAATTATTTTGCATTTGTTTCTGGTGGATTTGGAAGAAACGATATTGAGCCTGGCTACAACGACCTTGTGATCACTAATCCCTGTATCAGTCATGATGCTCTCTATTAGCTCTGGATTGTTTGTGGCTAAGAGGTCAAGTGTGTTTTCGCAACCATTTACAATTCGCGTGGGTTCGTGGACTAACTGCTCGAAATAATTTTTGGAGAAAGCATTTACGACAATCTCGGAAGATGTTTTCTGCCTACCACTGGTTTTGAACAAGTATTTTTGCCAACATATCGAGGGAAGGTTGAAGTCCCCACCAACTATAACCGTATGAGTGGAGTATTTATCTGTTACGAGACTCAAATTTTCTCTGAACTGTTCAGCAACTATATCATCGGAGTCTGGGGGTCAGTAGAAGGAGCCAATTATTAACTTAGTTCGGCTGTTAAGTATAACCTCCACCCATGCCAATTCGCACGGAGTATCTACTTCGACTTCACTACAAGATAAACCACTACTGACAAACACAAACACTCCACCACCAGTTCTGCCTAATCTATCTTTCCTGAACACCATCTGAGACTTTGTAAAAATTTCCGCAGAACTTTTTTCAGGCTTTAGCCAGCTTTCTGTACCTATAACGATTTCAGCTTCTGTGCTTTCTATTAGCGCTTGAAGCTCAGGGACTTTCCCAGCACAACTACAACAATTTACAACTTCAGTTCCGACTGTTCCTTGATCCAAGCATGTCCTGTATTTGCCATGCACCCTTTGAGATTGCAGCCCACCCCGTACTTTCCCGAGGCCTTCTAACCTAAAAAAAACGCCCAGTCCACGCTACACAGCCTCTGCTACCCGTGTAACGTGTAACGTGTTTGTTGCCCTTCTCAGGTGTCACACATCCTCGCCGATTACTACCCAAAATTTCCTCCAAATCCAGGGAGAAGACCACTACTATCACCAACTGTAACAGGAGTGTGTGATGCGCAGGTTGCCCGACTGACACCACTTGTAATAGGATGATCGGAGCGGGTGACGTGGTCGGGGTTGTAGGGCGTGGCTGGGTAGAAGAAGGTGGCTGTTTTTAGCAACCTTCCTCTTTATTGTTGGTTCTTCCAATACATTTTCCGGTAGCTCATCCCCACCGCTCGTGTCATGGTGGAGACGTGCTGATGCGCGCAGCCTTGGGGAACGCGATGCCGTGCTCGGTCAGAGGCTGCGCAGGCGGTAGGAGAGATGACGACGACATAACAGTGTCGTCCTAACCGCCATCTGCTTCACGTCTGCTGTGCAGCGAGCTACCTTAATTTAAGTATTAACTGTATTTTTCTTACTTGTCACTTCTTCTTCTGTGTATTTTTGCTTTTAGGAAGCTTTAATTGTCGAGTGCTATTAATAGTGTTCCATTATTTCGTGTTTGTTTTGAATACAGTTGGAGGAAGTCCCTTTAGTCAGCCATAGTGCTAGTAGTGCTATGTTTGTTTTCAATACAGTCCAGAGACAGGTAGTGCTATTTTCATTGTTTTCTGCAAGAAGTGGCTAGCAATCACAGTTTAGTCAATAATCAGCCGCCTTTAGTGAATTAGCAGTCTAGTTAAAAGTTGATTAACTCTCTACAGTAAATTGATTTCTTAGGATGGATAGGATGTGTGACTGCTGTGTACGAATGCAGGAGGAGCTGGCCACTGTTCGCGAACAGCTGAACGTGTTGATGGCCGCGGTCAGCCGTCTTCAGGCTGCTGCCTCGGAGTGTAGCGGCAGTGGGGAGTCTGGTGCGTCGTAAGGTACACCCCAGGTGTTACATGCTTCACCCACTGTCCCTGCTGTCGAGACATCTTGGGCCACCCTCTCCCCAAGGGGAGCGGCGGGTTCAGCGGCGTTCGTGGCGCACGAGGCGGAGGGTAAATGTGGAGGCTGGCCGTGTGGCATCGCCCGCTCTGCCTGTGAGTGGACATGTGGCTGCTCCTTCAGCAAGGTCCGAGCAGGCACACGGGGGGAGAGGTTCATTAGTTATTGGGAGCTCCAACGTTAGGTGGGTGATGGAGCCCCTCAGGGAAATAGCGGAAAGGTCGGGGAAGAAGGCCAGTGTTCACTCTGTCTGCTTGCCGGGGGGTCTCATCTGAGATGTGGAGGAGGCCCTACCGGCGGCGATAGAGAGCACTGGGTGCACCCGACTGCAAATTGTTGCTCATGTCGGCACCAATGACTCCTGCCGTCTGGGTTCAGAGGTCATCCTCAGTTCGTACAGGTGGTTGGCGGAATTGGTGAAGGCGGAAAGCCTCGCTTGCGGGGTGGTATCAGAGCTAACTACAGGGCTATTACAAATGATTGAAGCGATTTCATAAATTCACTGTAGCTCCATTCATTGACATATTGTCACGACACACTACAGATACGTAGAAAAACTCATAAAGTTTTGTTTGGCTGAAGCCGCACTTCAGGTTTCTGCGCTCGAGAGCTCAGTGAGACAAAATGGCGACAGGAGCCGAGAAAGTGTATGTCGTGCTTGAAATGCACTCACATCAGTCAGTCATAACAGTGCAACGACACTACAGGACGAAGTTCAACAAAGATCTACCAACTGCTAACTCCACTCGGCGATGGTATGCGCAGTTTAAAGCTTCTGGATGCCTCTGTAAGGGGAAATCAATGGGTCGGCCTGCAGTGAGCGAAGAAACGGTTGAACGCGTACGGGAAAGTTTCACGCGTAGCCCGCGGAAGTCGACGAATACAGCAAGCAGGCAGCTAAACGTACCACAGCCGACAGTTTGGAAAATCTTACGGAAAAGGCTAAAGCAGAAGCCTTACCGTTTACAATTGCTACACGCCCTGACACCCGATGACAAAGTCAAATGCTTTGAATTTTCGGCACGGTTGCAACAGCTCATGGAAGAGGATGCGTTCAGTGCGAAACTTGTTTTCAGTGATGAAGCAACATTTTTTCTTAATGGTGAAGTGAACAGACACAATGTGCGAATCTGGGCGGTAGAGAATCCTCAAGCATTCGTGCAGCAAATTCGCAATTCACCAAAAGTTAACGTGTTTTGTGCAATCTCACGGTTTAAAGTTTACGGCCCCTTTTTCTTCTGTGAAAAAAACGTTACAGGACACGTGTATCTGGACATGCTGGAAAATTGGCTCATGCCACAACTGGAGACTGACAGCGCCGACTTCATCTTTCAACAGGATGGTGCTCCACCGCACTTCCATCATGATGTTCGGCTTTTCTTAAACAGGAGATTGGAAAACCGATGGATCGGTCGTGGTGGAGATCATGATCAGCAATTCATGTCATGGCCTCCACGCTCTCCCGACTTAACCCCATGCGATTTCTTTCTGTGGGGTTATGTGAAAGATTGTGTTTAAACCTCCTCTACCAAGAAACATACCAGAACTGCGAGCTCGCATCAACAATGCTTTCGAACTCATTGATGGGGACATGCTGCGCCGAGTGTGGGAGGAACTTGATTATTGGCTTGATGTCTGCCGAATCACTAAAGGGGCACATATCGAACATTTGTGAATGCCTTAAAAAACTTTTTGAGTTTTTGTATGTGTGTGCAAAGCATTGTGAAAATATCTCAAATAATAAAGTTACTGTAGAGCTGTGAAATCGCTTCAATCATTTGTAATAACCCTGTATTTGTAGTATCGTTCCCAGAACTGATCGCGGTCCTCTGGTTTGGAGCCGAGTGGAAGGCTTAAACCAGAGGCTCAGACGATTCTGCGGAGATCTGGGGTGCAAATTTCTCGACCTCCGCTATCGGGTGAAGAAATGTAGGGTCCCCCTGAATAGGTCAGGCGTGCACTACACACCGGAAGCGGCTACAAGGGTAGCGGAGTACGTGTCGAGTGCACATGGGGGTTTTTTAGGTTAGAGAATTCCCTCCCTAGGCCCGACAAGACACCTCCTGAGACGCGGCAAGGTAGGAGTAGGCAAAATGCAATAGGAAATAACAATGTTAATGTGCTAATAGTAAACTGCAGGAGCATCTATAGAAAGGTCCCAGAACTGCTCTCATTAATAAACGGTCACAACGCCCATATAGTACTAGGGACAGAAAGTTGGCTGAAACCAGACGTAAACAGTAATGAAATCCTAAACTCAGATTGGAATGTATACCGCAGAGACAGGCTGGACAGTGAAGGGGGAGGCGTGTTTATAGCGATAAGAAGTGCAATAGTATCAAAGGAAATTGACAGAGATCCGAAATGTGAAATGATTTGGGTGAAGGTCGCGGTTAAAGCAGGCTCAGACATGGTAATTGGATGTCTCTATAGGCCCCCGGGCTCAGCAGCTGTTGTGGCTGAGCACCTGAAGGATAATTTGGAAAATATTTCAAGTAGATTTCCCCACCACGTTATAGTTCTGGGTGGAGATTTTAATTTGCCGGATATAGACTGGGAGACTCAAACGTTCATAACGGGTGGCAGGGACAAAGAATCCAGTGAAATTTTTGTAAGTGCTTTATCTGAAAACTACCTTGAGCAGTTAAACAGAGAACCGACAAGTGGCGATAACATATTAGACCTTCTGGTGACAAACAGACCCGAACTATTTGAAACAGTTAACGCAGAACAGGGAACCAGCGATCATAAAGCGGTTACGGCATCGATGATTTCAGTCGTAAATAGAAATATTAAAAAAGGTAGGAAGATTTTTCTGTTTAGCAAAAGTGACAAAAAGCAGATTACAGAGTACCTGATGGCTCAACACAAAAGTTTTGTCTCAAGTACAGATAGTATTGAGGATCAGTGGACAAAGTTCAAAACCATCGTACAATATAAGTCTTGCAGACAAACAAAAATTACGCGAAGCGAAATGTAGTGTGAGGAGGGCTATGCGAGAGGCGTTCAATGAATTCGAAAGTAAAGTTCTATGTACTGACTTGGCAGAAAATCCTAAGAAATTTCTGTCTTATGTCAAAGCGGTAGGTGGATCAAAACAAAATGTCCGGACACACTGTGACCAAAATGGTACTGAAACAGAGGATGGCAGACTAAAGGCCGAAATACTAAATGTCTTTTTCCAAAGCTGGACTGCACTGTAGTTCCTTCTCTAGATTGTCGCACAGATGACAAAATGGTAGATATCGAAATAGACGACAGAGGGATAGAGAAACAATTAAAATCGCTCAAAAGAGGAAAGGCCGCTGGACCTGATGGGATACCAGTTCGATTTTACACAGAGTATGCGAAGGAACTTGCTCCCCTTCTTGCAGCGGTGTACCGTAGGTCTCTAGAAGAGTGTAGCGTTCCAAAGGATTGGAAAAGGGGACAAGTCATCCCCGTTTTCAAGAAGGGACGTCGAACAGATATGCAGAACTATAGACCTATATCAAAAATGGTTCAAATGGCTCTGAGCACTATGGGACTCAACTGCTGAGGTCATTAGTCCCCTAGAACTTAGAACTAGTTAAACCTAACTAACCTAAGGACATCACAAACATCCATGCCCGAGGCAGGATTCGAACCTGCGACCGTAGCGGTCTTGCGGTTCCAGACTGCAGCGCCTTTAACCGCACGGCCACTTCGGCCGGCAGACCTATATCTCTAACGTCGATCAGTTGTAGAATTTTGGAACACGTATTATGTTCGAGTATAATGACTTTTCTGGAGACTAGAAATCTACTCTGTAGGAATCAGCATGTGTTTCGAAAAAGACGGTAGTGTGAAACCCAGCTCGCGCTATTCGTCCACGAGACTCAGAGGGCCATAGACACGGGTTCACAGGTAGATGCCGTGTTTCTTGACTTCCGCAAGGCATTCGATACAGTTCCCCACAGTCGTTTAATGAACAAAGTAAGAGCATATGGACTATCAGACCAATTGCGTGATTGGATTGAGGAGTTCCTAGATAACAGAACACAGCATGTCATTCTCAATGGAGAGAAGTCTTCCGAAGTAAGAGTGATTTCAGGAGTGCCGCAGGGGAGTGTCATAGGACCATTGCTATTCACAATATACATAAATGACCTGGTGGATGACATCGGAAGTTCACTGAGGCTTTTTGTAGATGATGCTGTGGTGTATCGAGAGGTTGTAACAATGGAAAATTGTACTGAAATGCAGGAGGATTTGCAGCGAATTGAGGCATGGTGCAGGGAATGGCAATTGAATCTCAATGTAGACAAGTGTAATGTGCTGCGAATACACAGAAAGATAGATCCCTTATAATTTAGCTACAAAATAGCAGGTCAGCAACTGGAAGCCGTTAATTCCATAAATTACCTGGGAGTACGCATTAGGAGTGATTTAAAATGGAATGATCATATAAAGTTGATCGTCGGTAAAGCAGATGCCAGACTGAGATTCATTGGAAGAATCCTAAGGAAATGCAATCCGTAAACAAAGGAAGTAGGTTACAGTACGCTTGTTTGCCCACTGCTTGAATACTGCTCAGCAGTGTGGGATCCGTACCAGATAGGGTTGATAGAAGAGATAGAGAAGATCCAACGGAGAGCAGTGCGCTTCGTTACAGAATCATTTAGTAATCGCGAAAGCGTTACGGAGATGATAGATAAACTCCAGTGGAAGACTCTGCAGCAGAGAAGCTCAGTAGCTTGGTACGGGCTTTTGTTAAAGTTTCGAGAACGTACCTTCACCGAAGAGTCAAGCAGTATATTGCTCCCTCCTACGTATATCTCGCGAAGATACCATGAGGATAAAATCAGATTAGAGCCCACACAGAAGCATACCGACAATCCTTCTTTCCACAAACAATACGAGACTGGAGTAGAAGGGAGAAGTGATAGAGGTACTCAGGGTACCCCCCGCCACACACCGTCAGGTGGCTTGCGGAGTATGGATGTAGGTGTAGATGTAGATAACAGTGACCGAACGCCCAATCGGTTGAACCAATGCAGGCGCCCACCTCTGATGCCTTTAAATAGTGCAGACCGCTGCTGAATCTGCCGGTTACGCGGCGCCATGTTAGAATGTTCTCGATGAGTTGGCTAACGCAACCGCGCCCCATGCGGCCCGCACCTGCGCAATTGCGTTAATGCTGCGTTCTGGCTGTTGATGGCTGCCGCTCACATACACACATACTGACGCTCGTTGCAAAACTGTGTCACCTGCATAACACGCCGGCCAGCCCCTGTCCGCCATCTGCCGTGAGGCTGGCGCATTGCGCACTGAAACACACTAAATCACAATTTCGCACCGTATTTTCTAAAAATAACCCCTTCTCCTCTACAATATTGTTAAATTTATGAGTTCCATGGTTTGTGTGTGCAGTGTGGATATTTGGGGGTATTTGGTTGTGGGGCATTCAACTGTGCGGTTACCAGTGCCCTACAAATCCCAATCTTTACACAGTCCAGACTTGTCATATTCACGAATGAGGATGAAGTGATGCGGACAACACAAACACCCAGTCCCTGAGCACAGAAAATCCCCTACCCGGCTGGGAATTGTGTGTGGAGTGTGACAAGTGTAAACAATAGTCTTAAGTGGGCAGGCGCAAATGCTTAAGATATAAATCACAGTGTTTGGATAAAAGCAAATGAATTTACAAATAAGTGCAAACAAACAGATATATGAGAAACGTTTGTGACTAAAATGTGTCAGCAGAATACAACATTTGAACTAAGTGGTGACAATGACTAGTAATGAGATTAGATTTAAGTGACTGTTATACAAAAATTATTAACTGCACGCAAGAACAACAACAACAACAATAACGACAATAACAATGACAGTAGTTTCATGTCCGAGGATCTATGGTGAACAAATAAAAGAAAAAAATGGTATAAATCAATAGTTAACACGTTCAACCTGGAAAATTTATGGTCATGGCACATAAAGGATAGCAAGATATATTGAAAAACACACCACCTAGTGGCCACAGCACTAAGAAAGCATCACATGACTTCACAACGATCACTCTGTCACTGTACTTGGAGTGTCACCTTCACTTAAACGAACTACCAAATTGGAGCTGGAATTGCTGGACAGACATACTGCTCAGAGCTCATGAGCACTGGCAAGGATCTCCTCACTATTGTATCTCTAAGTATGGAACTGCTGTGGACAGTACTGGACATCCTTCCTTTCTTTCAATGGCAGTATGGACTGGACCGACAGACTGTCGTCAATGTTACTGGCAGCACAACATCCTGGAGATGCAATTATGACAGTTTGGGAGAAAGACAAACTGGCTCAACATACACATTCTTTGACAGCAACCCGCTTATGATGTAGTTATAAAGCTGACCTTCTCATTTGTGATTAGATCACAAGATTGGCAGTAAGATATCCATGACTCTATGATGAGCAAAGTGTACAGTTGACTAGCACACCAGTCATGTTGTTACTAATCCTAGTGCAAATTGATAATTAATTAGTTGTGATCAGTTCCGTTTTCAAGGTTGATAGGAGGAGGACATTCTCACAAGGAGAAAAGTAGATGCATTTTAGAGAATATTTTGTAGCACAGAACTGCAGCAGGTTGTGGTCTGGCTGAATGTATTAGTCACAAGAACTCAAACAGCAAGATGGTATCAATGTGGATTGGGTCATGGTAACATCTTGTCAAAGAGATGTTCAACCTCTCAGGAACCCTCCGGATATCGACAAGCCAAAGAGATGCGCTTTGCATCTGCACGTGGGCTGTCTGCTACCTTGGGTGTTTGTCAACCCTGGGTCGTCCCACTGTTATGTCCTCCATCATCCAGGTTCTCCTGTCATCACATTCAGCATGGCAGGGCCATGCACCTCAGGAGTCCCACTGCTCTGCAAGCTGCAATTAGCTGTCCAGAATGTGGGTCAACGGACCACCATCAGTGGGGTCACCTCCTGGCCCTACTGCTCTGCTGCCAAAACAACTGACCTTCTGCGCCAGGCTGACGGGATGTGTCACATGTCTGAAAAGCAACGCAGTGGCTCCAAGTCTGCACATACCTCATACATGACACATCTGCAGCTGACTTACAAATTTTATAGAACATTTTACCACAAAAAGGACAATGAATAAGACAATACAAAAAATGAAGTCACTAAGAACTAATAAGAAACAAAAAAATTGTACACAAACACAAGCACTTTTCACAAAACTTACGGAAGAAAAAAAGATAATGTGGCAGGAAACAACAGTTTATACAATGTGCGATGGGCAGGCAATATGAGAATACCTATAATGAACTTCTGTTCCATAACACCGTACAGGATAGACTCACCCTTCAGCTACACTACTGCATAATTAAATGGAATGGACGATTTATAAGCAAATGTCTGATTTTAAGCCCCAAGCAGTGAAGCTGAAGTTGATGTAATGTACACTCCTGGAAATGGAAAAAAGAACACATTGACACCGGTGTGTCAGACCCACCATACTTGCTCCGGACACTGCGAGAGGGCTGTACAAGCAATGATCACACGCACGGCACAGCGGACACACCAGGAACCGCGGTGTTGGCCGTCGAATGGCGCTAGCTGCGCAGCATTTGTGCACCGCCGCCGTCAGTGTCAGCCAGTTTGCCGTGGCATACGGAGCTCCATCGCAGTCTTTAACACTTGTAGCATGCCGCGACAGCGTGGACGTGAACCGTATGTGCAGTTGATGGACTTTGAGCGAGGGCGTATAGTGGGCATGCGGGAGGCCGGGTGGACGTGCCGCCAAATTGCTCAACACGTGGGGCGTGAGGTCTCCACAGTACATCGATGTTGTCGCCAGTGGTCGGCGGAAGATGCACGTGCCCGTCGACCTGGGACCGGACCGCAGCGACGCACGGATGCACTCCAAGACCGTAGGATCCTACGCAGTGCCGTAGGGGACCGCACCGCCACTTCCCAGCAAATTAGGGACACTGTTGCTCCTGGGGTATCGGTGAGGACCATTCGCAACCGTCTCCATGAAGCTGGGCTACGGTCCCGCACGCCGTTAGGCCGTCTTCCGCTCACGCCCCAACATCGTGCAGCCCGCCTCCAGTGGTGTCGCGACAGGCGTGAATGGAGGGACGAATGGAGACGTGTCGTCTTCAGCGATGAGAGTCGCTTCTGCCTTGGTGCCAATGATGGTCGTATGCGTGTTTGGCGCCGTGCAGGTGAGCGCCACAATCAGGACTGCATACAACCGAGGCACACAGGGCCAACACCCGGCATCATGGTGTGGGGAGCGATCTCCTACACTGGCCGTACACCACTGGTGATCATCGAGGGGACACTGAATAGTGCACGGTACATCCAAACCGTCATCGAACCCATCGTTCTACCATTCCTAGACCGGCAAGGCAACTTGCTGTTCCAACAGGACAATGCACGTCCGCATGTATCCCGTGCCACCCAACGTGCTCTAGAAGGTGTAAGTCAACTACCCTGGCCAGCAAGATCTCCGGATCTGTCCCCCATTGAGCATGTTTGGGACTGGATGAAGCGTCGTCTCATGCGGTCTGCACGTCCAGCACGAACGCTGGTCCAACTGAGGCGCCAGGTGGAAATGGCATGGCAAGCCATTCCACAGGACTACATCCAGCATCTCTACGATCGTCTCCATGGGAGAATAGCAGCCTGCATTGCTGCGAAAGGTGGATATACACTGTACTAGTGCCGACATTGTGCATGCTCTGTTGCCTGTGTCTATGTGCCTGTGGTTCTGTCAGTGTGATCATGTGATGTATCTGACCCCAGGAATGTGTCAATAAAGTTTCCCCTTCCTGGGACAATGAATTCACGGTGTTCTTATTTCAATTTCCAGGAGTGTATTACCCTCCAAAATACTTTTCTCTCCCGCATTAATAAACAAAATTAATAAATGACCAATGGTATCTTCTGGAATAAGAGATGACATTCGAGGTAACTATACATTTATTACAAAAGCATAAGAATGACGTCAGATATAAACAGAAGTAGAGCGTGCTGATTACATTGAAGCACCTGCCTAATGAAATAAAGTACTTATTGATGTATGGTTGAAAAGTTCTACGCATGCACTGAACAATGACGGCTTCTGCTTGAACGAGTATGCCATGGGCAGAGAAAATTTACCTCAAAGGTTCCTAATGTGTCGAAGCTGGAAAATACATATGCATACTGTAGTCTACAGTGCTGCTGTGCCTCTATGTCATTTGAATGGTGGACATCTGCGTTCTGTGAATATTACTGGACAAACAGTGAAATAAGTCACTATTGCAGAATACTAACATGAATTAGTTACAGAAGAACAGAAAGACTTGCAATTTGTTATCACATCTCCAGATCAAAAACTGTACCATGATCTAGTGAAGTGACTCACAGCCAAAGCTGAAATCTCTACAATGTAACTCACCTCAAGGATAAAACCAATTTTTGAACTCACTCACCTTGCGGCCATAGCCCGAATAAAAAAATTTCTCTTTCTCTTCTCTATCATTTCAAAAAACACTCAATTTGGAGTACTCTGGAAAAAACAAACAAAGAATCGAAATGCGGCAGCACTTCTTAACACCAGTCACACACTTCTCTCCCAGTACAGCCTCCAAACAGAAGATGGGCACATTCCTTTCTGCCAATCCTAATGCTTTCCATGACAGATAACAGATGCCCTCTAGCATGTCTTCAGACGTCACCATCAGATTTCCAGTCAAGTCTCCATTTTTCTGCTCATACAGGAAACCACTTGGCACAGGTGCTACATGACTCCTTAAAAATTCAACAGCTATCCAGGAGACAGTGTATTGGGCGTGCTGCCGCACTGGCCAAGTTCAGTCAGTGGAGAGGAATTTTCATGATCCTTAAATAAGATACGGATCTCACACGAAGTTCCACGAAAAACATCAAATGGATACCTTTAGAGCCTGAAGAATACACTTTCCTCGACAAGCATCAATTATCTGGGTGCCTGTCCTTCGTGACTTGGCTAAAGAAGTTGTAAAACATTCTGACGCAAGCCTCTGTGACAATGTACGGTGGTCCATTAATAGCCCTTCTCTGCACATGACTGGGTGGTTCCCCTTGCTGTCCAGCCCATGTCCACCAGTGTGCCTTCCTTCTGCATGAAAGCAGGGACCAAGTCTCCCAGGCTGAGCTGAAGCTCCTGTGCCTACACCCCCTTCCTTGTTGTCTGAAGTGACATCAATAAAGCGGCTGTTTTGCCATCTACATCCGGCAAGCTTCTCTTCACTCAGCTGCAGCCTTAACTGTCCAACAAAAATTCTACCAAACATAAACTAATTTCAGTCACTTCAAATTACTCCATCCAATTAGATACTAATGAACTCATTACCTCACTGTCAACTCTCTTTAGTAAGCATCATATAGGTCACAGTGCCTTCCTAATTGGATACAAGTGCCCTAATTGCATACATTTGGATGATCTGAGTAATTAATGTGAAAGAAAGGTGAGCCCAAAGGACTTGTAGCCTTTCAAATTTTACAGGACTCATACAGCACAAGGCAATTGAGACCACTCACAGTTATATACATCCAGAGTTTTAGAAATATAGATATCTGAAAGATAGGAAATTTTAAGATAAACTGTGGTAACACACAAGGAACTTGTCAGAAAATATGTACTATTGGGTGCAATGAAAAGGATCAAGACAGATTACCCAAACATTACAACAGATATGTCGACTTAAAACAAATACGTGTAACGGAAGAGAAATACAGGTAAGCATGACTATGGACTTTTGAAACATTGGTTTGTTTCCGTGAACTAGTTACTAAGCCTTTTCAAGGCTTATCTTCTGGTAGGCCATGCAGAAGTCACATATTTATTTTCTTAGCATGATGCTGGGCATTGACTAGTGGCAGTACAAACATTCTTGTACTTAATATCCAACTGGCAGCTTCCATTTTAATTCCTTTCTGGTCACAAACTTAATAACTTTTTACTGCTAATGCTTTCACCATAAATCTGCCACCATGTTGGATCCTCACAGATTTATGGTGACAATGTTTACAGCAAAAAGTGATTAATTCTGGTACAAGAAACTTTAAGCACACTGAGAAACAGCAAGCAATGAAGACAAAGCAATAAGGAATATTGAAAGGAGATCAAGTTCTATCAAGGAGAAGTAAATAATGGCCAAAGCACATTACTGTGTATGGCCTTTACATCACCTGATGAAATATGGATACCGCAAAAACAAGCCTATGCAGAAGTGTATACAACATGCTCTGAAATAGCAGTGAATATGATAATTCTTCAGATAGATTCTGATAACAAGTAACAAGAACTCGCCACTAAAAATTTACTCTATTGGAATTATGATTAGAAGCCCAATGTGTGATGAATTAGTGAGATCTTTAGCATTATGTAAGTGACAGTACACTTTTCAGGAAGGACACATTTTGCAGTGGTGGAAAATGTGTGAAAAGCTGTTTCCCCAATGAATAGTTATGTGCATTCCTGTGACTAATGCCTTCAGTGAACAAAACTTCAGCCTATCAGGGAACCATCTAGCGTGTTGAATGTATTACCTAGATTCAGACAAAATTGAAGACCTACTACTAACTCATCTCAACATTCAAGAACTGAATGACACTAATATTGCAGTCAGTGAACAGGAAAACTGCATTTCATCAGTGACCTTTGAAAGGTTGCTCTCAATGAGTGTGATCAGCAATAGCTTATTTTTATTTTACTGGCCTTTGGAAAGTATCCAGACAGTTAATTACAAATTATACCTACTGATTCAAAGAACAATCTTTCTTTCAGTACTGCTAACATTCGGGATAAAAGAGTTTGAAAGCTCTATCTTAGAAACCTGTCTACATCAATTCCAATACAATTTTTGTCTATGCATCTACATACACATAACAGTTACTTTCACAAATTTTGCGAGTCCAATAATAAACAATTAACCCTTTGGCTGTTGCAGACATATTTGCTAGATGCTGAGCTGAGTGCTGTATCGTTGTCACCTAGTGCATCTACCCATGCTAAGTTGCCTACATTTCGGCTTCTATCTGGGATCGTGCTACCTGAGCTGCCTACTTCACCCCGAGCCGACAATTACTCGGCCGGCCGGTGTGGCCGAGCGGTTCTAGGCGCTACAGTCTGCAACCGTGCGACCGCTACGGTTGCAGGTTCGAATCCTGCCTCAGGCATGGACGTGTGTGATGTCCTTAGGTTAGTTAGGTTTAAGAAGTTCAAAGTTCTAGGGGACTGATGATCTCAGCAGTTAAGTCCCATAGTCCTCAGAGCCATTTGAACCATTTGACTATTACTGGAGAGCTTTCTGTGATGTCTCCTATAGGATACTGGGTTGAAACTGCCACACTTGATACAGCGGAGTTTTTAAATTAATTTACTTTTCTTATTTCGTTCAACTGTTACCTTGGATTTGGGGGGGGGGGGGGGGGGAATTGTCTCTACATCTACATCCATACTCCGCAACAAGCCACCTGATGGTGTGTTACGGAGGGTACCTTGAGTACCTCTATCGGTTCTCCCTTCTACTCCAGTCTCGTATTGGTTGTGGAAAGAAAGATTGTCAGCATGCCTCTGTGTGGGCTTTAATCTCTCTGATTTTACCCTCATAGTCCCCTTGTTGATCAGTTCTTGCTGGGAGGCACTGTAATACAACAGCAACTTTCCTTGAATAGTTATGTGGACATCTTTCATATTCTGGCAAAAATAATGTACAATAATCTTCAAATAACATCAAACTTCCAACTCTAAATCAATATACACACAAACTGTTGCACAAAATGAAGTTCAACTCCTTGCTCATTTCTTCGAAAAAGACTACACTCATTATTTCATGCATTTGCTCTGCAGACATCACATTTCCCCAATTTAAGGAATGCTTTACATGCCCATACAGATAATTCCTCTAGCAAAGTTACTGTGAATGTCATCCTATCATGAAGACATTCATTGTCCCTCAGTATGGTTCTCCCCATTCAAGTAAAACAATAAATCCATCAAATAGTTATGCTCTTCCATATATCAACTTGTTTAGCAAAAATTAAACAATGGAAAATCCAGGACAGAATGTAACAATGTTATGAGAAGAAAAGTTGCTACTTACCATATAGAGGAGATGCTGAGCTGCAGATAGGCACAACAAAAAGACTCTCACAATTATAGATTTTGGCTGTTAAGGCTTTTGTAAACAATACACACACACACACACACACACACACACACACACACACACACACACACGAGACTGCAGTCTCAGGCAACTGAAACCACACTGTGAGCAGCAGCACCGGTGCATGATGGGAGTGGCGACTGGGTGGGGGTAAAGAGGAGGCTGAAGAGGGGATGGGGAGCGATAGTACAGTCGGGATGGTGCACAGCAAAGTGCTGCAAGTTATACTGAGAGCAGAGGAGAGGTGGGGGGGGGGGGGGGGGGAGGAAGTAGTGGAAAAGGAGAGAAATAAAAAGACTGGATGTGGTGGTGGAATGACGGTTGTGTAGTGCTGGAATGGGAACAGGAAAGAGGCTGGATGGTTGAGGACAGTGACTGATGAAGGTTGAGGCCAGGAGGGTTACGGGAATGTAGGATGTATTGCAGGGAAAATTCCCACATGCGCAATTCAGAAAAGCTGGTGTTGGTGGGAAGGATCCATATAGCACAGGCTGTGAAGCAGTCACTGAAATGTAGGAGATCATTTTCGGCAGTGTGTTCAGCAACAGGGTGGTCCACTTGTTTCTCAGCCACAGTTTGTCGGTGGCCATTCATGTGGACAGACAGATTGTTGGTTGTTATGTCTACATAGAATGCAGCACAGTGGTTGCAGCTTAACTTGTAGACCACATGACTGGTTTCACAGGTAGCTCTGTCTTTGATGGGATAGGTGATGTTAGTGAGTGGACTGGAGCAGGTGGTGGTGGGAGGATGTATGGGACAGGTCTTGCATCTAGGACTATTACAGGGGTTTGAGCCATGGGGTAAGGGACTGGGAGCAGGGGTTGTGTAAGGATGGACGAGTATATTGTGTAGGTTCGGTGGACGGCAGAATACCACTGCGGGAGGGGTGGGAAGGATACGGGGCAGTTCATTTCTCATTTGAGGGTATGACGAGAGGTAATTGAAACCCTGGTGGAGAATGTAGTTCAGTTGCTTCCAGTCCTGGGTGGCACTGAGTTACGAGGGGAATGCTCTTTTGTGGCCGGACAGTGGGACTTTAGGAGGTGGTGGGAGACTGGAAGGATAAGGCACAGGAGATTAGTTTTTGTACAAGGTTGGGAGGATAATTAGTCAGTGAAGGTTTCAGTGAGACCCTTAGCATATTTCGAGAGGGACTGCTCGTCACTGCAGATGCGACGACCACACGTGGCTAGGCTGTTTCACAGTTCTTTGTTCACAAGTATCAGCCACTGGTATGAATGCATAAGGGAACACATCACTCTTCCTGAGTGATACAAACCACCACATATATTCCACTTAGATGAATGATCTTGCAGTAAATATAGCTACTTTGCTTAATTCACATTTTAAATTTCTGAAAATTAGCACTGCTTTTCATAGTATTAATAAATCTGTTACATAAAGCTGCATTATAAAATCAATAACTTTTATCTCATGAGTGTAGTACTAGGCTTCTCATTTCTCTTTACTTTAGGTTTTACTATAATTTATAATAAAGCAGTCATATATCATTTAAAATTAAATGGATGTGCCTTTATCTTTGCAGACATTATAGTCTCAACATGACTAACTTTTGACCTTAATGTCCGCTACAGTATACTTGTGTTAATGTGCCTGTACTGCCTCAATATCCTATTTGCTCTTAATACTGCTGCAGGAAAACTGTAATGAGGTTCTTTAAAAGCATAATCTCATGAAAGAATTTTTGTTGAAAGCATTCAGCTTTCATGAGAACATAGCAGATTAAGGCTGCCTCAACTTTCTATAATAATTTTACAGTTAAGTCTTAATAACCGTACAGGTGGAATCACATCAAGAGTACTTAGAAACCTTAAAAATTTCTTACTGTTTGCTTATCTTGATTCTTTTGTTTCTTAAACTTGTGCCATTTCAACGAATACAAACAGAGCGACAAATGTTTTCTCCCCTCTTCAATGATTTCCTCTTTGATTACGCCCGTCAATCTTCAACACTTTTTACAAATTTCATTCTGTAGAACGTGGGGAGTCTCAAAATATTAAACAATTCACCTCTATAAAAATAATCAGTCGATCTTCTTGCCTCGGACACATTTCTCCTATTTAACCATACCTTTTTTCCACTGAGATGATGTCCCTATATTTATATATTATTCCTCTCTTTCCTCAACGCGAGTTTAGGTCCTTCTTCCTTTGTATATCTAACATATTTCCTACCATACTACACATATTAGTGCACAGCATTCTGTTTAAGAGTCATATCTCTCTGTTCAACATACAGGGTTGTCAGAAACAGTCTGAAAACTTGTAAGGGTGGTGCAGAGTGGATTGTGCTGAAAAATAATTCTTAGAAAAATATCTGATATGATGTACCATTTATGAGTTAATTAGCATATGAGTTATCCAATAGGTCTATTGCATGCTCAACTACAAGTGGCCTGCCTGAGACAGTGATGTGCCACATGTGTTCTTCGTTTGGTTTCCAAAAACGAAACGAGAGCGATACAAAAACTGGACATGGAATGCTAATAAGGACTGAACCCAAGCCAATGGTTGAACAGTCTCTATCATCTACTATCATCTATGCTATGAGTACAAATGACACTAACTGTATCTGGTGGGCTTGCCTGAATTTGCGTGCACAATGGCCAGGTCGGCTTTCAATGCTAATTAACTCTGAACTTGTGCAACATAAGGAAATTGTTTCTTAACAATTATTTCTTAGCAAAACCTACCCTTCAACATCCTTAAAAGTTTCTCAGACTGTTTCTGACCACCCTCTATTTTTATTACATTGATATGTGCTCCTATTTCACAAATAAAAACACTTTTTGTTGCATGGCTCTATCTTAGCTACATCTCTTACATTTCCTTTTATACCACCTTAGCCAACAATCCTTATAATTACCTTACATGTATATGATTTCAGTTGCCACTACTTAAGTTACTTATTACAAAAAAAAAATCAATCAATTAGTTTGCCAGAATATTTTTGCTGTTATGGAGGCACGAAAGTATTGTCAATTTTTAATACTAGAATGTAATAAATTTGATTTGCAGTCACGTACCTTGTCTATTCCAGTCCTTGTCACAGTCATCTTGCTGACATCCTCATAACACATAATTCACTATAGTTTGCAATGAAACATTATTAATTATCTATATAATCTTGCAAAAGAATCTTTAGTGGTACAGAGTGTGAACGATAATTGTTGGATGGCAAAGGAAACATTACTCCAGCAAATTCACATACCTCTCTCTCTCTCTCTCTCTCTCTCTCTCTCTCTCTCTGAGTGGAATAACCCTTTGGCATATCATTTAACTAATAAAAAAAAATCTAGACTAAAATGGGCAGCAATGTTATTCTTTTCTTTTCATTCATAGTTTTTATCTCTTGTTGCTAACGTTTTGTGTACGCGGAGTAAAGATTTGGAAGTGGCTCGGAGTGAACGGCTGTACTAGAGTGAAGAGAGTTCCTTTTGAGGGACCTGCAACTGTGGTCGGTGCTTGGCATGAGCGACTGGCACCTGTGGTTGACAACAAACACAGTGTACTTATGATGTGGTCGTAATGTTTATCCTTCATCTCCTGTGGTTGTGTCACAAGTGGCCCGGAGAGGTGGCAAGCCACAGAACACATCTGTATTGTGTAATGATGGACCCCAGGCAATATACACTCCTGGAAATTGAAATAAGAACACCGTGAATTCATTGTCCCAGGAAGGGGAAACTTTATTGACACATTCCTGGGGTCAGATACATCACATGATCACACTGACAGAACCACAGGCACATAGACACAGGCAACAGAGCATGCACAATGTCGGCACTAGTACAGTGTATATCCACCTTTCGCAGCAATGCAGGCTGCTATTCTCCCATGGAGACGATCGTAGAGATGCTGGATGTAGTCCTGTGGAACGGCTTGCCATGCCATTTCCACCTGGCGCCTCAGTTGGACCAGCGTTCGTGCTGGACGTGCAGACCGCGTGAGACGACGCTTCATCCAGTCCCAAACATGCTCAATGGGGGACAGATCCGGAGATCTTGCTGGCCAGGGTAGTTGACTTACACCTTCTAGAGCACGTTGGGTGGCACGGGATAAATGCGGACGTGCGTTGTCCTGTTGGAACAGCAAGTTCCCTTGCCGGTCTAGGAATGGTAGAACGATGGGTTCGATGACGGTTTGGATGTACCGTGCACTATTCAGTGTCCCCTCGACGATCACCAGTGGTGTACGGCCAGTGTAGGAGATCGCTCCCCACACCATGATGCCGGGTGTTGGCCCCGTGTGCCTCGGTCGTATGCAGTCCTGATTGTGGCGCTCACCTGCACGGCGCCAAACACGCATACGACCATCATTGGCACCAAGGCAGAAGCGACTCTCATCGCTGAAGACGACACGTCTCCATTCGTCCCTCCATTCACGCCTGTCGCGACACCACTGGAGGCGGGCTGCACGATGTTGGGGCGTGAGCGGGACCGTAGCCCAGCTTCACGGAGATGGTTGCGAATGGTCCTCGCCGATACCCCAGGAGCAACAGTGTCCCTAATTTGCTGGGAAGTGGCGGTGCGGTCCCCTACGGCACTGCGTAGGATCCTACGGTCTTGGCGTGCATCCATGTGTCACTGCGGTCCGGTCCCAGGTCGACGGGCACGTGCACCTTCCGCCGACCACTGGCGACAACATCGATGTACTGTGGAGACCTCATGCCCCACGTGTTGAGCAATTCGGCGGTACGTCCACCCGGCCTCCCACATGCCCACTATACGCCCTCGCTCAAAGTCCGTCAACTGCACATACGGTTCACGTCCATGCTGTCGCGGCATGCTACCAGTGTTAAAGACTGCGATGGAGCTCCGTATGCCACGGCAAACTGGCTGACACTGACGGTGGCGGTGCACAAATGCTGCGAAGCTAGCGCCATTCGACGGCCAACACCGCGGTTCCTGGTGTGTCCGCTGTGCCGTGCGTGTGATCATTGCTTGTATAGCCCTCTCGCAGTGTCCGGAGCAAGTATGGTGGGTCTGACACACCGGTGTCAATGTGTTCTTTTTTCCATTTCCAGGAGTGTATTACCTCCCAACTTCACAAAAGTTCTGCTGCATATCTTGCATGCTAGCCTTCCAGGTATGCTATTTCTACAAGGTATGCAGGAGAACTTCAGTGATATTGGGGAGATAGGAGAAGATGTAGTGGTGGAAGTAAAGCTGTGAGGGCAAGTCCTGAGTCAATCTTGAATAGCTCAGTCTGTAGACCACTTACCCACAAATGGTACAGTTGCCAGGTTTAGGTGTTGGTCTGGCGCACAGTTTTAATTCTTCATGTATATTCCACATACTGTCCATAAGCATGTACAATAATCATTCTTATCTATCCCCACCCCACAAATAAAATAAAGGGAGGAAGGAAGTTTTGGCATAAATGATGTTCACTGGACCGTCGTGCGAGTTGTTAATCCTATCATGGTTGCCAGAATACAGGGCATCAGGTTTCTATTTGGTGGATATTCAATATTATTCTCCTTTCTTCCTTATTTTATTTGAAAATTACCTTGGATGCAGGGATAAAAGAATTCTCTTAGATCAGTTCTTCCTGGAAGGAAATGTAATAAAGCAACTTCTACTTTTCTTGAGTAATTATGTCGACATCCTTCATATGTTCCAGAATGAATTTTAACTTAGTAGTGCGGTGTGCCAATCTGAAACTTCCTGGAAGATTAAAACTAAGTGCTGGACCAAGACACAAGCCTGGGAACTTTGTCTATTGCAGGGAAGTGCTCTGCCCACAGAGATATCCAAGCACGACTTATGATCCCTCCCTTACAACTTTACTGATGCCAGAACCTTATCTCTTACCCTCCTTTTGTGTCATGGCCAAGAAAGCCAATAAATGTGACCCAGGAAACAAGAAATAAAAGAACTTTGGTGACTGCGGGTGATGTGGACAACAACAAATGTGGTGTGCCTATGCTTTGGTCGTACTGTTTATCCTGCATTTCGTGCTATGGTACTGACAAAGACCATAGTACACAATGATGTTGTATACTGGTAGTTCCCAAGGATACAATGCACCTCCCCACTTAAAAAGATGAGATGAACACAACCCAAAGGTGAAGTGGCTGCTGCTCGGTGAAGGTGCCCAGGACTGGTGAAATGGCATTGACTGCCGATGAGAGGACAACGTTCAACCAACGACGGCCGCACAAGATACTACGAAGCCAACGTGCTGGCAAGGCGTGACTCGGGGCATTGATATGCGTGATAGGAAAGGCTACCATGATTAGGGATCTGGGCACGGTTGTCATGAATGAACGAAAGCTGGCTGCTGGAGGACAGCAAAGGTGATGAGACATAGTGTAGCCCAGGATTTTGCATCCAAACTTCCACGAGCTCTTCGTTGTATGCCACAGGGAAAGTAAGCAACAGCTCAGCCAAGGGTGACATGGCAGGAGGTGACAATGCATGAAGAGAAGAAGGAGGTAACACAGAAAATGTGACAGTGGCATTGAGAGGCCCAGTGGTGGTGGTGGTGAGTGCAGTGGCACTGGTGGCTGGGACTGATTGGAACCTTCTAGTGGTGTTGGAGGAGAAGGCAGCTCTGCAGGCACCTGACACCAGTGCAGCAACAGGGATGGCTGGGAAGGATATGGTGGCAGCAGGCAACAGGTCAGTGGGATGTCGGCAGGATGTCAACAGGCTTGGCTGGAAGGCCTGTGTCCAGTGTTTGTTGGTAATGAGGATCACCCTGTGGCTAAACATGCCTTGGTGCACGGCCAACACATCTTGGCAAAGTGTTACACCGTCCGGGTTATCTGGATAATTCCCACTAACACCAACCTGTCAGAACTCCGGAGATGGGAACTTGCCCTTCATTATATCCTCTCTTCTCGTTATCCGCCAGGCCTCAACCTCCGCTAATTTCAAGTTGCCGCCGCTCATACCTCACCTGTCGTTCAACAACATCTTTGCCTCTGTACTTCCGCCTCGACTGACATCTCTGCCCAAACTCTTTGCCTTTACAAATGTCTGCTTGTGTCTGTGTATGTGCGGATGGATGTGTGTGTGTGTGTGTGTGTGTGTGTGTGTGTGTGTGTGTACCTGTCCTTTTTTCCCCCTAATGTAAGTCTTTCCGCTCCCGGGATTGGAATGACTCCTTACCCTCTCCCTTAAAACCCACATCCTTTCGTCTTTCCCTCTTTCCTGATGAAGCAACCGTTGGTTGCGAAAGCTTGAATTTTGTGTGTATGTTTGTGTGTCTATCGACCTGCCAGCACTTTCGTATGGTAAGTCACATCATCTTTTATCTGCTTGTGTCTGTATATGTGCGGATGGATATGTGTGTGTGCGCGCAAGTGTATACCTGTCCCTTTTTCCCCTTAAGGTAAGTCTTTCCGCTCCCGGGATTGCAATGACTCCTTACCCTCTCCCTTAAAACCCACATCCTTTCGTCTTTCCTCTTTCCTGATGAAGCAGCTGTGGGTTGCGAAAGCTTGAATTTTGTGTGTGTGTGTGTGTGTGTGTGTGTGTTTGTCAGTGTCTCTATCAACATACCAACACTTTCGTTTGGTAAGTTACATCATCTTTGTATATATACAGGGCGTTACAAAAGGGTACGGCCAAACTTTCAGGAAACATTCCTCACACATAAAGAAAGAAAATGTGTTATGTGGACACGTGTCCGGAAACGCTTACTTTCCATGTTAGAGCTCATTTTATTACTTCTCTTCAAATCACATTAATCACGGAATGGAAACACACAGGAACAGAACATACCAGCGTGACTTCAAACACTTTGTTACAGGAAATGTTCAAAATGTCCTCCTTCAGCGAGGATACATGCATCCACTCTCCGTCGCATGGAATCCCTGATGTGCTGATGCAGCCCGGCAGAATGGCGTATTGTATCACAGCCGTCCACAATACGAGCACGAAGAGTCTCTATATTTGGTACCGGGATTGCGTAGACAAGAGCTTTCAAATGCCCCCATAAATTAAAGTCAAGAGGGTTGAGGTCAGGAGAGCATGGAGGCCATGGAATTGGCCCGCCTCTACCTATCCATTGGTCACCGAATCTGTTGTTGAGAAGCGTACGAACACTTCAACTGAAATGTGCAGGAGCTCCATCGTGCATGAACCACATGTTGTGTCGTACTTGGAAAGGCACATGTTCTAGCAGCACAGGTAGAGTATCCCGTATGAAATCATGATAAAGTGCTCCATTGAGCGTAGGTGGAGGAACATGGGGCCCAATCAAGACATCACGAACAATGCCTGCCCAAATGTTCACAGAAAATCTGTGTTTATGACGTGATTGCACAATTGCGTGCGGATTCTCGTCAGCCCACACATGTTGATTGTGAATTGAGGAAATACATACTGACGAAACTAAAATGAGCTCTAACATGGAAATTAAGCGTTTCCGGACACATGTCCACATAACATATTTTCTTTATTTGTGTGTGAGGAATGTTTCCTGGAAGTTTGGCCATACCTTTTAGTAACACCTGTAGACCACTTACCCACGAATGGCAAAGTTACAGGGTTTAATCTTTTATGTATATTTCACATACTATTCATAATCATGTACAATAATCTTCAAACAACATCAAACTTCCAACATGAAACCACTACATACAAGTTTTTACATAGAAAGGAGGATTCAGAATGACAGTTGAAATAACTGTAAACTGGTTCAACAAAGATTACATCCATTTTCATTGTTTCAAGCATTTACTCCAAGGAGATAAGATTGTCCAAAAAGGGCTGGCAATTCAAGGATCTCCTCTTGAGAAGTTACTGTGGGCGCCATCTTATCTTGAAGATATGTATCTTGTCTTGGCACAATTCTCCAAATACAAATGAAACAATAAGTCCCCACAATAATTATGGTCTCCTATGTAACAACTCATCTGACACATTTTCGTTTGTAAATATCATTTATCAGTAAGAATACATAGGGATACACATTACTCTTCCGGAGATCTATGTAACACCACACTACTACTGTCACTCAAAGATCTGTCACCACCACGACGAACATTATTGTAGATGTAAAACTAGTTAGTTACTTCGAAGCTTTTCTGCCTATTCACAGCTGCTACAAATCTGAAAAGATGTATTTCATTTTCTGTAATTTCTGAACTGATTTTGGTAAACCAGTCTGAAAGTTACTGTCACTTTCAGATTATTCAGATCGGGAAGAACTCTTGTTGCAACATACGATTGCAGTGTTACACCTGCTGACACAGACAGCTTAGGACTGTAGCTTCCAAAATTTTTGAAGACATTTCAATTGCGCTGAAATTTATTCTCATTGCCGCTCTTGTGAGTATGTCTACCTCTATATTTTCTTCAGTGGAACCGCGCCACCTTGTCATTTTCTTTGTAGAATATGATTAAGAGAAAAACAGTCCTGCCAATCCTGATGAACAGTTTGATGTAGAGAAAAGCTGAATGCAGCGAAATGAGACCAAATAAAGTATTCAAACACAATTTACAAGGCAGAAATGTGAAGCCAGAACTGTGAAAAGCTACTGAGATATGAGAATGAAATACTGCTAAATGCTTAAACTCATCAGCAGTACTTGCTTATCCACATGATGGCTCTTCTACAGGATGTCCCAGGAGGGATGCTCAATATTCAGCGATATGACAGTTAATGATAGTTTGAAGCAAGAAATCTAATAAACACGGGCTCTAAAATGCATACCTTAAGAGCTATGAGCACTTTTTCTGTAGAACCGGTGTGTTTCACAGTATCAAAGATGAACAAGTGCTCGTAGCTTTTAAGGTATGCATTTTAGAGTCCATGTTTATTAGACTTCTTGGCTTCGAATGATCGTTCCATTCCTATCATGTTACTGAATAATGGCCATTCCTCCTGGGACACCCTGTTTTATTGTCACTGGTCAGCAAGGAGGCCACAAGTAACTTTTCAACTGCAGTGAAGGAAAACCCTGAGGTCGTGCTTAAACTTGTCGATGGTACCTTGGGAGCAAAGGGTTAAAATGTGTTAAGGTTAGAAGTACACTTATTAGTTTAATTGTCTTGCATCCAGTTACTCTGACAGTGACCAACTGCTTTTTTTTTCTTTTTTTGATCGTATGCTTGTCCTGTTTTCCCAAGCACTTCAAAACAAGTGATAATGCATGGATGATAATTTTTTAACATTTTTCTGTTGTGTGTAGTTCTCACAAAGAACTTCTAAATTAGTGCAGGTGTGAATTACTTTGCACAGCATGTTTTCAGTGTAGTAAAAATACGTAACACAAGTGATAGCATATGAATTGTAAAATAGTGGGTAGCACCTTCAGCAGAAGGCTCATAATCTCTTTCTCAGAAATAGTAGTATTTATAGCAGACAGTGGTCATCACAGAAGCTCAATCAGCAGATTTTTACCATACACCTGTATGACACATTAAGCTCACAACATACCAGCAGTATTGAGATGGCAACAATTTTTTTCTTATGAATGTAATACAGAGGTTGAAATGCAACCAGTATGAAATTTTGGTAAACTTTCATAAAATAACAGAATGGCAACCATTCTCTCATCTACAGGAGATTGATGCGCCGAGCATAGTAACATACAACAGAAAACAGCATTCACATTAGCTTTCGAGCACTAGCTCTTTTTCATGCAGTAGTTGGTTGGTTGTTTTTGGGGAAGGAGACCAGACAGCGAGGTCATCGATCTCATCGGATTAGGGAAGGACGGGGAAGGAAGTCGGCCGTGCCCTTTGAAAGGAACCATCCCGGCATTTGCCTGGAGAGATTTAGGGAAACCACGGAAAACCTAAATCATGATGGCCGGACGCGGGATTGAATCGTCGTCCTCCCGAATGTGAGTCCAATGTCTAACCACTGCGCCACCTCGCTCGGTTTCATGCAGTAGTACACACATTCACTCACACAGATACACAAACGTACACACTCTTGGCCAGGGCAGTTTTGCTCCAGGAATTTCCAGTTTTGGCAGTAACACCACTTTTTAACCACATCTTCCAGGTCTTGATCAATTCACTAAAAGCACTACATGTTTAGTTAAATATGTCCAGCACCTTAAACAATCTTGAAACTGACATTACAGATAAGCTTACTTTTTTAAATGAAGTTAACCTCTCATGCTTCACCAGTCATCCATCACTGTTCGTTCAGTCAGTCACAAGTGAACCTCAATGAGGCTCTCAACAATTCTGTTAACCTCACTGCAACACAACTTAGTGATGTGTGGCTGTTCAGTGAATCGGGAAAACAATGATAACATTTGAAACAAGTGGTAAATAACTGGGGCTGCAGATATGTTCAGAACCTGAGCAAATAACTGTTTGCAGCCTTCATATTTCCCTCAAGTGCCAACATGTTAGGAGCTCTGTTCAGTCCTGTCAGGAGCTGGCAACTGACATATGTGCTTGAAAGTACTGTTTAGTTTTCTGTGGCCAAAACTGTGCAGTTAAACTCTGTGGAAAAATTTAACACTCAAGGAAGACATTGGGGCCAGGAATGGTGTCAGAAAATGCAGGGCTCTGGTACTTCATGCAAACTGAGGTGATTGTCATTTCCAGTTTTTTTTACTCTTAAATCATTCACGAAGGATAAAACTAAAGGATTTAATGAATGTTCCTATGGAATAAAGGTGCTTTGTAATAGACAGAATGCAGATGTGGGGAACAGTACTGTTCGTAGGCAGCCAGAATTGCTTGACAAGGCTATACGTGTACCTACAAAACAGGTGACAAACACAACGAATATTTAAGTGCTTGTGAAAGGAGTATTATTAGCTGGCAGCCACACCCTAGCACTTTCCTCGCTAAAATGTCAGTCACAAGATATTTAAATTACATTACAATTGATACGAATCTGAGAGATGTATCACAAAGCCAGGAGGAACTATTCTCTGGCTTCCTTGCTATCAGTTGCAAGTACATTGTCCAGTCACATTAAAGAGACCACCTGTCAAAAGCCTGAATAACCACCTTTCGCAGCGTGAACCACAGTAAGATATGCAAGACAACAGCCAGTGAGGTTCTGGAAAGTACCAACAGGGATGTGGAGACATGACAATTTCAGTGCCATGACCAACTGCACTAGGTTTCTCGGTTTGAGGATCCATGATGCATAAAGCCCAACCGACGTGGTGCTACAGATACTCAGTTGGGTTTAAATCTGGTGAGTCTTGGGGCCTGGGCAGTATAGTAAACTCATCTTGGTGCTCTTCGAACTGCGCACATACACTGCAAGCTGGATGACACATTGCCCTGTCCTGCTGGTAGATGCCATCGTGCCAACACGCAACAAATTGCATGTAGGGGTGGAGATGGTCCTCAGTGATAGACGCAAACTTTTATTCATCCACTGTGCCTTCCAGAATGACGAGATCACCATGAAATTCCACGAAAACATTCCCGAGACTGTAACGCTCTCTCCTCTGGCCTGGACCCTTCCAAAGATTGTTGCAGGGTGTTTGCTTTCATACATTTCTCATGTTTTATCGAAAAGGCCACCAGTGCGAATTCCAGCCTTCAGAGCCCATGAACAGCAGTCATCATGAGTGCATGGAGCTTGCGCCTGCTGCAGAGGCACATACACAGCTATGTTCATTTAATGGTTGTTAAAGCGACACCATTGGTAGTCCTTGGTTCATTTGGGCTGTTGTCATTCAACAGTTGCACGTCTGCCAATACACGTCTGCTGCAGCCATCTTTCACCCCTGTCATCTATGGCCACTGCTGCACTACGGTTGCAATGGCACCAGTTTTAGATACTGACATTTTGCCCCGCACAGTATACTTCAACCAGGCTGTGAACAGTTTACATACTTTGTCATCGTGGGAATGCTTCCACCCCTGTCCCAAAGCTGACGATCGTGCCCTCTTGGATATCAGATAAATCACTCCATTTACACATTATGACAAAGACTGCAGTGCACTGCACTGTTTCTTGTAGTGCTCCCCCCCCCCCTCCCCCCAAAAAAAAAGAACCACTTTACACACCTTCCAGTGCTACTAGCCACCACCTGCAGTCCGTGAGTGGTTATTGCACAATGACATTGAATGTGTGTGGTGTTCACATTAATGTGACTGAAAAAATCCAATTTTTATCTTTTTTCTCTCCATCGTTAGCACATTACACACTACATTTTAAGCAGTGTAGGTTAAAGAAAAGTGGCCAATGAAATAATTAATTTGTAAATAATGAATAAATGACAAAATCTGAAGTATTTTATTTTAAAAACAAAAAAAGGAAATTCTCATATATTCAATACTGCACAAATTCATTCTGTATAAACTGGAAAGTACACAGTACCTTATACACATTTTTTTTCCATAATTCAGTTATCAATAGATTGTGTTAGGAGATTCAAACAGGATTGGTACTACTGTGTTAATGAAATATTTCATCTGTTTCTACTTATGTAATAATCATCGTCATGTACTGTTGCATACAATGTTTCACAAGTAATACTAAGAGACACGTATTCAGCATTATTACACATTATGACACTGAAATCCTTATCACTCACACATCAATTCAGGAATATCCTTACATTCAAGGTTAAAACAGTACCTGAGTCTTAATAGTAATAATGCAGTTTGCCAACAACTGACAACTGGTGGCAGTATAATATATATCACAATTCAGGTGTCCCATAATCAGACCTCAACAATTTCAATATCACTGTCTTGAAGTTTAGGTTTCTTTGAAATACTGTTTTCTTCATCACTGGTTGACTTCCTTTTCTTTCCTTCTCGGTCAGTTTTGGTTATTTCATTAACACCATCAGCATCGACAACTTCAATGTCGTCATCATCATTGTCCGTGGTGCCTGTAAGAAAAATTATTATAAAAATGCATAATACTGGAGGGCCTAAGGAGTGGAATGGCAACATATACAATCTGACAATTAATTTGCACACTGTGATAACAGATTTATCTGCAGCAGGCGCGGCTCGTAATTAAAGGCTCTGAGGCGGAGCCGCCCCAAAATATTTGTTAAAGTAAATTTCGCAAGAACATATTACAAAATTTAAATTATCAGGACGAATTTCGCACATTTCCCATTCCGATTAAAATAACGACGGTCAACGTTTTTGGAACTGTTTGTATCGATAGATGTTTTCCGAACGGTTAGTAGTGTTTAGGCTGCGCCTTGGAACGTCCGTAAGCTGCATGTAGTAGCGGTATGGGGGCGTGGCTTCTACATAGTACTGCTCTTTATGGGTGACCCGAAGGCTCAGAGCTTGCTGCCTAAGGGTGTCATACCAACCACCACATGTTTTTCACGTTCCACTATCTATGTAATAAAGGAATGCAGAGTAGCCCAAACTTCGCTATCCAATCTCTGTCTCTGCACATCTCTACTACGCTTCAATGCGTCATTAATCGACGTTAAGTATTATTGTTTTGATAATGTTTTACATAGTTGTTTTGTTTCTACCATTGGCTATTTTATCCACATTTACAATAAGTTTGCAAATATCCCGCCAATGTGCACTAGACTACTGTAACTACAGGCTCTCTAACCGTAACCACAGTACTGCCATCTAGCGAGAGTTTCATAAGTGATTAGAGGACAAAGTACGCGAAATTTGTCCCGTGACTTTACTTTCCTTGCTTGCTGATGCTGACTGATTTTGTTGATATCGTGTGATATTAGCAAGTTTCTTTTTCGGAGTGTATTTTGCAAGATTTTAGTGAGTTTTACTTGCTTGTGAATATCTGCGACATACCGCGAGTGTGAAACCAGCACAATATGAATTCAGTGTGCAATTTAATAGGTAAAAACTTGGAACACGGCCATAGGATGCAAGTGAAAGAACTTGGTGCACCCAGACCCGATCTAACGATCAATCAAGAACAGAAACAGTGCAAATCTAGGCAAGGATAAAAACGCAGTTTTAATAGAGCAATGTACGATGCAGCTGAGTGGTTGTGAAGTGGAAAATGCATTTTTCTGTTTCACCTGTCTTCGTACAAACAGTACTGATAGTGCCTGGACTGAAACTGGTATCACTGACTTAAAGAATTTTCACGCAAAGGTGAAAAAGCATAATTCCAGCAGAAAACATTTAGCTTCGAGCTTTGGAGGTAAACTACATTAAACGCCTTAAATTTAGAACTGAAAACACCAAAAATATTAAGCAGCCGCAAAGTTAACATTCATCGCATTAAAGATCTCTCCGAAACGCGTCTTTTCATACGATTTGCTGCAAAGTGTCAGAAAATGTAATGACGACGTATAAAAACACTAACCAAAGATTTTAACTTGAAGTTAGCTTCTAATGATATTTAATAAATTAATACCTGATTATAGAAGACACAGTACGTAAAATTATGGGTAGAGAGTGATCTGCCCACCCCCCTCCACCTGAATTCTTAGTTGTTTATGTCAGACTAATCTGTAATGTAACCAGAGGTCTATATTGGCTCCGATTGATAAATGCCGCAGCATTCCCCAGTATAGAAACCACGAGCCGCGCCTGATCTGCAGCATACACAATTCAGCAAGTTAATCTTTTAGATTAGCCTGACAGTAACGTAACTGTTTCACAAACAATATGGTAAAAATTTCATTTGGAGATAAGACTAGCTGACTTGTTTGAATAAATACACAACACTCCTTCACCTGAACCGACTGATACAGTAATGTACTTGGTAATTTTATGATGTGATTTATTCATAAGGTCTCATTATTATTAGGATGACATTAGATTCCAAAGTGTAGTGTTCTAAAACATCACTAAAAGTAGGATCGTAGAAGATATGAAGAAAAATTAAAATACACTGGGCTTGCTATGGAAAAAGTTCTGACTTTCAACCAGATGACTTAGAATAATTTTTGCACCTGGCAGGGATGGATGGAGTGGAAAAACTCAATTGGCATAGTAATTATCTCGTGTAATACAGTGAATTCTAGAGCAAGAATGTATTGCTCATTTGGTGCCCTGCAGCTTGAAAACTCGTAAAATTTGTAATTTTATTAATTAATTATTCAACAAAAGCTGCTTTGTGGTAGTATTTTATTTCACCAGACTAATTTCCGGCATTGCGCATCATCAGTGGTATCTGTATTACACAAATATTTTACGATAAGTTACTTTCAATGTATCTGTGATTTCAAATTAATGATATGGTTATAATAGAGGGAAACATTCCACGTAGGAAATATATATCTAAAAACAAAGATGATGTGACTTACCAAATGAAAGTGCTGGCAGGTCGACAGACACACAAACAAACACAAACATACACACAAAATTCAAGCTTTCGCAACAAACTGTTGCCTCATCAGGAAAGAGGGAAGGAGAGGGGAAGACGAAAGGAAGTGGTTTTAAAGGAGAGGGTAAGGAGTCATTCCAATCCCGGGAGCGGAAAGACTTACCTTAGGGGGAAAAAAGGACAGGTATACACTCGCACACACGCACATATCCATCCACACATACAGACACAAGCAGACATATTTAAAGACAAAGAGTTTGGGCAGAGATGTCAGTCGAGGCAGAAGTGTAGAGGCAAAGAAGTTGTTGAAAGACAGGTGAGGTATGAGTGGCGGCAACTTGAAATTAGCGGAGATTGAGGCCTGGCGGATGACGAGAAGAGAGGATATACTGAAGGGCAAGTTCCCATCTCCGGAGTTCGGATAGGTTGGTGTTGGTGGGAAGTATCCAGATAACCCGGACGGTGTAACACTGTGCCAAGACGTGCTGGCCGTGCACCAAGGCATGTTTAGCCACAGGGTGATCCTCATTACCAACAAACACTGTCTGCCTGTGTCCATTCATGCGAATGGACAGTTTGTTGCTGGTCATTCCCACATAGAATGCGTCACAGTGTAGGCAGGTCAGTTGGTAGATCACGTGGGTGCTTTCACACGTGGCTCTGCCTTTGATCGTGTACACCTTCCGGGTTACAGGACTGGAGTAGGTGGTGGTGGGAGGGTGCATGGGACAGGTTTTACACCGGGGGCGGTTACAAGGGTAGGAGCCAGAGGGTAGGGAAGGTGGTTTGGGGATTTCATAGGGATGAACTAAGAGGTTACGAAGGTTAGGTGGACGGCGGAAAGACACTCTTGGTGGAGTGGGGAGGATTTCATGAAGGATGGATCTCATTTCTGGGCAGGATTTTAGGAAGTCGTATCCCTGCTGGAGAGCCACATTCAGAATCTGATCCAGTCCCGGAAAGTATCCTGTCACAAGTGGGGCACTTTTGTGGTTCTTCTGTGGGAGGTTCTGGGTTTGAGAGGATGAGGAAGTTGCTCTGGTTATTTGCTTCTGTACCAGGTCGGGAGGGTAGTTGCGGGATGCGAAAGCTGTTGTCAGGTTGTTGGTGTAATGCTTCAGGGATTCCGGACTGGAGCAGATTCGTTTGCCACGAAGACCTAGGCTCCTTCCCTACAGCCTAGGTCTTCGTGGCAAACGAATCTGCTCCAGTCCGGAATCCCTGAAGCATTACACCAACAACCTGACAACAGCTTTCGCATCCCGCAACTACCCTCCCGACCTGGTACAGAAGCAAATAACCAGAGCAACTTCCTCATCCTCTCAAACCCAGAACCTCCCACAGAAGAACCACAAAAGTGCCCCACTTGTGACAGGATACTTTCCGGGACTGGATCAGATTCTGAATGTGGCTCTCCAGCAGGGATACGACTTCCTAAAATCCTGCCCAGAAATGAGATCCATCCTTCATGAAATCCTCCCCACTCCACCAAGAGTGTCTTTCCGCCGTCCACCTAACCTTCGTAACCTCTTAGTTCATCCCTATGAAATCCCCAAACCACCTTCCCTACCCTCTGGCTCCTACCCTTGTAACCGCCCCCGGTGTAAAACCTGTCCCATGCACCCTCCCACCACCACCTACTCCAGTCCTGTAACCCGGAAGGTGTACACGATCAAAGGCAGAGCCACGTGTGAAAGCACCCACGTGATCTACCAACTGACCTGCCTACACTGTGACGCATTCTATGTGGGAATGACCAGCAACAAACTGTCCATTCGCATGAATGGACACAGGCAGACAGTGTTTGTTGGTAATGAGGATCACCCTGTGGCTAAACATGCCTTGGTGCACGGCCAGCACGTCTTGGCACAGTGTTACACCGTCCGGGTTATCTGGATACTTCCCACCAACACCAACCTATCCGAACTCCGGAGATGGGAACTTGCCCTTCAGTATATCCTCTCTTCTCGTCATCCGCCAGGCCTCAATCTCCGCTAATTTCAAGTTGCCGCCACTCATACCTCACCTGTCTTTCAACAACTTCTTTGCCTCTACACTTCTGCCTCGACTGACATCTCTGCCCAAACTCTTTGTCTTTAAATATGTCTGCTTGTGTCTGTATGTGTGGATGGATATGTGCGTGTGTGCGAGTGTATACCTGTCCTTTTTTCCCCCTAAGGTAAGTCTTTCCGCTCCCGGGATTGGAATGACTCCTTACCCTCTCCTTTAAAACCACTTCCTTTCGTCTTCCCCTCTCCTTCCCTCTTTCCTGATGAGGCAACAGTTTGTTGCGAAAGCTTGAATTTTGTGTGTATGTTTGTGTTTGTTTGTGTGTCTGTCGACCTGCCAGCACTTTCATTTGGTAAGTCACATCATCTTTGTTTTTAGATATATATCTGTGATTTCAGTTCATTGTAATTTGACTTGCCTTTTATGTAATTTTAACATATATAACAAAACATTTTGACATTACTTTAAACGAACAGGCCAATTTAAAAAATAAATAAATAAATTGAACATTTCACCACAGCAATTCCCAATGACAACTGCATATACTTCATAAATAATTCCTTTTCTGATATATATGTATATGGTTGGTTTATTCTTTTTTGGGGCGGGGATGAGAGGAAGGAACTAAACAGTGAGATCATCGATCCCATGATCTAAGAGGACAGAATCAAGGGAGAAACAACACAAAGGGCACAGTCCAGTTAATGAGAAGGGATAACTGGCAAACAAAGAGGGAAAAGGGAGATCAGGGCAGCAGAAAGAGGAAGAACAGGAGTGTGGTACGTAGAAACAGGAAGATCAGGGGTGCCCCAGTAACACTGTGACGAGGGGCACCAGCAATGCCACCAACCTCTCCTGACACCCACACCACATCAGCATCACGATACAAGGACAACACTAGTGGGAGAAGACCCAAGAAAAGGGTTAACAAAACTGAACAATAGACCAGACAAAATGGAGGGAAAAAGCAGGGAGAATCTGGCTGGTGCAAAGAAAAGGTCAAGGCCTATGTAACCAATTTCTATGATAACTGAGGGACTCAAATTCCTGAGGAAAATTAAAAGACTTAAACCTGACAGGACGAACCATTTTTGCAAAGAAAACTGAGGACAGACACAACCATATGAGGGTCATCCTCAATCACTCTGACAAGGAAGGTTGTTGGAAGGTGTTTTTAGTGTGAAGGGCCAAAAGGCGGGGGCGAGTCCAGCAAAATATGGACCATCGTGAGGGAAGCTCCGCAACTACAAAGGAGGGGTGGGGGGTGGCTCTTTGCAGGGTAAGAAACTATGGGTCAACCTAGTATGGCCAATACGAAGACGACAGAAGATGGCAGATTCCCGCCGGTGAGGTAGAGGGAAGAACATCACGTGGTGGGAGTCTCTTTGATTATGCAAAGTTTATTAGAAACGGGTAGCCTCCCAAGAGTTGGCCCTTGATTAAGCAAAAAGGGATATGATACAAAGCTGCAAATCCACCGCTGGAAGGGACACAGAGAACATTGTTAAGTGAATCAACGGGAAGTGGTCACTATTATAGAGGTCGTCCTGTAGCGACTAGTGTAAGAAAAGAAGAAGGGGAGGGGAACAGAGTGAATTATCAATGGCAGAGAAAGTGCCATACGTGGCAACAAAATGGGTATGGGAAACATCATTAAGAAGGGACAGGTCATGGTCCACAAGAAATTATTCAATCTGGAGCCTCCGATTAGATGAAAAAATGTTGTCCCACAAAGGGTGATAGGCATTAAAATCCCCAAGGAAGAGGAAGGGAGCGGGCAAGGTACTGAAGTAGGGCAGTTAGGGCAGCAGACTGTCAAGAGGGAAATAGAGACTGCAAACCCTGACTGCAGAGAGTAAGTGGACTCGGACGGCAACTGCTTCCAATGTGCTACAGAGTGGGCACCAAGTACTAACAATATCCATACAGACCGATCTGCAAACACCACTGGAAGCCCTCAAAGGGCCGCCCGGTTCTGAAAAAAAAAAAAAAAAAACATGGACCCCATGAAGTGTTGGTGAGTGAGCATCAGTAAAATGAGATTCCTGGAGAGCAACACAAGCTGCCGAGTAAAAGGCAATAAGGGATTGCAACGCTGGGAGATGATGGTAGTATCCACTACAGTTCCATTGGAAAGCACAGAGTGGATATCCAAATGGGAGGCAAACAGGCTGGAGCCAACCATGCCACTGGGTTACCATCCGTCATTAACAAGGATGGGATGATATCCACAAATAAGATGTCAGACTCCTCTACATCTACATGGATAATCTGCAAAACACATTTAAGGGCCTGCCAGAGGGTTCATCGAACCACCTTCACAACTCTCTATTATTGCAATCTCATATAGTGCGCGGAAAGAATGAACACCTATATCTTCCCGTACGAGCTCTGGTTTCCCTTCTTTTATCATGGTGATTGTTCCTCCCTATGTAGGTCAGTGTCAACAAAATATTTTCGCATTTGGAGGAGAAAGTTGGTGACTCGAATTTCGTGAGAAGATTCCGTCGCAACGAAAAATGCCTTTCTTTTAATGATGTCCAGCCCAAATCCTGGATCATTTCTGTAACACACTCTCCCATATTTCGCAATAATACAAAACGTGCTGCATTCTTTGAACTTTTTCGATATACTCCGTCAGTCCTATCTGGTAAGGATCTCACACCATGCAGCAGTATTCTAAAAGGGGACGGACAAGCGTAGTGTAGGCAGTCTCCTTAGTAGGTCTGTTACATTTTCTAAGTGTCCTGTCAATAAAACACAGTCTTTGGTTAGCCTTCCCCGCAACATTTTCTGTGTGTTCCTTACAATTTAAGTTGTTCGTAATTGTAATAACAAGGTATTTAGTTGAATTAACGGCTTTTAGATTAGACTGCTTTATCGTGTAACCGAAGTTTAACGAGTTCCTTTTAACACTCATGTGGATGACCTCACACTTTCGTTATTTAGGGTCAACTGCCACTTATCGCACCATTCTGATATTTCTTCTAAATTGTTTTGAAGTTTGTTTTGGTCTTCTGATGACTTTATTAGTCGATAAATGACAGCATCACCTGCAAACAACCGACGACGACTGCTCAGATTGTCTCCAAAATCGTTAATTTAGTTGTTATTGTTGTTGTTGTTGTGGTCTTCAGTCCTGAGACTGGTTTGATGCAGCTCTCCATGCTACTCTATCCTGTGCAAGCTTCTTCATCTCCCAGTACCTACTGCACCCTACATCCTTCTGAATCTGTTTAGTGTATTCATCTCTTGGTCTCCCTCTATGATTTTTACCCTCCACACAGCCCTCCAATAATAAACTGGTGATCCCTTGATGCCTCAGAATATGTCCTACCAACCGATCTCTTCTTCTAGTCAAGTTGTGCCACAAAATTCTCTTCTCCCCAATTCTATTCAATACCTCCTCATTAGTTATATGATCTACCCATCTAATCTTCAGCATTCTTCTGTAGCACCACATTTTGAAAGCTTCTATTCTCTTCTTGTCCAAACTATTAATCGTCCACGTTTCACTTACATACATGGCTACACTCCATACAAATACTTTCAGAAACAACTTCCTGACCCTTAAATCTATACCCGATGTTAACAAATTTCTCTTCTTCAGAAACACTTTCCTTGCCATTGCCAGTCTACATTTTATATCCTCTCTACTTCGGCCATCATCAGTTATTTTGCTCCCCAAATAGCAAAACTCATTTACTACTTTAAGCGTCTCATTTCCTAATCTAATTCCCGCAGCACCACTCGATTTAATTCGACTACATTCCATTATCCTCGTTTTGCTTTTGTTTAAACCGATAGTTCAGTAATTTTCACATCTGTCAGCACCTGCTTTCTTTGGGATTGGAATTATTATATTCTTCTTGAAGTCTGTGGGTACTTCGCCTGTCTCATACACCTTGCTCACCAGATGGTGGAGTTTTGTCAGGACTGGCTCTCCCGAGGCTATCAGTAGTTCCAATGGAATGTTGTCTACTCCGGGGCCTAGTTTCGACTTAGGTCTTTCAGTGCTCTGTCAAACTCTTCAAGCAGTATCATATCTCCCATTTCATCTTCTTCTACCTCCTCTTCCATTTCCATAATATTGTCCTCAAGAACATCGCCCTTGTATAGACCCTCTATATACTCCTTCCACCTTTCTGCTTCCCTTCTTTGCTTAGAACTGGGTTTCCAACTGAGCTCTTGATATTCATGCAAGTGCTTTTTTTTTCTCCAAAGGCCTCTAATTTTCCTGCAGGCAGTATCTATCTTACCCCTAGTGATACATGCTTCTACATCCTTACATTTGTCCTCTAGCCAACCCTGCTTAGCCATTTTGCACTTCCTGTCGATCTCATTTTTGAGACATTTGTATTCCTTTTTGCCTGCTTCATTTACTGCATTTTCATATTTTCTCCTTTCATCAATTAAATTCAATATCTCTTCTGTTACCCAAGGATTTCTATTAGCCCTCGTCTTTTTACCTACTTGATCCTCTGCTGCTTCCACTATTTCATCTCTCAAAGCTACCCATTCTTTTTCTGCTGCATTTCTTTCCCCCATTCTTGCCAATCGTTCCCTAATGCTCTCCCTGAAACACTCTACAACCTCTGGTTCTTTCAATTTATTCAGGTCCCATCTCCTTAAATTCCCATCTTTTTGCAATTTCTTCAGCTTTAATCTACAGTTCAGAACCAATAGATTGTGGTCAGAGTCCACATCTGCCCCTGGAAATGTCTTACAATTTAAAACCTGGTTCCTAAATCTCTGTCTTACCATTATGTAATCTATCTGACACCTTCCAGTATCTTCCACGTATACAACCTTCTTTTATGATTCTTGAACCAAGTATTCGCTATGATTAAGTTATGCTCTGCGCAAAATCCTACCAGGCGGCTTCCTCTTTCATTCCTTAACCCAATTCCATATTCACCTACTACGTTTCCTTCTCTTCCTTTTCCTATTATCGAATTCCAGTCACCTGTGAGTATTAAATTTTCGTCCCCCTTCATTATCTGAATAATTTCTTTTATCGAATCATACATTTCATCAATCTCTTCGTTTGGCATATAAACTTGAACTACTGTGGTAGGCATGGCCTTCGTATCTATCTTTACCTGCCTGCTTAAGGGATCTGACATTTCACGCTCCGTTAATATAGATAAGGAACAGCAAATGGCTATAACACTACCTTGGGTAACGCTAGAAATCACTTGTGTTTTACTCGATGACTTTCTGTCAATTACTACGAACTGTTAGCTCTCTGCCAGGAAATCACAAATCCAGTCACATAACTGAGACGATATTCGATAAGCACTCAGTTTCACTACAAGCTGCTTGTGTGTTACAGCGTCAAAAGCCTTCTGGAAATCCTGAAATACGGAATCGATCTGAAATCCCTTGTCAATAGCACTCAAAACTTCATGTGAATAAAGAGTTAGTTGTGTTTCGCAGGAACAATGTCTTCTAAACCCATGTTGACTGTGTGTCAATAGACTGTTTTCTTCAAGGTAATTCATAATGTTCGAACACAATGTATGTTCTAAAATACTGCTGCATATCGATGTTAACGATATGGGCCTGTAATTTAGTGGATTACTCCTACTACCTTTCTTGAATATTGGTGTGACCTGTGCAACTTTCCAGTCTTTGGGTACGGATCTTTCGTTGAGCAAACGGTGGTATATGATTGTTAAGTATGGAGCTAAGGCATCAGTGTATTCCGAAAGGAACCTAATTGGTATACAGTCTGGACCAGAAGACTTGCTTTTATTAAGTGATTTGAGCTGCTTCACTACACCGAGGATATTTACTTCTACGTTACTCATGTTGGCAGCTGTTCTCAATTCGAATTCTGGAATATTTACTACTTCTTTTGTGAAGGCATTTTGGAAGGCTGTGTTTAGTAACTCTGCCTTGGCAGCACTGTCTTCAATAGTATCTCCATTGTTATCGCGCAGAGAAGGCATTGATTGTTTCTTGCGCTAACGTACTTTACATACGACCAGAATCTGTTTGGATTTTCTACCAGGTTTCGAGACAAAGTTTCGTTGTGGAAACTGTTATAGGCATCTCGCATTGAAGTCCGCACTAAATTCCGAGCTTCTGTAAAAGATCGCCAATCTTTGTGATTTTGCATCTGTTTAAATTTGACGTTTGTTCTGCTGTTTCTGCAACAGTGTTCTAACCCGTTTTGCATACCAAGGAAGATCAGCTCCGTAGTTTGTTAATTTATTTAGTATAAATCTCTCAATTGCTGCCGATACTATTTCTTTGAATTTAAGCCACATCTGGTCTACACTTATATTATTAATTTGGAATGAGTGGAGATTGTCTCTCAGGAAGGCATCAAGTGAATTTTTATCTGCTTTTTTGAATAGGTATAATTTTCGCTTATTTTTCAAGGATTTGGGGATTACAGTATTCAATCTCGCTACGACAACCCTGTGTTCACTAATCGCTGAATCGGTTTTGATGCTCGTTATTAACTCAGGATTGTTTGTTGCTAAGAGGTCAGGTGTGTTTTCACAACCGTTTACCATTTGCGTGGGCTCATGAACTAACTGCTCAAAATAATTTTCAGAGAATACGTTTAGCACAATTTCGGATGATATTTTATGCGTACCTCCAGAATTAAACATGTATTTCCGCCAACATATTGAGGGGAAATAAAAGTCACCACCAACTAATATGGTATGAGTTGGGTACATGTTTGAAATCAAACTCAAGCTATCTTTGAACCTTTTAGCAACTGTATCATCTGAATTGGGACGTCGGTAAAAGGATTCAATTATTATTTTATTCCGGTTGCCAACAATGACCTCTGCCCAAACTAACTCACAGGAAATATCTACTTCAATTTCGCGACAAGTTAAACTACTTCTGACAGCAACAAACACACCACCGCCAACCGTGTTTAGCCTATCTTTTCGAAACACCGTTAGGTTCTTCGCAAAAATTTCGGCTGAGCTTATATCCGGCTTTAGCCAGCTTTCAGAGTCTATAACGATCTGAGCATCAGTGCTTTCTATTAGTGCTTGGAGCTCTGCTACTTTCCCCAACACAGCGGCAACAATTTACAACTGTTACACCAATGGTTCCTGTATTTACGTTTTTCCTGTGTTCAGCCTGCACCCTTTGTGACTGAAGCCCTTCTTGTGTTTTCCCAATACCCTCTAACCTAAAAAACCGCCCAGTCCACGCCACACAGCCCCTGCTACCCGTGTAGCAGCCTCCTGCATGTAGTGGACACCTGACCTATTTAGTGGAACCCGAAACCCAACCACCCTTTGGCTCAAGTCGAGGAATCTGCAGCCCACACGGTCGCAGAACCGTCTGAGCCTCTGATTCAGACCCTACATTCGGCTCTGTACTAGAGGTCTGCAATCGGTCCTGTCGACTATGCTGGAAATGGTCAGCTCACCTGCAGTTGGCTGCACCCTGTGCTCTTCATGGCATACGGGAGGACCCTTTCCACATCTGGAATGACTCCACCCGGTATGCACACGGAGTGCACATTGGATTTCTTACCCTCCTTGTCGGCCAAGTCCCTAAAGGGCCCCATAACGTGACTAACGTTGGAGCTCCCAACTACCAATAATCCCACCATCTGTGTTTGCCCGTATCTTGCAGGCTGAGTGGTTTCCTCTGAAATAGGACAGGCGACAGCATCTGGCTCGGAGACAGTGTCAGCCACAGACAGTGCCTGGAACTTGTTTGTCAGACAAACTAGGGAGGCCTTATGTGCGGCTGCCTGGGAAGTCTTTCACCGCCTGCTTCACCCTGGCGTGACCTCCCACTGGGCCACAGGTGAGGGGTCAGCCTCAGTGCTAGCAGTAACTGGGTTGGCCACCGGAGAGGACTGATCGGAGGACTCAGACATGCTGAACGTCCATTGGATCCCCACGGCCAGCCCACAACAGTGGTACCCATCCACTGCAGCCTCAAGCTGTGTAACCAAAGCCATCACAGCCTGAAGCTGAGAGCGAAGTGTCACCAACTCGGCTCACATCCACACACAACAATCGCAGTCCCTGTCCATACTAAAGGCCATGGAAAACTAAACTATGCAGATAAACGGACTATCGGCACGTGCTGCGCAACTCTACTGTAGATCCTGACGAAAACGCACGAACTGGGACTAGTAATACGCAGATATTCAAAAACCTATCTACTGAGCACTCAGGTGGAACTAAATAATTTGCCCCTGATTAGGAAGTTTTAAAATGTCACAAAATTGGTTTACTTTCCGACGCAAATGAAAACCCGACAACTGTGGCTATTGGATATTAAATTTACACGCAGAAACACAAGAAACTGAACTATTAAAGCACACAGGTGATATAATAAAATTCGCTCCCGGTTAGGAACTCGTAAATGACAAAAGCCGTTCATTTCCCTGTTGCTGCGTCTGTCTCGGTCGGCTACTGCTGCCTGACTCGGGTTGCGAGGGGGGAGATGGCAACTCTTGGGGAAGGGAGGGAAAGGGGGGGGGGGTTTAATGCATGGAGTGAGAGCAGGATGCTCCAAGACCGAAAGAGAGCAGGTTACCTTGGGGCACACTGACTGTGTCCTGTGGCTGAGTTGTGGTAGCAGGTCCACAGCCTGAGAGGTGCTGGGGAGAAGAGTCCCAGGAGGGAGCCCCAACACCGGAGGGTGCCGACGAAGGGGAAACTTTTTCAGCTGGGGAGAGGGATCAGAAATTGGAGGGGGTGGAGAGTTGGAACTGAAGGGGAGGGGGGGGGGGGGGAGAAGAGGAGAGGGGGATGGAACTGGGTTAAGGACATAACAGAGGCAAAAGTAGAAGTTATCAGTACAGGATGAAGTCTGTCATATTTCTGATGAGCCTCAGTGCAAGATACACGATCAGGCGACTTATACTTTTGCACCTTTTTTCTTTCTTATAAGTCAGGCAATCTGCTGAGTGTGGAGAGCGATGGTCATGACAATTAAAAAGCACGGGTGGTGGAACACAGGCTCTTCTCATGGAGTGGGTGTCCACATTCACCACACTGAGGGTCTGCCATACATCGAGAAGATGAGCCGAGCGCCAGAAGCACCTCATGGGTGGCGGGATGTACAGCTTCATGTCACATCGATAACACGCAAGTTTGACCTTTTGTGTGAGGGTATCTCCCTCAAAAGCCAGAATAAAGGCACTGGTATCGGTGTGACTGTCCTTATGGCCTTTCTGCATATACCGAACAAAATGAATGCCCCGTCATTCCAGATTGGCCCAGACTTAGTTTGAAGAATGAGGTCCCTATGAAAAATGGCTCCCTGAACCATATTCAAAGACTGTCGAGATGTAATGGACACTAGAACTTTGCCAAGATGATCACAAGCGTAAATACCTGCAGATTGTGCGGCTAAAGAAGTTTTGAGCAACAGGGAATCCGACTGCATCTTACTGAGAGGCTTCATACACTTGTCTTTGATACTGTCACCCAAAAATAATGGCTTTGTGACGGCAAAGTGTCCCTGTCCCTCCTCCCTGGGTGTAGCCAGGAAAAGGGAGGCCGTAGGGTCACAAAAGGGAACATTCAATGATCCGTTACCAACCAAAGAGATGGCTGTAGAACGGCCAGATTTTTGGAGCTTGATACATTTCATACGGAAAGCATCCGTCCTGATACCACCCACATCAATTGGGGGGGCTTTCCGCATGGGTGTCACCCAGCCACAGCAAGGGCCCCATTGGTAAACACTAGGGAACATTGAAACTTCCTGGCAGATTAAAACTGTGTGCCCGACTGAGACTCGAACTCGGGACCTTTGCCTTTCACGGGCAATTGCTCTACCATCTGAGCTACCGAAGCACGACTCACGCCCGGTCCTCACAGCTTTGCTTCTGCCAGTATCTCGTCTCCTACCTTCCAAACTTTACAGAAGCTCTTTCATATCAGCGCACACTCTGCTGCAGAGTGAAAATCTCGTTCTGGAAACATCCCCCAGGCTGTGGCTAAGCCATGTCTCCGCAATATCCTTTCTTTCAGGAGTGCTAGTTCTGCATGGTTCGCAGGAGAGCTTCTGTAAAGTTTGGAAGGTAGGAGACGATATACTGGCAGAAGTAAAGCTGTGAGGACTGGGCGCGAGTCGTGCTTTGGTAGCTCAGATGGTAGAGCACTTGCCTGGGAAAGGCAAAGGTCCCAAGTTCGAGCCTCAGTCGGGCACACAGTTTTAATCTGCCAGGAAGTTTCATATCAGCGCACACTCCGCTGCAGAGTGAAAATCTCATTCTGGAAACTAGGGAACATTACATATAAGGCAAGACGAATTACAATGAAATGGATACATGAAACTATACAACATACAAAAAGTAATGTCTTATAAGAAATATACCAAATGAAAGTGCTGGCAGGTCGACAGACACACAAACAACCACAAACATACACACAAAATTCAAGCTTTCGCAACAAACTGTTGCCTCATCAGGAAAGAGGGAAGGAGAGGGAAAGACGAAAGGAAGTGGGTTTTAAGGGAGAGGGTAAGGAGTCATTCCAATCCCGGGAGCGGAAAGACTTACCTTAGGGGGAAAAAAGGACGGGTATACACTTGCGCACACACACACACATCCATCCATACATATACAGATGTTTTTAGATATATAATTAATAACTGACATATTTATAATACATAACTGTTGATGGGACATGACTTACTAACAATTTGGCAATTAATACTGTAGTGGTTGTCATTTCTACAATAAAAAATCCAAGTCTCCCTATGGAAGTCATGTGTACCATGAGCATGAATAGTGTCATCTATGATCTATGTGTATTCAAGTTAACTTTGTTGTGCATCTAAGACTAAGATGGGAAACTAATGGGACATTACTATAGCATTTTATTGGAGAGGTGTGGGGGAAAACTAGACAAAAGCCTTACGTCACATCCATGATCAGAGTTGCACAAGATCAATGGCAGTCAATCCAGTAGACATTCTGGTTGTGAAACTGTGTTCAACTATAAACCTTCCAATAATTACTGCAGGCAATATAAATCAGGCCTAAGTATAAATTTTAGAGAATGTGATGCATGAATATAAATCTATTCCGCTTCCACTGTCAACAAATAAAATATCAAGTAGAGCAGAGTATAATTAATTTTATACAGATAAAAACAAAACTTATGAAAATTACTGCTGCATCAAAAACATGCGTAGAAAGTTTAACTGTAAACAACTAGAAGCCAGTTTCAGGCAATATATGCCTGTGCTCCTCAATAAGTGGTGTGCACATAAGAAACAAATGGTTAAGTGTTGTACAGTGGCCAGGGACAGTGCATGATGTATCTGCCAAAAAGCACCTTTCTGTAACGCTTAGCTGTAATTTGAGCTTCGGGGTACAGTCAGAACATCTACATAGATTTTTTATGCTAGTTTAACAGCAGTGAGGCTATTTAGACACTATAGCGTTACTTTTGGGTGATGTAAAATAAATACCACAAGTATTAAATTAACAAAAGATAATGCTATCTTTCAGAGCACCAAAGTTTTTCGAGAAACAGAAACAAGTCTTCTAGTAGTGCATAACCCAGTGTTGCTACTGCCCAGGCAGATAAGAGTTGAATAGTGTGGTGTGGAATTTTAAGAGAACACACAAGTGCCACCACAATATACCACCCTCCTCTCGCAGTAATAAATGAGTCACACACTCACCTTCTAATTTGCACACTATTCTATCTAATGTAGGTAATATTTAAGCTGAGAAGGACAAGGTTATGAAACAAAATGATGACACTTATTTCACAGAGAATTAATCCCTTTTGGGGGTTACTATGAATTTCTACAGCAGAAATGAATTTTTAACAATGGTCTATATAACTTAGAGGCTACGGGAATTGGGTGAAGTAAGATATCCGAGACATATCCAGAGGCTGTGTGCGTACACAACATTACCAGAACTGCTTCCTCATGTTTACTTTTTTGGGCTTCTGGAAAGTTTTGAAAGGCTAGTTGAGCTTGTAAGGAGATACAACCATGACTTCCCTCAGTCTCATCTGGCATCTTCTCAGGGAAGAGATTCAGAAAGTTGTGTGAATATTATCAGATATGATGCCACATACAAAACAAATTATAACAGAAAACTTGAAGTTATAGAAGACAGAGGTATTAAAATATGCAACTTTCCATGTCCCTTTGGCATAAATAAAATCCTCATGACAAAAATACCAAACCCAATAACGGCATATAATTACAAAATGAATTTCCAGTATTTTAGAACATGCACCGATCGTCAAAATATAAACTGCTGTTCACTTTCAATTCTTAAAACAGAGCTTAACAACTCACTGGTTTTGAGTGAGAGTACCCGCAGCTGCTCAGGCGTCTGCTTGAGAGGAGAGCAGTAGTGGCCATGGTGGAGAGTGAGAGAGATGTGTGCACAGTCAGGTCATGACAACAGAGGAGGGGCACCAACTGCGAAATGGGTGGGTGGGTGGGTTGTTAGGTTGGTTGGTTGCTGGGAGGCTGGGTGGGTGGGGTGTGGGCACATTTTGACAGCAGTATCACCTAATAGCAGTAATTGCACGGCAGCACCGAATAACACTGACAATGTCTTCACACTTCAGTCTGCAGAGAAAGGAATCCCATCTTTCTATACAAAAAGATGGGTTAGCAAAATGTTTAGTGTGTCACAAGACACTGAATACTTTTTGGAAGTTCAATTTACTAAGGCACTACATATCTTAACACATCAAAAAATATGTAAAAGGGAAATGTGAGAAACCTCAGCATGTGCCAGAGATTTTAGACTTTAAAAGAAAGCTTTCTGAAGAGGAGGTTGCTGTTATCAAACATGACAATCACGCCGCAAACAGGATATGGCAGATAACATTCAGAATCAACTTGCACAGCTTGTTGCACACTCCTTACAACTCGAAAGTGCAGATAACACTGAGCACAGGCCCACTAGCTATGTTCATCTGCAGTGCACACAGTGAACTTGAGGTCAGAGAAGAATTCCTGGACTTAGTAGCAATGAAGAACACGGCAACTGGATGTGATATTCTTAGCAGTGTTGAAGAAAGCATAGAAAATATGGGTATGTCATGGAATTTATTAGTTTATATTTCTGCAAAGAGAGCACCAAGCCATTTTGAGAAACAGATCACGATTTGCAGTGCAACTGAAAGAGAAAATGAAAAACAGCAGTATCCAATGAAATCACCTATGCCCACTACACGATTCACCAGGAAAATTTATGTGCGACGAGTTTCTCTTTGAAAAATGTGATGAGTGGTAGTTTTTGCACGACTAATCATACACGGAAGTGTGGACTTCTAAACACTGCCAATTTAAGAACTTCCTTGAATCGACAGCCAGTCTACCTTATTACAAAGAGGTGACCTGGCTTAGTTGTGGCCAACTGTTAGATCGATTTTACTATATTATGGATGAGATAAATATGTTTACAGAAATGAGTAATATATGTTCCTGAACTGAGCCAGCCATTAACAAGAGCCATTACGGTCATTTGAACAACTTGAACACTTCACTTCAGGATAACAGACTTCATCGACTGTAGACAAGCATTCAAAATGAAACTATCACTTTGGGAGAATTGTATGCAAAAAGGAAATAAAAGTTCACTTCCCAAAATTGTTTTCATTGAAGGACTGGATTAACAGACTTAGAACACTATTCACACATTCCATGTAATTCTAAGGAAGAATTCCAGTTTTGATTTAACAATGTTAAACCCCTAGAGGGTGATTTTCATGTTTTCCTTTCCATATTCAGTGAATATGGATGACACGTGATCTGCAGCTTGAAGTAATTGACCTGCAATATGACAGACAACATAAAGACAAACAAGAGAAACAGTCTAGTTTCCTATAAGCATTTCCTTTGGGATCAATTTCCTGTTTTACACAAGGTAGCAGCAGGGACAATATCAATGATTGGTTCCACATACACCTGAATGACTTTTTTCGACAACGAAGAACAATAAAATGCATTTGAGAAACTCATTGTTTCATCGTAATGTGAACTGTATGTTATGTCTACAAAGCACACAAATGATTTTATCGAATATAGACACTCTTGTAAAAGGGAAGAAGATCAAGAGTGCAAGTGTTGGTTAAAAATTATTACACTGCAATGGCTAATTAAGTAAAATGAGATATATGTAACTACTTAATAATAAAATTACATGGTAGCATTACGTTTTTAGTTTCTTTGATTAATTTATGGCAGTGAAATGTCATTTACAGTGACTTAGATGGTTCTCACTGCAAAATTAATTAAGCGGCGAAATATGTGGTATACCCCCTCAAGTCTCCACATGGCTCTCCACTCCCTACCCTGTGCTGTGATGACGGAGATGGAGGGAGTACAGTATTTGCTGCTCACAGGCCTGTGCTCATTGTCTGCTCACAGAACATGTTGTCTGAAGCCTTGCATTAAAATTGTATCTGTAATACGTAAAAGCTTGAGAATAACAAGAGATGTGCAAAAATTACCATTAACACTCGTTCGGTCTTCTTCCTTTGGCTTAAGAGAGTCTTTGTCAGCAACAACCTCAAACTCTGGGTCATCCCTGCCTGGTACTCTGGAAAATAAAAAATTAAAATTCTAATACTTCATTCTGAAATGTAAGGTTATTTCACTATTAGTCAGCACACTATAAACACCAATATCATTCGAATACATATATATCCTTCCAAATAAAACATTAAAAAATGCTTGGGGCACTTAAAAATACAGTATAACCCCACTGTTACGTTCCCGGAATTAACGTTTTCCCACCGTTTACGACATTTTTTTATTGGTTCCGTCACATTTCCTATGCCCACAATGTCAATTTTCACCTGATTTTGCGACAACATAATTATGATTTTCCTGCGATTTACGCATTATGAAAAAATGACGCTGGCTTAGATGTTGGCCGTCCAGTAGTCTTTACAAGTAAAAGTTGGAAAAATTCGTGCCGTATCTCCTGCTGCTGCCAAATTCTACTTGGTGTGGTGGCTAGCTTCATTCGAATGAAGATATCATGACCAATAACAACCATTTCCAAACTACCTCTACTGCGCAAACGCAGTTTCATCATGACAACCTTCGGTGTATGGCCACTTGGAGAGTTAGGTGACACCGTCATTCACTTTGCGTTCCTCAAATGTTTTTTATTTTAAACGCAGTGCCAATTATGTATTTCATTCATGGTAAGCAAAACGTGTTTTGAGAATTTATTCTCACAATCAAGTGCAGTATTTACGTATGCATTTTTTGTGATGTTACACAAACAATGTGAGTGATAGTGTGTGTGTGTGTGTGTGTGTGTGTGTGTGTGTGTGTGTGTGTGTGTGTGTGTGTAGTTTTCTACATAATTGATGAGGCACAGTACCTGGTAACCTAAAAGATGACTACAGTGAAAGAGACACAAAAAAATATATATTCAAACACTACACAAAATACTTTAGTACGTATCTACACTTGACAATGAGAAAAAAATTCTCAAAATGCATCATGCTAAGCATGAAGAAATATGTAACTAGTGCAGCATTTCATTATTTAAATAATGAATGGTGGCTGCAGGCTTTCAAAAACATTGATTAAGACATATGAAATGGAGTGAAATGCTCCTACGTCCCAGACAGTTATCAGATTCAGTTACATCAGCAGATTTTATCAGATAATAAATCTTCATTAGATAATAAACAAGACCCTGACAAGTCTTTAATGCTGGTTATGTACATATATCATACATAAAGTGCAAGGGGGTATCCCATAAGTAGCTTTTACAGCTTAAAACGTTATTTCCCGCATTTTACATTTTCCTGTGTTTTACACAATTTTTTTGAAGTCCCTTGAAAAGTGTAAAAGCAGTGTTTCACTGTAATTGTGACTGATTTAGTCCCTTCAGATTACAAGATAGCTGCTGATCATCAAGACTCTTGAATAGGGCACATTGTAATAATTGTGACAATATCATGGAAATGAAAAACTTCTTTGAATTTCTTTAAGCTACTGCTAACGAACCCATAAAAATTTGGCTAATGATTGTTAAACCACGGGCAAGCTAAAAACAAGTATGTCGATTATCGATACTGTAACACCTTTGACTTGATCTGTAAGTAAATATTTTTTTCTCATTCTGTAATTTGATGTAACCTGGAAATATTCTGTAAATATCTTTTATGAAGCTATGTTGCTTCATGTACATAACTGGTTCATGCTTGCCGGCCGGTGTGGCCGAGCGGTTCTAGGCGCTTCAGTCTGGAACCACGCGAGCGCTACTGTCGCAGGTTCGAAGCCTGCCTTGGTCATGGATGTGTGTGATGTCCTTAGGTTAGTTAGGTTTAAGTAGTTCTAAGTTCTAGGGGACTGATGACCTCAGATGTTAAGTCCCATAGTGCTCAGAGCCATTTGAACCATTTGGTTCATGCTTAGAGAAAGTAGAACTGAATAGGATAGAATAGCTGGAGAGAAGTCTTTCCACAACAAAAAGATTTATGTAGGAATGTGAAAGCTGGGATAGTGTGAGAAGTTTTTGTGGTGCATACAGTCAGTAGCTAGCTCTCAACAAGTCAACATCCCGAGTGATCAATGAGAAAAAGATTTCTGGAAAAGTACAACTTATACCTTGGATGAGAACTGTTACTAACCAGTGTATCATGGCATTTATTGGGTTGCCATAAAATCTGCATTTTCAACACCAAGAAGGTATTTTACAGAGCATATTGTATGAAGAGCCACAATTGCATCATATGGATTTGTTCTATCACTGCTGCATCCATCTTCAGGCAAAGTAGTATGTAATCTTGTAAATGCATGGATGGACCAGTGTTAGCACAAACGTTTAAATAAGTGATTAATGTTGTTTCATGAACTGTGTTTTATCCTAAGTCACTCACCTTGATAGGACTGTTCCTGTTACAAGACTGTTCAGAGTTTTCCTATTATGAAGAAGTGTTTAAATAATTATTTACAGCAATTAAAAGAATTACAAAATTTTGTGGAATAACAGAAATAGGAAACTTCCTGGCAGATTAAAACTGTGTCCCCCACCGAGACTCCTGCGAACCAGGAGAGCTTCTATAAAGTTTGGAAGGTAGGAGACGAGATACTGGCAGAAGTAAAGCTGTGAGGACTGGGCCTGAGTCGTGCTTCGGTAGCTCAGATGGTAGAGCACTTGTCCGCGAAAGGCAAAGGTCCGGAGTTCGAGTCTCGGTCGGGCACACAGTTTTAATCTGCCAGGAAGTTTCAAATCAGCGCACACTCCGCTGCAGAGTGAAAATCTCATTCTGGGAACAGAATTAGGTTTTGCAAATAGTGCTGCGAGTGATGTGATCCATATAGTAGTAAAAGTTCATAAGTTGAATCTATAGTAAAAGAATACTGAATTACATATTCACTCTGAGGTTATTAAAATCATTTCTCAAGATCTAAAATTTACTAGAAGACTGTGATTACAGAAACAAAGCCTAGGCCATAATAACTTGAAAGAACAGTTATATTGGTATAACAGATTTGTAAATAGTGATTTTATGTACATATCCTTTTTATGTACATTGTTACTATTGAAAAAGTTAATCAAGAAATGTGTTGTGAGACAGAACAGTTTTAATCCCACATCCCAAAGTCTTAGACAGTTAAACAGTGAAAGTTCATACAAAACTTAATTATTACAGAATTATTTGTGCTCTTAAAATCACGAGTGGTCTTATATTACTTAAACTATAACATAACCAGGATCCCCATGTACAACTCATTCAGCGCAATGCAAAGATTTACATAAAATCTCTGAAAACCATTAGTGTCCATTTCAGTTAAAATAACAACTTGGTAACTATATCAAAATTGCTGTCCTTCAACAGTGAAGTTTTTGGGCCACCTTATGTCCAAATTATCAGTACTTTTCCCCAGTTGAGTGGTGCATTGTAATTGGCATTATTCTTTACACACTAAAGCTCAAATGGCTCTGAGCCCTATGGGACTTACCATCTGAGGTCATCAGTCCCCTAGATCTTAGAACTATTTAAACCTAACTAACCAAAGGATATCACACACATCCGTGCCTGAGCCAGGATTCGAACCTGTGACTGCAGAAGTCGCGCGGCTCCGGACTGAAGCGCCTAGAACCGCATGGCCACAGTGGCCGGTCACACTAAAGCAAGCAATAGACATTAGTGTAAAGTAGTTTGTTGCCATTAAACTAAAACTGCCGTCATCAACTCTGTTGACTAGTTATTTTGCTCTTACATCCTACAGCGTGCTGCTGCTTTCACGTCTGATTACCAAACAAACAGTCTCTTGGGAGCGATGTTCAATTAAGCAGATGGTTTGCTTTGTTTATTAACATTTACTTGAAATTACTTTTGCCCAATAAGGCTGGAGACCGTGTTTATTATCACAGCTTTTACTTTTTGAACACCATTGTGTATGTTGGATACCGCTTGAATAACATTACATCCTTTGAATACTTAACCCTTCAGGTGACAAATTACAGTCTGATTACTTTCCACTGGCACATACAATGATGGACAAACGAAAAATCACTGTAAACGGGTAGCACTGTAGGGTGGATTTCCTATTTCAGTAACTATGCAGAATGTTGTAACTGTACCGGGTGGTTCAAAAAGAAAGAACAGAAGTATGTCACTGGACACAGGAGTGTTCAAAGTTTTGATACTGTTGTCTGCTTGCTTGAAGCGACATGAAAACTGCGCCACAAGAGAAATCATTTTGTGTGTTGGAATTTTTGTAAAATCAATCCACTGTTCAAGTGAAACGTGCATTTTGCCATCAATTCAGCAAGGAGCCACCTCTGTACAAGCAGTTTTATGACTGGGACGCAAAATTCTTGAGCATGGACATGGACAGGTTTGTATGGGTGCAACAACACCAAGGTCTTTAGCACCCACATGAAAAAGAGATTGAAATGAGTGTCAGTAAATCACACAAAACAGGAAGATAAAACAGCACGTAAAACACAGTTCTGTTGGAAAACTAAGTGCATACCCACACAGAACCACAGAACGAAGTATTGCGTCAGTAGTAAAACATTAATGACACAGGAAGAAAGTGATATAAAGAGCTAAAACAATATAGCATATGGACGTGGCTGGCTGATGACAAGAACAAAAAATGAGAAGCCAGCCACTCTGCAAAACACAAACTTCCAGCCTAAAAGTTTAGGCCAGAGTCCAGTCACATCACAAAACTTTTACACCTTAGTCACACTCGTCTCATTATCAGCTAAAATAGAGGGCAGATCCCCACAAACATTTGCTTCTGCCCTTGCATCACGATATAAAATGCACTACATAATTAATGGCGGATAGAGATGTGAACACCACAAGCACTACAAAACGGGGGATCCTCTCGCCGTGGTAAAAAGCTGTTTGTGAGACGGCAGTGCCCAATTCTAAGATGCGCAAGGGCCACTTCATCCTGATTGAGCAACTGATAGGAGGAACGCCATGGCTGGTTTGTTGACTTCACCAACTGTATCTTATTGGCCATCACAGCCAGCCACTCCTCATTCCACAACTGCATGCACTTCCTGTGTAGCGCAGAAATGACAGCCTGCAAGGGAATAGGACACTGTGCCACAGAAATGACAGCCTGCAAGGGAATAGGACATTGTGCCACATCCTGTCCTCTGCAGGCCTCCTTGGCAGCCTGTTCATTTCCCAATATCCCTACATGACCTGGCACGCAGCAGAATGACACCTGCTTATCTGTTGTTGCAGCAAGTGCATTTGGTCATATATCAGCCGGACCAGCTGTAACGATTGTAAGGCACTAAGGGAATCTGAGCAAATGAGAAACCATTTGCCCTGAATACGAGGCATTTGCTCCAGTGCCTCCAGGATCGCATGGAGCTCTTTTGAGAAAATGTCAAGAAGACGAAGAACTCCCTTGCTTGGAGCCATCAGTATGCACTATTGCGAAACCGTGATGCATATCTAAAATGTTAAGAAACAGAGATTGAAATGTAAAATCTGGTGTACGATCTTTCTTAAAATTCGTAAAGTCTAAAATAAGTCTGAGCCTCAGCAGAAGCCAAGGTGGAAATCTGCCCCCACTGCAATGTAAAACGTGAAGACTGGCCACACCCATCTCTAGAAGGCACCTGTGCACAAATCCCAAAGGGCCTCATTGCCTGTTACGAAAAAGCCTTTCCAATGGAGGCTGAGCAACAGTATGGTAGATGTGTGTATATTGTGTGGACAGTGTTTTATATGTCTAGTGCACCATATATAGCAGTCGCCTGACGTAAAGAGGCGGTTCACCAGCCTCTGCACAGACACTTGGTATGGGGCTTGTTCTGGATGCCCCAATGGCCAATTGAATCCCTTCATTGTACACCAAGTCCAACATCTTTTAACAAGAGGACCTTGCAGACTCATACACCCTGCACCCATAGTTGAGCAGAGATCGCGTATATGCCCTGTAAAACCGGAGCAGACAAGTCCTGTCTGCTGCCCATGTACTGTGGCTAAGACGTTTTAAAATACTTAAAGCCTTAAGTGACTGTTTCTTCAGGTCTGTAAGATGTGGCAACCACATAAGCTTAGAGTCAAATATGAGGCCCAGAAACCCCACTGTGTCCTTAAAAGTAAAGACAGTGTCCCTCATCCTCCACTAAGGAAAGTTTAAAATGGAACGAGAATGGCTAAAAATAACACACGCAGACTTCATGGTGGAAAACTTAAAAACACTCTTCTGTGCCCATTCATCCAAACGTCAAAAAGTTTGTTGCAAACTGACGTGTTTTTCGTTGTGAGACTTGAAGAAGAGCTAAACACAGAGGAGTCACCCACAGACAAAGAACACTGGACTGGACTTGTAATGCTATTAATAGCTATGGCAAAGACAGTCACACTTAAAATGCTACCTTGAGGGACACCATTCTCCTGCTCAAAGCGATCAGACAGGGCATCACTGACTCGGTATCTAAAATATCATGGAAGGACTGAATAAAAATGGGAAGACAACCACGAAAACCCCATTGGTGAAGCTGCTCCAGGATAAGATGCCTCCAAGTAGTATCGTAGGCCATCTCGATGTCAAAAAATATACTGAGAAGGTGATGCCAGCGTAGAAGAGCCTGTAGTATAGCTGCCTCCAGGAGGGCAAGGTTATCAAAGGTGGAGCAATACCTCCTGAACCACACTGAAAGCGACTAAGGCGTTGCCTGGATTCTAAGATCCAGACAAGGAGGCGGTTGACCATCCACTCCAAGGTCTTCCCCAGGCAGCTAGTATGGTAACTACTTGGGCTTGTGCGGTCTTTCCCAGGTTTTAACAGAGGAATTAAAATTGGCTCACGCCATGAGCCAGGAAAGTGAACTGATGCCCAAATGGCATTAAATAGTGTGAGGAGGATATCTTTGTTTCGCCTTGTGAGGTACTGCAGCATACTGTAATGGATCCTGTCATGACCAGGGGATGTGTCACGAGCCGCAGACAATGCAGAATCCAGCTCCCACATGGAAAATGGGCAATTGTAATCTTCATCAGAGGTGGATCAGAAGTCCAAACTACACCTCTCTCAGCAACCGCTCTATGGCGCTGGAAACCTGGATCCTGACTGGCTGTTGCAGTAACTGTGGCAAAATATGCCGCCATAGTCTGGGCAATGTCTCGCGGATTTGGTTTGGAGAGTGCCGTTCTCCATTACAGCAGCCACGGGGCACCTGCCTCCTCTCCCAGAAATTCTCCTAATGGTCTCCCACACAACAATTAATGGGGTTCAGGAACTGTTGATACGACATCTTCTTGCTCTCTCGAATAATTTGGCAACACTTTGCCCTCGCCACTTGAAACGCTGCAAGATTCTCTGCAGTTGGCCAACACTTGAACCTACGCAGAGTTGCACACCCAGTACCGATTGCAGAGCAGCATTTGGCACTCCACCAAGGGACAGGTTGTCTCCTCTGCTGTCCTGTGACTGTGGAATGGATGCTGCAGCGGCATGGTGGATCATTTTGGTAATATGATCCAGACATTCGCACAATGTCCAAACTGGGCCAACTGGCTATAAGTTGTCCAGTCGGCTCTATCGAGCACCCATCTCGGTGGTTTCCTTTTGGGTTCCACCCTATCTGGCAGGTGAACCACTTCCCGCTGAGCAGTGTGAGCAAGACCTGAAGAGCAAAGAGAGAGACTAATGGCAGAGAACGAACCCATAGTTGTGCAGAAGTGAGTGTTGTGTCCCCCATTTAGCAAGTATGCTCATGATGACACAAGAAGCCTCTCTGCTCTACCTCTGGGGGCAAGTAGATGCAGAGCCCCAAAGCCCATTGTGTGCATTAAAATCACCACAGAGGATGAAGGGGTGGGGGAGCTGTGTAATATGGTCGGTTAGGGCCTCTTCATCAAGTGCATCATGTGGGGGCAAGTAAAGGGAACACATTGTCAACAGATGATGCATGTGCACTGATACAGCAACTGCTTGTAAAGTTGTTGTAAGTGAGAGAGAGGAGGAGTGGTAGTCAGTACTGAGGAAAATACCTACGCCTCCTCTAGCTCTCTCCACTCAGGTCGTCTTTTTTGTGGAGTACATAACCTCATAGGTCAGGGGTGCACGATTGATGGAAATGACTATCTGGAGACACAGACACAGTGGTCTACTCTGAGATAAGAGATGAAGTTCTTCCACATGCATCCTGAACCCCTGGAAGTTCCACTGTAGGATGGGAGCCATTTTATCAATGTGGTTTTAATTTACCCCTGTCTTTGCACCGCGGAGGTGAAGCACTTGTAGAGGCGAGGGGGAGTGGAGGGGCTGCCTGGATCCAAAAGGCATGTAACTCCATGATGTCCTCCTCATCAGTCACATGAGAAAGAATGACATCTGACAGTGCTGGGAACAGCTTTTGACCTGACTGTCGTGAACCTTTCCCTACACCCTGTACCTTCAAGGATGAGGAGGAAAGGGGGCGTTGAGAGGCACTGTGTTTTTTGTGTGCCTTCTTGACACTCACTACAGAACTGTTGCTGGTCTTTTCTCTGGCGGCTGCTTGGACTGCTTTATCCATACTCCTTTTGCCTTGACATGTACACATGCAAGTACAGGTGCTGGTGGTGGATAGCTGTACACTGGACAATGTTTGTGTCGAGGCGTCAACCTTAGGAGCAGGTTTCTGCGCCATGAAAGCATAAGATGTAGTAAAGACGGAAGGTTTCGTCGCCTTATATTCCTTTATGGCTTCAGCATAGGGGATTCATTTGGCGACTTTTAGTTCCTGAATTTTTCGTTTCTCTGCAAGAACAGGGCAGTCTCGGCTCCAGACTGGGTGGCTCCCAGAGCAGTTAACGCAGACTGCTGGAGACGGACAGTCAATCCCAGCTTCATGAGTTACCTATCCACATTTCACACAACTCACTTCACCCCCGCAACTCAGCGTTGTGTGACCAAAATGCTGACATTTGTAGCATCACATAGGGTTAGGTACGTAAGGCCTAACTCTTTAAGTCGGAGGAAAACTGCCATGATATGTTCCGGCAACGTTGCAGAATTGAAGGTCACATTCTTCTCAATTACTCCATTGTTCATACACATCTTTCGCTCTATGTCCACTATCCCCTGTAATGCCCATTCCTGTTTAAGTTCGGCTATGTCGATATCCATAATGTCACAGCATGTGACCACACTCTTGCTAGAGTTATGGGAGTTATGGAAATACATCATATTCACCCAATTTTTCAGTCTTCATAAGTAGTTCCACCTGCTTTACCCTATTAGTCTCTATCAGTAGGGAACCATTCCACAGCCATTCATTAGACTTCAGGCTTTCAGCAAGTCCTTCCAAGCCTTTATGGATATAGAAGGGGGGCAATTTTTCAAACGTTGCCTCCTTCCTCTTAATGACCAAAACCACATTCTGATTTATGATTCCTTGAGACCTGTTACTATAATCCAATTGAGGCAGGTTACCAGGAGGGCTAGCCTCCCTCATTCGTCTGGAGGGTTGGTACACCTTTCCCATTGGGAGGAGGAGAAGATGATGATTTCGAGAGTTTCATCTTGGTCCCATGGGCAGCTAGGAAACAAGGCTCCACTCAGAGAGAGCCCTGCGTGCCTGAGTAAGCCTTATACAACGGAGGTGTGGCAGGTTACCAAGTGGATGCCCGCTAACGACTCTCCCACCTCAACGGCCTGGCATCTCATTAATGCGCAGCACACCTTGAGATTGAGGGTTTTTTTTATAGAGTTTTTCACCATCCTCGCGATCCGGGCGGACAAGCCAAGATCCCCATTCCCTGCGACACACAATGTTCCACTGCTGCGCCATACACTGATCGTTGAAGCATGCCCAGAGCTTACAGTAACAGGAGACTGGTGGCACTTAGCAACCCCAGCTCAGGAACCTCAGGGTTGCCAAGCCTGTACTCAGCAAATGAATATTTAGCCCATGAGCGCAAAATTCTTTAAAGTCGATTGCATATGCAAAGAGAAGAGCAGATTTAAATGTCTACTACATCCGAGATGTATTCACAAAGAGCCCTTGGAAGTCTACAAGATGGACAGGCCAGGAACTTCAACTTCGTCAAACATGTTCTGAAACGACACCTGCATGTGAAGCATCAAGGTGCCGTTACTGCACCAATTGCAAACGGCGACCGTAACAAAAGGTACGAATTTTGCATTTCAGTTCTCCAGGATATGGCAGAGGACACTTTTTACTAATGACTCATCTTGGATGAATCAACATTTCATCTATCGAGTAAAGTAAATTGCCAAAATGTAAGAATTTGTGGGTCACAAAACCCTGGCCATCGTCATTAAACATAAAAGGGACTCACCAAAAGTGACTGTTTTTTGTGCTGTTTCTGTTCACATAATTTATGGACTTTTCTTTTTTGTGGAGGAAACTGGCAGCAATATCATACCTTGGCATGCAAAATTTGTTGTGAACACAACTTTAAAAGCATACCACTGATCTAATTTTTATGCCTGATAGAGCTCTGCTTCACTTTCACATTGAGGTGGATCATTATCTTAAAAAACCATCCCACATTATTGCATTGGACAACAAGATCTTGTATACTGCTTTTGGCCTACCAGGTCAGCACGGTAAGTAGCAACTATCCTTTTCATAATATTGTTAATTATATGATACTCATACATGAACAGGGGGTCCTTGTACCACCAATGGCAGCTACACTTCAAGAGCCGAAAACTGAATTGTTGAAGCAGTTGATTCAATCAACAGGGACCTGTTGATTCATGTATGAAATGAGTGGACTGTGGTTTTTATGTTTCTCGAGCAACTCATGGTGCTAATGCTGAGTGTACAGCGTAGTGTGTGTGTGTGTGTGTGTGTGTGTGTGTGTGTGTGAGTGTGTGTGTGTGTGGGGGGGGGGGGGGGGTCATGTGCAATGCATTCCTGTCTTTCAGAGTTTGTCTGTAATAAACAACTGAAATCTGTTCTTTCTTACTGAATGACTCTGTATAATACACTACTGGCCATTAAAATTGCTACACCACGAACATGACGTGCTACAGACGCAAAATTTAACCAACAGAAAGAAGATGCTGTGATATGCAAATGATTAGCTTTTCAGAGCATTCACACAAGGTTGGCGCCGGTGGCGATGCCTACAATGTGCTGACATGACGAAAGTTTCCAACTGATTTCTCATACACAAACAGCAGTTGACCGGCGTTGCCTGGTGAAACGTTGTTGAGATGCCTCATGTAAGGAGGAGAAATGCGTACCATCACATTTCCAATTTGATAAAGGTTGGATTGTAGCCTATCGGACTTGCGGTTTATCGTATCGTGACATTGCTGCTCGCGTTGGTTGACATCCAATGACTGTTAGCAGAACATGGAATCGGTGGGTTCAGGAGGGTAATACGAATGCCGTGCTGGATCCCAACGGCCTCGTATCACAAGCAGTTGAGATGACAGGCATCTTATCCGCATGGCTGTAATGGATCATGCAGCCACGTTTCGATCTCTGGTCAACAGATGGGGACGATTGCAAGACAACAACCAATTGCACGAACAGTTCGACGGCGTTTACAGCAGCATGGACTATCAGCTCGGAGACCATAGCTGCGGTTACCCTTGACGCTGCATCACAGACAGGAGCGCCTGCGATGGTGTACTCAGCGACGAACCTCGGCGCACGAATGGCAAAACGTCATTTTTTCGGATGAATCCAGGTTCTGTTTACAGCATCATGATGGTCGCATCCGTGCTTGGCGACATCGCAGTGAACGCACGTTGGAAGCGTGTATTCGTCATCGCCAAATTGGTGTATCACCCGGCGTGATGGTATGGGGTGCCATCGGTTACACGTCCTGTCACCTCTTGTTCACATTGACTGCACTTTGAACAGCGGAAGTTACATTTCAGATGTGTTACGACCCTTCATTCGATCCCTGCGAAACCCTACATTTCAGCAGGATAATGCATGAACGCATGTTGCAGGTCCTGTACTGACCTTTCTGGATATAGAAAATGTTTGACTGCTGCCCTGGCAAGCACATTCTACAGATCTCTCACCAATTGAAAACGTCTGGTCAATGGTGGCCGAGCAACTGGCTCGTCACAATACGCCAGTCACTACTCTTGATGAACTGTGGTATCGTGTTGAAGCTGCATGGGCAGCTGTACCTGTACATGCCATCCATGCTCTGTTTGACTCTATGCCCAGGCATATCAAGGTCGTTTTTACGGCCAGAGGTGGTTGTTCTGGGTACTTATTTCTCAGGATCTATGCGCCCAAATTGTATGAAAATGTAATCACATGTCAGTTCTAGTATAATATATTTGTCCATTGAATACCCGTTTATCATCTGCATTTCTTCTTGGTGTAGCAATTTTAATGGCCAGTAGTGTATTTTAGGGGGTTGCTCTATGAAGCAGAACAGGCAGCTGTGTCTGTGAAACAACTAACATCACTGCAATCCATTGACGGACACATGGCACAAATGATGCAGAGTTCACAGTCCATCACTGTTGATGCAGGACCCTTTTGCATGACCCATCTGTTACTCTCACAGAACACAGTGTGAAAGTTATGTATTACGTCCATATTACTGGAGATAATATTCAGTTGATAATGATGGATATCTTGCCCTCAGCATACTTCATTGTCTTCAAGCTCATGTGAGACGCCTCAAGCTACTGAAAAGGTTTGAGAGTAGTTAGAAAGAATTTCATTTGATGTGCTGGTTTGCAAATTCACTAATATGGCATATTTTACAAATTATATAATTTTTAAATGGAAAGGAATAATGTTTTTAATTTCTGGACTTGGACTTCTGGTGACATTTACATTAAGCTGCACATCAAGCTTTTTAGAATATGTGCCATGACGAATAGCAGCATATTTTTTATGCCAAACATGAACCTACATACTAGCAGATGCTAAGTCATAATATTCTACATTTTTACATAATCAAACATTCACTTCTTACTTACTTATGCATAATGGTAATAGAAAGCTCGTAATTCTGAAGGAAATCATCAGCTTTCAGCACTGTTCCATCAGTAATTCCAATTTCCTGTACAATAAATAGTCAGTAGATTAGTAAGGAGTAAACTCTATGAATAATCAGTGATTCAAATATAAAAAAATTCTTATTGCAAACACCTAGACAGAAAATAGAGAAATCTCATTTACATGATACTCAGTACCTCTGCTATATGGTGAGTAGCAACTATCCTTTTCATAATATCGTTAATTATATGATACTGATACATGAACAGATTATTTTTTAAGAAAGAAAAAGAATTAGCACAAAATCTAATATTCATTTTAAAACTACACTCGAAGGCAGAACAAGATTATATTGGCTTGTGACAGAAGAATGGCACACACAAAAATAATAACTGCTCATTTTCTTTGCAACAATCAGTTACTTCAAATGGAAAAAACAAAGGAAAATTTTGTGCAAATGTAATGAAGGAAACTACTGTACGATTCAGCAACAAAAAAGAGACATGATCTGGGCTCTTCATAAATATCTTCCTTAATCCTAAGAGTGTTTTAGTATAACCCCACATTTACTTTCCCAGAATTAATGTTTTCCTGCCATTTATGATGTTTTTTAATCACTTCTGTCAAATTTATTATGTCCACAATATTTACTCTCATCCGATTTTGTGTTAACCTATTTATAATTTTCCTGCAATTTACTCTTTATGAAAAAATGTTTGCGGAGAAAAAACTGATGTAAAATGATGCTGGCATGGCACTGGCTGTCAAGTAATGTTTACAAAAGTTACATGGTTAAATTTCTTGACACCACGGCACTCTACTCAGTGGATCTGAACTGGTAAATGGGATAAAAGTTGGAACAATTCTTGCTGTATCTCCTGCTGCCAAGCATTACTCAGTGTGTAGGCTGATGGGAGTAACTAGGTTTTTTTAAATCAAGATATTATGACCATTTCCAAAACTGTCTCTAATGCACATGCATAGCTTCCTGATTGTTGTGATCGTCATGACACCTTTGTCAAACCATATTTAGCATATTTCATCGTTTGGCCACTTGTAGCGCTAGTCGACACTTTTGAGGATTTAGTATTATTCAAATGTTTTTGGTTTAAACACAGCACCAATTACATATTTTTTATGCTTAACAAGAAATGTTTTGAGAATTTATTCTGATTGCTAAGTGCAATATTAACATACGTATTTTTTGAGGTGTTTCACAAACAATGTGATTTTGCACATGTGTGGTTTTCTACAGAATTGAGGAGACACAGTACCTGATAACCTCAAAAAGATGACTACAATGCAAGACATGCAGAACAACACATATGCTAAGACCTCAAAAAATACTTATGTAATAATCAATATTTGCAACTGACATGAAAAAATTCTCTAAATGCATCATGCTATGCATGAATAAATACGTAACTGGTGCAGTGTTTCATTATTTAAATAATGAATGACAGCTGCAGACTTTCGAAAAACATTGATTATGATGCATGAAATTAAGCAAGACATTTCTACTTCCCAGAGAATCACCAGTTCCTGTTACATCAGCGGTTTTTATTAGATAATTAACAAGTCCTTGGCAAGTATTTCAAAGCCTATGATGTACATATATCATACATGAAGTGCGAAAATGCGAAGGGGGATCCTATATGTAAATTTTACCACTTAAAACATTATTTCCCACATTTTGCATTTTCCTGCATTTTACACCATTTTTACAAAGTCCCTTGAAAAGCGTAAAAGTGGGGTTTCACTGTATTTTTCTCCCCACCTCCCCTAGCAAATGCCAGATGAAGGAAACACGTTTTCAAAAGCTAGTGTACCTATCAGCTTATGTTCACATGTATTTATCCCCTTCCATTTGTCTTTCTCTTTATTTATATGTAGCTTAAATTTAGAAATGAAAAGTCATGTTGGCAGCTGTAAGTATAAAATATTTATCTTACAATCATAAACACTTAAAACTTAGTCATGTACAGAGCTGAGTTTAAATTTGCTGAAAGTACCACTTCATCCAGCTTCCAAGTAATTTAGCTTCTCACTGACGTAGCTCTAAAAACATTTCTTCAATCTGTCTGTTTCTGTGGCATACCCAAAAAGTGAGAGACTGATATAATGTATTTTAAAATTTCACATAATCCTTGCTACATGATTCAGCACTTTCCAAATAAATTCTTAATACCCAAACAGATTCGCTGTGGACAGAGATGGAACTTCCTACCATTTGGCGTTAGCAAATACTGTGCACAGTATTATGTGCAAAATGAAACGTTAACATTTTAGTCCATATCAAAGCATATTTCCCTCTTTTATGCAAGTACAGTATTTCATAACTGTGAAGTAAATAACTGACTATTCAGTGTAATCATTCAGCAGTATTATATCTCCATTTCCAAACATCTGCATAATATCTAGTGAAGGGTATGTGGAAGTATTATTTGCCCTCTCATATTCCATTCACAGACAGCACTTTGGAAAAAATGACTACCTGTATGCTTTTGAAGAAAAAAATATTTATTAACAATTCTTATGGACTATGTACAATCTCTTACTTTCTGTTCTTCATTTGTCAGGTCAGTAAATAGATCTCATCAATAAAAAATTCTGGCACATTTCATGCATAATAATCACAAAACAATTATGTTGTAATGAGTATACATTTTAAAGCTAACATATTTAACAATCAAGAAATTAATGTATGCAGAATAAGTTAATATGGCTTTCAAAATTCTAGCACCTGAGAGATTTGAATCACAACTATTGAATAACCAGGAGTTCTGTAAAACGTACAGAAAATAGACCAGGATCATGACTTTTGTATGGAAACGTTGAGTGAAAACAAAATGTACTAAAATTTATGTTATAATACAATTATTTTTTTACTTACACTCAGTGTTTTGTTGTTGTTTTCAGCTGTCTCTCCATCCTCACTCGATATTATGACAGTACCCTTCAAATCCAACATGACATCTGGGGCAACCATATTCAGTCTCTTTTTAAGGATATGTTCTTCCAATTCTTTCACAGTAACTTTGTTCACATTTAGAAATACAGTGACCTACAAAAGGCATAAAACATATACATGTAATTGTTAAGTTTTCTTCAAATATTATTCTATTTGGGGGGGGGGGGGGAGGGAGGGAGTGAGGGAGTGAGTGAGTGAGTGAGTGAGGGAGAGAGAGAGAGAGAGAGAGAGAGAGAGAGAGAGAGAGAGAGAGAGAGAGAGACTGCTATTGCGAGTGAGATGTGTGATCCTCACATTCTTGGAAATATAAAAGTAGTTTCTTTTTTAATGCAAGTTTTGATTATGTATGAGGTGCAAAATGAATAACACTTTCCTGTAGAACACTGAACAGAATTATCTGGCAGGACTAAGTTTACTGTAATTTGCTGACAGTAACTACAAACACTAGTGCAAGACGTAAACTGATATACATGTAACTGAATTTGAGCATGAAAGAACTTTATATGATGATTTCTACAATCCAACAAATGTTATTAATGATGGACCAGCAAAGAAACATGTTGTCGGGACAATACTGAATACAGGAAGCTTATCGCATTTGAGGAAGTCTACAGGACACACTGCTGGCATGAATTACTTGATCAAACTCCCTCTCCCTCAAACATACGGGGGTAAGTCAATTATTATCGGCAAAGCAGTTATAAAATTTTATTGTAATCAAATAGGAAATTTACAAGAACATAATTTTTTGTCATAATCTCCTTGCATTTCAATGCAATCGGTCCATCTTTGTACAAGCTTCCTGATGCCCTCATAATAAAAGGTTCTCCGTTGAGCTGAGTGTCAGGAATGAACCGCTTCTTTCACTGCTTCGTCCGAAGCATATCAATGGCCCCTTAATGCCTGTTTGAGTGGACCAACAAGGGATAGTCAGAAGGGGAAAGATTGGGACTATATTGAGGATGATCCAGTACTATTCGAGTTTCTGGAGCGTTTCAGCAGTGTGGGCAGCAGCATGCGGATGGGCATTATAGTGCAACAACACAACACCTTTTGACAGCAATCCTTGATGTTTGCTTCAAATTGCAGGCTTTAGTTTGGCAGAAAACATCTCGCTGTAATGTACACTGTTTATTGTTGTGCCCCTTTCCCCATAACGTTCCAGTACTGGACCTTGCGCGTTCCAAAAAACTGTAAGCATCAGTTTTCCTGTGGACGGTAGGGCCTTGAACGTTTTCTTGCACGGTGAAGTTGGATGTTTCCATTCCATACTCTGCTGTTTACTCTCTGGCTCGTAATGATGGATCCATGTTTCGTCACCAGTAATGATCCTGTCGAAGAAGTTGTCCCCTTCGTTACCATAATGATCCAAATATTTTTGCAGATGTCCAACCGTGTTTGTTTATGCAACTGTGTGAGTTGTTTTGGGACCCATCTTACACAAACTTTATTAAACCCAAACCTGTTGTGGATGATTTCGTAGGCAGAACTGTGACTAATTTGCAGACGATGTGCCACTTTGTCAATAGTTAATCGTCTAAGAGAATCATTTCATGTGAACGCTCAATGGTGTCTTCATTTGTGGCAATGAACGGTCGTCCAGCTCCTTCATAGCGTGTAACACTTGCGGAACTCTTTCGGAATTTTCCAATCCGTTTGTACACACTCCATTGTGGCAAAACACTGTTCCCGTACCATACCGAAAGTCTTTGATGAATTTCAGCCCCTGATACACCTTCTGACTACAAAAAAATGAATCACTGAACATTGCTCTTCTTTGGTGCAAATAGACAGCGGAGCAGCCATGATTAACATCAAAGCAGCAATAACAAAAGTAACATAGCAGCTTTAAAACTGCGAAGATATATCAACAAAAGTAACATAGCCACTTTAAAACTGCGAAGATATATCAACAAATAAACAAAGCATGCATCATGAATGTGAAACAACAGTACTACCAAAATAACAAAAATATAACTAAATTGTGGATAATAATCGACTTACTCTCATACACAGAATGGAAGGAAAATGTGAATCACTTAGTCATTGTACCTTTAAAACAAAAAATTGTGTTTTCCTTAAAAAAATGTTGTGATTTTTACGATAAACTTTATGAGTTAAGGCTAAGACTATGTAAAAAGAAAACTTCTTGTTTGTTACAGCCTAGAAGTAGTTAAGGTGTTTGTCACTGATGTTGGAGGATATAGTGTAAGACGCTTTTTTGTACACTGTAAAATGAAAGTACTCCACAAAAAAAGTGCTTGGTCATACTGCTTCATGTTCAGTCACTGTAGGAGGCTAATGTTTCATTGCTGAGACGAAATAATTTTCAGAGTCAAGTGCAGCTCACAGTTAGTGCATTTAATGTGATCTAAACTTTTTATGGGTAATTTGAGTCATACATCAACAACACTGAAGGCAGTTTGTCAAGCAGAGAAAGGAAAAGTAAACTGATTTGGGAAACTGCTTCTAGGAAAATCAAGTGTGACAATGGGTGGGATGGGAAGGGAGTTCCAGATTTTGAAGTTGTTCTCAACAAAACTAGGCAGGGTTCATAGTCTCACAATGCATCCTTGTATGTGAAACTGCCTGTACACAACCTAAAATAGTCCTTAATATTTACGTATTAGGGACTGCTACTATGTAAGAGAAAATGACATTTAAAATTAGGACTTTCTTATTTAAAAAATCACACTATTAATTTCTCTCTCTACAAACATATTACCTTCTCTCAAATCTTATCTACACAGTCCAGCGTCACATTAATGTGATAACCTGTCAAAACCCTAAATAATCATGTTTTGCAGTGTGGACTGCAACGAGATGTGCAGGAAAAGTGTCAATAAGGTTCTGGAAGGTGCCGACAGGGGTGTGGAGCCATGCTGACTCCAGTGCCTGTGGCCAGCTGTGCTAGGCTTCTTGGCTGAGGATCCACAGTGTGAACAACCCGATTCACGTGGTCACACAGGTTCTCGACTGGATTTAAATTCAGGTGTTTGGGGCCCCCAGGGGAGTGCACTAAACTCATCCTGGTGCTCCTTGAATCACACATGTATAGTGCCAGCTGTGTGACACATTGCATTGTCCTGCTGATAATGCCACTGTGTCGAGGAGAAGCAAACTACATGCAGAGGTGGACATGATCCCCAAGGATAGATGCATATCTGTGTTGATCCAATTGCCTTCCAGAATGGCAAGATCACTCACGGAATCCCATGACAATATACCCCAGACCATAACGCTCTCTCCTCCTCTGTTTTCGTATGTTTCATGCCATACATGCCAACATCCATCTGTCCGATGGAGTATAAAACATGATTCATCTGGAAAGACCACCTGTCACCACTCAGTAGGTGTCCAGTTGTGATACTGGCATGCAAATTCCAGCCTTTGTCGTCGATGAAGTCGTCGATGAACAGCAGTCAGCATGGGTGTATGAATCAGGTGACTGCTGTGCAAATACACCTGCAGCAACTTTCACTGTATGATCATTGAGGAGAGACTGTTGGTTGCCCCCTGGTTCATCTGGGCACTCAGTTTCACAACAGTTGCATTTCTATTTACCAGTCACATCTCTACAGCTATCATTCACCCCTTTCATCTATGGCCCATTGTCCACCACACTGCCTCACCACCAGTTTGGAATAGCAATATTTTGCCAGGCACGGTATACTTTTAACCCCTGTGGCAAGCAAACCTTTTACAAACTTGGCCGTTTTGCAAATGCTTCCATCTTTGGCTCGAAATCCAATGATCACGTCCTTTTGAATGTCAGATAAATTGCTCCATTTCTGCTTTACAAAAGTGACTGCACTGATTTCCACATCTCCCCCAACACATTCTATATACCATCCATTGCTAGTGCTGCCACATGCCATTGGTGAGTGGTTTTTCCGTGATGATGGTCATATTAATGTGACTGGACCATGCTGCTTCCTAACAAGTCAGAATCTACTTATCTGAACATTGCTTCATATGTACACCCCCCCCCCCCCCCCTTCCCTCCGCAGTCGCTCATTTGTGGGCACTGAGGAGGAGTCACTTTACAGACAGACTTGAAGTCCAACCCAGTCCTTTATAGAGATAAATGGTTGTCCCAGATAGCTCATAAAAATATCTCCTGTAGACATTTCTACATCTCTAATGTAGACATCATTTGCCCCTACACTAATGACAGCTACACCATGGCTAACCAGCCACAAATAGGAAACTTTTTAATGAAAGTTAACCGCTTTATGTGGAGGGCAAGTGTAAGGAGAGGTTAATATTTCATAAAGGTTGTATGGTGATTAAGGACCATACAAAGATAGTCCTCAGCCCCTTATTCATTAGACAATTTAACGGGGAACAGCATCACTAACTGGGAACAAAAGCCATCCAAGTGCGTTACAACGTAGTATGGAAAATGTCCAAGTAGAGACACAGAGAATGCTAAGAATTTAAAACAACTTCAGGAAATGTATAAAGAGGCCCAAAATCGGGTCCTCTCAATGCCCACCTGCAGCAGAAACATCTCTCCCACAACCACCCTACTCCCAACAACAGGGCTGAATCATTAAAGTTAGGAACAAAAGTCACAACCTATGAGAAAGTATAAGATTTATGCACCTCTCCTGTCAAAATCAGCTAATTCCGAGGTTAATGTTCATTCAGAGTGCCGTACAATGGGGGCATATTATAATGATGTGAGCCACCGTCAATAAAGAACCGAAGTCATATTGGGGAGGCAACTAGCATAGTAAAGAATAAAATCAGGAGTCAGGCAGATATGACCAACATAAGTTCGTACAAGAGAGTGCACTATTTTCGTGAAACAAACAGGAGGAGAAATGTAACACAGCAGAGGTCTCCTTAATGGTGTGCAGTTGGTTGGAGGGACACTAGTTTACCATTCCATGCTCCAATTGTAGTGAATTCCAAGTCTTATCTGTACCCAATATCTTCAACATCAAGCTTATGGTCACCATTCTGGATAAATGATCAGTTAGCTCATTCGCCAGAATCCAGTGGAAAATGGGAGAGCATGCAGTATGGCTGAGCTCATAAATGATGTCATGGATTGATTACAGACACAACACAACCGGATGGTGAAGGTAGTGTCAGTCAATAGCCTGCAGACTGTTCCTAGAGTAATTACATATTAACAATTGTTGAGAGTTTTCTTCTTCATGAAACGATGGGCTCTAGCAGCAGCCACCAGTTGTGCCATTAAGACACTACAGGCATCTGATGAAATTTGTTCATGGCCTTCACAACATGCATCAAAGCATATTCTGTATTTTCTGCGTCTTTTGAGCAATCAGCATAAATATTCAAGCACTATGATACCACTGAAGGACAGAGGACGCTACACTGATAAACACTATGGGTGTCCGAGATTTTAAACCCATGACATAAGCCTGACTAGGTCTGTGGTCTGGGTATGCACCAGAGAGGACTAAGTCACCGCACACGTCCATTTGGGAGTTGGAAAATGAAGGACTCTTAAGAATTTCCAAAGACACTTCACTTTTGAAGCCTGCCCTAAGTAGATTGTCAGGGTGGTAACACCCTTCTGAGAGTAAAACAAAGTGATGTTTTGAGTGGCTAGGCAACTGGCAGATGGTGTAACTGAGTAGCAGTTCGTGGGTTTGAAACCATAGAGGTAGAATCCTGGCTTACACCAGAAGACTGTGGTGAGGCTTGTAGGAAAGGTTCTAGTGGCTATATGTACCCCATAATAATGAATGGGGTCTCTGTGACAAGACCAGTGCCCTATGAAGCATACGAGAGTGGAGCACTCACTGTCCATGGAAGGTGCAGTTAAGAAAGCAGAGAGCATTAAGTTTCTTTACACAAGATGCTTTAAGCTGGTAGATGTAGCAACCATGTCAGTTTATGGCTAAAGAGAAAGCTCAAAAATTCAATTTTGTTACTCTAGAGACACTGGTTCTCCAAGTTAAGGTATGTGTCGGGGTGGACTGTGGTGCGGCGACTAAAGTACATGACCCTTGATATAGCACGAGAAAATTGGAAGCTACTACTGGAGAGGGTTCAAGAAGCTGACCTCTTTATGCTCCTTGGAGTTGATGCTTGGCAATGCCTACCGACTGGGAACTGTACCAAATACATAAATCATCGACACAGAGTGTGGGAATGACCACCAGACCCAGACAGTCCAGAAGTCCACACTAAACCCTGGGTCCCAAAGGAAACAATTCACTCAGATCTGTTGGGGACTGTCGGTATACCGATCAACACGCAACAGTTGAGTTCACAGAAAGTTGAAGATAAAAGCTGATGGCCATTTTAACAAAACTCAACAAACGCCGTTTACAGAATTTTACAAGAGAGGTATTTTTTAGTTTTACTCAATATCACTTATTCAAAAAATTTCAGAAATATAATACTGGTCAACAATGTATGTAGCAACTGGTGAAGGAAGAACTTACGTTCATCACTAATCCCCTTCATTGAGAAAAAAGTTAGAAAGTACAATTGTTTCAAAACTCAAAATATCCACATTTTTATGTATGTTTCTTCTTTAGTGCTAAGAATACTTTCAGGTTTTTATTTGTATCTTTGAAAAGAGGCTAGTGAATTTTAAAAATTAGGGAGATTTTTTACACAATTATTGATGCCCTAAAATTCTCATGTCTGACCCTTTTCATTTTGAGTAGCCATTTTTGTGTTAGAGGCACTGGAACGCCATCATAACTCACAACACAACTTCACCCCTCCACTGGTTTTAGTTCAAAAAACCATAATTGCTGGAGGGGAAAGCTGGACATGGGTGATTTACACACATACAGGGTGTTCCCACATGAGTGTGCAGAAATATAACAGGGCATAGAGAATGCTCCACTGAACAATCTGAGGTAGGGAATCTGGGCTCGGAGAAGCCAAGCTTAAGAAGGTACGGAAGTAAACTTGGCTACCACTTTGTCACTTTCCAGCTTATTTACAACTAACACACATACAAGTTTACACATACTGTGCTGTTTATTTACATGTACATTCTTTATTTCCTGCAAGGACAAGAGGACAATGAGGCTGATTACTAGGAAGTATTTCCTGGTCGCTGGACTGCAAAGGGATATCCTATTCCATGGCTTGTGAGGTCATCTCACCAGAACACACTTGATTATTTTCTGTGGGGATATCTAAAGTCACTTGTGTATGAGCCCCCAGTGGAATGGAAATGGCACTAGTTGCCAGAATTGTAGCTGCCTGTGATGTGATTCGAAACACACTGAGGGTATTTGTCAGAATCTTGTTCGCCAATGTCATGCTTGCATTGAGGTTGATGGTTTCAGCATATTTTGTGAGATACAGTACAAATGGTACATTTGCTGTGTCAATGATGGTATTTGCAGTTAATTGTAACTAATGTAAATAAAAAAGAACACAGTAACGTGATTTTATTTCTATTATCTCCTCAAGCTGGCTTCTCTGACCCCAGGTTCCCTACCTCAAACTGTTCAGTAGAGCATCCTTTATGCCCTGTCAAATTTTTGCATGCTCTTACAGAAAGACCCCGTAAATTGGTACAATGGCATTTCACTATAAACTGGCCCGTCTCGGCTCACACAATATTTGCTGACCATTACAGCAACTTACTTCAGAAGACCACGATCACAAACTTAAAATATTTCTATAAGAGTTTTATACAAAATGTATCACTGAAATATTTCAACAACAGTTATCAACAATGAAGGAAGAGACAGATTGCTTCTTACAGTAAAGAAGACATGTTAAATTGCAGACAGGCCCAATTGAAAGACACTTACATGAAGCTTTTGGCCACAGCTTTCATCAGTTAAATACAGACACACACCAGTCATACACGCAAGCAAGTACATCTCATGAACACTTAACTGCCAATTCCAGCATCTCCAGCCGGAATGCAGTTATCATGTGGGATGCAAGCAGCAATCTGGAGGGGTTGGGATAGTAGTAGTGTATCTGTGGGGAGAGACTAGCACTGCTGTCTGGTGGAGAGTGTGGGGACTAGAATGCCAACATGTGCAGTGTCAGGAGGTTGTGGGCAGGGAAGTGAGCAAAAAAGAAGCAAAAAATGAAAGGAGCAGTGTAAGACAGGGGGATGTGTTGGATGAAGGCAGCACATAAACAGGGGGGGGGGATTAGAGTGGGGAGGACAGAGGGGGGTGGAAACTGCTGGGCAGAGTGTGTGGTGACAATACATTACCACAGGTTGACGGCGGGATAATTAAGGGAGCAGAGAGAGTGTAGTAGGGATTAACTTACGTCTGCACAGTTCATAAAAGGTGATGGTGGAGGGAAGCATCCAGATGGCTTGAGTAGTGCAGCAGCCATTGACATCAAGTGTGTTATGTTCAGCTGCATGCTGTGCAACAGGGTGGTCTACCTTGTTCTTGGTCAGAGTTTGGCAGTGGCCGTTTATCCTGGTGGTCAGATGGTTGGTCATCAAACCAGTATAAAAAAGCTTGCAATGATTGAAACAGAACTGGTGAATGACATGGCTGCTTTCGTAGGTGGCCCGGCCCCTGATGGTGTCGATAAACCTGTGTCCTGTCACAGGTTTACCCCACCCTCCCATTTTGATTTGCTCATTCAACCTTCTGCTGGTTGAGATGTCAAAGTATGCCACTCCTCACTTCGCCACTTTGTTCATGATCATACTAAAAAATATGTCACCACCTGTGATCAACGACTGAAACATACAGTGTCATTGGCTATCCTCTCAAGACGATCTACGTACATGTTTCTTTGATTGTCCTCTGCTCAGTTGTGAGGTTTTTTGGCTGCATTTTGACACAAACTTTTTGCACAGGCAAATCTTCAGTCAAAATTTGATGTACAGAGAAAGTGTAAGTTGAACAATCATCCTTAATGTTCATGCGTCTAATCTCACAAGAGCATGCACACATTTGATGTTTCCATCTGTTTTTGAAGTTTAAGATCTCCCTGATTGAGGTTCATCTTCACATGTTCTCAGCCTTCCCAAAAAGGATTTTTGCCAGTGAAAAACTTGTGCTCTTGATAAGGAGTGTTCCTCATAGTTCTGTTTTAACTTTCCAAAGGTCACATTTGCTGATTTCACAAGTTTAACACAAAACTTGATAGCATGACATTGCTCTAAATTCTGCGGTGACATTTTTGTAACACACAATAAAAGCACAACTTCGCTGACGGCACTCTCAAAAACCACATGATGTACAAAGCTGAAACTGTGACTGAGCATCTGTAGGGGATGAACACATCGGTCAACACAACACAGCACTGCCAGATTGCTCACAGTGTTGTCAGTCTCATTACTTTTCTCACACATCTCATGTTTATGTGTAGTGTAAAACATAATATATAGGCTACAATACTTTTGTTGGCAGCACTTCACTTCATAAGGAAGGAAGAGCTAAGCTGCTCTACTTCAATCAACAAGCAAACATAAAAGTTCTGTATAAATAAAGTAAGTAAAACTAACCTCTGGTTTTGGCGAACAGACATAACACTTTGGATTTGGTGGAATCATATGCTTTTCTGGTACAATCAATTGATTGCGATGATTAGGCTTCAAACGAAGGTATACAGACTGACAGCGTTCCACCTGTTTTTGAAGAATATTTATTGCATGAAGGACCACAATACCAGCAATAATAGCATTTGTTGTTGCGATCGCAGGAATAATATTGCCTGCCATTGCTGTAAATGATAATTACTCATTAGTTTCATTTTTTCCTGTTTCTCACAGGATATAAAAAATGGTGGCACACAAAGGAAATTGAAAGTAACAGTATTCTTACACTTTATCTCAAATCGAGATTTCCGAGGAATTTTGAATATATGTGCTCTGATATTAGCACATGCAGCAACGAAGTCCATAGCATCTTTGTCATCTTTATCCCATATTAACTGACTACCCTCACCCAAAGACTGAAACAATAATTAAACAATTATTTATTGACACAAAATTCATGACACTGATATGTGAAAATATAAACTAACTACATGAATATTAGTTAAAAGATGATAAGACCACCATTATCTATGTACCTCTTCTGCATCAACTATTATATGTAAAACCGAAACAAGTTTGAATCAACAACACGTTGGTAGGGCAGAAGTTATTTACGGACAATTAATTTACTAATGGTACACTTGTGATGGTAATCACAGGTCTATCCTATTGCTGCCACTGCAACTTCTTTTTGTCATTTGTTTGCTGTTTACTTACAACAACAAAATTACAAATAGAAAAAACTGATTGGTTTGCCTGCAATTAGGTACTATGAACATAGCTACAAAAAATTACTGCAACTGAAAAAAGATACAAAAAATTATGACAAAAAGTATATGAAGATACATTAAAAATTTTGAAAAATTTCTAGGGTAGTCTTGTTTATGTTTACATAATCACCCAACATCATTTCCTAAGCCGATCAATTAGAGAAGAAATTTTCCTCTTGCTACAAAAAATGATTCAAATGGCTCTAAGCACTATGGGACTTTACATCTGAGGTTATCAGTCCCCTAGACTTAGACCTACTTAAACCTAACTAACCCAAGGACAGCACACACATCTATGCCCGAGGCAGGATTCGAACCTGCGACCGTAGCAGCAGCACGGTTCCGGACTGAAGCGCCTAGAACCGCTGGGCCACAAGGGTCGGCCCTCTTGCTACACTGCAAGGAGCAAAATCAGCCTAACTGCATTCATTTTAGCATCAAAAGCAAGTTGGAGGATAGAACATTTCAGAGGCACAAAGGTGAGAGCAGGTATGTTTTGTTTGGTTCACAACTTAGACGAAGACAGAACTTTCGGAGAGTACAGATGCTGAACTGCTGCTTGGCTTTAGTTACAGCTATTTTTCTGATTTCCCCCTCCCCCCCTCTTTGCACCATGATACATTTTCCCCCCTTTTCTCCTATTCTTCTTTCCCCTGCCAGTATTCAACAATAGACAGTAGTACTGTTTCCTTCAATTTGTAAATTTTTTGTCTACTGTTACAAAACAACAAGTTTCACTATCACATCTGATCTTTAAAGACATTGAGGATTTCATTTTCATACTGGATTTGAGTGGTTTATACATAATGTTCTTCATTATGGGAGTAGGTACAACATTATCAGCACTTGTGTCTATGTACTTCATTTATGCACATAATGAATACAAGTAGATAATTTTTCTGCACGAGGTCCTTCCTGCAATGTAACTAGTTTAATATTCACAAGACTGAATATTTCTGCCTGGAGGAAAATTTTCAATTTGTTGCATAACCATTTATGCAACATTTCCTCCAATTTATGTCAGATAAAAATTGATAAAGATTTTTCTTGTGATCCAGAAAGACAACAACTAGACCGAGTGGGATCTGAGCAGCAGGCAGCTTGTTACAGCCCTCAAAACTAAAATGGTTACTGCTTTCATTGGTGTGGCGTACTGTGACAGCAATCAATAGTGACCAAATCAACTTCTGCAACAACAGACTGAGTGTTTGTGTGAATTGGAGACTTGCCTTCCAATTAACGCAAGCCTATCAGTGCAGCCACATTTATACAGTCTGTGTAACTCGGCAATTCATGTGAAACAAGTCCCATGTTGCTCCCATACCACAGCTAGAGGTCTGCATAGATGCAGATACATGCCGATGTATCTCCGGTTATTTGCAATATGATTATTTTACTTTTAAAAGTTAAAACACAACATCAACATCATCCTTTTAATGTGCTTACATTACATAGGATTGATGTTGTTGTTGATAATGACGAGGATACTAATAATAGTAAGTATTATATCAGCAGTATCCTGGAGGAGATAGATGCAGTGTTCATATATATTAATGTAGGACATTTAATTCTTCCTGGTTTCCTGCTAAATCTAACATGCTGCCTTATGACCGAGTCATTTCTGTATTGTTAGCAGTAACAGAGATCAATAACCTCTTTTATCAGAAACTGCCTACAAGGGATATGAAGGCTGTTCTTGGATATCCCATCCAAAGGAATCTTTGCTTCATGGTTTGGCTCGTGTTTGTGTATCACACAACATAAACAACATCCAATTAGCATTGCCGCATGTGTTGGGAAACAACATCATACATTATGAACAAGACTTAAATTGTAAGTTTTCAGGGTTTAATTGCCATTTTTGGTTAATTAGGCAGTTTTTTTTATAGTCCCTACTATAATTTAAATTCTGCCAGAGCTACAAAACTTTGGATGACAGCACCAGAAAGAGCAGCTCATTTCTGTAAGACTGATGTGCTACTTGTATGCATGCTATAAATGTTCAAGGCACAGTTAACTAAGTTGAAATATGGTTCTCAATAATGTGCACCACCATGATACATTTTTTCCCCTTTTTTCCTATTCTTCTTTCCCCTGCCAGTACTCAACAATAGACAGTAGACATTTTCCTGTTAATGCATATGAGTGAGAGTTAATTTCAATTTTATTGAGACAGTCGAACTGCAACTAATGCTATCTCAGAACCATGCCTATGACTTTAACCAGTGACACACATTTGATAAAGATGACACCTCTTTTAGGATAGCTTGACCCGCAGCAGAAAGATGTTAATGAAGACTTTCTTTTCCATGTTACACACACACACACACACACACACACACACACACACACTCTCTCTCTCTCTCTCTCTCTAGGCAAATGAACGACAGCCAATGGATTAGGTCGAACACAGGTTGCCAACTCATTGACATTCTGCCTCTCATCCTCAGCAAATGAAGGGGTTGGGGCCAAGGGACAAGTGGAATCACAGTTGGCTCTGATGACATGTTGAAGTTGCTCCCACTTCATCATTGTTATAAAGTAGCATTTTAATTACAATTTCACTGTCCAATATCATAATGAAAGAAGAGAATTTAGCAGCTGTTGCATGTGCAGCATTTATTTTATTGCATGAAGCTGAATATCAGAAAAAGAAACGATGCTGGTGGATGGCCTCTTTTTAAAAGCAATGAAGAAATATGGCAGGATAAAATTAATGCATGACCTTAAAGCTGAATTGAATATGGTCTTTAAATATGTCTGCTTGTGTCTGTATATGTGTGGATGGATGTGTGTGTGTGTGCGCGCGCGAGTGTATACCCGTCCTTTTTTCCCCCTAAGGTAAGTCTTTCCGCTCCCGGGATTGGAATGACTCCTTACCCTTTCCCTTAAAACCCACATCCTTTCGTCTTTCCCTCTTTCCTGATGAGGCAACAGTTTGTTGCGAAAGCTTGAATTTGTGTGTGTGTGTGTGTGTGTGTGTGTGTGTGTGTGTGTGTGTTTGTTTGTGTGTCTATCGACCTGCCAGCGCTTTCGTTTGGTAAGTCACATCATCTTTGTTTTTATATATATAGCCAGAAATGGGAGGCTAAACAACGATAACCGTGTGGCAAGGGAATGTGACAGTGATTGTGAAGGAGAGACTTGTGGACGGATATGAGGAGAGTATAATCAAATGAGGGAGGGAGGTCGTGGAGATGTACAAGAGGTTTCGGATTAGGAAAGGATAGTGAAGGAAATGGGCCCTGCCCCTTCAAAGGAACCATCCCACCATATGCCTGAAGCAATTTAGAAGAATTATCGAAAATCTAAATCAGCATGACCGGATGCACTTTTGAACTGTCGTATTCCTTAATGTAAGTCCAGTTTGCTAACTACTGCACCACCTAGCTCGGTGAAAGGGGACAAGAAGGGTGAGAGGCAAACTTACAGAGTTAACCCTCTCACAGGCACTCAACAACACTTTCAATAAAACTGCTAAAGCCTTGCTTTTTGCTATGGTTACCAAAATGGCATACACTGTCTGCCCTGATGTACGCCTATCAGTTTAGGAGCTCAGTTCTCTAAGATGAAGTGGATAAACAAGACAGTGTTGTGAGTAATGGGACAATAATAGTTGTTGAAGGAGAAACTTTGCATCTCTTGAATTAAGGGACACTGCTGCTAGATGCCATGATCTCAGTAAGCTGCCAGCATATCTTTCACAACAAATTTCATGGTGCTTAAAACTAATACTTTTTCATCATTAGTTATATCAAACTGTTAAAATGGTGATCAATATAATACCAAAATGGAAACTATTACCTTTAATTTATTGTTCAGATTCATACAGGAATTAGTAAACACACTGACACATTCCTTTAAGCTCCACAAATCTTTTGATCTGTCACCATCAGCTGAGAGACTGGAACTACTACCTGTAATTACACAGAAAAATATTTTTTAATGTGGAAGTATTTTAATGGCAATAAAATTCAGTACTTTGGTAGAAGTCTGAAAATGAAGTGATTGATTGGATACATTGTTATATTCATAGACTGAGCTAAATGGAAGTGCAAACACTTTACAGCAAAATCTAACTACTATTCTAAAAGACATCTGCTTCCATGGCGCAATGAAATTATGAGGGTGGTTTGATACTTCTGGTATATTTCCATGAAAGAATGGAACATTTTTGTTGCGCCTTCATGGTTGGTAAGCTTGATTATTCCAAGGATCGTATAAAAAAAAATTCTACATGTACAGTGTACAGTTCACTGTTGACAGCTGTCTGTAATGGTCCGTGTGTCAACTGAGATTGAAAATGGAGAAAACTGAGTTTCATGCTGTTATTAAACATTTTCATTTGAAAGGTAGGACAGCCACACAACTGGGAACAGAACTCGATGATGTTCATGCGGAATCTGCACAATCATTGATGACCATTTACTTTTGGATTAATGAATTTAAACACATTTGGACCTGCACCAAAGACTAAGCACACTCCGGCTGTCCAGTTGACGTCACCACATAGGAAACCACTGACAAAATCCATGATAAGGTAATGCAAGACCGCCTAATAAAAATTCATGAGACTGCTAAGACTGTAGGCATCTCAACTGAGTGAGCGTATAATATGCTGCATGGATAATGCACTATGAACAAGCTGTGTGGAAGGTGGATGCCACAAATGCTCACAGTCGACCAAAAGTGCATCCGGCACACCATTTCAGTATAATGTCTGGCAATGTTTAATTGCTATCAGCAAAACTTTTGTGTCGATCTGCAATTGCTGATGAAACCTAGGTCCATCATTACACACTAGAGTCATAACAGTGGGCAAAGGCTGAAGAAAGAGCGCCGAAAAAGACAAAAACCCATTTGTCAACTGGTAGGTGATGGCCACTGTTTCTTTGAGTTCCCAAGGAATAATCCTCATAGATTACTTGGAAAAAGGTGGAGCCATACATGGATCCTATTATGCTTCATTATTGAATCATTTGAAACTTGCATTGGTTAGCATGCAAAAAAGTGCTCTTTCACCAGGATAATGCGCTATCCCACACATAAGCAATAACAATAGCGAAAGCATATGAACTGCACTTTGACTTGGTTTCTAATCCACCCTATTCGCCAGACTTAAGCCCAAATGAGTTCTTCTGTTCCCCAACTTGAAACTTTGGCTTGCTGGGAAGAAATATTCATCCATTGAGAAACTGATAGTAGCAGCCCACGAGTATTTTGTGGAGCTTGAAAGAACCTATTTTTTCAGATGGGATGAAAAAGTTGGAGGATTGCTGGACCAAGTGTATATCCCTCAAAGGAGACTATGTAGAAAAGTAAGGGGAGTTGTTTATAAAACAAACATTTTTTTCTCGCTTTTTCTACCAGACTTATCAAAACAGCTTTGCATTTGCAGTGAATAAATGAGTTCTAAGGCAACAGGTCAGTTTTAGATTAACCTTTCAAATGAGTAACCTCTGAAGCTATTAACAAATAAAATTTACACAACACATTGTAGAGTTTCACTAAAATTACTGCAACTAATGTTTTATTAAGTCAGTGATTTCCTGAACTTTCTTACAAGGCTACATTACCTTCATCAAGGTCTGATTCTGATGTTATAGGAGTTGGTGGTGTTCTCTTTTCCCATAGATGCTTCATACTAAGAAGGTAACGAATATCTTCACAGAAAAGCTTATTCATCAGTTTCTTAGGATCATAATTACAGGAAACAGCCCAAGATCGTGTTGAAACACGGTCTATATTTGCACCATCTGTCTTGGTAGCATTCAGAGCACCTTCTCCAGCTTCACCTGTAAAGAGGAACAATTCTGTCCTATAAATTCTACTGACCAACAACAATAAGTTCACTATTACTTACAATACAAGCTTAACAACAACCAAATAAGCTTCTATAACCAACTTTTTATATATTTATCAAACTTTATCAGTATAATATTGTACACTGGACAATTGTATGTTATACAAATGGCTTTGTCTTTTGTTTACAGTTACTGAATTGAGTACCATAAACAGTTAAACATGGATGTTACTCAAAGTGGTGGTATAAAGTGTCAGTTTTGTATTTCCCTGTCTTCAGCAAATGCAGAAATATGGAAATGATAATTAATTGAAACCTCAGCTGCCAACAGGTGTAGCTGATATACCTCAATGGGGACAGCTGAAAATGTGTGCCCTGACTGGGACTCAAACCCGGGATCTCCTGCTTACATGGCAGACGCCCTATCCATCTGAGCCACTGAGGGCACACAGGATAGCGCAACTACAGGGACTTATCCTTTGCATGCTTCCCGTGAGACCCACATTCCCAACAGTCCATATAAGCAGGAGATCCCGGGTTCGAGTCCCGGTCGGGGCACACATCTTCAGCTGTACCCATTGAGGTATGTCAACTACACCTGTTGGCAGCTGAGGGTTTTGATTAATTATCGTTTCTTTCTAGAGAAGCTGCTTGGTCATAACAGGTAACTGTTCTTTCGGAACAGTTACTATCTTCATGCAGCAATATGGTATGTCAGCTCCACTAATTTAACTTTCTTTGAGTAATTTAAGTATTAACAGCTTTAGCTCTGATTCATAATTCTTAACTACTCAGATCTCATTACATTATATTCCATGTGGACCAGTTTCTGTTGTAGAACAATGAATACTGTTCTAGTGATATGCTTTTCCACCATGTTAGTTAACTTATTCCACAGTCAGTGATTGATGAGAGTGCGTAGAGTACACTGACATACCCTGTACCAGCATACATATAGCAGCTGACAATGGATGTGCACTGTGGAAGAGATTTTACCCCAGGGAATAACTAATCTCTCACTTCCACAGAAGTGAAAAGTGTGCATTTGTATTCTGGTGGCCTACAGCATTATGCAAAGAATGAGCCTTGGCATCCTGAAACTTGCATGAACAACAAATCCATAGAATGAAACACAGAAACATGAATTACCTTCCTTTCATAAGGAAAAAAAATACAATGATAACAGCACTGCAAGAAACAAAATTTACTGATGAACACCCTACAATCCAGTAGGATTCAGGGTACTTAACACAAACCAGGGAAAAAAGTTCTAAACGACAAACCTCAATTTGGAACAGGTTTAGCTATAAAGGAAACACATTAAAATCAAATCTTAACAGAATTTAAGTAAATTAATGAAAGACTTTACACACTAACATTTGAATCGCCACACAAAGCTTAAACTGTTTTATAGGTACATGAAAAAAAACAACCTCAGAAAGAGTAGACAGAAAATTTTTGGTAAAATGTGTCAGCTACCCTATATCACATTCCAGCAAAAACTGCAATGCTACCACTTGGAGATTAATGCACAAATTGACAAGGAACATCACCACAGATCCACAGTAGGAAAATTCCCTGCACTTAAAAGAGCCAACGCAAACACAAATTGAGAAAGACTGAAGTCTGTGCAGACAGCGTAACACTGTACTGAAACCTGCAGTCTTCGATAAACTCCCTAGACAACAAGCTATATGGTTGTTATCAAATCCGATTTGGATGAAAAATAACTCCATCACTTTGCTGTAAGAAGACACTCTGTGATGGACGTCCCAATGTAAAAGTGGCTAAGAGTGCCAGTTTAGATTCAGATCACTATTTATCATTAAATTCAAGGTCAGACCAAGATTTAGAAAGAAGGGCAATACCAAACCAAAAAGTTTGCATACAAAAGTTATCTAAGACAAAATGATCTTTAAGTGCTTTTGGAAGAAAGAACTCCTGGAAGTTGGGAAAAACTTCAAAAAGATATTATTCAGACCGCAGAAGAAACCATTCCTCTTAAAAAGACAGTGAAACATATCTGGTGGAATGATGAGTGTGGCGAGTTATTTGTAACTCGAGTGCAGAATACCTGGAAAGAAAATTAAAATGAGAACAGGGAAAATTTTGTAGAAGCCAGGGGCCTGCAACTAAGATCAGAGTACAACATATAAAAGATCAACTAATGTCAACTGAGCAACATTTTAAACAAAACACCACAAAGGACTTAATTCTAAAACAATAAAAAATAGTTTAAAGAAGTACACACCAGCTAGTTTACAGTTTATAGATTCAAAAACACAGATCTTGCAGACTGGGACAAAGAACTATATGACTGAACTACCAAAAGAATAATTTAATTTTGATAACATAATCCAGATACAAGACCCAAAGCCACCAAATGACAGAGGAAATCAGAAAAATCACAAAACATAAAAATAAAAATATTATTGCTGAATTACGGAAACACCAGTGACAAAACTTTTCTACATCTAGTAGACATCATTAATGAAAAATGGACAACAGCTTAACAACAGAATGACGTCAGTTTTAACACGTCCATTTAAAAAAAATAAAAAAAAAAAAAAAAATAAAAAAAAGAGGGGGGGGGGGGGGGGGGGGGGGGGGGGGGAAGAAATCCTAACAATTATAGAAGACTCTTCGTCTTGCCAGTGACAAAAAAATGCTGAAGCAGCACCTGGTCCAAAACTAGGGAAATATCAAGCAGGATTTAGAAAAGGAAGGTCTTATGTGGAGCAAATACTAAATCTATAGAAAGTAATAGAAATTAGGAAAATTGGAAACTTGAAAAAATGTGATAACGTTTGTAGATTGTAAAAAGACCTATGACTCAATTGATAGAAGTACAGTAATCAACATTATAAGGAATAGGCACTTGATAATGGAACAGCAGAAAAAAATTAAGGCACTTAAAAAACCATCCAAAGTAAAACTGATGAGGGAACCGTATAAGCCCTTTGACATCTACATCTACATTTATATTCCGCAAGCCACCCAACGGTGTGTGGCGGAGGGCACTTTACATGCCACTGTCATTACCTCCCTTTTCTGTTCCAGTCGCATATGGGTCGCGGGAAGAACGACTGCCAGAAAGCCTCAGTGCGTGCTTGAATATCTCTAATTTTACATTCGTGATCTCCTTGGGAGGTATACCGTATTTACTCGAATCTAAGCCGCACTTGAATCTAAGCCGCACCTGAAAAATGAGACTCGAAAGAAAGGGAAAAAAATTTCCCAAATCTACGCTGCACGTGAAATTTGCGACTCTAAATTCCAGGGCCGCACCTCCAATTCGAAACAAAGTTGGCCCATTGTAATACGAGACACAATTTAGGTCGAATGAATGACGATACAGCTACAGTAGTTTGGTTCGAGTCGTAAGCTTAGCAGTTAAGCTTTACCAGGTAGCCATTGCTATACGTCAGGCGCTCCATCCATATTTATACGGGTACCCTTCCTTTTTCATGTGCTTCGTCTGGTTTGAATCGATTGCTTATTTCGCTTTGATCTGATAAGTGCTGTTTTCTTTGTTATAGGTGTTTACGTCACTCTAAGCTCAAAATGCATTACTGTACTGTGTCATGCATTGTTTGTCGCATTATGGTAGTGCGTGTTTATGGCCTGTAGCTGCTCGCGGCATGTCTTGCTTTTGTGCGCGCTACCGTCGCTTACAATAAAAAGAAAGAAGAGAGGAATCGTCTCATTAGCGAAACAATGGCAAGAGACTGCTATTTGTTGTTACTTACACTGCTGCTTTCTTTGATAATTATCATCAAGAACAAAATAATAGACTGCGTATGATAGAACATGTTCTGAACGAGAGTTACGCGAAAATTTTTCTCCGTTTGAAAATCTTTGCGGCCGCTTCTTTAGATCATCAAATTCTGCACAGAAATTAGAGTCATCTTAGATTTAAAAATCTAGTCAGTTGCCGTGTTTCATTTCTGACTGTACCACTATTAGGCATAAGAATAATACGAATATAAACATGACACGATATGTATATTCTTCCGCGTTTGCTGTTGTCTCACTCTAGTTTCATAGTTTATTTGGTGCTACACATGATACAAAAGCAATAATTAGCCTGACAATTGATTTTTAGTACTGATAAACAAACGCTCATCAAGCTCGATGTCATTCATCAACAGTACCCATACTCAAGGGAGAATGGTGAGAACAGTACTGTACAGAACATCAGTAGATACGGTGAGAAACTGCTGTTGGATGTTGTCTTTTAGCATCCCTAATGAGGTCACATGGTCGCTGTAGACCTGTGAGTTCAGGTAACCCCGCAAACAATAATCATACAGATTGAGGCCTCGGGGCCTGGGAGACCAAGCATGACAGAAGTGGCAGCTCAGTACATGATCCTCATCAAACAATGTGCCCAAAGACATATTTCACACATTTCCCAGTACAGAGTGGAGCGCCATCCATGCTTATCAACCACGCTAGGGATGATAAAATTCTGTAACACATCACCGTACCTTGCACCTGTCATGCAGACAGTTTGACACACAGTACCCAGCACTTCCCCTAAGTAAAAGGGTCTGATCATGACTGACGTGATAAATCCACACCACACTGTAGCTTTCTCATCATGCAATGGGATTTCTGTGACAGTTCTAGCGTTTTTAGTAGCCCAAACTCTGCAACTGTAAGTGTTGGCAGACCCTTACAGTGGGAAATGGGCTTTGTCGGTTCACAATATGTCAGACAACCAATCACCACCTTCCCCATTTTTTGAAGGGGCCCATTGCAAATGCTGTTCACGTAATAAAAATCGGTGGCTAACAGTTTACGATGGTGCTGGATTTAGTATGGATAACATTTGAAGGTAGATCTTAGTGCTCTCCATCAGTAGTGCGTGGAATGCTGGTGCGACATGCACCTTCAACGAACGCTGACTTCAACATGTGGAAACGAACCTGCTAAAGTCTCCATATCTTCCTGAACTAACCTAACAGCAGTAGCACTTGTGTATGGTGGCCCGTTATGGGGCCGATCATCTAAATAACCCATGGCTTCAAACTTCATGACTATTTTCTTCACAGTGACATTTGTCACAGGACCTTTATCTATTCAAATACCTTCCTTATGGCAATGGGATCGTAAAGCTGCAGTAGCGGATTTTCCATTCTGAGAGTAAAGCTTTCTGGTAAAGTCAACATGCTGTGACTTGTGGCACATATGACTCTAACTACAGGTCATTTTGTACATCGTTCATGTGTGGAATCACTGACTTGCTGCAGTCCAACTCCATCTGTCAGCCAGCGTTTCCACTCATTTTGATTGCATTAAAACCCCATGTAATTTCAGATATGTGTGTCAAGTTCTATCTCTCTATCTACATTATTGCATGAATTAGAGCATTTTCAAATGTTAACAGACTTTTGGGTCAACCTGTATAACAAAAAAATCTTTTCCTGCAACAGAAAACCAAGACACTACAGTGATAAAGCCTGAAACACTGTATGTTCAGGAACATTTAAACTAACAAGATTTGGAGATCTTGGAAACTGGAAAAAGCTGAAAGAAGAATTCTAAGCAGAATACTGGGATCTAAAAGTAATAGTAATACTGAATACAAATTTTGATCAATCAGAGAAAAGCTAATCGATTTAATGAGGGGGGAGGGGGGGGGGGGGGGGGGGGGAACCACAACTTTAAGGATACACATACCGACTGGATAACAACAGACTAACCTAGCAGATCTTAATTTAATAAACAGCCACAAATCCAAACTCAAATGGTTCACTGAAATTGACACAAATATGAAACGCCCTGGAATTAAACTGGACATAATAGATAACAATACTTATTACACACACAACATAAGAAGCAGGATTTCAGGAAATGAAGTCTGCTAATGGAAGGACATCAACACAGCAACAAAAGAACACACACTAAGGATAATGGAAGTCTGGGGGCAAAAAAAACGAAACACAAAGAAGCAAAACCACAGTTGATTTATTGCACCCTCACCCTCAAAGGGTTATTCTAAGAAATATGTTTCACTTTTAAAGGCAGGGTGCATACGTCGACAAGGAAAAAAAATTTCCCGATTTCCCGGTTAAAAATACACTTTCTCCCGGGTGACAGTATATTTTCCCTTATCAATCCACGGGCGTACAATTTCCCGGCACTTTATAAAACGAAAATCGGGGAAAAAAGATATGTTTTGGAAATATCTGTGATGTGCAGCAACATGTACGCTGCATATTTTCGTATTACGAAAGTATACATTGGAATTCCACCAAACACCGCAGGTTACTTTCCGAATAATTGAAATCGAGATTTTGATGCGCTTTTGTAAGCCGTTCGTAGCTCATCTCACGTGATCTCGCCAGCCGATGACAGTGGATATTCATAGCATAGGACACGTGATGTCAGCCAACAGCAACATCACTGTTAAGTTGCAAGAACACACAAACAGGGAAAGTTAATAGTTTACATTAATATTCATAGTGTTGCTACAAGAAAGCAAAGCTTTCACATATAATATTGGTCTCAAGCTGCAAGAGAAGCTAGGCTTTCGCATATACTATTGATCTTTTTTACGCGTGTTACACTTTAAGATATATCACACAAATGTGCCAGTAAAATTTTTAATAATGACATACATGTCTGATCTTCAGGGTTCGAAATTCTTCTAAATGGCTCTTCATCAAAGAGTTGATTTTTAAATGAGAGTCTAACGCTCCGTGATGTAATAAATTCATGGTACATTCTTGCACATAGTTCTACTTACGTAAAAGGATATTTACTTTGAAAGTAATGCTATTCAAACTACTATTCGCAATATTTTTCCGAGACCTGTTAGAAATAGATTCGTTTCAGCAGTTGCCAGAGAGCGCAGATAACAGGCGACACCACGCTTGGGTAGCTATCATGACGTAGGAAGCCCATATGTACGTACATGTAAAACATTGAAAGATCATACATTATGTCATAAAAGAAACAAGACATCAGAGGATACTGCAAGAGCATCGGAATTTCGTGAACCATATTAAAATGTGCACATTGGTATGTCCAGATTCCCAATGAAGTAGATCTCGACCTGATATTAAGCTTTTCAGTGTGGGTTTCGGGATATAAATTTTCTTGGAGTACCAGTACTGTAATATATCATGTTTGTTTCTTTATTATGGCAGAATGCCATAAGTGCTAGAAAATGAAAACGTGCACTTGAAATGAAGCGAACATTTGAAACTAGCCACTACTGTGGAATTAAACATTTCGTTTCAAATACACTGACTGCCCACCCCCATGAACCATGGACCTTGCCGTTGGTGGGGAGGCTTGCGTGCCTCAGCGATGCAGATGGCCGTACCGTAGGTGCAACCACAACGGAGGGGTATCTGTTGAGAGGCCAGACAAATATGTGGTTCCTGAAGAGGGGCAGCAGCCTTTTCAGTAGTTGCAGGGGCAACAGTCTGGATGATTGACTGATCTGGCCTTGCAACACTAACCAAAACGGCCTTGCTGTGCTGGTATTGCGAACGGCTGAAAGCAAGGGGAAACCACAGCCGTTATTTTTCCCGAGGGCATGCAGCTTTAATGTATGGTTAAATGATGATGGTGTCCTCTTGGGTAAAATATTCCGGAGGTAAAATAGTCCCCCATTCGGATCTCCGGGTGGGGACTACTCATGACGACGTCGTTATCAGGAGAAAGAAAACTGGCGTTCTACGGATCAGAGCATAGAACGTCAGACCCCTTAATCGGGCAGGTAGGTTGAAGTTCAGCATAGTGAACGCATTATTGTGGCCAAGATAGACACGAAGCCCATGCCTACTACAGTAGAACAAGTTTATACGCCAACTAGCTCTGCAGATGATGAAGAAACTGATGAAATGTATGATGAGATAAAAGAAATTATTCAGGTAGTGAAGGGAGACGAAAATTTAATAGTCATGGGTGACTGGAATTTGAGAGTAGGAAAAGGGAGAGAAGGAAACATAGTGGGTGAACATGGATTGGGGGAGAGAAATGAAAGAGGAAGCCGTCTGGTAGAATTTTGCACACAGCATAACTTAATCATACCTAACACTTGGTTCAAGAATCATAAAAGAAGGTTGTATACATGGAAGAATCCTGGAGATACTAGGGTAAGACAGAGATTTAGGAACCAGGTTTTAAATTGTAAGACATTTCCAGGGGCAGATGTGGACTCTGACCACAATCTATTGGTTATGAACTGTAGATTAAAACTGAAGAAACTGCAAAAAGGTGGGAATTTAAGGAGATGGGACCTAGATAAACTGACTAAACCAGAGGTTGTACAGAGTTTCAGGGAGAGCATATGGGAACAATTGACAGGAATGGGGGAAAGAAATTCAGTAGAAGAAGAATGGGTAGCTCTGAGGGATGAAATAGTGAAGGCAGCAGAGGTTCAAGTAGGTAAAAAGACGAGGGCTAGTAGAAATCCTTGGGTAACAGAAGAAATATTGAATTTAATTGATGAAAGGAGAAAATATAAAAACGCAGTAAATGAAGCAGGCAAAAGCGAATACAAAGGTCTCAAAAATGAGATTGACAGGAAGTGCAAAATGGCTAAGCAGGGATTGCTAGAAGACAAATGTAAGGATGTAGAGGCTTATCTCACTTGGGGTAAGATAGATACTGCCTACAGGAAAATTAAAGAGACCTCTGGAGAAAAGAGAACCACTTGCATGAATATCAAGAGCTCAGATGGAAACCCAGTTCTAAGCAAAGAAGGGAAAGCAGAAAGGTGGAAGGAGTATATAGAGGGTCTATACAAGGGCGATGTACTTGAGGACAATATTATGGAAATGGAAGAGGGTGTAGATGTAGATGAAATGGGAGATATGATACTGCGTGAAGAGTTTGACACAGCACTGTAAGACCTGAGTCGAAACAAGGCCCCGGGAGTAGACAACATTCCATTGGAACTACTGACGGCCTTGGGAGAGCCAGTCCTAACAAAACTCTACCATCTGGTGAGCAAGATGTATGAGACAGGCAAAATACCCTCAGACTTCAAGAAGAATATAATAATTCCAGTCCCAAAGAAAGCAGGTGTTGACAGATGTGAAAACTACCGAACTATCAGTTTAATAAGTCACAGCTGCAAAATACTAACGCAAATTCTTTACAGATGAATGGAAAAACTGATAGAAGGCAACCTCGGGGAAGATCAGTTTGGATTCCATAGAAATGTTGGAACACGTGAGGCAATACTGACCCTACGACTTATCTTAGAAGGTAGATTAAGGAAAGGCAAACCTACATTTCTAGCATTTGTAGACTTAGAGAAAGCTTTTGACAATGTTGACTGGAATACTCTCTTTCAAATTCTAAAGGTGTCAGGGGTAAAATACAGGGAGCGAAAAGCTATTTTCAATTTGTACAGAAACCAGATGGCAGTTATAAGAGTCGAGGGGCATGAAAGGGAAGCAGTGGTTGGGAAGGGAGTGAGACAGGGCTGTAGCCTCTCCCCGATGTTATTCAATCTGTATATTGAGCAAGCAGTAAAGGAAACAAAAGAAAAATTCGGAGAAGAAATAAAAACGTTGAGGTTGGCCGATGACATTGTAATTCTGTCAGAGACAGCAAAGGACTTAGATGAGCAGTTGAACGGAATGGACAGTGTCTTGAAAGGAAGATATAAGATGAACATCAACAAAAGCAAAGTGAGGATAATGGAATGTAGTCGAATTAAATCGGGTGATGCTGAGGGTATTAGATTAGGAGATGAGGCGCTTAAAGTAGTAAAGGAGTTTTGCTATTTGGGGAGCAAAATAACTTATGATGGTTGAAGTAGAGAGGATATAAAATGTAGACAGGCAATGGCAAGGAAATCGTTTCTGAAGAAGAGAAATTTGTTAACATCGAGTATAGTTTTAAATGTCAGGAAGTCGTTTCTGAAAGTATTTGTATGGAGTGTAGCCATGAATGGAAGTGAAACATGGACGATAAATAGTTTGGACAAGAAGAGAATAGAAGCTTTCGAAATGTGGTGCTACAGAAGAATGCTGAAGATTAGATGGGTAGATCACATAACCAATGAGAAGGTATTGAACAGAATTGGGGAGAAGAGGAGTTTGTGGCACAACTTGACAAGAAGAAGCGACCGGTTGGTAGGACATGTTCTGAGGCATCAAGGGATCACAAATTTAGCATTGGAGGGCAGCGTGGAGGGTAAAAATCGTAGAGGGAGACCTAGATATGAATACACTAAGCAGATTCAGAAGGATGTAGGTTGCAGTAAGTACTGCGAGATGAAGAAGCTTGCACAGGATAGAGTAGCACGGAGAGCTGCATCAAACCAGTCTCAAGACTGAAGGCAACAACAACAACAACATTGACTGCCTCTGCAGAAAAGGTTAACATAAGTCAAATTTCTTTAGCAAACAGACAAAAATAACTTTATTGTTCCGCAAGGCGATTAATGCTTGACTGTCAGAAACATGGAAAAATAAAATCTGAAACTAATGACATATTTTAGACTTCCGTAATTACGTGAATGTGTTTTAATTCACTTGATAGCTCCCAGCCACAGACATCCGTTTTGCTTTTATTTCACGTGAGAGTAAACGAAGGGGAAACAGTAAAATCACTAAATGTAAACACGGGTCATGTGGGGACTACCCACTATAACTCAAACTGCTCTGGGCATCAGCCCTGGATCTACGACATTTGCGAACCGGGTCAATACTAAAAACAAAAATCGAATTTTCAAAATACGTTCGTCTCGTAGGGCTCATCTTTCTGAAAAGTCTGAAACATAAAACATATGTATTCGAGAAAATGTACGACATATTATTTAGTTTTAAGTATACCAAAGTGCAGTGCCACGCCTCTTCACGAAGCATTTTTCTACCGCACATCCAAACTATATTCAGGAGAGTGGAAATTGAAATGTCCTGTAGTGCCTCTCCTGCTCCCAGTCGGCCGGTTTGACAGCCTGCCCCCCCCTCCCCCCCCCCCCCCCCCCTCTCTCTCTCTCTCTTTTTAAAAAAAAGAAGAATCTCGCAAATAATAGCGGATGGGATTATTTGTAATCGAGAGAAGAAGAACTCTTCAGAAAATCTGAGCTCTTTATTGCCTATTAGTTAATAACTTGCTGTTTTGTGCGACATAAAATTAAATATAGGATATATAAAATCAATACTGACAAGAGATAAGGAAGAAATCACACATTTCTTCAAACCTTAGCTCCTAGCATTTTTTCTCTCTAATCTTGCTACCGCTTTATGGTGTGCTTTCCTTTCCGCGAAAGAATCTATTACCTCATCAAAGTTCGGCAAACGTTTTGCTACATGAAAAATCGAAACGTCGTTATCTAATACTGAAAAAGCTGTTAATACAAACAAATACCCAATACTGGTGTCATTTCTTGATCTGATTACGTCTATTTTGTCACTGTCTGCTAGATAAAACAAAATAGGCTTTTCTAATATGACAGCAATTTTGTTACACACCAAATAAACGAGGCTGTTTTGGCACCAAGCCAAAAGTTTTATGTTAGGAAATAGTTTCATATTTCATTCATACGCACCAGCTTCTCAAGCACGAGATCGAAAAGTAGCGTTACGAAATTTTTATAAAAATTTGAAATCGTTTTATTCTTCCATAATTTGTGCGATGTCCTCGTTTCTTCTCCTTCCTCCTTCTAACAAACAATCTTGTCATCACTAATTCTGTAGCTATTGCTGCCATTGTCAAAATTTGTTCGCCGATTAACTTCACTAACCCTGCCAGAATCACAGGTTTAGTTATCCCGCTATTATTTTCCAGTTAGGCGTTATTACGTGTTCGAACAACACGTTTTCCGCATCACTTCCAGAATAGAACTTCCGTGGCTGCAAGCCGGGGACTGTACTGCTGGTCCTTACTAGTGTGGCGATCTGGCCAAAAATTTTGTCAAAATTTCATTTTCTTGGATACACCGAGAAGATATGTATGAAATCTTATGGGACTTAACTGCTAAGGCCATCAGTCCCTAAGCTTACACACTACTTTAACCTGAATTATCCTAAGGACAAAAACACACACCCATGCCCAAGGGAGGACTCGAACCTCCACCAAGAAGATAATACGTAATCTTTATCACCTGTTATTCCTGTCGTCGTCTATTTAGATTCTGGTAGTCTGAATCTATGGATTTCGCAAGTAATTATAGCAATGCTGATCATTCGCAAACCCGATCAACCACATAATCAGACAGCGATTGGCATTCATCCGTTGGGCTTTACTCCCTCAGCTCGTATAGCCCCGTCCCCTTTTGTCTGCAGAAAGTTTATTTCTAGATGCGACGATGATTCTCCTGACAGTCGTGCATGCATTCAAAAGTCAACTTATGATTCATTCAGAAATCAACTTAAAATGTGTTCAAAAACCAACAGGGAAGCATTTCAAAATCATATGAATAATCAATAGACAAAAGTACGCTGGATGCTAGGCACTTTGTGAAACAAGTTTTTTTTCTTCAATAATATGAATTAGGCCCCCCCCCTCCCCTTTTGCCGGTAGCATCTAGCTACTTGCTGCGACTGCTTGCACAGCCAACAGCCACATTCCTGTAGCCAGAAGCGGGAGAATCTACTCCTCAAACGTGACTCAACTGCAAATACGCATGAGCCCGCATGTAACTGCTAAAACAAATCGAACATAAACAGTTGCAACTTCACGCTCATTGGAGGCAATTTGTTGTTATGAAGCACTGCACAGTCTTCCTTTTATCCAAAAAATGTCTGCTCCGAGATACAGCCCTCCAATGATGACACTGCACATACAATTTTGAAGATGCGAATTTTGGAAACAATTTTAAAATCCTGTATTTCTGGAACAGTTCTAGACATTTTGTTGTTTTTTTATTTGAAAGATAATTGCTTCATGATAAAGAAATCTTCCATTTGATCTTATCTGTTCTTTTACTATAGCATTCTGAACTTTATAATTTATGGAATTTTTTTTTTTTTTCAAAAATGACAATCCATAAAATTTTGTTTTTTCTCTGTTGATTCCATTCCCAGAAAAGGAGAGCTTCCACTTTTAGGCTGAACAGGTTTTATAAACAATTGAAATTTTTGCCATACATAAAACCGGTTTTATTACCACATTATGACATAACTGGCTCATAAAAATCAAAACCTAACCTCATTTAACATAATTTTAGTTTTGAAAGATAAGAGACTCATTTTTCAAGCATTTTCAATTTATACAGCTTCTGTGACTTCTGTTTCGTACTGAAATTAGCCAATCAATGAACTAAAAATGTGCTCCACTGGTTCAATATCTTCCTTTGATATAGAGTGATGCTTTTCTGTTGAAACAAGAGGAACTGGAGCACTTACAATCTTCACAACATTGTGAACAGGAAGTGAGCACTGATGGCGCTTTCCTCCAGGTGGAAACCTATATCCAGCAGCTCGTCCATGTGGTAGCATATAGTTCACAACTACCTCGTTTAACTCATAACTGGTGTCTATAATCTCTGCAATCCACCAGTCACAGTCATACACAAACGCCACAAACATCCTCCTCCTCCTCAGGTTGTGAATCTCAATATTATCCTGCTGTTTCTGAGGTGTTGGCTAAACGAAGGAAATTTCTTCTTTCTTGCTCTTTAAAGTGCACGCATCACTTTGAGTCCAAAAATGTCTCTTCTAAATTCCTTCCACAGGAGAAGTTTGTTTGGACCATTCTTCTTTTTTCTGCTCGTGGAATTCTTCGATTTCCTCTTTGGACAAAAGAATGAGGGCTGTGGATGTGTAAGATTTCACGACTATCGTAAAACCCTCATCATCCTGAGTCGCAGCTGTACTTGGTATGGAAAGATTAGGTTTTGTAGCATGGTGCTTCAGCAGATCACCTGAATCATCACAGGGCCACTTCTTGTGACCAGTAGCACTGTATACCCAGTCAGTTGGCACAAGCAACTTACTCAATTCAAACAGCTGGTAATGATTTTTAAAATGACTAGGAGCACCATCAGAAATAATGATGATCTTCTCTGCCCCTATTTGCAGTTGAAGAATTTTGCGCACTGCTAGCAAAACATGTGCTGAGTCATCACTTGTAAGTGCAACAAGTGTGGTCTTGTTTTGAAAATATGTCACTCCTGTAAAAATTGAAACCTGGTAATTACTCCAATTATATCCTTGCACTTCTTGTGGGAGAATTACAGACCAGTTCTCAGCAAAATCACAGTGAAGTACTAAACATAATTCTTCAGCCTGTACACATCCTTTCACTTCTACAATGTGTTGTTGCAATTTCTCCAGATGCTGGTGTGTCACTGCTTTCACTGACCATTTACCAAGCTCATCAATGAAACTGTCAAAGGCAACAGTTTTCTTAATTAGTATATTTTCCTCCCATGTCACATATGTAATTTCTGCAGAGTTATCTGCTACGTCTTCCAAGCCAAGCGTCTGTAAAGACAGTCCTCCCTTTCCAGGACATTCACTACACCCTTCAAACAAACAAGTCTCTCGCTTTTTGTCACAGACTACTAATGACTTCACGCGCCCAACCAAGACGTCATGTGTCACATGCTCCAGTAAGTTCTTCAAGTTATCACACAAAGTTCAAAATTCGCGCAGTACACACAGACAAGACATCTCTAGGTGGGTATGGAACTACCCACTTAGGTTGTAGTGCATAAAATTTTGATCTTCCAACATGAGAAGTTGTATAGTTGCTCTAATAAATTGAAAAAGGTTCTTTAATACTTCGAGTCATGCACCTCTTCACTTTCACAACTTTTTTGACCTGCAACTGTAACAGTTACAGTGTCTTTTTTGTTGGTACTCTGGCAAGAACAGTCTCATTTATCTTCCCGATTAAATGACTGTGCTATTTGAACATGAGCTGCTTCTACAGGGTGACCATAATAGGGATCTGGTCTTCCAAAGACTCTTTACAGACCTCACTTTTCTTGATTTATCTACCATGTACTTTGATACTGATGGAATGTGGTTCAAAATTGTTTTCTTTGAAAATGTCTCTGGAATAATAGTTAAAACTTGCACCATTTCACTGTAGGATGCACAATATTCAACAGCTGAATTGATATTTGTGAAAAATTCTTGGCAAGTGGTGCAAGAGTGCTTTGGTTCATTTTCTTCTGAAGATGGAATTTCTACTTTGAAGAGTGTGGTCAGTTTTGCTGTAGTGTATTCATCCATAGCTTTAGTAATTTCTCTGCGCTTTCTTGATGCATGTAGCTTATGACTTCACTTTACTGACCACGGTTTCTTAACAAGACTAACACCTACCTCTGTAGTTGACTGATCCATGGTTTTTAATTCTCCCTCTATTGATGCAAAATCTACATCATCTTCACCATGGGAGGCTTCACTTTATTCAGATATTATCACTGTTGTTATTCTGTCAAAACATTTAGAACACAGAAATTCATCACCGGAAAAATCTTCACTTTGAAACAGAGCCTTCAAATGAGAACACTTATTCCCAACCTGAACAAAGTCTGTTTTTTGTTTGTCTTATAAACTATGTGATCTAAAGTATCTGGACACCTGGCTGAAAATGGCTTACAAGTTCGTGGTGCCTTTCATCGACAATGCTGGAATTCAATATGGTGTTAGCACACCCTTAGCCTTGATGACAGCTTCCACTCCGGCAGGCATACATTCAATAAGGTGTTGGAAGTTTTCTTGAGGAATGGCAGCCCATTCTTCACAGAGTGCTGCACTGAGGAGAGGTATCTGTGTCCGTCAGTGACACCTGGCATGAAGTCGGCGTTCCAAAACACCCCAGAGGTGTTCTACAGGATTCAGGTCAGGACCCTATGCAGCCAGTCCATTGCAGGAACGTTATTGTCATGTAACCACTCCGCCACAGGCCGTGTATTATGAACAGTTGCTCGATCTTGTTGAAAGATGCAATCGTCATCCCCGAACTGCTCTTCAACAGAAGGTGCTTAAAACATCAATGTAGGCCTGAGCTGTGATAGTGCCACGCAAAACAAGGGGTGCAAGTCCCCTCCATGAAAAACATGACCACACCATAACATCACCACCTGCGAATTTTACTGTTGGCACTACTTCTCCACTGTTGAATCGTCCAATGTTTACGCTCCTTACACCAAGCAAGGTGTCATTTGGCATTTAATGGTGTGATGTGTGGCTTCTGAGCAGCCACTCGACCATGAAATACAAGTTTTCTCACCTCCCGCCTAACTGTCATAGTACTTGCAGTGGATCTTGATGCAGTTTGGAATTCCTGTGTGAAGGTCTGGATAGATGTATGCTTATTACACATTATGACACTGTTCAACTGTCTGCGGTCTTTGTCAGTCAACAGACGAGGTTGGCCAGTACGCTTTTGTGCTGTACATGTCCCTTCACGTTTCAACTTCAATACCACATCAGAAAGAGTGGAGCTGGGGATGTTTAGGAGTGTGGAAATCTCATGTACAGACGTATGACACAAGTGACACCAAATCACCTGACTACGTTCGAAGTCTGTGAGTTGCACGGAGTGCCCCATTCTGCTCTCTCACGATGTCTAATGACTACTGAGGTCGCTGATAAGGAGTACCTGGCAGTAGGTGGCAGCACAATGCACCTAATATGAAAAATGTATGCTTTTGGGGGTGTCCGGATACTTTTGATCACATAGTGTACTTCACTCTTCTGTGGCCCCAGTCAGAAAACATTTCACACAGTCCTTTTCACAAAACACACTGCAACTCTCTCAACTGGCAAATTCCCCAGGAAAACACAGAACTCACTGGATGGTCTCAGATTTCTTAGAAGCCTCTTCAATAAACAAATTAGAACTGAACAACTGCAATACAGAAACCTGCAATGAACAACCATGACAAACTGACAAGAAACCACAACAAAGTTATTTATCAAACTGCAGCAAAGACAATAGAAGTAAACATTGTAACAAAGAAATCAGTAAGAAACAACTTCGGCGAAGACATATATTACCCCCGAAAAGTGGAAGCCCTCCTTTACAGAGAATATAGTACTACAAGGTACTCATCAACAGAAAAAGAATCCAACTTTTCTCTTTGATTATTTTTTTTATTTTTTTTTTGGAGGTTGGGGGGGGGGGGGGGGGCACTGTAAATTGTAAAAAAAATTCCAAAAGGTGACAGTAAAAGAACTTTGACAGGTATGTCCAAATGAGGGAAACCATTGTAATCATCTTTTAAATAAAAAAAAATATCTAGAACTGTTACAGAGATACAGCATTTCAAAAAATTTTCTGAAATTCGAATCTTCAAAATGGTGTTCCCAGTGTCATCTTTGGAGGCCTGTATCTCGAGGCCTCCTATAAACGTTCGATGCGATTCATGTCGGGCAATGTGGATCCCTAAATCATTTGCTCGAATTGTCCAGAATGTTCTTCAAATCAATCACGAATGACTGCGGCCCAGTGCCATGACATTGCTGTTTGCGAATGTGAAGCCCATGAACTGCTGCAAATGGTCTCCTAATAGCTGAACATAACCATTTCCAATCAATGATCAGTTCAATTGGACCAGAGGACCCAGTCCACTCCATGTAAACACAGCCCACACCATTATGGAGCTTCTATCAGCTTGCACAGTACCTTGTTGAAAACTTGGGCCCATGGCTTCATACGGCCTGTGCCACAGTCAAACACTACAATCAGCTCTTACCAACTGAAACTGGGACTCATCTGACCAGGCAACAGTCTTCCAGTTATCTAGGGTCCAACTGATATGGTCCTGAGCCTAGGAGAGGTGCTGCAGGCGATGTCGTGCTGTTAGCAAAGGCACTCATGTCGCCTGCTGCCACAGCCTGTGAATGCCAAATTTTGTCACAATGGCCTAACGGATATAGTCGTCGTATGTACTACACTGAATTTCTGTAGTTATTTCACTCAGTGTTGCTTATCTGTTAGCACCTAACGACTTCGGAAATGGAATGTCCAATGCATCTAGTTCCAACTACCACTCCACGTTCAAAGTCTGTCAATACCCAATGTGCGATCATCATGATGTCAGAAACTTTTTCACATGAATCGTGAATACAAATGAGAGCTCCACCAATGCACTGCCCTTTTATACCTTGTGTCCGCAATGCTAACCATCACCTGTCATCATCATCAGGATTTCCTTCCAGCGAGCCGGGTAGGAACTTTGTGAACAATATGCCTCCACTGGTTTCTGTTCTGGTATAGCTTTTCCCTCTCCACTACATCCCATGTTACTCCTCTCCCCTTGAGATCTTCCTTAACCTGGTCTGTCCATCTCTTTCTAGGCCGCCCAATTGGTCTTCTTCCTGGTACCTCCATCTCCAAATACTGGCGTGGAGTACAAGTCGGATGCATTCACTTCACATGACAAAAGCAATTCAATTTCAAAGCACTCATCCTCTCCTCTACAGTCAATGTCACCTGCAGGTCTCTCCTTACATGGTCATTCCTGACTCTCCTAGTTTTTTGTAGAGCTGACCTAAGGAACTTCATTTCACATGCTTGTATTTGACTCTCTTCTCTCTTATTTATGACAAAGGCCTCTAGACTATACATCATGATTGGCAGGAGATAAGTTTTATACGTGGTCTGTTTGGCTCTTTGAGAGACTTCCTTGTCACAGATTAGATTTTGTACTTGGTGCAAGAAGCTACACCTTTTGTTATTCTGTTTAAGACTTCTATTCTGGAACTTCCATCACGTGATATGATGCTACCCAGATAACTGAAGCTTTTCACATATTCAATCTTCTCCCCCTCCAGTATGATGTGACAAGCTGTGGGTGTCCTGCTCATCTTCATTGCCACCGTCTTGTTCCTACTCATAGTTAACTTGATTTTTTTTAAAATTTTGTGTTGCAGTAATCCAGTCTCCTCTGAACCTCCGTTTTCGTCTCTCTCTGAACCTCCGTTTCCGTCTCTCACCAAATGACGATGTCATCAGGAAAAACAAAAGCACTGAGATCTTCATTTTCTTCTTCCTTGATTTCTTTCATGATTGTGTCCATAAGAGTAATGAAGAGTATAGGAGAAAGCGAACTGCCTTGTTGAACACCTCTCTTTGTCTTAAACCATTTTGATCTTTCACCTCCTACTTGTACACTGCTCTCACAACCATCGTACAGCATCTGGACTTTTTAAATTAATGGATCAGGAACATTATGTTTTCTCAAGTATTCCCATATTTTATCCATTGGAACACTGTCATATGCTTTTTCCAAATCCATGAATACTACTATCAAGTCCTTTTCCTTTTCCCCAATACTTCTCCATTGACTGACGGAGGGAGAAAATGAGATCTATTGTTCCCCTATTACTTCTGAACCCATGCTCTTGTTCCTCTAAATGGGGTTCTAGAATTTTTTGCAGTCTTTTTCTATGACCTTTTCCATTATCTTCAGGCAGTGTGATAACAGTGTGATTCCTTGGTAGTCTGTGCATTTCTTTCTACTACCTTTCTGGAACAGCGGTATCTTAATTCCTTTTTTTCATTTACCTGGCACTTTGTTTTCTTTCCATATCACCCCCAGCACTCGGTGTAACTACTGTATTCCATGGATTCCTGCAGTTTTAATCATATTTGCTGTCAGCTCATCTACTCCAGCCGCCTTCCCAATTTTCATCTGTTTCAGGGAATCCTCAGTTTCTAACCAAGAGACTGGATCCTGCTCCTGCTCCAATTCAATGACTTCGATGGCACCTTCTTGTGCACCTTCCCCATTCAGTAAGATTTCAAAATAATTCTTCATCTCTTCTCTGATACCTTCCATGTCCCTGATAATATCCCCATTCTCTGTTTCAATCGCTTTTATGTCTTCTCGATCAGCTCTCTTACTTTTCAATAACCCATATAGCAGTTTTTGGTTCCCTCTGCTATCCTGCTCTAGTTTCTGGGTGAATATTTCCCAACTCTCCTCCTTTTCTTCTTTCACGATTCTCTTTGCTTGGAGTTTCTTTTGTCAGTATTCCTTCCCCAGTGTTGTCAACTTGTGTTCATCTTTTGGCACCAGCCCCTGGTTCTGATTTCTTTTTCAAACTCCATGTTTTTCTTTGACATATTATGTTTTTTAATTGCATCTTTTACTCTATTGTTCCACCATGTGGCTTCTTTGTCTTTCACTTTACCATTTGTTCTGCTGCTTATCTGCAGAGCACTGTTAACTATTGATGTTTTAAATAGGTTCCACTCTTCCTCTACACTACCCCTTTCAGTTTTTGGCAATTTTTGTGTTACTAGATTTTAGAAACTTTTCTTATTTTCTTCTTCTTCTTTCAACTTCCACTCCTTAATTTTTGGCATTCTTTGTACTGCATGCAGGCTTTCAAATAAACGAAAATGTGACCCTCAACTACGTACCCTCAAACTCAGAGTTGCAATATTAAAAGTTTTGGCTGGTTTCATTGTCTAGGGGCTGTGATACGTAGTTGCTGCATTACAAGGCAAATACTGCTGAGTCGACAGTATACAATATGAATATACATGAATCAAATAGTCGAAGGTTCCTATCACTCGGCAATTGCGAATTTTGAATGTAACATAGAAATTTATAGATGAACAATTGCAATTAAATAGAATCTGCAGGTACTATTTCTAACGACTAAGTGATGAGTACGATAGCAGAAGTACCTTTAAGAATGCCATTTACTACTGCAAAACTTATTGGTGTCAGTGGTCCAGCAATTAAATAAAATATAAGTTGAATAACAGGGAAACAATAGGTTCCTACTTCACGTAATTAGTTATGAGCAACAACATAGCTCGTGAGATATTCACTTCTAAATGCAAAATACGTCTTCACTGCAGAAGCCACGAAAATCTCACAAGTGCACAAGTTGGCACTACGAAATATTTCTATCTCCCGCGACCATGCGCAAACTGCTCCACTCTCCAAGTATTTCCTGCGACTGTCTGTCTCGCCTCCCCGGCCAGCACTCCCCATGTCCTGTGAGGCCGTCTGTCGCACCGTCCTGTTCAGTACTCCCCTGTGTCCTGTGCGACCCGATGGCCCCCCCCCCCCCCCCCCAATTCCATACAGTCTCTCCATTCTTCGGTAGTCGCCTACTGTAGTAGCGAGCGCTGTGATTGGCTAGGGTGCACCCGCCATGTCTCCCAGCCAATGCACACTCACAAATATATTGAAACACATACTAAATACTGGATTTACATTTAAATAACTTGAAATTAAATAAATATTCCTATGGCTGGACCATAAACAAGCTCTAACACACATTATTAATTACATAAACAAATTAAACAAACATATATCAAAGGAGTAGAAGCAAAGATAGGCCAGTACCCTAATGTCTCTGTGCTTTCTAAAACACAGTAAATATTTGTCCAATTTCTTCATGAATAGAATATATCTGTTATAAACTAAGACATAGATGAATAAATAAATTCATAAGCTTGCTGCTACCGTTTTTTTGTGTAACTGTGGAGTACTTATGGCCTGACGAGATCAATAGTAATCGGCCACTTTGACCTACAATAACTTGTGTACTATTCAAGTTACATGTCTGAAATTCATACCAATTTAGGTTTACACTAATAGCTTTCTAAAGACACGTAGATTGACAAAATTGGATGAACTATTTAGATTTTGGAAATTCGTTATTGGGTGTTACTTGTATAATTTACAGTCAGATACTAAAGTTTAAACTAATAAAGATATTGAAAATATGATTACACCATCAGAATAGTTGTGCAAATAATGGTAATGTACAGATTTCCTTTTAAGGTGTCACGATTCCTCTGGCTATTACTAATCTCTACATTAACTGTGAAATGTCTGCCCTTATGGTTTAACAAAGTCCGCCATCTTTGGCACTCCCGGCATACAAATCTTCATCGACACAAAGCACAGACCTTGTCACAGTGTCAACACGGAATTCTCAGCCACGCAGTCAGCCTGGACCATGCGCTGGAGCTACCCCTCTTGCTCCGGCTAACATTCAGCATCACGCGGTTGCTGATGAGCCCCTGCAATCTGAGCAGCCCGTGCGGCCGCGCCAGCTCCGAACTTAGAATATTTTCAAGGTGCCACAACTCGCCCGTTACCTCACAAGCATTTAAACTTTTCATCTTATAATGTAGATCAGCAACTAGTAACCTGTGGTCACTATCCAAGTGCTCACTTGGTATGACTTTAGTGTCCCTTACTTTTCCTCCAATTAATTTGTCCGTTAATATATAGTCTATAACTGTCTTAGATTTGCCATCCCAGCCATATCTAGTAATCTTATGACTATCTTGTTTCTTGAAGAATGTATTCTTCACTAAAAGACAATTCCTTATGCACAGCTTTAGAATTTCTTCGTCGTCAACATTTTGTCTTCCATATCCAAAAGAGCCTCCGCCTCCTCATATCCCTTTCTATTCGAGCCGATCTGAGCATTCAAATCTCCAATTATCATAATGTTATCTTTTCTTACTTGGCCTTCCAGTTCTTCAAGGAATTTTGTTTTTTCTTCCTCACTGCACCCTTGCTGAAGTGCGTACAATTGTAGTATAGTAAAACTATTCTTTCCCAAGTTCACTCGAGCTCTAATTATTCTTTCACTTACAAAGCTCACATCTGCAACTGGATCAATGTCTTTGTGAAACACAAACACCACTCCATTTTTAGCCTCTTTATTGTGACCCTGCCAGTATAATTTGTACCCATCCCTCAGCAATTTAAGAGTTTTTTCTGTTCCACTTGGTCTCACTCAATCCAAGGATTGAGGATGTATATGTGGAAATTGCTGTTCCGCGAATTCTGTCACCTCAGTGTACAATAGGATGTTATATAATCAAATATGAATGCATTTTAGAGACTGCTATAAATCAATACGTATTTTAAAAAGATGCTGTAACTACTGACGACCCCCCATCTTGAGGGGGACTACACTGTTTGTGGGCAAGAACTGTTGAGTTTTCTAGACAATCAAGACTGTGTGTGTGTGTGTGTGTGTGTGTGTGTGTGTGTGTGTGTGTGTGTGTCAAAATCAATCCAGAGAGAGAAATTGCCATGTCATTGGACAGTATCTTCTTACAAGATGCTTCAAAATGTGTTAGTTGTAGCTTTCTGTAATTGGTATCCTCTGCCCCTGAACAGAGATCATTCTGTGACCAACGCATTCTTGTAGTGAGCGACTACATCAAACTGAAGCTAATTTAACTTTCTCTGTCATAATTGTCCTCAAACTACAGAAGCACGTCATTATAGAACACTGTTACGCCATTTCAACAAAAATATTAATCCAAAATGTTACCCAAATAGATTATTAGTTCACTTCATTTGTTCATTTAAAAATGCATTTCGTATGACAAATTCTAAATACACACATGATTACTCACTTCCATATGTTGGGTACAAACTGACAAAATAAAATGATACAGCAAAAGTAAATTCAAGTTTAATCAGAAATTTAACAGTTTGGTAATGGGTGTGAGTAACTGTTCATGAGCATTCATCATCAATCCATTTACTTTATTCTGTTTCTACACTGCCCTTCGCGTAACAGGATTCCAACATTTCTAGTCCATTATTATCTTCATCTTCTTGATCACTTATCTATTTTCAAGAAGCTTATGAATTCTAATACTTCTACATCCACACAGATTCAGCGTCCAACAAACTTAATACAGAGAAAAGTGAAATATAAATCCCCACAAGAAACACAGGTTGCCACTAACCAGAAAAATATCAGACGAAGGAGATTGTGGTGACAGATGTCTTACCATTAATAATGCAATGCTCTGTAGAATGGTGACAGTAACAATGCTTATGTGTATAAACAGGTTGATTCAACCAATCAATTTATTGCACGACATGCTGAATCATTTAGTCTAATAATGTTTGCTGTAGTTTTAACAACAAGGTAATTCAAGGTAGGATGCCAGCAATTTGGTCATGGACAGGATGACACTGGGTATAGTTTGTACCGAAGTGACCCAACCCTGGCATTCACGTGGAATAATTTGTACAAACCATGAAAACAGGATCTGGTGTACTTCTGTAGTCTGAAATTCTTACTTACCAGTGTTCAGCCACCTCACTGTGTCACACTAAGTTATCTCCCCTTCGCAATTTCAGTCTTTTTAATAGAAAACAGATACTGCCGTAAGTAATTCACAAATACAATAACAGCAAAATAGTTAAACTTCTGGTAATTTTGTTCAACAAAGTGAAGAGAAAAAGAATTATAAGAGAAAGAACACTAAAATCCGAAAGAGAGAAATGTTTGATACCAGCAGCCGAACTAAACTATTTACCTGCAGCTTCAGGATCTTCTGTGTCCGGCGATACATCTTCATCGGGATCATCTTCTCCAAACAACTGACTGAAAAGTACACAACATGTTCACTGATTATGTACTATTTCTCTATTTTCTTCAACAAACTCAATCTTACGACAAGATCGCAAAGATTTGACATAGGGCGTAATTTACAGTACATCACAGAATAAATTCCTATACATATTTTTTGATGGCTAATATGTAATACAGCAAACGTATTGTGATAGAACATAATCAACAAGCTGGTACATTTCTACCATTACATAAAGTGTCCAATAACCCAGATGGTCTTGAAATATTACTTACTTGAAAAGATGTTTGGCCCAAACAATGCAATGGATTGGTTCTGATGGTGTGTTGCGAATTGTGCACCCAGGATATGTCTTTTGAGCAGCTTTTGGGAGACATTCATAACACTGAGTGCGGTTTTTCAGTATAAGTTCAACCTGACCATCGTACCCAGCTGTACCACTTTCAATAAGTGGTACATCTGCTGCAAGACACATACGGTTGACGTGATTGCGAGCTGCACGGTTGTCCAGGGCATTCATCACTAAACTGAATTTTTTGAAGAACTGTATTCCATATTCAGAGCTGAAAAAGAATCATCAATTGAAAATTTATCAAAATGTAACATTCAGAAATACAAGTCAAAATTTCATCTGGTATCAATGTTCAGTGTTTATCTATACTCAGCCAGCCTTCTTTAACATTTCCATTCCAATAGTCATAATCAATAAAAAGTATTTAAACTGACAAGCACATAAGCTGTACTATCAATTGTTGTATAGTCCAGGGTGAATAATGACAGGATGCTCCTCTGCAGCTGGTTTGTGGTGGTGGTGGTGGTGGCTGTTAGAGAACTATTTCAACAACTTAACCACATCCTTTACCAGGGCTTCAGCTACATTTCATCAAGCCCTTAAATGGGAAACATTCTTCCCATAATCCTCCTTTCTCAATGTGGCATTCTGCTGCCCTTCCAATGTATACAAAATATCCTGGTCTATCCAAATGCCACTCCTACTCCCAACCCCTTGCCACAAGGGATGCATCCTGTAGAAGACCCAGGAGTAAGACCAATCCGAGGCATCTATTCACTACATCCTACTTTGACTACTTATCACAGGCTTATCCTATCGTGTAAGAGACAGCGACAACTATGACTATGACCCAAATATGTTTAATCCCAGTGGCAAAACTTCCTGAAAACAACATGGTCTACTCCAATGACCACTTCACAATCCACAGTATTTGCATCTCACTCCAGAACAGCTTCTCTATATTATAAAGACAGGAATTGTCCTTAAAATGTGTAATTTGATCTATCAGTCCTCCTAGCCTGAGCTGCTTCTAGCTCTTATCCACAATCACATACACCCCTGCCTTCATGTCTCCCCTTCACAACATTAATCTACATGTAGTGTTTTTATTTTCCTCTTCCTCTGTTCTATTGCAGACAACTTCTACAGCCTGTGACATGAAATGTTTCCCAACAGCACTTTCCTGTCACATACCATTGCTGCCTCACCTTTGCACCCATCTGCCTCTATTCCTTTCACTCATTCTCTTTAAGCTCCCTACTCCTAATCTCCTTTCTTCTCTCACCCACTAAACCTGACAATTATTTACCTCAGTAGGTCTACAGCACATGGGACAATGTAGTTAGCCAGGATAATGTAGCCATGGACGGGTGTGTTCCTTGTTAATTCTGAAGAAATACATCGTCCAAAGGCCCAGCAATGTTTTTGGCCTTGTTCACGAGTCTGTCCACTATTCCATGCTTTAACTATAGCCTGAGTGGTTATCTGCACTCATTACATTATTTGGAGAGCAAAAATATAATGTAATGCCTCTGTAAAAAATTTAACGATATGGAAGCAGTGACAACTGCAGTGAACATTTAGAACCTCTGCAATGTTAGAAATGGGGACATTACTCAGCTTTGTAGAATTCTGTAGAATGCCAGAGCAGTTGTGATTCTGGATATCTTATGGGTAAGTTGTATCAGTGGAAAAACTATTAAACAAGTTGTCAGATAAAAGAAATTGCAGTCTTTCCAGCCTCACAATGTGGAGTCCTGAAAAACCTGGGCCAGCTAAGGTAATATACAGTAATGGTTAGTTGGTATTTGCTGCTGTGTTATTCTCTTAAATAAATAAGTTTGTCAGAGCATTAGTATAGCATGTGGTGGTGGTGGTTGTGGTGGTGGTGGGTGGTGGTAGTGGTGGTGTCGCTGTAATATTCTCTTAATTTTTTTAAATTTTTTACGTATTTGCTTGATGATGCCATATTATTGCTTCAGAAGGATCCAATGTATATATTTTTAAAATATGTCCCAATTTCCTGACAAAAACAACGAAGCAGGTGATACTGCTACAATCTACAGCAAGGTGTTGTGGGGACCTTAGGAAGATCTTGATTCACACAATTCTAAAAGACAGCAATGGCAGATAAATGCGACAATTATGATGCGAACAGCTTAACAACTCATGCATCCAAGTTTCTGACAAGAATAGTATACAAGATGACTGACTGATTAGCTTGTATGAAAATACTAAAGAGTAAGGTCTTCAGTCCATTCTTCCTTTAACAATCACAGCCTAAAGGATTCCTTGTGGGCAAAAGGACTGCCCATCAATTTGATCCTTTTTAGTATTATCTCATGCAAGGGACCTGGTAAAAAGTAACCATAAAAGTAACCATAAAAAAGTAATAAGACACAGTGAGGTGGGGGAGGTGTACCAGCAACAGTCCCCCCACCCAGCCTAGTCCTGCTAAGTGAGGGTAACTTGCACAGTTGACGGACAATCTTCCAGTCACTGTGCAGAATCCTTGTACCACAGAATGGTAAAAAGAGGTGAGAAGACCATGGTGACAAACTTCAAATGAGCGTAAATAAACTACTCTTTTGGATCAAATGTAAAACCAGATCATCATGCGACAGCAGATGTGGTGAGTCATCAAGCTTCAGCATCTGCAGCTAAGTTGAGGGACTATTAGGCTGTAGGTCACTGATAGAGGTGTGTCATATTCCTTTGGGCTCAGTCACGTTACAACTGAGCTACCACTAATGTGGAAGTATGTGAGATGATCACATACGGGCAATACGGTAATTTCCAAGAGTTATTGCCTACCGAATATGCAGGCCCCTAATGATATATACTGAATGAGCAACTATATCCACCGTATGACTCTGGTGGTGGTAAATGTTTAGCGTTTTGCCAGGGTAACACAGTTTATCAGTTTCAGTTGTGGACAGCAATGAGTTAAAAGCACTGCAGTTTCAAATGCTGATAGTCTCACATGGCAAAATCTAATTTCTCAGTTATGTAGTGTAGAAAGTTGGTTGAGATTTTGTTGGGACTACGAATTGCTTACAGATGAAGACAGCACAAATTGTGCAGAATATCGAGGACTCAAGTCTATGAAAACTTCACAAGAAAGGTGCAGGCGCCGAATTTACTTAGCAATTATTCTGTGCCCTGCATCACAAGAGAACATGTATAAGCAAGAACACATGGTTTGACAGTTCCAAGTTATCCACCGAGAAGAACATCGTTTCAGTTTCTTGTTGAATAAGAGACAGTATGTTACAAATGACAGCTTCTGAAAAACAATTGCACACAAACAGTGTGTGTGACTACTATGGATTCTGCTGGGAAGTCCGTTATGGCATAGTCACAAACGAGAGTGTTCCAATCGGTGGACAAAACAAGGTAGTTGAAACAGACAAGCATGAGCTACTGGGACATACCAGAGAGGACGACCGTTAAAAAATGAAGTTGAACATATTTGGGTATTTGCTGACACTGAAGTAGAATCCCGCAAGTGCTTTGTAGGTAGAGTTTATTCGAGGGAGAAGAAAACTTTAGTCTCTATGATAAAGCACTTTATATTGCCAGGCATGAAAGTGATAACAGATGGCTTGAAGCCATACAATACCTTAATGAAAAAAGGATTTCATCATGAATTTGTGAATCATTCCATTGAATAGGTGTCATCAGATGATCCATATGTCCACACACAATACTAAATGCTTGTGGAATCTGTGCAATTGTTGATAAAAAGAGAGAGGCATCAAAGAGGTAAGGACAAACTCTTAACTCTTCCAATATCGATATTTCCATAACTTGAACTTCTGAGAAAAAATTGACCCTCCTGACACTCTCCCGATATTTCTGACAAACACAGCAAGAGCGTATCCGGGTTACGGGGAAATAGGATCGCTTCTGGGGGCTTATACAACAGAAGGAATGCCAGGGCACAGCAGTTTAGTAATATAGAGAGTTTAGAAACAACTGTGTTGGTTGGCTCACAGGGGGCAATATGGGCAAGTTGCCAACTGGTCGGAGTTGCGGGACTGAATATAATTGACATGTGTAATACAGGGTGCAAATAATTTATACAGCACAACGAGAATTGACAATGAAGATTCAAAATCAGTTTGCACAATAAAAACCTGCTGCAAGTTCAGTGATGGTTGCTAATATATAGGAAGATAAATTGCAGATTCGTTCACTATGGAAATGAAAAACTCATAAGAATATAAAATTAACAATTCTGGCTTGAAACAGGCAGCCCCAGCATTTAGGATCCAAAGCATTAACAGTGACAAAAACTTTCCGACAAAAGTACAAGATAGTGTTGCAGTAGCATTTTTCGGTTTTGATTAGCAGTTTAGTTATTTAATATATAAAAAAAATTTACTCTGAGTTTTATTACCTTGTTATGTTGGCATGGTGAGCCTTAATATTGACATCTGGATTAAATCTGAGTGCACTTTCACGAGCCACCTTAGCTTTAGATTCTCCAACATGGCGTTTGTGGAACAGAAATTGTCGGTTGAGGTTACTAACATCAATGGTATCTAAATCAACCTGTAAAACGTGAAATATAATCAACAAAAGAACTTTGGTTCAAAAATATATGGTTATACACGATGAACATTAACATTTAAATGAAGTAAACAAAGAAACAGGAATGTACAGACTGTTAAAGTATCAGTGTCTAATCACACTTCTGTATGAAGCAATTTTTGTTTCTCGGCAATTCGCACAATTCTTGTGGACTCTATCTAACAGTAAACTCCAATGGAAAGTCCAGGATTGAATAATTAAAAATGAGGAAACAATTGACTGCTACTCACTACATAGAAAAGGAGGCATAGTGTAGTAGCCACGTACAACGAAAAAGAATGTTAGAAATATTTCAGCTTTCAGAGAAAATCACTCTTCAGAAGCACCAAACATGTGCACGTGCACACAGAGGAGGAGGAGGAGGAAGGGGGGGGGGGGGGGGAGGAATGAACAGGTTGGGTAGTGAGGGAGGGGGCAGGGTAAAGGGAGAGGAGATAAATAGAGAAAAGGATTATATAGGTGCGTTATAAGGATATGAGGTGTGTGAGAAAAGTAACGAGTCTGACTTTTTATTAACGAAAGTTTTAATTTTTTTCAAATAACGATATTGTCTCCTTCAAAGTAGTTCCTGTGGGCAGCTATGAACCATTGGAGCTGCTGTTCCCAGTCTTGGTAGCAGCAAAGAATGTTTTTTGAATGTTCTCCAGAGTCTAATATGATGTCATTTTTCAAAAAAACCTCAGATTAGATGAATAGAGGCGCTGTAGAACAAACTGGAATGCCTTTTGGGGTAAAAAATTCTATGATGGAAGTGCAGCACCCCTTATCTGCAATGTCCAGTCTCACTTGATTCACCCTTTTCCTGAGCCTTTCAAGGACATCTTTGTAAAATACTTGGCTGACAGTTTGTTTTGGATGAGCAAATTCTTTATGCACGATACCCCTACTGTTAACAAAGTAAGTCAGCATTGTTTTGATCTTTGATCTGCTACACCTACATCTAAAAGATACTCTGCAAGCCACCGTACAGTGCATGGCAGAGAGTATCCCATACCACTACTAGTCATTTCCTTTCCTGTTCCACTCACAAATAGAGCAAGTAAAAACGATTGTCTGTGTGTTTCCATTTGAGCACTAATTTCTTGGATCTTATCTCTGTGGTCCTTACATGTGATGTATGTTGGCGGCAGTACAACCATTCAGCAGGCAGCTTCAAATGTTGGTTCTCTAAATTTCCTCAATAGTATTCCTCAAAGCATCTCGGTAACACCTGTGTGTTGTTCAAACCAACTGGTAAGAAATCCAGCAGCTTGTCTCTGAGTTGCTTCGATGTCCTTCTTCAGCCTGACCTGGCACAGATCCCAAACACTTTAGCAGTATTCAAAAATAGGGCATATCAGTGTCCTATATGCAGTCTCCTTTACAGATGAACCATACTTTCCTAAAATTCTCCCAATAAGCCAAAGTTAGTCATTTGCCTTCCCTTCCACAGTCCTCACACGCTCGTCGAGCTTTTTTTGGTCATGGAGATGTCTCACTACGCCACTCCTCACTTTGCCATTTTGTCCAAGGATCATACACAAAAATTCAGGATACACCACCTGTGATCACATGACTGCACCATTCAGGGTCATTGGCAATCTTCTCAAGATCAACATACGTTTCTTCGGTTGTCCTTCTGCTTGACTTTTGGCACCATTTTGGCACACACCTTTCACATGAGCAAATCTTCAGTAAAAATTTGATGTATGATGAAAGTAATTAAGTTTAACAGGTCACTCATCATGCTAATTGTTAAACGCTAGTCTGATCTCTCAGAAGCAAGCACACATTCGACGTTTTCAGAAGTTGAAGGTCTCCCTCAGCGAGGTTCACTTCCATCATGTTTCCGACCTTAAAAAAAATGATTTGTGCCAGAGAAAAACTTTTACCCTTGATAAGGAATGTTCGCCATAGGCCTGTTTCAGCTTTTCAAAGGCCACACTCGTGGATCTCCAAAGTTTAACATAAAATTCAATTGCATAATGTTTGCTCTAAATTCCACCGTTCTACTTTCATAACACACAATGAAAGCGCATCTTTACTGATGGCACTCTCAAAAATCATGTGGTGGCTGTATGGAGCTGAAACTTGGACAGAGTGTCTGGAAGGTATGAACACACCAGTCTACACAAGCAGAACACAGCATTGCAAGATTGTTTGCATTACTGTCAGTCTCAATACTTTACTGACACACCATGTAGAAGGCGTATGTAGTATTGGTGCAGGAACAGGGGAGAGGATAGGCAGGTGGATAGGGACTAGCAAAGGTAGAGGGCAGGGGGAGGGTTTAGAGGAACAAAGAATATGTTGTAGGGAGAGTTCCCACCATCGCAGCTCAGAAAATATGGTGTTGATGGGAAGAATCCAAATGGCACAGGGTGTGAATAAGTTGTTAAAGTAAACCTAAGTTTGTAACTCACATAGCTGCTTACACAGATGGCCCTACCTTTGATGGGGTAGTGGATTCCAATGACAGGACTGGAGTAGGTGGAAGTGGGAGGATGTATGGGACATGTCTACATTTACATCTACGTCTATACTCTTACAAACCACTGTGAGATGCACGGCTGAGGTACACCCAATTGTACCAGTTATTAGGGTTTTCTCCTGACCCATTCGGCCGGCCGCGGTGGTCTAGAGGCTCTAGGCGCTCAGTCCGGAACCGCGTGACTGCTACGGTCGCAGGTTCGAATCCTGCCTCGGGCATGGATGTGTATGGTGTCCTTAGGTTAGTTAGGTTTAAGTAGTTCTAAGTTCTAGGGGACTGATGACCACAGATGTTAAGTCCCATAGTGCTCAGAGCCATTTGAACCATTTTTTTGACCCATTCATGTATGGAGCACAGGAAGAATGTTTGACTGAAAGCCTCTGTGCATACAGTAATTATTCTAATCTTATCCTCACTATTCCTATGTGAGCAATACACAGGGGATTGTAGCACATTCTTAGAGTAGTAATTTAAAGTCAGTTCTTGAAACTTTGTTACTAGACTTTCTCAGTGTAGTTTACGTCTGTTTTTCAAGAGTCTTCCAGTTCAGTTCCTTCAGTATCTCTGTGACACTCTCCTATGGATTAAACAAACCTGTGAACATTCGTGCTATCCTTTTCTGTATACATTCAACATCCCCTGTTAGTTCTATCTGGGGCAGGTACCGGACACTTGAGCAATATTCTAGAACTGGTTGAACGAGTGATTTGTAAGCAATCTCCTTTGTAGATTGAGTGCACTTCCCCAGCACTCAACCAATAAACCAAAGTCCACCACCTGCTTTACCCATAACTGAGCCTATGTAATCATTCCATTTCATATCCCTGCTAAGGCTAAGTGGTACATCAGGCATTTAGGGGAGTTGGCAGATTCCGAAAGTGAATGACTGATATTATAGTTATACGATACTATGCTTTTTCATTTTGGGGTCATTCCATGTCAAGTGGTCTCATTCCATGTCAAGTGGTCTAGAGGCTCCCACATGACCCTCATGGATTTTGATGAAATTTTGTATGAACATTCACAGATGTTCTCAATGAACACTGGTACAGTTTAAGTTTCAGAAATTCAATACTTTCAGAGATACAGTCACTTGTTTAAGACCATCGCACAGTTTTCTATAGTTCATCCTTGAATTTTCAGCAACTTTGAGATGAGATATCTCTGTAAGTATTTGCATGAAAGAAACAAAACTTGGCCATCTTATACAACTTTTAGAGCTCTTTAAAGTAAAATATTAAGAAAAGGATTTCTGAGCAATTTTCATATAGAGAATTTGAATCAAAGTTGGGCAAAAAAATAGCTGTTTAAAAAAATGCGAACTTTAGTTTTTTATATCTCCAAAAGTAATTGTGGGATGTACATGAAACTTTGCACACCGTAACTCACCAACACAAGGTCTTAGAATATAAAATTTCATTCTTCTATTACTTTCCATTATTTCACAAATCTAGGATGAAGTTGACGATTTTTCAAAAAGTGCTAAAAATGGGTATTTTTAGTCAAATTTTTCAAAGAAGTGTTTACTCCAAACTCTTCTAAACTACGGTCACTAGAAAGAGCATATTCTAAACTATCTAGAAGAGTGGATTTGGTTTTGCAATGCAAGCATGTAAGGCCCTAAAAAGTAGCATCATCAAAGAGGCGCACTAGAAGTTTGAACACATTTTTCTGGCACTTAAATTATACCTGAAATCTTTTATTTTGCTTTATACATGTTTATTAATGTCTGGGATAAGTGAAATAAAAAGTCCTGATGAATATGACCTAGCTTAAGTCCGAATAGCAAAAGAATAAAAATAGAAACAATGTTATTTCTTAATTGTCACCCCCTCCCCCATTCTCTCTCTCTCTCTCTCTCACACACACACACACACACACACACACACACACACAATTATTATTAAGAATGAATGTAAATCGTAAGATTTATTTGCATAATCATCTAATTATTAGTTGCCTGTTTAATGAACAACACCAGCTTACTGATGGAAAAGAAGTGTATAAATGAGTTGCTATCGTCCATGGTGGCTTAACCACTGCTAGTTTCATTTCACCTGAGAAAACCAGCATTCCCATTGCCATAGGGGCCATGCCCAATAGCTTGGCAACAACAGCCACGTGTGGGTTTCTTTACCACAGGATCCCAAGCCTGATAAAGGTTTCTTTAGAAAGGTTCCCAAGCCTGATAGTAAAATTATTTAAGTGCCTTGTGTAAAATTAGAAGGCACTCTTGGGTTCCTTAGATTGTTTCCTCTAACCTATTTCAATTTTTGATATGCTACATTAATTTTCTGATGAATATCAAGAGGAATGGTGTATTGCCGGCCAGACAAATTTACTGATGGAGATGGAATTGGTGGCCAATTAAATGAATTTACTGGGCCATGTGGGTGCATAAAGTTTATTAATGCATCCCTTTGCTCTGTGGAGGTCTCACAGATATCCCAATCCACCACACGTTTTCATGGATGCATGCAACATATTGTCCTGGTTGGAGAGCAGACATTAATGTGGTGTCACCGCCAGACACCACACATGCTAGGTGGTAGCCTTTAAATCGGCCGCGGTCCGTTAGTATACGTCGGACCCGTGTGTCGCCACTGTCAGTGATTGCAGACCGAGCGCCGCCACACGGCAGATCTAGAGAGACTTCCTAGCACTCGCCCCAGTTGTACAGCCGACTTTGCTAGCGATGGTTCACTGACAAATTACGCTCTCATTTGCCGAGACGATAGTTAGCATAGCCTTCAGCTACGTCATTTGCTACGACCTAGCAAGGCGCCCTTATCAACTGCTATTTATCTTGTGATGCATGTACCGTCAGACCGATGTTCACCAATTATGGATCAAAGTTAAGTATTCCAACAGATACGTACTTTTCTTGCTAGTATAACTCCTTTAACTGTTCCAGACCTCACGCCAGCCTGCGTGAGCTTAAACGTGTGCCTTTCGGCTTCACCTCCTAGTGGCTTGGCTGTCTTGCCAAGTCACAACAATTAATATGCCTCCTTCATTACTGTGACCCATTTTAGCTAGAAAAGATTAACAATCATTTGAAACTCTGCTGACCTGAATTGTTGTTTCATCAATACGTAAAAAGTGATGATTTTCTCTTAGTGCCTGCTACAGTTTGTCCAAGTTTAAACCTCTCTTCTTGCGACACAATATTTTTTTTTCAATTCCATCTTTACTGACGAAAACAAATTTAATTCTATTAATGTTTTCAGAGCAGAAGTGAAACAGATCTAGGGGAGTAAGAATTTGTCCATTAAGTGGCCGTTGCAAGCTTGCTCTTGCTGCTAACCGCTTTGTTGTACCTCCAATCCCATCACAAGGTGATTTCCCATGACTAGTAGCAAAAAAATTCCATTCGGCTGTCATTCCAAAATCACTCTTATGATAGCACAAATTTAGGAAATTCTTGAAATTTTTATATTGAGCACTGGAGCCATCACTGAAATAATGAATGTGGGATATCAGTTCAAACCATGTTTTTATATATTTGACGAGCTCCTTGATAAAAATGTGAACTGTAATAGTGTCATGCCACAAACAATCACTGATAATGCAAAAACTTAAAGATTCTACTTTCTCATTTTGACGAAAGTAGATAACAAATGGATGAATTGTTGCTTGACTATTGTCCCAGTGGAAGCCTTGCACAGCATCCTGAATGATAAAAGAATAATTTTCTGCAAAATCCATTAGGACAACAAGTTCTTCGTCTTTCAGATGACATTTAAGGCCTTTAAGATGCAAGCTTTGATGCTTGGCAATGTAATGATGGCATGACAGACTCCATATTTTATTTTTTACATCTTCAATAAATTCATCCACTACCATTTGCTTCATGCCCAGTGTGGCCCCGATCGGTATGTATCCATTGCTTAAACACAATAACTTCCTGTGGCTCATGATCTAGGAAATAGCTGGTAATTTCAGATGCTATAGCTTCGGGCCCAGGACACCTTACAGAGCGATGTAGCATGCACTGTTTAGAGTTCAAACTGCAAACTGCCTCGCTGAGAATCTCCTTATAATTTTCACATATACCAGCTCCACTAAGCATAAGATTAACATTTTGGTGAATTGCACAGACGCAAACTGCATGCATTCCAGCTTATCCTACTGTTACGCACCATTTGGGTCTAAGTTCACAAAACTTTGAGAATCCTATTTCGGGACCATTTATATTCTTATAGATAACATACATTTCCCCTAAATTGCAAAGTAACAATCTTTTCTGCATGTATGTCTTTCTATCTAAAAGTTTAACTGAAATACTATCTTTTTTTTCGAGGGCACACCCTACTATACTCATCATCTTCAAAAAAATTTCGCCCTCTGCTAGCAACTTCTGCTGGTAATTTCCTGCTTTGCCTATTTTCGGGAAGTGCCAAAATGCCCTTCTCTGCCTTAAGCTTCCGAGCATTCTCACCAGTCTTTTGGACACGCCGAACTGAGCTGCTGTTTGACTGTCCAACTTACAGGTGCCAAGGTTAAAATTTGCATCTGTTCTTTATGAATTGCATTCTGCATCTTGGCTTTCAGTTCAGTCAGCAAATGTGCATAGTCGGCACAGTTTCCACATTCCTTAATTTCACTAGCATCTTCAATTTGTCTGTTTACTCCCATTGCATTTACAATTCTATTTTTAATCACATTTTGAGCCTTTTGAATTTTCTTCTTCACATATTGGGGCTAATCTCTGTAGCTTACTGTACTCTTCAGGGGTGAAATACCGATAGACAATAAGCTACTATTTAATTCTTCTTTTGGTGTAAAGTCCTCATCAGAAAGTGATGAGGCTGATAAAGCTTCGTCCAAGTGTTTATTTAAGGTAGTCCTGCAAGCCGGACAAATTTTCTGCCTTGGCTTTATGTTATTAACAAGCTGCTTCTTCAACATATTAGCTGTTTCAGTATCAAGATTGTGAATTCCTACCTTAACATTATGATTTACCTTCCCAAAGGGATTGAAGCATTTTTTTGGTAACCTCTCATATTGTGTCAATAACAGGGCTTCATGGTGTAGGCAAACTTGAGAGGTATTGTCCAGCTTTGCTTCAGAACGTCAGACCAACAACTTTTTCCTCATCACTAAAATCCGCAAACCATTTTAAAGCAGCTTTTTTTGGCAAAGAAAGTGACATGACACTTTGTTTCACTATCTCCTCGCTCAATTGAGCAGGAACGTATGCTGTTCTGTTCTGCATCCATCTCTAATCAGTAACTAAATAACGTATTTGGCCTCCAAGTGCAAATTATAATCTGCTTAAATTTCAGACAAATTGCTACTGAATGAAATTATACACAATGTATAATACCAATGAAAAAATCTAATAAGAGATATATGCTATAATAGACACAATCAAAACAATTTTTTGTAAATTAGATCTCAAACTTTGATGGTCTTACGAATCACTTAACAAGCCACACTCGGTCAAGAGAACACACTCACTATGCTCCAAACACACCACTGAAATACTGATTGTTCAAACAAGGCTCACAATAATGAAACAATCTGATTGGTAAATTAATTGTTGCCATTATATTTTCTATAAACAGTGAGTCTTGTGAATATTCTCTGTGAAACTAGTGGTTACGTATTTACCAAGGTAGTAGGCTACATTTAAGTGTGATTAAATACAAAATTAAAACTCTTAGATGTTCAACCAACCAATTTTACATGTTTCCCTAATAACTTTAAGACGAAAATTCACAGGTTACAACAGCTAGGTATTAAAATCTCTGCAATATTGACTGGAAAATTTACATCACTTGATGTGTTATTCAAGCAAACCGATTCTTTTTTGGAAAAATGTTTTATACAATTGAATCCAAAAATTAGGTCTTCATTTTCCGCTTGTAAATTTTTACAATTTTGAGAAGTACAAAAAATATGAAGCTATTATTCATGGAATTCTTTATGATCTCTCTCTCTCTCTCTCTCTCTCTCTCTCTCTCTCTCTTTTACAAATGAGAAGAGTTTTATGCAGATGAACGCTTACGATAAAAGCAGAAGGGCTACTTATAGTTTTCAAGTTTTTCTGACAGTCTCATTGCCTATTTACCAGATCTTTTTATTTCAATTATTCAAGGCACTAATAAACATTTATCAGGTATAATAAAAGGTTTCAGGTATAATCTGAGTGCCAGAAAAATGTGTTCAAACTTCTAGTGCACCTCTTTGATGATGCTACTTTTTAGGGCCTTATATGCTTGCATCACAAAACCACATCCACTTTTCTAGATATTTTAGAATATGCTCTTTCGTCAACTTCACCCTAGATTTGTGAAATAATGGAAAGCAATAGGAGAATGAAATTTTATATTCTAAGACCTTGTGTTGGTGAGTTATGGTGTGCAAAGTTTCATGTACATCCCACAATTACTTTTGGAGATATAAAAAACTAAAGTCCGCATTTTTTTAAACAGCTATTTTTTTGCCCAACTTTGATTCAAATTCTCTATATGAAAATTGCTCAGAAATCCTTTTCTTAATATTTTACTTTAAAGAGCTCTAAAAGTTGTATAAGATGGCCAAGTTTTGTTTCTTTCATGCAAATACTTACAGAGATATCTCATCTCAAAGTTGCTGAAAATTCAAGGATGCACTATTGGAAGCTGTGCTATGGTTTCAAACAAGTGACTATATCTCTGCAAGTATTTAATTTCTGAAACTTAAGCTTTACCAGTGTTCATTGAGAACATGTATGAATGTTCATACAAAATTTCATCAAAATCCATGAGGGTCATGTGGGAACATTTCTCGGTATTAGACCACTTGGCATGGAATGGCCCTTTGTGTAGGGCAAAATTTTACATTTCTGTCCATTCTGAGCAAGTTGCCAATCTCTGCATCTGGGTCTACTGCAGGAATATGAGCCACGAGGGATGGGGTTGGGAGCAGGTGTGTAATAGTGACAGAATAAGGTCGAGATGGAAATGTACTTCTGCGAAAGCCTAATTGAGACTCTTGGCATATTTGGAGAGCAACCATACATCACTAAATGTGTGATGACCACAGGTAGCTGGTTGTATGGAAGGGACTTCTTTGTGTGGAATGGGTGGTAGAGATGGTTCGTTCACCAACTAATGGGTCCAAAGGAACAGTTCACCAAAATGAACGGAAGGACTGAGGAACAAATTCTAAGTCTTTCATAGTTCACCTCAGTCGCGGCTTTCTACTTACAGTTCTCGGGAATGGGAAACTGTAGATTTCATGCCTGCAATGGCACATCGGCCGGTCTCATTCCAGTCTTGGTCCCATTCCCGTCTGCCTCAGTCTCAGTCTCCCTCGGCCGGACTCATCCTCCTTCGCGTGGCCACTTGCCTCAGTTCCACTGCCGACCACTCCTAGTTAATTCAGTATCGAGTTGTTGTTTGTTTCATTCGCCCATTGTAGATTAGTTACAAACCGTTTTTGAACTCTGGACTTTGGCTCTTTTCATTTCTATTCAGTGTCCACAATCGGTAATTAAAATGTATTTTATAATTACGTAAACTACATAAAAATTACGTGGTATGTAATACATACATATTTTCAGACAACAAAAGGGCATATCAGCTTACTTCACTATTTCGATAAACAGCAGAAAACATACTAATAAAAAGACAAGTATTTTTGTTATTACACATGCAAAGGAAGTCGACACGGCACACAGGAGTGGCAATTTTCCATCTTTTTTTGAGCCAAGGTAAAACAGCATGTTCATTGTTATGGAAGACAGACCAACTTACAACTGAATGAAGCCCACGCTCTAAAATCTAGTGCCTGGTGCCATAATTTGTAAAGAGAATACAATAACTTCTACAATATTATTTCAGTGGTACAGGGTGGCGCATGAAAAATCGGACCCGAGTACTAGACTGCTCATTGTCGACCACCAATCATCATCTATTGTTTTGAAGTTTTTGTTTGCATTAACTTATTCGTTATTTCTTTACTGCCTAATTATTACATTTTTATCTATTTTGCTTGTAGCAGTCAACAAATCCTGCGTAATTGGCAAGTAGTCTGTATTCGGGGTCAGTTTTTCGTGCGCCATCTTATATTTTGCAGAATCATGAAAATTACTTCCACAAATGTGTGAGAATTCTGTAATGAATAAAAACTCTGTACTCCAGAGGGGAGGCAAGTGCCCCCTCTTGGCGTCTTCCATCTTCAGTCACCTTCGCTGCTAATTTTCAATTTTTCATAAGAACCTCACAAATGAACGGTGAACGAGTAAAAATGAACGGTTCCCAGAAAAGAGCGATCACCAGTGAACCAGTTCCAAGGATGAACGAGTCTGCCCATCTCTAATTGCTGGTGACAGGTAGTCTGATGTCGATGGAGGTACTGAAGTAGCCATCCTCGAGGTGGATTTAGCCATTGAGGAAGGTGGCTGAGCAGGGCCAAGTGAAGCAAATGTGAGAGAAGGTGTTGAGATTCTGGAGGAATGTGGATAGGGTGTCCTCACACTCTTGGTCCAGGTCATGATGATATATGAGTCTGAACAAGGTGACTGGGTTGTGATTCTGGTTGGTTAGGACGGATTCCTCTAGCTTGTCCATAACTAGGCTAGCATATGACAGTGCTTTGCAGGTGCCGTTTGTTACATCATTGATATAATTATAGGCGATGCCTTAAAAGGAGAAGTAATTCGAGCATACACCTTAATGACCTCACATAACCCAATTACACCTCTTCTCTCTCTCTCTCTCTCTCTCTCTCTCTCTCTCTCTCTCTCTCTCTCTCCACACACATCCACCTGCATCCAACCCTATTATAGTGTTTTTTACCCCCAAGAGTTATTTGGAAAGAAAGGTCCGATTTCTTAAACAAACCATCAAATCAAATTAAATTAAAGAACTGTTTTTATTTAATTCCTTACATGTTTCCCTATTTTTCTACATAGTTTCTATATTTGTTTAAATGTATGTCATAGTGTTCTACGAGCTTTTCTATCAATAAATTAGACACCTAATTCCTTAGAAGATAACTAGTCTTTAACGGCTTCTTTCATCTTTTCATCTGCTGCGAAGTGCTTGCTGTTGATAAACTCTGAGTTTGGTCACGGAAATGCAGTAAGTGGCTGGGTTTGTTGTTGGCCCTTGCTGCATAAACTTGAATAACAAGACTCCATGTCTAGCCTAAAACACAACTGCCATAACCTTGCATGTTGAGATTGACTGCTTGGCCTCAACTCTCACTGATAATGTTATAAGATCCCATTCCATTTACTGACATTTAGATTCTGGTGTCATGTGAGGAACCCAAGTCTTGCCCCTGTGACAATGTTCTCTAAAAATTGATCACCTTTATTATGACATCAGCATAAAAAATCAAAAGCACAAGCCATTCTTTTCATTTTGTGTTTCTCAGTAAGCAGTTTGGTAACCCAACACGCACACTCTTCGCGAAATTGTAACTTTTCAAAGACAATTTTCCACTAAGTTGTTCTACCGACATCTCGAAATTCCGATGCCAAAGTTGAAATTGAGAATCGCTGATCTTCACGAATCTTTTCATCCACAGCTTTGAGATCACTGATGGTCAGGCTGATTTCAGTTCATCATGGGCATTTTTCCATCCGTCCTTTAAAGCCCTCACCCACTTGAGCACTTTGCTGGCACACGTTGCACTGGGGCCACATACACATTACTTATCAGTTGATGAATTTCCGCTGCTGCAATGTTCCTTGCTGTCCAAAACTGAAACAGTGACCTGTATTTCACATTTGTGGGCTGATCAATTGTTTTAAATATTCTTAATTGACACTGTAAAGAGCACATTGCGGCAATACCAATGTAAACGGTGTCATATGCTGAACAACGCATGCCGGGAGTTGGTGCAAATGCATGCTTCACACAACATTAGATTAACTACGGCAATTCGGACCTTACTTTCTGAATAACCCTCTTATTTATTTTTGCTCTAACACAATTCTGTTTTCAAGTTGATTATACTGCATTTTCAGTTCTCACTATAGCCCTGCTCCTTGTTTCATCTTTTTCCATTATTATTATTATTATTTTTTTGTGGTTTTCCTCATGTATTTTTACACATTTTTGTCTTCCGCTATGAATCCTTGCTCCTTCCATCTGCACCAATACAGGAAAAGTTTCCCACTCCCTAGACAGAACGTAGTCTCAGATATTTTTGATGAGTTGTTGCCTGGCTCATGAATCCTCCCAAATGACCTCATTTTAAATTTATCTATCTCTGGATGCAACACTTCCTTCCACAATGCCTTTGCCTGTTCAAGTCAGACTGCAGCCCTCACCAACCTAGACCAGTCTACACTGCCTTTCATCATCCCTCACTATCCTTAAAATTCCCCCATTCTGCAATTAAATTCCTGCGTCCCATCTCCCAGATTGAAACCCTTGCCCTCAGCAGCATGTTGCTGCACCTGAAAAAATTTGGCGCGTGAAATGTGAGTTTTTTAAAAGTTTTATTCATACACGTGGCCACGCCACAGACACTAGCCCAGTCAATGTGCTAATCAAGTAAGCCATTGGATGGTATTCTTGACATTATGTCGAAACTTTCTGACTAGATGGGCTTACTATACCAGGTAGAACACAGGAAGACCAAGAGTGAAGTAATAGTTTGTAACCTGTGCACTTGCATGCTACCAATGAACTGATACGTTGCAAATTTATCTGGGCCTAGCAACTCGTGTTCAGAGCAGGGCGAGCTAGGATGAAGCAAACTTACTTGTCCCCTTCAGTAGCACTACATCAGCAGTGTAGTTACAAAGGTATACACACCTGAGCTTAGGAGCTCCAAGCATTCAATCATGCCACCACTCTGCCTGCGTTTTCAACCACAGAATGACAGGCTTTTGAGTTTCAGAGAAACCAGGAACAACCCTTGGTGATGTAAATCGATTGATAACCAAGCCACTGATTAACTCATCGCATTCTGGAGTACCATACCTGCGGCGCTGTGATTGCGGGATTTAGGGAATGTCTCACTGATGTGGGGAGTTGGGTTCCAGCCAGCCTCCATCTTCTGAGCAGCTCTGGCTGACGGACTGCACGCTGCCTATGATCTGGCTGTGGGATGCATGCCCTAGCAGTTTCCTAGCCACCTAGACATCTTTGGCCACCATCATGGACATCACCACCCAGCATCAGGACATCTAGCATTGGCTAACAAACCCCAGTGCAAGTCATAGTGATGAGCACATGTGTGGGTGCTCAACTGACCCGACTCTGGAGGGTGTGGGTGGCCCATGCTCGTCTCCGTAAGCCACAATCATTTCTGCAGTTGGTCACTGGGCTATGCCAGCATTACCAAAAACAAAAAAGGACACAGTTTTTTTCACAAGAATCACAAGAAGCTCAGTACTTTCACTTTGAAGTATTTTCTAACAGGATCTGCAAAGTCAATGTTCAAAAATATGTGCCTACCCAGAATGTGGAGGCCAATAAGGTATTACTGCAGGAGGCAGAACATGGGGCTCTACACTACATATACCAAGAAAAGAGCTCTTACAGCTGGCAGCGCAGTTGCCAGTATTCGACTCGGACGGGCTGCGAGCCAGCAGCGGTCGCCCAGCACTACGGCAACACTGGAGTGTTGCCACAATAACATAAAAAGAAGCTCACGATCTGACTGGCCGTCATGGATGCACGAAGCACGTGCGCCAAGGCCGCGTCAACTGTCACAGCTCTTCTCTCGCTGTACACACAGTAGACACTTTCTTGTGTAGAATTCTGACAGAAATGTCATGAAGAGTACATACAGAGGATCAAAGTGATTTACCAGTAGCTTTTAGAATTGCGGCACAATTGAAGGAAATAGTTTTTGCCATGAAGCAATGAGTAGATCACTGTGTTTTCGCTTCTGAGGTTGAATGCTAATGCGAGGACATAAGGGCCATATGCAGAAACGGTATATGCAACCAGAGTGTTGCTTGTGTGAGGAAGCGGGACAGCAAACATCTGATTATTGACAAGGGAAAAATTAAAAGCACCATTGGGAGAAGCAGCCATTAAAATCAAACATGAATGCTCTGACTGTCGAAAAACAGTGCCAATAGACCGTAACATTGCACAAGTTAGTGTACAGATGGAATACTACTTAGTGTGCTCAGTGCATGGTGCGGAACATAAGTTTCTTGAACACATGGGGATGCACATATCGTATCAGACTGGAGCTGGTGGGCAGGAGGAGATTGGAGCCACCACGATTAAGCTATGTGGGGTTCACGATAGTAGCATTGAGTCATCATGTACAATGGTACTTGAGTTCACCACTGTGGCAACTAAGTTTATAGAGTGTATGGAAGTTTTGCTATATGTGGATGAAAGATATTAAGTTCAAGGATCGAACTTTGGCAACACACACCTTGTGGAACTTTGTATGTGGTTGAGACATTTTCAAGTAATGAAGAATTGGACAGTTCACACTGTTTTGTGTGCAGATGCATAACATGTGCAAGCAATGTTAATGGGGAACATATGGCTCCAGTTAGCATAGGTAACTTTGGCAGAGAAGAAGTTAGTCTGTCAGACGGTATAATTATAGCCACTCTGGAAGTATTAGAGGAAGAAGACTTCGACAGGTTGAATAAGGATGTAAGCAATAAGCAGACTGTAAACATGCAGCTTTATTAAGAGAGAAGCTGAGTCTCTTGAAGGGAGTCATTGCACAGCAGCAGAAAAAATACTGCTACTAAAATATTTACAGCCATCAAGAGGGGAGATGATCGAACAGAAACTAGAACCTAGTGACAGTTCCTGGAGTGCAAATATAGTTACTGTTTCTAAAAAATCATTGGATGAAATGAAAAAGGTTTTGGTGTGATGGTCGGTTTCTGAATGCGTGGACCATTACAGATGCTTATCCAGTCCCCTATATTTCGGAAACTGTAGATAATTTGTATCAATGTTGCTACTTTACTCCAATGGATCTTTACAGTGTTTATCGTCAGTTAGAAATAACACTTGAGGATAAGCAAAGACAGCATTTAGTCATGCGGACATTATCAGCATAAGCAGGTGTCATTTGGCTTAAAAAATGCACCTGCTACTTTTCAGTGGTTAGTGAATTTTAAGAGGGTTAAAGCCTAAGACCTGTGTGGTCTACTTAGATGGCATAATAGTCTAGAGGATAGACCTGAACATGTGAGACGATTGGAGGATATTTTTAGTGGGTTTCGATCAGCACATTTGACTGAGCATGGACAAGTGCCATTATGCTCAAATTAGAGTTAACTATCTGGGACACAATTAGCAAGTGTGGTATGCACACTGATCCTTGTCTTACAGAAGCAGTTCAAAATTTCCAGCACTTCGGACAAATAAACAGATAAAATCATTCATCAACTTGTGCAATTACCATTGTAAATTTGTAAAAGGTTTCGCAAAAATAGTTCAACCTTTGAACAGGCTACTCAACATGGGTGAAAAGTTTCTGTGGACACAGGAGCGCCAGCTAGCATTGGAGAAACTGAAGGTCGCACTTATTTCGGATCCCATGTTGGTTTTTCCAGATTCTGGAAACAAGTTCATCCTGTCTTGTGACACTTCTAACGAAGTGGTCAGCTGTATTTTGTGTCAGATGATTGATGGACAGGACCATACAGTACCGTACACTTCGAGGCAATTAAATAAGGCAAAACATAACTACTAAACAACTGAAAAGGAAATGTCAGTGGCCAATATACTGTATAACATGTATGGTAGAAGATTCAAAGTTGTGACTGACCATACATCATGGAAAAGGTGGCTTGGTCTAAAAGACCCATCTATTTGTCTAACAAGTTGAGCTCTCAAGCTTGTTTAGTTTGATTATTTGATTACGAGGTTTTGATAAGCCAGGTAGAAAACACACAAATATGGACACATTATCCTGCAAAGAGCCATGATGAGTGCACTTGGCAAGACTGGTTGGTTGGTTTAGAGGAGGGGGGAAGGGGGGGGGGGGGACCAAACTGCGAGGTCATTGGTCCCTTGTTCCCAGTAAAATAATTACACAAGGGAAAGAAGAAAATAAAGGAGACATACAGCACAATAACAGGAGAATGGAAGAACTAGAAGAATGACAGAAGGACAACTAACACTACTATGGACAAAACAGGAAAAGAAAACCACAGAGAGAAGCAAGAAACAGGTACAAGGGATAAAACAAGAGAGCAGATGACCATTTGTGGCCAGCCACTCTGCAACATATTAAAACATCCAGCCTAAAAGCATTAGAATGGAGGACACAAAAGGACAAAGGACATGCGCGAAACTTATACAGAATGATAAAACCCACCATCATATATAAAACATAAAACTAAATTAGCTGATGAGGCATTGTCAGCTAAAATTAAAGGCAATGAGTCCGGTAACTGAAGGGTCCGTCGTCACAGGGCAGACAAAGCCTGGAATGTGAAAGGTCCAGGCGAAGCCGCGGCCTAGATGTACACCACGGAGGGGTATGTGAATGGACCTCAAGTATAGGTGGTAAAGGCAAGGCCACTGCGCAGCATCGACACTGAGGTGGGTCATCATGGCGCAGGAGGTAGCCGTGTGTCACCCAAGCGGCGTCAATGCGGAGCCGACAGAACCACAGAATCACTGCAAGAGGCCCTCATGGAGGTCTTCCACACATTCGTAGTCTCCTTAATAGCATGCAGTTTGTTGTGTGTACTGAGGTCATGCCATTCCGTCTCCCAAAGCTCCAAAACCTTGCAGACATAATACTGAATGCAGGTCAGGCCGATCTCCATAAGTGGTTTCCGTATAGCCTGTTTGGCCAGCCTGTCAGCAAGTTCGTTGCCTGGAATTCCGATGTGACCGGGGATCCAGACAAACACCACTCAACGACTGGACCATTCCAGGGCATAGATGGACTCCTGGATGGTCGCTACCAAAGGATGATGAGGGTGGCACTAGTCGATATACTGTAGGCTGCTCAAGGAGTCAGTACACAGAAGAAAAGATTCCCCAGGGCATGAACGGATGTGCTCAAGAGCACGAGATATAGCCATCAGCTCGGCAATGAAAACACTACAGCCACTGGGCAAAGAATGCTGTTCAATATGTCCTCCATGGACATACGTGAAGCCAACATGATCCATCACCCATCGAGCCGTTGGTGTAAACCACTTCATGGCCTTGGTACATGCCAAGAATCGAGAGGAAGGAGCAGTGGAGAGCCATGGGGTTAACTGAGTACTTAGGGCCATGTGAAAGGTCCAGGCGAAGCCGCGGCCTAGATGTACACCACGGAGGGGTATGTGAATGGACCTCAAGTATAGGTGGTAAAGGCAAGGACTCCAGTTCTGAAAGAAGGGATCGGACACAAACTGCAATTGGAAGCCCCGACGTGGGCCGCCGATGCTGGAGATGAACCGCAGTGGGTGGGAAAAGGAGACGGTAATTCGGATGCGCAGGAGAACTACAAACGTGTGTAACATAACTGGCCAGCAGTTGTGCATGCCTAACCTGCAATGGAGGGACTCCGGCTTCCACCAGGACGCTGGTCACCGGACTCGTCCTAAAAGCTCCTGTCGCTAGGCGAACGCCACAGTGGTGCACTGGGTCAAGTAAATGCAATGCTGAGGGCGCCGCCAAACCATAACAAGACTCCCATAGTCAGGGCGGGATTGAGCAAGGGCTCTGTAGAGCTGCAGCAGTGTAGAGCGATCTGCACCCCAGTTGGTGTTGCTCAGCCAGCGGAGGGCACTGAGGTGCTGCCAGCACTTCCACTTAAGCTGACGAAGGTGAGGAAGCCAAGTCAATCGGGTGTCGAAAACAAGTCCTAAGAATTCATATGTCTCCACTACACTGAGTAGATTGTCATTAACGTAAAGTTCTGGTTCCGGATGAATGGTACGACACCGACAGAAGTGTGTAATACACAACTTTGCTGGAAACTGTGGGCTAGAGCCCATGACTGCACCTTGTGGATGGCTCCCTGTAGGCGCTGCTCAGCAACACCAGTACTGGTGGAGCAGTACAAGATGCAGATGTCGTCTGCATACAGAGAAGGTGAAACAGGACGGCCCTACAGCTGCTGCTAGATCATTAATACACTAAATATAGAGCCCTGCGGGACCCCATTCTCCTGGATATGGGGGGAACTATGGGAGGCACCAACTTGGATACGGAAAGTACAAAGCGACAGGAAATTTTGGATAAAAAAATTGGGAGTGGGCATCGGAGACCCCACTCATACAATGTGGCAAGGATATGATGTCACCTGGTGGTGTCATACGCTTATCGCAAACCAAAAAATATGGCAACCAGATGTTGGCATCTGGAAAATGCTGTTCGGGTGGCAAACTCGAGGGACCCAAGATTATCAGTGGTAGAGTGACCCTGGCGGAAGCCGCCCTGACATGGAGCCAGTAAGCCACGTGACTCCAGGACCAACCCAACCGCCGACACACCATACGTTCCAGTCATTTACAAATAACATTGGCGAGGCTAATGGGTCGATAGCTATCCACATTGATTGGGTTTTTACTGGGTTTCAGCACCGGAATTATGGTGCTCTCCCGCCATTGTGATGGAAAGATGCCATCACACTGTATTCGCTTGAAGATGATGAGGAGATGTCACTTGTAGTCAGATGAGAGATGTTTCATCATCTGACTGTGGATCTGATCTGGCCTAGGAGCAGTGTCGGGACAATGTGCAAGGGTGCTGAGGATCTCCCACTCCATAAATGGGGCAGTATAGGATTCATTGTGGTGTGTAGTGAACAAGAGGAGTTTCCCTTCCAGCTGATGTTTGAGAGTGTGAAAGGCTGGGGGTAATTCTCTGACGCAGAGACTCGAGCATAGTGCTCAGCAAAGTGCTCGGCAATCGCAATCGTGTCTGTAGGTAACACGCCATTTATGTTAACACCAGGAACAGCTTTGGGGCCTGGTACCCGAAAACATTTGATCCTTGCCCAGACTTGGGAAGGTGACGTATGGCACCCAATGATCGACACGTACCTCTCACAACACTCCTGTTTCCGCCTTTTGGTAAGCTAGGGAATGTGGGCATGGAGCCGTTTAAAAGCTATGAGGTGCTCCTGCAAGGGGTACCACTTATGCCGCTGTAGAGCTTGCCGATGCTCCTTAATTGCTTCAGTGACTTCCAAAGACCACCAAGGGACTGCCTTTCGCTGGGGGTACCCTAAACAGTGAGGGATCACGTTTTCTGCCGCAGAAAGGATTGTTGCAGGTTGCAGTCACCTGCTCAACCATCACATTGATGTTCCTGTAGGGGGGAAATTCAATGGTGACAGCAGAAGTGAAAGTTTCCCAGTCTGCCTTGTTTAAAGCCTATCTGGGCAGTTGTCCATGGGCCTGACACCAGGGCAGTGACAGGAAGATGGGGGTCACTACCACACAGGTCGTCATGTGCTCTCCAGTGGATAGATGGGAGAAGTCCTGGGCTGCAAATAGGTAAATCAATGGCCGAGTAACTACCATGAGCCACACTGAAATGTCTGGTGGCTCCAGTATTTAACAGGCAGAGGTCGAACTGAGACAGTAAAGTTTCAACATCTCTGCCTCGGCCAGTAAGCACGGTGCCACCCCACAAGGGGTTATGGATATTAAAATCTCCCAAAAGTAGGAAAGGTTTAAGAAGTTGGTCAATCAGTGCAGCTAATACATTCAGGGGTACTGCACCATCTGGAGGAAGATATACATTGCACACAGTTATTTCCTGCGTCGTCTTTATTCTGAGAGCCACAGCTTCAAGAAGGGTTTGAAGGGGCACAGTTTCACTACAGACTGAGCTTAGGACATAAACGCAAACTCCATCAGACACTCGATTACAGCCACTACGGTTCCTGTAATATCCCTTATAGCTGTGGAGGGCAGGGGTCCACATTGCCAGGAACCAGGTTTCCTGGAGGGCAATGCAGAAAGCACGTGTAACGCTTGACAACTACCGTAGTTCAGCCAGGCGCAATTCCACTGGAGGATGACGTCATAGTGAGACTGGGAAGGCACAGAACATTCAATGAGGCAGTTTACACTTCAGGGTCACCTGCTGCCCCCGACTTATTGCATGAGCAGTCTATTTCCATTGTGTCTGAGGGTCTGGTGAGATCTAGGTCCTAAGCGGATGCCAGAATTTCCACGTCATCAGCAGATGCAGAGCTTGTAGGTAGCGGTGGTGTGGGTGTCACTGCAATTCCCTTGGTCTTGGGGATCATCTTTTTGGATTTCTCTCACTGCTCCTCGAGTTTCCCTGGCTGGGAGGACTTTACTGATTCAGTCTCCGGGACTGAGGATGAGTGTGAAGCCCTAGAACCAGCGGCTTTTGGGCTCTTCAGCCACTGGCGGGTGTCATCTTTCCCACCAGCAGAAACCTGAGAAGGGAGTGACTCAAGGCACCCCTTCCTAGTGAGAGGAGCTGAAGAACACTTACGCTTTTCTGGTGTAGAAGTAGGGACTGATATTTCCAATGGGGGGGGGGGGGGGGGGGGTCTTGCTCCCAAAGTAGATGGTGCAGGAGCAACAGGGAGGAAAGTGCCTCCCACCATCAAGGGGGCAGGTGTAGTCTTCTGGCTCTGAGAGGTGACTGGGGTTGGCGGAGCTGACAGGGCTAGAACTGTTGTAGTGGCGGTGTAAGATGTCATACACACAGGATGCAGGCATTCAAATTTCCTCTTAGCCTCAGTGTAGGTCAGTCAATCCAGGGTGTTGTACTTTCTGGAGAATTCTGCAGTCAGGCAAGCAAGACAAATGGTGCTCTCCACAGTTGACACAGATGGGAGGTGGGGCACATTGGGATGTGATGGGTGTCCACAATCTCGACATGCGATGCTGGAAGTACAGCATCCTCAAAGGCCAAGATGAAGGCACCGGTGGCAACCTGATTATCTCTTGGACCCTGGTGGACACGCCGAACGAAATGTACACCTCACCGCTCTAAATTGGCGTGCAGCTCATCATCAGACTGCAAAAGAAGGTCCCTGTGAAATAAGATACCCTGGACCATGTTTAAGCACTTATGGGGCGTGATGGTTACAGAAACATCCCCCAGCTTGTCATAAGCAAGTAACGCTTTTAATTGGGCAGAGGATGCCGTTTTGATCAAGACTGACCCAGACCTCATTTTGGACAATCCCTCCACCTCCCCAAACTTGTCCTAAATGCTCAACAAAAAAACTGAGGCTTCATCATCATGAAAGATTCCCCATCAGCTCCTAAACATACAAGATACCGGGGCGAATAAGACCTGCTGCCATCCTTAGCATGACGTTCCTTTCATGGTGTGGCCAGGGAGGGAAACGATATGGGATCATACTTTTGTGCGTTGAATTGAGCTTGTGATCGCTTACAGGCTGCTGGTGTTTCACCACCAGCAAGAGATGATGGATTATGCTTCATTGCGTGTCATCTGCCCTCATGCCACCCACTCCGACCAGGGGCCCTCCCCACAGGCGCCACCCAGCCGCAGCAAAGACCACTTGGAAGGATGGCCATTGCCGGGAGTCTCAATGCTCCAGGGTGACGGGCATCTACTTTGCATACATGGGAAGTTAACAGTGCCGGCATCAGCAGAGCGATCCCTGTGTGGTCAGGGGGCTACAACCAACAGGGTACATGGCGGCCACACCACAACGGACTGGCTACCATGCTGGCTATCAGGTGCAACCAAGCAAACAAGTCCATTATCATCGTCAGCGTAGAAAACTATACTGCACAGTTGATAGAAAAATATGCACCCAGGAAGGTGACCTCGCCCAACAGTTGGAGAATGAGTGGAAGTGCAGATCCACGTTGATGAAGGATGTGATAGGTCTCAGCGCATGATTGACACGATGCACCTTGTAAGGTGCCCTTCCCCAATTGGCTCGCTCTTTGGGAAAATTTTGGAAAATGGAGGTCAAACCCTACAGGGGACCATCACATAAAGGCCGAAACATGAGAGACTCCTTTTAGTCACCTCTTACAACAGGTAGGAATACCTCAGGCATATTCTAACCCCAAACCTGCAGGCGGATATTTGGCAAGAGTGTAGTGGAATGGCTGCAGGCACAGGCACAGGCACAAGATAAGGCTTTAAAGTCACAGTCACACTTCATCATGTACGATGATTTGTTGTGCAGTCACCGCAATTTTTCAAAAGGAAATATTACAACAGGCTCATGACCATGTGATAACAGGTCACAGTGGCTGACAAGGAGCAACAGATAGGCATGTTGTGGAACAGTTTTGGCGGAGGAATAGGAAGTGCGACGTGGACTAGTATGTCAGTGACTGTGTACCATGCGTGCGAAGAGCAGATATTTCACATCACAAAATCTGCTTTGCACAGGTTCCCAGAGGTGTCAAAGCCATTTCAAACACTTGCGCTTGATATCTGTGAACCATGTAACAGAACACTTGCAAGGAGTAGGTATGTGCTTACTATCATCAGTATCACGATTTCTAGTAAAGGTAGCAATACCAGTCCAGCAGGTCACTTGGATATTGAAGTTTGGTGTGCCTCATTCCTTAGTCAAGGATCAGGGTATGAACTTCGTACTTGAACTTATGAAACAGCAACGCCATGTGTTACAAATTCTAAATTTCCAAATGAGTCCATTCCACTCTCAAACTAACAATCGGATGGAGCACATCCATAAGATTATTTCAGAAATGCTAAATTTTTATGTGAATGCTAGACACACGGACTAGGATACCTATGTCTCATATGTTGTTTCCACATACAACTCTAAAGGTTCATATGAGAACAGGCATGTCACCATTTAAGGCAGTGTACAGGACGATGATGCCATCCCCCTTTGGCGATTCAAGTTATAAGTTAGAACTGAACTTCAAAATAGTGAAGAAGTTTGCAAGAAGAATATGGGAGGTATGGAGAAACAAACAAAAGGCAAATGCGAAGGCTCTGGAACGCCATAAACAGCTGAACAGGCGCATGGGCAAACTACCACAGCATTGTGTAGGGCAGTGAGTATTGGTCACTAACACCTATAAACCGAAGGGATAGGCGAAGTAGTTCTTGACCAAATACAACAGTCCATATCAGGTCGTGGAGTTACATCACCGGTTAACGGAACAGTGCTGTTACCTACTACAATGTCTGTTGTTCGCATCAGACAGATGAAACGATTTATGGGTATGGTTGAAGCAGTACCACAATTAGCTGCAACCAATCCGCTATGCAGAGATGCAGCAGGTAGAAAGAAGGAAGTTCTAGCAGTTAGACAGTGCATGGCCCATAGAATGTCTTATGCTTTGGGGTCAATTAGTTATGTTGTTAGATTCATAGCAATGTTACGTTCAGTTCTGATAATTGTGTTATGGGTATATTTTGCACTGTGTTGTGCTCGTGTGGATTTACTGTTTTCATGTCATATCCATGCATATTTTTCTTTTTAGGTTTATTGTCAGGTTTTTGTTGCTATTGTTTCTGTTTCTATTTGTCGTTAGTTACTCATTTTGGAAAGACTGAGGGAATGATGGACAGTTCCTTTCATCAGGTAGCAACTTCGTGGATAATAGGGAAATGGGTATGAAAGACATAGGAGGTATTGTTGATTTTGGATTCAATTATGCTACACTTGTTACAGACTCTCTCTCCTTCTCCTGGTCTCTACATTTACAAAACCATCACCCAATCAAACTGAGTCTGAAACCAATACTACATCCTGCTGGACTTACAAGGGGAGGCCGCCAATTGTGAAATTCAGATTCGATTCGTACTGCGCATAATAAAAGCTCATGGCCAGAGGTGTAACGTGGCAAAGTACCAAGTTGCACTTCTCAGCCGTTGTCGAGAAATTCGACAGTTAAAAGAAACCGTTGCCGTGAAATAATCTCTACGATTATTATTTTTCTATGGTGTCGTGGCGCAGCGGTAAGCGCTCGGGTTCGTAATCCGAAGGTCGCCGGATCGAATCTCTCGCTATGCAATTTATTTTATTATTAGTTTCTTGTAATTCAAATATATATATATATATATAAACTATTAATGAATTGCTTATGCATGTTGGTGAAGGCGGATCGCTCACCAATTTTACCGCCTCCATTTTTCCGTTTTTTTAACAGGGTGTACCAAAGCTCTCCCGTCCGCACTGATTTTCGACGATGTTATAAGTTGCGCTAGGGACCGCATCTACCTTCTTTCGAAGTTAACAGGCAACTGCGCTGTTATGCGGCCGCTCGTTTTGACCCATTCAACATCTGCCCTTCAAGTGTAACGAGCGAATAACGGAATTTATATTTCATACCTGCCACAGCAAATTTGTGTTCGTGGAGTCTCTATTCTAATTCGAACGTTTGACTTACGCTATACGTATTCGTTTCGGAATATAGTTTCTACGTTTTCGGTTAATTATACGTGGTTAACATTATGAAGACAATTAATGACATTTGTGAAATACAACTTTGTTTGCGGAAAACATAGTGATGTTCGAAGTCGCCAGTTTTTCCACGACAAACGACTTTCAACAACTTATTATATGCATAATTGTTGCAACTGATTGCCGGGAATTATATATATATATATATATATATATATATATATATATATATATATATATATATATATATATATATATATATATATATTTTTTTTTTTTTGAATTACAAAAAAACAAGTACTAAAAAAAAAAAGTTGCATGGCGCGAGATTCGATCCGGCGACCTTCGGATTACGAACCCGAGCGCTTACCGCTGCGCCACGACGTTGCATAAACTTATTTATCGTAGAGAGTATTTCACCGCAACGGTTTCTTTTAACTGTCGATTTTCTCGACAACGGCTGAGAAGTGCATCTTGGTGCTTTGCCACATTGCACCTCTGGCCATGAGCTTTTATTATGCGCGGTATGAATCGAATCTGAATTTCACAATTGGCGGCCTCCCCTTGTTAGTCTACTTCTCCACCCAACCATGATCCACCATCACTGCCCCCCCCCCCCCCCCCAAACAAACCCCTGCTAACTTTCCAGAGTTTCCTAACCTCTTACCTTGCCTCACCATCATTCCCCAAAACACAGACGGCTCGTGTAATAACTGAGGAGAATATCCTGCCGCTAGGACAACTGTAAGTCAGCAGTCTCACTATACAAACTCTCAATGGAACTCTTATAGACAGCATCAGTGGCTAAACGTATCCCACCTGATGGTGGATGCTCTTAAAACGATGTAAGATATACGGACATGCGGATGAATATATGATACATCTATAATCCAGTTTCAAAACGACAAGGGACTGATATAACGGAAGAGGATGGTCCGATCCACAACCCATGAGGTACTGCATAAAACATGCAGAACACTGAGGGAGTGAGTACAATGAGCTGCCAGGTAAGAGACCTGGAAGACCAACAGATTTTCCTTTCAAATGCGAGTTCCACGGATTTCATTGTGTCAACAAACTGAAGAACGAATGGGCCAAGACGTTGGGACAGGTTATGAAACTCCTGGCGCCACCAATTCATAGAGTGTCTTGTCAGCAGAAAAGCAGAAGCCATTATTGATGCTCCACAACTAAAGACGATTAAGACATTGCTGAAGACGCTGCTCAAGTAGACAGGTTCATTGAGAGCTGCAGTAGATCATGAAATCATCGATGAAAAGAGAGCCTGAGATACCTGGATGGAGATGGCAAATAAGATGACACTGAGCACAAAACTCTGTGGCACTCGTCCTCTTGAATACAATGTCCGACAGAATCGAGCCCACATGTACCTTGAAAAAATGGTCTTTTAAAAATTGCTGGATACAAAAGGACGGACAACCCTGGAAGCCTTACTCTTACATAATATGGGTAATACTCATCCTGCAGCAGGTGTCATATGCCTTCTCGAGACAAAAAAATATGGCCACAGTTTGGCAATTCCACAGAAAATTGTTCGTGATATGAGTTGACAAAGTGAGGAGATGATCAACTGCACAGCAGTGCCTACGCAATCCACATTGGGTGTTAGTGAAGAGATTTCAAGACTCTAGCCATCACACCAACCGAGCATTAATCATATGTTCCATAACCCTGCAGACGCTACAGGTGAGGGAAATTGGGCAGTAGCTGGAAGGGAGGTGTTTGTTCCTACCAGGCTTAAGTATGAGAATGATAATGGTCTCATGCCAATGGCTTGAAATGTGCCATCTGCCCAAATGTGGTTATATGTATAGAGGAGAACGTGTTGGCCCTCAGGAGATAGGTGTTGCAACATCAGAACGTACACGCAGTCCGGTCCTGGAGTAGATGACCTGGACAAAAGAGTGCACGTTTAAGCTCCCTCATAGTAAAAGCAATATTGTAACTATCACGATTCTGAGAGGAGAAAGGTATCGTCCTTGCCTCCGCCATCCCTTTAAGAGGCAGGAAGGGAGGATGGTAGTGGGTGGAACTTGAAATGCCTGCAAAATATCAGCCCAAGGCATTGGAGATATCAAGAGAGTCTGCAATGACATTTTTGCTATGGTCAGAGCACAAACTTATGAATGAATTGCAATTCCTGAAAGCAGATGGAGATTACTCCAAACAACAAAAGAAGGAGTAAAACTGTTAAAAGAGTTTTGAAAAGAAAGCCAACTAGCTTTTTTGCTACCCCTGAAAATGTGGCGACACTGCAAAAAAAAAAAAAAAAAAAAAAAAGGTTCAAATGGCTCTGAGCACTATGGGACTCAACTGCTGAGGTCATTAGTCCCCTAGAACTTAGAACTAGTTAAACCTAACTAACCTAAGGACATCACAAACATCCATGCCCGAGGCAGGATTCGAACCTGCGACCATAGCGGTCTTGCGGTTCCAGACTGCAGCGCCTTTAACCGCACGGCCACTTCGGCCGGCCCGGCGACACTGCACACAGAGCCGTTTATAACAGATACAGTTTGCCATCGGGAGATGATGTTTAAGAACACGGAGAGGTTGTCTACGCACGTGGACTGTGTCACTGCATGCCTCAGTCCACCAGGGGTCAAAGGCATGTCACAGCAAGGCGGTGCGATGTATGGAACATTCCGTGGCAGTAAAGGTAGGATGTTTAAAGTATTCTACCTGGTCATCAATGCAGGGGAAATGGTGTTCATCAAAAGTGTCCAGTGAGGAGTAGAGCTACAGTCAGCTTTGGAAAGCTGCCAACTGGTTGGATGCACAGATGGAATAGGCATTAGCAAACAAATGTCACGGGGGAAATAGTCACTTGAGTGAGTGTTGCAAAGAACAGACCACTCAAGACAATCAGCAAGCTGAGCAGAACAGATCAAAAGGTTCAAGTGGGAAAAGGAGTATGTGGAATCTGAAAGAAATACGGGTGTACCTGCGTTCAAACAGATTAGACTGAGTGGCTGAACATATCTACTAGGAGAGTCTCTCTCAGACAGGGGTGTGGAGGGCCCCAAAGGGGATGGTGGGCACTGGGAGTCGCCAAGCAGCAAATAGGGAGGCGGAAGTTGAGCAATAAGTAGCAAAATGTCTGCCATGGTGATGGCAGAAGACGAGGGTGAGTAGACTCTGCAAACAGACAAGGTGAAATCAGGAAGGGAAAGACAGCAACAGCTTGAAGCCAGATGTGTAAGGAAATGGCGTGACTATAGACATCATCTTAAATGAGCAACATGAATCCCCCCAAAAGGTTCAGAGGCTGCAGGATCCCGGTCCACTCACCCACAGGTCACACCTCGCAGACTCCAGATAGAGTGGCCAATCAGCACAGAGGAACATACCAGCTCAGGCAGTCACCCCTCCCTGGGCATGGCCTTTACATTGGGGTATGTACAAGCCCTACTTGTCGATCTGAGCCTGGGAATTACGCATTACCCTGTCACCTTTTAAATGTCAAATGTGTAGACCGGCCTTCAAGAAAGCACAGAGAGGGAGAAGAAGAAGAAAAGGAAAAAGAGAGACCTCAAACACCAAAGCAGAGGAATGGTAAGAAAAGGAAGGGCAGGGAAAGAAAGATGGGTGGACAGGATGAATGCATACACAGTTTTATCAGGAACTTCATTTTCTTGAAGACGGCATACGACTTGGTCCCCAAGGGAGGAGAAAAGACCAGCAGGAGAAAAAACATGCAGCACATAATGGGAAGTAGCACTCCAAAGATTGGGGTCCGGTGGTAGCCAGGCATGTACTCACCAAAGAGTGGTGAGCCCCCTGGGGACCATTTAGAGGAATTCTTCCTAATCACGTGAAATCTTCATGATCTGGACCGAGAGTGAGGACACACTATCCACATTTTTCTAGAACTTCAATACCTTCTCCCCATTTGCTTTACCTATTCCTCCTCAGATCACCAAGTCACCTTTCTGGATGTGCCCAAAGCCATCACTTTATTTTCCCTCAACCAGTTTTCTCCTAGTGTCTGCAGCTTTGATGTGCAAGGCCCATCACAATCTAAGGGGTACTTTTCTTACATCATCACTGTCATTTTCATTCTCACTTATCACACAAATGAATTAGCGAGCCTGGCTATGAAACAGACACCAAGGTCATAACTGTCATGTTGTAGAGCATGCCCTGCAACAGGATATTGTGTGTTGCCAATGTACACCTTCTGCATGTGTCCACTCATCCTAACTGATAACTGGTGGTAGTCATGATGATGTAAAAGGCCGAACAGTGTTTACACAACAGCTGTTATACATGTTTTATCACAGGTGGCTCTCCTTTGATAGTATATGTTCTGCTAGTTACAGGACTGGTATAGATGATGGTAAGAGGCTGCATGGAGCAAATCTTGTAGCGGGGACAGTCAAGATGTAGGGTAGGGAGACGAGTGCAGACGGACCATAGGGTCTGACAAGGATAACGCGGAGATTGGGAGAGTGATGAAAAGATATTCTACCTGTGGCAGGCAAAATCTCCGACAGAATGGACCTGATTTTAGAAAGTCATAGTCTTGTCGAAGTAGCTGATTAATACATTCAAGACAAGTGGTGTATTCCAAAGTTGTTTTTTGGAGGTATTGTCAGTGCCAGGATTGGATGTTACGGCCCGAGAAATCTGCTTTTGAACTTGTCTGGTGGGTTAATTAGATCCAGTGAAGACTGAGGTGGGAATGCTGGTGTATTACAGTAAAGAGTCTGCATCCGAACAAATACATTTGCCTCGAATGCCAAGGCTGTATGAGAGCGAATGTTTGACATGAAAAGGATAGCAACTGTCAAAATGAAAGTGCTGTTTGTTCGTGTAGCTGATCGATGGTGAAGATGATATCAATGTCACGGAAAGTGACATGGGATTTGGAATAGGACCCTGTGAAATTAATTGGGAAAATGTATTTAAGAGATTCCAGAAATTTTAACACGTCAGCATAACCATGAATCCATAGAACAAAGATGTCATCAATGTAGAAACGTTCAGCAGCACACAGATCACATATATGAGGGATGCTGGTATAGAGGGAGGGTAGAATTGATGGTGACAAGCAAGGAGTGGAATGAGCACAGATTGCAGTCCAGGAAGTGATTGGTGTCTTTAATATATGAGGGAAGTCTTTCTACTATGGGTTGCAGGTGCTGATCAGCTAATGCAGATAAATGTTTGGTGGGAGTCTTGAGGGGGGGCACATGGTTTGGGTAGCGTAAGTTCCATGGATTGAGGTGTTAGTCCAGGGCTTAACAACTGGCCGGTTTTGAGCGCAAGTACTCGCGTCTGCTCAGGCACGTGCTCGCGAGCAGGTGCAAGGTCGCGGAGTAGGGAGGGAGGGGAGGGAGGGGAAATGCGCGCGCACGTTTGAATGTGATCTCGCGTTCTTAGCAGATTGAACTAGCCATCTGAATGCTTTGAATATTTCATTACAAGGTAAAGATCTGCTAATTACTCATTTCATAGATCGAATACGAGCTTTTAAAATGAAATTGACACTTTGGAGAGTCAGCTGGAAACAGGAAACCTAGCTCATTTTCCTAAATTATCATCCATGCAAGATGTTCACAAACACTGTGAACGTTATTCACATAGTTTAGTTGATCAGCGCTTTCAAGATCTGACAGCACTAGACAGTGATTTTGATCTGTTCTCTCCATATTCAGCGAATATTTAAGAGATTCGTCCTGAGCTGCAGCAAGAAATTATTGACCTGCAGTGTGACAGAGAATACAGAGACAAATTTCAGAACAAGAAAAACATTTTGGAATTCTACAGACACTTCCCCCAGGATAGATTTCCTCGTTTGCACAAACTGGCGGCTACAATAATATCAATGTTCGGTTCCACGTATGTTTGTGAACAACTGTTCTCTGCAATGAAATGTAACAAGACGCGCCTGAGAAACGCATTGTCTGATCGAAATTTGAACTGCACGCTGCGCCTAAAATGCACAAGAACAATTACTCAGAACATAGACGCAATTGTAAAGGGCAAAAAGTACGAGATAACCGAGAATCCCACACTTCAGTGACACCTTTTATTGTGTAACAGTTCACAAATTAATGCGAATGTAGAGGCATACACTAAGCTAATAAAATTATGTGGCATGTGTACATTCTCCTTTATTTGTTTCATTTGTCGCAGTAATAATTCGTGAGTGATATGCCTGCAGGTGGCCGCGGATTTACATTGACTGGCGGCAGCTGTTGTGTGCCCCACGTGACTTTCCCCACTCTCTGCTCTGGTCCGGTAGTGGGGGTAGCGTACTCGCGCTGCTCCGTGCTCGCGCCTTGCTGCTCACAGCTTGCTCCGCGAGCACGTATGTTGTGAAGCCCTGTGTTAGTCCTTACGAGGGACCTTAGGTTTTAAGGAGGGACTGCAGGTCAATTCCAATCACAGTGATGAGATCTTGATGGCAGATGCTGTATTTAGATGATGATTTAAGGTGAGGGTCACTCAACATCATGGTCATTGGCGCTCTGACAAAAAGTCAATATGCAAATCTCATGGGTGGGGACAAAAGCTGTCCCCACAAGCTGAGCAGTTTATAATGTATTAAAGGCTGCCTCCCTTTCCCACCAATTTACGGATGAGGCCTGATAGTTCACAAAATTTCACCAATCTTGCCACACTGGAATCAGTATCTGCGAGGATGGTGGGCAGATCTCCATCGAGACTGAGGGCTGCCCTAATATCAATAAGTAGGACACACATTGCCAAAATATGCTGAACTGGAAGTGACACACCACAAACTTTACAGAGTGGTTGATCCACCCGCTAGAGGAGGAAGCCACATGTTAAAGGGCTATGGCCGATGTGGAGTCTGGTAAGCAGAACCTTCTTCCAGTGATGAGGCTGAAATGAAGTCCACCATGCCTGTGTGGTCAATTTGAGCGATCACAGTTTGTTTTCTGTCACCTGCAACCATTCAGTCTCCCACTGACGCATGACACATCTGTCAGAAAATGAGATAATGGCATGTATTGGGATGGGACATTGATGGGCAGCACCATCACAACATGCTTCCTTGGTGGCTTTGTCGGCCATGACGTTTCCCTGTATCCTGATGTGCCCAGGTACCCAGCAAAACATACCTACTTGACACAATGCTGGAGCCGTTGTAAGGAGTCACGAATGTGGTGAATCAGCTGGTCTACTGGATACATTTGGTGAAGTGCTTGTAGTGCACTAAGTGAGTTGCAACAGACAAGAAACCTTGTGCAGTGATATCTGTGAATCCTCTCCAGTGACATCAGAATGCCATATGATTCCGCATCATAATTTGTAAATTGTTCCAGAAGATGCGTTTTAAAAACCCTATCAGGAAAAACAGCAGAACAACCGAGGACATACTTTTGCTGGGATCCATCTGTATAAACGATGATAAAACTGGTACGTACTTAAAATGAATGAAAACAAAGTTGTAAAAACATAACCTGAAGTACAAGTTTTCTTGTACTGTGTCACATTTAAAATCATTTTGGGCCTCTGAAGACACCAAGGTGGCAATGCATTCCATCCCTAGCTGTTTCTTTTTCTTTTTTTTTTTTATAGGGCGCACAACTACAATGGTCATTAGTGCCCAGACTAAGTTAGGAATGAGCCGCGAGACACAAGGTTAAAACAGCAACTAAAAGGGCCAGTACTATAAAAGACAAAGACAGGCAGAGGATTTACAAAAAATTTACAAAACAGCATAATCAAATGTCCTTAGACAGGTTTGCCAAGTTGATAAAACGAAGAACGCGAGCAGCTGCTCCTGGGTCATCCACTGAAATGGCATTCAGAGTACATGGCAGGCCAAGATCAAGATGCAGTGTATTAAAATCCGGACAGGACGTTAAAATGTGGTGGACCGTCAGCAATTGCCCACATGGGCAGAACGGCACCGGCGCAGCCGTCAGCAGATGGCGATGGCTGAACCGGCAGTGTCCAATTCGTAACCAGGCCAAAACGACCTCCTCCCACCGAGAAGGGCGTGAGGAAGACGTCCAAGCCGCAGGAAGAGGTTTCAAGGCCCGAAGCTTGTTGTCCGTAAGTGCAGCCCAATCGGCATGCGATAAAATGCGCCAACAAATGACCCTGCTACAATCTGATGAAGGGACACAATAAGAAGCTGTCCGAGGCTGGGGGACCGCAGCCTTGGCCGCGGCATCTGCAGCTTCGTTCCCAGGGATACCGACATGGCCAGGAACCCACATAAAGCTAACCGGAGAACCGTCGTCCACCAGCTGCTGAAGAGAGCGTTGGATCCGGTGCACGAAAGGGTGAACCGGATACGGATCACTGAGGCTCTGGATGGCGCTCAGGGAATCAGAGCAGATGACATAAGCAGAATGTCGGTGGCGGCAGATGTAAAGAACAGCCTGGTAGAGGGCAAAGAGCTCAGCTGTGAAGACCGAACAATGGCCATGGAGCCGGTATTTGAAACTTTGTGCCCCGACAATAAAAGAACACCCGACCCTGTCATTGGTCTTAGAGCCATCTGTATAAATGAAGGTCATATTAATGAACTTCAAACGAAGTTCGACAAAACGGGAGTGGTATACCGAACCGGGGGTAACCTCGTTTGGGAGCGAGCTGAGATCAAGGTCAATGCGAGCCTGAGCCTGGAGCCATGGTGGCGTGTGGCTCTCGCCCACTCTAAAAGTTGCAGGGAGTGAAAAATCAAGGTGTTGAAGGAGGTGACGAAAGCAAACTCCAGGGGGTAGCAGGGCAGAGACATACAACCCGTATTGACGGTCGAGAGAGTCGTCAAAAAAGGAACGATAAGACGGGTGGTCGGGCATTGACAGTAGCTGACAGGCATACCGACAAAGCAGTATATCGCACTGGTAGGTGAGTGGCAATTCACTGGCTTCAGCATGAAGACTCTCGACGGGACTAGTATAAAACACTCCGATCGCAAGACGTAAACCCCGATGTTGTATGGAGTTGAGGCGGCGTAAGATGGACGGCCGTGCAGAGGAGTATACGAAGCTCCCATAATCCAGCTTGGAGCGGACGACCGACCCATACAGGCGAAGTAGGACGGTTCGATCCGCTCCCCACGACATACCACTGAGAACACGGAGGACATTTAGAGAACGGGTACAACGGGGAGCCAAATATGACACATGTGGAAACCAGCTAAGTTTCCTGTCAAATGTAAGACCTAAAAATTTTGTTGTCTCCACGAATGGGAGAGCAACGGGACCGAGTCGTAAGGACTGTGGGAGAAACTCTTTGTAGCGCCAGAAGTTAATACAGACCGTCTTCTCGGCAGAAAAACGGAAGCCATTGGCGACACTCCAGGAGTAAAGACGGTCAAGAGAACGCTGAAGACAGCGCTCCAGGAAACATGTACGCTGCGCGCTGCAATAGATGGTAAAATCGTCCACGAAAAGGGAGCCTGATACATCAGCTGGGAGGCAATCCATTATTGGATTGATCGCTATGGCGAAGAGAGCAACGCTCAAAACTGAGCCCTGTGGCACCCCATTCTCCTGGCGAAAGGTGTCTGACAGGACAGAATCCACACATACCCTGAACTGTCGATCCATTAAAAATGCACGAATAAAAAGAGGGAGGCGACTGCGAAGGCCCCATGTATGCATGGTGCGGAGAATGCCTGCCCTCCAATAGGTGTCGTAAGCCTTCTCCAAATCAAAGAACACAGCCGTGGTCGGGCACTTCCACAAGAAGTTATTCATAATGAAGGTCGACATGGTAACCAGATGGTCAACAGCAGAGCGGCGCCTACGAAATCCACATTGTACATTGGTAAGTAGGTGTCGAGATTCGAGCAGCCAAACCAAACGAGAGTTAACCATTCGCTCCATCACCTTACAGACACAGCTGGTAAGTGAGATGGGTCGATAACTGAAAGGCAAGTGCTTGTCCTTCCCCGGCTTAGGAATCAGTACAACAATAGACTCGCGCCAGCATGCGGGAACATGTCCCTCAATCCAGATGCGATTGTAAGTACGAAGAAGGAAACCTTTACCCGCAGGAGAAAGGTTCTTCAGCATCTGAATGTGAATAGAATCAGGCCCTGGAGCAGAGGACCGTGACCGGGCCAGTGCATTTTCGAGTTCCGGCATGGTGAATGGGGCCTTATAACTTTCACGATTCAAGGAGCGGAAGTTAGGTGGCCTAGCCTCCTCTGCCTGTTTTTGGGGGAGGAAGGCAGGGTGGTAATGAGCGGAGCTCGAAACCTCTGCAAAAAGTGGCCGAAGGCATTGGAGACATCCTCGGGGGCCACAAGGACGTCATTCGCGACCGTCAAGCCAGAAACTGGTGAGTGGACCTTAGTGCCAGATAGCCGGCGCAGGCTACCTCAGACAACAGAAGAAGGAGTAAAACTGTTGAAGGTGCTTGTGAAAGCAGCCCAGCTGGCTCTCTTGCTTTCTTTAATAACACGACGACACTGCGCACGTAATCGTTTATAATTGATACAATTCGCTACTGTAGGGTGGCGTAAAGCACGTCGACGAGCACGTAAAGTGTCTCTACATGCTGCGGACCACCAGGGGACCGGTACGCGACATGGAGAAGTAGTAGTGTGAGGGATGGAATATTCAGCAGCAGTGAGAATGACTTCCGTGAGGTGTGCGACCTGACTATTGCAGCTTGTGAAGGTTTGATCCTGAAAGGTCGCCCTGGAAGAGAAGAGCCCCCAGTCTGCTTTGGAGATGTTCCAACTAGTTGAGCACAGAGAGGGGGTATGATGCAGGAGATGGATAACACACGGGAAGTGGTCGCTCGAATATGTATCAGAAAGTGCATACCACTCAAACCGCCGTGCAAGTTGGGTAGTACATATAGAGAGGTCTAAATGGGATTAGGTGTGAGTTGTGTCCGAAAGAAAAGTGGGGGTGCCAGTATTGAGGCAGACAAGATCGAGTTGGTTGAAAAGGTCTGCTAACAGGGAGCCCCTCGGGCAGGATGCTGGAGAGCCCCAAAGGGGATGGTGGGCATTGAAGTCTCTAGTTAACAAAAATGGTGCAGGTAGCGGAGCAATAATTTGCATCATGTCTGCCCTGGTAACAGCAGACGACAATGGGGTGTAAACAGTACAAATGGAAAATGTAAAGTGGGGAGAGTAATTCGGACGGCAACTGCCTGCAGGCTGGTGTGCAATGTGATGGGATCGTAGTAAATATCATCCCGGACCAGCAACATAACCCCTCCATGAGCCGGAATACCTGCCACAGAGGGTAGTTCAAAACGCACAGAGGTGTGCAATTTCATTGCATGGGCGTAGCTTTTTGATCGCATGGGCGTAGCCTCGTTTCCTGGAGGGCTACGACGAGTGGACGGTGCAAGCGGAGCAGCAACTTTAAGTCCTCTCGGTTGGAGCGAATGCTGCAAATATTCCAGTGAATAAGTGCCATAGTGAGAAGAAAAAGAAGATGCAAGAAGGGGTCACCTCGAAGGCCGCTGAGGGCCTGGCTTCGAGCGAGCACTGCCACCGCTATCAGTAGGCGGACAGTCATCGTACATTGGTTCTATAGGCTCATCGGCCATCTTGAGCACTGGCTTGCGGAGAAGGAGAACTGTGCTTCCTACGAGCCTTCTTGGAAGGTCGTTTAGTGGAAGTACTGGTCGATGGCTGGGAGCTCGAGGTACGTAGGAAGTCTGCACGGGACTGTTCCTTCTTGAAGGTCCATGCATCTGATTTCTGGGTCTTTGTCTTGGCAGAAGCTGATGAAGGTGCTTGTGTCTGAGGGGTGACGGGAGGAAGAGGAGACGTCGACCGGGCGATCTTAGCACTGACCAAATGGACGACCGTAGTGCTGAAGGTCAGATCGCATGTCTGCGTCGCCACCTCCCTGGTAGTCTGAGGAGAGGCGAGGACAGTACTGTATTTCCCCGCTGGGAGCAGCGTGGGCTTCCTACTAGCAAATAGCTTGCGAGCAGCTGAGGTGGACACTTTCTCTTTGACCCGAATTTCCTGTATACAGCGTTCTTCCCTGTAGATGGGACAGTCGCGGGAGGATGCTGCATGGTCACCCTGACAGTTCACACAATGAGGAGATGGAGGTGGGCAGTCACCCTCACAGGCATCCCTGCCACAAGTGACACATTTAGTCGCATTGGAACAAGACTGGCGAGTGTGATTAAAACGCTGACACTGGTAGCAGCGCGTAGGTGTCGGGACATAGGTGCGAACAGAAATAACCTCGTAGCCCGCTTTGATGTGCGACGGCAGCTGAACACTATCAAAGGTCAAGAAAAGTGTCCGGGTCGGTACAAGGTCATTGTTGACCTTTTTCATGACCCTATGGACAGCCGTCATGCCCTGCTCAGGGAAGAAAGACTGAATCTCCTCGTCAGTCAATCCGTCGAGTGATCTAATATATACCACACCACGAGACGAATTCAAAGTGTGGTGAGCCTCCACTCGGACAGGGAACGTGTACAGGAGTGTGGCCCGAAGCAGTTTTTGTGCCTGAAAGGCGCTCTCAGTTTCTAGTAACAAGGTACCGTTACGCAACCTGGTACAAGACTTGACAGATCCGGCTATGGCATCTACGCCCTTCTGGATAACGAAAGGGATGACAGAGGAAAAATCCTTTCTGTTCTCAGATCGAGAAACTACGAGGAACTGTGGGGCAGGCGGTAGTACTTTTGTCACTGGTGGCTGGTCAAGTTTCCGTTTTTGGGCAGAAGTCGAGAGAGAAGAAGAAGAGAAATCCATTGCGGAGGAATCCCCCATGATTGCCAGCGTCTCCGATGGCGCGCTCCTTCCTTGTGGGGACCCTCTCCGAGGGCACTCCTGCCTTAGGTGAATGTAAACACCTCAGGTCACACCTCCCGAGAAACGGACGGAGGGACCAATTGGCATGGTCGGATGGTGTCAGCTCAGGCAATCACCCCTCCCTGCGCCTGGCCTTTACCAGGGGGTACGTGCGTGCCTTACTTGTCTACCCAGGACGGGGAATTACGCGTTACCCCATCACCAGCTATGCATGCAAACACGTGGGTTGGCCTTCAGGCACGCACAGGGAGGAAGGAAGAAGAGGAAAAAGAAGGGAGAGAGGGAGAGAAAGGACAGACTGTCTCAAACGCCGAGGCGGAGACCAGAGAAGGCAAGGAGAAGGAGGCAAGGGAAAGAGTAAGTAAGACAGTGAGATTGAGAAGAACAAAGAAAGGAACCAACCAAAGGAAGGAAGAAACCAGAAGAAGTGAAAAACCAAAATGACCGCAATTATAGGTCGTGGAACCGTCCGTCTCCTGACGCAGGCGCTAACTACCCCCTTGAGGGGGAGGGACTCCTTTTAGTCGCCTCTTACGACAGGCAGGAATACCTCGGGCCTATTCTAATCCCTGGACCCGCAGGGGGAATTTTGATGTCTGATAGATGCAGAGCCTTGAGACAGTCAGTAGCACATATCCCAAATGGCCTGATAACATGGGGCTGACTCCTGAACAGCCATTCAAATGTAGGTTGGACCACTGCACTAAATGCCAATGACTGAGGTAACACTGAGATTTTCAGTGCCTGTCGAGCCAAAAGTATATGTCGCTGAATCCAGAGTGGTGGTTCACTAGCCTCCCACACAGACTCTGAACTGGGCTGGTCCAAAAGATTCTAGTCAATATTCAAATGCCCTCATGGTGGACAGCGTCTAACATCTTGAGGTAGGAAGTACAGGCTGATCCGTAGACCACCTGCCATACTCTAAATGTGATTGAACAAATGTCCTATAAAACTGCAGGAGGCGGGACCTGTCAGCTCCGCATGTTTTTCCACCAAGCCATTTCAAAATATTCAGCAACTGGAAGCCTTTTATTCATAGGTTGTTCAGGTGTGAAAACAAAGTTAATTTCAAGTCAAATTATAAACCCAAGAAGAGCATAGTTTCTTGAAAACATAAAAATTGTCACCCATTGTCAGCACTGGTTGATTAAAACTTCAACGAGCATGGTTAAAACTGACACATGTAGCCTTCTCTGGTGAGAACTGAAACCAGCGGTCCTGGCCCAGGTTTCCGAACTCCTAATGGTAAGCCGTTGTTGTCTCGTCATCATCATAATATCAGAGGAAGAGTAGAAGATTGCAAAGTCACCCACAAACAAATAGCATACAACAGGGCCCCTGACTGCGGAGGAAATCCTACTGATAGCGATGGCAAACAATGTGACACTGAGGACACTGCCTTGGGGAACCCCATTCTCTTGAACATAACAGTCAGACAAGCCATCACTGACATGAATCGCTAAATCAGAAACACCAGACCTCGAGAAAGAATTGGATAAGAAGTGCCAGGCATCCACATAGTCCCCATTCATGAAGTGGGTGAACGATGTTGTACCTCCAAGTAGTGTGATATGCTTTTCCGAGGTCAAAAAACACACAAACCAAATGGTTTCGGCATAAGAAGGACTCCAGTTTCGCTGTCTCCAGTAGAATTAAGTTGTCAAAGGTGGAATGGCAGTGCCTGAAACTGCACTGGGAGCGGAACAGGTGACCTAGGGATTCCAGCAACCAGACGAAGTGGCAGTTGACCATGCATTCAAGAGCCTTACCTATAAAATTGGAGAGGGCTACACTCCAGTAACTGTTAGGGGCACAATGATATTTGCCTGGTTTCCAGACTGGAATTAATATTGCCTCCTTCAAAGTTGTGGGGTACTGTCCATCAAACCAGATCTGATTGCAAGAGAGGACATGTCTTTTCAGTTCAGGGCAGATGGCGAAGCATGGCATAATGGATCTCATCAGGTCCTGGAGCAGTGTCTCTGGCTGCAGACAAAGCAGAGTCCAGTTTCCACAATGAGAATGGAAGGTTGTAGTCTTTCTTATTATGCAAGAAGAAATCGAGCTTCCTCAACTCCGCAGTCCTACTGAACATCTGAAAAGCAGGACATTGTTTGGATGACATAGTTGAAGTAAAAAAGTGTTTAGCTAAAATGTGAGCCATGTCTTCTGGCATGTCCACCACACCCCATTACTTGTAAAGGCCATACGAGGATGTGTACTGCCCTTGCCTGAAATCCGCCTTTTTGAATCCCAAACTTGCGCGGTGGAAGTCTGATTAATGGAAGTCGTGAATTCCTTCCAGAAAGCCCTCTTCCATTCCGTTATCACTCGCCTCGCATGTGCTCTCGCAGATCTGAAGGCATGAAGGTTTCCTGTAGTCTGATGGTGTCTGAAGTTCCACAGAGCTGTTTGACTGGCCCCGATGGCCAATCGACAGTCGTCATTCCACAAAGGTACACGCCGTTGTCTGAGGTGGTTACTAACTGGGGAATGGACTCTGCGGCAGCCCACTGGATCTCACAAGTGATATGGGCCACCTTCTCCTGTGCATAATTCTTTTGTTCAAAAATAGCCTTTGTATCATCCATCTTCATGGTCTCCTGTCAGCCACCATCCTATTCGGCAGAATGATTCAACTGGGAAGTGATCTGTAGCCACTTCCCACTGAACTGAGTCTGCAATAGCTGGGGAACAAAAACAAAGACCAGTTACTGAGAAAGACCCTGCAGCTGAGGAAAAGTGTGTCACCTGACCCGCATTCAGAAGGCAGATATTCTTAGACTGGACAAGTCGCGCGATCATTCAATCCCTGAAGCAAGTGGTAGCCAAGCCCCACAGCACACTGTGTGGACTAAGTCCCCCACAAGGAGGAATGGACGTGGGAGTGCCCGGAGGAGTTCCGTCATTGTGCCTTCATCTGAAGCATCATTAGGTGGAAGATACAAATAACATACTGTGCTAGAACTTTCGTGGCAACCAATACGGTCATGGTAAGAGAGACAGAAGAGGACTGGCATTTGTCATTAATGAAAACAGCCACTCCATCTTTAGCCCTGCCTCCAGTAATGTAGTCCTTCCTGTAGGGGTGGCAACCACGTAACGCAGGTGTGTCGGTGACTAAGGTGAGTTTCTTGTAAGCAAATGCAGGACAGTTTCTCTTGGACCATGAGTTGTAATTCTTCTAAATGTGAGAGATATCCACTACAATTCCACTGCACGACAGAAGTCCCTGCAGATGCCACTGTTTAGCAAAGGTTGTTCTTTTCTTTCTCCCTCGGAGGCAGTATTTACCAGGGAGGTCAGCGGGAATGTTAGCCGGTTCCTCCAATTGGAAGTCCATTTCTTCCAGAGTACGTGCCCCATCAGAGAGGAAGAGAGCTCGCCGATCTGAAGGTTTAACTATCACTTTCTTCGACTTGGAAGTACTTTTCAAAAGACGTTTTCTTTACTTATGGGAGGAGGTGGTTGCTTGGGTTGAAGGGATGGTTTAGTAGGCTTCTGATGGTGGGCAGTGGTATGGGGCTTAGGTGGTAAGTCCATTGCCGATAGCTTCCGAATGACTTCTGTTTCAAGTGTAGCATTTCCCCACAAGTACACCAACAAGTGCATGTGCTCGTACTTGAATCTGTGAACTGAGTTTATGTTGAAGCATCACACTTGGCGATTGGTGTCTTAAGGACTTATGCAAAGGAAATAGTTTACACGTTTCAGAGGAAGAGTACAAAAATAGCCCGATTCGTGAGCTTAGCCTCCACAATTGCCACACGTAGTCCTCCCATTACATTCCATAGTGGTATGGCCAAATCTTTGACATCTGAAGCATCCCATTTGGTTAGGAACAAACGGGCAAACCTTATGACAGATATAGCCTGCAAGGATATGTTCAGGTAATTCTTACTAAATATTAGAATAAATGTTGCAGAGTTTTCCAATTTGCCATTGACTATCCTCACATAGTTCTGCACTTCCGTGATGCCCATATTTTTTCCGTTCTTCACGTAACTCTGCGGGGTCCACCTCCGTCATATTGGAGCAGGTAACCATGCCCCTACTGAAGTTAAGGGTGTTATGCAACTCAGCCTCGACTGGTTAGTCACCTAATGCCTTACATCCCAAAAGCTTAGATACTTGGTTTGAATTAGCAATTCCAACTTGAAGTGTTCCACTACGTAGTCCTTTGACACTTTTTAAAGACCCAGCAATACCTTCCAATGCCTTGTGAATACAGAAAGTGGAGACCTTCTGAAAGGTTCCCCCTGTTTGTTTGATTACAATGATAATGTTATGGCACACTAATGCCCTGTTACTATGAGTCTGAGACTTCTTTTCGGGAGGACTGACCAACCGAGCTCTCTTTGATGAGTGGGTGTAGGTACTACCCGATGGTACACCTGTCACAACAGCAGTAGTAGTAGTAGTAGTAGTAGTAGTAGTAGTAGTATTAGTAGTAGTTTGATGAGACCGTTCTTTAGGGATCCCACGAGATGCTAGGGAAACAGCCGTCCACCCAGGCAGAGCCCTGCATGCCTGAGCAAGCCTTATACAACTTGGGGGGCAGCAGGAGCCCCAGAGGTTGCTCACTATACACTGTTTTACATAAACGGCCATCCATCTCATCAGCACATGGTGAACTTTGAGGTGAAAGGGTTTTTATACATATGTGTGTACTTCCTCACAGTCTAGGCAGTGAGGCCAAGGCCCCCATTCCCTGAAACACACAACATTCCACTTCTGCACCTCACAGTGGTCACTGAAGCATGCACGGAGCTTACAGTAACAGCAGACTGGTGGCGCTTACCAGTCCCCAGCTTAGGAACCTGGAGTCGCCAAGCCCGTACCCAACAACCAAATGCTGAGGCCCTGGGTGCACTGTTTGTAGAGGAATCAGACAGCTGGCGTAGAACTTGTCTTACGTACTCCTGTCAGTAAGTACCACAGTGGTACAACCCTTGCCCGCTGGAAGGATGATGATGGAGTCCTTAGCTTTTGGGGAGAGAAGAGCCTGAAGTTCTAGAGAGGACACGTTACGGTCATGTTGTAGAGACCTGAGGAAGGGTTGTGAAGCAATGCTGGACGTGAGGAATTCTCGTAAGGCTTGCAAGGGATGATTTCGAGGTAGTGGTGTGTGGATCAAGTGCTGCAAACACTGTTTGGCCTTTTACATTAGCATGGCTACCACTAAATTATTAGTTAGGACAAATGGACACAGGCAGAGGGTGTATACTGACAACACACAATATCCTGTTGCAGAGCATGTTCTACAACATGATAGTCATGACCTTGGTGCCTGTTTCAAGACGTGCCATCTGGATTCTTGCCCCAGACACTAGTTCCTCAGTTCTCTGTAGATGGGAACTGACACTACAACATGTCCTTGATTTTCACCACCCATCTGGGCCTTATATACGTTAATTTCTTCGATCTCAGCATGTCTTCACAGTAACTATTCCTTTCTTCATTCCCTTTTAGTTTTCTAAATCTTTCATTCTCTGACCTGTCTATTTTTCGCTGCCCACCTCCCACGTCACATACAATGCACTTAGCTTTCTGTTCTTATCATCTTTTTGCACGATGTTTTAGCAGTAATCCTTGTCTTGCTTATTACCCTATCTTCCACCTTTAAGCTCTTGGATTTTAAAATCTTGTCCAGTGCAGTCCCCAACAATCAGTCTTTCCTTCTCCTCCTGTCCAGTAAGCCTCCCGTCTGGGCAACTTTTCCAAACCCTACCCCTTTTTCTAAACCTCAACAGTCCTTTTCCTCAACCCCTCTTCCTTCCCCTTCAACCCTTCTGCCAGAAGAAGGAATCACTGGTTCCAAAAGCTCGCAAACTGTAATACCTTTCTACATGTGTGTTCTGCTGCTGCTGCTTGACGAGTAGATTTTTTAAATGTATCCAGTTACCTATATTTGGAAACAGTTCCGAGAGGAAATAGAAGTGAATAAACCCCAAAAATAAAATATTATATGAACTAGATTTCAGCTAAATGAAGACACCACCAGTTACATACAAGAAACTCACTGTTAAATTTAACACACACGTGCATCTGTTTTGTAGTGCTGCTACACGGCTTGTGCCACCTGCTCAAGCAAACCCTGTCACTGGCTGGCTTCTTGCAGTTGCTAGGCAGTAAATGATGCTACTTAGCTGTTATTATCAATTACTCATCTACCTGACTACACTAAGATAGGAGTTTTGCTCGTCAGGGCAAAACAAGTTGGACACACTACACCACCTACCATTTCCCTCAACTTTTGCTAATGCCAACACCACTTTTCTAAATCTGTCTGGGATTGGATCATTCCAAAACTTTTACTGTCATCACGGAGAGTCTACAGTAAAGGAAGAATGACATGAGGAATGGAAGAATGATTCAAATCTTTAGATATGTTGAATTTTAGGAGAGTTTTGCTATCCTGAGTGAAAGTGAAGAAGAATTACATGATCTGCTGAATAGAATGAACAGTCTAACGAGTACACAGTATGGAGTGAGAGTAAATCGAAGAAAGACGAAGGTAATGAGAAGTAGCAGAAATGAGAACAGTGAGAAACTTAACATCAGGATTGATGGTCATGATGTAGATGAAGTTAAGAAATTCTGCTACCTACGCAGTAAAATTACTAATGAAGGACAGAGCAAGGGGGACAACAAAAGCAGACTAGCTATGGCAAAAAAGGTGGTGGTGATGTTTGGTTTGTGGTGCACTCAACTGCGCAGTTATCAGCGCCCGTACAAATTCCCAACCTTTGCTCAGTCCAAACTCAACATGTTCATGAATGATGATAAAATGATGAGGACACACAAACATCCAGTCATCTCGAGACAGGTGAAAATCCCTGACCCCGCTGGGAATCGAACGTGGGACCCCAGGCTTGGGAAGCAAGAACGCGACCGCGAGCTGCGGACTGGCAAACAAGGCATTCCTGGTCAAGAGAAGTCTACTAATATTAAATATTGGCCTTAATTTGAGGAAGAAACTTCTGAGAATGTATGTCTGGACTACAGCATTGTATGGTAGTGCAACATCGACTGTGGGAAAACCAGAACAGAAGAGACTAAGCATTTGAGATGATGTGCTACAGGCGAATGTTGAAAATTAGGTGGACTGATAAGGTAAGGAATGAGGAGGTTCTACGCAGAATCGGAGAGGAAAGGAATATGGGGAAAACATTGATAAGGAGAAGGGACAACATGATAGGACACCTGTTAAGATATGAGGGAATGACTTCCATGGTACTAGAGGGAGCTGTAGAGGGCAAAAACTGTAGAGGAAGAGAGATATTGGAATTCATCCAGCAAATAATTGAGGACATAGGTTGCAAGTGCTACTCTGAGATGAAGAGGTTAGCACAGGAGAGGAATTCGTGGCGAGCTGCATCAAACCAGTCAGAAGACTGATGGGGGAAAAAACAAGGAGAGTAAGAAGTGGCATCCCTCAGGGACAGAACTGGAGTGACATAACGTCCTCTTCCCCTTGCCTAATGCTAAAACTTGGGTCATTCCACCTCAAAGGGACCAGGAGTCCCCACTATACCATCTCCAAATCTAATGAAATTTGGTGTGAAGGTTGTATATGGTCTTGGATGGTTGTGTATCAAATTTCAGTCCAGTATCTTCGGTGGTTGAATTTTTAGGGCCTTTTAAAGAGAGGCTACTCATCTTCGCACCATATATGAAAGTGCAAATGTACCAAGTTTGCTCGGCTTTTTCAGAAGTTCTAGAAAAATTTGGTCATTTGCTTTAATATACATAGACACCTTTTTATGCTGAATCACACCATGGCAAAAATTAGGGATTTAGCCATATCTAAATATAGATACAAGACTCTAAAGTGGCTGAAAAATTTGTCGGACTATTCTGAGTGCCAAAGTTTGACCGGCCACTGGTACTTTTCATATGAACCAATCGCATCAAAACTTCATAGAGTTATTCCTACCCATGATGCCTATATAAGGATCAAATTTAATCAACATTGGATGCCTATATGAAAAGATATGCATCTGCAAAGTTGGCCAAAATTTTCTACGTGCAAATTTTAGGGTGTTCTTGGAGGGCGGAGGGGGGTGCAATATCTCAACTGTGTCTTGTACAATCCTTTTTTCTTGCCACAGCTGGAAAAAGCATGCTTTAAGCTTTCAAAACTGTATAGTTTAATTTCTGGATCTTTCATATTGACGGGTAAGAATATGTTTCGAAAGTTATTATTTTAGCACTTTGACAAGATGGAAAAGCGAAATATTTTGCTCATTAAGTCCCATAATTAATTTTTTACTCCAGCAGATAAATCAGTTTCAAACATTAATTTAACACATACCATAAAACAAATATAACACACAATACAGCAAATTTGGGAAACAAAAATACTAAAGAGTCAGTTCCATTTTTGATTTAACAGTTCTACAATTTTGTCAAGGGCAGATTGTGGATTACTGTATTATCTCCCTAATGATGATGATCATGGTGCTTCTAAAATCATGAAAATATGTTGCTCAGGAATCCAGTAGGTGTCTTTAGAGGAGTTGGAAAGTGGAGGGAACGGGCAGAACCTTGTGGGTGCATCAAGCTTGTTCATGTGAAACTTCACACACACTTCCAACCCACCAAAATTAGTCATACATACATGCAATATATTGTCCTTGTGGTAAACTTGCAACTGAGATTGCTGAAATTTCTTCAACTACTTCAAAGGCACGAACTTGAATGCTGTAGCATCACTGGAAACTCTGCTTGGTCTGTGCTGATTACAATTAATTTAGCACGGGCTGCTAGTCTTTTTTACTGTTCCTACAATGCCATCACAAGGCAATTTACCATGGCTTGTTCCAAAAAAAATTCCATTCGGCTGTAATGCCAAAACCATTTTCGTGCAAACATAAATTGATGAAATTATTATACTGAGCAGCTGAACTATCACTAAAGTAATAAATGTTCTTAACGTTTTCAATCTTTGTCTTTAAATGTGCTATTAACTTTATCTGAAAGGTATGAACAGCAATGGTATCATGATGGAGACAGTTTCTGATCGTACAAATGCTAATACTCTGACACTCTTTGACACCAAAATAGACTACAAAGGATGTAACGTAGCCTGACTATTCTCTCAATTAAATCCTTGCACAGTGTCTTGAACAACAAATGAATAATTCTCAGCAAACTACATCAATATAATTAATTTTCTGTAAGATTTCTTTTTAGCTACTCAAGGTATAAACTTCGGTGCTTCGACACAAGTGATGGTGTCTTAAACCGGTAATTTTCAAAATCAGTGCCTCCATGAAATCTTCAACAGTTCTCGGACATTTCACTGTCAGTGTGGACCATTGCTTGTATTCCATTGTTTCTTCAGAATCATCGTCTTTAGAAGCGTCTTCAAGAAAAGCCTCTAGTTGCATTTTTCCTGGTCATTCCTCACAACATTGCAGCATACGATCTTTTGAGTCCAAACTGCATGCAGTTTTTTCATATAATTCTTGTAGCCATCTTGGATGGATGTTGCTGACGCCAACATTTATTTGACATTTTGATGAATTGCACACACACATATTGAGTGTGACCCAGAAAAACAAACTACAGTACACCATTTCGGCCTGAGCTCACAAAATTTAGAGAATCTCAGTTGATTTCCATATTGCTTACAATAAGCAATGGACATTTCTTTCAGGTTATAAAGGAGCAGGCAATTCTGTGAATCTTTCCCCCATTTATTCTTACTGCAACACAATCATTTTTGCAAGGACATAAATGAGAAAACTCATCTTTAGAAAGGTGAGGACATTTTGTTTTACTTCAACATTGAGTTTTTTTTTTCCCTTTACAGTTTGTAGATGTTGCAAATATCCAATCTTCCATCTTTAGTTTCCTAGCCTTCTTCACCATTTTAGTTGAAACAGCAAATTCTTCAGACTTTTCTTCGATAGTTGAGCTATTTGGGGCTAGGGTCAAAATCTGAACTTCACTGTAATTGCCTTAAGTCTGACGCTTAATCTTAAGTTCTTTAATTAAGATGTCCATGTCTATACATTTTTGGCACTCTTCCATTTGCATTTGAGCAATATCTACTTGGCTCACGACAGCAGTCGTGGCAATTACCTCAGTAATGGTGCCTTGGGCTTTCTGAACTTTGCGCTTCATGTATCCCATTGAATCCCCTTTGATGATCCCTTGAAGCTATAATGGCCACTCTCCAACTGATGATAATGAAGTATTCGCAGTAAAGCAAGAATCAAAATCATCCTTGTCTTCAGTGGGTGGTGATTCTTGCTTATCCTGGTGGGATTATTCTTTTTGGGTCACTTCATGTCTACATTTGGTACAAATTTTCCAACCAGGTTTGAAAACTTCATTAGTCAGTAACTTCAACTTGTCAGACATTGCAATTGTTACTGATGTTAAAGCCTTCTTCACTACAAACAGGCTGCAACAAGTCTTCTGCAGGAACTGAAATTTTGTCATCAACAAGGCATTATTATGTTACGGACAAATTTGGGCACCTTCAGTAAAATCAAACCCAGACCCACATCATAGAAGCTCCTTGTCCACTGGTAACATTTCCCTCAACTGATTGTGTTTGACTTTTCCCATAATAGAAAGGTGTTGACTTATGACAATCAACTCTGTCTGATCCACCAAAGTAGCAGGGTGCAAGGTCTCTTGGTTCATTTTACACAATAGTCTATTAACTCATAACAAGCAATTTTGAAAGCTCATGAATATCCTGGTTTGAAGCATAGCAGATTCGGGATTGTTTGTATATATAACACACAAATTAGCGTATTAAAACATACTGCTTTAGTGCTTACCTTCAGCTACAACAGTGAGTATTGATTATTCAAACACTCAGTACTCAACATGAAGATTTTACAATGTCAACACCAAAGATTACACCGCACAGAAGACTGAGATTATGAAAACACAATATTTAAAGCAAAAACTGAAAGTGGTTATTCAGAAATGTACCAGCACTGTGATGATAGAGCCTTAAAAAAACTATTGCTGGTTTATAATGCCGATGGAACTGAGTGACAATGCATATATGCATCACCATGCATTGTAGGGTTAAAACATTCTAAAGCAACATAATATTCCATTATGATCATCTAGATTTTATAATCTTACGAACATATTCTGAAGTTTTATTATATTTATATCCTACACTTTACATTCAAGTGGCTATGTCAGAAACTGAACTGTCTGATCATTTGGCTAGAGGAGTGATAACTCGCCCCACTTTCGCTGTGACCAACCCAGGTGCAGATCTATGGGTGCAAATAAGACCTCTGCTGACTTGGAGAGCAAACTCTGCAGTATCAAGAAGACTACCGCTGCATGGAGGTCCTCCTCCGGGTCGACAGAAGCGTCCGATCCAACGCGTCGGCTTTGACCCGTGACGTAAGGGTGTTGTCGTGTGTGACGTCATGACGGCGCAGAGTTTGGTTTGAGTGTGGCTGTCTCCAGTTCTGTTTTATCTTATTTTATTTACTTTTCTGATCTGTTCGTTCTATCTTGTGAGATTTTTTTAAAATTTAAAAACACTTATTACTTATTTTAATTATCTGTTTCCTCTAATTTCTGTTTTAGTTTATTATATTTATCTTTCTGATCTGTTCGTTCTATCCCGTGAGATTTTTTTTAAAAAAAGACAAAAAACACTAATCAGCTACTGAAGCATCTTTATCTTCTATGGGTTGCAGGGGTTACGACCCCTGGGGAGGTGGGTGGGTATTCATGCATGGCTGTCTTCACTTACACGTTGTAGCTACACAAGGCGTCTAAATTTGTTTATATTTAGTTTGCCCCCCACCCAAAACACCCCATTTCCCGCACTTGTCCCGTTAGTGTCACTAGGCTTCTTGTGGAAAGTGTGTGTGTTTGTTTTTGTTTCCGCCATATTTGTGACGTCATGGGTCAAAGCAGACGGGTGGGATCGAACGCTTCCGTATTTCCCCTCCTCCTATTCTTCCTGGAAGGAATCCATGGTGTAAAACACTTCTTAATAGCATAGTTACATTCCCTAAACCTCAGACAAATCTTATACTATTAAAAGACAGTACAATTACAATTTTTTGTTACTTAACAGCTTCAAATTGTATTAAATTTTTGTATTTATCAATAATCTATTTTTCCTACTTTTGATATGTATTCTTATTCATCAATATGAAAGATCCAGAAATTAAACTATGTAACTTTGAAAGCTTAAAGCGTGTTCTTTCCAGCCGTGGAAAAAAAAAAAAGATATTGTGCCCCAAAAATTGCAAGAAGAAAATTTTGGCCAACTTTGCAGATGCATATCTTTTCATCTAGGCAACCAATGTTAATCAAATTTGATCCACATATAGACATCGTAGGGAACAAGAAATATTTTTATATTAAGTATACATTTAAATATAAGGATTGTTTTTCCTGAAAGTATTTTTTTGGTGAGTAGGCTTGTATGGAAGAGCGACAATGACAAACAGCGCAAACAAGAAGAGAGTAGATGCTTTTGAAATACGGTGCAACATACGAATGTTTAAGATTAGATGGGTAGAGCAGACAACTAACGAGGATGTACTGAATATAACTGGGGATGGGGGGGGGGGGGGGGGGAAACCAGAATCGAGGCACACTATAAGGCATCAAAATCGAGGGCACACTATAAGGCATCAAGTAACGTTCAACTAACATCTGAGAGCACTAAGAAAGTGCAAATTGAGTAGGTTGCAGACGTGATACAGATTCAGCAAAATAGACTAGCGCAGAGTGCTTCATCAAATCAGTCTTGAGATTGGACAAAACACGACACTACCATGTTTCTTTGTGGAGATACAAAAAATTACTTCCTGCGGTAATTTTACAAATCTGGTAGTTTTACACTGGTAATATTCATTAAATTTACTGGCTGTCTTGAGAAGGTTGAAGATTTTAATGTGCCTGCAATTTAGCTGCTGCACTTTGAAGCCCAGGCTTCAACCACCTTCTGAACTGGTCTTAAGAATCAAAGATTGTGCTTATTGTTAGTGTTCCTTAAATTGCCATAATGCTCTTGTTGAACCCAGATTGTCAGCATTTTCCTTTCACTACACAGTAGAAGACATTCCCTACTCCCTGAAATCTACATTGTGATGATGACTGAACAGTAATGTAGCTGAAGGTCCAATTGATAATATTTGCTACACATTAAATTTTTATAGGCCTACACTCTTCTAAATATGTAACAAGGTAAATCAAGAAATGGTGAATCAAATAACAAGAGAAATTTCTGATTAGAATTTTTAAGTGTAATATTTACTGATACAGATTCTAAACTTCAATTATGAAAAATACGAATGGCGGGAATGCCACGCGAAATAACAACCACTGAAAAAACAGCTGTAGGAATGAAAAGCTTTCATCAGAAACACCTATACCATAAGTCGCCCTTTAGATAACTCTGTCTCCAACAAATTCTATCACTTTGAATTTATTTTCCTATTGTAAACTAGAGCAATCTTTGTTCCGCTACTACTTAATGTTTGGCTTTTGCGACCAATTCAAAGTGTGGACTCGCTAATCCAGCACACTTAGTTGGTTGGAAATTGATATCCTCCCTCAAAAATAGTTCACCACATTATTGGAAATTATCTTGAACACTTAGGGGAAAACTCACTGCCCAAGTGCAGTCCAGGATATTTGTGAAAACCCAGCACTGCTCAGTACTAGCCCTCTGTAGTTGTCACTAACACAGAATGTAATATTTCTGTCTGTAGGTAACCGACTCAAAGCTACATAGTGGAAGAAATCCTCACAACCAGATTTGATCAGTATGGAAAAGAGAAGTTGTTCCTAACGGCCAACCTGCATTACAATGCCAAATACACTGAAGTAAGTCGTGGAATGAGTTATGTCACAAGTCACGATGGTAAAAATTAAAAACTTGTCGAATGCCGTACCTTACTATCTAGGTAGCAATCGTAAGGTGTGACGGAAACAAACAGGGTTGTGTCAACAGCTGACTTAAGTATTCACTGAGAAAACAGCAATTAAATATGTTTCACCGCAACAATATGAGCTTATGTCTCATCTTATCACACTACAACAGCAAATGCTCAAAGCTTTACATAAATAAAGCAGCAGCCAGACATCTGGAGGTATAAAACACTGTCAATATAGTGATACTGATTTAAGTTCTTATGTGTCAAAATAATTACAACTGTGAGCCATCTGCTTACTCCAAGAAATGGCAAAGTGTAAGGAAACAACTCTTGAGTGCTGTGATCAACACACGTCAACAATTTATTCTCTGAAGTGTAGTATAATGTCGCATAGCTAGTGTGTTTATTTATTTTTATTTATCTGTCTCAGTTGTTGCCTAAGCGTCATTTGGGTGCATTGTTTACGATACGCAATTTTCTTCTTGTGGGTTGTTGCTTAAATAAAGTTATTTACTACAAGCAACTAGAGTAGTAACAAAACGATTAAGCATCACCTCTACGTTCTCACCTTTTTTTCAACAATAGGTGCTTAACTCACTTTCAATAACAACGTTAAGTTTGAAAAGGCACATAGAATATAACAAACCTACTACAGTTGTTACAGCAATACTTACGATTTCGATATCCTTGAATCCTGTAAGAACAATGTTTTTAAGGATTTCTGAGCCTATTCCACCTGCCCCAACAACTAAAACCTTCGCTGTTTTTAATGCAGAACTTAACTCTACATCAAACACACCGCTAGTAAATGCCGCCATGACCGCACGTTAGGTACAAGCCAAACACTTTTAATCAAAGATATCTAAAGTGAAGTATTGTGAACAGGAGATCGTGTGAGGGTCGATTTCCACTGATCCTGGGAAAGTCCCGTGAAATCGAGACGTAATATAACCGTTATGTCATTAGATTAGATTTACTTTCATTCCAATTGATCCGTAGTGAGGATGTCCTCCAGGATGTAGAACATGTCAGAAAAACAACAATACAAGACAAATATTTACAACTCAAACAAATAAGTTAATGTACCATTCCACAGGTCCCAAGTGGTATGATTGTCATTTTTAATGAACACTATGTGAAAGAATCATTTTACAAATACTAATGCACTGAATTTATAATAAAAAAGTTTTTTAGTAATTTATAAGGTAATAAACATATTTCGAGAATCTACTAAATTGTGAACCACCCAAAGATAAAATGAGTTTTGAAAACCACCGAAATACTAATACCGAGTCAAAACCTCCAGACGCTGAAGAAATAAAACACATAATACACAGTCTAAAAAACAATAAAGCCCCAGGTGAAGACTCCATAGTACCAGAAATCCTAAAAATAATGGATACCAACCTCCCACAAGTTTTGGAACATATGTTTAAGAAGATCTGGGACGAAGAAAGAATTCCTGAAGACTGGCAGTGTGCCCTGATACACCCACTACACAAAAAGGGGGATAAGATGAATGTTAATAATTATAGAGGGATCTCGCTACTACCAGTAGGATACAAAATTTTGTCAAGGAAATTACTTCAAATCGTGGAGCCAGTTCTGGATAAAAAAATAGGTGAATATCAAGCAGGTTTTAGACAAGGTAGATCCTGTGTTGAACAAATATTTAACCTGAAAACACTAATTCGTTACAGAATCTCAAGAGGCCAGAGATTTGCAATAGTATTTGTAGATTTCAAAAAAGCATACGACTCGGTAGATAGAGAAACATTACTGAAAGTATTGGAAGAATTTGGGGTCGATACGAAAACAATTCAAATTATCAAACAGACGCTAACAAACAGTAAGGCCAAAGTTAAATTTATGGGTGAAATTTCAAGGAAGTTCGAAATTAAAACAGGTGTTAGACAAGGTGATGGTTTATCCCCAATCCTCTTCAACTGCGTACTGGAAAAGATATTGAGAATATGGAAAGAAGAACTCAAAGGCACCAAGAATGACATCAGAATTGGAACAAAAAAAGAAAAAATAGAAGTGGACTGTTTAGCTTTTGCAGACGATCTGGCAATAATTACAGAAAACGAAGAAATAGCTCAGAACTACCTGGAGAAACTACAAGGAGTTTCGGCCAGAGCTGGACTGCAGATTTCATTTGAAAAAACCGTGTATATGTCTAATCATAGAAATAACAAGAAAAATCTTATTACTAAATACGGCAATATTAAGAGAGTAGAAAAATTTAAGTATTTAGGTGAAATAATTCAAGTGAATGGTTTAGACAAGAGTGCAAACCAGGCGAGAGCAAGGAAAATGGAATTTGCTTTTCAAAAAACCAAAGACATATATAACAAAAAAAAACATTTCGATTCAAGCTAAATTAAGACATTATAAAACTGTCATTAGACCAGAATGCCTGTATGCATCGGAGTGCCTAACTCTTAACAAAAAGGGGGAAATAGAAAACATGGAAAAGAAAGAAAGGAAAATTTTGAGAAAAATATTAGGACCGAGAAAGATTGGAGAAGAGTACAAGCTAAAGAGTAATAAGGAAATATACAAAACTATTGAGAAAGTGAGTGAGGCAATGCGTAAACGCAGACTAACGTTTTATGGTCACCTGTCGAGGATGGATGGAAACAGACTAACAAGAAAAGTGTTTGAACATAGTAACAGGAACAAAAAAACCAACAATAAATGGATACAGATGGTGAAAAAGGATTTGGCCGATTTTAATGTCACCCGTGAGTCAATCAGGGACAGGGAAAAGTTTAGACAAATAGTGAACGAAATTAAGTGTTTTCCAGAAGAAACGAAACTAAAGAATAATAACAGGAAATGGTCGGAAGAGCGGAGGAGGAACCACTCGAAAATGATGAGGAAATATTGGGAAGAGAGAAAAAAAGATCAAAAAGCCGGGCAAGTGAATTGTTGAACGTGGTCCAAAGATGGCCGAAATCGAAAGAAGAAGAAACATGTAATACAACTACTGTAATACTTATTTACAATGAACACATTACTGCACTGAAATGGTGCAGAAGTTAGATTGTACTTACACACACACACACACACACACACACACACACACACACACACACTTATTTACAATGAACACATTACTGTACTGAAATTGTGCAGAAGTGATATATATATATATATATATATATATATATATATATATATATATATATATATATACAAATCAGTTGGTTCTACTGAGAAATTCATCAATGGAGTAGAAGGAGATGGCCAGCAATAAATCATTTAGATTTCTCTTAAACTGAATTTCATTGGTTGTTAAGCTTTTTATGGCAGCTGGCAAGTTATTGAAAATATGTGTTCCTGAATAATGCACACCTTTTCGTACAAGACTAAGTCACTTTAAATCCTTGTGAAGATTATTCTTATTTCTAACATTGATTCCATGAATTGAGCTGTTGGTTTGAAAAAGTGATATATGTTTAATGACAAATTTCATTAAAGATTAAATATATTGGGAGGCACTAGTTAGTATCCCTAGTTCCCTAAACAGGCTTCTGCGAGATGTTCTTGAGTTCACAGATTAGATTAGATTAATACTTGTTCCATAGATCACGAATACAACACTTCTTAATGATGTGGAACGTGTCAGGTTAATAAAAGATGCCTGTACAAGATATTACATTACACAAAATAATGCATGACACTAATGTTTAAGTTTTTTTCTTTTTTTTCTCCTTAATTTATATCTAAAAATTCAGCCAATGAGTAGAAGACTTTTGTGGCAGCATAATTTATCCCTTTCTGTGCCAAAGTCAGATTTCACCCTGCATAGTGAAGATCATCCTTTCTCCTGGTGTTATAGGTATGCACACTGCTATTACTTTTGAACTGGGTTGGATTATTAAGAACAAATTTCATAAGTGAATATATATACTGTGAGGTTACTGTGAGGATCCCTAGATCCTTAAATAGATGTCTGCAGGATGACTGTGGGTGGTCTCCAGCAATTATTCTGATTACACGTTGAGCAATGAATACTTTTCTACTCAACAATGAATTACCCCAGAATATGATACCATACGAAAGCAGTGAATGAAAGTAGGCATAGTAAGCTAATTTACTGAGATTCTTATCACCAAAATTTGCAATAACCCTAATAGCTTACGTACCTGAACTCGGACGTTTCAGCAGACCATCAATGTGTTGCATCCAGTTTAACCTCTCATCAATGGACACACCTAAAAATTTTGAAAATTCTACCTTAGCCACAGACTTCTGTTCAGAGTCTATATTTATTACTGGAGTTGTGCCATTTACTGTACGGAACTGTATATACTGTGTTTTATAAAAATTTAAAGAGAGTCCGTTTGCTGAGAACCACTTAATAATTTTGTGAAAAACATCATTTACAATTACATCACTTAGTTCTTGGTTTTTGGATGTTATTACTATACTTGTATCATCAGCAAAAAGAACTAACTTTGCATCTTCATCAATGTGGAATGGTAAGTCATTAATGTATATCAAGAACAGTAAAGGACCTAAGACCGAACCCTGTGGTACCCCGTACGTGATAACCCCACCAGTTTGAGGAATCAGCTGTTGTCCTAACATACATGAACCACTTATTTAAATTTTCTGCATTCTTTCAGTTAAGTATGTATTAAACCATTTGTACACTGCCCCCCTCAAACCATAATGATTTAGCTTATCTAAAAGAATTCCATGATTTACACAATCAAAGGCCTTTGAGAGATCACAAAAAATATCAATGGGTGATGTCCGGTTATTCAGAGCATTTAATATTTGATCAGTGAACATATAACTCTTACTGCACGTTTTTGTGCCCAGAAAACATCAGCTTAGCTTGATGAATTGCCCCAAAAAATAATCCCATATGACATTATGGAATGAAAGTAAGCATTGTATGCCAGCTTTTTCATTTTTGTATCACCTATGCCTGACACAATTCGCATTGCAAATAGAGATTTGTTAAAACGCTTCAGTAGTTCTGTGATGTGCTTTCCCGAGTTGAATTTATTATCAAGCTGTAATCCCAAGAATTTAACACTGTCCACTTCTTCTATCTGCTTGTCATCATATGTTAGGCATATACTCGTGGGACACCCTCTTAAAAGTTCTGAACTGCATGTAGTGTGTTTTTTCAAAGTTCAGTGACAAGGAATTGGCTAGGAACCAGTGATTAATGTCCAGAAATATTTTATTAGCTAATCATTCTAAGACTACACTTGATTTGCTATTTATTGCAATGTTTGTATCATCGGCAAACAAAACGAACTTGACATCTGGTAATGTTACTGATGAAAGGTCATTGATATAGACAAGAAAAAGTAAGGGCCCTACAATGGAACCTTGTGGGACGCCCCATGTAATTAGTTCCCAGTTGGATGATGCCTGATAGCTTGATACATGTCTCTTGCCTAATAACACCCTTTGTTTCCTGCAGAGATATAAGATTTGAACCATTTTGCAGCATTTCCTGTTACACTATAATATTCTAATTTACTTATATGGATATTGTGATTTACACAGTCAAATGCCTTTGACAGATCACAAAATATACCAGTTGCCTGCAATTTTTTATCTAATGAATTATCCACATTTTCACTGTAAGTGTAGATAGCCTTCTCAATATCAGAACCCTTTAGAAATCCGAACTGTGACTTTGACAGTATGCTATTTGAGATAAGATGGTTAGAAAGCCGATTGTACATAACTTTTTCTAAAATTTTTGAGAATGCTGATAAAAGTGAAATTGGACGGAAATTTGATGCTATTTCTTTATCTCCCTTCTGAAACAGTGGCTTAACTTCAGCATATTTTAACCATTCAGGAAATATTCCACTGATAAGCGACTGGTTACACAGATAGCTTAATATATTACTTAACTCAGAACCACATTCTTTAATTAGCTTTGTTGATATTTCATCATACCCACTAAATGTTTTTGATTTTAAACATTTTATGATGGACGGCATAGTGAGGGTCAAATTCATATTATGGAAGTTACTTGAAATGTCTGGTCTGAGGTATTCCATAGCAGCATCTACAGAACCTGGCAACTCCATCTTTTCAGTAACAGTTATGAGATGTTTGTTGAAAAGATCTGCAACACCATCCACATCTGTCACCAATGTATCATTTACTCTTAATGCTATTTGTCCCTCTTCATGTCTGGTTCTACTGGTCTCCTCCTTCACTATATCCCATATTGTATTTATTTTGTTATCCGATATGACTATCTATTCCTTGTAATGTATTTGCTTTGATGTCTGTATTACAGTCTTTAATATTTTGCAGTATTTCATGTAATGTGCTATAGCATCAACATCAGAACTGTTTCGGATTGACAGATACAGTTGTCTTTTTGTTTTACAAGATACCGCTATTCCTTGAGTAATCCATGGCTTCTTTGTAGATTTTGCTCTAACCTTGGTAAGGTTTTGGGGAAAACAGTGTTCGAATAAAGTAAGCACTTTATTAGCAAAAGTGTTATATTTTTCATTCATGTCGAATTGACGTATGGTGTTGATAGCCTGAATATAATGATCATCTTTGTTCCAAGAAGTAGCTTTCTAGGTACTGTATTGAGGAATTATTAACACCAATTCCCACTAATAATAATAATAATATAAATTTTATTGTCATTGGACTTTACAAGCAATAGACAAAGTCAATATTAATAAGTGAAAGACTGTACATATATATAAGTTTATACACTAAGTTGTGCTGGATAGACTTTTTTAGTATGTCGACAGATATCTCCTCAGTCATGCTTCATACTGCAATTTCCCATAGAATTGCATTCAAAACATTCAGTAACAGAATAAAAAGGTAGACCAGCTAATCTGTAATACAACTTGCATTTAAATAAATTTAAAGATAAGTTACTTATTTCTAAATGTAACTTATTATACATTTTTAAGCCTAAAACATTATAACTATCTAATGATTTTGACAATCTATAGAATGGCACATCTATTTTCTTGCTATTTCTGGTATTACAACAACGAACGTCTTTCTTTAAGAGGTGGATAGATAAATTATTTTTTATGTAAATTAGAACATGATATATATACAGATTAACAACTGTAAGACAGCCTAATTTTACAAATAGTGGCTTTGCATGTTCCCACTTGTTTGAACCTGTAATATTTCTGACCACCCTTTTTTGTAGCAGAAGAATATCCTGGACATGACTGCTGCTCCCCCAGAAAAGAATTCCATAAGAAATGATAGTCTGAAAAATGCAAAATATACTGATCTAACATAATTAACTGAGACACAGCTCTTTAATTTCCTCAGCAAATAAATTAATCTAGAAAGCCTAGCACTTAAATATTTGATGTGTGGTTCCCATGAGAGTTTACTGTCTATATTTAAGCCCAAAAATTTAATACTATCTGGGTTTTCTGTACATGGTAAATTACAAATACTAAAAAATATTTGAAACTTCCTGGCAGATTAAAACTGTGTGCCCGACCGAGACTCGAACTCGGGACCTTTGCCTTTCGCGGGCAAGTGCTCTACCAACTGAGCTACCGAAGCACGACTCACGCCCGGTACTCACAGCTTTACTTCTGCCAGTACCTCGTCTCCTACCTTCCAAACTTTACAGAAGCTCTCCTGCGAGCTCGCAGGAGAGCTTCTGTAAAGTTTGGAAGGTAGGAGACGAGGTACTGGCAGAAGTAAAGCTGTGAGTACCGGGCGTGAGTCGTGCTTCGGTAGCTCAGTTGGTAGAGCACTTGCCCGCGAAAGGCAAAGGTCCCGAGTTCGAGTCTCGGTCGGGCACACAGTTTTAATCTGCCAGGAAGTTTCATATCAGCGCACCTCGGCTGCAGAGTGAAAATCTCATTCTGTAAAAAATATTTGTTTGGCCGTCACATTACGTCTTTCTAGAATACATAGCAAACGGCAGCCTTCACACGGACCGTCAACAGACCTTCATGTCACGCTGTGTCACATCAAGATTCCTTGGTTAGAAAGTTTTGATGGCGTCGTCGTCTGCTAACATCGCAAGTTAACCTATTATTATCTTCTGGTAAACCTTCCGGGATGTAAGGTCGTGGTCCATGAAACTCTTCAGCTCCTAACGTTTCGTCCAGAGCTGCGCTGGACATCTTCAGAGGGGTGTTTCTCCTCCGGTGAATCTTGCCAACTGACGGGTCGGACGTCTGAGAGCGACTTATATATCGTAGAAAGCGGGCGTGACCAGAGTTACACGTGATACGCAGAGATAATCTTTTTCAGAGATAAAACTTAACTATCGATCGTAATCTTGTCACAGATAAAACTGTTTAGCAATTCTGTAGTGCTACTATTACCCACAGCTTTGTAGAGAAGCAATTGAAATATATAAACACAGGGATAATTTTAATCGGAAAGAAGAGACCATGAAACTTAGTGATATTTGGACAGTAGCACTACAGAATTGCTAGACAGTTTTATCCGTGACGAGATTACGATCGATAGTTAAGTTTTATCTCTGACAAAGATTATCTCTGCATATCACGTGTAACTCTGGTCACGCCCACTTTCTACGATATATAAGTCGCTCTCAGACGTCCGACCCGTCAGTCGGCAAGACTCACCGGAGGAGAAACACCCCTCTGAATGTGTCCAGCGCAGCTCTGGACGAAACGTTAGGAGCTGAAGAGTTTCATGGACCACGACCTTACATCCCGGAAGGTTTACCAGAAGATATGTCATCCGGTCGTGAAAGCTTTCATACTTTAACCTATTATTGTCATGTTCACTGACGTTTTGGGAGTGGATTTGTTGTCTTAACCTTTATTTCACTATTCGGCTTTGTTTGCATGGCGAATTTCAAATATTCCATGGTGATCTGGATATTTATTTCCACTGGGCCTTCCTCCACAAGTGGAGTCAGATATTGGAGAGCGAAAACTTATTTAGGTTTTACACTAACAGAACAGAGCCGACCCCCACACTGAATGTAAACAATAATATAAGTTAATCAAAGAGTTTTCATTAAATAATGTTTTAAATGAAAAAGTCAGCTCTAAAGGAGGATAAAAATGGAGTAATCTATGACGCTATTAGTTATGTAACAAAAAAAGTTATGGAACCAAGAATCAAGAATTTTATTCACCGTAGATCATTTTACAATGATATTGGCTTTATCATACAAGATGTACAAGTACATACAGAATAATAAAATAAACTTCTATCAATACATTATTGAATACATTTGAAGCATGGCAGTGTACCAAATTACAAAGGATAGCTTTTAAAAGTTAATGCACCAAGCTATCTTGTAATCTAATATAATATGGTATTTTATTGTTTATAGTATAAACTTTGTAATTACACTCGATTACCCACAGCACAAAATAATATATTTAACTACAGACAACTTTTAAATGCGTATATTCTCCTCAGGCATCTCAAAGAATTCTTTAATGTCATAGAATGGATGATCTGACTGCCAGCTGTACCATTTAATTTTAAAAGAATTTTTTATCCATAGACGGAACATGAACTGGCAGTTTATTGAACATTTTGAGTGGATTAACTTTATGGGAATTTCCTGTTCTCGCTAATCTGTGGCGCGGTATGTCTAAATTACCGTTAGCCCTGGTGTTGTGTTCATGTATTTCCCTTCTGGCAATAAATTCTGAAATATTATTTTTAATATAGAGTACAGACACATAGATGTATAGATTTATAATTGTAAGTATTCTGAGTCTGGAAAAAAGAGGACGACAGTGCTCCCTGTGACCTCTTTTACATATTATACATATGACCTTTTTTTTGTAATTTCAATACGTTTGTGATGTGACGGGAGTGCCCCCATATAATCAGACCATATGAAATACGTGACTGGAATAGCGCAAAGTACGTCACCCTGAGGTACTCCAAGCTCACTACCTCCCTTAGTTTCAAGAGAAGGTATGCCACCCAAGGTATTTTTTCACATACATGATTGGCATGTTCCTCCCAATATAGTTTTGAGTCAATGTGAATACCTAAGAGTTTTACCGACTTATTGCCTACTTCATTTGATGTTCCCATTAAAAGTTGTTGTGTTTGTCAGGGTTGCATAGGAGCTTATTGGCTGCAAACCAGTCCAGGGCCTTATCTAGTGTTTCTTTCGTTGGGTTATTCAGATCTGAAATGTTCTGATGTGTGGTAAGTAGTGTTGTATCGTCAGCATAACACATAACAGGGTGAGCTATATTTTTAGGTAAATCATTAATAGCGACAATGAAGAAGAAGGGTCCAAGGATAGACCCTTGTGGTGCACCTGTGCTGATTTCCATGATGGAAGAATTTAAATTTCTGACTGAAACGAATTGTTTTCGGTTACTTAAATAGGAATTTATCACTGATAAAGTGCTCCCTCTCACCCCATAAAACTCTAGTTTCCCCAGTAGTATGTAAACAGGAATGCAATCGAAAGCTTTGCTTAGGTCACATAATACCAGTGATACCATGTTATTGTTTTCAAAAGCTGTTAAGGTTTGGTCAATGATTTCCAAGATTGCCCCTGTTGTGTTCTTCCCCTTTCGAAAGCCAAACTGATTGTTACATAGGATATAGTGTTTTTCAAAGAAGTTGCTTATTTGAGTGTGTATCAGCGCCTCAAATACCTTTGAGAATATTGGAACAATGGAGACTGGTCTGTAGCTTTGGGGGAGCTGTTTGTCTCCTTTTTTAAAAACTGGGACAACTTTTGATACCTTGTGTGCATCCGGAAAAACTCCAAATTCTACACATTTATTAAACATATACTCTAATAATGGTTTGGCGATTGAGTGTATTGTCTTTTTAATTACGTTATTTGATAACCAATAACAGTCCATACTTTTAGAACCTGAAAATTAGGATACAGCTTTTATAACATCAGCAGGTGTGACAGCCCTCCATTGAAATGCCAGGTTAACAGGCAGTGGTGTTCCAACAAGGTTCATTGCAGATGAATTTGTTGCTTTGATACTGTTACTTATTTCTTTAACTGAGTTTAAAAAGTACTCATTTAATTCTTCAGGATCAAGCAGAGCTGTTTCTGTGCGTTTTGGTGTATTCTCTTGTTTTATTATTTGCCAGGCTGCCTTGCATTTATTGGGAGCTCTTTCTATATAGTTGTCCACTGCTTGCTTTTTTGCCACAAGAAGTTTAGCTTTATAGTATTTTTTGCGTTTCAGATATGACCTATGAATGTTCACACTCTGTTCCGCCCCTTGGTCAGAGGCTTGTTTATGCATCTGGTACAGCATATGCAAGTTTCCTCTAATTTCTACTAGCTCTTGTGTGAACCAGTTCAGACTTCTCTTTTTCATTTCATTTGGATATCTAATTTTTTTTACTGGTGAGCAAGAATACCATAAATCTGTGTACTTTTTAAAGAAGTTACCAAAGCTAATTTCAGCTTCCCTTTTTCCAGATTGACAATTGTATATAAAGTCCCAATCTGCACTTCCTAATCTATCAACAAACATATTTATGTATTCTTCCTTCTGTGTTCGTACCACTAATACTTTAGATTCTTCAGTTTTAACTGGCTGCCTCTTACAGAGTGTAAGGAGTAGTGGCTCATGATCTGCAAGTCCACTTCCTGCAAGTCTAACTGTAAAATCCTCCCTATGGAAATTCACAATAATATTGTCTATACAGGCATTCTTACGTGTGGCTCAGTTATTTGTACAATAGAGGTCTAATGATCTTAGCATATTCAAAAATGTCCTAGCAACTGGTCTCTGTGTGTTTACCATTTCTATGTTGAAATCACCACATATAGCAATTCTCGTTTTACTCTTCAATATTTTTTATATTATTATTTCACATTTTTCAATAAACAAATTTACATCACCATCTGGCGACCTATATAGACTAACTACCACTATATTTTCATTCATTAGTTTTACACAACTAAACTCCCCATCTAGCTCTGAGGAGTATGTAGATACATCAATTCTGGAAAACATTATTCCTTCTTTGACAAAAATTCCCACCCCACCGTTCTTTCTCTGTTTTCTACATATCGTGTCTCCCACAACATACCCTTGGGGAATGAACATATTTACTTGTTCTTGTGTTAACCAGTGCTCAGATACACATATAACATCTACATGCTCAGTGTTACATAAATGTTCTAATTCTAAAATTTTATTTCTAATGCAACGTATGTTAACTTGTAGAAAAGCAAGTAGTTTGTTTCTGTCTGTATTCCTCTGAGAGCAATTTGACTTTGTATTTGAAGTTGTAGGTTCCGTTAATGTCTTTAATCTTGATGCACTGTGATCATATGTGTTATGATAGTCACATACCTGTTCATCCACTTGATGACTCACTTTGTTAACTGCTTTGGTCTGTGAAACCCCTGCTGATCCCACCAAAAATCCTGGTCCCTCGGTTGTGGTTTCTTTTTTCGGGTTGACTGCCGTACTCCACGTGTTGGTATTCTTATCTCTTGAGCTTGATTTGCTGTTCTTCTTTTTGCAAGTAGGTCTCTCTTCTTATATGGTGCCTTCTTTCCTGCCACCTCATTTGCTGCTTCTTCAAACTTTTGCACTGTCCTCTTGGGTAAGTTTATTGCTTGAGTAATTGTCCTCTCCACACAAACAGAGTTCACTTTTAAGGGTTCTGTTGTTATTTGTGCTGGAGTTGTGTCATTAACAATTCTCACTGATTCTTTATCTGAGACTTCAGTATCCTTCCATTTAAGTTCTATTGCTGTTTTGTACACTTTCCTGTTTGTTTCCACTGATTCATAAATCCTTGTGGCAATTAGTTCTTTACCAGTTGCATTAAGGTGTTGTCCATGTGTTGTATAAAGCTCCTTGTTACTAGGAGTATCAATAAAACAAGGGTTATGGAAGCCTTTCACTATTTTTTTTTAGTTTTCTGTTTGCAGATTGAATTTCTTGGTTTACACAAGACCATTCAAGCAGGTCATGTCTATGTGGTACACCAACTACAATCACCTTTGTATTTGTATTTTGTAATGCTGGCAAAGCTTTATGTAGTGAACGAATTGACAACTTGGTTTCATTCTTTGCTACATCATTAGCCCCTGCCCAGATAACTGCAAAATATTCACTTGTCAACTTATGGAGGTCATTGCATTTTTTTAGTATTACACCAGTGGGGGCACCTGGTATCACCTTCCCTTCAACATCATATTTATTTGAAGCTAAGTTTAAAATGTTTCTTGCACAGTCTCTGCCATGGCTATCTGAGGCAACGAATATTTTGGGTCTCCTATTCTCTGACTGACTCTCAGGAGCAAAGGTTTGCATTTTCATTGCTGCACCCATAGATTGATTTCCTTTTTGAACTGCATTCTGTGTTGTGGTATGCACACTGTGTTGTGAATCGTGATTTATGTTGGGTGCATCAAATCTGTAGTTTTTGCTCATTTCTATCTTGCCTGATTCTCGCTTCTGTAGTTCGTTTGTTAGCAAACATATAATTGTTTTCGAATACTTAAGTTCCTTTCTTACTATTCTGAGTTCATTCTGTAACTTTTCGCACACACACGTTTTTAACGGGTCTGTTTTGATTTCGTCCATATCGTCACCGTCAGTACGAAAACAATCACTGCATTTCCAGCTTTTCACTCTATTCGTTGAATTTACACACGAGTAACGGAATTTCCTGTTACACTTTACACAACACACGCCTTTTCTTGCTGTTTTGTTACAGGAACACGGTTTATTCCACGCTTCCTCACTTATTTCGTAAATAGTATTCAAATTTTCCGAGCTGGTCGCGGCCATTGTGCACTAGTTAGTTTCAAAGCACAATATGTCCCTGTTCTTTCAACAGATCGCCGTATTTTTAGTTACTCACTGAGAACAATTACTAATCCACATATACACACCATAATATGTTTAAGTTAAGCTCGTTAAACGAAAGGTAACTTGGCTCTATTTACATCATTATAAACATTGTCTGATGTATATGTATGAACATATTTTCGCTAGCAAAGAAATGTCGATGTTTTGAAATGTTTTTTTTTTTACTTATCATCATTTTACCACACAAAAGCGTTGAAAAACACACATTAGGAATTTTTCTTCAACTGTTTAAGGCTTCATATTTCAAGCCTCAAAGAGGAATTTACACAAAGACCTGTAGAAAGTCCTTTCTATTCAGTCAGTGAATTCACGCTACCCACAAAAATTCTAAATAGGCATATGGTCTAACAGAATTAAAATGTGTTAGCCAGAATGGCAGTAGATTCAAAATGTGTAATTAATGTCTTTTATAACAGAATTAAACTGTGTATAGATAGGTTGTACAGTAGATACAAAATGTGTAATTATGTATGGTGTTATTGTGTTTAAAAATGATGTACTTGTATTAATTAAATTGAGCATGTGATTATTATTTCGCAAAACTGACAATGAAATTATGTAGTTGGAGCTGATCCTTATATGTACATCCAAGTCTGCCTGATAAAATAAATATTAAACTTTATTTTGCTAGTTCCTCAATTCCAGTACCACATTCTGGTTTTTTGTACCACAGATGGTAGCTCATTACTTCGCTTTCACTGATCACTACTGGCCTAAGGAAACTGACATGATGTGCAGACAGTATCCTGACAGGGTGGTGGTGTGCTGTGATGTGGCGTAATACGCAGAGTGAATTGGCCTGTAACAGTACTCTCATGAAGAGAAAGTTTTATTGAGAACCATTCACACTATACATCAATGAATGGCATCACCATCAAATAGCAGATGGTTCACACACAGCTGGCTTTACGCAAGCCATAGTCTTCAATGTGGTAGCAATACACAGCTGTCAAATAGATGGTTGGGTCTCCAGACTCACATCCTGTTGTACATTAAAAATTTGTTTTCTTTGCATTAGGTGCAATTGCACGCTCATAACATGTACACAAGAGTTAATCATTTATCCTTTCTGATTTGAATAGCAACAACTCGAGTTTTAACAAGTGTCGAAAACTGTCACACACGAGAATTTACTATAGTGCAGAAGTAAGTTGTGGTTCATGTGGAATGGACACTCATTGGCGCAAGTCTAGGGTTAGTAGATGTGCACAAGAAGAAATCACGGTTACTCTTCCCATTTAAATGGCCAAGAGTGAATTTTGACAGATAAAAATTATTTTACATGAAACTAAAATATTGTACAGCTGTTATATATAGGACAACATGATCAGTATACACTTACATTACATGTTAAAACTCAAATTTTCCATGCCAATAAATGTGAAAGTTGACAGTAACTTCCTATCATGTATTAAATGTAATACACACCAAGTGATTTATAATGTTGTTGCAAAGTCACTTAATGCAGAAGAATTTCGATAAGAGTTTCCTCATTGTGTATTGTAACATTTCTATTTTGGAAAAAAGGTAATATACTTCTGATGAGCTGTATTGATAGGTTTCCTGGTATCTGTAAATCCATTTTCAGTTACTCAAAGAAATTCTCAACAGTTATGGGGTACAAGGAACAGAAGCTATTGGAACACAGCTTCCCTCTAAGTGACTGACTTGAAGGCTTCATGGTAGTAAAATTTCATATTATGTAGTTTGACATTACTATAAGCTGCTTTTCTTACCACTGTACCACATATTGTTAATTCAGTAGAAAGAAAAGGCAAAATCAGAACCAGCTATAAAGACACAAAGGAGTTAAAGGCATTATATGGCAGTGGGCACTGATTTAAATCAACGGGGAAAGTTGAATATTTCTGCTAGACCAGGATTCAGGCTCAAGTCTCCTGCTTACTAGGCAGATGTCCTGACCACTATGCCATCTGGGCATAGTGGTCATCACAACTCCACAGACTATCCTAGTATGCCTTCTGTCACATCCAAATTATTAACTTAACCACACACTGCTGATTTAGTGCATCTTGCCCATTATTCTCATTACTCACAGTGTTTCTCCGATTTCCATATGAGTTTGAGCTTGGTGTGCACCTACACTGAAGGAAACATTTGTTGTCCCACGAGACTCAGAGGGCCATAGACATGGGTTCACAGGTAGATGCTGTGTTTCTTGACTTCCGCAAGGCGTTCGATACAGTTCCCCACAATCATTTAAAGAACAAAGTAAGAGCATATGGACTATCAGAGCAATTGTGTGATTGGATTGAGGAGTTCCTAGATAACAGAACGCAGCATGTCATTCTCAATGGAGAGAAGTCTTCCGAAGTAGGAGTGATTTCAGGTGTGCCGCATGGGAGTGTCATAGGACCGTTGCTATTCACAATATACATAAATGACCTGGTGGATGACATCGGAAGTTCACTGAGGCTTTTTGCAGATGATGCTGTGGTGTATCGAGAGGTTGTAACAATGGAAAATTGTACTGAAATGCAGGAGGATCTGCAGTGAATTGACACATGGTGCAGGGAATGGCAATTGAATCTCAATGTAGACAAGTGTAATGTGCTGTGAATACATAGAAAGATAGATCCCTTATAATTTAGCTACAAAATAGCAGGTCAGCAACTGGAAGCAGTTAATTCCATAAATTATCTGGGAGTACGCATTAGGAGTGATTTAAAATGGACTGATCATATAAAGTTGATCGTCGGTAAAGCAGATGCCAGACTGAGATTCATTGGAAGAATCCTAAGGAAATGCAATCCGAAAACAAAGGAAGTAGGTTACAGTACGCTTGTTCGCCCACTGCTTGAATACTGCTCAGCAGTGTGGAATCCGTACCAGATAGGGTTGATAGAAGAGATAGAGAAGATCCAACGGAGAGCAGTGCGCTTTGTTACAGGATAATTTAGTAATTGCGAAAGCGCTATGGAGATGATAGATAAATTCCAGTGGAAGACTATGCAGAAGTGACGCTCAGTAGCTCGGTGCAGGCTTTTGTTAAAGTTTCGAGAACATACCTTCACCGAAGAGTCAAGCAGTATATTGCTCCCTCCTACGTATATCTCACGAAGAGACCATGAAGATAAGATCAGACAGATTAGAGTCCACACAGAGGCATACTGACAATCCTTCTTTCCATGAACAATATGAGACTGGAATAGAAGGGAGAACCGATAGAGGTACTCAAGGTACCCTCCGCCACACACCGTCAGGTGGCTTGCGGAGTATGGATGTAGATGTAGATGTAGATGTCTTTCCCCATTAATTTAAATCAATGCCCACTGGCAGCTAATGTATTTAATTACTTTGTGTATTTATTGATAGTGGGTGCAGCATCAAAGATGGAGTCTGTTATTTTGCACATGTCCAAAAGAACAGTTACTTCATATAGAACCAGATATATAAGAGCAAAGCATGACATTATTTGGCTACAGATTTGCTGTAAAAATAAAATCACACAAGTAAGTAATTAAATTTTATTGTTTGTAGAAACAGTTCTCATGTGAGGCATTGGATGTCATTGTGAAATTCCCACAATATGTCATCAGTGTAACCTCCCGAATCTTCAGCTGTGGTGAACACACTACTGACCTGTGTCTGAAGCCTCCTTTTTATGCCAGTCTAACAGGAAAATGTACAGGTGTGAAAGTGGCAAATTCAGTGATCAATAGCAAAGATTTCCTGAATGATAGTGGGAGAGAGACAGCTACGTTACCTGTCGGATACTGAGCCAAGAGCTTTGGCCCATGTGCAAAGGCTGTCAGTCATACCGTGCACTGCTCTCGGTTTCCCCCAGTGCACTCTGTGGACGGTTGCATACCAATATACAAGTTCACATTGGTGTGTGTTTATCCTCAGTCTTATCATTCAAATATCTATGTAGCCGAAGTGTCATCCCTTGTATGACCAATAGTTCCTCATTGTGGAAGCTGTCATATTAAAATGACCAGAACTGGATCGCCTGTTGATCTAAGTTGATATCCTATATCTCCATTCAGCAGATTTGTCGACTTGAGACTTTTCAGTGCTTCTTTAATAGCGTTGTCCCAGTACAAAGACATCGATTTGATATCTTTGTAGTCTGTATTGTGTGCCATACTTAGACAATGTTAAATTCGCAGCTCGACAAATCTGTTGAACAGAGATACAAGATAACAACTTAGTATAGCTTGGGATCAAGCGCTGCCATTTTAAATTCACAGCGACCACAAAGAGGAAATATTGGTCACACAAGGGATAACACTAATGTGGCGACATAGATGTTCAGACGACAATGCAAGGATGGGCACACGCCACCATGGACATGTGTATAGGCACATGGCTCGTGAAAAAGGTTGCTGAGTGGGCGATTGTAGCACACAGTATGACTGACAGCCATTTTGTTTGAACAGAAGCTCTCATTTCATCATCTGACAGGTGGCATAGCTGTTTCTCCTGCTACTGATCATGATATCTTTGCTATTGGCCTCCGAATTTACCACGTTCATACCTGCAGATTTTCTTCTTAGACACAATAAGAGGCTTCTGTCACAGCTCGTCTGTGTGTTTACTGCACCTGGAGGTGTCAGTCAGTTGCACCGATAACACTGAGAACTTCATAACGACATCCAACATCTCGCGTGAGACCATTTCTACAGTTGATCCTATGGGAAAGCTTCAAGCAATACAAATTATTTATTTTCTATAAATATGTCCTTTGCTCGACTTTAGGCTATCCTTTTTCGTTTTATATAATCATTCAGAAGAATATTTGAAACTGTATTGGATAACTCTTCATATAAGTCACTTAGTGCGTCACCAGACAAGGATCGTGATGTAAGAAATGTAGACTGTTGTCTGAAGAAGCTATTTTTTTTTTCAAATTTAATTTAAGAACCTGCTTTTGGACACTCATTTTCAAAAGCGTGTATCACAGTGATTCGATATTAGTACACAAACAATATTCGAAGCTACATGACATAATTTTATGACAGCTTAGGATGGTAAAGTTAAACCACCCATATTGAGAATCAAAATAAGGACTAGAGCATTCATGTGGCATTATGAGTGCAACACAAGTTTCACAGGGCCTCTTTTTATAGACTTCTGTGCTACATACAAACATAAACGAAAATTGGATGTTGCACTAGTTACATATCTTTGCAGGATACTCTCAAGTTGTGACTACTGACTTACTTTCAGGTTTTGAGGCACTTAGACTATTATTGCCAACACATAATTGAACACACGTAAATATATCAATGTTTACACTAATTGAATGTTTGGAATGCCTCCCACTGATAACATATAGAAATATACTGAAAGTCAATTACATTTATGGCGCCATATGTCACTTCACATAATCCTACCTATATTTCCACTCAATTCTGTAAAAGTGAATCACAATTTCTGCAAGTCATTATTCATTTCTCTGATGAAGATCTACCTCCCATTTCATTCTTTTTTACGTTTGGATCTTTCCTAGAGTCAGAATTAGGTGCTGTGATGAAATAATGAAGTATATTGATGAAAATCATCGGCATTGTGCTATTTCTTAATTTTAGCTGAACACTTGGGAATTCTGCTTGTTTCCTTGCTATTTTTAAACATATCAAAGTTTATTATATCCCCTTCTCTAAAATGCTTAAAACAGACCACAGACCTCTTGGAAGGTAACTAGTCTTTCCGAGGAATTACTTTCAACCATTCACAGTATGTGTCCTTATTTGTTAGGAACAGGAACACTGTAATGAAGCTTTTATCAAAACTGCTTGAACATCTGGTACACAACACTTCTCTAACATCTGTAAAATATCATTGCATTAATAACAACACAATTTTCCTGTAGACAACACCCTATTCTTTAATAAAATGTTTAGTGCATGGTTTCATTCTGTTACATTACACAGCTTGCTTCAAGAAGAGTGACTTGATTTTAAAACTATGTATTCATTGATAAAAACATGCTAAAAACTCACAATGGGTTGCAAAATTCTCACAAAATCTTAACGTTTTAGCTGTATTATTACAAATGCTCTATGTGTCTATCACCAGGAGCATGAGCAACATCTGGATGATAGCTAAATTCATCATAAACTTTACACAACGTATCTGCTTTTACAGAAGTTATGGTGGCTGTTATTTTGATCTTCATTTCTTCTATGTCACAAGGTAAAAGAGAGATGAACACACTTTCCTTCACATATGCCACAAGAAAAATCGTATGGGGCCATGCCCAGCAATCTTAGACCAAGAATGCTGTGTCAGGATGCAGTGTCTTGGGGTCTCATGAAACCTATCCACCACTGAGGTAAAGTGTGATTGAGAAAACTGACATATGTTGTTGCGCCAGTGTGGTGGAGCTCCATCCTGTTGGAAAATGAAGCCATTAGGAGTCCTCTTAGACTTGTGGAAAAAAACAATTCGGCACTGTGTTTTCGTCAGAGAAGAAGGGATCACACAGTTTTTCACAAAATCTGGCACAAGAAACATTCACTTTAGGTGAGTCTCTTTGATGCTCGATATTGACATGAAGGTTCTGGAGTCCCCATATGCCCACATTATGTCAGTTTACTTTACTGCTAACATGAAACGTTGCTTCATCACTGAAAATTAACTGTGGTAAAAATGCATCCTCTTCCATATCCTCAAGCAGAGCATTGCTGAAGTCAACCCATTTCCTTTCATCACCAACTCGAAAAGTTTACACAACACCTGCATCTACATCTTCATGGATCCTCTGCACATCGCACTTACACGCCTGGTTGAGGCTTCATTGAACCACCTTCACAATAGTTCTCTATTATTCCAATCTCGAACAGAATACGGATAAAACGAGCACCTATATCTTTCCATGCGAAGTCTGATATCTCTTGTTTTATTATTATTCTCTCTATTTCTCCATATGTAAGTCGGCGTCATTGAAACATTTTCGAATTCGGAGGAGAAAGTTTGTAATAGAAACTTCATGAGAAGATCCCGCTGCAATAGGAAACGCCTTTGTTTTAAAGATGTCCACCCCAAATCCTCTCAACATTTAAAGCCAGTTCCTGGAACTCTGTAGGTGTGTTTTCTTGGGATATTTTAAGTCTATCTTCAAAAGTCCGCCAGTTCGTTCCGAAGTCCTGTATAAGTTCGGTATCCTCTGTTATCCTTATTTAGTATGGGTCCCACATACCTGAGCAATATTTTAGGGTGGATTGCACAGGTGATTTGTAAACTATCTCCTTTGTAGACTGAATATACACCGAAAACTATAGTGTGCCACCTGCTTGGTATACGAGTAAGCCTATGTGATCTTTCCATTTCATATCCTTAGAAAGTGTTACACCCTATAAAGGCACATTTGCATGCCGTGCGTGAGTTTCCTCGGAAACGCGAAATCTTAATTAAATAATTAATCTCTGACAAATAAATAAAGCCTATGGCACAGAACTGCAGCGCTATGTCGCTGATAAAACAAAAAACACAATTACGATACTCTTATGTTTCATTAAGAAGGGGAGGTCTTGGATAAGTGGTGCGGGAAGCACGTATATTTCATTGACTGGCACACCGCCATATTTGATGTTATATAAGAACACTGCAAGTTGCAATCTTACTAGGCACTCGATTCTGTAAAGAATTTATATTTATGAAAGTAAGTAGAATTATTTAACTGTAGGCTTATTGGTTGAATATATCTGATTTAACTAACTGTGTAAACTTTTTATGTTTAGTAGACAGTCACCTCTGTACGACGTATTGACATGGCTGGCAAAATTACTCTAATATTGAGAATTTAGATTTGAGTCCGCACCTACCGCAGCAGTCTTTGGAAACGATTTAAATACGAAGTCCGATTATTTGAGTCTTATTTCACAGTCAACTACGAATAACATTGCATTTACGAAAAAGCGATTGTCAAGCGTCTGATACCAAATAATTAAACGTCCACGTTCCAGATAAGCAAATATTAATTACAACCAATCACTATCATACAGATAGAAAAATTAATATTTTATTTTATTTTATTTATTTTATAACCCAAGTGTCTGTATGAATTGACCTGTTGCACCTGTTACTCACTGATATTGTAGTCATAGCATACTACGTTTTTTCGTTTAGTGAAGTGCATACTTTTACATTTTTGAACATTTAAAGCAAATTGAGAATCTTTGCACCACTTCGAAATCTTATCAAGATCTGATTGAATATTTAAGACTTCATTATAGACAACTGCAGCATCTGTGAAAAGTTTGAAGTTGTTGTTATTAGTGTCCACAAGATCATTAATAAATTACATAAGTAGCAAGGTTCCAGTACTATTTCCTGGGTACTTTCGAAGTTACCTCTACTTTTATACATGACTTTCCATCCAAAATAACTTACTGCGTCCTACCTACGAAAATGTCCTCACTCCAGTCCCAAATTTCGCTTGATGCCCCTATGATCAAATTTTTGATAATGAGTGTAGACGTGGTAGTGAGTCAAATGCTTTTTGGAAATCGAGAAATACCATGTTTACCTGACTGCCCTGACCAGTGGCTTTCAGATTACTATGTGGAAAAGTGCAATTGGTGTTTCACATGATTGTTGTTTTCAGGATCCATGACAGTTGTCTTGCAAATCATTCAAACCAAGATATCTAAGCACTTTTGAGCTCAGAACACGTTCTAAGATTCTACAATGAATGAATGTCAGAGGTATTGTACAGTAGTTTTGTGAATCACTCGTGCTACCCTTCTCATTGTGACAGAACGGGATGTAATGACCGCTGCTGGATGATGGGAGCTGCCTTCATGTTTGTCGTTTAACTCCCTTCTCGGACTTCCTGGGATCATGTGATGGTGAGGGAGAGAGAATTTAGAAGTGCGGGTGGGCGAGAAAGACAAACTATAGGCATGCATGATTTTAAACATAACAATTTTTTATTGTTGTCTGAGGCTTGAACAAGTAAACGTGCGTGCTCAGTGGAGCCAGGGCATGGAGCTGGCTGGTCATCCATTTGTGCCTCAGACCATGGGGTGGCAGCAGTTTAAATGGCTCTGAGCACTATGGGACTTAACTTCTAAGGTCATGAGTCACCTAGAACTTAGAACTTCTTAAACTTAACTAACCTAAGGACATCACACACGTCCATGCCCGAGGGAGGATTTGAACCTGTGACCATAGCGGTCGCGCGGTTCCAGACTGAAGGTCCTAGAACCACTCGGCCACTACGGCCGGCATCAGCAGGTTACTTGGTGTGTGATCTCATGGAGGTGATGGTGGAGTATTGGTCACGTCACAGTTATGGTGTTATCTGACACAGCAGGGCACAGCTGTAGTAATAAGTACTGTGTCAGTAGAGCGTTGTTGATCCTGTGGTGGCAACTGACACACAGCAGAGTCCTGTCATACTGATGATTTGCTCAGCTGTCCTGGTGGCTTAAAACAGCTGTCGGGAGGTGACTACATGGAAGACGCTTGTTGACTGAATTCTTCCATGTCGAATTAACCCTCTGGCTAGCCAAAAGGGTGGAGAGTTCCTGGCAGTCGTTGCTTTGCAGAAGGAGAATGGCATAGAGTGGCCCAGCAGCAGCCGTAAGTGCCTGGAACTTGGCACTCTGCACATGGCACTGGGCTGTGACTGATATCTATAGCGGAACACTGTAGACAAGTGCTTTCTTCCAACTGGTGGGAACGGTTTTTTGTTTGAAGGCCCTATGGTAGATTATAGTCAAAACAGGGGCTAACTCAGCCACAAACAGGAATTCCACTTGGCATATTTGTGAGGAAATGCATAGAGCCCATTTAAATTACTCATTGTTTTTTTCTCCTACATCTATACCGCTATATAAAGACAAATCATTGTCTAACGTTACTAAAAATCTTGAAAAGTACTTAATCAGTTTACTTCAGATTTAACCCTTTCCACTCCAACGTCGACTGTCGCTCGACACCGTGAATTTTGATTTCTCCTCCGATATCGAGCCTTATTCGACACGATTTTTCGCAGCTCTCACTTGCTCAATTCTCTATTCTGACAGTACTAGGCATCAATGGTGCCTAGTGCTGCCATCTGGGGGAACCGTATTAACTCGATGTCAAACTGTTGCAGTTGTATTGAAAGGAATGTTGGAATTATTACGTTCAAGTTCGCGAGCGCGCAGTGGTTAATTCCTCACGTGTAGTTCTTTCTGAGGAAGACAGATTTTAGAGGAGCCTCTACGTGAAAAGGATAGTGAGATTTATTTTGATGATCCGAGTGATTCATTTGTAAACAGTTCTAGGGGAGATGACGATGAAAACCGCGAAAATGTGCATTTTTCTAGTGTTTCAGCAGAAGATTCGTGGCGAATGTGGAGCGAAAATGACTCTGACTTCACAGATTTTCTTTTTGATGATTCAAAGTATGGTTTTATCACCAAAACTGGTAATGTTCCATCATCGCCAGTTGGTTTCTTTCAGTTAATTTTACAGAAACCTATTTCAACAAGTAATAGCCCAAATGCACAGGTACCCTACAGCACGAATATGTAAAGTGGCACCACTTCCACAACATTCTGCGTTTTGAGACTGGAGAAATATTACCAAGGAAGAAATGATACGCTCCCATGCTGTGCTACTGAATATGGCATTACAAAACTGTAAGAACTTGCAGAACTTTTTTTCGAGAGAGTGGTTACAATCACCTTACTTCTTTTCAGACTGTTTTCATCGCAGACGAGTCAGGCAAATTTTCTGAGCACTTCATGTTTCTGATGTAGCGAGTGCTACACATATCAGCACTCAGGTTTAGTCATGTCTGAATAAAGTGAAGAATGTGTTGGGTTACTTGTCTCAAAAGTTTCTCGAAATTTATCGTCCATACAGGTACTTAGCTGCTGATGAATCTACAGTATCATTCAAGGGTCGTATGTTATTGAAAATATACATTCCTAAAAAACCAAAAAAATGGGGACTCAGAGTTTATGTGATTTCGGATTCCTCAAACGGCTGTATTTGCAGTTCGATACCTTATTTTGGTGCTGTAACAACAGAGTCATTGATTCATCCGGACTTGGAATTTTCTGAGAGAGTAGTTCTTCAGTTGCTGGCTACTGTCATAAATGTTACAAGGTAATCAAGGTATTATTTGTACACTGACCGTTTTTATACAGGTGTTGCATTAGCTGATGAACTGTCGAAACAGAAGTTGCATCTCACGGGAACGATCGAGGCCAATCGCAAAAATCTTCCAGCTACAATCAAGAAAGGAGTTCTGTGTCAGAAGAAGCATGAAATAAAATGCCTCTGCAATTATAAAATGATGGTTCTGCTATGGCAAGGTAAACGAACTGTTCTCATGCTTTCTACAAAAGCAATTAACTTAGTATCATTTATAAAAAAGAAACAGAAAGGAAGAGGAAGAAATAATGAAACAAAATGTGAATATTGGTTATACTTCGAAGATGAATGGAGTTGATCGATCTGAGCATTTTATTTCCAGTTGTGGTTTTCTAAAGAAAGGTCTGAAGTGGTGGAGAAAATTATGCTTCTGGTTGTTGGAGACAGGACTTGTAAATTGCTATTTGCTACACAACAATAACAGCGAGAAAAACAACTTGGAAAAACTTTCTCACAAAGTATTCTGTAGAAGTGTTATAAGAGACTTAGTTGGTGAAGACAGAAATCCAGGGCAGAAACGAGCACATCGTGCAACTTCTGATGACGATGAATGTTTGAATGGACAGCTGCATACTATCAACAAGCTTCTGAGGAACAAGTGTAAGGATTGTCCAGTGTGTTCAGACAGAAAAAAGAAAGGTGGCAGGTGTGAAACTATGTATTACTGCGAAACATGCACATGAAATCCAGCTCTCCACCCTGATGAGTGTTTCAAAAAATATCAGACATTGCGAGGTTTTCTGTTGTAACATTTTGAAAATATATTTGAATGAAAGCGCACTTTTTGTTTTAGCGTAAAACTACCTGTTGGTCAGTGGCCTCATTTTTCCACAAAGAGACCGCGTAATTCTCTTTGACGCACTCACCGCTCAGGCGGCGGCAATTTAAATAAGAGTGTGTGGAGTCGCACTGTATCTCCTTACAGAGTGCAAAGGGTTAAACGTGATACTGTGTTGAACATTCAGAGGGAAATAAGCTGCACCTTTTTATTGTATACAATTTATAAAAATGTATGTTATGTACGGAGGGGAAACATTGTTAGTAAAAATATCGAAAAGTTCTTGACCAATTTACTTCAGATTTTTACATGAACTTTTGGATAGACACAGGCTACATATTTCTTTACATTCATGTGTAATATTAAAGGTGAAATGCAATTATCAAAAATCTCAAGAAGCTCTTCACCAATTAACTTCATTTCATCCCCATCAACGCACAAGTCGCTGAAGTGGCATCAAATAGAAAGACTTGCACCAGGTGAACGGTCTACCTGACGGGAGACCCTAGCTACACAACATTTACATTTTTACTTGAAATTTAAACCAATACTGTGTTGAACATTCAGATAGATATAGGCTATATATTTTTAATGTGTGTAATATATAAACATGTATACAACACATGAAGGGAAAAAATTGTTACCAAACATCTCAAAAACTTCTTGAACGATTAACTTCAGATTTTTACATGAGTCTGTAATGAACATTCAGGCAGCTATGGGCTGTGTATTTTTAATACATAAGTTACACAAATACATGCATGATATAAAAAGGGAAAATGTTATCAACAATCTCGAAAAATTCCTGACCAATTGACTTCAGATTTTTACATAATACTCTAATGAACAACTGAATGGACATAGGCTATATATTTTTCATATATATAATACATATAAATGTATATGTAATACATAAAGAGATAACATTGTTATGTAAAAGAATCCCAAAAATGTCTGGGCCAATGTACTTCAAAATTTTCCGTGATCCTCTAACGAACATTCAGATGGATATAGGCTTTAATGTAAATTATATATATATATATATATATATATATATATATATATGTATTATTGGTGTTTTGCCCTTAAAGAGCGCATTTGGACTAAACTACATGGCCAGTTCCTTTTGCTGCCTTCCTTGCTGCCCAAACTTCCCTCATTTGCTCGCTGTGTTTCTGTTTCCGGTCCTCTGTCCATGCTTCTTGTCGGCTTCGTGTCTTCGGCTTCATCTTGATTGCCTTTTTGGTTGCCCATATTTCTTTCATCTTCTGGCTGTGATCTTGCTTTCGTTCTTCGGTCCATTTTATGCCTGTTCGTTTGTCGCATTGTATCTCATGTAGTTTACTTTTCTTAATGATGTTTCTGAACTTTATTCTGTCGTTTATTGTGTCTGCTGTTATGTTGAGCTGGTTCAGGTCGTTTTCTACCTCTGCCACCCATTTGTTGTTTCTAGTGGTTACCCAGTCAAAGATCTGTTTGGTCAGCCTGTGTGATGGCATTCTGTATAGGTGTCCTTAGAATTGTAGTCTGCGTTTTCTAATCTTTTCTGTGATTGTCTCCGTATGTTTGTACAGTTCCTCTGTAGGTTTCTTGATCCATATTCCATTGATGTTAGTTGCGCCAAATATTTTCCTAAGTATTTTCCGTTCTACTTTTTCTAATTATCTGATACGCGTATGCCCTCGGATTAGTGTGGTCTCTGCTGCATATAGTGCCTCGGGGAGCACCACCGTGTCGTAATGGCGTAATTTGGCTTTTTGTGAGATAGACTTCTTGTTGTAATGATTCCACACTACTTTGTATGCCTTGTCCAGTTTAGTCTTTCTTTCTTCATTTGAGTCTCTGTTATGTCCACTCATTTGTAGTGTTTCACCGAGGTATTTGAAGTTTGCTGTTTTGTAAATCGTGCCATACTTTGTGTTCAGAGATGAGAGTTTCTTTGTGCTCATAAACTGTGTCTTTTCGTAAGAGATCTGTAGTCCAGTTTTGGAAGCGATTTCGTGCAGTTTTTCAATAGCGTCTTTTGTTTCCTTTATACCTTTCGTGACAATCGCCAAATCGTCTGCAAAAGCCAGGCATTTAATCTGTAGGTTTCCTAAGATTATCCCCTGTTGTGATGTTTCCCATTCTTTTATGACCTTATCTAACACCAGATTGAAAAGGAGAGGTGAGAGGCCATCGCCTTGTCGGACACCTGTGCGAATTTCGAAAGGCTCTGATAGTTCCCCACAGAACTTTACTTTTGAGGTCGTGTTGGTTAAAGTTTGCTCTATGATAGCCCGTGTTTTGTTGTCTACTTTGTATTCTGCTAGAATTTTGAAGAGAGTTTTCCGGTCGATAGAGTCGTACGCCTTTTTGAAGTCAACAAAGGTAATGATCAGGTTCTGTTTGTGTTGTAAAATCATTTTCAGGTTCCAAATTTGTTCCGCACAAGACCGCCCTTTACGGAAGCCTGCTTGGTATTCCCCAATCAAGTGGTCGGTTTGGCATTCTAGTCTGTTCAGTAAAGCTTTAGAGAGGATCTTGTATGTGACCGGTAGTAAGGATATTCCTCTGTAGTTGTTCGGGTTAGTCTTGTCACCTTTTTTGTGTAGTGGGTGTATCAGGGCAGTTTTCCAGTCGTCAGGAATTTTCATGGTCTTCCAGATGTCTTCCAAGATCCTGTGGATGTCATTGGTGAGTTCTGGGTCTTGTAACTTCCAGATTTCCGCGATGATGCCATCTTCTCCTGGTGCTCTATGATTATATATATATTCTATATATATATATATATATATATATATATATATATATATATATATATATATGTATATATACAGGGTGTCCCACCTATCTTGTCCACCCAAAATATCTCTGGAATAATAACAGCTATTGGAAAACGACTTTCACCGATATCAATGTAGAGCTGGGGCCCATGAATGTACATATTTTGAAACATTCTAAAACGAAAGCATATGTGTTTTTAACACAAACTTATGTTTTTTTAAATGGACCTCCTATATTTTTTCTTCAGAAATCCATAGCATGACAAAGCACATACACAATGGCGTTGATTGCATCGTAATATTCCCATTACATCTCGAGGTATTAAGACGTGAAGTTGACGTTTGAAACACCCGACATGCGCTGCTAGCGCACGTCCTGAGGCTCAGGCGTGAACCCCATGCTGCCCGTAATCGCGATGTGATTGACATGTGTAATCACACTTCCATACTTATCAAGTGGTCCGAAACGAATAATACGGTCTGCTGCCATCCTGCATTAACGTCGAACATTCCAGCAGGTATTTATCCCATAGGCTAGGGGTGATGCGGTTCTGTAACATATCTGTGTACCGCAACGTTAGTCACAAAATTAACTTCGCTCATCGTTAATCCTTTACTAAAAAGGTAATGCCGTTCAACGTTAAAACTTTACTTTACTGTAGATCTAGCGGAAGTGACAGTTAATCATTCACTCATAATAGTAAAATTCATGTTGATAGTTTTAGTGAAACGAGCAAGTGGACTAAATGTTTTACCGTTGTTTAGGTAAAAATGTTTTGATTTGGGAAGTTCAGGTAGGACATAGAAGATGAATGTAAACATGTTTAACCAATTAGTTTTATTATCACATAATTATCAATGTTATGTTTATCTAATGCGTTAAATGACAAATTGTTGCAAACAAATGTTTCTTAACATCACTGGGTAAAATGGCCCTTTGTAGAAACTTCCACTGTGATACCAGCACTACATACTAAACATAGCGTTCACATCTCATGCTCAAAGTGATGCCCATTGGCTTGCATACATAGGGTCACTCTGCAGCTGAAGGATGCCCTACTTCGTGCTACTGTTTCCTCTTTGATGGCTGTATAAGCATCAATAATGTGTTGCTTCATGTCCTCTGGTGTTGTTGGTTCATGTTGGTAAACAGCATCCTTCACTGCCCCCAAAGAAAATAATCCAGCGGTGTAAGGTCCGGAGATCGGGCAGGCCACCTAACTGGGCCACCTTGTCCAATCCACCTACCAGGGAACTTACGGTTCAGAAGTCGTCGTGCTCGTAAGGCGTTATGTGCAGGGCATCCGTCATGCTGATACCACATGACCATTCTCCGGTTCAGAGGTACGGTGTCCAAGAGAACAGGAAGATTGTGTCGTATAAATCTGGAGTATTGTCTGCCATTTTGGATGCCATTTATAAAGAAAGGTCCGATAATGGTATCTCCAATAATCCCACACCAAACATTAACTTTTCACAGACGTTGATGCTCTATCTGACGGAGCCATTTTGGATTGTCTGCGGACCAATAATGCATATTCCTCATATTGACAATTCCTTCGTTGGAGAATGATGCCTCGTCAGTAAAGAGAACATCTGCAAAAAAATTTGGATTAGTCAGAAGTTTTTGCTGAGCCCACCGACAAAATGTTACCCCATTGCGGAAGTCATTTCCATGAAGATCCTGGTGTAAATGAACATGGTAAGGATGAAATTTATGACGTTTAAGAATACGCTGTGCACTTGATTTCGACACACCAACTTCACGTTTAATTTGACGTGTGCTGATTTGAGGATTCACAGCTATGGTAGCGAGCACGGCAACTTCAGCACGTTCATCTGTGCGTGTTCTAGGACGATGTCGAGGTCTTGGATTTAAGCTTCCCGTTTCACGTAGACGAGATGTGAGACGACCAAACATCCGGCGCGAAGGTGATGGCTTGTCAGGGAATCGTCTTCTGTACAGTCGTTCTGCCTGAACAGCATTTCGTCCACCTACAACAGGGTACAGTACAGGTATGTAGAGTAGGGTAGAAAACAGACATATTAACTTAATAATCATAATGTTCGCTAACAGTACTATCAACAAACAAGCACTCTCATAACGTATTTCCCGTCAACGTACATTCTCCATAGATCAGCAGCATTTCTACCATATCTTCATGTGTGTACATTATACTGTACAGTATAAGTTCCACAACACAACGTTTATTCACAATGTGTACTGCCTCTGTGCCGTCACTAGATTACTCTGATGCACGACTACACTGGCAAGCGGTGTACTGCACGCCAAAGCAACAACAAATGGGATGCTCGGAGAGTGGTGGAGTACAGGAGTTTGCATGGGTCGCAAATCATAAACAAGGCGAAGTGGTAACTGTGGCAGTAGTGGGAACTACGTTGGACACTTGACTAGGTAGAGCCAGGCCCTGCGCGACAGGCACAATGGGTCATATAACGCATTAGATAAACCTTATTTTGGGTGTGCAGGATAAATAAGACAACCTGATGGGTGTACACCGATCGGTACTGGTTCATATTGTGTACGTACATACGTAAAACGTGCAAGAAGGAATCCATTATGTGCTTATGAGAGTTGATGGCAACAGACCGTATTATTCGTTTCGGACCTCTTGATAAGTATGGAGGTGTGATTACACATGTCAATCACATCGCGATTACGGGCAGCATGGGGTTCACGCCTGAGCCTCAGGACGTGCGCTAGCAGCGCATGTCGGGTGTTTCAAGCGTCAACTTCGCGTCTCAATATCTCGGGATGTAATGGGAATATTGTGATGCAATCAACGCCATTGTGTATGTGCTTTGTCATGCTATGGATTTCTGAAGAAAAAATATAGGAGGTCCATTTAAAAAAACATAAGTTTGTGCTAAAAACACATATGCTTTCGCTTTAGAATGTTTCCAAATATGTACATTCATGGGCCCCAGCCCTACATTGATACCGGTGACAGTCGTTTTCCAATAGCTGTTATTGTTCCAGAGATATTTTGGGTGGACAAGATAGCTGGGACACCCTGTATATATATATATATATATATATATATATATATATATATATATATATATATATATATATATAGACAGGGACAATGTTGTTATCTAAAACCTCAAAAAGTTCTTGATCGATCAACTTCAAATTTTCTGTTAAAACCGACTACAAGAAGTAAAATGCTGTGATATGAAAACGTGCAGTTTAGATTTCTTTCTCACAGCCAGTTTCAACTGCGATAGGAGGGCATATAAATCATTAGACCATTATTTCTCTATATATTTTTTCTCCTTACATATATTTTCAAAAAAATCTATATAGACAGCAATGTGCTATTTTGTAATCTTCCTCACCATCATTTTTACAGAAAACAAGAGAGTGTTACAGCTTATCGATCTATCATTAGTTTTCAACTACAGAATCTGGATCGTCTGAAATTTTGTAATCCTAGCCATTCACATATTAAAACTATGCGAAATACTGTCATTGAAGCGACGATGCTCAAAGATTCTCCAGCTAGCGATGTGTCTCTCGTACCCCATGTACCAATGATCGCAACTGATTTACCCATTCGTCTTAAATGACTTCAAGGTAAAAGAGGTGTAAAGGGTGAGAGGGAGAGGTAGTAAATGGACAGAGAGAGGGGTGGCAGAAGGAGCTGGACAAAGAGAGGGGTGAGGAGGAGGTGGGTAGAGAGACGGTGGGGGATGAGTTTAGGATGTATATCCATTTCTATATATATTTAGCAATTGTGAAGCATTCAAATGTACAAATGTGTGTGAATGCCAAACTGCTTAGGTTATCGGTTCCTAGCCTTACACACTACTCACACACACCCATGCGCGAGGGAGGACTCGAACTTCCAGCGGGAGGGGCCACGCAGTCCGTGACATGACGCCTCAAACTGCGCAGCCACTCGTACGGCTGTGCAGCATTGTCAGATTTGCTAGCAACTAATAATGTCATAAACAACTGTATTTTTATTCTTCAGTAGAGCTCACGTTTTCGCTTATTGAAAAGTTACTCAATGAAAACTAGGTCATATGTTGTTATTTACACCCAGTGTAAGCATCGGTTCCATTCAGTTAATGCAAAACATAAGTTTTTCGCCTTCAGTTATCTGGCCTCTCTTACAATGAACAAATATGTAAGTCATCGTGAAACAATCACAATTTGTCACAAAAACAAAGCAAAATAATAAAATAAAGACAAAGAAGATGCAAAAGCATGAAATCTACTATCATAACAGGAGCAGGAGTGGGGAATATAAATTAACTTCTGGTTTTGGAAGGAGGTGACATCCTTCCCCTCCTCACCACCTCGCAACCCCAATGTAAAAGTCAAAACTTTTACTTGATGAAATTTTGATGGTGATGGTACACTTCTTTCCATCCATAATGACTTGATATTTTTTCCAATGAAGTGTTCATCCACAAGACAGATCAGATATCTGAAAGTGACAATTATTTAGGTTTTGCAACTCGAGACAGAAAAGGTCTGGATTTATACGAAAAAGAAGATTAAATGGCAAAGTTATATGATTAAACTAACATTTTTTAACACTGATAATATCAGCTTTATTGATAGAGAGAGATGTTGTTGTTTTTGACGTCATTTGTTACTTAGAAAGAAAGAATAACGTAAACAGCCTCTATGTATCACTTTATAAATATTGTTTTATTCCCTTGTATGTATATATTTTCGCTAGCAATTAAATGTTGATGTTTTAAAATGTTTGGACGTTGCTTTTAATGTTGTTCCAGTTCTCAACATTTTACTATATGCTGTGCTAGTGTAAGTCCTAGTCGAGGGAAAGGGAAATTTTATCAAAATTCAATGAAGGCGCGGTTGGGCAATGAAATCTGGGGCCGCTGGCAGAGTGTGGTAACAGACGATAACCAGCAGGCTAGGAAAGGTAAATATGGCACTCGTGGACGCGCAGCTGCGATGGCAGTATTGCACGCACAATTTGTTTTGAGTGGAGCAACAACGAGGCAGGAAACTGCAGTGTTGTGTTAAGTTATTGCGATGTATGAGGTGAGGCAGTAGGCCAGAGCCAGGAGTGGCGATTTGTAAATGGCTGACATGTGGGAATTTATCCCTGCCATAGTTTCTGTCTCTCTCTGACACTACATGAGAAGCGAGGGAGAAACCAGTATAAATATACGGGCAATTTTAGCTTGACAGGGTGTGCCAGGTCAGTTGAGCGTCGGGACGGATCTGTGCTGGTCTGGCAGTGATGTTATGAGTATTTGGCATAAACTTGTACTTTGTTGCTATGTACTTGTTCGGGCTATATTCCACCGCCAGGGATACAACACTGGGGCAGGATGGAATGGCAGCCTGGAACTTTGAGATTGACTGGTCTGCCTGAAAGAGGGCAGTGACAGCAGTCTGCAGTAGGTCCATGAGGGGCTTGGTTCTCCTCCAGTCTATGGGCCATGTTTGCTTCCCACCTAGCGTACCGGGATCCAGGTGAGACGTACGCTGCGGGAGGTGCTGCAGCACTGTGACAACACCAGAGATGGCGGTGGGTGTTGCCATCTGGCAAGCACCACTAGCAGCAAGTTGCAGCACAGCGCCCAGGAGGGCGTGGGTGCTAGTCAGGTCCTGTCTTGGCAGCAGCAGCGGCCCGAGGGCCACTGGTGACCAGTGCATCCACCTTCGTCCCACGGTCGGACAGAGAAGGCCAAACGGGGCGGATGGCAACGAGGACCAGGGACAGTAGCGGTCTCCGGAATCACAGGCAGCAGTGCATCGGTGGGTGGCGACTGGGGAGAACGAGGCCGACTTCCATTTGAGCGGCCTTGATGACAGCAGCGGCAGTGTACCAGGAGTTGCTGAGCCGGCTGGACTCACGGGACAGTGCTGCGGACTTCAAGCCGACACTACACTGCACCCACCGAATATTGTAAATTAGATGAATAAAGCAATGTTACCGAATACCGCTGTATCCCTCTGCACTGGCCCTCTACACTCTTGAACTTGCTCGGCCTCCTGACGAAATACGGCGTGGTGGGTCCCGGCTTCAGCTCTGCCATCTTGAGTCCCGGGTTCGACCCCTAACCCCACAACAGTGGTGTCAGAAGTGGTGCCGGTTACAACGCTGGCACCAGACTTCCACTCCCACATTTTATGTTGAGCAAGAAGCGCTGAGGTGTGCCTATGTAGAGGGGTAGTTGAGGTGTTTGGTTGCGTTCGTGACTGTTTGTCATGCACTTCTCGTTACGTCTTGTCATTCGGGAGGTGTTCGTCCATACCAGTATAGGGAGGAAATCAGGACTGTTCACCTGCACACGAGCACGATGATGATGGGTAAGTGACGTTTGATATATGTTTTATGTGTCATTCTTTTGTTAATTGGGATGGACTTTTTAAAGGTGTCTTTGTAAGGTTGGAGGTGCTTGTAGATTGTAGTTGAAATGGGGGACATGATAACATAGCGCCTAAGCGAAGTAATTTTTGTAACCTGTCAGGCCAAGGATTACCATGTATGAAGTGGGCGCCAAAGAATTGTTTTATTTGTAAGAGATTTGGTCATTTGGCACGTAATTGTTCAGAATGTAGATGTGCGATGATTCGCCGCAAGAACTAAGTTTAAGGAATAGCAGAGTGAAATTAATGGCAACAGTGGAGCTATAAGCAAGAATGGATGAAACACGGCAAGTGGCGGAGGCTGCGGTAGTGACTACAGCGGAAGCTGTAGCAACTCTAACAGAGCAAATTCGGGTATTGTCAGAGGCGACGATCAGTGACAAAGAAAAATATGAAGAATTAGCAGGGAGATTTGAGGCATTGCGAGTAGGGGAAAGGACGTCAGGTGAAAGTAAATTACAGGTCATGGAGTGTCATAGATCGTTTGAGATGGCAATCGCGGCATTGATTAACCCCTTTTGAGGTAAAGCAACGGATGATGTGTCGGTATTACTTACTGACATTATCACAATGGCTGAGGCCAATGGGTGGTCGGATGTTGTAATGTTAAGAGTAGCAAAGTTACGCTTGATAGGGGATGCTAAGTCGTACGTATTGTACCATGAAACGTTGAATAATGTGGGGACGTTCTCAGAGCTTGAGGCTGGGTTACGCCAGAGGTACCGAAAACAGAATAGTACCAGGTTTTTTAGCGAAAAATTAAGTGCGTTAGTTATGAGGAGAAATGAGACGGTAGAGGTTTTCTCAGACAGGATTCGAAAACTGAATGCACAAACGTTCGAACTGTAACAGAATGGGGAGACTAATAGAGTGCTGTTACAAGAGGCCGAGAACAGGACATTAGATGTGCTTTTGTGGGGAGTACCACCGGAGATGTCACGTCTGGTGAGAGTGGCGAATCCCAGTGATCTTGCGGCGGCTCTAAGGATCGTCACATACTTAGAGGAGGTATATTATGCGACGAAGCAAAGGGTGGAGCATAGAGTCCTGGCAACGGAAATTAAGTGTTTTGGTTGTGGCCAGGTAGGGCACATTAGGAGGCAATGTCAGCGTCAGTTCGGTGTTACTCATGTGGGAAAATGGGTCATCGAGCAGTGAACTGCAGGAGCAAAAGTAGGGAGGAACCTCGGCGGCAGCGGCCGTTGAACGAGAACAGGATTGCTTCAACCGTCGGAGAGCAGTCCCAGTGAAATTAGGTAATGCGCTCGTAGGTGCACAGACGGAATGCTGCTTATTAGGCTTGCTGAACGGAAGGGAACAAAGGTTTCTGGTTGACACGGGGGCACACGTGTCTGTTATTAGTGTAGACCTGGTTAGCAGGAGAAGGCTTGAGCCACCAAATTGTAGGTTACGTGGGGTGGGAGATAATAAAGTGGAGTCATTGGGTACGACGGTACTTCAATTCGTGATCGAAGGAACTAAGTTTAATGAGCAGGTAGAAGTGTTACCATGTGTGGGTGAGGGATATTCGGCGATTCTCGGACTGGACTTACTCGACAAACATCGTGCGAGGATAGATCTTCGGCAACAAACAGTGGAACTCGGTGGAACAATGTTTCGCATGGGGAAAACGGTTGCAAATGGACGAATGTCGCAAGGCGCTCTTAATATGAAGCTGACGCCGGCTAAATTGGGAATGGATTCATTAAAGGTCGATAACATACCGGCAGGTACAGGGAAGGTAGTTTGGGTTTCAATAAATACGGACTTACGAAAGGAGACGTTGTACATGGTGGAGCCACTCTAGAGTAGTGAGGAGTTGGATAATGGACACTATTTTCTGTGGAGGAGTTTAGCTCACCCAAGTTATGTGGAAGGAGATTATAGAGTTCTTGTAAGTATAGATAATTTCGACAGAGCGGATTGTAGCTTGTCGAAAGGGTTGTTATTGACCACGTTGGTATTTTTTGATGAAGATGACCTCGATAGGGAGGATTTAGAGGCGAGCCATAACCAAAACGTCGATGCAGCGCAGTTAAGGGGAAAATTACAGCATTTGCAGAGAGACGACAGGGTCGCGTTGGAGGAATTGTTATTTACATTTAGCGATTTATTCGGAACGGAGGGTAGGTTACCGGCAACACAGATTTTGATGCATCACATACCAACGGAGGATAATACATCAGTGTTTAGGAAACCATATAGGATAGCACATCATATGCAACCGCTACTGGAGGAGTTTATAGAACGACAATTACGGGATGGAATCATAGGCCATAGCGATAGTCCATATTCAAGCAATGTAGTTCTCGTACCTAAGAAGTCGGTGGATGGTACAAGGAGATATAGGTTTTGTTGTGATTATCGGTTTCTGAATGCCAAAACCATTTCGGACGCGTATCCGATTCCGAATATCACGGACACATTGGACAATCTGGGACAACGTAAGTATTTTATGACGATGGATTTACGTAGTGGATACCGTCAGTTGGAAGTAGCGCCAGAGGATAGGGCAAAGACAGCTTTTACTGTTCCTAGGAACACTATCAGTATATACGTACGCCGTTCGGGTTGAAGAATGCACCGGCAACTTTTCAGCGATTATTAGATGGGATTTTAAGGGGACTGAAACCAAAGACATGACATTATAGTATTTTCGGAGGATATACCAGAACATGTATCGCATTTAAGAGAAGTCTTTTGAAGATTGTGGTCGGCACGGTTAACATTAAGTTTAGAAAAATGTAAATTTGCTCAGACGCAGGTCAAATATTTAGGTCATGTAATCAGTGAACAAGGGGTTCAAACCGACCCTCGGTTAACAAAGGCATCTCAAAATTTTCCGATATCACGTACAACGAAGCAATTACAATCTTATATTGGGTTATGTTCATATTATAGTAAATTTGTAAAAGAATTTTCTGAAATAGCCGAACCTTTAACAAAGCTTTTAAAGAAAGGGGTTAAATTTCAATGGACGGAGGAATGTCAGGAAGCTTTCGATGAATTAAAGATGAGATTAGTTTCTGGTCCGATGTGGGTGTTTCCGAATTTTGAAGAAGACTTCATCTTATCACGTGACACCTCAAATGGCGCAGTAGGATGTGCTTTGGGGCAAATGGTGAATGGAAAGGGGCATGTGGCGTATGCTTCTAGCCAGTTAAATAGGGCAGAGCGGAATTAGTCCACAACAGAAAAGGAGATGTTGGCTGCAATATATGGAGTAACATATTTTCGTTGTTACCTTTACGGTAAGAAGTTTAAGGTCGTGACGGATCATGCAGCGTTGAGATTGTTACTAGGACTCAAGGATCCTTCTAGCCGATTAACACGGTGGGGTCTAAAATTAAGTGAGTTTGACTTTGAAGTGATTCATAAGCCAGGGAAGAAACACGGGAATGCAGATGCATTAAGTCGCAAAGTAGACACATTAGAAGTAATGGGTAAGAATGTCGCGGAATGGCAAAGGGCACAAGTAGAGGATGAGGAGTGCCAGAGTTTCAGAACTCGACCACATTTCACTGTGGAGGGAAATTTGTTGTGTAGAGTTACCATGTGCATACCATGGGTAGTAGTACGAGTGAGTTTGAGAGAGGAAGTCTTAAAGGAGGTTCCATGATCGTGTGCTCTCGGGGCATGGTGGTCGTTGAGCAATGGGAAGATGAGTAGCAGAACAATTTTGGTGGCACACTCAGAGAAGGGATGTGGAACAATGCATAGCAAATTGTGTGCCATGTGCACAGCGAGCGGATGTGAGACGTGCAAAAATTCCATTGTAACGGTTACCAGAGGCTGCAAAACCATTCGAGTTTATCGGGCTAGATATTTGCAGGCCCTACAACAAAACACCGGCAGGGAATCGTTACGTTTTAACTGTAATTGATCACTTTTCGCGGTTTCTAGCCATGGTCGCAATACCAGACCAACAGGCAAGTACAGTACCACAAGCTTTAGTCAATAACTGGTTATTGAAGTTTGGGTTGCCTCATACCATAATTACAGAGCAGGGAACGAACTTCTTGTCCGAATTAATGTCACAGTTGTGTCTTTTACTGAGAATTAAAAAATTACGGACCAGTCCATTCCATTCTCAGGTGAATGGGAGAATGGAGCGAGTAAATAGGACAATTTCGAAAATGCTAAGTTATTATGTGAATGGAAACCATGATAACTGGGACATTTATCTGCCATATGTGGTATCGAGTTATAACACTAAAATACATTCAGGGGTCGGAATGTCACCATTCGAGGTGGTCTTTGGAAGAAAGATGCCATCGCCATTTGATGGGGCTAAAGGAGACGCAGTGAGGGAATTTGCACGAACAATATGGGAAGTCTGGAAGAGGGTACAGAAGGCCAATACGAAAGTGTTAGAGAGGCAGGAAGAACCGAATAAGCGGTTAGAAACTTTACCACACTACAGGATAGGTCAATGGGTATTAATTACGAATCCATATACACCTAAGGGAAAGACGAAAAAAGTCCTGACGAAGTACCACGGACCATACCAGGTCGTGGAGATGTTAAAGTGCAGCTGCCAACAAAAACATCCATTATGCACGTGAGTAGAGAAAAGCCTTTTCAAGGAATGGTGGACGGCTTACCTCAATTACAAGGAAATGACCCGATTGCAGAGGCTAGGCAAAGAAAGCAGAGGAAGAAGGTCTAGGAGGAAGAACAACAACAGACGCATTGCGTTCCGTCTGCATTATGGTCACGGAGGGAGTAAATTATTGTATGTGTAATATTGTATGGCATGTTTACATTTTGTGTTTTTGTATCAAGGGATAGTTTGCGTTTTTTGTGTGCGAGTTTTTTTCTTTTTCTCTCTCTTTTTCTCGCGTTTTGGTGGGTCCGATAATAGTTGCGTGTTTCTTGTTTGTTGCTTTACTTTTGTCATTGTATGGGGGAGACTTTTTTTTTGGTTCAGAGAACTAGATAGGGGCAGAGTGAACTATCGGAAATTTTTGAGGATGTCGTATGTGTTGTGACTGACAATTCGCAATTTTTCACAAACACAACTTTTATTGATGTAAGTTCACAAGATTCACTGAACAACAAACGAAAGGTAACAATATCGATGCCAGTTAAAGTCTCATAATTGAGGCAAACAAAAGTTCACTTCTAAGTTTCCACAACGGTTTGTGGTAACACACACACGTTAGTAAAAGTCCAATTCAGACACGAAGACGTAATCTTCAGCGGTCGAAGTACATTAAGTCAGCATCCGGAGTGAACTGAACTTCTGGGCTGGTTCTAGCCCTTAAATAATTGTCTCCAGCCAATCAGGTTTTGGCGCAGTGATATACTTCCTGCAAGATTCTGGCTCGAGCTTCCCCTGCAGAAAGTAGTGCTCAGAATGTCTGTTTCCAATATCTTGTATGTAAATAGCCGGTGTTTACCATGGTTCAAATCAAATGGCTCTGAGCACTATGGGACTTAACTTCTGAGGTCATCAGTCCCCTAGAACTTAGGACTACTTAAACCTAACTAACCCAAGGACATCGCACACATCCATGCCCGAGGCAGAATTCGAACCTGCGACCGTAGTGGTCGCGTGGTTCCAGACTGTAGCGCCTAGAACCGCTCGGCCACCCCGGTCGACTTACCGTGGTTCTTTCGGTACACCTTGGACATAGACTACCTCGTCCTCTGTGGTGTAATATGGGATGTGCCAACACATCAGTTACCTATGGCATGGGATAGTCCAGACTCCAGTTGACTGGAGAGTGAGAGTGGGGCCCCGTGGCACGAAATCAGAAAAAAGTGTAAATTTAGAGCTAATTGAAAAGGAAGCAACGGCACAAGCTGTGACGGTTAAGATACCAGAAGCGCAAAACAACTATAACAAATAGACTCTCAAGTACAGTATCATAGTAAATTAAACTGGATACAGTATTTAATCCACGTGGGTAAGCTGCCAGTTGTTTTGACTGTAAATTTTCTCTGTATGTTGTACAAATATAAAGTATAACACGGAACTAGTTTCAAGAACTACCTGAGGGGCCGAGTCTTGTTCGTTGTAGAGGGCGCTGTAGTGCAGTGTTCCACAACCAGTGTGTCGTGCCACATTGGTGTACAGCCGCAAAATGAAGGGTGTGACGCAAACATTTACGTATTGATGTAGGAAATAGAGGGATTTTTGTTTTAGACATACCGCGAATTTTTGTGTTTTTAAAATTATGAAATGTAATTAGTTTCCTTAAATTTTAAGTAAGGACTGTTTATTTTTTAATTATTTAATGCATGCATATAACTGTTATTATTTCAAAGAAATTAAATACAATTTATTTACTCAATATTATTATTATTACACTTTGCTTATCTTAAGTTAATTGTATTATCGTCTGTGCCAGTGCACCGGGTATGTCGTTAGGGCGAGAGCACTTTGTAAAACAGCATCTTTTGTCAATGACTGGATGCACGTGATTTTTCCTAACATTCTGGCGATTAGCAGAAACGTCCCTCGTATTATTTTTATTGCCTTATTTTGATATTTGTTCGGGTTTGTACTTCTTAAATTTCATTGTTCTTTTCATTTGCCACCACAGACCTCACACATTGTCAAACAACAATACGGGATTTCAGTTAAACGATACACCCTGGACATTTCAGTTCGGTTTTACCACAGTTGTGTTCTGCAGTAATGCGAATATTATCATTGCTGTACCCGTATTTTCTACACTGGAGCGCCAAAGAATTGGGTATAGGCTTGCGTAACAATCAGAATGAAAGGATTCGTGGGTAAAGTACGCGAAGTAAATCCTATTTTCACGACGTTGATTGTTGCTAAATAAAAGCTGTGAACTTAATCGCATCGTGGCCCCTAAATATGCTGCTTTTTAACATTTTGTGTCAAGAAACGGGACCACAGCACACTATACTTCCGCTACATACAGACGTATGACGAAGCCTATACCAAATTATTTGCCCTCTTCAGTGTAGAAAATACGGGTACAGGACGATGGTTATCTCGAGGTGAAATGTTAACGCGAATGTTTAGTCTTACATATGAGGTACTTGCATTTTTTACTGCCGAGGGGCATGGGTATGCAGGTTTATTTGCACATGATGAATGACTATCGACGTTGTCATTTCTTTCTGACATAATCATACACTTAAATGAACTGAATAGAAAAATGCAAGGTAGAAACGAAGATATTCTGACTAGTATGGATAATATTCAAGGATTTATTAATAAGTTAAATTTGTGGATACAGACGGTTGGAAATGGATCGTGTGAGATGTTCCCAACTGTATGGCCCCTTAATGATGACAATAAGGTGTTGATCCACTTGATTTACGGACATTACGGTTCCTGCAGGGGAATTAAAAAAAATCCAGAAAATATTGAAGATTTTGTTTGGATTTGTGATCCAGTCATGAATCCGAAACATCTTCTGAATAATTCAGGTTTAGGCTCACAAGAAGAGCTAGCAGATTTGAAAGCGGACAGAAATTGAAATAAACATTTTTCGAACTGTTTTTGGACAAATTTTAGTTTTATATAAGCAGTGAATATCCGGACATCTCCGAAACGGCAATTAATTAATTATTACCACGTTCAACACCCCCATGAACCGGGACCTTGCCGTTGGTGGGGAGGCTTGCGTGCCTCAACGATACAGATAGCCGTACCGTAGGTGCAACCACAACGGAGGGGTATCTGTTGAGAGGCCAGACAAACGTGTGGTTCCTGAAGAGGAGCAGCAGCCTTTTCAGTAGTTGCAGGGGCAACAGTCTGGATGATTGACTGATGTGGCCTTGTAACACTAACCAAAACAGCCTTGCTGTTCTGGTACTGTGAACGGCTGAAAGCAAGGGGAAACTACAGCCGTAATTTTTCCCGAGGACATGCAGTATTACTGTATGATTAAATGATGATGGCGTCCTCTTGGGTAAAATATCTCCGGGCGGGGACTACTCAAGAGGACGTCGTTATCAGGAGAAAGAAAACTGGCGTTCTACGAATCGGAGCGTGGAATGTCAGATCCCTTAATCAGGCAGGTAGGTTAGAAAATTTAAAAATGGAAATGGATAGGTTAAAGTTAGATATAGTGGGAATTAGCGAAGTTTGGTGGCAGGAGGAACAAGACTTCTGGTCAGGTGAATACAGGGTTATAAATACAAAATCAAACAGGGGTAATGCAGGAGTAGGTTTAATAATGAATAAAAAAAAATAGGAGTGCGGGTAAGCTACTACCAACAGCATAGTGAACGCATTATTGTGGCCAAGATAGACACGAAGCCCATGCCTACTACAATAGAACAAGTTTATATGCCAACTAGCTCTGCAGATGATGAAGAAACTGATGAAGTGTATGATGAGATAAAAGAAATTATTCAGGTAGTGAAGGGAGTCGGAAATTTAATAATCATGGGTCACTGGAATTCGATAGTAGGAAAAGGGAGAGAAGGAAACATAGTAGGTGAATATGGATTGGGGCTAAGAAATGAAAGAGGAAGCCGCCTGGTAGAATTTTGCACAGAACATAACTTAATCACAGCTAACACTTGGTTCAAGAATCATAAAAGAAGGTATACCTGGAAGAATCCTGGATATATTAGTAGGTATCAGATAGATTATATAATGGTAAGACAGAGACTTAGGAACCAGGTTTTAAATTGTAAGACATTTCCAGGGGCAGATGTGGACTCGAACCACAATCTATTGGTTATGAACTGTAGATTAAAACTGAAGAAACTGCAAAAAGGTGGGAATTTAAGGAGATGGGACCTGGATAAATTGAAAGAACCAGGGGACCTGGATAAATTGAAAGAACCAGAGGTTGTACAGAGTTTCAGGGAGAGCATTAGGGAACAATTGGCAAGAATGGGGGAAAGAAATGCAGTAGAAAAAGGATGAGTAGCTTTGAGAGGTGAAATAGTGAAGGCAGCGGAGGATCAAGTAGGTAAAAAGACGAGGGCTAATAGAAATCCTTGGGTAACAGAAGAGATACTGAATTTAATTGATGAAAGGAGAAAATATAAAAATGCAGTAAATGAAGCAGGCAAAAAGGAATACAAACGTCTCAAAAATGAGATCGACAGGAAGTGCAAAATGGCTAAGCAGGGATGGCTAGAGGACAAATGTAAGGATGTAGAGGCTGATCTCACTAGGGGTAAGATAGATACTGCCTACAGGAAAATTAAAGAGACCTTTGGAGAAAAGAGAACCACTTGTATGAATATCAAGAGCTCAGTTGGAAACACAGTTCTAAGCAAAGAAGGGAACGCAGAAAGGTGGAAGGAGTATATAGAGGGTCTATACAAGGGCGATGTACTTCAGGACAATAGTATGGAAATGGAAGCGGATGTAGATGAAGATGAAATGGGAGATATGACACTGTGTGAACAGTTTGACAGAGCACTGAAAGACCTGAGTCGAAACAAGGCCCCAGGAGTAGACAACATTCCATTAGAACTACTGACAGGCTTGGGAGAGCCAGTCCTCACAAAACTCTACCATCTGGTGATCAAGATGTATGAGACAGGCGAAATACCCTCAGACTTCAAGAAGAATATAATAATTCCAATCCCAAAGAAAGCAGGTGTTGACAGATGTGAAAATTACCGAACTATCAGTTTCATAAGTCACAGCTGCAAAATACTAACGCCAATTCTTTACAGACGAATGCAAAAACTGGTAGAAGCCGACCTCGGGGAAGATAAGTTTGGATTCCGTAGAAATATCGGAACACGTGAGGCAATACTGACCATTCGACTTATCTTAGAAAAAAGATTAAGGTAAGGCAAACCTACGTTTCTAGCATTTGTAGACTAAGAGAAAGCTTTTGACAATGTTGACTGGAATACTCTCTTTCAAATACTGAAGGTGGCAAGGGTAAAATACAGGGAGCGAAAGGCTATTTACAATTTGTACAGAAAGCAGATGGTAGTTATGAGAGTCGAGGGACATGAAAGGGAAGCAGTGGTTGGGAAGGGAGTGAGACAGTGTTGTAGCCTCTCCCCGACGTTATTCAATCTGTATTGAGGGAAATGGATTAGGAAATGAGACACTTAAAGTAGTAAAGGAGTTTTGCTATTTGGGGAGCAAAATAACTGATGATGGTCGAAGTAGGGAGGATATAAAATGTAGACTGGCAATGGCAAGGAAAGCGTTTCTGAAGAAAAAAAAGAAAAAAAGGAAAGTGTTTCTGAAGAAGAGAAATTTGTTAGCATCGAGTATAGATTTAAATGTCAGGAAGTCGTTTCTGAAAGTATTCGTATGGAGTGTAGCCATGTATGGGAGTGAAACATGGACGATAAATAGTTTGGACAAGAAGAGAATAGAAGCTTTCGAAATGTGGTGCTACTAACGAGGAGGTATTGAATAGAATTGGAGAGAAGCGGAGTTTGTGGCACAACTTGACTAGAAGAAGGTTCAAAAATGGTTCAAATGGCTGTGAGCACTATGGGACTTAACATCTATGGTCATCAGTCCCCTAGAACTTAGAACTACTTAAACCTAACTAACCTAAGGACATCACACACATCCATGCCCGAGGCAGGACTCGAACCTGCGACCGTAGTGGTCACGCGGTTCCAGACTGTAGCGCCTATAACCGCACGGCCACTCCAGCCGGCAGTGTGGGGTGATTGATGTATTACAGTCACACTGATAGCAGGCGAGCGCAGAATGTTGTGGTAATAATTCTACAACGTGCATGCAATGATGCAAGAGAGGTTAGCTGACTGAAATAGCAGACTTAGCTGTACTGCAACAAGGAATGAGGTGGATTTCCACGCTGACAGAACAATGATGTTTTAGGATATGTGATGGCAGTGATGTATATGCACAACAAGCGCGCCTCTTACGCCTATAAGCGCTGGACATTTTGTATCGAAATTGTTGTCAATCTCACAGCTCTACCAGGGCAAAAGGGTTGTGCTGGGTGAGGTCGCCACATGGACCTGACAATAGAAGTCACTGGTTCAAAGGCATGATGGGGCAACAACTCTATGCACTAAGTCCTTCCCAGAGTTAGGCCATTGCAGATATACTCCAGCAGCGTGTCTGACTCCTGTCTAGAGGGCAGCAGGTCGCTTCCCACGCATAACAGCCGTCTTCTGCCATCTCAGGACGAGCACCTTATCGTGGCGGGCTTCCCTCTCCGTGACGCATCTGAGGTGCTGTCCGGGTCCGCATCGTCAAATACTGTATACAGACAGCTGGTCTGCTGGCACAAAAATCTTGGTGCCGGTATCCTGGCTCATAGCTGCCCCTCTCTGCATTGGTGGCGCTATAACATGTAAGCAGTAATGTTTAACACGTTAAATAAATTCCGTGTTGTTTTTTAAAATCTTACTAATATTCCATAAGTTCATTTTTAATGTGAATTGAATGAAATAATAAGAAAAATGATAAACGTTGCAGGGAAAATAAGTTAGGTTAATGAAAGATTAATAAAATTCAAGAATACCACACTGATTTGGCATATTTGAGGAAAAAGAGTAGCAAAAGTAGCACATGCAGTAAATGTATTAATATCACAATTAAATTTTTGTATCGTGTTAATGTGCCTTTAATTTCTTAAAAAGAAAGCGGCTGTCACTGATTAATGCTTTTGTAGACTGTTATAAGCCTAGGTACTAAAGCATTTGATTCTATAATGTATGACTTTAGTACAAAAAGCTAGTATGTTACGCTACTGTAGATAAGCCACCGCATTTAATTAGGTCCCATCTAATCAACAGTCAACAGCTAGTGAAGGTATATAAGAAGAGATCAGAACTCACGAAAAGAAAAAGATGAAAGCCAGAGGGCTCTGTTCTTGTGCCCTTCCTATTCATTGCTTATGTTGATGACATCTCAAACTATATGATTGCAAATACATCCTTTATACTGGTGACTTGACACTGATCTCATCAGGTTAGAATCTGTAAGTAGATTTAGCAAAAAACAGAAAGATAGTTGAGAATAGTAACCACTGGTATAAAGCTGATTAGCTATGATTAAATGAGTCTAAAGCAATGGCAATTTATTTTAATGTAATAGTGCAAAAAAAGAGAATCAAAGAGTCAAATCATTGCGTCTTGTAATAGACCAAAGACTGTCCTGAGAGGAAACATAGAAGATGTTGAACATGGTAGTTTTAGGTAAAGGCTGTTTTGCACTGTGGTTGCGTATGGTGTTGCCTGAACTATCACATTTACAACACTGCCATCCTCAGCATACAAACACATATTAACCCATGAAGATTTTGTATCCTCACATGTTGTAATACTGCCTCAAGCTGTGCTGTGTGTGGTGTAGAGTAGCGGTTAGGGTTGCTGGCTTGCGTGCTCCAGGTCGACAGTTCAAATCCAAACATCGTCAAATATTTGTTATTCAATATTTATCATTTCTAGAGTTTCTCGAAATTTCTTATGGTTAGAATGTTTGTATATTATAGAATATTCTATGTTTGTATAAATAGGAGCACTCTCCATCCAGGAGGCAGTTCTGTTGCGCCTGTACGTCGGTGCCTCTAATAAATGTGCATTCAGTTAACTTTGTACGATGTATTAAAAATAGGTTACGTAAGATATTATAGTGGCACAACGATGGCACACTCTGTGCTTCCTATTACAGTAGCTGGATGGCTATGACGCTCCACACAGAGCAAAACAATATCTGTAATCCGTTTACGCGCCAATACGGCCACCAGTAGCCTGTAAACAGTAATCTGCCGCTGCAGTTTAGTGCATATATGACTAGTGATGCCGAGCGGTTCTAGGCGCTACAGTCTGGAACCGCGCGACCGCTACGGTCGCAGGTTCGAATCCTGCCTCGGGCATGGATGTGTGTGATGTCCTTAGGTTAGTTAGGTTTAAGTAGTTCTAAGATCTAGGGGACTGATGACCTCAGATGTTAAGTCCCATAGTGCTCAGAGCCATTTGAACCATTTGACTAGTGATGGGCCAACGAACATGAGTGTCTACAGACTATGTTGTTGTATGACATATGGATATGTGTGCTCGCAATATGTAACAGCGTCACTAATGTATTTAATAGTAATGACAACGACATATAAATGTGTCAGCTCATTTTATGTTGACATGGCCTAAAAGCCATAAGATGTACGTAACACGCTTACGCAATTGGATTTTTATCCTGTGTAATCGGTAGAATATCAAGATACACAACCATTATGTTAAATAATTTTAAAAAAATGTGAGACGTTAACTTTCCCCGGCGAATTGAATGATCAAATAACTTATGGGTTTGCTGCCAGGTGACGTCGTCGATCACCACCGATATTTCGACAGGAGCACACCCTGCCATTCTCAAGGCACAACTGCAAGGAGAAAGCAATGCAAGGGAATTTAATACCCCGGTTCACAGAGACGAAACAAGGAAGATACCACACACAGAACAAGTAAACGCAGAGTCAACACACAACCAAAGATAACCAACATCAGAAATATCGATAGTGACTATTAATCAACAGGTGAGGTAGCACTAATTCTGTCCCTCTGTTTTTTGATTAGAGACAGTGCTGGATTCCAAGCAGCATTTAAACAAAATTCACCATCTCTGTTTATAAGGTTGCTTGATAGTTTGATTTCAACAGCTTCCTTATTAACGCTATCCCAATAGCTGGACGTGCTAGCCAGAATCTCCATGATGTTGTATTCCATAGGATGACTGGTGTCAAGGCAAAGTTCTGCAACAGCTGATTTGCTCGGCCGTTGTAAGCGTGTGTGACACTTATGTTCAATACACCGGCCTTCCACAGTCCTGATTGTCTGACCAATATATGACATGCCACAACTGCAAGGAATACGATAGACACCAGCCTTACGCAAACCAAGATCATCTTTTACGGATGTCAAGAGGGCCTTAATCTTAGAAGGTGGTCGAAAAACGCATTTCACATCATATTTCCGCAAAGTACGGGCAATGCTGTTGGAAATGCTTCCTACATAAGGCAAAAAGGCCGTAGACTTAGGTGCCACTTCATTGCTATCGTCACTCACCCGTTGCACAGAAGGCTGATAGCGCAACTCACGTTTGACCTGCCTCTCACTATAACCATTCTGACGAAAGGTGACTTTGAGATGTAATAGCTCTGCTGCCAAACTTTCAGGGTTTGAGATAACGTGGGCCCTGTGAATCAAGGTACGAAGTACTCCTTCACGCTGAGCTGGATGGTGACAACTATCAGCTCGCAGATACAAGTCAGTGTGAGTAGGCGTCCTATAAACAGAATGTCCCAGCGTACCAACAGTCTTCCTTCTGACCAACACATCAAGGAAGGGAAGGCATCCATTCTTTTCCATCTCCATAGTGAATTGAATATTCGTGCGGACTGAATTCAGGTGTTCCAAAAACCGGTTTAAATTCTCACTACCATGAAGACAAACAACAAAAGTATCGTCTAAATATCTGAAAAAACGCGCAGGTTTCAAGGTCGCTGACTCCAATGCACGTTCTTCAAAGTACTCCATAAACAAATTGACCACAATAGGTGACAACGGGCTTCCCACTGCAACTCTATCAGTCTGTTCGTAGTACTGACCATTGAATAAAAAGTAAGTGGAAGTCAGCACATGTCGAAACAAATTTGTTAACTCGACACCAAACTTAACATCAATTAGCTGGAACGAATCAGAGAGAGGAACGTGAGTGAAAAGAGAAACCACACCAAAACTGTCTAAAATATCAGAGTCATTCAAACGCAATCTCTGCAATCGACATAAGAAATTTGCAGAGTTCTTAATGTGGTGTTCACACCTACCTACTAGTGGGCTCAACAAACTAGCAAGATGTTTGGCTACATGATATGTCGGAGCACCAATATTAGAAACAATAGGCCTCAACGGGATAGCCTCTTTATGGACCTTAGGGAGGCCATATAATCTAGGTGGTACCACACAGTAAGAATTAAGACTCTTCAGGAAGACTTCGTCAGGAAGTTATTAGTCTTTCTCTCAACACTCTTAGTAGAGTCAGCACCGATTTTGCGATACGCCGAATCAGAAAGTAGACACTGCATCTTTTGAACGTAATCATGCTTGTTCAACAAAACCGTGGCATTTCCCTTGTCTGCAGGTAAAATAACAATATCAGGATCCATTCTGAGTGAAAGTAAAGCAACCGCCTCAGCTGCTGTAATGTTACACTTGGGTGGACGGGCCCCAGTGGAAGGACTGTGGAAGACCAGGGTATTGAACATCAGCATCACACCCGCTTACAACAGCCGAGCAAATCCGCTATTGCAGAACATTGCCTTGACACCGGCCATCCTATGGAATACAACAACACGGAGATTCTGGTTTGCACGTCCAGCTATTGCGATAGTGTTATTAAGGAAGCTGTTGAAATCAAACTATCAAGCAACCTTATTAACGGAGATGGTGGATTTTGTTTAAATTCTGCTTGGAGTCCGGCTCTGTCTCTCATCAAAAAACAGAGGCACAGAATTAGTGCTACCTCACCTGCTGATTAATAGTTGCTATCGATATTTCTGATGTTGGTTATCTTTGGTTGTGTATTGACTCTGCGTTTACTTGTTCTGTGTGTGGTATCTTCCTTATTTCTCGTCTGTGAACCGGGGTATTAAATTCCCTTGCACATTGCTTCCTCCTTGCAGTTGTGCCTTGAGAATGGTGGGGTGTGCTCCTGTCGAAATATCGGCGGTGGTTGACGACGTCACCCAGCAGCAAACTCATACGGTATTTGAAATTTAAAAACATTCTATATTTTTCACCTTCACTTGATAATGGCCTAAGGCCAAAATTGCAATCGTGAAATGAAGTGTTACAGTCACTGGCGTAAATACGTCTTTTGTAAAATGTGCATTGAGTGTTGTACTTCATTGACGACCCTGCTTTCGAATTTGAACTTTTCAAAGAACATCATGTTCGTCGTTGATTGTAGAAACCGTTTATCTTACAATTGCAATTTCGTCCTTTTGGCCATTTTCAAGCTATACTGCAAAAGGTTTATCTCCAGCATAAGTCAAACTTTCAAATCCTCCAACATGTACAGATGCCATTGCCAAAAATAAGCCTTTTCATTGTAGAAATACCGTAATATCTGAAGCTCTGTACATCGTGAAATGACGAGCAGAAGCACAATATTTTGCAGTACCACTTGAAAATGGCCAAAAGGCCCAAATTACAACTGTGAAATAAACAAGTTCTACAGTCAACGTCGAATATGATGTCCTTTAGAAAATTCTGCACCTCGATCAAGAGAATTTAATGAATGTAACTTGATTGTGTTTATGAAGTGACACTGTTAGGTGGAGATGCCCGGTACTTCATACCATCTACATCACCATGCCTCCGATCAGGCGATGTAGAGGCCTTGTCCTACACAGACGGGAGGAAGTGGAATACAAACAGTACATCATTCCTAAGGTCTGTATATTTAGGAGACCAATGGATTCCAAAATAGCGGTAAGTCAGCTGCACATCAGGCATCCATCAGGGTATTCTAGAGACGCTGTCAGGACTTGACGAATGGCTGAAAGGATTCGACCAAGTCGCCAGATACCACACGTGGGATGACATGATGTGTTTCAGAAATATGTATTTTGTTTGGATATTACAATCCAACAGTGGTTCGAGAGCAGTGAAGAGAATAATAATAGCTGGGCTAAAATCAAGGCCGAAATGGGTGACAATCAGTAGCATGTCCACTTGGCAGAAGAACAGCTATAGGCCCAGCGTCATGGGGGAACGACAGTCTTAGATACAGGAAGTTTTGGCCTTATGCCATATTGTGAATTCGAATATGACAGAAGCCAACAGAGTCCCACGCTTTAAGATGGAGTCACAGAAGACATATACCAAGCCTTATGACAAGGGATGTCACAATACCAGAGGAATTCGTCAACTAGTGCCAGTGCATCGAGGAAATCAGATGAAAGAGATATGACCAACTGCCAAGTGTGGACCCTATGGCAGTTGTGGAAGAACACCATGATCTCGCATATCTCCTATGCCAAAGAGTAAGAGAAGAGATACAGCAGTTTGTAACAGCCAGAACTGTTGGACAGAGTATGTAGGAGATAGCAGCCGTGAATGTCACCCTCATACGTCAGGAGGAAATAGAGAATGATGAAAAAGAGGTGTATCGATCTTTAGCACCAATCTCCGCCACCAGACGAGAGCACCATGAACAATGGACTCCTCCGACTCGGACTTGCGCCGCAGCCATCAGGTGACAACTCAGCATCCGACAAAAGCAGGTACATCCAACTCCTCCGCCAAGTATAACACCCCACAAACGAACCGGCATTTGGAGGAAGGAAGCTAACACGTCGGTATGTTTCCTCTGTGCATGCCCTAGAGACGTTGCACACTACTGCAGGGAAAGAAGACGAGTGTTCGAAGAATATTAGGCCGCAAGAAGTCAACCCTAACAACAATTCTATTCAAGAGTGCTATAGTCGAACTCTAGAAGCCCATTGCCATAATCTGGACGAGGTCGGTCCCCAACACGTCATAACTGTTTCCCATCACTGAACAGGGGTACCAGCCATTCGCCTAGTCGGTAAATTCACGAAAACTAAGCAAGAAAACCAACCATGGAGATAAGGGCGCCACAGATTAATATCTTCCATGGACAACAGTTACCAAGACAACAGGAAATTTCACTGACGTAATCATCAAAGGCAAGCTTGTCCAGTCACTAGTCGAGGCAGAGGCTTCTTTTTCTGTAAAGTCGAATGTTAACCATTCTCAGCTCAAAATGATCCGAAAGTTGATGTGTACGGGTCGCCTGGGTAGAACGACTTGCACACATCGTATTAGGTTTAGGTGCTCTGAGGTGGATGGAGTAACTGTGACAGTGCAAAAAATTAGTGACACACAAACATATACTTTATTGGACTATGATACTTAACTAAAGTTGTATAGCAACTCGTTGGATGTGCTTGCGGACAGATACAACTAAGCTGTGGCCTGTCAAGAAGTGCGTTACTGAATAAAATGTCAACAAGATTATGTCCGTCCTGGGCACCACACTGTCAATCACCGTAGGAAATACTTGTGTCTGTGTGAAGGGTGTAGGCGACTCCACGTGTAGACTAAATGTCGCAGGTTGATCTGAACTACCAACTGTAGCTACGAACCGCGATCCTGGAACTCCGTACTAGAACTGTCATATGGCCAATGCTGAACATGAGCAGTCTGTTGCTACCCGTGAGCGCCGCTTATCATAACGCAGAAGTCCATCACATCGGCGGCGGCGCAGAGGTTGCTGATTGGACCGCGCTTGTGGTTGGCGGCTAGCTTCACAGCGCTGCCGGTGGAGCCAGTCAGCGTGCCAGCTATGGTAGCGTCCATTGCCGAGGACACAACAAAAGTGACTGTGCTGAAGGACAAAGATGGGAAATACGTCCACCCGAAGGGAACATGTATTACAAGGATAACTGTTAATGGGAGAACACAACCCTTCGAATTCGTCGTTTTAGCAGAATGTAATCAGAACGTTATTTTTGGATGGAACTTCTTGCAAGCATTACAAACGGTCGGAGACTGTGCAAGACCAGAGCTCCATTCTTATGAAACTCTTCCAACAAGCACACGTAACAAAGATCACTCTGAGCAGTTATTTACTGATCAAGACATTACTATCATGTTATGATGTATTCTAGAATAGTATCTCACCTCAACAACAATAGTATCCTTAGCAGATAACAGTTTAGGTTTCAGAACAGCTGCTATACTGAGAATGCTATTTACGTGTTCATTCAGCAGTTTTTACAAGCGTTACATAATGAAATAACACTGGTTGGAAGTTTCCGCGGCCTCTCTAAGGCATTTGACTGTATGACTCACACTATTATCCTAGATAAATTCACTTTTATGGGACTGATGGTATAGCCAACCAGTGGATAAAGGCATATCTAACTAAAAGAATGCAGAAAGCTGTACTTAGTAATTCAAGCACTATAGTCCACGGATATAATTCTGAGTGGGAAGAAATCACGTATGGGTGTCCCCAGGGTTCAGTCTCAGGTCCACTACTGTTTGTCATACACTCCTGGAAATGGAAAAAAGAACACATTGACACCGGTGTGTCAGACCCACCATACTTGCTCCGGACACTGCGAGAGGGCTGTACAAGCAATGATCACACGCACGGCACAGCGGACACACCAGGAACCGCGGTGTTGGCCGTCGAATGGCGCTAGCTGCGCAGCATTTGTGCACCGCCGCCGTCAGTGTCAGCCAGTTTGCCGTGGCATACGGAGCTCCATCGCAGTCTTTAACACTGTTAGCATGCCACGACAGCGTGGATGTGAACCGTATGTGCAGTTGACGGACTTTGAGCGAGGGCGTATAGTGGGCATGCGGGAGGCCGGGTGGACGTACCGCCGAATTGCTCAACACGTGGGGCGTGAGGTCTCCACAGTACATCGATGTTGTCGCCAGTGGTCGGCGGAAGGTGCACGTGCCCGTCGACCTGGGACCGGACCGCAGCGACGCACGGATGCACGCCAAGACCGTAGGATCCTACGCAGTGCCGTAGGGGACCGCACCGCCACTTCCCAGCAAATTAGGGACACTGTTGCTCCTGGGGTATCGGCGAGGACCATTCGCAACCGTCTCCATGAAGCTGGGCTACGGTCCCGCACACCGTTAGGCCGTCTTCCGCTCACGCCCCAACATCGTGCAGCCCGCCTCCAGTGGTGTCGCGACAGGCGTGAATGGAGGGACGAATAGAGACGTGTCGTCTTCAGCGATGAGAGTCGCTTCTGCCCTGGTGCCAATGATGGTCGTATGCGTGTTTGGCGCCGTGCAGGTGAGCGCCACAATCAGGACTGCATATGACCGAGGCACACAGGGCCAACACCCGGCATCATGGTGTGGGGAGCGATCTCCTACACTGGCCATACACCACTGGTGATCGTCGAGGGGACACTGAATAGTGCACGGTACATCCAAACCGTCATCGAACCCATCGTTCTACCATTCCTAGACCGGCAAGGGAACTTGCTGTTCCAACAGGACAATGCACGTCCGCATGTATCCCGTGCCACCCAACGTGCTCTAGAAGGTGTAAGTCAACTACCCTGGCCAGCAAGATCTCCGGATCTGTCCCCCATTGAGCATGTTTGGGACTGGATGAAGCGTCGTCTCACGCGGTCTGCACGTCCAGCACGAACGCTGGTCCAACTGAGGCGCCAGGTGGAAATGGCATGGCAAGCCGTTCCACAGGACTACATCCAGCATCTCTACGATCGTCTCCATGGGAGAATAGCAGCCTGCATTGCTGCGAAAGGTGGATATACACTGTACTAGTGCCGACATTGTGCATGCTCTGTTGCCTGTGTCTATGTGCCTGTGGTTCTGTCAGTGTGATCATGTGATGTATCTGACCCCAGGAATGTGTCAATAAAGTTTCCCCTTCCTGGGACAATGAATTCACGGTGTTCTTATTTCAATTTCCAGGAGTGTATATGTAAATGATTTTCCGAATAGAATAAAACAAGCAGAATTAGTTCTTGTTGCAGATGACACTAGAGTTGTAATAAATCAAAGCATAGAGTAGAAAGAGTAGAAATGGTAAACAAAGATTTTAAAAGTATCATGACTGGTTTTTTGCGAATAGTCTCATCCTAAATTTTAAAAAGACACAACATATTCAGTTCGGCACATCTAGAGGTACTACACCAAGAAGTTTAACATACAGTGAGGAAATAATAAACAGGGTGAAAACTTCAAAATTTTTAGGTGTCCATATTGATGAGAATTTAAATGGGAAAACACATTTTGCAACTCCTAAAACAACTTATTTCAGCCACATTTGCGCTTTGAATCATTGCAAATCGTGGGGAGAGACAAATCAGTAAGTTGACGTATTCTGCATATTTTCGTTGAATAATGTCATATGAAATAATGTTCACAAAAACGTGCTGCAAGAATAATATTTGGTGCTCACCCACAATCATCTTGTAGACATCTATTTGAGGAGCTGGGCTTTCTGACTACTGATTCACAGTATATTTATTCCCTCACGAAGTTAGTTGTAAATAACGCACTACAGTTCAAAAGGAACAATGAGGTACATAATTGTAATAACAGAAGGAAAAATTACATTCAATACTCCACATTAAGATAGTACTAAAAGGGGTGCACAACGCTTCAACAAAAATATTTGATCACTTACCGAGTGATATAAAATGTCTGACAGAAAGCAAAGTACAATTTGATAGCAAACAGAGGAAATTTCTGCCTGACAAGTCGTTGTATTCCGTAGAATAATTTCTATTACTGTAATGTGTAAAAGGTGGTGGATGGGAATTACTAACTCACATCTGTATATCTTATTTCTTTTTGTACAAAATAACAAAATCTTAGAAATATTCACAATGTAAACGTATGCATTAATTAATTTGCGACGTGAATGTAAAATGACTCGTTCCATATCATTACGATCTATCGTGCAAAATGGAACATGTAACTAACTAAAAAACTATAAACAAGAGGAGTTCCAGTCGCCAGTCCAGGTACTCACTTAAACTGTGAATCTTTGGTCGACTACAAAATGCTACTCAGGCTCACAAAAGAAATGTACATACCAGATGATCACAAGCATTGCAGGTGATCAAGGAGAACTTTGAATAGCAAACTGTCATGTGCAGCCACAGTTCGTCGCTAAAAATACGTATGTAGGAACAGCCGAATTAGTCCAGGATGAACAGTTCAATGCCACTGATAAGAATCGTGCTCTACCACCACTACAGGCAATGCACTGGAGGAAGATACTATTGAATTGCCAATAGGATCTGGTTTTGATGAGCAACAACATCCTCAAGTATTGGCTGTTCCGTGAAAAATTTGGATGTTTCCAGATCTATACTGAAGAAAGGACTGACCAAGGGACCCATGGTAAAACATTGCATCAACACTGGGGAGCATCCACCAATTACCCTTTTACAGGTTTCAAATTTACTCAAGATTTATTTTTGTAACAGTGATATGGAGTACATGAATTGATTACATTTACGGATCCCTAGCACGAGCGGTTCTGAGGTACCAAATATCGACCCACACTGAAACATACATATTATTACGTGGTGTAGCGTCTACGGGTGACAGTGCAGGAACTTACTCTGGCATCCAGTCTATCATACAGATGTCGAATACTGTCCTGCAATACGCTACCCCACGCCTGCTCGACTTGTTCACGTAGTTCTGTGAGAGTATTTGATCGACGAGTTACCTCTTGTCCTGTCATATACCACACGTGCTCGATTGAAGACAAGTCCAGAGATTGCTCTGGCCAGGGAAGTTGCTGCACGTCTTGTAGAGCACGTTTAGTTTCACGGGCAGTGTGTGGGCGAGCATTATCCTGTTGGAACAACACATTACCAGCCTGTTGCAGCAATGACAGAAGATGGACCTAACAACATTCTGCAAGTGCCGAGCGCTGGTCAGTGTCCACTCCAGAAACACCAAAGATGAACGGCAGTTGTCGCTTATCGCACCCCGGACCATAAGCTGGGATGGGGCCGGTGTGCTTGGACGAATGTGCTTTACGAGACAGCACTCATCAGGTCTACGTCGTATGCGCGAATCACCGTCACCTTCGTGCGGGTAGAATCTGCTTTCATCGCTGAAGACCACGGCGCGCTATTGCATGTTCCAAGTGGTCATCTGACGGCATCAGTCAAGCCATTGTCGTCGATTCTGTGGCGTGAGTGGAAGACGGGATAGAGGTGAGCGTGCCTGTACTCCCACTGCTAATAACTGGTTCACAACAGTTCGTGTTGACATGTCTGAGCTGGCCGGTGTGGCCGAGCGGTTCTAGGCGCTTCAGTCTGGAACCGCGTGACTGCTACGGTCGCAGGTTCGAATCCTGCCTCGGGCATGGATGTGTGTGGTATCCTTAGGTTAGTTAGGTTTAAGTAGTTCTAAGTTCTAGGGGACTGATGACCTCAGATGTTAAGTCCCATAGTGCTCAGAGCCATTTGAACCAATCTCTTATCTTCAGCCTACTCATCATCATTACTAAACTCTAGTCTGAGTATATAAATAATAGTGGGTATGCCTTACAATCCAATGTCTGATATCGGAATATCTGCCTAACCATGATGTAATCTAACTGGCTCAAAATGGCTCTGAGCACTATGGGACTTAACATCTATGGTCATCAGTCCCCTAGAACTTAGAACTACTTAAACCTAACTAACCTAAGGACATCACACAACACCCAGTCATCACGATAATCTAACTGGAATCTTCCTGTATCTCCTGGCTTTTCCCCTGTATACCTCCTCCTCTTGTGCTTCTTGAGCAGGTTATTCGTTATGACCAGCTGAAATTTATTGCAGAGCTCAATTAGTCTTTTTCCTCTTTCATTCCTACCCCCTAGCTCACATTTTCAAGTGACCGTTTCTTCTACTCGTGCCCCTACAACTGCATTCCAACCCCTTTCACTATTAGATTTTCATCTTTCTTTACGTATTGGTTAATCCATTCAAGACCTCATATACTTCCTCTGTCTTTTTATCGTCTGCTTGTGCCGTTGACATGTACACCCAAATTATTGTTGTCGGTGTTGGTTTGCTGTTGATTCTGGTTAGAACAACAGTATCACTGACCTGTTGACAGTAACTCTCTCCTGCCATACCACCCTATCCATAACAAATCCTACTCCCGTTATACCACTTTTTGCTGTTGTTGATATTAGCCTTGAGTCATTAAGCAGAAATCCTTGTTTTCCTTCCATTCCACTTCACTGACCCCCCACTGTATCTAGATTGGGCCTTTGCATTTCCCTTTTCAGATTTTCTAGGTTCTCTACCACATTCAAACTTTAGACATGCTATGCCCCGAGTCGTAGAACGTTATCCTTTCGTTGGTTATTCGATTTTTTTCTCATGGGCACCTGCCCATTGGCAGTCACCTTCCGGGGATCCAATGCTGGACTATTCCGAAATCATTCATAACACTTTTTCAATTACAGACCACATGCCCTGTGATACACATTATATGCCTTTAATACAGTGATTTCCATTAATTTCTCCATTCTCCTGCCATTGATCATTGTTGATTCTTCTTCCTTTAGGGACAATTTCTCACCACAGGGGCAAGAGAAGTGCCCTAAGCCTCTGTCTGCTGTTCCAACCTCTTTGACAAGGCGGTTGGCAGTGTGAGGGCAACTCTTTATGTCAGAAGTCTTCGTCCTCCATTGCTGATAATCTTTACTCAAAACTTACTTAGCGGCAGTTTTCTGACCTGGGTCAGAGGAATGTTTCGATTACCAGTCACAGAAGCTACTCCTAGACACCTTAATAATATACACTCCTGGAAATGGAAAAAAGAACACAGTGACACCAGTGTGTCAGACCCACCATACTTGCTCCGGACACTGCGAGAGGGCTGTACAAGCAATGATCACACGCACGGCACAGCGGACACACCAGGAACCGCGGTGTTGGCCGTCGAATGGCGCTAGCTGCGCAGCATTTGTGCACCGCCGCCGTCAGTGTCAGCCAGTTTGCCGTGGCATACGGAGCTCCATCGCAGTCTTTAACACTGGTAGCATGCCGCGACAGCGTGGACGTGAACCGTTTGTGCAGTTGACGGACTTTGAGCGAGGGCGTATAGTGGGCATGCGGGAGGCCGGGTGGACGTACCGCCGAATTGCTCAACACGTGGGGCGTGAGGTCTCCACAGTACATCGATGTTGTCGCCAGTGGTCGGCGGAAGGTGCACGTGCCCGTCGACCTGGGACCGGACCGCAGCGACGCACGGATGCACGCCAAGACCGTAGGATCCTACGCAGTGCCGTAGGGGACCGCACCGCCACTTCCCAGCAAATTAGGGACACTGTTGCTCCTGGGGTATCGGCGAGGACCATTCGCAACCGTCTCCATGAAGCTGGGCTACGGTCCCGCATACCGTTAGGCCGTCTTCCGCTGACGCCCCAACATCGTGCAGCCCGCCTCCAGTGGTGTCGCGACAGGCGTGAATGGAGGGACGAATGGAGACGTGTCGTCTTCAGCGATGAGAGTCGCTTCTGCCTTGGTGCCAATGATGGTCGTATGCGTGTTTGGCGCCGTGCAGGTGAGCGCCACAATCAGGACTGCATACGACCGAGGCACACAGGGCCAACACCCGGCATCATGGTGTGGGGAGCGATCTCCTACACTGGCCGTACACCACTGGTGATCGTCGAGGGGACACTGAATAGTGCACGGTACATCCAAACCGTCATCGAAGCCATCGTTCTACCATTCCTAGACCGGCAAGGGAACTTGCTGTTCCAACAGGACAATGCACGTCAGCATGTATCCCGTGCCACCCAACGTGCTCTAGAAGGTGTAAGTCAACTACCCTGGCCAGCAAGATCTCCGGATCTGTCCCCCATTGAGCATGTTTGGGACTGGATGAAGCGTCGTCTCACGCGGTCTGCACGTCCAGCAAGAACGCTGGTCCAACTGAGGCGCCAGGTGGAAATGGCATGGCAAGCCGTTCCACAGGACTACATCCAGCATCTCTACGATCGTCTCCATGGGAGAATAGCAGCCTGCATTGCTGCGAAAGGTGGATGTACACTGTACTAGTGCCGACATTGTGCATGCTCTGTTGCCTGTGTCTATGTGCCTGTGGTTCTGTCAGTGTGATCATGTGATGTATCTGACCCCAGGAATGTGTCAATAAAGTTTCCCCTTCCTGGGACAATGAATTCACGGTGTTCTTATTTCAATTTCCAGGAGTGTATATTTAACCGTCAAGTGGCCCTCGAATATTAGATTTTCATCTCCCTTCATCTGTTTATGTTTATCTGTTCACTTGCCACTTGCAAGTGTCGTCTCGTGGCAAGACTTGAAATACCTTAATTCTCAGACGAGATCGTGGAAACAAAGATGAGGAGCCACCTTACAATGGTAAGTTATCGAACTACTTTTCAAGCTGCGGGGAAAATGACCTACAAGTGTGAGGAGTAAATAAACTGTTCCAGTACCCACATACGCCGACTACAAGAACTGTCCAAAATCAGTGGAGGGAACCCCCACAAAAAGATGATTGAAGACGAAGCCAGATAACACAACGAACAAATGGATAAAGCAGAGGCTACTTCGCAACACGCAACAGCCAGCAGTAGCAGAATACGACTGATTGTAAATGACACAATTTTACTCTGGCTATTAATAACTTTAACTCACTGCTGTAACAAGCAGTCAGAAGTGCTGCAACAGGTGAGTATTTATACTTGTTGCCATAGGCTATGAAGTGTATCAAAAATGCGTCTGACTAAATCCAGTGTAACAGAATTGTCGTAGTTATTGTGTATGGCATAATAGTTCGATCAGCGCTTTGTGCAAATCAGACAATAAATAGGAACAGTTCTGTCATATTTAGAAGGCTTAATCACTGAGGATCTATCACCTAGCAGTGCGAGAGACAGTGTGTGTATGATAGCAATTCCAATCTGCCTAGCCGGCCGGAGTAGCCGTGCGGTTCTAGGCGCTACAGTCTGGAACCGAGCGACCGCTACGGTCGCAGGTTCGAATCCTGTCTCGGGCATGGATGTGTGTGATGTCCTTAGGTTGGTTAGGTTTAATTCGTTCTAAGTTCTAGGCGAATGATGACCTCAGAAGTTAAGTCGTATAGTGCTCAGGGCCATTTGAACCATTTGAACCAATTTGCCTAAACATGGAGGGAAAGAGGGGTAGAGAGATATGGAATCCTACAAATAACTCAGAATTCTCAAAACATTGCTGTAATTTGTAGTGATATTATAGGTAGCATTTATAATTCTACCAATTGCTTTGTCGCAGTGTAACATTGGTTCCCGTCAGATCACGAACTTAAGCGCTGTTGGGTTGGGCTAACACTTGGCTGGGTGACCCACCGGTCTGCCGAGCGCTGTTGGCCCTTGTGAGGCAAACTGAGGAGCTACTTGATTGAGAAATAGCGGCTCCAGTCTCGTAAACTGATGTACAGCCGGGAGAGCGGTGTGCTGACCACATGCCCCTCCATATCCACATCCAGTGTACGCTGAGGATGACATGGCGGCCGTTCGGTACCATTGGGCCTTCATGGCCTGTTTGGGCGGCGTTTAGTTTTTATCAGTAAGGAGTTAGACAGAGATTTTTCAGTAGTAGGTAGCATAATGGAGAAAAGTGAGGGAAACATGACCACACTCAGAACAATAAGTGTGGGACACGCGACCTGACCGCAAACGACAGGGTGGGAAGAAACAGAAAGAGACATGATTGAAGTGTGATCATGTATGTTGAACATTGAACTGATAAAGACAGAAGCAGATTTAATACATAAAATTGTGCAAAAACCACTTTAGCAGGCAAGCAAAGAACATGGAAGAGCTGAAATTGTGAATCAAGAGGAGAAACAAAGCAATAAATGAAAGCTTCGGAAACTAATGAAGGATTTACAAGAAATAAATTTCTCAGTTAGGGGAACTGAAGAGAAAACTAAGAGAAATCTATATTACACACATCAAAAAAAGTTTTGCATCACCTCGGTTCCGAGAGTTCCGGAACCTGTACAGAAAATTGGAATAGAGATCAACATAAACATCATTTCCGTCCTTTTTATTGTTAATGAAAACCACACATTGCATCTTGTACCGCCATACAGCAGGATCTTCAGAGGTGTGGTCCAGATTGCTGTATACACCGGTACCTCTGATACCCAGTAGCACGTAATCTTGCATTGATGCATGCCTGTATTCGTCGTGGCATACTATCCACAATTTCATCAAGGAACTGTTGGTCCAGATTGTCCCACTCCTCAACGGCGATTCGGCGTAGATCCTTCAGAGTGGTTGGTGAGTACGTCATCCATAAGCAGCCCTTTCCAATCTACACAACGCTTGTTCGATAGTGATCATGTCCGAAGAACATGCTGGCCACTCTAGTCGAGCGATGTCGTTATCCTGAAGGAAGTCATTCACAAGATGTGCATGATGGAGGCGCGAATTGTCATCCATGAAGACGAATGCCTCGCCAATATGCTGCCGATATGATTGCACTATCGATCGGAGAATGGCGTTCAAGTATCATACAACTGTTACGGCGCCTTCTGTGACCACCAGCGGCATACGTCGGCCCCACATAATGCCACCCAAAAACAGCAGGGAATTTCACCTTGCTACACTCGCAGCACATTGTGTCTAAGGCGTTCAGCCAGACTTGTTTGCTTCCAAATACGTCTCTGACGATTGTCTGGTTGAAGGTATATGCGACACTCATCGGTGAACAGAATGTGATGCCAGTGCTGAGTGGTGCATTTGGCATGTTGTTGGGCCCATCTGTACTGTGCTGCATGGTGTCGTGGTTGCAAAGATGGACCTCGCCATGGACGTCGGGAGTGAAGTTGCACATCATGTAGCCTATTGCACACAGTTTGAGTCATAACACAACATCCTGTGGCTGCAGAAAGAGCATTATTCAACATGGTGGCGTTGCTGTCAGGATTCCTCCGAGGCATAATCCGAAGATAGCGGTCATCCACTGCAGTAGTAGCCCTTGGGCGGCCTGAGCGAGGCATGCCTCACTGAATCTCCTCCATGTTCGAACACATCGCTTTGGTTCACTCCGAGACGCCTGGACACTTCCTTTGTTGAGAGCCCTTCCTGGCACAAAGTAACAATGCGGACGCGATCGAACCGCGGTATTGACCGTCTAGGCATGGTTGAACTACAGACAACGCGAGCCGTGTACCTCCATCCCGTTAGAATGACAGGACTGATCGGCTATTGGACCCCCTCCATCTAACAGGCGCTGCTCATGCATAGTTGTTTATATCTTTGGGCGGGTTTAGTGACATTTCTGAACAATCAAAGGGACTGTGTCTATGATACACTATCCACAGACGTCTACCTTCAGGAGTTCTGGGAACCAGGGTGATGCAGCTTTGAATTTCCTTGACTGTTATCAAGATGAAGGAGAGAACTTTTTGAAATCGATTGTTACTGGAGATAAAACTTGGATGCAAAACGAGAGTCACAACTATGGATGCATCCAAATTCACCAAACAAACCAAAAACATTCAAACAAACATTCAACAACAGAAAGGTTATGGCTAACGTGTTTTGGCACCAAAAAGGTGTGTTGCTTGTAGAGTTGATGCAGCCTGGAACCACTATCAATGCAGCTGCTTATTTTGAAACTTTATGACATTTGCGGAGAGCCATTCAAAACAAATGAAGAGGAATGCTGACTTCAAGAATTGTGTTGATCCGTGACAACTCTCGTCCATATACTGCAGGCACAAAACAACGGCTCCTTGAACAATTTCAATGGGACATTTTCGATCATCTACCATACATTCCTGACCTGGCACCCATTTCCCTGAACTGAAGATGTGGCTAGGAGGGCAGCACTTTCAAACCAATGAAGATCTTCAAAACAACGTCAATGCTCATTTGCAATCATTGTCGGCATCATTTTTGCAATGCTTGTCCACAGGTACGATAACTGTCTCAATCTTTTCGGTGATTATGTTGAAAAATAACCATAAATGTACAAAACTTCTGTTAGTAAAATAATTGTTTTCTGTGAACTTGTCTTTTATTTATAGCCTATCGCAGGTAGAATAAAAATCAGTCCTCGTATACATACACACACACACATCAGTACATATATAACCAGTATAAGTAGTAGGACAACCTATGTAACACCCCACATTGCATTGTAGCCAAATGTATTCAAGATGACAGATCCAAGATGACAGCGATAGATACGGCAACATTGCAATGACGAGTTGGTGGGAAGTTCTAATTTTGAAGGTAAAATAGGTCTATTGGGCTACATCCACTAACCTAACACCCTTCCCTCCCCTCCCCCTCTCCTCCCCCAGAAAATGGCGGAAAGTTCAAATTTTGGTGGAAAAAAGGTCAATTAGGCTTCCTCCACTAACCTCAGAAAATGGCAGGAAAATAGTTCAATTAGGCTGCCTCCACTAACCTAAGTCATCCGACCGCCACCTCTTCCTTGGAATTGACAGGAAAAGGACTCAGCCGCTGCTGTGCTGCTGCGTAGGATGGATGTAAGTCTTATTTAGCAGGCAGTCTTTATTCAAACAATTTGAGTTGTCATAGGCAGTAGCTCCATCCAGTGTGTTCATCATGAGGCCTGGAGTCCAAATGATCTAGTACACAGTACTGCCACCAGAGGGCACTGACATCCCTTAGCGGTCTGGGGTAAAAATGGCGGGAAAAGGAATCAGCCTATTCTGGGCTGCTGAATAAGAAGGACTGTACTTTATTTATTTCGGAACAATTAATTTAGCGATGGATTTGACGTTGCATATTCCTTACACCGATACAAAACACTCGCCCTGAGATCCTTGGGGTCACACTATGTAGTCGAAGATCTGCAAACTACTCGTTAATCAACAACATAATGCAGTACACTGATGTACAGACATGCAAACTACTCGTAAATTGTCAAAAAATGCATGTAAAAGGCTCTGCAAACATGTTCATAAAGCTAAAACAGGCGAAAATAATGCAGTGCACACCCAGTGCACGTAAAAAAATGCTTCCAAACTATCATCAGTCGCGATGTATCAGTGAACTGTCCCCTACAAAGGTTCCAACATGCGAATGCACTGACGCCATCAACTCCAGATGCGAGCCACCGCCAGAGAGACAAACACCGGGGTGCAAGCCATTGCCCTCTGGCCACTGCCACCAACAGCCAGCAGGGGAAAGTTGGGTCTATTTTCGGGTATACAGTTGGATTTCTTCGAATGTTATACTGCCTTCACATATCTAGGTACATAAGAGCCAAGTCACCCCTTGGACACGCATGTGTTCATCTAACCACCGTGGCTGAGGTGTACCTGCTGGTTCAGCACCGAGAGACACATTTGCATAGCGGCTCACCCTCGCAGACGCAGCTAAAAGGTTCTCAGTGTTACACTGACGTCACATGTCTATGTGACGCTCTACAGAAATGTGTTTCAATGCTTCCCAGAATAGCATAGGGTGCATTCTCCCTAGCGATCCTAACGGGACATGCAAGACAACTCCGGCCGCATACATGTTTACTCAGCCACCACATGTACATGCCTCTCCAGTGCAAGCCTAATTGCCGAGCATGAGATGTTTATGTAGCGACTCACCCATGCAGGTGCAGCTGAAAGGTTCTCAGTACTATAGTGACATCACATGCCTATGTAAATAAGAGCCAAGCCTACCTCTCAGAAATAGTGAAGTGCCACAGAAATAGTTAATGATTGCTTTTGTAGGAGCTTTCGTGATGTCTCAGCTTATTTGCATGGAAATTCTTGCCCTAACTGGAGCTGTTTACGAAAACAGCTAAGAATGACACCGAATGCATTCTTCCTAATGGTGTTAATGAGACATCCGGTGTTACCCTACCTGGAAATCGCAATGTCCTGCTGTCTCAGATCACTGGATCAATACATCTATATTTTTAATAGGATCATCACATGTGCTAGATTCCAGTACACAGACAGTATTTGCTTTCGACATATGGGAGGAGAGACATGTGGTAAAGTTCTTATCGAGTTATCTGTTGGATGAAGTTATTTGAGCTTTTATAGTTCGTAATTTTTCTCTGTTGGATGATACAGAATAACGATGATAGCATGTTGGGGTGATAGATGTGAATGGGCCCTGAGGGACACGGATCTGCTTTGGACTGCAGTACCCATATATAGTTTGGGGACACACCAAAATGCAGTAGCAAAATCCTTGTCCTTCTTCCAGTTCCCTTATTGTCTTTTATACTACCTTGTGTTACATGAGCAGGCTTCATTTGGCGCTAACCTTACACATCGTACACTGTTCGTGGAGCTGCGACAACATGTTCACATTTCCACCGAACAGTCAAAACATAGTCCTGTCGCAGTAACTCAGGTCAATCTGTTTCTACACGGGTTGCAGAAGGTGGTAGATATAGCTCTCACCGACGTCTGCTTAGTTCTGACTTCAATTGGAACGATCACATGCACAAAGCTGCAGAAATGGCAGCAGTTGCAAGAGGCATAGGAATTGCCTAAAAAGCCACGTTGGAATTTTACTGTAGCAGATAGGTTCGAAAAAGGTGACTCGTTTTGAGATATGATAGTGCCAGAAATATGATTCACTATTTTCTGTAGTCATTGAAAGACTTCTCCATCGGATACAACACAGGAATGTGGTTGACTGGAAAGACTTGATTCCAAATCACAGACAGCATTTCTACCAGAGAGAGTAACGCTAGAGATCTGAAAAGCTACTGTACATTTCTTATGGCCTCAACCAGCACACCATCTATTGTTTGTGAGCCTTCTCAATTAACCATCGCCTATAAGCCAGTGGATTTATCACCGAATCTCTGACGTGGTATTAAGCCAGAATGCATTACAAATACTGGAGAAATATCTAGCGGCGGTGTGAGGGAGTTGCAAATATCGGCTTCATAACACGTTCCTTAGCCGAATCACTTTCTAAATTCGGTGATTTTATCATGAGGTTGCATCGTTGGCGATGTGTAACTGCACTGCTGGTCTGATAACATACTCTCCAGCGATCACCATCTATATTCAGTGTCGCAGTGTTTGACAGGAAAGACCACTTCATTCGGAGGTAATGCCATACCTCCATTTAAAAAGCCAGTATAGCTTTTAACATAGATAGTTGTGTGTGCCTGTAGAACCAGGACCGATTGTGATAGTAATATGGTCGTTGCAATCGTGTCTTTTTAGCATCTGGTGGTTTGTAAGACGATTAGGCATCTTGACACAGTGGTACCACTCACAGGAAAAACTTATGAGACAAGTCCTCCCATCGCTGATTTTCGGTCAGTACTGTTTCGTATCCCTGGCAAATAGTTATTGACAGACTGTTATACTTAGTAATAGGGGGTGTGTGATAGGCTCGCCATGAGCATCAGGCTTATAAAGTATGTATGTGTGTTCCGAAATGTTCAAAGGAAATGACTATGTCCACTCATAAGGATGGTATGGATGTGACGTGGAATACTGTGATAGCAAAGGGAAAAGTATGTCAAGTCATAAGACTGGTACAGATATTTCTACTTCCAGGGCTACAGCTTCACCAGGGTGTATTTCCGATACTTTGCTCACTGTCGGATGGCATCCAATTGAGACCGCTATCGTAACATTTAATTGTAAGTATAACGATCAAATATGTATGTGGCTGGTTTCCTAGGACGATTCTCTCTAGGGGTGGCGGCGGTGGCCTTTGGCGGGAAAGATTCACGTTTCCCGCTAACGGCAGCACCCGTCCGAATGGAGAGACTTGTTGGGATGCAGGAATGAAGCTGACTTAACCGTGTCATCCTCTAGACGACCCAATAGCGAACTAATACTTTTTATGTGTTGGGCTGGTTTCATGATCGCGTGGAAATTTCAAAAGATTCAATATGGACATGTGTTTGCACTGGACCATTATTCCCTCCCATGTGAATTGTCCAGTTGACTGCTTCTGCACATTTCATGCCTTTATTTAGTTGAGAGAACATTGATTGTGGTATGTGCATCTAGTAGGTGAAAGATGCATGGAAGACACGATTCTGGTTCTATAGACATGAGAAACACCTTAGTTGACTTTGTAAACTGTAGGGATGATTTGGAATCTGTTACATCACCGAAATCGGTATTTGTGAGTGGAAATATCAGTTTCCTCTAGTTTTTTCGAGTTTTCACGTAAAGGTCATTGCAGACAGGATAAGTTTCTAGTCACTCAGTGGTTTACAGCACGCTCCACCTCGCTAAAGTTTGGGGTTTCTAAAGAAATAATTTCCAGTCTATATCTTAGGAATTATGTTGCATGTGTGATACTGCTATGCAAGCTATATTGCCATGTGCTCGATATCGAAAAGAATCGCGTAAATGGTATGATATTCTGACAAACCACGTGAAATTAAATATGTTCTTGTGATACCAGAATCTGGAGATGGGTGTAGGAAGCAAGCAAGCTAGAAGGTCGGGCCCCACAAACAGTAACGCCTTTGTACCAAGAGGAAATGAGCCCGACTTTGTACAACAGTTCTGAGACTTCAGTCCGCTGAAGGCGCTCTGGTCACCCGTCGGGAGCGGATGACTTGTTACTGTTGGCTGCAGTACATGATCGCCCGACCTCGTGAGAAATATCTAGTGCTGCGAGGAGTATATATGGTGCATGTGCTTACGCTGTATGTCTTAGCGGTATATGTACGAGTGTCTGGCGGTTGATAGGTATATGCATGATGCAGGATACGAATTGTATGTTTAGTACATCGATATGGTACGTGGAGGTCAGTTTCACACTTCCATCCTCAGTAGCAGAGCAGTGTAATTGAGCAAGTGTGTTTCCATATTTGACGATCTGTAGACCATTTTTGTAGAGTTTAACTGTTAGTGCAATATGGCGATCTGTACAAAACAGTTTTGCTGCTGAAAGTCTCGTTTGCAGAAAAAAATGGCGGACAGTGCCCCCGCACCAGTAGTATAAGTAATTTGGTGGGGAAATTCAGTAAGAGCCAATATGAATGCCCCATTCATTCACAAGACATCATTTGTGCTGGGATGTAGGAGCCTCTACATAATGGTGAGATCGTTAACTTTTTCTGAGATGTATGTTGAAAGCAAGACATTATGATTTCCAAGAAGGGTAGCAGGGGATGTCTCGTTAGCATTACCAGGAAGAATGCATTCAGTGTTATTCTGAGCTATTTTCGGAAACAGCTCCTGTTAGGGAAAGAATTTCCATGCAGATAAGCTGTGTAATATCTCTTTATATTCTACTAATTATCCCTGCACAATTTTATGAGTGTATTACGTTTCCTACTTGACCATCTATATACTCGCAGAATCGATGCGCAAAGTAGTACAGTATTATACTCAAGAAAATATATACTGAGCATTTACATTAAAGGTATGTTAGGAATTTCATTATATATATATATGTATTCTCTAATTGGAAATTTGCACGGAGGTGTCGTTTCGTTGGTAATCAGAAGGGAACTTCCGATGAATTGGAAATGAACCTGCAATTATTAAATTCAAGAGCTCCATTATTTCATCGGATAATTAAACTCTATCAAAGCAAACTTTCCGCTTGATCTCAGGTTTCCCGACTGACTATGCAACGCAAGAAAACCAAGAGATTTTATTTACACGGGATTGCAGATCGCTTCGAATCATCGAGACTGTGGACAAGGAGAGTCATCGTCCGATTCTGATTAAACAAGTAAAGCTTAATTATAACTTTCTTGAGCGACTGTGATGACTGTAATATGGCTGCTTATGAATAAGATCATTAATAAAATACTAATAACAACTTTGCTCCTCACCAGCAACCAGTATAAACACAATATTAATTAAAATTATAGCTGAGATATCACGGAAGCTCCTACAAAAGCGTCTGTCAACTATTTCTGTGGCACTTTACTATTTCCGAAAGGTAGACCTGGCTCTTATTTACATAAACATTTGACATCAGTGTAACACTGATAATCTTTTAGCTGCACCGGTACAGGTGAGTCGCTATACAAACATCTCGTGCTTGGCAATTAGACCTGCACTGGACAGGCAGGTACATGTGGTGGCTGAGTAAACACGTATGTGGCCGGAGGTGTCTTGCATGTCCCATTAGGATCGCTAGAGAGAATGCACCCTGTGTTATTCTGGGAAGCATTGCAATACATTTCTATATAGCGTACAGAGGAAGACTTGGCTTTTATTTACATAGACATGTGGTGTCAGTAGTATAACATTGAGAACCTTTCAGCTGCATCTGCGAGGGTGAACTGCTATCCAAGCATCTCTCTTGGCGCTGGACTGGCAGGTATGCCTCATCCACAGTGGTTAGGTGAACATGTGCACTTCCAGGGGGTGACTTGTCTCTTACGCACCTAGGCATGTGAAGGCAGTATAACATTCGAAGAATTCTAACTGTATACCCGAAAGTAGACGCAACTTTCACCTACTGGCTGTAGGTGGCAGCGGCCAGAGAGCAATGGCTTGCACCCCATCATTTGTCTCTCCAACTGTGGCTCGCGTCCTGAGTCGGCGATGTCAGTGCGTGCACATGTTGGAATCATTGTAGGGGACAGTTTGCTGATACGTTGTGATGGATGATAGTTTGAAAGCATTTTTTACGTGCACTGATTGTTTGTGCACTGCATCATTTTCGCCTATTTAAGCACTGTGAGCATGTTTGCAAAGCCCTTTAGATGCATTTTTTGACAATTTACAAGTTGTTTGCATGTCTGTACATCAGTATACTACATTATTTCGGTAATTTACGAGTAGTTTTCAGGTCTGTAATCTGTGTACTGCATTATTTGGACAGTTTAGAATTAGCGACCGTCCCTGGAGAGCGTTTTACATGCGTGTTTTTGATAATTTACGAGTTGTTTTGGTGTCTGCACATCAGTGCACTGCATTATTTTGTTGATTTATGAGTAGTCTGCTGATCTTAGGCTATGTAGTGTGACCCCAAGCACGTCAGAGCGAGTGTTTTGTTCCAGTGTAATAAATATACCATGTCAAATCCATCGTTAAACAAATTGCTCCAAAATAAATAAAGTACAGTCCATTGCATCCAGCAGCCCAGAATAGGCTGAGTCCTTTTCGTGCCATTTTCCCCCAGAGCGCCATGGGATGGCAGCACCCTCTGGTGGTAGTACTGTGTACTAGGTCAGTTGGTCTCCAGACCTTATGGTGAATACACTGGACAGAGCTACTGCCTATGATATCTCAAATTGTTCAAATAAAGAGTACCTGCAAAATAAGACCTATATCCATCCTGTCCAGCAGCCCAGCACAGCCTGAGTCCTTTTCGCACCAATTCCAAGGAAGATGAGGCAGTCATATGACTTAGGTTATTGGAGGTAGCCCAAGTGACTTATTTTCATGCCATTTTCTCAGGTTAGTGGAGGCAGCCTAATTGACCTATTGTCCTGCCATTTTCTCAGGTTAGTGGAGGAAGCCAAATTGTCGTTTTTCCACCAAATTTGAACTTCCCACCACTTTCTGGGGGGAGGAGACTGGGAGGGGAGGGTATTGTGTTAGGTTAGTGGTTGTAGCCCAATAGACCTATTTTGCCATCAAAATTTGAACTTCCCACAAAGTCTTCATTGCAATGTTGCCACATCTATCGCTGCCATCTTGGATCCGTCATCTTAAATAAATTTGGCAACAGTGCAATATGGGGTGGTACTTATGTTGTCCTACTACTTATATTGGGTATATATGTACTGATGTGTGTGTGTGTATATATATGGGGACTGTTATTCATTTTGCCGCCGATAGGCTATACATAAAATACAAGTTCATAGAAAACAATTATTTTACTAACAAAAGTAAGTTTTGTTCATTTATGGTTACTTTTCAACATAATCACACACACACACACACACACACACACACACACATATATATATATATATATATATATATATATATACTTTAGCTTCGAGATCTATCACCCTGTCTGTTACCATATTAAATTATTCTATTGCGTTCCTTTTACACATATTTTGTGCTTCATATCAATATGTAATATTTTTTGTAGATCTACAAGAACATTAATTGAAGGTTAAGTAAATTAGCTTGCATCATTCGATCGTTGTTGTCCATGGTATGTTAAATATTGATGCACTTATATATTGCTGTGTTACCTTAAAGAAAAACTCCTAGAATTTTCATATCTAATGTCTATCAACAGCTGTCATGTTTAGTCAGTAACAAAAAACACATACTGTGTGTGATTTCAGCACTCTCTACATATAGTTCTAAATTCGTTGAATGTCATGTCAGTTCCTATGTGTGCTTGATTAACGAGTGTTCAATTTATATTCTCTTGTTTGAGTGAGATAGTGAGGATTGTGTTTCACCTTGTTTTAAGATCCTTAAGTACGTTTGATTCGAATGTAAAACATCTACCACTATATGATGACTGAAACAGAAATACTTTTGTACCTGTTGTTGGTTTTCTACAGCGACATTGTCAAAAATACAATATTCAGCTATACACTTTGAAGTGATGGAATACATCTCTTACTTTCATGAAATATGTTGTATGTTACAATATCAGTGTGTGACAATGTCTCTTGTAATAGTCAGTACCTGTGCTGAAATAAAGTATTTGAAAATATGTGTACATGCTAAAGTGAACTTCGTGATGATGAGTAGCAATGGCACGATAATGTACATCCACCACAATGTGATAGTCCCTCAATTACAAACTGTATATTGCTAGGCAGAACTGGGCAATTTTTTTTTAGTACTGCAGGACCAGTACTATGAAGTTCTGTGATGTGAGTGTTCCACCCATCCAACCACAACATTAACTATTGGATCACAGTTGCAGAAAACTGCTTTTATAGAGAGAAAAAAGGGAAAAAACATGATTTACACTTTTTTATATACTGTGCATAGATACTTTATAAGCTTTCACCTATAGCTGGATATGTGAACATGCTTAAATATGATTATAGTTCGTGACTGCATTTGGAGTAGGGGATTCATTCATATTATTACATACTGATGCACAACATGCATCAGAATGATAGATAATGGCCTCTTTTGTTGGTTGTATATTCTGATATGCAATCTCCACTAAATTCTTCCTTGCTTTTCATAGAAAGCTATTTACATGTGGCTGTTAGCGGATGCCTTATCAACAGTGTACTGGACTGCATAGCTTGCATATATTAAATTCTTAAATTGTGTTCTTGTCAATGCGCAAATTCTGTGTCGTTACATATATTCACTGTCCACTGGAAGTCGACTCTGAAGACACTTTGGTCATCTAATACAAGTGAGAGACATATTGTCAGTTGGCTTTGGTCCTGGTTCTTTGGCCGACATTTGTGTGACACATTTTCTGGTGTTCTATCTTTATCAAAGTGTCGCTCTGTGATTCTCGGAGCACATTAGATCCTTTTTTCCTACATGTCATCACCAAGCTGTTTCAGACATATCTTACTATGAACTTCTTAGTGTGGAATGGCGATTTCTATGCACAGCTGCAAGGCATCGCCATGACTGGTCCACTCAGTCCAGAGGTGGTCAATTTTTTCATGGAGCATTTCGACTGACAGATGCTGAATTTGGCACTTTGCAGCCCTAAGGTGTGGTAGTTTTGTCATGCGGAGCCATGGTGAGGAATGGCTCGGTGACACCCTAAGCAACCTCAACAGTCTCCATGCCAACATAAAGTTCACTTTGGAGGTAGAAAAGGACCAACAGCTACCATTTCTAGATTGCTGGTTACGAGGAATGGTGGGAACCTGGCACACTGCGTGTTTCAAGAACCAACACACATGGACTTATACCTGCACATCAGCCGAGCCAGAAAGTGAAATGATTAATAAGCTCATAATGTGTGCAAGACGAATATGTAAGCGGCAGCACATTGGATGTCAAATGTAAAACTTGAAAAGCATTCAGATGAGCAATGTATACGTCACCATTTGCATAAGGACTGTCATGAGATCTAGCAGTTGGCGAAGTGACACGTCGGAAGAACAAATATTAGGTACAGCCTTTCTGCCATACATCTCCAGTGTAATTTAAAAAATCGGCTGTATATTGTGCAGATACGGCGTAACGGCTACTTACAAACTGATCAAGAAGATCAAAGAGAGTCTCGGATGGGTAAGGGACAAAAGGGGCCCACGTTCAATGTCTAGAATATATTGCATACTCAATACATGTGGAGAAGTCTACGAGAGGATGACTGGACGATCCAACAACACCAGGATCACCAAATATAAATGATATTGCAAGTTGGGATGGGTGGAAAAATCAGTGCGGCAGAGCATGCGCTGTGTGAGACTAACAACCGACATGGACGTTCATCTGTGGAGAAGAGCTAGACGTCCACTTGTTCAGAGAAGCCTTAGAAATCCACGAACATGACAATAGCTTCAACAATAGAGAGAGAGAGAGGGAGAGAGAGAGAGAGGAAAGCCTCAAGATAAATGAATCCTGGATTCCTGTGCGACAGTGAACGATTGTAGCAGATAGCAATTGGAGAACCACAGCGGTAACGCCAAGAGAACTAACGTTGAAACGACAGGTATATATCATCTCTGGCCGCAAGCTCGACTCCAGTCCGCCACCAGCAGTGGAGGGTGAAGCTTTGAAAATGTAGCCACTCATTCTGGCAAAACGTCAGAAAAGTCGAACAAACTTCGGCCGAGGAACCCGAGACAGAAGTCAAGAATTGGTTAACGAAAGCCTCAAAAATTTTATGCTGCTAAGGAATTTTGAGTATCTCTGCTGAACGTGGCTCTAATTAGCATAGAATTATTGCATAGATGGAGCCACTCATTGTTGCATAATGTCCCCTTATTTGCGCAATATCAAGGATTTTCGAAAACCATTATTGGACTGAACAGGCGTTCTGATGCTATTCTGACATGAACTCGTTTATTCTTGTTGACATTCAAATTGTATGTTATATTAAAGAGTTATACTTTTCACCACTGAAGGTTCATAGAGTGGTTTCATCAGAAGATATTCAATGTTGTCACCTGCAACAACGACAACAATGAGCTAAACACACGCAAACACACACACACGTCGACAGTTATTTATTAGTTATTTATTACAATTCATGAACTAATATTTTCATTCTGTCTGAAGCTTCTTTTTTTTTGCTGATGTAATACGACAGATGGAAATGATGCTGCTGCCGCACATTTCTTGCCTGCAGTTTGGCTGCTCATATGTAACTGATAATGTTTCATTCTAGCATGTTATTATTATTATTATTATTATTATTATTATTACTCCATAGCACATCCACCTTATTGCAACTTTAAAAAATTCGGAGCAATAGAACCTTGCAATCCATCACTGGGACATCTCATTGCTATGCAACCTATTCACAGGACTCACACATCAAGATCACATCTAACTAACTGTATGTGGAGACATGCAACATACACAGGGCGGGCCATACCCCACTATACCGTTTTTCTTTCAGCTCATGTTCATGCTCATGTGGAAAAATGTAGGACGTGTTCCCGGTCTTTTTAGCTTATGCAAGAGTGCTACATAGTCGTAGATCATCCGAATAAAAATTGTCCTGGATCCTGGCCACAGAGCGCTGGAGTTATGGACAGAGGTCCTGACCACGCTCCCTCTAATGCTTACCCGGCCGACTGCTGCGTCCCTCTTGTAGCAACCCAGTCGACTGGAAGCTTGTGCTTCGGATGCGCCTGCTGATGCACATCTGCTCCAGCTCTCACAACAATGTCTGCTCCAGCGTAATTTTTTAAAAAAATGATAATAATAATAATAGTAATAATGATGATGGCGGCACACAACTCCAAACATACAGACAGCAGGGGTAATTGTGGTGGAATGGGGGAATGGTGCAGGTGAGGGAATTTTGGACAATTTTCAATTTTTAAGTAGCACAAGTGAGATCTAACAACAGTTTTTGAATTTCCTCCTAGGGATATAGTGCCAGATTCTGTCCAATTGGCTAGCCAGACCGTCAAAATCCAAAGCTGGTTGCAGAGACCTGCCCATAGTCCTCCAAACTTCTCAATTGGGGAAAGAACGGGCGACTTTGCGGATCAAGCTAGGATTTGGGAAAGTTGAAGACAAGCAGCAGAAACTCGCGCCATATGCATGCAGGCTTTTTATTGCTAAAATGTAAGTCTAGCAAGGCTTACCATGAAGGGCAACAAAACGGGGCATAGAGTGCCGTCGACGTACCGCTGTGCTCTAAGGATGGCGTGGATTACAATCAAAGGGATCCAGATATGAAAAGAAGCGGCACCCCAGACCACTCCTGGTTGTTGGGCCATATGGCGGGCGACAGACAGGTTGGTGTCCCACCACTGTGCAAGACGTCTCTAGACACGTCCTCGTTGGTCACCTCACAGCCCTTCGTGGTAAGCCGTCCTGGGCTTAAGTTTCAGAAAGATCATGACCATCCACACACGGCGAGTGTTTCTGCTGCTCGTCTTCATGCTTACCAAACCCTATCTTGGCCAGCAGAGTCGCCGTGTATCTCCCCAATAAAAAACGTTTGGAGCATTATGGTAAAGGCCCTCAAACCAAGTCGGGTTTCTGACGCTCTAAAGCGTCAATTGGGCAGAATTTGGCATGAAATCAGTCAGGAGGAATCTAACAACTCTGTCAATTAATGCCAAGCTGAATGACTGCTTGCAAAAGGGCCAGAGGTGGACCAGCGCGTTGTTGACTTGCTCAGTTTGTGAACCTCTTTCTCTTCAATAAATCATCCAGCTTTTTTCCGAAATTGTAATAGTTTGTATACCTCTACAAGTACATCTATCGGTTTCTGTCCCATTTGAATAGTTCTTTCGTGGTACGTCGTTTTTTTTATGTTAGAGTGTATCTAAAATCTGACAGTGGTGTATGGGAGGAAGTAGAGGGAAATGGGTAACAGGGGAGCTGCGAATTGGAGGGGATGTCCTTGAGGGGTGATACTGAGGGTAGGTTGGGGACGGGTCGAACCCTTATGACACTGATGTAGGTGGATTCCTGTTGTCTGTTCTGGATACTGCTTTCATCCACTACTTACACCTAAGGTAGTTTGCGGAGTATATGTGTAGCTGAAATGTGCAGCTATGTTTACCATTCGCCATAAAGAGATATTGCTCTATGAATTTCATCTGGAAAAGGAGTACAACTTTAGAAAAGGACGACAGCAAGATATTTTCTTATATGCTCATTGAAAAACAAAAAAGGAGTACATTCTCTCCAAACTCTGTTGATTATAAGTGCTTTAAGGAAACTGGAAAAAAAAAAATCACTCAACGAGACCTATGCTAATAGGTTTGCAGGACAAGTACGCATTGAAAGATGACATGTAATGCCGAAGTCATGCTGTAGGAGCACATTTGACTTTAAAATGAAGGCTCCTCTAGCCAAAAAGGTTTCTAAATAAGGTACACTCTCATCCATCTTTCAGAGTCAGTAGAATGTATTGCGGAAACTGGCGAGAGCAGGAACAGCCAGCAAGCTTGGGGATCGTTTTCTGTACTTAATTTTATTGGGATTTATATTATACATACTATACAGCCAGCACCTTATTCCTCTGATGGTTAAAATAAATCCATGTTGGTATTCATACAGCACACATTAAACGTTCAGGTTGCAATCTCTCAAAATATCCATGAAATTCTGTACATTGCATTTTCTGGTGCGAGGATAGACGTCATTCTAGTGGACAATTGGTATTTCATCTTGGATAGTCTTTTGAACAGCCTTTTAGTTATCTGCGTTCGGACTTAGGAGATACCTTAAAAGCTGTTCTTCGTTTCTCTACTAATGAATCTTTTATTTAGGTAATTCGCATCTCGATCATATTCTTCTTCATTCTTAAAACCTCTAACACTGGTTTCTCAACGGAAGTCAGCATGTTATTACATGAATACCTTTAGCATTATCCTTTGTTGGTGAATTTGATACCTAACAACTTTATCCTTTCCTCTACGAAGAGATGTACCCGGTGGTTATAATTAAAATGCAGCAACTGACAGAGGTCCAGTGTGGGCTGTAATTGTCTTATGACGGCAAAGCTTAGTAGAGATTCTAATCCGTTAACACGGAACCGGCTTACAACAGAGAAATTAGTTCTAATTTGGCCACCAGGTGCAAATCTGACGCTGTGCAACATCTCGTCGACGTCTCGTACTGAAAAAATGTTGTAAGTGGCGGTTAATAATAATCTCACTGGTTTGAACTTTTCTACCCACATCCCGTTCCTAATCCATTACAAACGGAAACATTTCTATTTGTCTTTTTTTGCATTCATAGTGCCAGATTTGCAACTGATGGGCAAAATTGGAACTAACCTTTTTCCAGCGTAAATCAGTTCCGCATTGACACGAGGCTGCTGACGCTGCTGCCAAGGCTGCAGTCCTCGTATCTCAGCCCACTAGTTCCTATATTCCCTCTGATGATCTCTGTGTTGCCGTCTGTCAGGAGGTGGCGTCACTTTGGCGTCGCCATTGATCCTCCCTTCATGGGAATAAGCTCCAAGTTATTAAGCCTCTCCCAGAGGCTTGGACGACCTCCACTCGGCCCTCCCGCCGAGGAGGTCATTTTAACTAGGTTGCATATTCGGCACTGCCTTGTTAGTCATCGCCATTTGTTAAGTGGCGCTTTGTGCACATTGCGCCCAACTTTTAACTGTCCGCCATTTCGTGACGGAATACCCATATTTTAACAGTTTAAGTTCCCGCTTGGCTTTGGCGTCTGAGTTACCGGCTGTTTTAGCAAACGACGCTCCGGCTGCCGACCGCGTTTTACTTTTCATTCGTCGTAGCAGTGTGGCGAAGACCACTTAAGTTTTAGTTCCGGACCTCCGCTTCTCTTGGGCGTATTTTATGGGCCTTTCTCCGCGTCACTGTTTTCAGCTGTCTTCTCTTCCGTCGATTCGGACTGACGTGCAGTCGTTTTTAGCGCCTCTCTTTGTCTTCATGTTTCACAGTTTTGAAATGGGCGCGTACGACCCTAGTTGTTTCTGCGTCCTAAAACAAAACAAAATAAAAACGCTTTAGAACACGTGTTAAGTTCCGCTTCCATATGGTAATTACAGCCCACACTGGCCCTCTGTGAGTAGCAGCTGCATTTTTAATTATAACCGCCCTGTGCTTCGAATACATATTCCGTAGTGTTTTTATTTGCCGGTCGAAGATTCTTCCATCTCGTCAGTCACCTTACAGTCACCAAGACTATGAAGCCAACATTGCCTTTGTTTTTAGACTAGTGTACCTTGGATTGTGGACAATAATTTTTCATAACCACAACATATTCCACACATGTACATTTATTTACTCAAGTAGTTTTATGAACACTGTATCAATTCGTTCCATATTTCTTTATTTTATAGTTTACATTTTCTCATCCACTTGGGTTTACCTACACCAGACTTTACTTTGTTGGTATGATGTCTGCACTGAATACGATGAGCAATGGCTGTTCGATTTGTCTAGTCTCCCTGAGTGCATAAATAAGTACCACATACTGCACTTGTTTTTAAGTGTGTAAATCGTTACTGACATGCTGATAAAACCAAGTATTCAGTACTGTTAATAAAATATATGCTCAAAGGGATACCGCCAATAGATGCAGTGATACGTAAACGATAAGTAACGAAATATACACAGTGTATTCAGAAACAGTCCAAAAAACCTGTGAGGGTGCTGCAGGTAGGCTGAGCTGAAAAATAACTGTTAAGAAAAAAATTCGACACGCTGAGCCGTTTTCGAGTCAATTAGTACTGAAGTTAGCCAATCAGGCGATTGCACGACGAAATTCAAGCGGCCCGCCGTGACGGTGTCACCAAACAAGTTATTCGTTTGATCTCCTAAAACCGAACGGGAGAGCGATTGCAAATTCATTTTCAGCTACCTCGATCTCTGCATAAATTGTCCACTACAAGGGGAAGTTATTGTTAGCAGGCATCAGAAAGTTCAGATTTAAATGTGGAAAGCCTATTGATGTGTGAAGAGAAACATTGTTTTGAGTATCATTTACAAAATCAGATACTGGCTCCAAATAATTTCGCGTATCGTAAAATATTATGATCCACTACGCATCACAACGAAAAACCATTGATAAGGCATACGAAACACAGTACATGAAAATAAGGAACCAGAAGAGCTATATCTTTATCCTAGACGTCACGTATGAAACAAATACGATAGTGTCGTCTGCAACTAAGCTTCTCATCGGCTCGTATTCAAGCGTCTTTCTTGTTGACTGTAGCGTACGTAAGACAACTCTGCAAATTTACATTTGCTTATCAGAGAGTACATAATTTTACCATCTCATAAGCTTAGTACTTCGTGACCTATGAATTTAGGCGATTACCGTATGTTGACTCTCCGACACCACCTGGAGGTAGCAAATAGAAGCTCGTAATAGGACGTATTACGTGGAAGAAAGTTGCATATGATTAATATTTGGCGCAAAGCGGAATTACAATTTTGACATGTGTACAGATAAAGACGTACTGTTCCAGCTATTCTCCTAATCTTAGCTGATAGCAGCAGGCCTCTGACGATATGAAGCTCGACTACATGCTAATCGCTGCATTGTTTCGTAGAGCCAAAGAATGCGTTGTAGAACGCTGGAATGCATAAGCAAAGACGTGTTCATACGAGTGTGAGAAGAAGCTGCGGACAGCAATGTGATCTAATGGAAACCAATTTAGTTTGTGTCAGTTTTTCTGCCGCTGCTGATACATTCGTGTCTACATCATCTACATCTACGTGATTACTCTGCTATTCACAATAAAGGGCCCGGCAGAGGGTTCAATGAATCACCTTCATGCTGTCTCTCTACCGTTCCACTCTCGAACGGCACGTGGGAAAAACGAGCACTTAAATTTTTCCGTGCGAACCCTGATCTCTCTTATTTTATTGTGATGATCATTTCTCCCTATGTAGGTGGGTGCCAACAGAATGTTTTCGCAATCAGAGGAGAAAACTGGTGATTGAAATTTCATGAGAAGATCCCGTCGCAACGAAAAACGCCTTTGTTTTAATGATTGCCACTCCAATTCACATATCATGTCTGTGACCCTATCTCCCCTATTCCGCGATAATACAAAACGAGCTGCCCTTCTTTGTACTTTTTCGATGTCATCCGTCAGTCCCACCTGATGCGGATCCCACACTGCACAGCAGTACTCCAGAATAGGGCGGACAAGCGTAATGTAAGCAGTCTCTTTGGTAGACCTGTTGCACCTTCTAAGTGTTCTGCCAATAAATCGCAGTCTTTGGTTTGCTCTACCCACAATATTATCTATGTGATCGGTCCAATTTAGGTTATTTGTAATTGTAATCCCTAAGTATTTAGTTGAATTTACAGCCCTCAGATTTGTGTGACTTATCGCGTAATCGAAATTTAGCTGATTTCATTTGAATAACTTAGCACTTTTCTTTATTCAGGGTCAATTGCCACTTTTCGCACCATACAGACATCTTATCTAAATCATTTTGCAAGTCGTTTTGATCATCTGATGACTTTACAAGGCGGTAAATGACAGCATCATCTGCAAACAATCTAAGACGGCTACTCAGATTGTCTCCTATGTCGTTAATATAGATCAGATTAGATTATATTAGATTAGTTTTTCGTTCCATAGATCCGTGTTGAGGAGATCCTCGTGGATGTGGAACATGTCACTTTGTAAGTAGGCTGTTTAGGTTTTTTTATTGGTAACGCCACCTCTGTATGAAAATCACTGGCTGTGCTGTGTGCAGTCTGTGGCTGCTTTGCATTGTTGTAATACTCGCCATTGTAGTGTTGGGCAGCGGCAGCTGGATGTGAACAGCGCGTAGCGTTGCGCAGTTGGAGGTGAGCCGCCAGCAGTGGTGGATGTGGGGAGAGAGATGGCGGAGTTTTGAAATTTGTCATGAACTGCTATATTTATATATGATGATATCAAGGTAAATACATTGTTTGTTCTCTATTAATATCTTTCATTTGCTAACTATCCCTATCAGTAGTTAGTGCCTTCCATAGTTTGAATCTTTTATTTAGCTGGCAGTAGTGGCGCTCGCTGTATTGCAGTAGCTTGAGCAGCGAAGATTTTTGTGAGGTAAGTGATTTGTGAAAGGTATAGTTTAAAGTTAGTCAGGGCCCATTCTTTTGTAGGGATTATTGAAAGTCAGATTGCGTTGCGCTAACAAAATATTGTGTGTCAGGTTAAGCACAGTCTTGTATAAATTTTTCTAAGGGGACGTTTCATATGTCGACCCTTAGCCGAGGATACCTCACTGGAATCTTCTGATTTTTTGTTGTAGTTTGTGTAATTAGTGTAGCTTTTGTTTATTGCTAGCGCGTAATTGTAGAGAGAATCTCCTTTGTAGTTGCAGTCTTTCATTGTGGTACAGTAAAACAGTTGTAGCATGCATGCAGTTTTACACCAAGTATTTCTCAGCAGTGCGTGCAATTAACTAGATATTTTTTCAGTGCTATGTTAATGTGTTCTCTTATTTTTGCTCTTCAAATTGTGCTTTTCTATGTTATCGTGTGAAATATTGTGGCAATAATGGCGTGTGAAAAACGTAACACTAGGCTCCAAAGTAAACTGAGAAATAATAGTGACGACGAGCGTAGCTTATCAGCGCCGCCGAGTAATGAATTTACTAATGTTCAAAGTAGTAATTTGGTAACTGTGCATAGGGAAATGGAGCGGGCGTCAAATAATGGTGTAGACAGTGAAAGATGTAGTGAACAGGGAAGCATTATCGATCGATCGGTCGGCAACAGCTCGCCTCGGGAATCGGGAATGACAGAACACAATATTGCAAATACTGTAGACTCAGGTTTTGGGTTCTCACCGTTTTCTCAAATGAGTCAAGACACATTTTCCGCTTGTCAAAATGTGAATGTTGCCGGTGCAAATTCACTGCCGAAAAGCACTGAGGAACATGTTTCAGACACCAATGCATTGTTATTACAATTAATACAACAAATGGGACAAACACAGCAAAAGCTTCAGAAGTTAGACACAATGGAACAAAATCAGAGACAAACACAGCAAAAGCTTCAAAAGTTAGACACAATGGATCAACACCAGAGACAAACACAGCAACAGTTAGACGCAATGGAACAAAATCTTCACACCACGCTTGAACAAACACGTGAAGATTTAACTACTGAGTTACATAACATCGAATCGAAATGTCAAAAAGTCTGTAATGACGTAAAAACACAAATTTGTGAGCATTTCCAACCTATTTTTTCGCGTCATGAAAATGCATTACAGAATCATGAAGCAGCCATAAAAGAACTGCAAACTATTCTTCATGAAAATCACAACACCTTGCAAGCTAAAATTGACTCAGTTGCATCTACCGATTCGGTTACACAACTTGCAAAAACTCAAGAAAACTTAAAGGACACAGTAGATACAATTTCAACACAAATGGACACTCTGAAACTTGGTTCAGAAAAACACACTGAGGAAATGTGTTCACTATCGGAGAAAGTAGCCGAACTTTCGGATCAGGTCACTAACTTATCTACAAAGGTAGATGAGGATCTGAATGACACAAGACCTGTAGCCTTCACTGACACAGAAGAGTATGAACAAATTAGAAAATTCAAACAGAATCAAAATCAAATCAATACACAGTACAAAAGAGAAATCCGGGAAGTACAAGATCAGCTGACACAGGTAATACAAGAATTACGTATTTCAGAGGATACTCGCGCCCCAATACGGGAAGAGGGACACAGAAATACGGAACAGCCACAAAATAATAACACAGGGCATTTCGGAAATTATGAAAGAAATTGGCAATGTGCACCGAATTTTGAGATGGAACGGCCGACACGACCTAACAGTGACCGATATGCGACTCGCCGACATGTTGATTTTGACTATAAGCTGTTCATTACTACACGTAAATTCAAAACATTTAAGAATTCTGGCAACGACATTCATCCACAAGCATGGCTCCATCAATTCTCGCATTGTTTTCCTCCCAACTGGTCGTTAGAACACAGATTAGAATTTATGTGTGGCTACTTGGAGAATGAACCAGCTGTAAGAATGCGATCAGTCATTCACGATTGTCACAGTGAAGGGGAATTTTTCCATGCCTTTCTCTCAACATATTGGTCTCAAGCTACACAAGACCGAGTAAAACATAGCATCATGATGATGAAACACTTTGAACAATCTGAATTTTCCAGTCTTGTGAAATACACTCCTGGAAATGGAAAAAAGAACACATTGACACTGGTGTGTCAGACCCACCATACTTGCTCCGGACACTGCGAGAGGGTTGTACAAGCAATGATCACATGCACGGCACAGCGGACACACCAGGAACCGCGGTGTTGGCTGTCGAATGGCGCTAGCTGTGCAGCATTTGTGCACCGCCGCCGTCAGTGTCAGCCAGTTTGCCGTGGCATACGGAGCTCCATTGCAGTCTTTAACACTGGTAGCATGCCGCGACAGCGTGGACGTGAACCGTATGTGCAGTTGACGGACTTTGAGCGAGGGCGTATAGTGGGCATGCGGGAGGCCGGGTGGACGTACCGCCGAATTGCTCAACACGTGGGGCGTGAGGTCTCCACAGTACATCGATGTTGTCGCCAGTGGTCGGCGGAAGGTGCACGTGCCCGTCGACCTGGGACCGGACCGCAGCGACGCACGGATGCACGCCAAGACCGTAGGATCCTACGCAGTGCCGTAGGGGACCGCACCGCCACTTCCCAGCAAATTAGGGACACTGTTGCTCCTGGGGTATCGGCGAGGACCATTCGCAACCGTCTCCATGAAGCTGGGCTACGGTCCCGCACACCGTTAGGCCGTCTTCCGCTCACGCCCCAACATCGTGCAGCCCGCCTCCAGTGGTGTCGCGACAGGCGTGAATGGAGGGACGAATAGAGACGTGTCGTCTTCAGCGATGAGAGTCGCTTCTGCCCTGGTGCCAATGATGGTCGTATGCGTGTTTGGCGCCGTGCAGGTGAGCGCCACAATCAGGACTGCATATGACCGAGGCACACAGGGCCAACACCCGGCATCATGGTGTGGGGAGCGATCTCCTACACTGGCCATACACCACTGGTGATCGTCGAGGGGACACTGAATAGTGCACGGTACATCCAAACCGTCATCGAACCCATCGTTCTACCATTCCTAGACCGGCAAGGGAACTTGCTGTTCCAACAGGACAATGCACGTCCGCATGTATCCCGTGCCACCCAACGTGCTCTAGAAGGTGTAAGTCAACTACCCTGGCCAGCAAGATCTCCGGATCTGTCCCCCATTGAGCATGTTTGGGACTGGATGAAGCGTCGTCTCACGCGGTCTGCACGTCCAGCACGAACGCTGGTCCAACTGAGGCGCCAGGTGGAAATGGCATGGCAAGCCGTTCCACAGGACTACATCCAGCATCTCTACGATCGTCTCCATGGGAGAATAGCAGCCTGCATTGGTGCGAAAGGTGGATATACACTGTACTAGTGCCGACATTGTGCATGCTCTGTTGCCTGTGTCTATGTGCCTGTGGTTCTGTCAGTGTGATCATGTGATGTATATGACCCGAGGAATGTGTCAATAAAGTTTCCCCTTCCTGGGACAATGAATTCACGGTGTTCTTATTTCAATTTCCAGGAGTGTATTTTGAAGACATGTTGCATAAGAATCAATATCTTTCAAACCCATACAGCCCCTCAGAACTCATCCGCATTTGCTTAATCAAATTGCCTGAACATTTACGACATATTATTTTAGCAGGACGTTGCAAAGATGACATTGAAGCTTTTCAGGGTCTGTTACAAGAATTAGAAATTGACACAGACAGTCGCGGGATGCGAAAACAGGAAAACAATCACTACAGGTCACATCCGTCACAATTCCGTGACGACAGAAACAATAACTGGACACGACAAGCCTATTCTTACAACGCAAATCGTGACCAAAATAGACACCACCCATATGACAACCACTGGCAGAGTAATAATAGTTACAGAGAAAGATCGCATTTCCGTAGTAATGACTATCACATAGACAATCAGAGAAACAGACAATATGGGAACCAGAACAATTATTATCAAGGGAGGCAGAATAACTTCAGATGCAACAGTTCGGCGCAGAGTTACGATTCAGGGAGAAATTCTCCACCACATGACCGACAAACAAGAAACTATGTAAAGTACCGACAAAACGACAGACGTGAATTTCATCAGAACTGGCGGGATTCTAACAGAGCTGGGCCCTCTCGCCAAGGTGAATTTGTAGAAGTTAGGTCTCGTAATCCCAATAACGACGTGCGCCAACAAAGGAATAGACAATGACTCGCACCGCAGGCATCCGCGTGCGCCGGCTGACTCAGAGAAAAATAACATTGACGCTAACCTTGAGAAAAATTCCAGTATTCTTTACCGACGTATACCACATGATAATTGCGTTGAAGTTGAAACTCTGCGTACTAGGAAGAGTAAAGGTTTACACCACATTTCACATGTAAAACCGTTTATTGAAAGATAATCTACTTTTTAACTTTGTCATTGCCATAAAACTTTTCACTTTACATTACTAGTATGCTTGTCAGACTTAGAATCTGTTAACATGCAACAATGTTTGAAGTTAAATATCCAGTCAAGAACCAAGAGAACTTATTGAAACAGAAATGACGAATGCATTGTTATAGTGAACAGACGACACAGTGTTGTTATTTGTACATTCTTGCTTGTTAGTTACACGATTACATAACGACTATCAGGCTTACATACTTCGAACATGTACTGGTACTGCTTATGAGATTTTAATGCAACATTTTGGTTTACTTGAAAATACATTCTGGATTTAAAGTACTTTATGTGAGATACCAGATGACACAGTGATTAGTTTATGTAACGGCTACACGATTTTATCACGACGCTACTAATCAGTGACAATTTACAATGTTGCTTTTGCGGTGTATCTGTTTATATCTGCACAATTTTTCTGAATTCTTCTGGAAAGTGAAACATGTTTTAGTAGTAACTTTGTGGTATAGCTACAAGGAGACAGCCTTTTCTGTAGCACAACAATACGTTGCAGCACAGTACTTTCTTCATCACGGTAATAAGCGTAGTAACTAAGATATCTCTACGCAAAGCATTTCACTTTTGTTTATCATAAGGTAAGTACATTGGCTTCTGCAGAACTTAGCTTTCGGAGGAAAATAACTACGACACTTCCACAGAGATTATCTTACAACAAGGTGCACATTTAGCGCTACAGGACACGCATTTGAGTGATTAATTTTGTACTTAAAACATTTATCTTTAAAGATTTTTGAATTACTAAGAAAGTTTTCCGTGATACATTTCATTCCATTGCTGTAATCTGTAACACCTGAGGGTATAATTACATTGTGGTATAGCTACAAGGAGACAGCCTTTTCTGTAGCACAACAATACGTTGCAGCACAGTACTTTCTTCATCACGGTAATAAGCGTAGTAACTAAGATATCTCTACGCAAAGCATTTCACTTTTGTTTATCATAAGGTAAGTACTTTGTGTACCATGTGTGTGGCAACCACAAGGAACCCTAGCTAATATGGTATTTGCTTATACAACTTTACACATCGGTACCATATTTCTCTAACACACAAATTACACAGCTATCTGATCATTTAACTGAGAGATAAACATGTTTTTTACTACGTCAGTGACACATGTTTACGTAATTACACCGTTGGATAACTTCACACTTACAAAATTGTATTTTGTCTGTACTGTGTGAACTCTTCATATTTTTTCGGAACCATTGTGATACTATGAGAGCTTTGAATGATGTATTTGGTAAGGGAGCATGATTTTAAAGTACGTTTGAGGTAGATGACACTATTGAAATGAGCAGAGAATTTTTTTTAGGTTTTGAAATTATTACAGAAAGCTACGACGTTTTTGAGAATTGACTGAGATGTTATGATATTATTACGACAACGATGTGTACTATGCTGTTGAGATATGTTTATGCTCAATAAGATGATGCTACCGTATATGAGGAATAAGAAGTATGTTGGAAACCAAGAATCGTACTTTAAGAGTTATGAAATGTGCGTAAATGCGTGACTGTATCACAATGCTGACGAATATTTTATTTGGACACTTATATTTATAGGATTTTCTTTCTACAGATTTGCAACGCTAATTCTGGACCTGTGAAATATTTTTATGTGAGACTGTCACTGTAGCGGTAACTGCTGTCGTAAATATTTCCGTAAGAAAGTTAAGTGACCACCTGCACGTAATGCGTCATGGGCACCCACCTGGGCGACAGCCGCCCGAAAAAAAGCCATTAGCCTTTCAGCGGCACAGGTAGAAAAAAAGAAAGGGGAGGCCATTGTCCTCGCTATTGACATTTCCTTGTTGAAAGCATACTGTGGAGCTCGTAATTTATGATATTTACTGAAATGCCTAATGAAATGATTAGAAACATTTTACATCTATTGTCTTTGTAGTTAAGAGATTGCTCATTTTGTTTAATATCCGGTTTCCAGCTGTGTTGCAGCATTGGTTTCATAAAATAAAATTAAATGCATGTGCTAATGTGAACACTTTCTGTCAACAGATCTATTAAATAATAATTTTGTGATCCACATTCTTCAAAAAAAGGAGCACTTGGAAAGGAAAGAACAATAAGAAGGGACTAGTAACAGTAACTGGACACATAATTTTCTTTTCAAGTACTTGGTAATTTCTTTTGTAGAATAATTTGTGGTGCACCACTTTAATTACTTAGACATTAAGATGTGATTATACATTTCCCTTATCTGCATTGTTATCTTTAGTGTACTATTTTTTCTGCTTGAGCTATGTCATGTTTAGGTATTTCATTTTCTGCTTCTGTTTGCCAGACATAGTGTTGCTGAATCTGAATTTGTTTTATTCTGCTAAGCCAGATTTATTTTTTGTTTGCTGCGCATTGCCTCATATGAGTTGTAATGTTGAATTGCTTGGTAATTTAGATTTACTGTAGCTTGCTTTGCGATTTTCCATTTATATTAATTGTTTTATGTGCTGCTGCATTGCCTCGTCCCTTAGTTTAGCATCTGAGCTCAGTAGATTTAAGTTAGCTTAAGAGGGGGTAGACTGTATAAGAAACTGACTATGGAGAATAGGTAAAGAATGCATTGCGAAGTTATATGAAAAAGATTTGGGCCCAAATGAGTATTGTACAATCAGAAATAATTATTTTGAAAGAAATATAAACAGAATACAGAAAGCAGGTTTAGATAGGACTTTTTGGGAATAATGATGAACAAAGGGAGATCTCCATGCAAAATACTGCAGTAAAACAAACCCTGTCCTTTCCTGTTGGTGTTATCCCACTATGTGTTTGTGTACCCTTGTGTATTTGTGTTTTTTCTGTCTTTATGTGTTTAGCTAATACGATTTATGTTGTAGAATTTTTCTAGTACTAAGCTACATTCACTATGATGAGGAATACTATTATCCTCAAATGTAATTGGCATTAATAATATGTTATTTACCTTGTAAATATGCTTAGACATTATTTGTTCTGTTTTGTTTTAATGCTCATGTGTGAAGTTGATGTTTCAAAATTTATTCTGATCTTTTATGTATCTACTTATCTCATAATTCCTGTAACATTGATGTATATGTTTATTTCTGTTCTGTTGTAAAGCCTGTGTTACTACAAATGTTATCTGTATTGTTATGTTCTTTAATGATGTATTTTGTACCTTTGTAATTGTATTCTTATGTTATAAAATTGTAATTGACACCAGTTCATCATATTATTAACTTGTAAGTTCCATTTCACTGCACACGTTTCTGTTGGTCATAATATATGGACAATACGTGAGAAGTAGGGACTGTTAGTGTTTGCACGTGTGTTAATAATTCAGCAAGGGACTGGATAACAGCATTGCTGGTTCTAAGGACAATTCCAAAAACTTTGTGAGTGCACAAATGGTGGTTATGGACTTGCTATATTATCCGCAAGACTCTTCAATGGTGATTGTGCACCTGCACAGTCACAACAGATGGCTGCTGGCTATCTCTACAAGGACTACAGTGGGTCTGCATCTTTGATGGCCCACCAATACCGTAATCTCTACCAGGACTACAGAGGGTCTGCTCTGTGATGACCTACCTACCAATACTCTTCAAAATTTCGACTGACTCTGCTGTGGGTTTGCTCTGTTGTGGCCCATTACCTGTATGCATGTCAAGAGTCAGCACTGTCTTTCCGTTGGAAGGACTACACTACTTCTTCAAGACTGCATGGAAATCCACTACTTCTGTGTGCATTTTCTTTTACTGCTCAGACTTTGAGAAAAACTCTGCATTTTTACTGTGATGAACAATCTGGACTGTCTTTATGGACTGTGAGAAATTTTTAGCTTTTGACCAACATTGTATCAATAAGTGTGTGCATTTGATTTCTTTGTTATTGTAATTATGAAAAAATTTTTTCAAATCTGTATTGGCCACTGCCCAATCCAATTTGTAAAATTTTTTGTGGGGAGCATGGGGGCTGTTTAGGTTTTTTTATTGGTAACGCCACCTCTGTATGAAAATCACTGGCTGTGCTGTGTGCAGTCTGTGGCTGCTTTGCATTGTTGTAATACTCGCCATTGTAGTGTTGGGCAGCGGCAGCTGGATGTGAACAGTGCGTAGCATTGCGCAGTTGGAGGTGAGCCGCCAGCAGTGGTGGATGTGGGGAGAGAGATGGCGGAGTTTTGAAATTTGTCATGAACTGCTATATTTATATATGATGATATCAAGGTAAGTACATTGTTTGTTCTCTATTAATATCTTTCATTTGCTAACTATCCCTATCAGTAGTTAGTGCCTTCCATAGTTTGAATCTTTTATTTAGCTGGCAGTAGTGGCGCTCGCTGTATTGCAGTAGCTTGAGCAGCGAAGATTTTTGTGAGGTAAGTGATTTGTGAAAGGTATAGTTTAAAGTTAGTCAGGGCCCATTCTTTTGTAGGGATTATTGAAAGTCAGATTGCGTTGCGCTAACAAAATATTGTGTGTCAGGTTAAGCACAGTCTTGTATAAATTTTTCTAAGGGGACATTTCAACTTTTTTTTTAAAAAAAAGCTGAAATAACAATATTAATAGTATAAATATATACAATACTTCATTTGTTTCTATTAAAAATTCGTCAGTGGAGTAGAAAGAGTTGGCCACTAGTAAGTCTTTCAGGCTCCTTTTAAACTGATCTTCATTTGTAACTAAATTTTTTATGTTTGCTGACAAATTATTGAAGATGAATGTTCCTGAGTAGTGGACCCCTTTTTGAACTAAAGTAAGTGCTTTTAAGTCCTTGTGCAGATCATTTTTGTTCCTGGTATTTTATGTATGAACTGAGCTGTTTGTTGGAAAAAGAGATATATTATTTAGCACAAATTTCATTAAGGAGTAAATATACTGAGAGGCAGTAGTTAGTATACCCAGTTCTTTGAAGAGGTTTCTACAGGACGCCCATGAATTTACTCCACAAATAATACGTATTACACGCTTTTGGACTCTGAAAACTTTTGTTTGACTTGAAGAGTTACCCCAAAATATTATACCATATGACATTATGGAATGAAAGTAGGCAAAGTATGCAAGCTTTTTCACTTTTATGTCGCCTATGTCTGCTAACACTCGAATTGCAAATACAGATTAGTTAAGGCGTTTCTGCAGTTCTGTGGTGTGCTCCTCCCAACTGAATTTATTATAAAGTTGTAATCCCAGGAATTTAAGACTGTCAACCTCTTCTATCTGCTCTTCTTCGTACTTTATGCATTTAGAAACCTCTTACAGGTTCTGAATTGCATATAGTGAGTCTTTTCGAAGTTTAATGTCAGTGAGTTTGCTTTAAACCATTTATTAATATCCATGAAAATATCATTAGCAGATCTTTCTAGAACTACACTCGACATACTATTTATTGCAATACTTGTGTCATCTGCAAACAAAATGAACTCTGCTTCTGGCAATGTAACTGATGAGAGATCGTTAATGTAAACAAGAAAAAGCAATGGCCCTAAGATGGATCCTTGTGGGACACCACATGTAATTTCTTTCCATTCTGATGATGACTGATAATTTAATTCACTAGTCCCTTGCACTGACACCCTTTGTTTCCTGTTAGCGAGGTGTGACTTGAACCATTTTGCAGCACTGCCCGTGACACCATAGAATTCTAATTTATTTAAAAGAATGTTGTGGTTTACACAATCGAATGCCTTTGACAAATCACAGAAAATACCTGCTGCTTGTAACTTGTTATTTAATGAATTAAGTACATTTTCACTGTAGGTGTAAATAGCCTTTTCGATATCAGAACCCTTCAGAAATCTGAACTGTGTTCTAGATAATATGTTATTTGTGGTCAGATGGTTGAGAAGCTGCTTGTACATTACTTTTTCTAAAATTTTTGAGAATGCTGGCAAAAGTGAAATCGGTCTGTAGTTTGATGGTATCTCTTTATCCCCTTTCTTGAATAGAGGCTTAACATCTGCATATTCAGCCAGTCAGGAAATGTCCCAGTTATATTTGACTGGTTACACAAGTAACTTAGAATTGTACTAAACTCACAAGAACATGCCTTAATTAACTTTGTTGATATTTCATCGTAACCACTAGAATGCTTTGTTCTTAAAGATTTTATTATGGAAGTTACTTCTTTTGTTGACGTGAGTGATACATTCATGTACCTGAAACTATTTGTAAAGGCTAGTTTCAGATATTCAACGGCATTATTTACTGATCCTGACAATCCCATTCTATTAGTAACGGTTATAAAGCACTTGTTAAATAGATTTACCACACTATGCCCATCGGTTACTAATGTGTCATCTACCCTTAGTGCTATTTGCTCCTGTTCCTTTCTGGTTCTACCAGTCTCCTCTTTCACTATATCCCATATTGTTTTTATTTTGTTCCCTGACATTGCTATCTTCTTCTCGTAGTGCATTTGTTTAGATGTCTGAATTACTTTTTTTAATATTTTACAGTATTCCTTGTATATAGCTAAATCATCAGCATTGGAGCTATTCTTGACCGACAGATACATTTTCCTTTTTGTCTCACAGGAAATCTTTATTCCTTGTGTGATCCATGGCTTTATTATAGACTTCTGTTTAATTTGAGTAACTTTTAGAGGAAAACAGTTTTCAAACATGGTACTGACATTGTTCATGAATGTGTTATATTTTTCATTCATGTCATGAGCACTATAAACATCTTTCCAGTTCATATCTTTGAGCAGTTTTCTAAAACACTCAATTTTTGGTTGATTGACTACTCTCCTGTATTCAGATTTAGCAGTCTTGATAATCTTCTTAGAATTTACATCTAAAACAAGGAGCTGCATGTCATGATCTGATAGTCCATTTATTACAGGGTTTATGATATGATTTTGTTCATTTGATTTGTCTATAAAAATGTTATCAATTGCTGTCCTTGAGCATTTAGTGATCCTAGTTGGAAAGTTTACAGTGTGAGTTAGATTGAAAGACAACATTACTAACTGCAGTAAATGTTTGCTGGAAGATTGCATTAGAAAATCTGTATTAAAGTCACCAGCAATCAAAATTTCTTTGTTTCTTCCTGTTAAATAACCCAAAAGAGCTTCTAGATGATTTATGAATAGATTATAATTTCCTGCAGGTGCTCGGTAAGTAGCCAGTATTATATAGGATCTGCTATGGAACTCTACTTCTGTTGCACATGCTTCTAGATGCTGCTCTAAACAGATTTTATTAATGTCAATGTTCTTGAATTTATGGCAGTTTTTAATAAATGTGGCAACTCCTCCTCCATCCATATCTACTCTGCAGAAGTAGGAAGCTAACTTAAATCCTGAAATGTCTAACATATCTATACCAGCGGTCACTTGATGTTCAGAGAGGCAGATTATGTCAATTTGGTTAGATGAATTCATTTCATCGATACAAATGAGTAGTTCATCAACTTTACTTCTGAGTCCCAGAATGTTCTGGTGTAATAAAGATAACTGATACCACATACTCATGGGATTATAACTGCTTTGGTGAAGATGAACTGGCAGTTTCTGATTACTTTCTGTTAAACATTGTTTAAATGGAGGCTGTATGCTAAAATCTGACTCCTGTTCATCTGTTTTCTCAAACTGAGTGTGTCTGCCAATATCACTTAAAACTCGTTTTCGATCCCCCTTCCCTATCCTAAAAAAGGCATCCCTCTGACACCTGTGACCACTGGTATTTTACCACTTGTGACAGTGCCCCCCCCCCCCCCTCCTTAAGTTTTCTGCAATCAACCCAGACAGTTTTCCCTTCCCTCTCCTACTGAGGTGAAGGCCATGCCTAGTGTAGTCCCACCTATCGGTAGCATCCACAGGAATCAAACCAATATGGGACCCTACATCCGTCCTAAGCAGCCACTCCAACTCCAAGTTCACCCTTCCTACAGAAGAGTTCAAATGAGGTCGATCATGGCGTCTCAACACAGACACAAATCCCACACTCGTATTCTTCGTTGCTGATGCTATCTTCACCAGGTCACTCTCTATGGAATATTCAGATTCTCTGTCAATGCTATTTCCCGGACCACCCACTATAACCACGGCATCCTCCTTCGTGAAATCCTTGCATAAAGAACCTATATCCTCTGTTACCTGACGCAGATCTGCACTAGGCTTGAGAAAGTTTGTGACCTGGTACTCTGGACCTAGATTTTCCTGCAGTAGTTGGCCAACACCTCTACCATGGGAACTACCTAACAACAGAACTTTCTTTCTCTTTACAAATTTCCCTACCTTTTTCAAGTCCTTGAAAGCTTGTTGTGTCATTTCTACAGCTTCAGCCACATGAGGCTCATCCGATTCTGACTGAGGCAACAGGTCAAATCTATTTTCAAGATTTATCACAAAGCTGTCTGATGCTCTCCTTTGCCTGTTCCCGCTATTGCCTGTTGCCACTTCCCACCTCTGTTCACCCTTCTCCCTCTTTAACCTGTCCAGATCCTCCCTTGCCTTGTCTTTGAAGAGCTGTCATTTTCCATTCCTGTTCCAGTATTTTCCTATCTCTACTACAGATCCTACAATACCACTGGTGAGCCTCATTTATGTCCCCATTTCCCACGCCACTACATTCGCCCCAATGAAAGAAACTACAACACCCATCACACCATACCCCGGAACTAACGATCCTACGGCATGTCACACACTTCTCACTCATGGTAAAAACAGAAATCGTATAAACTGATTTAAGTACTGACTAATACGTAAACAAAGGACCCTAGAAACTATTCAGGCAGATATAAATAAATTGAAAGAGTAATGAATAAAAGAAACTGGTGATTACATATAAGTTTAAGTCACTGTTTACTTACGATACGCGCGCGTGAAATTAAGCCTAAAATCTGTTCTATAGGCGCGAAAAGGAAAATAAACTTCTTACCCCGTTTAATCTTATTTAACACTTCACTAACACTTCCACTAATGTAACAACACTTATAATATATTTATACCAACTGGAAACGTTTACCTATAAGTTTAATTCACTGCTTACTTACGAATCGCGCGCGTGAAATTAGGCCTAGGATTCGTGCTACAGGCGCGAGAAGAAAAATACGCTTCTTACACCGTTTAATCTTATTTTATACTTCACTAACACTTCCACTAATTTAACAACACTTATATTATATTTATAACACTTGTAGACGTTTAAAAATAGCTTAATAACAACGCTTTTTATAATTATTTAGTGCAGCAAATACTCGAAGAGTCCGCGTCGGCGCAGTGTTGCCAACCAGGAACAATAGAGGGCCTATAACACTTCCTTGGGGAACGCCGGATATTACTTCTGTTTTACTCGATAACTTTCCGTCTATTATTACGAACTGTGACCTTTCTGACAGGAAATCACGAATCCAGTCGCACAACTGAGGCGATACTCCGTAGGCACGCAGTTTGATTAGAAGACGCTTGTGAGGAACGGTATCGAAAGCCTTCTGGAAATCTAAAAGTATGGAATCAATTTGACATCCCCTGTCGATAGCACTTATTACTTCATGAGTATAAAGAGCTAGTTGTGTTTCACAAGAACGATATTTTCTGAATCCGTGTTGACCATATGTCAATAAATCGTTTTCTTCGAGGTACTTCATAATGTTCGAATACAGTATATGTTCTAAAACCCTACTGCAAATCGACGTTAGTGATATAGGCCTATAATTCAGCGGATTACTCCTACTTCCGTTTTTGGGTATTGGTGTGTCTTGAGCAATCTTCCAGTCTTTAGGCAGTTAACCTTCTGTGAGCGAGTAGTTGTATATAATTGCTAAATATGGAGCTATTTTTTCAGCAAACTCTGAGAGGAACCTGACTGTTATACAATCTGGACCGCAGGGCCTTTCTTTTATTAAGTGATTTAAGCTGCCTCTATGTTTCTCATCTTGGCAGTTGTTCTTGATTGGAATTCAGGAATATTTACTTTAGGAGCTCCAATGTTAGGCGCGTAATGGGGCCCCTTAGGGATATGGCGGCTAAGGAGGGGAAGAAATCCAATGTGCACTCCGTGTGCATTCCGGGTGGAGTCATTCCTGATGTGGAAAGGGTCCTTCCGGATGCCATGAAGAGCACAGGGCGCAGCCAGCTGCAGGTGGTGGCACATGTCGGCACTAATGACGTGTGTCGCTTTGTATCTGAGGAAATTCTCTCTGGATTCCAGCGGCTATCTGATTTGGTGAAGGTTGCCGGTCTTGCTTACGAGATGAAGGCAGAGCTCACCATCTGCAGCATCGTTGACAGAACCGACTGCGGACCTTTGATGCAGAGCCGGGTGGAGGGTCTGAATCAGAGGCTCAGACGGTTTTGCGACCGTGTTGGCTGCAGATTACTTGACTTGCGCCATAGGGTGGTGGGGTTTCGGGTTCCGCTGAATAGGTCAGGAATTCACTACACTCAGCTGGCAGCTACACGGGTAGCGGAGGCTGCGTGGCGTGGACTGGGCGGTTTTTCAGGTTAGAAGGCCTCGGGAAAGTACGGGGTGGGCTGCAATCTCAAAGGGTGCATGGCAAATACAGGACGTGCTTGGATCAACGAACAGTCGGAATTGTAGTTGTAAATTGTTGTAGCTGTGCTGGGAAAGTCCCTGAGCTACAAGGGCTAATAGAAAGCACAGAAGCTGAAATCGTTATAGGAACAGAAAGCTGGCTAAAGCCTGAAATATGTTCTGCAGAAATTTTTACGAAGTCTCAGACGGTGTTCAGGAAAGATAGATTAAGCAGAATTGGTGGTGGAGTGTTTGTGTCTGTCAGTAGTGGTTTATCATGTAGTGAAGTCGAAGTAGATACTCCGTGCGAATTGGTATGGGTGGAGGTTATACTTAACAGCCGAACTAAGTTAATAATTGGCTCCTTCTACCGACCCCCAGACTCCGATGATATAGTTGCTGAACAGTTCAGAGAAAATTTGAGTCTCTTAACAAATAAATACCCCACTCATACGGCTATAGTTGGTGGGGACTTCAACCTTCCCTCGATATGTTGGCAAAAATACTTGTTCAAAACCGGTGGTAGGCAGAAAACATCTTCAGAGATTGTCCTAAATGCTTTCTCCGAAAATTATTTCGAGCAGTTAGTCCACGAACCCACGCGAATTGTAAATGGTTGCGAAAACACACTTGACCTCTTAGCCACAAACAATCCAGAGCTAATAGAGAGCATCATGACTGATACAGGGATTAGTGATCACAAGGTCGTTGTAGCTAGGCTCAATACCGTTTCTTCCAAATCCACCAGAAACAAACGCAAAACAATTTTATTTAAAAAAGCGGATAAAGTGTCACTAGAAGCCTTCCTAAGAGACAATCTCCATTCCTTCCGAACTGACTATGCAAATGTAGACGAGATGTGGCTCAAATTCAAAGATATAGTAGCAACAGCAACTGAGAGATCCATACCTCATAAACTGGTAATAGATGGAACTGATCCCCCATGGTACACAAAACAGGTCCGAACGCTGTTGCAGAGGCAACGGAAAAAGCATATAAAGTTCAGAAGAACGCGAAATCCCGAAGATTGGCTAAAATTTACAGACGCGCGAAATTTGGCGCCGACTACAATGCGAGATGCCATTAATAGGTTCCACAACGAAACATTGTCTCGAAATTTGGTAGAAAATCTGAAGAAATTCTGGTCGTATGTAAAGTACACAAGCGGCAAGACGCAGTCAATACCTTCGCTGCGCAGTGCCGATGGTACTGTTACCGACGACTGTGCCGCTAAAGCGGAGTTATTGAACGCTCTCTTCCGAAATTCCTTCACCAGGGAAGACGAATGGAATATTCCAGAATTTGAAACACGAACAGCTGCTAGCACGAGTTTCTTTGAAGTAGATACCTTAGGGGTTGCGAAGCAACTCAAATCGCTTGATACGGGCAAGTCTTCAGGTCCAGATTGTATACCGGTTAGGTTCCTTTCAGATTACGCTGATACAATAGATCCCTACTTAGCAATCATATACAACCGCTCGCTCACCGATAGATCTGTACCTACAGATTGGAAAATTGCGCAGGTCGCACCAGTGTTTAAGAAGGGTAGTAGGAGTAATCCATCGAACTACAGACCTATATCATTGACGTCGGTTTGCAGTAGGGTTTTGGAGCATATAGTGTATTCAAACATTATGAATCACCTCGAAGGGAACGATCTATTGATACGTAATCAGCATGGTTTAAGAAAACATCGTTTTTGTGCAACGCAGCTAGCTCTTAATTCGCACGAATTAATGGCCGCTATCGACAGGGGATCTCAGGTTGATTCCGTATTTCTGAATTTCCGGAAAGCTTTTGACACCGTTCCTCACAAGCGACTTCTAATCAAGCTGCGGGACTATGGGCTATCGTCTCAGTTGTGCGACTGGATTTGTGATTTCCTGTCAGGAAGGTCGCAGTTCGTAGTAATAGACGGCCAATCATCCAGTAAAACTGAAGTGATATCAGGTGTTCCCCAGGGAAGAGTCCTGGGACCTCTGCTGTTCCTGATCTATATAAATGACCTGGGTGACAATCTGAGCAGTTCTCTTAGGTTGTTCGCACATGATGCTGTAATTTACCGTCTAGTAAGGTCATCTGAAGACCAGTATCAGCTGCAAAGCGATTTAGAAAAGATTGCTGTATGGTGTGGCAGGTGGCAGTTGACGCAAAATAACGAAAAGTGTGAGGTGATCCACATGAGTTCCAAAAGAAATCCGTTGGAATTCGATTACTCGATAAATAGTACAATTCTCAACGCTGTCAATTCAACTAAGTACCTGGGTGGTAAAATTACGAACAACTTCAGTTGGAAAGACCACATAGATAATATTGTGGGGAAGGCGAGTCAAAGGTTGCGTTTCATTGGCAGGACACTTAGAAGATGCGACAAGTCCACTAAAGAGACAGCTTACACTACACTCGTTCGTCCTCTGTTAGAATATTGCTGCACGGTGTGGGATCCTTACCAGGTGGGATTGACGGAGGACATCGAAAGGGTGCAAAAAAGGGCAGTTCGTTTTGTATTATCACGTAATAGAGGAGAGAGTGTGGCAGATATGATACGCGAGTTGGGATGGAAGTCATTAAAGCAAAGACGTTTTTCGTCGCGGCGAGATCTATTTACGAAATTTCAGTCACCAACTTTCTCTTCCGAATGCGAAAATATTTTGTTGAGCCCAACGTACATAGGTAGGAATGATCATCAAAATAAAATAAGAGAAATCAGAGCTCGAACAGAAAGGTTTAGGTATTCGTTTTTCCCGCGCGCTGTTCGGGAGTGGAATGGTAGAGAGATAGTTTGATTGTGGTTCGATGAATCCTCTGCCAAGCACTTAAATGTGAATTACAGAGTAGTCATGTAGATGTAAATGTCTTCTTTGGTGAAGGAGTTTCGGAATACCGTGTTTAATAACTCTGCTTTAGTGGCACTGTCATCAGTGACTTCGCCGTTGTTGTCGCGCAGTGAAGGTATTGATTGTGTCTTGCCACTGGTGTGCTTTATGTATGACCAGAATCTCTTGTGTCTGATATGGACACATTACGGACAAAGAAGATACAGAATGGGCACCCGCTTGCCAGTGTAGGCAAGCGTGCGTTCGTTCTGTGTGTTCATTCTCTTTTGGAATTGTCTACAACACAACATTGCTGCATCCCAGAAATAAAAATTACTTTCTAATACAAAATTAAACATTTCACTGTGGAAACCGAGTCTGAGAAGTCACTGGTTGATGTGTAACATTTTTCTATGATTTGTTGATCACTTCTGCGCTCTCAGGTCCGTATCATTCAAGTCTGGAGAAATTTCAGCGGACGTGACAAACCGATGATGTACGAGGGGGAGTTGGAAAATAAGTTTCCCCTGTGGACTGTCGGCAGAGTTGTGTGATATGGGTGAAAGACAACACGGCAGGTGAACGCGCATGTGCAAGACACCGATACCGATAATACCGCGATCAAGCAGATGGTGCTGTCGCGGTGCCTGCGCAAAGCGGAGACCAGCCGCTCAGTCTTTTCCCTGAGCTATGGAGAGAAGGTGCGTTTTGGAGTCGTGGTCAAGGCGGAAGTGAGAGATGTTATCCGCTATGAATGGGAACGTGGAGTATCAGGCACAGAAATTCATAACCGCCTTGTTGAGGTGTATGGGTCAGGTGTGATGTCGAGGCAAATGGTGCGGAGATGGTGCCAGCAATTCAGTGATGGACGTCAGCAAGTGCAGGACATACCGAGACCTGGACGGACGGGCACGGGCACTACAGATGCAAATGTCAGGAAGGTGGATGACATGATTAAAGCGAACCGGCGTATCACCATCGATGGAGTAGCGGCAGAACTTAGAATCGGACATGAGCGAGCTCACAAGATCATCCACGACATTCTTCGATACAGGAAAGTGTCAGCACGATTGGTACCCCGCCAACTGACCCCGACACACATGGAACAACGCATGGTGTTCAGCCTGGAACAGCTCGTGCATTACAATGAATCTGGCAATGACCTTCTGTTTCGGATTGTGACGGGGGATGAAACGTGGGTTCACCATTACATACCCGAATCGAAGGCCGCATCCATGGAGTGGAAACATCCGTCATCACCTGTCCGAAAGAAGTTCAAAAGCACTCCGTCTGTAGGTAAAGTGCTACTCACCGTTTTCTGCGATGCCTAAGGAGTTTTGCTGTTGGACTTTCTGGAGGATGCAACCATCAATGCTGCGTGGTACTGTGCCACTCTGTCGAAATTGAAAGAGGTGATTCGGAATAAGCGGTCTGGCCTTCTCAGATCTGGCGTTCTGCTGTTGGATGACAATGCGAGACCACACACGGCGCCGGCAACGCAAACCATATTGCAACTCTTGGTTGGGAGAGCCTACACCATCCGCCTTACAGTCCGGATCTCACATCAAGTGATTTCCATCTGTTTCCAGCTTTGAAGACGACTCTCAACGGAAGGCACTTAGGCAGCAATGCTGATGCCAAGCAAGCCGTTCAACGCTTCTTCCGTACGCAACGCCCTGATTTTTTCCTGGAAGGCTTATAAAGCGGTATGAGAAATGTCTCAACGTACTTGAAAATTATGTATAAAAATAAAGATATGTCTTATCTTTAATGTCTCATTCTCTTTTTTTCCTTTCACACACAACTCTGACCACTGTCGACAGGGGAAACTTATTTTCCAACTCCCCCACGTAGTAAGTACGTGGCAATAGATGTACCGGTGCTTGGCTATGATGAGCAGGACGTAACAATGAGTCTGTTGATCATTGCTATAATGTCCTTCGGATCTTCGGTCTTGGCTAACACTCAGCCGTAGAGCAATGAGATTGTTATTTCTTATGTATTGGTAGCGACGTTACAAAAAGAACATTGATGAACTGAACTTGCGACTTGTGCGAGTTATTTACTTCACCAAATTCGTAATTAAATCGTTTATAATCGATGGTTTATCAGTTGCTATTTAAATATTAATGATAAGTTCAAATTAGTTCCAGCGACACCAAATTCCCTGTAGACTGGTTGTAATCTCAAATCTACACTCCTGGAAATTGAAATAAGAACACCGTGAATTCATTGTCCCAGGAAGGGGAAACTTTATTGACACATTCCTGGGGTCAGATACATCACATGATCACACTGACAGAACCACAGGCACATAGACACAGGCAACAGAGCATGCACAATGTCGGCACTAGTACAGTGTATATCCACCTTTCGCAGCAATGCAGGCTGCTATTCTCCCATGGAGACGATCGTAGAGATTCTGGATGTAGTCCTGTGGAACGGCTTGCCATGCCATTTCCACCTGGCGCCTCAGTTGGACCAGCATTCGTGCTGGACGTGCAGACCGCATGAGACGACGCTTCATCCAGTCCCAAACATGCTCAATGGGGGACAGAACCGGAGATCTTGCTGGCCAGGGTAGTTGACTTACACCTTCTAGAGCACGTTGGGTGGCACGGGATACATGCGGACGTGCATTGTCCTGTTGGAACAGCAAGTTCCCTTGCCGGTCTAGGAATGGTAGAACGATGGGTTCGATGACGGTTTGGATGTACCGTGCACTATTCAGTGTCCCCTCGACGATCACCAGTGGTGTACGGCCAGTGTAGAAGATCGCTCCCCACACCATGATGCCGGGTGTTGGCCCTGTGTGCCTCGGTCGTATGCAGTCCTGATTGTGGCGCTCACCTGCACGGCGCCAAACACGCATACGACCATCATTGGCACCAAGGCAGAAGCGACTCTCATCGCTGAAGACGACACGTCTCCATTCGTCCCTCCATTCACGCCTGTCGCGACACCACTGGAGGCGGGCTGCACGATGTTGGGGCGTGAGCGGAAGACGGCCTAACGGTGTGCGGGACCGTAGCCCAGCTTCAAGGAGACGGTTGCGAATGGTCCTCGCCGATACCCCAGGAGCAACAGTGTCCCTAATTTGCTGGGAAGTGGCGGTGCGGTCCCCTACGGCACTGCGTAGGATCCTACGGTCTTGGCGTGCATCCGTGCGTCGCTGCGGTCCGGTCCCAGGTCGACGGGCACGTGCACCTTCCGCCGACCACTGGCGACAACATCGCTCGCTCAAAGTCCGTCAACTGCACATACGGTTCACGTCCACGCTGTCGCGGCATGCTACCAGTGTTAAAGATTGCGATGGAGCTCCGTATACCACGGCAAACTGGCTGACACTGACGGCGGCGGTGCACAAATGCTGCGCAGCTAGCGCCATTCGACGGCCAACACCGCGGTTCCTGGTGTGTCCGCTGTGCCGTGCGTGTGATCATTGCTTGTACAGCCCTCTCGCAGTGTCCGGAGCAAGTATGGTGGGTCTGACACACCGGTGTCAATGTGTTCTTTTTTCCATTTCCAGGAGTGTATAATCAGCCGTAGTAGTGTTATTAATTCCTAACGTCAAGGAGTTTCTATATAAGCACCGAGCGCTTCAGTAAAATAATATCGCAGTACGTTATCTCTAAAAATAATATTGTAAAACTTGAATGATAATTGAGTGAATTGACACGATATGCTGGTTTATTACACAATATTAGGCACTTCCTAACAGAAGATGATTTCCCAGGTGTTGGGGAGAATTATAAATTATATGCTTCGTAACTACCGCCAAGTTCCATAGTCCATTAGTTATTACGAATGAAATTGTCCATCTGTGTTCACTTCCTAAACAGTGTTAACTTCAGGTTATCTAATTAAAAGTCACTTCTGTCTAATATATGCAAGTCCTCTATCTGAATTGTAAATAACGTAATATTTGAGGTCAAAGTATCGTTTCACTGCGTCATAGTAGATCGCTATGATCAATTCTGAAAAAACAATCTAATTGCGCCAACATATACGAGCATTCAAAAGTATGACCTGCTTCGGCTAACTCTCGTAACGTAGTGACAATGGATTGAACTATCCTTAGCCATTACTCACGAATCTCAAAGAGTACTCACACGGAGTATTATTTGGGAACGTTGGTTCTACTTTGCGAATTTTAATTATAATGATTTTGGGATTTACTATGATTTTGAATTTTGAGTTTGATTTTACTGCAATCCTATCTTTCTTTCGTATGTTAATAAATTATTAAGTATTAGGTTCCTGATTTAATTACTGGTTAATATCCAAATAATAGTGTTAACTAAAAATTTGTTTGCTTGTTCATTTTTCATGGAATTTGGAACTTGTTTTGGGGAAATATTTGGGAATTTTGGAGCTAATTTTTTGATTTTCATTTCCGTTCCGAGGAAGTGGCATTACATCGCTCATCGGTGTGCTCTTTTCAAAACAGCCAATGATAACCCCTACGGTCTTAGGATTTTTTCAAGTGTTTCAAGTAGATCCAGTGCACCGCTATAGAAATCGCTATGATCGCTGTTCCAGGAGGTAATTGCTGGATGTCCTCAATTTCTTCTGAAATGAGTAGTTTTTATGAAAAGATTTCAAAAAATAGGTTGCATGTTATTTACGACAGGCCATATAACTTTTTGTTGAATGCTGCATTACACTTCAAAGTCACACTGATATTTTTCAGCATACTCACCAAGTCACTGTGGAAAGCGGCCGTTCAGTTCCTCGACGTTAGAAATCCACTTCTCGGTCACGGAATCATTCGAGAACCGCTGTTTGTGAACGTCCTCGTCGTCGGGAAAGCTCTTTCCCTCCAGATATTCTTCAGCTTGCCGACAAGATGGAAATTGTATGTTGCAAGATCTGGACATACCGGTCAGCATAACCCACTCCTGCGCGACCTTGGTCAAATTGCTGCTGACGTCAGTTCATTACGGCTGACACGACACTGAATTTGATTAATGTGCTGCCAGAATTTCACGGTATCTGTATGCAATTTGGACGTTTTGCCCCCAAGAATCGTACTGCCCCTCGCACTTCAGCTGCGGAGTACGTTTCAGTAGCCGCACCATTTCAAGCGTCCAATTGCGATGCACCCTCTTCCGACACTCCGCCATTCTCGTTGCGCAATGATCTTAACGTGGGCCTACATGTGTAACTTCTTTTCTGAACTCCTTTCTTTTTCTTTTTTTTTTTTTTTGGTCATCAGTCTACCGACTGGTTTGATGCAGCCCGCCACGAATTCCTTTCCTGTGATAACCTCTTCATCTCAGAGTAGCACTTGCAACCTACGTCCTCAATTATTTGCTTGACGTATTCCAATCTCTGTCTTCCTCTACAGTTTTTGCCCTCTACAGCTCCCTCTAGTACCATGGAAGTCATTCCCTCATGTCTTAGCAGATGTCCTATCATCCTGTCCCTTCTCCTTATCAGTGTTTTCCACATATTCCTTTCCTCTCCGATTCTGCGTAGAACCTCCTCATTCCTTACCTTATCAGTCCACCTAATTTTCAACATTCGTCTATAGCACCACATCTCAAATGCTTGGATTCTCTTCTGTTCCGGTTTTCCCACAGTCCATGTTTCACTACCATACAATGCTGTACTCCAGACGTACATCCTCAGAAATTTCTTCCTCAAATTAAGGCCGGTATTTGATCTTAGTAGACTTCTCTTGGCCAGAAATGCCTTTTTTGCCATAGCGAGTCTGCTTTTGATGTCCTCCTTGCTCCGTCCGTCATTGGTTATTTTACTGTCTAGGTAGCAGAATTCCTTAACTTCTTTGACTTCGTGACCATCAATCCTGATGTTAAGTTTCTCGCTGTTCTCATTTCTACTACTTCTCATTACCTTCGTCTTTCTCCGATTTACTCTCAAACCATACTGTGTACTCATTAGACTGTTCATTCCGTTCAGCAGATCATTTAATTCTTCTTCACTTTCACTCAGGATAGCAATGTCATCAGCGAATCGTATCATTGATATCCTTTCACCTTGTATTTTAATTCCACTCCTGAACCTTTCTTTTATTTCCATCATTGCTTCCTCGATGCACGGATTGAAGAGTAGGGGCGAAAGGCTACGGCTTTGTCTTACACCCTTCTTAATACGAGCACTTCGTTCTTGATCGTCCACTTTTATTATTCCCTCTTGGTTGTTGTACATATTGTATATGACCCGTCTCTCCCTATAGCTTACCCCTACTTTTCTCAGAATCTCGAACAGCTTGCACCATTTTATATTGCCGAACGCTTTTTCCAGGTCGACAAATGCTATGACAGTGTCTTGATTTTTCTTTAGCCTTGCTTCCATTATTAGCCGTAACGTCAGAATTGCCTCTCTCGTCCCTTTACTTTTCCTAAAGCCAAACTGATCGTCACCTAGCGCATTCTCAATTTTCTTTTCCATTCTTCTGTATATTACTCTTGTAAGCAGCTTCGATGCATGAGCTGTTAAGCTGATTGTGCGATAATTCTCGCACTTGTCAGCTCTTGCCGTCATCGGAATTGTGTGGATGATGCTTTTCCGAAAGTCAGATGGTATGTCGCCAGACTCATATATTCTACACACCAACGTGAATAGTCGTTTTGTTGCCACTTCCCCCAATGATTTTAGAAATTCTGATGGAATGTTATCTATCCCTTCTGCCTTATTTGACCGTAAGTCCTCCAAAGCTCTTTTAAATTCCAATTCTAATACTGGATCCCTTATCTCTTCTAAATCAACTCCTGTTTCTTCTTCTATCACATCAGACAAATCTTCATCCTCATAGAGGCTTTCAATGTATTCTTTCCACCTATCTGCTCTCTCCTCTGCATTTAACAGTGGAATTCCCGTTGCACTCTTAATGTTACCACCGTTGCTTTTAATGTCACCAAAGGTTGTTTTGACTTTCCTGTACGCTGAGTCTGTCCTTCCGACAATCACATCTTTTTCGATGTCTTCACATTTTTCCTGCAGCCATTTCGTCTTAGCTTCCCTGCACTTCATATTTATTTCATTCCTCAACGACTTGTATTTCTGTATTCCTGATTTTCCCGGAACATGTTTGTACTTCCTCCTTTCATCAATCAACTGAAGTATTTCTTCTGTTACCCAAGGTTTCTTCGCAGCTACCTTCTTTGTACCTATGTTTTCCTTCCCAACTTCTGTGATGGCCCTTTTTAGAGATGTCCATTCCTCTTCAACTGTACTGCCTGCTGCGCTATTCCTTATTGCAGTATCTATAGCGTTAGAGAACTTCAAACGTATCTCGTCATTCCTTAGTACTTCCGTATCCCAATTCTTTGTATATTGATTCTTCCTGACTAATGTCTTGAACTTTAGCCTACTCTTCATCACTACTATATTGTGATCTGAGTCTATATCTGCTCCTGGGTACGCCTTACAATCCAGTATCTGATTTCGGAATCTCTGTCTGACCATGATGTAATCTGAATGAAATCTTCCCGTATCTCCCGGCCTTTTCCAAGTATACCTCATCCTCTTGTGATTCTTGAACAGGGTATTCGCTATTACTAGCTGAAACTTGTTACAGAACTCAATTAGTCTTTCTCCTCTTTCATTCCTCGTCCCAAGCCCATATTCTCCTGTAACCTTTTCTTCTACTCCTTCCCCTACAACTGCATTCCAGTCGCCCATGACTATTAGATTTTCGTCCCTTTCAATATCCTCATACATTTTCTCTATCTGTTCATCTTCAGCTTGTGACGTCGGCATGTATACCTGAACTATCGTTGTCGGTGTTGGTCTGCTGTCGATTCTGATTAGAACAACCCAGTCACTGAACTGTTCACAGTAACACACCCTCTGTCCTACCTTCCTATTCATAACGAATCCTACACCTGTTATACCATTTTCCGCTGCTGTTGATATTACCCGATACTCATCTGACCAGAAATCCTTGTCTTCCTTCCACTTCACATCACTGACCCCTACTATATCTAGATTGAGCCTTTGCATTTCCCTTTTCAGATTTTCTAGTTTCCCTACCACGTTCAAGCTTCTGACATTGCACGCCCCGACTCGTAGAACGTTATCTTTTCGTTGATTATTCAATCTTTTTCTCATGGTAACCTCCCCCTTGGCAGTCCCCTCCCGGAGATCCGAATGGGGGACTATTCCGGAATCTTTTGCCAATGGAGAGATCATCATGACACTTCTTCAATTACAGGCCACATGTCCTGTGGATACACGTTACGTGTCTTTAATGCAGTGGTTTCCATATCCTTCTGCATCCTCATGTCGTTGATCATTGCTGATTCTTCCGCCTTTAGGGGCAATTTCCCACCCCTAGGACAAGAGAGTGCCCTGAACCTCTATCCGCTCCTCCGCCCTCTTTGACAAGGCCGTTGGCGGAATGAGGCTGACTTCTTATGCCGGAAGTCTTCGGCCACCAATGCTGATTATTTATCAAAATTTAGGGGATCGAACCCGGGACCGAAGACGTTTTGATTACGAATGAAAGACACTACCCCTAGACCACGGTTCCATCCTTACTGACATGCAAAGCATGTTATAGAGGGTGTTGAATGTGGATAGATAAAGAGAGACAACATAAAAGCTGTGGAAAGATTGGTGACCTCAAAACAATTAACTTCGTGTGAACACAATAACAATCCTTTTAACAGCCAGGCAAGACTTACGAGACCTGCTCTTTTCTTTCACTGAAAGACTTCGACGAAATGTCATTGAATCTAGTTAATAACATATCATTGTGTTCAATACGTGTGTTGTGGGAAGACCTGCAACAAATTTTCCCACCGCTATCAGGGAACCCGTAAATTTGTGCCCCCGCGACATTTAGTTCAGCGTGTGTCGCCGCGAACAACATGCTGCAGTTTACCGCTGATGCGGAGCGAGCTTGCCTAGCAACGCGAAAGTTGGCAACGATCCAGATTGTTAAAATGTTTCTGGTGTTGACCCATTATCATAAAATTAACACTTTATCAACGCAACTTACGTTAACTCACAGGTAAGTGGCAATGAGATTAACACTGCAGTTCAAATTGTGAATGGTATGTAACCCACATGACGTAAGAGGTTTCAGTTTATTGTACAACATTGTGCAACAGATAAAATAACCATCTTATAATGACACTGCGTACCAATCATGACGATTGTTAAGTGTTTAAAGAAAAAATATCTGGTAAGTCTAAGAAACTGTGCTTAAAGATTTGTTTATTTACAAATTATAAGCTGTCAACTAGATTTCTTCAATAGGCTGTATTTTCCGTCTACAATTATATTTCTAACTGTACTTCACGTTATATGTATAATAAAGACTCCATGGTTAAAAACTCAGCAAAATATTACAGTTACTACAGCTACCAGTATTGCTGGGTTCAAAAAAATCCCGTTTACTTATCATTCTTGCAAAAATTAGGTCTCTAGCTGGAGAATATTGTTGTTTTTTCTGTCTTGTAATTTCATTGCCTGGGCGCCCACTGAAGGCGGGACCTGCTGTGCCGTTTAACGCGCAGCTCGCTGTGGTTCGAGACAGGGAGATGGGCTAGGCGTTTATTTTATTTTTTACAAAAATATTTAGGGTGTGAATAAATGATTGATACATGCCACCACTATAAACTACTCATAATGTGATTATGCCACATTAGTAAAAAAAACGAAATATAGCATACAAAAATCCACACATGACGCACACGCTGTGTTTAGCTCTATACTGTACAGGGCGATTCACGAAGCTATGCAAATATTTTAATATGTTATTCTACAAATAAAACTAAAGAAAAAAGCTCAAGTAAACATAGGACTGCAAATGCTTAGTTACGGAATTACGACTAATAAAAGATGTTGCCTGAAATTTAGCAACTTCGCTAATATGAAGATATCGCAAAACTGTACGTGTTTAAAGTAAAGCACGATTTCCATTTATTTTTTTGTTATTGAACTGGTGAATCTAGTAAAACATGTCCCGGACGTGTATCTGCAGTAGTTTTTCCGGAACATCCAGAGAAGCAAGGACGTAATTTCGTAAAATTTTTAATTTATTAACTACTTGGCCCAATTTGTTTTTTAAATTCCAGACAATTGCACAAAGTTTTCAACAGAAGTTGTAGAGAATTGAATTTTGGAAAAATGATGATATTAACATTTACTGAAACTGTACGAGTGTGTCAGATAATCTGCTGTTATTAATACCATAGCACATGTGAATTCATGTTAAACCGAAAAAAACAAAGCTCATTGTTAAGGAAGTTGTATAGTGTACACAATAATTGTCCAAAAATGTCTCCACCGAGTTCAATGCATTTAGCTGCACGTGTATGAATATATTTTGTTGCTCGTTTCAGTTTCACAGGATTGTTCTTAATTTCATCTATTGCAGTCATAATGCGAGCAAGTAATGCCTCGCGTGTATTGACTTTGTCCTCATAAAATATACACTATAGCGGCGTATTCCTCTTTCGTAAATTTGAAAGGCATCCCTATTTCATAAATAATCTACAAACTACAACAGTTACTATGTGGTTTCACTTAAATACACTGTAGTTATTACGTTCTTTCACTGAACAATACAGAAAACTAACTCAATTCAAGGTTAGGAAACGACTGAAACAATTCACTAACGGTTGCCAACAATGACATAAACGTTTCTACATTCTTAATGGAAAGTAAACAAATTTACTTGTATAATAATCTATGCTTCTTTAAAATATTTGCACACCTTCGTGAACAACCTCTGTAGTCACGTCACATATATTTAGGAGGTTGACATCACATTTAAAAACAGTGCCCTCTTTTGGGTCGATAGCAACGCAGCAGCCGACGTTGGAAGAGGAACCTTTGCATTAACAGACACTCTGATAAAGGATTTTTGTTGTCTCCTGTATCTGGTACACGAGAACAGTAGATGATTCACATCTCCTTCATCACTGCATAAATCACATAATGGAGATTCCTTCAATCCTATTCGGAACATGTGGTTTGGGAATTTGCCATGATTTAAGCGCGTGCACGTCATCGTTATTATGAATCGTCTGCTCCTATTTCAATCAGTAAACCAAGGGGGGTGGGGGGGTAACACGATTTTAGGGTACAGCTAGCCGTATTTACTCCTTTTGACATCACGATCGAATCCCATTTCGTCTGCCAGTCGTTCCTCGCTTTTTCATTAATTAATCTCAGCATTTCTTGATAAGGAAATGTCTTATTTAGCATGCTCGCTTCGCTAAGCTGTCTGCTATTTCACTATGAAAGGTAGCACTGTGCCCTGGAATCCACAAGAAATTGTTACTGTTCCTCTTGCTCATTTGTAACGACTTCTTTAATAATAATTATAATTTTGTACGACACAGTTTTGATCCATTTTAGTTTTTTAAGGCTGTTTAGTACACTTAGGGAATCTGTTAACACCACCGTACTGCCTCGTCTGCAAGATCTACCGTGTTTTACTGTTTCTCAACTGTAAAGGCTCCCGCGTAATATATTGTTGTTTCCTTAGGTAGAGAAATAAGAAATGATAATTTTCTGCAGGGTTGTATATTGCACATCCCACTTAATCGTTGTCGATGGTCTTGGAGCCATCCGCACAAATCTTCGTCGGATTCAGGAAGATAATACTGAGCGAAACGTTTATTTCAGTCTTCAGATCTGGAGAATCTGGGCTAGGCGTTGGTCGAAGCCCCCTGTCGGATTAACGACCTTCGTTGTGGTAGACTGACGAACCAGAATGTGCTTCTTAGGCTCCTTCACACTCTCGTTTACACTAATGCCGCGCGGGGCCGGCCGGAGTGGCCGTGCGGTTCTAGGCGCTACAGTCTGGAACCGAGAGACCGCTACGGTTGCAGGTTCGAATCCTGCCTCGGGCATGGATGTGTGTGATGTCCTTAGGTTAGTTAGGTTTAATTAGTTCTAAGTTCTACGCGACTGATGACCGCAGAGGTTAAGTCGCATAGTGCTCAGAGCCAATGCCGCGCGGGTCTATAACATACGGCTCAGAAAACATGTCAGAAAAACAGTTAAAATATGATAACAAGCAGATCGAAGTTCTTCGATTCACAGACTCATGACGCATAAGACTTTTGTCTTGTATGTCAGCTGTCTATAGTTTTAAAAGTCAATAAATAAATGCTGCCCAATAATGAAACAAAGAGGTGAATCCCATAACTACAGGAGAGAAGAAATACAAAAATAAATTTGAAATATTTCGCAAAATTTATTATGTGTTTACATGTTTAAAACCAGTAACCTAGAAATGTCAATGTGGCGTGAAGGACGTAAGAGATGATCAGCTGGAGAAGGATGATACAGCAAATCGGAAATCGGTCGTAGTACACCCCCCCCCCCCTTTTCTCTTTTTTTAAGCGTCTTCCCGCCATTTGCCTAATCTGCAACAAACCACATAAAGTAGCTGTATGTATATGGATGGCTGGATGAGGATTTGAACTTTGTTTCTCCACCGCATAGTTGCCATCAAGACTGCGCGGCTTAGCCTGATTTTGAATGTGCTGGAAAGATGGTAATCTTAAACGCTACTAAAAACTGCTTTGAACCGCTAGTATTTTATAAGAAAACCGGAATTCAATAAATGAGGAACATGAATATGACGACTGCAGCACTGAAGGATGATTTGATAGAGAAGAGGTTTTCAATATTTACAATATTCTTATCACTATATACTGAAAAAGAAAACAATATAATTCTACACTATATTAGATATGTTTTTGAGCCACTCTATGGCTGAGTCACTGAGTCTATGTATGTCCATGAGTTCACCACCATAGCCATACACTTTGCACACGAGTAGATGGTCCATTGTCTGTATTTCACTGCACTCACATACAGCGCTGTCTGCCAGGCCCCACTTGTTCATCAGGTGTTTACATCTCCCAACACTCGTTCTGACCCGGTTTAGAGCTGTCCACACTCTTCTTGGTAGGTTGAAGCCATCAATCTTCTTGTTCGGATCGTGTACTAAATTTTTGTTCTTAAATTCACTTGCCGACCATACTTCATTCCAGGTCGTTCTCGGCTCAAAGGCTTGTAGTTCTTCACCGATTTTCCAAAAAGGTGATCTGGATTTAAGCCTGTTTGTCGGTGTCAGATCTTGGTGGATAGGGAGGTCCGGGTTGTCTATAATTTTCCTGTAGGTATTTAGGGCTAGCTGTGATCGCCTGATTTCTGGAGGCTCTATGTTCGCTAGTACAGGAAGCCATGCACAGGGGGTGGCCCTGAGTGTTCCCGAGATTATTCGCATTGTCTCCCTCAGCTGGACATCCACTTTAGATATGTGTGCACTTCTCCTCCAGACTGGTGAACAGTATTCAGCTACACTGTAGACAAGGGCTAGTGCTGAAGTTCTCAAAGTGCTCGCTCCACATCCCCATGTTGTTCCAGCCAGTTTCGAAAGGGTAGCATTGCGGGATTTTAGTTTTTGCTTTGTGTCTTCGAGGTGTGAGCTGTACGTTAGGGTCCGGTCTAGTTTCACTCCAAAATATTTAGGCTTATCCTCATGTCTTATGCTTTGGCCATTCGAAGAGATCTTTATTTTCTGTGTGTCTCTCTGTTGTTGAGGTGCATTATGGTGCTGGTTGTTTTGTTGGGGTTGGGAAGCAGGTGCCACTTGGAATAATAGGTGTTCAGGACTTCAAGGTCTGCATTCAGTGTTTCGTCGAGATCGTTGTAGTTTTTACTCTGATATGCGATGGCCAGGTCATCTGCATATGCAAATTTGCGTGATTTAGTTTCTGGCAAGTCAGCTATATATAGATTGAAGAGAGCGGTTGCTAGTGCCGAATTGCATTCCGTGAACTCAATTAGGCAATAACAATGCCTCGCAGACAAGCGCATTAACCATGCACACAGATGTCATCATTTTAGAGACGATGTGTAGCTGGGACCAAAGAAGCCGGTTGGAGTAATCGGTGAATAGCTCGACATTTGAATAGGAGCAATGCCGTTATTCGACGATGTTGACCGGAATAGGTGAACCACGGCAAACACAGCGTCAAGAAGGAAGCAGTCGACCTAGAAAGACGACAGAGGCCCGGATTCTGCATTATCACCGATGCGAAATGCAACGGGAACTTCAGTGACCACAAGTCATAGGCGGTGCACAGAGAGGGAGCTGAGCTGACCCCGTACACCAATGCGCCGGTTTAAATTGGTGTCGGGCACATTCGGCCTGGAATCCCTTTGACTGAAATAGAAGTGTCTTCAGTGCCTTCGAACAGAGACCCGATTATCAGCGAAGACGCGCCTGGAGACGCCCTGGGCAGTGGTGGGCTACCAACCTGACACTCATCCACCACCCGGCCCAACAACAAGGTGTGATGACCTGGCGTTCTTTTTTTAATTTTTTTTAATAGCAGGATCCCTTTGGTTGTCATCCGTTTCACCCTTACAGCACAGCGGTACGGAGATGATATTCTACGCTCAGTTTTGTTGCCCTTCATGGCAAGCCATCCTGGGCTTAAACTTCAGCAAAATAACGCCCGTTCGAACACGGCGAGAGTGTCTACTTCATGTCTTCGTGCTTGCCCAACCCTACATTGGCCCTCTGGGTCGCCGGATCTCTCACCAATTGGGAACGTTTGAGCATTATGGGCAGGTTTTTCCAACCAGCTCGGGATTTTGTCGACCTATCGCGCCAATTGGAGAGAATTTGGTACTATATCCCTCGGTAGCAAATGCAACAACTATCAATCAGTGCCAAACCGAATAACTGCTTGTATAAGGGCCAGAAGTGGACGAACGCGTCATTGCCTTCCTCATCTTGTGAAGTTCTTTCTCTTGAATAAATCATCCAGTTTCTTTCTGAAAATTGCAATCATTTGTTTGTTTGTACATGTAGATCACATCTACCGATTTACAACACATTCGGATAATTCCTTCGTGGTGCGTCTTTTTTTCCCTCTCTCTTAGAAAAGCCGACTCTTGATTGAAAATTAACTCTCGGAATTTCAACAGCAAATCTCTCCGTTATGCCAACTCTTCTGTTGAGCGTTTCTGTATCGCTATCGTGCTTACTAAACAAACGTGTGACTAACCTCGTCGCTCCTCTTTGGATCTAATCTATTAACCCTACGAGATAAGCTTCCAAAATTGACGAATAGTACTCAAGAATTGGTCGAAAGAGTGTTTCATAAGCCACCGCATTCTTGCACGAGTTTCTTCAGGACTCTTCCAATCAATCTGCCATTTGCTTTTAGTACGACTAGTTCTGAGTGGGCTTTCCATTTTTGGTCGCTCTGGACGGTTGCTCCCTGTTATTTTACATTTAGGACTCTTTTTCATGGTTTACTGTCAATAGTGTAATTGCACACTATTGGGGCTTTCCTCGTGTTTCATTTACTCCAAGAGTTAACTGGCATTCCCTGCACCAAGAGTCGATCCTTTGCAAATAATATTTTTTATAGACAGTAGTACCATCTGCCAACATCCTCAGGGAGCTTGCAACGTTATTCAACAGATCGTTTTTATGTATTGTGGTTCATTAACAGTCAGGGCCCTGTCTCCATAGCGAAGCTTACGCTGTTATTTTTAGATCTGACGCTGTTGCCTGGTCAAGCACGACTACATATGGTCCGATACTCTGAAGTTCATTAAGCGAACAGTATCCATTGTATTCCGAAGTCAAGGATAAAGCATCAACTTGCGTGCCTGTATCTACGGCCCTCTGTATCTCATGGACGAACGGAGCAACTTGAGTTTCTAAGCTATCTGTTGCGGAATCCATATGATTTCGATGGAACAGATCTTCGTTCTCCATAAAGGACAAAACACGAGAAAGTAAAACTATCAATGCAATGAATTATATACATTGTCTGACAAAAAAAAATGTGAAGCGCTCAGAGGACATGGCCGGGTGTCAATGTAGCTTCTTACACATATACGCACAGAAGATATTCTCTGTGACCGGAAGAATGATCACTAGAATGCCTTGGTGTTTTCGTGCTCAGTGTTGTTAGTAGGCCTGATGGTGTTTATAAGGGTCGTGAACAGCGTCAGATGATGGGTGATCACGTTGGAGGACACGAAGGTGTCGCGTAACCCTTTGAGACAGCGTTACCAGCGCTTCACGGAGTTTGAAAGGAACCTCAGTGTTGGTCTCCATTTGGCCGACTGGTCGAATCGCGCAATATCGATATCTGAGGGACATTCGAATGTGACAGTTGCCCATTGTTGTACTGCGTGGGTACGTTAGGGCAGACATACTCGTCGTCGAGCTACTGGTCGATAACGTCCAGGAAATAATCACTGTTCTGTGCTTAAAGCACATTGAAACCCCTTCACATCAGCTCCTGCCATCCAAGAACAAATAGTGGATTCTGTGCAGTTTTCAGTGCCACCCTGGAACATTCTTCAGAGACTAATAGTAGTTGGGCTGGGGGATAACAGTCCCACGTGTAGGCTGCCGTTAACACTACAACCCAAACAGGCTGCATTGGGAATGGTGTCATGACTGGGTAGCATTGACTTTTGATGAATGACATCGCTTTGTGTTCAGTGATGAATCGTGCTTCCGCACCACCCCAAATGACCATCATTGGCGAATATGGCGGCGGCGGGAAAGGTCGCTATGTTTTGACTGCTACTACCGTCATGGCGTGGAGAGGTATCAGGTACGACTTCAAGTCGCGACTGGTAGTGACTGAGGGGCCGGCCGTTGTGGCCGAGCGGTTCTAGGCACTTCAGTCCGGAACCGCGCTGCTGCTACGGTCGCAGGTTCGAATCCTGCCTCGGGCATGGATGTGTGTGATGTCCTTAGGTTAGTTAGGTTTAAGTAGTTCTAAGTTCTAGGGGACTGATGACCTCAGATGTTAAGTCCGATAGTGCTCAGAGCCATTTGAATCATTTAAGGGACTGAGGGAACTCTGACGGCGTGACAGTACCATGGTGTCACTTTTCAACAGGACGATGTCTACAGCATGGCGTGTGTTTCTGAACTGTTTGCGCGCCCATTCCCATGGTCAGCGAGATTCGCACATCTGTGGGGCCACCTAGGACGTCAACTCCCCCCTTGTGCCAATATCCAGGATACCGAGGGCGAGTTACAATAGTTGTGGGCCAGCTTGCTCAGGAGAGGATGCAACGGCTTTATAATAAGCTTCCCAGGTCAATCGTGTGTGTATCCAGGCCACAGGGTAATGTAATTCAAAATGATAAGTGGACTCGTACTATCAAGTTCTTTGTAAATGTGACTCGATTTTGTAATCTACATCTACATCTACATCCATACTCCGCAAGCTACCTGACGGTGTGTGGCGGAGGGTACCTTGAGTACCTCTATCGGTTCTCGCTTCTATTCCAGTCTCGTATTGTTCGTGGAAAGAAGGATTGCCGGTATGCTTCTGTGTGGGCTCTAATCTCTCTGATTTTATCCTCATGGTCTCTTCGCGAGATATACGTAGGAGGGAGCAATATACTGCTTGACTCTTCGGTGAAGGTATGTTCTCGAAACTTCAACAAAAGCCCGTACCGAGCTACTGAGCGTCTCTCCTGCAGAGTCTTCCACTGGAGTTTATCATCTCCGTAACGCTTTCGCGATTCCTAAATGATCCTGTAACGAAGCGCGCTGCTCTCCGTTGGATCTTCTCTATATCTTCTATCAACCCTATCTGGTACGGATCGCACACTGGTGAGCATATTCAAGCAGTGGGCGAACAAGCGTACTGTAACCTACTTCCTTTGTTTTCGGATTGCATTTCCTTAGGATTCTTCCAATGAATCTCAGCCTGGCATCTGCTTTACCAACGATCAACTTTATATGATCATTCCATTTTAAATCACTCCTAATGCGTACTCCGAGATAATTTATGGAATTAACTGCTTCCAGTTGCTGACCTGCTATTTTTTAGCTAAATGATATTGGATCTATCTTTCTATGTATTCGCAGCACATTACACTTGTCTACATTGAGATTCAATTGCCATTCCCTGCACCATGCGTCAATTCGCTGCAGATCCTCCTGCATTTCAGTACCATTTTCCATTGTTACAACCTCTCGATATACCATAGCATCATCCGCAAAAAGCCTCAGTGAACTTCCGATGTCATCCACAAGGTCATTTATGTATATTGTGAATAGCAAAGGTCCTACGACACTCCCCTGCGGCACACCTGAAATCACTCTTACTTCGGAAGACTTCTCTCCATTGAGATTGACATGCTGCATTCTGTTATCTAGGAACTCTTCAATTCAATCACACAATTGGTCTGATAGTCCATATGCTCTTACTTTGTTCATTAAACGACTTGGGGAACTGTATCGAACGCCTTGCGGAAGTCAAGAAAAACGGCATCTACCTGTGAACCCTTGTCTATGGCCCTCTGAGTCTCGTGGACGAATAGCGCGAGCTGGGTTTCACACGACCGTCTTTTTCGAAACCCATGCTGGTTCCTACAGAGTAGATTTCTAGTCTCCAGAAAAGTCATTATACTCGAACACAATACGCGATCCAAAATTCTACAACGGATCGACGTTAGAGATATAGGTCTATAGTTCTGCAAATCTATTCGACGTCCCTTCTTGAAAACGGGGATGACCTGTGCCCTTTTCCAATCCTTTGGAACACTACGCTCTTCTAGAGACCTACGGTACATCGCTGCAAGAAGGGGGGCAAGTTCCTTCGCGTACTCTGTGTAAAATCGAACTGGTATCCCATCAGGTCCAGCGGCCTTTCCTCTTCACTAAAGGAATCTTTGAACCTGTAAAGTTTCACTTCGTTTCCTCCTCCACATCTGGGTGCTTCACCTTTTTTGTCACGCACTGTAAAAAGATGGCGGTGTTTTCCCAATGAGTACTTGAGTGGAACCGCCGGAGGCCTAGAGCATAGCCGAAATTTTTATCGGCTCTTTTAAGTCAGCAATCGTAGTGGAGGTGGTGGCCTCATCTTCCCTGTTATGGGACTGTACTTACGTCATGGGCCTGGATCCGAATGTTTCAGCAGTGTCTCGTGGAGTGATAGCACGTGGTTTTAATGCTTATGTCGGTTAGAGTTGTGAAGCATAGAGGCCCCTCGGTGCTATTTCAGAGGAGATTCTGCACCTGCTGCGTCACCGCAGCCGCACGAGGTGCATTCGGCCGAGCGGATAAATGCAGGCGGCAGCGACGCCACGTGGGGCAGGCGCGTCAGGACGCCGGCGACGCAGGAGGCAGTTAGCGCGCGCGGACACAGCATGTCGACGACCGCACCGCCAGCCAAGCCGCAGGACTGCGACGGTAAGCGTTAGCGGCGCCTACACACTGCACGGTGACCACACGCACAGTGCGTAGCCGCGCCCGGTGTGCAGGAGCGAGGTGTCGAGATACGTCGCTCTCAGGTGCAGCTTTGTCTTGGCCCTTCTAAAAGGTTGCAGATATTATTTGTAACTGAAAATATGCCTAGGGAAAGTGAGCGAATGAGCTACGAATGTACGTTTCCCGACGTAGACGTTGCTCTCGTATTAGGTTGGTAGAAAATCCGAAGAAATTCTGGTCGTATGTAAAGTACACAAGCGGCAAGACGCAGTCAATAGCTTCGCTGCGCAGTGCCAATGGTACAGTTACCGACGATTGTGCCGCTAAAGCGGAGTTATTGAACGCTGTCTTCCGAAATTCCTTCACCAGGGAAGACGAATGGAATATTCCAGAATTTGAAACACGAACAGCTGCTAGCATGAGTTTCTTTGAAGTAGATACCTTAGGGGCTGCGAAGCAACTCAAATCGCTTGATATGGGCAAGTCTTCAGGTCCAGACTGTATACCGATTAGGTTCCTTACAGATTACGCTGATACAATAGTTCCCTACTTAGCAATCATATACAACCGCTCGCTCACCGATAGATCTGTACCTACAGATTGGAAAATTGCGCAGGTCGCACCAGTGTTTAAGAAGGGTAGTAGGAGTAATCCATCGAACTACAGACCTATATCATTGACATCGGTTTGCAGTAGGGTTTTAAAGCATATACTGTATTCAAACATTATGAATCACCTCGAAGGGAACGATCTACTGCCGGCCGCGGTGGCCGAGCGGTTCTAGGCGCTCACTCCGGAACCGCGAGACTGCTACGGTCGCAGGTTCGAATCCTGCCTCGGGCATGGATGTGTGTGATGTCCTTAGGTTAGTTAGGTTTAAGTAGTTCTAAGTTCTAGGGGACTCATGACCTCAGATGTTAAGTCCCATAGTGCTCAGAGCTATTTGAACCATTTGAACGATCTATTGATACGTAATCAGCATGGTTTCAGATAACATCGTTCTTGTGCAACGCAGCTAGCTCTTTATTCGCACGAAGTAATGGCCGCTATCGACAGGGGATCTCAAGTTTATTCCGTATTTCTAGATTTCCGGAAAGCTTTTGACACCGTTCCTCACAAGCGACTTCTAATCAAGCTGCGGGACTATGGGCTATCGTCTCAGTTGTGCGACTGGATTTGTGATTTCCTGTCAGGAAGGTCGCAGTTCGTAGTAATAGACGGCCAATCATCCAGTAAAACTGAAGTGATATCAGGTGTTCCCCAGGGAAGAGTCCTGGGACCTCTGCTGTTCCTGATCTATATAAATGACCTGGGTGACAATCTGAGCAGTTCTCTTAGGTTGTTCGCACATGATGCTGTAATTTACCGTCTAGTAAGGCCATCCGAAGACCAGTATCAGTTGCAAAGCGATTCAGAAAAGATTGCTGTATGGTGTGGCAGGTGGCAGTTGACGCAAAATAACGAAAAGTGTGAGGTGATCCACATGAGTTCCAAAAGAAATCCGTTGGAATTCGATTACTCGATAAATAGTACAATTCTCAAGGCTGTCAATCAACTAAGTACCTGGGTGTTAAAATTACGAACAACTTCAGTTGGAAAGACCACATAGATAATATTGTGGGGAAGGCGAGCCAAGGGCTGCGTTTCATTGGCAGGACACTTAGAAGATGCAACAAGTCCACTAAAGAGACAGCTTACACTACACTCTTTCGTCCTCTGTTAGAATATTGCTGCGCGGTGTGGGATCCTTACCAGGTGGTATTGACGGAGAACATCGAAAGAGTTCAAAAAAGGGCGGCTCGTTTTGTATTATCACGTAATAGGGGAGAGAGTGTGGCAGACATGGTACGCGAGTTGGGATGGAAGTCATTAAAGCAAAGACGTTTTTCGTCGCGGCGAGATCTATTTACGAAATTTCAGTCACCAACTTTCTCTTCCGAATGCGAAAATATTTTGTTGAGCCCAACCTGCATAGGTAGGAATGATCATCAAAATAAAATAAGAGAAATCAGAGCTCGAACAGAAAGGTTTAGATGTTCGTTTTTCCCGCGCTCTGTTCGGGAGTGGAATGGTAGAGAGATAGTATCATTGTGGTTCGGTGAACCCTCCGCCAAGCACTTAAATGTGAATTACAGAGTAGTCATGTAGATGTAGATGTAGAAGGACACGTTAAGCACTGTGTGCTTCTGGTCTACCTCTACTACATGTACATATTAACTCCGCATGCAACTTTACTGCGTATGTCAGAGAGTAAGCACCTTTCTAGTTCCGTTCTCGAATGATGCGTGATCCATATAATTTCTTTGATTTTTCCTGCCATGTTTATATCGCGAGATGTACGATGGAGGAAGGAACATGTTCGCTGACTCAGAATGTTATCAGTAAATCTCTCCATGACGTACAACGCCTCTCTTGCAGCGGCTACCGTTTGAGCTCTTTGACTATCTCCGTAACACTCTCTCGCGTACTAAATGAACCCACCTATTAACTTTACATGCTACGGGTCCTAGACTCACGAGTAACACTCAAGGGTCTACCGAATGAGTGATTCATAATCTGTTCTTCCGAAGGAGAATGCATTTCCTTGTGATCCTTCCAATAAATCCCAAATTGGCGTCTAATTTTCTGGACCTAGGTTTATATGGTTATCCACTTTAGGTTTCTCTGGAGGAGTGTTTTTGAATGTTTTACTGTTGTCACTGTTTCTGTCCACGGCATAACATAAGGAATGGACAACTCTCAGAGAGTTGGAGCCGGATGGGAGTAGGAAATTGGCAGTGACCTTTTCAAAAGCATTGTCCCAACATTTGCCTTGGCGATTTAGTAAAATCACAGATAACCTAAGTATGGGCCACCAAACGATAATTCTAACTACTGCCCTCCAGAATTCATTGATCTTCTGCCGACTAACGTGAACGGAAGAGTCAATGTTTATGGTTGAAGTATGTAATTACTTCATTCCACTGATTTATACATAATTTTGATAAATCGATATTGGTGTTTTCTGCATTGTATTGAAGTGTGAGAAGGTAACTGTATTGACTGACTACCCTCTAGACATTAGTGCAAGGTTTGAGCGACCTCTTAATTATCTGTAAAAAGTTGCCAATTATTTACTGATACTGCAGAAATACTTACGAGCTTAAGCCTTTAAGTGAACGCCAGATCACAGCGTAGAATGCCGAAGGTGTATCAATAAGAGTTGAAAGTATTGGTAATGAGAATAGATCAACAGTTGGGATCGGCAGCTTTATTTCCTGAATTAAACTAACGCAACGCATGCCTTGTAGATTAAGGATAAAAGTAAAGCTCGAATATTGGTTTGAACGCCATAGAGCATTCCTAGGTATCCTCCAGTGGGAGGCGGTATGTCCTTCCCGTCCCATGACTGAACTGACATACCCAGTTATTTGAGGTCCCACGGTTTTACGTGAACCGTAACCACATTCGTAATTAAGCATTTTTGATGTTAAGAAATCATTTGATACAGCTGAAAGAAGTTGTACTTGAGAGAAAAAAAACTCTCGGGACAGACTGTGGAGTGAATACCAGACATTTTAATCTTTAGTCTGATATTTGCTTCCGATCCCCAAACTCTAAAACAACTTTGGTGGAACAGTTAGTGTACTCCCAGCAAAAACGTGTCTTTAGATATTTGCTTTTAAAGTGTTACTCTTGGCATGGATGCAGAATTGAAATTAGCGACAATAGGTCAACCGTAATTTCACAAAATAGCCGAGGGGCAGTCGGTATTATTATTATTGATGATGTTATTGTGGTTTTCAGTCCGAACACTGGTTTCATGCAGCTCTTTACCATAATATATTATCTGCAAACCACTTCATCTCTGCGTAACTACTACAACCTACATTCTTCTGAATCTTCTTAATAAGTGGAGTCTTGCTCTCCTTCTACTATTGTTACCCGCCATCCCCCCCCCCACCACCACCACCACCACCCCCACGCCAAATTTCCAAATTTCCCTCAGTTACTAAACTGACGATTCGTTCAACACCCAACCTTGATCTATCCAAAAATCGATCGCTTCTTATAGTCAAGATGTGCCATAAATTCCTTTTTTCCCCGTTAGGCTCAATGCCAAATGGTTCAAATGGCTCTGAGCACTATGGGACTTAACATCTTAGGTCATCAGTCCCCTAGAACTTTGAATTACTTAAACCTAACCAACCTAAGGACATCACACACATCCATGCCCGAGGCAGGATTCGAACCTGCGACCGTAGCAGTCCCGCGGTTCTGGACTGCAGCGCCTAGAACCGCACGGCCACCGCAGCCGGCGGCTCAATGCCTCTTGATTATTTATCTCACGTACTCACCTAATCTTCAGTATTCCTCGGTAGCACCAAATTTCAAAAGACTCCATCCTCTTCTTGTCTGCACTGTTTACCGACCACTTTTTACTTCTGTACAAGATCATACTCCAGACAAATAACTTCATAAAAGACTTTGTAACCCTTAAATCTATATTCGGTTTTTTTCAGCAGTGTTGTTCTAGCTACTGCCAGTCTGCATTTACATTTTGTGTACCCCCGGCAAAATTTAATTGGCGGATTCCGCGTCAAATTTGTTATCCGTGCAGCAGACGCAGAAAAAAAATAGTCTGCTATGAGGCAACTGTATTTTCACAAAGTAATTAAGGCGTAGTCAATGTTTTATTATTATAATATTATAATTATTGTTATTGTCGTCATCGTTTCATGTCTTTCCATAATTCTGACAATCTGTTAATTTGTTATTGCTCTGCTGTTTCTCCTGTTTGCAATTAAACCCCGCTTATTGTTACTAAATGAACTTCTGATGTCTTATGATCCTTGTGTAATCCATTATAACAACTTAATACACACACATAAAAAAAAAGTTTTGATCACCCCGGTTCCCATGACTCCTGAAGGCAGACGTTGACTATGGATATTGCATCACATACAAAGTCCCTTTGACTGTTTAGAGATGTCACTAAACCCGCCCAAAGATGTAAACAACCATGCATGAGCAGCGCCTATTAAAGTCATTCCACCGGGAAGAAAGTATACAGCTCCTTTTGTCTATAGTTCAACCATGCCTAGACGGTCAATACCGCGGTTCGATCGCGTTGTTACTTAGGGCCAGGAAGGGCTCTCAACAAGGGAAGTGTCCAGGCGTCTTGGAGTGAACCAAAGCGATATTGTTCGGACATGGAGGAGATACAGAGAGACAGGAACTGTCGATGACATGCCTCGCTCAGGCCACCCAAGGACTACTACTGCAGTGAATGATCGCTACCTACGGATTATGGCTCGGAGGAATCGTCACAGCAACGCCACCATGCTGAATAATGCTTTTCGTGCAGCCACAGCACGTCGTGTTAGGACTCAATCTGTGCATAATAAGCTGCTTGATGAGCAACTTTACTCCTGATGTCCATGCCAATGTCCATCTTTGCAGCCACGACACCAGGCTGCGCGGTACAGATGGGCCCAACAACACGCCGAATGGACCGCTCAGGATTGGCATCACGTTCTCTTCACCGATAAGTGCCGCATACGCCTTCAACCACACAATCGTTGTAGACGTATTTGGAGGCAACACGGTCCGGCTGAACGCCTTAGACACACTTTCCAGCGAGTGCATCAAGGTGGAGCTTCCTTGCTGTTCTGGGGTGGCATTATATGAGGCTGACGTACGCCGCTGGTGGTCATGGAAGGCGCCGTAACTGCTGTACGATACGTGAATGCCATCCTCCAACCGATAGTGCAACCATATCGGCAGCATATTGACGAGGCATTCGTCCTCATGGACGACAATTTGCGCCCCCATCGTGCACATCTTGTGAATGTCTCCCTTGAGGAAAATATCGCTCGACTAGTGTGGCCAGCATGTTCTCCAGACATGAACCCTATCGAACATGCCTGGGATAGGTTGAAAAGGACTGTTTATGGACAACGTGACATACCAACCACTCTGAGGGATCTACGCCGAATCGCCGTTGAGGAGTGGGACAATTTGGACTAACAGTGCCTTGATGAATTTGTGGATAGTAGGCCATGACGAATACGGGCATGCATCAGTGCAAGAGGACGTGCTACTGGGTATTAGAGGTACCGCTGTGTACAGCAATCTGGAGCACCTCTGAAGGTGTCACTGTGTGGTGGTACAACATGCAATGTGTAGTTTTCATGAGCAAGAAAAAGGGCGGAACTGATGTTTATGTTGATCTCTATTCCAATTTTCTGCACAAGTTCCGGAACTCTCGGAACTGAGGTGATGCAAAACTTTTTTTGATGTGTGTATATAACCATTTAGAGTTGTTGCTCTGGGGAGACGGGGTTAGACCGAACGACAAAGTGGATATGACTGCGAATTGAGCAGACACCTAACAAATTTAGAGTTTAAGGCATCAAAATACTTAGCTCCCGCCTTGCAAAGTCGTGGTCTCGGGCGTCACTGCATGATGTTCACAGGGTGCTGGAAGACGCGCTACACTGTGCTGCTGTTAAATCTTCTGGGGCTGGCCGTCAGCTACGCGACTCGCGTCAACTTGTCAATGGCCATTGTGGACATGGTCAACAACACAGCGCTGCTCGAGCACTACACCGCCACCGGCGTCGATGTCGCCGCTGTCGACGACTCCTGTCCGAGAGAGGTGGTGCCTGCGGCCTCAGCCGCTAGAAAGGTACGATGCTGCCTGCAAGACAGTGGGGTAATTCTCCTCTCCACTCTGCATGGTTTTAGGAATGCAGTACGACGTCGAACATACTCTATCACATCTTTCTTTACATTTCTTGCTTTATTTTCTCACGGTATTGTAATAATAAAGTTATTTCCAGTTGCTTCTTACAAAATTGCGTCCAGAATTATTTTGTTTTATTTTCTAATGGAAATATGACAGATATTCCCAGTTGCAACTCGCAATGATCTTGTCCGTGATTAAATCTTTGTATTACAAAAATTTGTTTGTCAACATACATTACTTACCTATTTTAAGTCATCGACGATTTGTTACAATTTTTTTCTTTTATTAAAAGAAAGAATTTTTCAGAATTATTTAATCAGACGATTTGAGAGCACATTGTATGTGGTGGAGCACGTCATTTTATTAAATGGTTCAGATGGCTCTGAGCACTATGGGACTTAACATCTGAGGTCATCAGTCTCCTAGAACTTAGAACTACTTAAACCTAACTAACCTGAGGACATCACACACATCCATGCCCGAGGCAGAATTCGAACCTGCGACTGTAGCGGTCGCGCGGTTCCACATTGAAGCGCCTAGAACCGCTCGGACACAGCGGCCGGATTTAATTAAATGAGCCGATGTTTGCGAACCTCTGAAAGGTATGATATCAGTCACAATATCATTAACAGTGTTAACAATAACTTCATAGCTGAGTGTTCTCCATAATTAATGGCTTCAAAGTTTAGTTAAATCCTCATCTTCTCCCAGTCGCAGTGAAAAGAGTCATATTGCATTTAAAAGTGAGACACAGAATAGACGTTTGTCACTTAACTCAGCACATTCGTCCCGTTTACATGAGGCTCCCAAAACTGGATTTCGTAAACCGATTTTCCAAAACCGCTTCTGAGTGTTCATGTAAACACTTCAAAATCGATTCTGGAAATCCACTCCTAGTAACGGGTTTTCCAATTCCGTAATCGATTTTCACTTCCATGTAAACACAAGCGGTACTGAAATGTGCTTGGGTTGTCAAATTAAGTTCAAATGGTTCAAAGGGCTCTGAGCACTATGGGACTTAACTTCTGAGGTCAACAGTCCCCTAGAACTTAGAACTACTTAAACCTAACTAACCTAAGGACATCACACACATCCATGCCCGAGGCAGGTTTCGAACCTGCAACCGTAGTGGTCGCGCGGTTCCAAACTGTAGCGCGTAGAACCGCTCGGCCACCCCAGCCGCTCAATATAAGTCTTGTTTTTAGCATATTCTGTTAATATGGACTTGTTGTGCAACTAAGGAGAAGTAGAAATATTAGAATGAGCATAGAGCTGCCTACCTGTAATGATTAAGTGAAGAGAAATAACGATTGTGTTGACTGTATCAGAAACTGGATCAGCTGTTTTCCAGGCTCATATTTAACCGGGGTAGCGAATCCGCTTCAGACCTTAACGTGTAAAAGCGACAGCGAAAAACTGTTTCCCAAATTCGGTTTTCGTCTTCCGGAAGATGTGTGAATGTAAACATAGTGATTGTCTTCCAGTTCGGTGATATGCAACTTTAAGCGGCAACCCTTGATTGCCAAATGCTACTGATGATATTTTATTGCAGTGACAGGATTCAAACGGGATGCGTCCGGCACGCACGACACGCGCTGACGTGCCTCGCCACCTCGGCTGTTGTACTACTTAGTGTTAGTAATATTAATACGTTTGATGAAGCAAGGTAAAGCATCGAATATCCGCTTTTGTTCTGATGACACGCGGTGTTATCGTCATCATGACACGACAAATGGTTCGAAAATCCATGCTGGTTGATGACGATTCGTCAGATCCTCATGTGTCATGGAAATTGACCAAACTGAGCACGTACCTAACAGCAGCATGCAATAATGATTAATATATTAGGGCAATAGTTTGGATACACAGTAAGAACTTCTTTTCACTGCACTGTAATCGAACTAATATAATCCTAGACTGATGTAAGGGTAAATTTTCTTGCTGCACTTTCTGGGCTCCAACAGGGTCCGCTTGATGAGCAACGCAGAGGTTGAGACACAGTCGGGAGATGTACGGATTAGACCCTGTTCCAGACATCTAGTTTCTTTGGCGTCGCTAAATCTTATTGGTGTGCAAAACTTAAGGACGAAAGTGATTTTCGCATGAAGTGTGACTGCCAAGTAACATAGCTCGTTACATAGAAAGCACTGCTACAGTACACTATTGTACAGAATGTAACCGAAAGAAATTCGCAATAAAAGGACAGAAATAACACTCTTATTCAAAGTCAGTAATTAAACTGAAGTAATCGCAATCCATGATGGTCCCCTGGACATTACAAAAGGTGGGACACGGTTCTTGACAGGGTGTGTGATCACCATAGAGAACAGTGCATTCTCTGCAGCGTTTTCCCACACTGACCACGAGGCTGGTAATGAGTTCTCTTGTTAGGGTGTTCCATTCCTTCACCAGCGCGGCTGACACCTGGTGGAAGGTCTTTGGTGAAAGTGGACGCTTTGCAGTACGTCTCCCCAAAGCAACCCACACGTGTTCGATGGGATTTAGGTCGGGGGAACGGGCAGAGCAGTCCATTCCCCGAATATCCTCTCGTTCCAGGAGCTCCTCCACCTGCGCTGGCAGATGCGGTCGGAGGTTGTCATCCGTAAAAATGAAGTCAGGGACGAGAGCACCCCAGAAAAGACGTGCATGGTGAAGGAGTACAGTGTCACAATAACACTGACCGATGCATATATCGTGTTCAAAGATGTAGAGGTCAGTACGCCCATACAACAGTATGCCTCCCAACACCACATCACCTGGACCACCAAAACGATCGTGTTCGACAGTGCTGGACGTACCCTGTGATAGCGAAAGGTGGGAACAAATAATGCACCCAGGAAGATTATCGAACATTCAGCTTTAGTGGTCCAGATGTTACGGTGCGGAGAGCAATTCTCAACCGCACTGTTGTATGAATGGAACGCCTTAACACGAGAACCCACAACCAACCTCGTGGTCAGTGTGGGGACACGCTTCTGAGCATGTAATACTGTCTGTGATGACCACACACCTTATTAAGAACCATGTTCCACCTTTTTTAATTTCCAGGGAACCATAATGAATTGCGGTGAATTCAGTACAACTATTGTTTCTGGATAAAACTGTCATTTCCGTTCGTCTTACTGTCTATTTCTTTCAGTTATCTTCTGTACCATACTGTAGCAGTTCTTTCTACGTATGGCCCAAGTTTCAACGAGCTATGTTACTTGGCAGCAGTCCGCGCCGGATAGCTGAGTGGTATGCCGGCACGGTAACTCAGCGCGTTCGGTCAGAGAGTTAACTGCCCTCTGTAATAATAATAATAAAAAAAAACTGAGTTAATGGATCAACCATGAACTGAAACGGGTGTCTTGCGACGTCCGCACCGAACGGATTGAACGAACGAAAACGAAGAAAATGAGGTTAGGAAAAAAAAAGTGGTCAGCGCGACATGCTGTCAATCCCAAGGGCCCGGGTTCGATTCCCGGCTGGGTCGGAGATTTTCTCCCCTCAGGGACTGGGTGTTGTGTTGTAATAATCATCATCATTTCATCCCCGAAGTGGCGTCAACTCGAAAGACTTGCACCCGGCGAACGGTCTACCCGACGGGAGGCCCTAGTCACACGACATTTTTTATTTGGCAGCAACACATCATGTGAAAGTTATTTCGTCCTTAAGTTTTGCATACCGTGTTTTTTTAAACATACGCCTCCAAATCTACCGCATGTCTCCCTACGGTGTGTGGTGGACTGTCTATTTCTTCCCTCTCTCTCGTCCAGTTAAGTGTAAACGCTCCAGTATTAATGATATCTGTGTATATTTGAATTTTAATTGTGTGTTGCGTTTCAGAATCTAAATGGAGTGTTGTTTACTTTTTAAAAATGATACTCATGCGTGCCACCATCCAAATCTTTTGTCGATAATTCGTTGGTCGAATTCGATGAGGAACTGACTCCACCGCAGGTGTATCGAGCTAACATCAAGGGTCTTGCTTGGTCGGCAGCAATAAAGAACATAATATGCTCTGAACAGAGTACTATGCCAATAAAACACATACAGTTGTCTCTCATGGCGAGAACTACAGATCTACCGAAGAGGAAACACAGCGTTTACTATAAATTAATTGAAAAGTCCTAGCTCTCAGAGAATATCTGCAAATTGTCCTGATTCGTCCAACTTCTCCATTTCTGAAAACATGGTAAATGATACTGGAACTTCTTCAATTTCCTTCCGTTGTTTGTTTATATTTATTACCTGTATGGTTCTTTAAAAATTTTATTAATTGATCAATTAGAATTCCATTAGTTGTATTAGTGGCAGGAAAATCAACGATCTACACTTTGCTAAGGATACTACCTTCATAGCAGAAAGGGAGGAAGAACTTAGTGATGCCGTGTGGCTAGGGCCTCCCGTCGGGTAGACCGTTCGCCTGGTGCAAGTCTTTCGAGTTGACGCCACTTCGGCGACTTGTGTGTCGATTGGGATGAAATGATGATGATAAGGACAACACACCACCCAGTCCCTGAGCGGGGAAAATCTCCGACTCAGTCGGGAATCGAACCTGGGCCGTTAGGTATGACATTCCGTCGCGCTGACCGCTCAGCCACGAGTGGCGGACAACTTCATGATTTGTTCCCCAGAGTGAAGAGTACTAGTTACAGTTTGGATCTAGAGATCAACATGAAAAGACCCAAACTGATGGTTACTGATCGACAAGGATTCTTAAAGGATCAGGAGGTAGTGAATGCTTGTGTGTATCTGGTATCTCTGCTCAATGACGCAGAAAAGTGTGAAAAAGAAATACGAGGGGCGTCCCGTAGTAATGCAATACATTCTTTTTCTGAAAGCAGGTGGCTTTATTTACGATTCTAGTACACCATATTATCCCCTAATCTTTTGGGTACAAAACCCTCTTTTTCAACATAATCTCCGCTTAATGTGACGGCCTTACTCTACCTTACTGCGAGGACCTGTATGCCCTCATGGTATTACTCTAGTGGTAGACGTCGGAGCGAACGTCTTGCTGCATGAATAACCTCCCCATCATTCATTCACGTACTGCTTCGTACGGAATGTATCCTTCACTGGAGCAAACTGATGGAAGATGCGAGATCCGGGCTGTGCAAAGTGGATGAGGGAGAACAGTCCAATGAAGATTTGTGTGCTCCTCTCTGGTGTGCAGACTTGTGTGAGGCTCTGCGCTGTCATGGAGAAGAAGTTCGTTTGCAGTTTTGTGGAGATGAACACACTGCAGGATTCACAACCGTGTGCGACCGGCCAGCACGCGGGAGATCGGACAGCTTTGCGTGACCGTGTTGCGATGCTGGCAGACGCCTCGTCCAACGACTCATTGCACTTTTATGCACTGTCAGGTCTCCGTAGATATTCTGCAAGCACCTATGACTATCTGCCTTGCTCTGGTTTTCCGCCAAGATAAACTCAATGACAGATCTCTGCTTGGAACGCACCTCCGTTACGGACGCCATTTTAAAGGCTACGTATAGCACCACCACCTATCGGAACTTCATGAAACTATAGGGACTGAAGCGGGAATATTCCACGATGTCCCACAACAAATTCTGCATTTTCTTCAACAGATATTGGCCGAGGAAAAAATGTGTTGCATTAGGTACTGAATGCCCCCCGTAAAACAACGAATCATCGTTGTTCGAACAGCAGCGGTTAAACTCACTAAGATATGGCAGAGCCAGCTAATATTCAAAACAACGGGAATGTTCTTGTTGGAATCGTTGGTTTTCCCAGCGTTCCTGTATGGCTGCGAGACTGTGATCCTTGAGCATCATGCACTCCGGCTCTCATTCCGTGTACGCCTCCCGTCCCCCACGCGGATCCTCTATGACCTCATTCCTTTCCCCCATCTTCTCCTGTTCCTCGAACATATCTACATACTATACACCTCCCGCCGCCTTGAACCCCCTCACCCCCTGGTTGCTCCTCTCCTCTCCCGTCCCCGCCCCCTGCCACGTCTTCACTGTTGTGTCCCCCCTACCCTCCATCTCTACACCCTTCATCTCCTTTCCCAAGGAGGCTTCCATCAACTCCCCCTCCCAGATGATGCCCTCTCTCCCTCCATCTATCCCTCCTGTGATCCTCACCCCCCCCCTCCTTTCCTCTGTCCTTTCCCTGGGCTCCCTCTTCCCCCCCTTCCATCCTGTTTTATCCCCACCAAACCTTTCCCTACCTCCCTTCTCCCCCCCTCGAGTTCTTTTGTATTCCCCTCCTCTGCCTTCCCCACTCCCTGTCGCGTCTGCCCAGCACCCCCCCCCCTTCTGGGTCCTCATCCTCCATCGGCTCCTTTCCCGCCTCGCCCCTTCGCTTTTCCTCTCCTTCCCCACCTTTTTATTTTCCCATCATCTGTCCAGTTTCCCCCCACCTGCTCTCGGCTGTGGTGTGTCACATTTGCTACCTTTTTAGTGCAGTGTCCCATTGATTGTTCAGTGTTGATCGTCTTTCTCGTGTTGCAAACAGAAACCATGCTGTCGCTGGGTGTGAATTTTATGTCTTTTGCGAACAGAAACCAGACCGTCGCCGTGTTTTTTAATTGTCTGTCTATTGTTTTACCTGTCTGTTTCGTATGTATTTTATTAGCATCATCATCCCTTTGTTCTATGTTTTAAGTTCCACGATTTTTTTTCGCCATGTTACTATTTAATTCTCCGATTATATTGCCTGTTTTTATTATTTATTCTCTTCATCTTTTTAACAAAGTCTGTAGGCTGAAGAGCAGCATACTACGCTGCTGCCAGCCCGCCCTCTTCGGAGGGGGGGAGGGGGGGGAATCGAAATTCAATAAAGAAAAAATAAACCTGGACTGTGAAAGCTATTGACATGCTGAACTGATGCCTTCGAGATTTGGTATTGGGGGAAGATGTTGCAGGTGCCATGAGCAGAAAGAAGAATCAATGCTTCCATTACAGAAAAACTTTACAACACGAGAACTTTATCTTCTCGTGACAATCAAAGATACTTCCAGTTCACTGAGCAAATTTTGAGAAGAGACGAGGATAATTTAGAAAAGACCATCTTGCAAGGCAAAATCGAAGGCAGAATATCACAAGGAAGAGGAACTTGTATATCAGGCATAGGCAGACACTGGTGACGCAATGGCCAGTTTATGTACTTACGCAAGCTCGCGGGCCACCTCGTCACGTGACACGACAGCAGCGCTGCTAGCGTATGAAGTCAAAGCTATAGCGTCCGTGACGTTGTTGTTTATGGGATAACTCACCCATATGAATGGCACCCCTTTCCCGACACGCCGCGCTAACGAATTATGCCTCAAAACACGCGTTTTTGACGGTATATTTGTTTTACTTTCACTCCGTCTTCAGAAGTTTCATTAATTTACGTGTCGTTCACATTGTTTCTTTCAATTTTAAACATTTTTTTGGCTGTGAGCTAGCAACCGTGGATGTATATACAAGACGTATATACAGCCACTTCGGTTGCACAAAATTATGTCAATTCATCACGGTTTCGATTGCACTAGGGCAATCTTCATCACAATAAAAAGTTGCCTGGAATTCATGTAATCGCACCATGGTTTTGCTCAGACGTTTAAAACGTGGCGTGATTACATGTATTCCACGTAACTTTTTATGCTGATGGAGATGACACTAGAGCAATCTTCATCAGAATAGTCCGCCTGCTTAGGTGATTAGCGTGTTCGGTCAGATGGTTAGCTGCCCTCTGTAATGAAAAAACTGAGCTCATAGATCAACGATGAACTTGAACAAGAGTCATTGGACGCCCGCCCCGAACAAATGTGACGAAAAATAACGAACGAAACGAGATAAAAAAAAAAAGAAAAGCTGAGTGGTTACGTGCTTGCCTCCCATGCAGGAGGCCGGGGTTCGATTCCCGGCCGGGTTGGAGATTTTCTCTGCTCGTGGACTCTCTGTTGTGTTGTCCTCATCATCATTCCATTCTCATCACCGGAACGCGAGGCGCAATGTCGCATCGACTCTAAGACTCGCACTCGGCGGCCGAACTTCACCGGATGGGGCCTCCCGGCCGGCAATGCGGTACCATCATTTCACTTTTTTCATCAGAATAAAAAGTTACATGGAATACATATAATTTTGCTCAGACGTTTTAAAACACGGTGTGATTACATGTATTCCATGTAACTTTTTATTCTGATGATTTCACTTGTATAGTCGAAATCGTGGTCAATTGACAGAATTTTGTGCAACCGAAGTGGCTGTATATACGTCTTGTAATTGTTTCTTTACTTACGACGTTTTGAAGCAGTACCTTAAATGCTTCCGTTGCAAAATTCTGCAACGCCGTTAGTAAAGAAACAGTCTCCATTTCAGATGGTTATGATGCTAAAAATTCATCGATAAACTTACTTGTGAGAGCTCGGTTTTTTGTCAGTCATAGCACACCTTCAGCAAAAGACTTTATCGATTTGGCAATTTTTCTATTCACTATAAAACTAACTTTAATTGAACTGTCACACTGTGTCCCCGGTTGTGGAAACATACGCTACTGCTTGTCCAAATGGGAAATTAATACTTTAATTTTGTCTTCCCGCAATTGTCCTCTAAGCTGTTGCTGAGCAATGTGTTTCATAGAAAAGTGCCTTTTCACGTTATATTTTTTCGCAGTAGATAGTGATTCAGTACACAACAGTCAAGGAGGTTTATCTTTCTAGACGGTAAAGAAGTAATCCACCGTCCATTTCTCCTCGAACTGGCGACATTCAGCAGCTACTTTTCTCTTCTTATTGCCAGACTTCTTGCGAATAAAGTCAGCAAAGATAAACGGAAACACAAGAAATTAACAACCAACTAGCACAGAACTTTACACGAGAACCAACCGATAACCAGTTTGTTCACCAAGTTATTGTCCATGCTGCCGCTGTTCAAATCGGCACAATTGCGAATAGTCGATAATTTTCGTGGCACTGTCGCCTACTACCAACGTCTGAAATCCATCAGTGTGTAGCTGAGACGTAGGCAGTAGGCAGTAAATAAGGTTTGTGTGTGTGTATGTGTTGTTAGCACTGACCTAAGAGGCGAAAATACTTCCCGTACCCTTCAAAGTAGTGTGCTTTTTCCATCATTCTCCGCATGCACATATAAACATGGTCTGTAATTTCGCGCTCAGACTGGAACGTGTTTCTCTTTGTTGTTCAGATCCCATGGCGGCGAAATAGCACTGCGCATGCGCAAATTAATAAAAACCTTCAATTCTCTGTGTCATGAGCTGCAAACCCGAGGCGAGCCGAGCGTCGGCGGAAATATGGAAAACGTGTCCCGGGCGAAGTTCAATGCGAACGCCACGCTTTCTCTCCCACGAATTTCTTCCGCAGGCCGCACTGAAACCAGTCGTGAGCCGGATGCGGTCTGCAGCCCGCCAGTTGCACACCCGTGATGTAGATGGAGGGTTGGATCGAGTGAAGAAGATGGCCGGTCTTCCTCTTCACATTATATCACGCAAGAAGAGCTGAAGATCGCTGTGGATGATGTCTAGTCCAGGATTCAGTTGCTTAAGAAATGAATGAAGAAATGAGATAACGACACTAACCAAAGAGCAAACCAACTAATGATGATGATGATGATGATACCTTTTTTACAATACTTGTTATAGTATCTCTTTCTTTATTGCTTTTGGATGAACATCATACTAAAATTTATGTTAGCGCTCATGACTCGATATCATGAACTGATTTCAGTTGCCACTACTCGCATAAAGGACGTTCCAAACTTTTAAGGTAAACGATATACAGATGGCAGAAGATCCTTGACGTAATTAACTAAAGGTTGAAAAGGAATATCGTTTTTAAATGACAAATTATTTATTGTAGTAACAGCTTAGGTTCATACCACAGTTCAAAGTGACAACCGCCAGTAATGGTTTGCATTACATTTCACCAAACTCTCTCACTATCACGAGACTGGCAGCTAAGATTCTAACAACGAATTATTCATGTTTATACTGGTGTTTCATATACCAACGTCTTCACATACTCCAAATGTAGAAATCTGCAGGAGTGAAATCTGACGATCACGTTGACTAAAGGAGAGTGCACCCTCCCACCCTTCCAATCCAAATATGGAAGCTTCTCTTCTTCGGATGCGAACCGTCATCTGTTCCTTTGTATGTCACTGATACCTTTGATTAATGATAGTTGTTGGTTTTGAAGGACATTTGTTTTACTCTCTGACAAGTGTAGTGTACTTCACTATCGTAGGAGATACGATATGGCTTAGAACTGGTAATCAGTGGCTCAGTGTTGAACTAATTGTGCACGGAAAGGAAACTATCAGATGTTTCAATTAGACGACCTTTTTTGTACGTGATCTAATCAGCCACTCAGAAGCACAATTTTCTACCGCAGAATAAACCAGTCCCAAGGCAGAATAGCGAAGCGTCGCAGTGAAGTCACCATACGAAACATCTCCTACTTTTTGCGTAATGTTTATTTATCGTCTGAAGATGTGAGGCAATGTTAGTTAGGTGTCGTTTAAAATACAGAGTTCTATCAAACGCGACTTTAGATAATCTGGTATCGATTGTGGTGCTGGAGCCTGTTGCTGTAGTTCACACAGAGTCTCTATGAGTCATGAGGTTGTTTAAATGAAGCATGCCACCTGCATGTTACTCTCACTGGGTTAGGGGCTCCTATTGCGGAGGAACTGTATTTCTATAGGACGTTCAAGGCATCAGCATTTCCTTGTTTCTTCCACTAATCTGGTAGCGGTTGCTCTTGAAAAATCATCAGTATAGCCAAATTTTGTGGATCTGGTTGTGGGATTACCAGCAACGTATTAACGTAGCAGAAGAGCTGTTCAAATTGAACCTTGAAGAAGGCTGTTGTTGTGGTTTTTTTCGAGGCGCTCCATGAATTACCTATAAAACACAAAAAGATATTACTCAAAATACTATCTATTTACCTGAGAGTTATTTTACAGGGTATTTGACGAAGGAGTTCGTAGAGCAGTTGTTTTTCCCAGAAAGTGTCGTATGTTGCAATTTGTTCGATGAACGCAACGCAGGTATTTAGCTGCCTCTTATATCCAGTCTCAATATAGATTGTTGGTGCCAGGAACTGACCGACGTAGCTACACTTTAACCTGAAACCAGCGTGCTCCAGTGGTATACTTTCATGGATCCTTTGTCATATTTTGTTGCATAAGGACTCGAATCAAAGTAAAACCACCTGATGTTTAATGTTAGCGACGTTATCACAATACTATACGTTGCAAGGCGCCACAGCGCTCTGCTCAACAAGGTGATAGATCGCTTTTCAGTTTGTATCCTTCAAAAGTCACAAAAATCTGAAATACACGTACGGCATAACTCGACAGAGTCTTTAAATACGCCAAAAATTATTAATTTTATGACCAGACCTGTGGCAGTTTTTGTGAAATCTTCCTGTTCAGAAGAGAGATCCAAACTTATCTCGCCACGTCTCGAAAACAACTCAACGTACCGAAATCCTTTCCTTCCATTGGTTACAAAAGTACCTCGCTCGACAACGAATATTTCCAACGTCGCGTATCACATTGCGTTTGCTATGATAAGCTACGGAAATCAGCCTTTTGTGCATTTTTCCAATATTTAAATCAGAATAAGTGTGAAACTGACAGTTTCTATCACGTACAAAAACTGCACAAAAACTATGAAACGAAGGGTGTAGATCTCTATAGCGCCTGCAAGTACGTTAGAGCTACGTTTGTTCATCAGATAGGAGCACTTTTGGCAAGAGGGAAAGGTCCTACCTACTTTCGGAGTCAGGGTCGGTAACATACGCTTGTGCAGTGGCTTTCGACTCTGAGGCACGCTGGTTCCAATCCTGCTGGTGAAAAATTTTCACAGCCAGTGTTTGGCGGATATTGTGAGGAGTGGTGGTGGTGCAAAGTTCCTGAAAATGTTCAAATCTGTGTGAACGCCAAAGGGACCAAATTGCTGATGTCATCGGTCCCTAGACTTACACACTGCTTAAACTAACTTATGTTAAGAGCAACACACACACACACACCCATACCCGAGGGAGGATTCGAACCTCCGGTGGGAGGGGCCACGCAATCCGTGACAGGGCGCCTCAAACCGCACGGCCACTCTGCGCGGCAAAGTTCCTGATCACCAGTCATTGCACTAATGTCCTGGATTAAATTCCAAACCTTTCAGTAGTGTAATGCTGTTAATGACGATCCGTTCATCGGACGGGGACGTTCAGCTCGATGGCTCGATAGCTTGCCTAGAACACCGATGCAGGAGTCCTGCATGTCTGCGTCTGCTCTGTTATTCTCTGAGTATGGGACGACTTAGACTTGACATGACTTGAGAAGTTCCTACGTGAGAGTTGGATGCACTACGTGTTGCGCAGTGGAAGAGCCAACACAGAGCGAGTCGACAACGCCAGCATTACACTCATTGGTGTATTACCGGCGGGAACCTGTCTTGCGCTCTCGCTCTCAGATGCTGACTACTTTGAATCAGGTTATAGAAGTGCAAAGGGATGATAAGCCTCTAGTCTGTCAGTTAGCTTTCCCGGTTTTAGGACCGATTTTAGATTTATTAGCGAGGGACTTAGTCAGTCACGGTCATAATATCACAGATTTATGAGAAACTCTGATTGAATGCCGTGAAATCACAGAGCTTTGCCTGACTTGACAGCCTATAGTGGCTTCGTATTACTTTCAGGGATGAAGGGTCGAGAGTACTTCAACTGTGAATTGGTAGCGGATTTTAGGTTAGTAAGCTGCAGCTCTGGTAGTAAGCTCTCGGTCTTTTGGTTCCCTAAAACTAGACAATATGGCTAACGGCAGAGTTGTAATGGATTGGCGCGTTTGCACTTCCTAGCTTTCGTTACTTTCCTGCTATACTGCTTGGAGTCCACAACCTTAACAGTTTCATTTCACTTTTATCTGCATGTGCCATCTAGGATCAGTAAAAGGTCGTCCGCTATTTCCTGTTCATCATAATAGAAAAGTCCTTGTTATAGCTTTTCACTTGTGTTACTCCAGCCGAGAATATACACTTTTTCGTAACTTATGTGTATCACAATGGGTAACCGCATAGGAAGCCGTGGGTATTCCCAGAACCATACAAAAAAATAAAAAATAAATATAAAGAAATTCGCTGGAGAAGTGTGAGTAGGACGTGAGCTCTGAGGGTTCGTACAAACTTATATACGTATACAAATAGTTCATCTATAGGTTTTGATGGGTAAATCTGCGAGTATCAAAGTACACTACTGGCCGTTAAAATTGCTACATCACGAAGATGACGTCCTACAGACGTGAAATTTAACCGACAGGAAGAAGATGCTGTGATATGCAAATGATTAGCTTTTCAGAGCATTCACACAAGGTTGGCGCCGGTGGCGACACCTACAACGTGCTGACATGAGGAAAGTTTCCAACCGATTTCTCATACACAAACATCAGTTGACGGGCGTGGCCTGGTGAAACGTTGTTGTGATGCCTCGTGTAAGGAGGAGAAATGCGCACCATCACGTTTCCGACTTTGATAAAGGTCGGATTGTAGCCTATCGCGTTTGCGGTTTATCGTATCGCGACATTGCTGCTCGCGTTGGTCGAGACCCAATGACTGTTAGCAGAATATGGAATCGGTGGGTTCAGGAGTGTAATACGGACCGCCGTGCTGGATCCCAACGGCCTCGTATTACAAGCAGTCGAGAGAACAGGCATCTTAACCGCATGGCTGGAAAGGATCGTGCAGCCACGTCTCGATCCCTGAGTCAATAGATGGGGACGTTTGCAAGACAACAACCATCTGCACGAACATTTCGACGAAGTTTGCAGCAGCATGGACTATCAGCTCGGAGACCATGGCTCCGGTTACCCTTGATGCTGCACCACAGACAGGAGCGCCTGCGATGTTGTACTCAACGACGAACCTGGGTGCACGAATGGCAAAACGTCATTTTTTCGGATGAATCCAGGTTCTATTTACAGCATCATGATGGTCGCATCCGTGTTTGGCGACATCGCGGTGAACGTACATTGGACGCGTGTATTCGTTACCACCATACTGGCGTATCACCCGGCGTGATGGTATGGGGTGCCATTGGTTACTCGTCTGGGTCACCTCTTGTTCGCATTGACGGCAAGTTGAACAGTGGACGTTACATTTCAGATGTGTTGCGACCCGTGGCTCTGCCCTTCATTTGATCCCTGCGAAACCCTACATTTCAGCAGGATAATGCACGACCTCATGTTGCAGGTCCTGTACAAGCCTTTTTGGATACAGAAAATGTTCGACTGCTGCCCTGGCCAGCACCTTGTCCAGATCTCTCACCAACTGAAAACGTCTGGTCAATGGTGGCCGAAAACTGGCTCGTCACAATACGTCAGTCACTACTCTTGATGAACTGTGGTATCGTGTTGAAGCTGCGTGGGCAGCTGTACCTGTACACGCCATCCAAGCTCTGTTTGACTCAATGCCCAGGCGTATCAAGGCCGTTATTACTGCCAGAGGTGGTTGTTCTGGGTACTGATTTCTCAGGATCTATGCACCGAAATTGCGTGAAAATGTAATCACATGTCAGTTCTAGTATAACATATTTGTCGAATGAATACCCGTTTATCATCTGCATTTCTTCTTGGTGTAGCAATTTTAATGGCCAGTAGTGTATATTGCATAAATGACCGTGTCTTTTGACTGCATTGACTTAGAAACTTAAATTATAACACCGTCAAAGATCCGTAGACCTTGATATTTGACATAAATTTCAATTTGGTACCTCTACCCGTTCCTGATGCCGTGTGGCTATGTCCCCCCGTCGGAAAGACCGTTCGCCTGGTGCAAGTCTCTCGAGTTGACACCACGTCGGCAACTTGCGTGTCGATGGGGATGAAATGATGATGATAAGGACAACACAACACTCAGTTCCTGTGCGGAGAAAATCTCCGACCCAGCTGGGAATCGAACCCGGGCCGTTAGGGATGATATTCCGCCGCGCTGACCACTCATCTACCAGGGGCGGACATTCGTTCCCGATAAAAAGACCTTAAGAGAAGGACAAACAACAAAGTTATACTATAAGCATTCAGTTTTTACCGATTGAGGTATGGACATTAATATCGAAGTAAGATGGAGGACCGTCGCATTGAAACCACACCTTCTCACCGGCAAGAGGAGGTACAACCTCCAGAAACTGTGACAGCTCACCCCCAACGAAGACCAGGTAATCTGGACCGTTCAAAATGCACCAATTAGAAGTTCAGTTTGCTGATCTCGTACATTTATAGCCCAACTCTACGATGGTAAAAGATGATACTGTACTGTTTTTCAAAGTAGCTCCACCAACTTCTATTCGGCCGGCAGCGGCTTGTTACGAAACATGATCAGTTTGCAAATACACGCCTAAATTGCATTGCACACTCAAGATCTCGTATCGTCGGAATTGTTCATTTTCTACCAGGACTTTCTTATCGAAAACTACTCATTTTGGGGTCCTCTACTGCCCCTAATACACTGCTGGCCATTAAAATTGCTACACCACGAAGATGACGTCCTACAGACGCGAAATTTAACCGACGGGAAGAAGATGCTGTGATATGCAAATGATTAGCTTTTCAGAGCATTCACACAAGGTTGGTGCCGGTGGCGCACTTCTGTTGTATCCTGTGGTTGTACTTCAGAAGCAGCAAAATTTATTTATTTGCATTGTATTGTATTAAACCGAGGACCTACAAACGACAGAGAGGCTTCGTCTCGGCGTAGCCCTCAGTGGTTCACAACCCCACAACAGGCCACAGCAGTCCACCCACCCACACCGAACCCAGTGTTATTGTGCGGTTCTGCCCCAAGTGGACCCTTATGGGTATGTCTCATCCCAGACGAGTGTAACCCCAAATTATGGTGTACGCGTACGTGGAATCGGTGTTTGCGCAGCAATCACCGACACAGTGTAACAGAAGCGGAATAAGGGGAACCAGCCCGCATTTGCCGGGATAGATGGAAAACCGCCTTAAAACCATCCGCAGGCTGGCCGGCACACCGGACCTCGGCACTAATCCGCCGGGTGGATTCGTGCCAGGGACCGGCACGCCTTCCCACTCGGGAAGCAGCCCGTTAGACCGCGCGGTTAGTCGGGGAGGGGGGGGGCTATTTGCTATTTCCTGTCTTAATGTTTGCCATTATAATAAAGAGAAAAAAAGTAGTTACAAGAGTGAGCTGCTCGTGATGAAAATTTGAGGAGACTTAGGGAAGCGCTGAATAGGTTACTACAATGAACTGCTCACTTGTTGCTCAAAATTTACTTATATTTTCAACACTTTTTGGACGCAAGCCATCGTCAGAAATTCAAAAAGGAAAGTCTTCATATGAAGTATGTAGTCACAAGTGTCTGTCCTCAGCATCAGTACTAAACTCAGGACTGACACATGTGACTACATACTTCATATGAAGATTTTTGTTTTTGACGTTTTGATGATGGACTGCGCCCAGAGCGCGTCAATGTAACAAATAAATTTTGAACAGCAAGAGACCAGTTCATTCTAGCCACCTACTCGGCAGGGGCAAAAACTCTTCACAAGTTTACGTCATGGTCCGACGCCTGTTGTGTGACGTTATGTCGCAGCTTAAGCTCCTGGTGGAGACGAAGGAGATTATCATCGAAAGCCCGTTGCTTTGCTCCCGGTTAACGCGTCAAGAACATCGAGAAGATTTTATGCAAAAGGCACACTACTGGCCATTAAAATTGCTACACCATGAAGATAACGAGCCACAGACGCGAAATTTAACCGACAGGAAGAAGATGCTGTGATATGCAAATGATTAGTTTCACAGAGCAGTTACACAAGGTTGGCGCCGGTGGCGACACCTACAACGTGCTGACATGACGAAAGTTTCCAACCGATTTCTCATACACAAACAGTAGTTGACCGGCATTGCCTGGTGAAACGTTGTTGTGATGCCTCGTGTAAGGAGGAGAAATGCGTGCCATCATGTTGCCGACTTTGATAAAGATCGGATTGTAGCCTATCGCGATTGCGGTTTTTCGTATCGCGACATTGCTACTCACGTATGTCGAGATCCAATGACTGTTAGCAGAATATGGAATCGGTGGGTTCAGGAGGGTAATACGGAACGCCTGCTGAATCCCAACGGCCTCGTATAACTAGCACTCGAGATGGCAGGCATCTTATCCGCATGGCTGTAACGGATCGTGCAGCCATGTTTCGATCCCTGAGTCAACAGATGGGGACGTTTGCAAGACAACAACCATCTGCACGAACAGTTCGACGAAGTTTGCAGCAGCATGGACTATCAGCTTGGAGACCATGGCTGCGGTTACCCTTGACGCTGTATCACAGACAGGAGCGCCTGCGATAGTGTACTCAACGACGAACCTGGATGCACGAATGGCAAAACGTCATTTTTTCGGATGAATCCAGGTTCTGTTTGCACCATCATGATGGTCGCATCCGTGTTTGGCGACATCGCGGTGAACGCACATTGGAAACATGTATTCGTCATCGCCATACTGGCGTATAACCCGGCGTGATGGTATGGGGTGCGATTGGTTACACGTCTCGGTCACCTTTTGCTCGCACTGACGGCAAGTTGACAGTGGACGTTACATTTCAGATGTGTTGCGACCCGTGGCTCTACCTTTCATTCGATCCCTGCGAAACCCTACGTTTCAGCAGGATAATGCACGACCTCATGTTGCAGGTCCTGTACGGGCCTTTCTGGATACAGAAAATGTTCGACTGCGGCCCTGGCCAGCACATTCTCCAGATCTCTCACCATCTGAAAACGTCTTGTCAATGGTGGCCGAAAACTGGCTCGTCACAATACGCCAGTCACTACTCTTGATGAACTGTGGTATCGTGTTGAAGCTGCATGGGCAGCTGTACCTGTACACGCCATCCAAGCTCTGTTTGACTCAATGCCCAGGCGTATCAAGGCCGTTATTACTGCCAGAGGTGGTTGTTCTGGGTACTGATTTCTCAGGATCTATGCACCGAAATTGCGTGAAAATGTAATCACATGTCAGTTCTAGTATAATATATTTGTCGAATGAATACCCGTTTATCATCTGCATTTCTTCTTGGTGTAGCAATTTTAATGGCCAGTAGTGTTTTTTGACCCTAAAAATGAACTACGATAGTCCCTCCCAGTGGTATTGATTGTTTGCTCTCGTGTTTTAGGACGGGGAGTTCGTGTGGGACAAGCAGAAGCAGGGCGAGATCCTGGCGGCCTACTACTACGGCTACACTGTCGGACACGTGCCTGGAGGCGTGCTGGCCGATCGTTTCGGCGGCAAGCTCGTCTTCGGGTGCGGCATCTTCCTCTCGTCTGTCCTCACTATCCTGACTCCGCTGTCAGCCTGGGCTGGCGACTATGTGCTGTTCGCCAACAGGGTCGGCCAAGGACTAGTACAGGTATGTATATCGTCCTCTCGTTTATTTTCTTCCTTTTCTGTAGCTAAGCGTAGACTAGACGATAATGTGAGGGCAGCAAGATTTGAGATGACCATTTTGAGTTCTCGCTGAGCGTCTGTGAGTACTACCTTTGACAGTTTACAAAAGCTAACGAATACGATCTGGATTCTTTACCAACGACGTTGTAGGAAAAGATTGTGGCAGACCATAATCAACACCAGTTTTTTTTACATTAGGACAAAATCTTCTGTTGTTTGCACAGGGTCTATATCCTCTTATTTTCATTTTCTGACTGTTTTTATCGATATTATAAAGTGGTTAAAAACTTCAATTGCAGGATGTCTATCTATTGACTTGCACGGAAAACAAAAATTTGATTTTCTATACTTTGCACAATCAGTGACCAAATTTAAAAATTTAAAATACTGCATAACTACTCATGAAGAGATATAGTCTTACGTTAAAAGTTTAATACGATGTGTCAAGTATGGGATGTTTCAAAAAGAATGATCTGATTTCAGAACTCCATAGAAAAAATCACACGGGATCATGTCTGGCGATCTTGGAGGTCAACAACGCAGGTCAGTGTCTCGAGGTCCCATGTGCCCCATCCAGCGTTGAGGTAGAGTGCCATTGAGAAACTGACGTACTTTGTTGGTCACTGTGGTAGAGTTCCATCCTGTTGGAAAATGAAGTCATCAGAGTCCTCCCGAAGGATGTGGAGTCCCCATATGCGCACGTTTGGACGGTTTACTTTACGTTAACATAAAAGGTTGCTTCATCGCTGAAACTGAACCGTGGTAAAAATGTATCGCGTTCCATGTCAACCCGTTTCCTGTTACCACCAACTCGAAGACCTTGTACTAATTGTTGTTTCTATTGTTTATAAACCAAACGAAGCCTTAACACTCGCCACTTTATCGTTTGAGAGATTGACAGTTCTCTGCTTATGCGGCGAGTAGACTCCGCTCAGATGTTTACCGAATTCTTTTCACCATGTCATCAGCAGTTCGAGGTCGAATTGGAGACCTTTACACAACCATCCTGTCTCTTCTAACTGGCGATGCCAGCGACGAATGTGCTTGGCTGCAGGCAGATCAATGCCAAAAGGCCGACAAAAAGCACGCTGGACCGATATCACTAACTCACACTTTGCAAACAGCAGCACACAAAACGCCATCGGTTGAGCAGACGCCGTCTTTGCTTCTGACTGACTGCAAACTGAGAAGACGCACTGACTGGTATCTTACGACGATTTTCTGAATCTTAGGCAACACACATTCGAATAATACACATTTGGTTGCCGCCACATCCAATGTTTAGTAATTATTACCGTCCAAAATCAGGTCGTTCTTCTTGAAACACGCATATTAAAGTTAAGATCTGTGTATGTCTTGAGGCAGCTTACTCACGGCGCGCAAATTACCCAGGTTATAGTCTTCCAGTATTTGAGAATGAGAGCATTTAGCAATTTCCCACAAACTTTGCATATAATTTCAAATCTTTTCGAAACTTTTTGTCCCTAACGCCAGTGTAAAGTACTTACAGGAAAAATTGATATTGCTTACTACATTTTCGCTGTTCATGATTTAATTTATTACTTCATTACTACTAAATCTATTCACAACACATTTTGCGGACACTATTCACACACACTACTCGATGTGCCAGCGAAATTATATTTCTTTACGACAGATAATTCAGGAGATGTGGTATCACAAACTACGAGATGCGTGTGAAACTGTTCTTAAGAAGGAGTGCAAGTCTGCAGAGTGTACTCATCCAGTGAAGAAAGTGGTTCAAATGGCTGGCTTGACATCTGAGGTCATCAGTCCCCTAGAACCTAAGGACATCACACACATCCATGCCCGAGGCAGGATTCGAACCTGCGACCGTAGCGGTCGCGTGTTTCCAGACTGAAGCGCCTAGAACCGCTCGGCCACACCGGCCAGCTCCAGTGAATAATCCGAAACTTATAAAATCGATATAATTAGGGTTTTTCGTCTTTAACATTGAAGTTTTACATGTTTAACTCCGACATTTAAAACATTAACTCATTGGTAAAGTAATTAGACGTATGCAGCTGTTTTATAAATGGGAGTTCGAGTCTCTGAAGAATCGGGAGATAGAGAGAGAGAGAAAGAGAGAGAGAGAGAGAGAGAGAGAGAGAGAGCGGGGGGGGGGGGGCAGGAGGTTACGGACTATTTAGTGTAATCTAATAAGGGAGCCATGTATGGAAGTGAAACATGGACAATAAATAGTTTAGACAAGAAGAGAATAGAAGCTTTCGAAATGTGGTGCTACAGAAGAATGTTGAAGATTAGGTGGGTAGATCACGTAACTAATGAGGAGGTATTGAATAGGATTGGGGAGAAGAGAAGTTTGTGGCACAACTTGACTAGAAGAAGGGATCGGTTGTTAGGACATGTCCTGAGGCACCAAGGGATCACAAATTTAGCATTGGAGGGCAGCGTGGAGGGTAAAAATCGTAGAGGGAGACCAAGAGGTGAATACACTAAGCAGATTCAGAAGGTTGTAGGTTGCAGTAGGTACTGGGAGATGAAGAAGCTTGCACAAGATACACTCCTGGAAATTGAAATAAGAACACCGTGAATTCATTGTCCCAGGAAGGGGAAACTTTATTGACACATTCCTGGGGTCAGATACATCACATGATCACACTGACAGAACCACAGGCACATAGACACAGGCAACAGAGCATGCACAATGTCGGCACTAGTACAGTGTATATCCACCTTTCGCAGCAATGCAGGCTGCTATTCTCCCATGGAGACGATCGTAGAGATGCTGGATGTAGTCCTGTGGAACGGCTTGCCATGCCATTTCCACCTGGCGCCTCAGTTGGACCAGCGTTCGTGCTGGACGTGCAGACCGCGTGAGACGACGCTTCATCCAGTCCCAAACATGCTCAATGGGGGACAGATCCGGAGATCTTGCTGGCCAGGGTAGTTGACTTACACCTTCTAGAGCACGTTGGGTGGCACGGGATACATGCGGACGTGCATTGTCCTGTTGGAACAGCAAGTTCCCTTGCCGGTCTAGGAATGGTAGAACGATGGGTTCGATGACGGTTTGTATGTACCGTGCACTATTCAGTGTCCCCTCGACGATCACCAGTGGTGTACGGCCAGTGTAGGAGGTCGCTCCCCACACCATGATGCCGGGTGTTGGCCCTGTGTGCCTCGGTCGTATGCAGTCCTGATTGTGGCGCTCACCTGCACGGCGCCAAACACGCATACGACCATCATTGACACCAAGGCAGAAGCGACTCTCATCGCTGAAGACGACACGTCTCCATTCGTCCCTCCATTCACGCCTGTCGCGACACCACTGGAGGTGGGCTGCACGATGTTGGGGCGTGAGCGGAAGACGGCCTAACGGTGTGCGGGACCGTAGCCCAGCTTCATGGAGACGGTTGCGAATGGTCCTCGCCGATACCCCAGGAGCAACAGTGTCCCTAATTTGCTGGGAAGTGGCGGTGCGGTCCCCTACGGCACTGCGTAGGATCCTACGGTCTTGGCGTGCATCCGTGCGTCGCTGCGGTCCGGTCCCAGGTCGACGGGCACGTGCACCTTCCGCCGACCACTGGCGACAACATCGATGTACTGTGGAGACCTCACGCCCCACGTGTTGAGCAATTCGGCGGTACGTCCACCCGGCCTCCCGCATGCCCACTATACGCCCTCGCTCAAAGTCCGTCAACTGCACATACGGTTCACGTCCACGCTGTCGCGGCATGCTACCAGTGTTAAAGACTGCGATGGAGCTCCATATGCCACGGCAAACTGGCTGACACTGACGGTGGCGGTGCACAAATGCTGCGCAGCTAGCGCCATTCGACGGCCAACACCGCGGTTCCTGGTGTGTCCGCTGTGCCGTGCGTGTGATCATTGCTTGTACAGCCCTCTCGCAGTGTCCGGAGCAAGTATGGTGGGTCTGACACACCGGTGTCAATGTGTTCTTTTTTCCATTTCCAGGAGTGTAGATTAGCATGGAGAGCTGCATCAAACCAGTCTCAGGACTGAAGACCACAACAACAACAACAATAAGGGAGACAGATCAGCTGGAACAGCTGAACCAGAGAAAAATTATTTTAAAATACGGAGGTGTGCCTTTCTTCGACCTATCTGCTCTTTTTTCTTTTTTTTTTTTTTTGAGTCATAATTATTCTGACTGGTTTGATGCTGCTCGCCATGAATTCCTTGTTTTCTCTCCACTTCACTTCATTAACCCCGTATTAAATCTAGATTGTGCCTTTCTATTTCCCTTTTCATATTTTATGAGTTCGCTAACATGTTCAGACTTCTGACATTCCACGCCTTCACTCGTAGAATGTTATCCTTTCGTTGGTTATTCGATTTTTTTTTCTCATGGTCACCTACCCCTTGTCTTTTTCACATGGTCACCTACCCCTTGGCAGTCCCCTTCCGGAGATTTGAATGCGGGACTATTTCGGAATCTTTTGCCAATTGAGAGACCATCACGACACCTTTTCAATTACAGACCCCGTGTCTACATCTACATCCATACTCCGCAAGCCACCTGACGGTGTGTCGCGAAGGGTACCCTGAGTACTTCTATCGGTTCTCCCTTCTATTCCAGTCTCGTATTGTTCGTGGAAAGAAGGATTGTCGGTATGCTTCTGTGTGGGCTCTAATCTCTCTGATTTTATCCTCATGGTCTCTTCGCGAGATATACGTAGGAGGGAGCAATAGACTGCTTGACTCTTCGGTGAAGGTATGTTCTCGAAACTTTAACAAAAGCCCGTACCGAGCTACTGAGCGTACTTTCAGTACAATTTTCCATTGTTACAACCTCTCGATACACCACAGCATCATCTGCAAAAAGCCTCAGTGAACTTCCGATGTCATCCACAAGGTCATTTATGTACATTGTGAATAGCAACGGTCCTATGACACTCCCCTGCGGCACACCTGAAATCACTCTTACTTCGGATGACTTCCCTCCATTGAGAATGACATGCTACGTTCTGTTATCTAGGAACTCTTCAATCCAATCATACAATTGGTCTGATAGTCCATATGCTCTTACTTTGTTCATTAAACGACTGTGGGGAACTGTATCGAACGCCTTGCGGAAGTCAAGAAACACGGCCTCTACCTGTGAACCCTTGTCTATGGCCCTCTGAGTCTCGTGGACGAATAGCGCGAGCTGGGTTTCACACGGCCGTCTTTTTCGAAACCCATGTTGATTCCTACAGAGTAGATTTCTAGTCTCCAGAAAAGTCATTATATTCGAACATAACATGTGTTCCAAATTCTACAACTGATCGAAGTTAAAGATATAGGTCTATAGTTCTGCACATCTGTTCGACGTCCCTTCTTGAAAACGAGGATGACCTGTGCCCTTTTCCAATCCTTTGGAACGCTTCGCTCTTCTAGAGACCTACGGTACACCGCTGCAAGAAGGGGGGCAAGTTCCTTCGCGTACTCTGTGTAAAATCGAACTGGTATCTCATCAGGTCCAGCGGCCTTTCCTCTTTTGAGCGATTTTAATTGTATCTCTATCCCTCTGTCGTCTATTCCGATATCTACCATTTTGTCATCTGTACGGAACCGCGGGACTGCTACGGTCGCAGGTTCGAATCCTGCCTCGGGCATGGGTGTGTGTGATGTCCTTAGGTTAGTTAGGTTTAAGTAGTTCTAAGTTCTAGGGGACTTATGACCTAAGATGTTGGTTGAGTCCCATAGTGCTCAGAGCCATTTGAACCATTTTTTTGTCATCTGTACGACAATCTAGAGAAGGAACTACAGTGCAGTCTTCCTCTGTGAAACAGCTTTGGAAAAAGACATTTAGTATTTCGGCCTTTAGTCTGTCATCCTCTGTTTCAGTACCATTTTGGTTACAGAGTGTCTGGACATTTTGTTTTGTTCCATCTACCACTTTGACATAAGACCAAAATTTCTTAGGATTTTCTGCCAAGTCAGTACATACAACTTTACTTTCGAATTCATTGAACGCCTCTCGCATAGCCCTCCTCACACTACATTTCGCTTCGCGTAGTTTTTGTTTGTCTGCAAGGGTTTGGCTATGTTTATATTTGCTGTGAAGTTCCCTTTGCTTCCGCAGCAGTTTTCTAACTCGGTTGTTGCACCACGGTGGCTCTTTTCCATCTCTTACGATCTTGCTTGGCACATACTCATCTAACGCATATTGTACGATGGTTTTGAACTTTGTCCACTGATCCTCAACACTATCTGTACTTGAGACAAAACTTTTGTGTTGAACCGTCAGGTACTCTGTAATCTGCTTTTTGTCATTTTTGCTAAACAGAAAAATCTTCCTACTTTTATTAATATTTCTATTTACGCTGAAATCATCGATACCGTAACCGCTTTATGATCGCTGATTCCCTGTTCTGCGTTAACTGTTTCAAATAGTTCGGGTCTGTTTGTCACCAGAAGGTCTAATATGTTATCGCCAAGATACACGTCGTGTGTCTTTAATACAGTGGTTTCCATTGTCTTCTGCATCCTCACGTCGTTGATCATTGCTGATTCTTCCGCCTTTAGGGGCAGTTTCCCATCCCGAGGGCAAGGGAGTACCCCGAACCTCTGTCCGCTTCTCCTCCACCTTTTTGACAAGGTCGTTGGCAGAATGAGAGTGACTTCTTACGCAGGAAATTTTTATTCAAAATGTAAGCGCGACGGAGGACGTTTAGATTACTAATCCGTGACGCTACTCCTGGACCAGTGGTGTGATCCTTCTCTACAACTCTCATTCTGGTGAACTGTCGATGTGTGAAAGTTAATGTGGGATCCTGCCCACTCGTGTAATATAGGGTGCCTAGGATGCTGCTTTCTTGGATAGTTAAACAAAAGCGATTGGAGTTTATTACGATAAGTCAAACGACAATACTTAGCTTGCGTTTCTACAAAGATGGGTCGCAAGCAAATACCGACGTGGAAATAATCATCGCAACCAAATGGCTGCAAACAATCAATGTCCTTCGAGATATACAATTTCTACGCAAGCAAATCACACAAGTTCATGTCGCTGCTCTATGTACTTTTACATTTTTATACAGCCGGCCGGTGTGGCCGAGCGGTTCTAGGCGCTTCAGTCTGGAACCGCGCGACCGCTACGGTCGCAGGTTCGAATCCTGCCTCGGGCATGGATATGTGTGATGTCCTTAGGTCCTGATAGTCTGAGCAATATTTGACCTGCCACAACTGCAAGGAATACGGTAGACACCCGCCTTACGCAAACCAAGATCATCCTTTACGGAACCTAAAAGGACCTGATGTTAGATAATGGCCGAAAAACACTTCACACCATATTTCTGCAAAATACGGCCAACCTTGTTCTAAAAGCTCCCTGCATAAGGCGAGAAGACCTAGACTTTTGTGCAGACTTGGTATTATCATCACTCATTTGGTGCATAGTTGGTCGGTGGTGCACCGCAGGTCTGATCTGTCTTTCACTATAACCATTCCGACGAAAGGTAACTTCGAGATCGGCTAGCTCAGCTGACAAATGCTCAGGGTCCGAGATCACATGAGACCTATGAACCAAGGTACGAAGTACGCCTTCACTGTCTGCCTGCAAATACAAGTCACTGTGAATGGGCTTCCTATAAGCGGCATGTCCCAACGTACCAGCCACCTCCCTCCTGATTTCGTGATCAACACATCAAGGGAGGGAAGATAGCCTTCCTTATCCACCTCTATCGTCAAACAAATATTCAGGTGTTCTAAAAACCGCTCAGATTCTTACTGTCATGAAATCAAACAACAAAAATATCGTCCACATACCTGAAAAAAAAAATGCGCAGGTTTCAAAGCCGCCGACTTCAAGGCACGTTTCTCGAAATTTTCTGTAAACAAATTGGTAATAATAGGTGACAATGGACTTCCCATTGTAACTCCATTTGTCTGCTCGTAGTACTACTCATTGAATAAAAAGTAAGTGGGACTGAACACAGGCCAAAATAGGTTTGTTAATTCCTCACCAAACCTAATCTCAGTCTGCCGTAACAGATCAGAGGATCACGAGCAAAGAGACAGACCACATCAAAACTTACTAGAGTATCAGAGTCATTCAAACGCATTCCCCCTAACAGATTTAAGAAATCCGCCGAAATCTTGATGTGGTGCTCGCGCCGACCTACGAGTACTACAGGGCTCAACAGAGAGGCAAGGTGTTATGCTACACGATATGTCGGAGCGCCAACGTTATTCGCTATCTGACGAAGAGGAACCCCTTCGTTGCGGACTTTAGGGAAGCCATATAACCTAGGGGGAACAGCACAATAAGAATTAAGACCCTTGGTAGTCTCCTGTGATAAGAAACTTTTGTTCAGGAGGCTGTTGGCCTTTCAACACTTTTTGTGGGCTCAGCACCGATCCCGTGATACGCTGAATCAGACAGTAAACACTGCGTCTTCCGAAATCAATCCTGCTCGACCAAAACAAACGGTAAAATTGCCCTTGTCCGCAGGTAAAATAACAATGTCCGGATCAACTCTAAGTAAATGTAATCCAGCCCTCGCATCTACTGTGACCCAGGACTCATATTATTTGTAACGTTAAAGACGATCTAGCTCTCCGAAAGTCGGGTGGATATCGCAGTCCATGCATGCGGCAGACCGTCAGATCAGTCAAGGAGAGATGCAAGGAACAACAGTGACACATCCGACTGAAACAACCGACCAAATCAGCTGTCACCCAACATTGCTTCGAATATAACCACGAACATTTCACGATTCATTTAATGCGATGAGACTAGTATCGTGGTGCAAACGCCATGTTCTTGACACAGCGAAATTAAGGAGTCTATCGAAATAAAGATGTCAGAAAGCTTAATAAACAGAGATCGCAGTTTCAATTTAAATAACGCTTGGGGTCCGTCACTCAGTTTATTAAAATCTCGCCGGCCATCACATCCATCGGAGAGAATTTGGAGTCCGGGCAGCGAGTGCACATAACAGCAAAACTCACACCTGAAGCAGAAGTCTGTGTCGGTCGCCGAAATATTGTAAATAAAAGGGAAACAACTGGACAGAACGCCCGGACGCTCAGCTTTAATCAATCTCACCGAGAAAACCTTAGAGATCACATGTAACAGTACAGTTGTTTTGCACATGTACTGAGGTGACAGAAGTCAAGAGATACACTATGTGATCAAAAGTATCCGGAAACCCCCAAAAATATACGTTTTTCGTATTAGATGCATTGTGCTGACACCTACTGCCACATACTCCGTATCAGCGACCTCAGTAGTCATTAGACATCGTGAGAGGGCAGAATGGAGCGCTCCGCGGAATTCACGGACTTCGAACGTGGTCAGGTAATTGGGTGTCACTTGCGTCATACGTCTGTATACGAGATTTCCACACTCCTAAACATCCCTAGGTCCACTGTATCCGATGTGATCGTGAAGTGGAAAGTGAAGGGACACGTACAGCACAAAAGCGTACAGGCCGACCTCGTCTGTTGACTGACAGAGACCGCCTAAAGTTGACGAGGTTCGAAATGTGTAATAGGCATACATCTACCCAGACCATCACGCAGGAATTCCAGACTGCATCAGGATCCACTGCAAGTACTATGACAGTTAGGCGGGAGGTGAGAAAACTTGGATTTCATGGTCGAGTGGCTGCTCATAAGCCGCACATCACGCCGGTAAATGCCAAACGACGCTTCGCTTGGTGTAAGGAGCGTAAACCCATTGAACGATTGAACAGTGGAAAAACGTTGTGTGGCGTGACGAATCACAGTACACAATGTGGCGATCCGATGGCAGAGTGTGGGTATGGCGAATGCCTGGTGAACGTCATCAGCCAGCGTGTGTAGTGCCAACAGTAAAATTCGGAGGTTGTGATGTTATGGTGTGGTCGTGTTTTTCATGGATGGGGCTTGCACCCCTTGCTGTTTTGCGTGGCACTATCACGGGACGTGCCTACATTGATGTTTTAAGCACCTTTGCTTCCCACTGTTGAAGAGCAATTCGGGGAAGGCGATTGCATCTTTCAGCACGATCGAGCAGCTGTTCATAATGCAAGGCCTGTGGCGGAGCGCTTACACGACAATCACATCCCTGTAATGGACTGGCCTTCACAGAGTCCTGACGTGAAACCTATAGAACACCTTTGGAATGTTTTGCAACGCCGACTTCTTGCCAGACCTCAAGACCGACATCGATACCTCTCCTTACTGCAGCACTCCATGAAGAATGGGGTGCTATTCCCCAAGAAACTTTCCAGCACCTGATTGAACGTATGCCTGCGAGAGTGGAAGCTGCTATCAAGGCTAAGGGTGGGTCAACACCATATCGAATTCCAGCATTACTGATGGAGGGTGCCACGAACCTGTAAGTCATTTTCAGCCAGGTCTCCGGATACTTTTGATCACATAGTGTACCTCCCACTATCACGTCGGATATTTTTTCCGGTGTAGTGCAGCAACTCGAAGTCGGATGGACTCGACTGGTGGTTGGAAGTCCCGTGCAGAAATAATGGCTCAGACCGCTCATATAGCCTTCCATATTTGCGGAAGTGTTGCCGGTGCAGGATTCTGTGCATGAACTGACCTCTAGATCATGTTCTATAAATATTCGATGGGATTCATGCCGGGCTGACTGGGTGGCCAAATCATTCGCTCGAATTGTCCAGAATATTCTTCAAACCAATCGAGAACGGTTGTGGCCCGGTGACGTGGTGATCGTTTTATTGTTACATGAAGTCCATGAATGACTGAAAATAGTCTCCAAGTAACCGAAATAACCATTTCTAGTCAACAATCAATGTAAACACAGTCTACACCATTATGGAGCCACCACCAGCGTGCACAGTACCATATTGACAACTTGGACCCATGGCTTCGTGGGGTCTGCGCCGCGGCCGAACCCCACCATCAGCTTTTAGCAACAGAAATAGGGACTCAGCTCACCAAGCCACGGTTTTTCAGTCGTCTAGGGTCCAGCTATTAAGGTCATGAGCCCATGAGACGCGCTGCGGGTTAGCAAAGGCACTCGCGTCAGTCGTCTGTTGCCATAGTCCATTAACGGCAAATTCCGCCGCTCTGTCATAAAGGATACGTTCGTCGTACGTCCCACATTGATTTCTGCTGTTATTTCATTCGGCACACTCTTGATACTGTGGCTCTCGGAATGCTGAATTCCCTCACGGTTCCGAAATGGAATGCCCCATGCCTCTAGCTCCAGCTGCCATTCCGTGTTCAGAGTTTGTTAATTTTCGTCGTGCGGCCATAATATGTCGGAAACATTTTCACATGAATCACCTGAGTACGAAAAACAGTTGCACCAGTGCACTGTCCTTTTATACGTTGCGTACGCGATACTACCGCCATCTGTATATGTACATACCGCTATCCCATGATTCTTTCAAATGCATAAACTGGGACGCCACGCTGTTGTAAAATTCTTTGGCTTGGACAGCTGATCGCCAAAGAAATCTATTTCTTTATTTTATGCAATTAGGAAATGAGATGCTAAATTCAAATCTACAGTACTTATGCACACGAAGGGCGTCTCAATATGTAACCACACGTGGAAAGACCGAGCAACTGCAAAACATGATTTTGAACGATCATCAGTTGCCTAAACGTTAAGTAGCTGACGCTGTAGGCTTAAAAACAAATGTTGCATTTAACTTGGCGAACTATCAGAAATTGTTTGTATACTGCAGTTTTTCAATACTCGCAAGAAAAAAAATTTAAAAAAACCATTTTTCAGCAATGTTTGGACCATTTTAAAAGGAATCAGTCTTATTCTGTTAATCGACGCGTTATTGGTAAAAAAGGGAAAGATTTTTAAAAATTAAAAAAACTGTATTTTACCACTAGGATACACCTGTCTACACAGGAGATATCACAATGGGAGAACGGCTATTTGGGGCGCTAATTGCTGGAATAACCATTTCATTTAGTAGATTTGGCGCTCTCAGACTCCTGTCAGCTATCACATCTAAAAATATTGTTGACCAGAATGTTTTGGCTCTATTGAAGAAATCACAGTGGACCTACTGAAAGCACACTTAAAAAGATCAATACATATTTGTTTTAATAACACTGGTAAAATTGCAGGATCTTGTAAGGAGACCATAACAAACGTATTGTTAAATCTATATTTCTTCAGGCAAGATCACAATGTTTCACTTTGTAATAACAGTTAAGCACCTCTGTGTAGGTCTGTTACTGCTGAGCCTGGGTGTGTACAGCAGCATTAGGATAAGGAATTAATGTCCCTCACTGCTTCCAAAGCATCGAAGCCTGCAGATTAAACGTCCGCAAGCTCCAATTAAAGATATGAAGTTCGTCGATAGTAGTATGCCAAGCGGCTAAATGTCTGAAGTCAACAGGCTGTTTACGGATCTGATGCTCTCTGCAACCTTAGCTCCTATTCTTAACGGCCTGGCAATGAAGAGCATCATCACTATCCCCGATACAGATAACTACAAGACTTAGTTTAGTGCACCCCGGATAACTGACGAGATGATTAACCGACACTCACACACACGACACACATATGCACACACAAATTAACAGCTACGAGTTCCTAACTAGTCGGCTGCACACTGCTAATTGAGCAGCGCCGGCCTGTAGTGTCTGGCGAGTCTACATGCTAGTCTGTCGCACACGGAGCCTCATGTTGATTATGACACAGTGGAACCAACTGCATACTTTCACCAAGATAATATTAAAAGGATATTAAACTGAAATAAACCTTTTGAACGGAAGTAAAACGATGACAAGAGACAAATGGTTCAAATCGCTCTGAGCACTATGAGACTCAACTTCTGAGGTCATTAGTCCCCTAGAACTTAGAACTAGTTAAACCAAACTAACCTAAGGACATCACACACATCCATGCCCGAGGCAGGATTCGAACCCGCGACCGTAGCGGTCTCGCGGTTCCAGACTGCAGCGCCTAGAACCGCACGGCCACTTCGGCCGGCTGACAAGAGACGACAGAGGCATTATGGACATAAGAAAGATGGAATATAAAAACTGATGCTGGACAGTCTAACAGGCATAAAATTTTCCACAAGACGCAAACGAAGAAAATTATATTAAAAAAATAAGTGAGGTAGTCCTAAGGTAGACATGCCAGAAGTTTGTGTTACTGTACTCCCGGAACACAGCGTTTTATGAAGGCTGTTGAAGAAACGGAATATTTGATAATTTGTCCAACATTAGAAGATATTCAATATTAAGCAGAAAGATAAAGTGCAATACAAAGACATATGAAAAAGCATAGGCGAAATGCCAAGTAGGCAAATATAGAGCGTTGTTAACGGAACAGGAAACAGGGTAACAGGGCTGGAAGGAGCAATAGAAGGGGAGAGATAAGTAGAACAAAATTTAGAATATGTGATTTAGTTTTTGACAGTGCAGACTGTAATATTCTCACTGAAATTCTGAAGGTAGTCGGTATAGTGAGCGAACGGTATCTACAACTTGCACAGAAACCAGAAAGCAAGTGGAATAGTCGGAGGACATGAAAGGGAAGCAGTGGTCGATAAGGGAGTGAGACAGGATTGTAAGCTTTCCCCGATGTTATTCAATCTCTACACTGAGGAAGCGATTAACGAACTCAAAGATAAACTCGGAAAGTGAATTAGCGTTCATGGAGAAGAAATAAGAATATTGAGGTTAGTCGATGGCACTGTAATTCTATCAGAGACAGCAAAGAAATTAGAAGATTAGTTGTTCGGAATGGGTTTTCTAAAAAAAGAAAGAAGAGATACTTTAACATGTAACATAAATTTAAGTGATAGGAAGTATTTTCTGAAAGTTTTTCTCTGAAGTGTAGCCTTGTATGGAAGTGAATGGTGGACGATAAGCGGTACAGGCAATAAGAGAATAAAAACCTTTGAGAAGTGGTGCTGTAAAAAATGTCGAATATAAGAGGGAAAATCGAATAACTAGAGAAGAGGTACCGAATCGAATTAAGAAGAAAAAAGAGCTTGATTGGTTGATAGTACACCTTATGAAGCTTCAAGATATTAATCGAGCAATGGAGGGAACTGTAGTTGTAAAAATTGTTGAGGGGGCAAAGGCTTGTTTACAGTAAAACAATTCAAGTGGATGTATGGTGCAGAGGTAAAAAGGCTTGCGCAACTTACGAGGCGTGCTTTTTTTTTTAAGTAAGTACCGTTTTGAAATAAAAATAAAACAAGTAGACTTTCCTTAGCAATTTTATTTTTACATGAAAGCCCGTACTTGAATCCACTTTTCTCCATAATTCCTACCAATATTAAGGCTCTTACCGTACCGTACAACCACGTCTGAATACCATCCTCGCAGAAATCTGCCTCCTGAGCATAACTTTCGATAATCTGAATGTTGTGCAGCAACTGCATAAAGTACACATCTTGATACTTTAAGAATCGTGGGATGGTACGGAATAGGTGAGAGCTTTTAAAGGTGTTCGAACGAACGTGCATAATGAGGAACGAAGTGGGCGACGTTCAGTCATTACTGGCGATTTGGAGCAGAAGGTTGATGAAAACTGAGACGGAACAGACGCTTTGCGATTACGACGTTGTGTGATGAGTTTCCTCAAGTGTCAAGACGTGTGCGTAATGCAACTGGTACAGAACGTTTGAATTATCGAAAGCTACGCTCAGGTGGCAGATTTATACAAGGATGGTATTGAAAGCTGGTTATAGGATACGATAAGTGCCTTACTATTGGTGGCAGCTATGTAGAAAAGTAGATTAAAGCACAGGCTTTCATGTAAAAATAAAATTGGTAAGAAAAGTCTACATGTTTTATTTTTATTTCAAAACAGTACTTACCAAAAGAAAGTACGACTCGTAGACTGGAGTGGAGAGCTGCCTCAAATCAGTTTTCGGACTAAAGACCTCAAAACAGGACAGCATAGCTTTCAGAGAATATTACGTATGGTCTGTGTGAAAAGACGACGAGATAAGAACAGACGCCGTCAAATCTAGTGAAACACTGATGACTTTTACAGAGCGAACCACATTTATTTATTTATCTTATTATAACACATACACTCCTGGAAATTGAAATAAGAACACCGTGAATTCATTGTCCCAGGAAGGGGAAACTTTATTGACACATTCCTGGGGTCAGATACATCACATGATCACACTGACAGAACCACAGGCACATAGACACAGGCAACAGAGCATGCACAATGTCGGCACTAGTACAGTGTATATCCACCTTTCGCAGCAATGCAGGCTGCTATTCTCCCATGGAGACGATCATAGAGATGCTGGATGTAGTCCTGTGGAACGGCTTGCCATGCCATTTCCACCTGGCGCCTCAGTTGGACCAGCGTTCGTGCTGGACGTGCAGACCGCGTGAGACGACACTTCATCCAGTCCCAAACATGCTCAATGGGGGACAGATCCGGAGATCTTGCTGGCCAGGGTAGTTGACTTACACCTTCTAGAGCACGTTGGGTGGCACGGGATACATGCGGACGTGCATTGTCCTGTTGGAACAGCAAATTCCCTTGCCGGTCTAGGAATGGTAGACCGATGGGTTCGATGACGGTTTGGATGTACCGTGCACTATTCAGTGTCCCCTCGACGATCACCAGTGGTGTACGGCCAGTGTAGGAGATCGCTCCCCACACCATGATGCCGGGTGTTGGCCCTGTGTGCCTCAGTCGTATGCAGTCCTGATTGTGGTGCTCACCTGCACGGCGCCAAACACGCATACGACCATCATTGGCACCAAGGCAGAAGCGACTCTCATCGCTGAAGACGACACGTCTCCATTCGTCCCTCCATTCACGCCTGTCGCGACACCACTGGAGGCGGGCTGCACGATGTTGGGGCGTGAGCGGAAGACGGCCTAACGGTGTGCGGGACCGTAGCCCAGCTTCATGGAGACGGTTGCGAATGGTCCTCGCCGATACCCCAGGAGCAACAGTGTCCCTAATTTGCTGGGAAGTGGCGGTGCGGTCCCCTACGGCACTGCGTAGGATCCTACGGTCTTGGCGTGCATCCGTGCGTCGCTGCGGTCCGGTCCCAGGTCGACGGGCACGTGCACCTTCCGCCGACCACTGGCGACAACATCTGTGTACTGTGGAGACCTCACGCCCCACGTGTTGAGCAATTCGGCGGTACGTCCACGCGGCCTCCCGCATGCCCACTTTACACCCTCGCTCTAAGTCCGTCAACTGCACATACGGTTCACGTCCACGCTGTCGCGGCATGCTACCAGTGTTAAAGACTGCGATGGAGCTCCGTATGCCACGGCAAACTGGCTGACACTGACGGCGGCGGTGCACAAATGCTGCGCAGCTAGCGCCATTCGACGGCCAACACCGCGGTTCCTGGTGTGTCCGCTGTGCCGTGCGTGTGATCATTGCTTGTACAGCCCTCTCGCAGTGTCCGGAGCAAGTATGGTGGGTCTGACACACCGGTGTCAATGTGTTCTTTTTTCCATTTCCAGGAGTGTATATAAAGGTAACAAAATTATTACACGTCAACATGTAAGCACAGCTCTCCGGCATAAAATAACAGAAATGACAACAGATACGAGGTGCATTCAAGTTCCAAGGCCTCCGATTTTTTTTCTAATTAACTACTCACCCGAAATCGATGAAACTGGAGTTACTTCTCGACGTAATCGCCCTGCAGACGTACACATTTTTCACAACGCTGACGCCATGATTCCATAGCAGCGGCGAAGGCTTCTTTAGGAGTCTGTTTTGACCACTGGAAAATCGCTGAGGCAATAGCAGCACAGCTGCTGAATGTGCGACCATGGAGAGTGTCTTTCATTGTTGGAAAAAGCCAAAAGTCACTAGGAGCCAGGTCAGGTGAGTAGGGAGCATGAGGAATCACTTCAAAGTTGTTATCACGAAGAAACTGTTGCGTAACGTTAGCTCGATGTGCGGGTGCGTTGTCTTGGTGAAACAGCACACGCGCAGCCCTTCCCGGACGTTTTTGTTGCAGTGCATGAAGGAATTTGTTCTTCAAAACATTTTCGTAGGATGCACCTGTAACCGTAGTGCCCTTTGGAACGCAATGGGTAAGGATTACGCCCTCGCTGTCCCAGAATATGGACACCATCATTTTTTCAGCACTGGCGGTTACCCGAAATTTTTTTGGTGGCGGTGAATCTGTGTGCTTCCATTGAGGTGACTGGCGCTTTGTTTCTGGATTGAAAAATGGCATCCACGTCTCATCCATTGTCACAACCGACGAAAAGAAAGTACTGTTCATGCTGTCGTTGCGCGTCAACATTGCTTGGCTTCATGCCACACGGGCAGCCATGTGGTCGTCCGTCAGCATTCGTGGCACCCACCTGGATGACACTTTTCGCATTTTCGGGTCGTCATGCAGGATTGTGTGCACAGAACCCACAGAAATGCCAACTCTGGAGGCGATCTGTTCAACAGTCATTCGGCGATCCCCCAAAGCAGTTCTCTCCACTTTCTCGATCATGTCGTCAGACCGGCTTGTGCGAGCCCGAGGTTGTTTCGGTTCTTTTTTTGTTTTTTTTTTCTTTATTGAATTTTAATTCCCCCCGAAGGGGGGCGGGCTGGCAGCAGCTTAGCATGCCGCTCTTCAGCCTGCAGACTTTAAGAGAAATATGAAGAGAATAAATAATAAAAACAGGCGATAAAATCGGAGACTTAAAGAGTAACATGGCGAAAAGAAATCGTGGAACTTAAAACAAAGAACAGAGGGACGATGTAGCCAATAAAATACATACGAATCAGACAGGTAAAACAATAGATAGACAATTAAAAAAACACGGCGACAGTCTGGATTCTGTTCGCAAAAGACATAAAACGCACACCTAGCGACAGCATGGTGTCCGTTCGCAACACTGCACGAAAAAGTTGGCAAATGCGACACACCACAGCCGAGAGCAGGTGGGGGGGAACTGGACAGATGATGGGAAAACAAAAAAAGGGGGGAAAAGAGAGAAAAAGCGAAGAGGAGAACCGGGATAGGAGCTGATGGAGGAGAAGGACCCATAAGAGGGGTGGGGGGCAGACGCGACAGGGAGTGGGGTAGGCAGAGGAGGGGAATACAAAAGGACTTGGGGTGGGGGAGAAGGGAGGTTGGGAGAGTTTTAGTGGGGAGAAAACAGGACGGAAGGGGGGGGGGGAAGAGGGAGCCCAGGGAAAGGACAGAGGAAAGGAGGGGGAGTGAGGATCAGAGCTGATAGGAGGGATAAATGGAGGGAGAGAGGGCATCATCCGGGAGGGGGAGTTGACGGAAGCCACCTTGGAAAGGAGATGTAGGGTGTAGAGATGGAGGGTAGGGGGGACACAATGGGGAAGACGTGGCAGGGGGCAGGGATGGGAGAGGAGAGGAGCAACCAGGGGGCGAGGGGGTGCAAGACGGCGGGAGGTGTAAAGGATGCGGATATGTTCGAGGAATAGGAGCAGATGGGGGAAAGGAATGAGATCATAGAGGATCCGCGTGGGGGACGGGAGGCGTATTCGGAAGGCGAGGCAAAGTGCATGACGCTCAAGGATCTGGAGGGACTTATAGAATTTGGGGGGGGGGGGGGCAGATATCCAGGCAGGACTGGCATAACAGAAGATGGGACGGATTAAGGATTTATAGGTGTGGAGGATGGTAGAGGGGTGCAACCCCCACGTCCCACCAGAGAGGAGTCTGAGGAGTCAGAGGCGGTTGTGGGCTTTGGATTGGATGGAGCGGAGATGAGGGATCCAGGTGAGGTGACGGTCAATGGTGAGGCCAAGGTAGGTGAGGATGGGGGTGAGGCGGACAGGACGTGTGCAGACAGTAAGGGAGAAATCCAGGAGCCGGAAAGAGAGAGTGGTACGACCTGCGATGAGTGCCTTGGTCTTGGAAGGATTGAGTTTCAGGAGCCACTGGTTACACCATGCAGCAAAAAGCTCAAGGTGAGTCTGGAGAAGGCGTTGGGACCGTTGGAGGGTAGGAGCGAGGGCGAGGAATGCGGTGTCATCAGCATATTGCAAGAGGTGTACTGGAGGGGGGGGGGGTTGGGGCATATCCGTCGTGTACAAGAGGTAGAGTAGAGGGGAGAGGACAGAGCCCTGGGGCACACCTGCAGAGGGGTAGAAGGTGTGGGAATTGGCATTATGGATGGTAACATAGGAGGGGCGGTGGGAGAGGAAGGAGGCCACCAGACGGATGTAGTTGATAGGAAGGGCGTAGGTTTGGAGTTTAATTGTTTCGGTTTGTTGTCACATGATGTTCTGCCTTCATTAAACTGTCGCACCCACGAACGCACTTTCGACACATCCATAACTCCATCACCACATGTCTCCTTCAACTGTCGATGAATTTCAATTGGTTTCACACCACGCAGATTCAGAAAACGAATGATTGTTGTTGCTGTTCAAGTAAGGAAAACGTTGCCATTTTAAGTATTTAAAACGGTTCTTATTCTCGCCGCTGGCGGTAAAATTCCATCTGCCGTACGGTGCTGCCATCTCTGGGACGTATTGACAATGAAAGCGGCCTCATTTTAAAACAATGCGCATGTTTCTATCTCTTTCCAGTCCGGAGAAAAATAATCGGAGGCCTTAGAACTTGAATGCACCTCGTATATACGGATATTAAGGTCTTTTATGTATTTTATAACATCATTCGTCGCTGTCAAGAAATATTCGAAAGGACCCTTGTAGGCACGTTTGGAACATGTCGATATAACACGAGCAACTGTTTGTCGTTCCGCACCACAGTCACACGACGGTGGTGAAGATTTGCCCAACTTGTAAAGAGCATCTATTTGCGTCCGTGACATACCATACGCCACGCGTGTACTTTGGGTGGTGCTAAAGAACAGTCACTTCAAAGCAAATATCAAAAGTCGAGAAGCAGAGGCAGCCAGATAATCTCAAAGATCTCGTGGCTAAAATGAGTTTGTCACAAGGCATGGAGTGAACCGACAATTTTACACTGAGCAGGTTTCTGACGGGAAGAGGCGCCGCGCATTTGCCTGCAGTGATGTCAGAAAACTGCAAGTAGATTACAGTTTCCTCACACAAGAGAAATGGGAACTAATGTCTAGGTCAGTATCGTCAGTAAATCTGCTCGTATAAATAAAATAAACAACAGTGAGCTTCACATTTACGTTTACTAAGGTCGCTAAAAGGAAGCTTATTAATAAACTACTGAAGATACATTTCAATAACGTAACAACCGCATCACCACACAAAAGCTCACATTTCGGCATGAACAACAGCGCGAAGAAATGTGAATAGCAAACGGTACGGTTATTGAAAGAATGCCGATAGGTGAAGGCAGATAATGGAAAAATTTGATTCTGTGTTTAATATGCTCAAGTGTGCTGCAAAAGGACGTAGATAAACGGGCAAGGGACTAAAGTGAAGCTTCCATGACGTATAGCGTCTCTAACATAGTAATGAGGATAACTGTACAGTAAGGTTGTTTACTCCCATGCTAACACTAATATAGTTATCAGGATAACTGTGCACTAAGGTTGCTTACACTCATCACACAGGAGTTGGCAGTTGCGTTACGGAATGTTCTGATGTGTTTTCTTCTTCTTCTTTTTTTAAATTTTTTTTTAGAGTAGTCTCGACAGATGCACGAAGGAGGGCAATGGACTCTAGAGGCAGTGAATTATATAAACTGGATGCCAGCTTTACCAGACACGTTGCAATAAAGAACAGTAGCCCATCGCATTTGATGATCACACACTTGAATGCTTTTGTGGGTCGCTGTAAGAATAAAACTAACTCCTTTTACAAATTTTACCTTTGGATCATCGACGTCACTTGGTACCCTTTGAACACTTCAGTTAGAATAGAAACTGGTGAAAGGAACAGTGAGTTTTCTTTAAGCTTAATGATTTTGCTTTTGTGCACTAGATAATTTCCTTAGGGTTTCTCGCCACAAATAGCGGTGCAATAATTGTTCATTGCACTCAGTACTAGGTACCTATAACATTCTAGGTCGCAGAACTGTCCCTAATGCGCAAGAAGAATATTTCATATGTCCATACAGCTGGCGCACAACCAAGAAATCCAATGAAGTGTTGTTCCAGTAGCTCGGTCGTTAGTTCACTTACTTAGTAGTATTACACACACCTTGGTGTGTGAGCCAACTGCTTCAACATGCTTTTACATGGTGTATAACAATAAGTAAAGGCCTTATACCTTGAAAGGCAATGATTCCGTTTTTCGAGCAATGACACAGGTTGCCGCAATTCTCAAGTCCGACAGTTTACAGTTCCTGGAAGTACCTCTTTTATATATCGCTGTTTGTGACTAAACACACAGTCTGAACACTTGCAACACTCTGAGAACGTCTTATATCTCGAGAACACAAATGGTCGGAATGTTAGCTACACATCTTTGACGCACCTCGACAATCTGTAGAGTTCATCTTCAAAACTCAGTTCTGGTAAAAAAAGGTCTACCACGAACACTAATGCCTGTTACTCTGTTAACTACATTGTAATTCCTTACAATGCCTAAAGTTCACTTATTCTTATATTACCGAAAATATCGTCTCAAAGATGAGATCGACAGGAAGTGCAAAATGGCTAAGCAGGGATGGCTAGAGGACAAATGTAAGGATGTAGAGGCTTATCTCAGTAGGGGTAAGATAGATACTGCCTACAGGAAAATTAAAGAGACCTTTGGAGAGTAGAGAACCACTTGTATGAATATCAAGGGCTCAGATGGAAACCCAGTTCTAAGCAAAGAAGGGAAAGCAAAAAGGTGGAAGGAGAATATAGAGGGTCTATACAAGGGCGGTGTACTTGAGGACAATATAATAGAAATGGAAGAGGATGTAGATGAAGATGAAATGGGAGATACGATACTACGTGAAGAGTTTGACAGAGCACTGAAAGACCTGAGTCGAAACAAGGCCCCGGGAGTAGACAACATTCCATTAGAGACCCATTCCTGACAAAACTCTACCACCTGGTGAGCAAGATGTATGAGACAGGCGAAATACCTTCAGGCTTCAAGAAGAATGTAATAATTCCAATCCCAAAGAAAGCAGGTGTTGACAGATGTGAAAATTACCGAACTATCAGTTTAATATGTCACAGCTGCAAAATACTAACACGAATTTTTTACAGACGAATGGAAAAACTAGTAGAAGCCGACCTCGGGGAAGATCAGTTTGGATTCCGTAGAAATATCGGAACACGTGTGGCAATACTGACCTTACGACTTACCTTAGAAGAAAGATTATGGAAAGGCAAACCTACTTTTCCAGCATTTGTAGACTTAGAGAAAGCTTTTGACAGTGTTGACTGGAATACTCTCTTTCAAATTCTAAACGTGGCAGGGATAAAATATAGGGAGCGAAAGGCTATTTACAATTTGTACAGAAAGCAGATGGCAGTTATAAGAGTCGAGGGGCATGAAAGGGTAGCAGTGGTTGGGAAGGGAGTGAGACAGGGTTGTAGCCTATCCGCGATGTTATTCAATCTGTATACTGAGCAAGCAGTAAATGAAACAAAAGAAAATTTCAGAGTAGGTATTAAAATCCATGGAGAAGAAATAAAAACTTTGAGGTTCGCCGATGACATTGTAATTCTGTCAGAGACAGCAAAGGACTTGGAAGAGCAGTTGAACGGAATGGACAGTGTTTTGAAAGGAGGATATAAGATGAACATCAACAAAAGCAAAACGAGGATAATGGGATGTAGTCGAATTAAGTCGGGTGATGTTGAGGGAATTAGATTAGAAAATGAGACGCTTAAAGTAGTAAAGGAGTTTTGCTATTTGGGGAGCAAAATAACTGATGATGGTCGAAATAGAGAAGATATAAAATGTAGACTGGCAATGGCAAGGAAAGCGTTTCTGAACAAGAGAAATTTGTTAACATAGAGTATAGATTTAAGTGTCAGGAAGTCGTTTCTGAAAGTATTTGTATGGAGTGTAGCCATGTATGGAAGTGAAACATGGACGATAAATAGTTTGGACAAGAAGAGAACAGAAGCTTTCGAAATGTGGTGCTACAGAATAATGCTGAAGATTGGATGGGTAGATTACATAACTAATGAGGAGGTATTGAATTGAACTGGGGAGAAGAGGAGTTTGTGGCACTACTTGACAAGAAGAAGGGACTGGTTGGTATGACATGTTCTGAGGTATCAAGGGAACACAAATTTGGCATTTGAGGGCGGCGTGGAGGGTAAAAATCGTAAAGAGAGACCAAGAGATGAATACACTGAGCAGATTCAGTAGGATGTAGGATGCAGTAAGTACTGGGAGATGGAAAACCTTGCACAGGATAGGGTAACATGGAGAGCTGCATCAAACCAGTCTCAGGACTGAAGACCACAACAGCAACAACAACCAAGAACATCACAAAAACTTTCATCGTCTCACTTACCATTGCTATGACAGTGATATTAGTTAAGTGGAGGTTAGGATATTGACTGTCCGGTGTCTGAGATATCGAAAACATTGAGAGTAGGCCTATTACAGTGTTCTCGTGCGCACTATCAATGACAGCCATTTTATGTACTCGTATGAACCAGGTGGTTATAATTAAACCGACGGTGTTCCGAATGCTGCAAAGTGAGCTGTGTACATCGCAGAACACTGAAACACCGCAGATATGTTCATCGGTCGGTGCGCTCATCGAGTACACTGAAAGAATAATGCTTCCGCTTTCTGCCACCAGGTGAAAATAGGGCGCTGTAAGCAGTCAGCATATGAAATATTTTCTGTTTTCCCATCAGTATGCTGTCTGTCGGTTGGCAACGCTTATTGATTTCTTTTGTGAAGTGACTACTGGTGTAACGAGTTAAGAAGGTTGAAGTTTTCCGTACGAAGCGCAATGCCTGCCGAGAAGAGAGACACTGCACTGTTGATGAAGGTTTTTTTTATCAGAACAACAGCAATAGCAGCGTTGCAGTACTGAATATCGTTGTCAGAAACAGCTGCAAATGTCAATAACGGGCTAAAGAATATGCTTAAATAATTTGGAGAAATAGGTGAATTAGGTGGTGCAGCAGGGAAAGACGGTGGCCCATTCCCCCGACAGTTCTCGATGAAGCAGTTGTAGCTATAGTCGACTGTGCAGAACACGCCTCAAATTCTGCTACCAACGCTCGAGATTTGTCCCAAGAATTGTTTTTCCTGTGGTCAACAGTTCAAAAAATTTTGCAGCGCGGTTTGTACTGGCATCCCTACAAGATTCAGAAAGTGCGCAAAATGAAGCCCCAGGGCAGGCTACAACGCCACGACTCTTCCCTTCGTTTTGTAGCACGCATGGAAATGGATAACATGTGGCTGGTGTTGTGTCACCGCCAGACACCACACTTGCTAGGTGGTAGCTTTTAAATCGGCCGCGGTCCGCTAGTATACGACGGACCCGCGTGTCGCCACTGTCAGTAATTGCAGACCGAGCGCCACCACACGGCAGGTCTAGAGAGACGTACTGGCACTCGTCCCAGTTGTACAGCCGACGTTCATAGCTACAGTTCACTGACAACTACGCTTTCATTTGCCGAGACGATAGTTAGCATAGCCTTCAGCTACAATTGCTACGACCTAGCAAGGCGCCATAATCCTTTGCTATATATATATTGTGGTTATAACATGTATCATCAAGAGCGATGTTCTACAAATGTGGATTAAAGTTAAGTATTCCAGAAGCTACGTACTTTTCTTTATAGCATTCATTACGTATCCTGTTTCAGACCTCACGCCAGCCTGCGTGAGTTTAAACGCGTGCCTTTCGGTTACCCGTCACTGTGGACTGGCTGTCTTGTCAGTCCACAACAGCTGGGGAATATTCTTTGGATGAACGGGGCACATGTTACTCTGCGCGATGCCTTGAAGCACAGAACTGTCGCATGCGGGGTTCTACTCCGCCATATGGCATACAGGGACATCCAATGCCCTCAGCTTACGTGACTGTGAGATGTGGTCTCACAAGCTCCTTCATTCTCGGTTCATTTTTCTTCCAGGAGATGACACTTTGTGGACTAATTAGATGTACAGTGTAATCTGCACGTTATAAGGACCTTCTTGTGCAACACCTGATTCCAGCGCTGCAAGAATGCAACCTTGTTCACATCACTGTTTTCATGCAAGATGGGGCGACACCACTTGTTGCTTGCCACATGAAAGATTTGCTTCGACAAAATCGTCGGTAATGACTGCATCATCTATAGGCAATTTAGAGACGTGTGGCCTTCCAGATCTCCCTAAATCTATGTGGCTTCTGGTTGTGGGGATGTTAGAAAGATCGTGTCTATCAGGAATGTACCTGGACTATTCCTGATCTGAAGGCTGGCATACGGCGACATATCGCTCTGATTACACTGCATATACTGCAAGCAACTGTCGACCGTGCCGTGTTACGGTGATGATGATGTTTGGTTTGTGGGGCGCCCAACTGCGCAGTTATCAGTGCCCATCCAAATTCCCAACCTTTGCTCAGTCCAGTCTCGCCACTTTCTTGAATGATGATGAAATGATGAGGACAACACAAACACCCAGTCATCTCGAGGCAGATCAAAATCCCTGACCCCGTCGGGAATAGAACCCAGGACCCCGTGCTCAGGAAGCGAGAACGTGACCGCGAGACCACGCCTTGTTATGGATGCAGCAGGTTGCTGAGTCGGGAGACCATACTGAACACATATTGTAGGTTGTGACCATATCCTAATAAACATTCCACAATCACCGTTAGGATGTATTTGATCGTTCCTCCAATTTTCCTGCAACCACAACACATTCTGCCTGCTTACAGCGCCATATTGTCACTTTTGGCAGAGAGTGGAACTATTATTTTTTCAGCATACTCCGAGAGCGTACCGATTAATGAACATTTCCACAATGTTTCAGCGTCCTTCGACGTACATCGCCCACACTGTAGCACTCGGAACACCGTCAGTTTAATTATAATCACCTAGCACTTCAAATTCCTCCTCTTCTATTAGCTGACCTTCGTTTAAGATGAAATTCTGTCACTAAACTTGTGTGACTTTGCTGTAACACGGAGATGTTTACCTAGCATTTGCCAGAAATTATAACTTGCTAATTATCTGGTGATTAATTACTTGTATTTTCTTCATCTACACACACAAATCACTAAACGCCGACGTACTATTGTCCATGAAACAAAAAATCACATTAAAAGTTTAAGCAAGTTGACGATGCTGAAATACACTCCTGGAAATTGAAATAAGAACACCGTGAATTCATTGTCCCAGGAAGGGGAAACTTTATTGACATATTCCTGGGGTCAGATACATCACATGATCACACTGACAGAACCACAGGCACATAGACACAGGCAACAGAGCATGCACAATGTCGGCACTAGTACAGTGTATATCCACTTTTCGCAGCAATGCAGGCTGCTATTCTCCCATGGAGACGATCGTAGAGATGCTGGATGTAGTCCTGTGGAACGGCATGCCATGCCATTTCCACCTGGCGCCTCAGTTGGACCAGCGTTCGTGCTGGACGTGCAGACCGCGTGAGACGACGCTTCATCCAGTCCCAAACATGCTCAATGGGGGACAGATCCGGAGATCTTGCTGGCCAGGGTAGTTGACTTACACCTTCTAGAGCACGTTGGGTGGCACGGGATACATGCGGACGTGCATTGTCCTGTTGGAACAGCAAGTTCCCTTGCCGGTCTAGGAATGGTAGAACGATGGGTTCGATGACGGTTTGGATGTACCGTGCACTATTCAGTGTCCCCTCGACGATCACCAGTGGTGTACGGCCAGTGTAGGAGATCGCTCCCCACACCATGATGCCGGGTGTTGGCCCTGTGTGCCTCGGTCGTATGCAGTCCTGATTGTGGCGCTCACCTGCACGGCGCCAAACACGCATACGACCATCATTGGCACCAAGGCAGAAGCGACTCTCATCGCTGAAGACGACACGTCTCCATTCGTCCCTCCATTCACGCCTGTCGCGACACCACTGGAGGCGGGCTGCACGATGTTGGGGCGTGAGCGGAAGACGGCCTAACGGTGTGCGGGACCGTAGCCCAGCTTCATGGAGACGGTTGCGAATGGTCCTCGCCGATACCCCAGGAGCAACAGTGTCCCTAATTTGCTGGGAAGTGGCGGTGCGGTCCCCTACGGCACTGCGTAGGATCCTACGGTCTTGGCGTGCATCCGTGCGTCGCTGCGGTCTGGTCCCAGGTCGACGGGCACGTGCACCTTCCGCCGACCACTGGCGACAACATCGATGTACTGTGGAGACCTCACGCCCCACGTGTTGAGCAATTCGGCGGTACGTCCACCCGGCCTCCCGCATGCCCACTATACGCCCTCGCTCAAAGTCCGTCAACTGCACATACGGTTCACGTCCACGCTGTCGCGGCATGCTACCAGTGTTAAAGACTGCGATGGAGCTCCGTATGCCACGGCAAACTGGCTGACACTGACGGCGGCGGTGCACAAATGCTGCGCAGCTAGCGCCATTCGACGGCCAACACCGCGGTTCCTGGTGTGTCCGCTGTGCCGTGCGTGTGATCATTGCTTGTACAGCCCTCTCGCAGTGTCCGGAGCAAGTATGGTGGGTCTGACACACCGGTGTCAATGTGTTCTTTTTTCCATTTCCAGGAGTGTATATCAACAGCATGTGACACACACGAGAAGCTATATTTTATCAAAGATATGTAAGTATACCGTTTCGATCCATCAGGACCTCTGTCAATGACAATACCATTGCACTCTATTACCTTCTCTGTTGAGGTTGTCCGCAAACCCGTACTGTTTTATGCACTCCAGTTATCATAGAGCAGAAATGGCTGGAGAATGTTAATGAGGTGAATAAGTGCAGTCTATATTGTATAAACTCCGTCTAAGAGTTGAGGTGCATATCCTCTATTTAGCTCAAGTAATAGCTTCACATTTTTTTGCAGAGAAAATTCATAAAATACTTTCTTTTTATTTCCAGGGTGGTATTATACCGGCTATACAAACAATTATATGTAGATGGGCGCCTGATCACGAGAGAAGCAAGTTTTCTGTCATTTATCTTGGTAAGTTAAATATTTTACATATGACATAATAGTAATTGCGGGATTGTGCAGTCTAGAATACGTCGATCAGTGCTGAACTTTCAGCGAGGGTTTCATATCTACAGGTGGTTTGGAAATTTTTAAATTATTTACCAAATATCCTCTCAGTTTATCTATCAGTTTTGCCATGACTAGCTTCTGTTACTTTAGTCACTGTTGTCTGATTTCCATGGACGCCTCTATACTCCAACTGACTTAACGAAACATTTTCACTGGTATTCTTCGCTAATCTGTTTTGCTTTTACCGTCGGCACTTTCTCTCATTCTGAATAAGTGGGATTCAGATAACTGTCCGACTACCAGAGTTAAGTTTTTCGTGGTTTCTCTAAGGCGAATTCAGAGCCTGTTCTCATCAGAAGGGTAGCTACAGCAGACTTCTTTTCCCATCCTCGCCCTCTCTGAGGTCATGGTTGCTTCTAAAGACATCGTTATCGACGGGGTTTTAAACACTAATCTTCCTTTTTCTTCTTATAGTTTCTTCGTATCAATTTTCACTGTGCATGCAAAGAGTCAACGTTCACATGAAACTCTAAACAGGTTTATAACCATCAGATGTATTCATTGTTTCATAGGACACACTCAACATAATTTTTTATTTAATTTCGTCCTGGTAAGACTTCTTTCATTTTTATTTCGTTTTTAAGAAAGTGTTAAGGTCAAACATGTTGCTATTCACAGAAAGTTCTACTACGTCTAATCTATGTCGTTTCTCCTACCATACCTGAAATTTTCCTATGATAACTCGCTCTTTAGATTCTCTCCAATTTTCGCTTTAAACTATCTAATTATCGCGTCGGGGACAGATTTTATGTCTTCCATCAGTTGCTGTAACTCTCTGCATAGGTCATAGTACTGTTTATAATATTCTTATTTGTAGCAAAGTTGTTGTTGTTGTTGTGGTCTTCAGTCCTGAGACTGGTTTGATGCAGCTCTCCATGTTACTCTATCCTGTGCAAGCTTCTTCATCTCCTAGTACCTACTGCAACCTACATCCTTCTGAATCTGCTTAGTGTATTCATCTCTTGGTCTTCCCCTACGATTTTTACCCTCCACGCTGCCCTCCAATACTAAATTGGTGATCCCTTGATGCCTCAGAACATGTCCTACCAACCGATCCCTTCTTCTGGTCAAGTTGTGCCACAAACTTCTCTTCTCCCGAATCTTATTCAATACTTCCTCATTAGTTATGTGATCTACCCATCTAATCTTCAGCATTCTTCCGTAGCACCACGTTTCGAAAGCTTCTGTTCTCTTCTTGTCCAAACTATTTACCGTCCATGTTTCACTTCCATACATGGCTACACTCCATACAAATACTTTCAGAAATGACTTCCTGACACTTAAATCTATACTCGATGTTAACAAATTTCTCTTCTTCAGAAACGCTTTCCTTGCCATTGCCAGTCTACATTTTATTTCCTCTCTACTTCGACCATCATCAGTTATTTTACTCCCCAAATAGCAAAACTCCTTTACTACTTTAAGTGTCTCATTTCCTAATCTAATACCCTCAACATCACCCGACTTAATTCGACTACATTCCATTATCCTCGTTTAGCTTTTGTTGATGTTCATCTTATATCCTCCGTTCAAGACACACTGTCCATTCCGTTCAACTGCTCTTCCAAGTCCTTTGCTGTCTCTGACAGAATTACAATGTCATCGGCGAACCTCAAAGTTTTTATTTCTTCTCCATGAATTTTAATACCTGCTCCGAACTTTTCTTTTGTCTCCTTTATGCTTGCTCAATATACAGATTGAATAACATCGGAGATAGGCCACAACCCTGTCGCACCCCCTTCCCAACCACTGCTTCCATTTCATGTCCCTCGACTCTTACAACTGGCATCTGCTTTCTGTACAAATTGTAAATAGACTTTCGCTCCTTGTATTTTACCCCTGCCACCTTTAGAATTTGAAAGAGAGTATTCCAGTCAACATTGTCAAAAGCTTTCTCTAAGTCTACAAATGCTAGAAACGTAGGTTTGCCTTTCCTTAATCTTTCTTCTAAGATAGGTCGTAAGGTCAGTATTGCCTCATGTGTTCCAGTATTTCTACGGAATCGAAACTGATCTTCCCCGAGGTCGGCTTCTACTAGTTTTTCCATTCATCTGTAAAGAATTCGTGTTAGTATTTTGCAGCTGTGGCTTATTAAACTGATTGTTCGGTAATTTTCACATCTGTCAACACCTGCTTTCTTTGGGATTGGAATTATTATATTCTTCTTGAAGTCTGAGGGTATTTCGCCTGTTTCATACATCTTGCTCACCAGATGGTAGAGTTTTGTCAGGACTGGCTCTCCCAAGGCCGTCAGTAGTTCCAATGGAATGTTGTCTACTCCGGGGGCCTTGTTTCGACTCAGGTCTTTCAGTGCTCTGTCAAACTCTTCACGCAGTATCGTATCTCCCATTTCATCTTCATCTACATCCTCTTCCATTTCCATAATATTGTCCTCAAGTGCATCGCCCTTGTATAGTCCCTCTATATACTCCTTCCAAGTTTCTGCTTTCCCTTCTTTGCTTAGAACTGGGTTTCGATCTGAGCTCTTGATGTTCATACAAGTGGTTCTCTTATCTCCAAAGGTCTCTTTAATTTTCCTGTAGGCAGTATCTATCTTACCCCTAATGAGATAAGCCTCTACATCCTTACATTTGTCCTCTAGCCATCCCTGCTTAGCCATTTTGCATTTCGTGTCGATCTCATTTTTGAGACGTTTCTATTCCTTTTTGCCTGCTTTATTTACTGCATTTTTATATTTTCCCCATGTAGCAAAGTATAAACCAGAATTTCCTCCTTGCTCTGTCACTCTCTTTTTCGCCGCTATTGTAATGATCCAATTACATCACACTGTTTTTCCGACTTCACTATTTTTGGCGTTCGAAGTACTTCATATCAGACAAAACTGAAAAAAAGCAATTGCATTTGGGCATCTAAGGTCCATGTTATTATCTGTTTAGCCAAACTTAATGTAGCAAGCTTTCAGTGCGTTCCCTCTTAACATCACTCGCAGTATTCTTTCACATTCCCACGCGTCAGTAAGATCTCGGACGAGCCCATCCAAGTTGCATTAGCCTTTCAGGGTCCGAAGAGAAGAGTTTGGCGAGACGCGACAACACTGCTAATTCTTGCAGCTGTTTCAACCCATACCAGAATTCTGAATCACCAACACGACAAGGTTGCATGTCTATCATGTACTCTAAAGTTTCCCACCAACATCGTGTGGCAGTCAGGAGTGCAGTTTGGTGAGCAGCCCAACCTGTGTAGCGACCCGTTAAGTTTGCGTTCATGTGGATACTAACAGCTACAAGCTATGAGCGTCTGGATAGGACATTGGGGTCTTCTCTGATTGCTTCCATTAATTGACACTACGACGTAACTTAGCCTCTCCCTGCAGTTCCTAATAATTAACATTTTATTGCTGTTTACATATCTTGCAGACGTTTCTTAACGTTATTTGACTTTGTTCGACTTAACGTACTTTATCTGTTTTTTTTTTAATTTTTTTTATTACTGAGAAAGACAATAGCATCGACAATGAAATGTTGGCACGGGCTCACATTTTATCTACATCTACGTGGTTACTGGAATTCACACTTAAGTGCCTGGTAGAGGGTTCATCGAACCACTTTCACACTACTTCTCTACCATTCCACTCTCGAATGGCGCGTGGGAAAAAGGAACACCTACATCTTTCCGTTCGAGCTCTGATTTCTCTTATTTTATTATAATGATCATTTCTCCCTACGTAGGTGGGTGTCAACAAAATATTTACGCATTCGGAAGAGAAAGTTGGTGATTGATTTTTCGTAAATAGATCTCGCCGCAAAGAAAAACGCCTTTGCTTCAGTGACTGCCACCCCAACTCGCGTATCATATCAGTGACACTCTTACCGCTATTGCGCGATAACACGAAACGAACTGCCCCTCTTTGCACTTTTTCGATGTCCTCCGTCAATACTACCTGGTAAGGATCCCATGCCGCTCAGCAATATTCCAGCAGAGGACGGACAAGTGTAATGTAGGCTGTCTCTTTAGTGGGTTTGTCGCATCTTCCAAGTTTTCTGCCAACAAAGGGCAGTCTTTGTTTCGCCTTCCTCACAATATTATCTATGTGGTCCTTCCAGTTTGAGTTGCTCATAATTGTAATTCCTAGGAATTTAGTCGAACTGACAGGCCTTAGATTTGTGCGATTTATCGTATACCCAAAATTTATCTGATTTCTTTTGGTACCCATGTGGATGACCTCGCACTTTTCTTTGTCTAGTGCTAATTGTCACTTTTCGCACCATACAGAAATTCCCTCTAGATCATTTTGTAACGGGAATTGATCGTCTGATGATTTTACTAGACGGTAAATTACAGCGTCATCAGCAAACACTCTAAGGGGGCTGCTCAGATTATCAAATGGTTCAAATGGCTCTGAGCACTATGGGACTCAACTGCTGAGGTTATTAGTCCCCTAGAACTTAGAACTAGTTAAACCTAACTAACCTAAGGACATCACAAACATCCATGCCCGAGGTAGGATTCGAACCTGCGACCGTAGCGGTCTTGCGGTTCCAGACTGCAGCGCCATTAACCGCACGGCCACTTCGGCCGGCTCTCAGATCATTTATATAAATCAGGAACAGCAGTGGTAGCCTTACCGATGCCTCATCCAACGCTACACCTGCCTCTTACGTCCCTTACATGGTGGAGGAGGGCTGCAGCAACGTCACACAGCACACAAAATTAACGCATTTGAAATTAAGTCTGACTGACTGGGCAATCTAGTGTTAACGTGGCATAGTGGTGGACCTTACACTGTGTGGAAGACGAGAACATTGTGTCATTACTTTCTGGACCAACTGGCTCCCATTCGGGGTCACATTTTAATACAGTGCCCAGTTGTATTAATTCGACCACCTCTCAAAAGCCCAAATAACCACGTTTTGCAGCACGGACCGCTGCGAGACATGTACGAAGAGAGTCGGTGAGGCTATGGAGGGTACCAACAGTTATGTGGAACCATGCTGACTCCAGTGCCATTTCCAGCGGCGTAAAGTTTCTCGGTTGAGAAACCACGACGCGAGCTGAAGTTGTCCTACAGAATCTCGATTGGGGTTAAATACGGGGTGTTTGGTGGGCAGGGGATTACTCGTGGTCCACCATAGTTGCTGCGCCGCCGTTTTTTTGGTAGGGCCATTTTGCCGTACACGGAATACTTAAATCATGGCGGCACATGTACAGTTTACAAATTCAGCTGTTTCGGAAATGCTTCCATCCTCGGCCCGAAAGCCAATGATCGTGCTTTTGTACGTCAGATAAATCGCATTGGGACAACGGCTGCACTGTTTTCCACCCCCCGCCCCCGACAAGCTGCCAACTGCCGTCTGTGAGTGGGTGAAGTACGTTGACGTCGGACATAGGCGGTGGTCACATTAAGGGGACGTTTACTATCTTTGGCCCGAAAAAAGCATGTTCTTTGAGAATTTTTTTCTTGAGATGTGTTATAGATATCAATGTCAAATTTTCTCAAAATATTTATTGATATTTCCTCTACAAACTGGAATTTTTTTCGACCGGAAATGTCGAAGAGCAAAGGCGGAAGTGCCGTCGGAACGTAACAAAATTTCGATGTAGACTTCCACGCGCGGTATGTCACAGGTCAGCCGGCTCGTCTGAAATCAAAATTGAGTTGACGTTAGCGAAGCACATAAGATTCTTTAGGAGTTGTATCTCGCTTAAGTTGTTTGGACCATAGGAAACGAAATGGCGGCCATTTGAAAAAAATAGGGTTTTTTCATCGATTTTTCGACTTCGTCGGCCAAGTAAAAATATTTATAGTTGATGGATCGGAATAAAAGTGGTACAACTCCTAGACAATTTAGTTAGCTTCGTCGGAAACAAAGAACCATGCCAATCGGTTCAGTAGATTTGAAGTTATCATATCGCGCAATTAAAAAACGTTATTTCGAGAAAAACGCGTTTGAAGTTTTGACTACACATAAATGCAATATTATGCAACGTACGTTCAATCTGATATTCAGGATCCATAAACTAGTCCTTCCTCTTCCTCATAGAGGGCGTTCTGCTCGATCTGGGCCATCCTGCGCTGCTCCAGAGCCACTCGTACGGCGGCTTGAATCCGGTGGTCGTCCGAATGCTTGGCGAACTGCGTCTAATAGAGTCCCAGAGTGACGACCATCGTTGTCATGGTCGTCAGAATTGGTGAATACCCTTCGCTGAAGCTGCTTACTGCCAGGAAAGTCGCAATCTCCACAGTCTTCGCACCGGAATGCAAATGCTTGGCGGCTAACTTCCAAACACACGCGTTCAAACTTTCATTTGAATTTTGTGTGTTTCCTCCCAAGCACCTGCACAATAACTCGTGCACCGAAAGAAAAACACTGGTGCGTAAAAAAGGCCGATTTCAGGCAGGTGCATTTTTTTTTTCAACCGCGAATAACAAAACTTTTCCGTTCTGTATTCGGAAAAACCGATTCAGGGGAGAATTCTAAACACTTTTATGTATCCAAAAAGGCAATTTAAAAAAAATCGATTTTTTTAACTAAAAGATAGTAAACCTCCCGTTAATGTGATTGGATAGAGGAAAAGTTGACACAGTGGCGCCTACATCGGTTGTTAACCACTTTCCTTGGCCGTAATGTAATGTCTCATTAAGTAGTTTGAAAATGGCCATTAAAGTGTAACGCACAAAGGAGTACAGAACGTTATTTTCCACCACTGACGAAATGGCTCAGCAAGACCAGTCCGCACAGCATTATGCGCAGCGCGCTATCCTGCGGTTTAGAGAGGTGACCACTCCCGAATGGAATCCGCAGGTGTGTTAATGACCATGGGTTGCCACATCGACCAGCCTGAGTGTGACTTTTAGGCAGTTTCTCACTCTCGTTTACACAAATACTGTGTTGATCCTAACTTCCAACTCAGAGGATGCGATATGCGAACAGTTAAAATACGATAGCATACAGAACGAGGTTTACATATTCGAAGACAGACGGAGCACATATTTTCCCTTCCTTAGGTCGCCTTGACGACAGCAACGTCAGGCAGAGCATTCGGCCACGAAGTTATCAAAAATAAAACTTGCCAAATCCTGAAAAAGCCGACCTCATGGGGGGATAAACTTTAGGGGAAACAAAAAGAAGACACAATAGATCTAAAAGTTCAGGTGATAGTATTGATGAGGTGGCCACTAACTATCGATGGGGCAGCGGGAGTATACAGGGTGGTCCATTGATAGTGACCGGACCAAATATCTCACGAAATAAGCATCAAACGAAAAAACTACAAAGAACGAAACTCGTCTAGCTTGAAGGGGGAAACAAGATGGCGATGTGGTTGGCCCGCTAGATGGCGCTGCCATAGGTCAAACAGATATCAACTGCGTTTTTTAAAATGGGAACCCCCATTTTTTATTACATATTCGTGTAGTACGTAAAGAAATATGAATGTTTTAGTTGGACCACTTTTTTCGCTTTGTGATAGATGGCACTGTAATAGTCACAAACGTATAAGTACGTGGTATCACGTAACATTTCGCCAGTGCGGACGGTATTTGCTTAAAAAAAATGGTTCAAATGGCTCTGAGCACTATGGGACTCAACTGCTGTGGTTATCAGTCCCCTAGAACTTAGAACTACTTAAACCTAACTAACCTAAGGACATCACACACATCCATGCCCGAGGCAGGATTCGAACCTGCACCAGGAATTGCATGGCGACGACTTTGAACATCGTGTACAAAATGGCTCTGAACACTATGTGACTTAACTTCTGAGGTCATCAGTCGCCTAGAACTTAGAACTAATTAAACCTAACTAACCTAAGGCCATCACACACATCCATGCCCGAGGCAGGATTCGAACCTGCGACCGTAGAACGTCGTGTACAGTTCAGCAACTGGGCACAAGAGAAATTACGGGACGATGACAAATTTTTTGCACGCGTTCTATTTAGCGACGGAGCGTCATTCACCAACAGCGGTAACGTAAGCCGCAATAATATGCATTATTGGGCAACGGAAAATCCACGATGGCTGCAACAAGTGGAACATCAGCGACCTTGGCGGGTTAATGTAGGGTGCGGCATTATGGGAGGAAGGATTGGTCCCCATTTAATCGATGGCAATCTAAATGTTGCAATGTATGCTGATTTCCTACGTAATGATCTACCGATGTTACTACAAGATGTTTCACTGCATGACAGATTGGCGATGTACTTCCAACATGATGGATGTCCGGCACATAGCTCGCGTGCGGTTGAAGCGGTATTGAATAGCATATTTCATGACAGGTGGCTTGGTCTTCGAAGCACCCCTATACGGATTGGTCTTACTGGGCCATTTCGTCAATGGTGGAAAATAACGTTCTGTACTCCTTTGTGCACTACACTTTAATGGTAATTTTCAATCTACTTAATGAGACATTAGATCATAGCCCGCACGTTCACCGGATCTGACATGCCCGGATTTCTTTCTGTGGGGAAAGCTGAAGGATATTTGCTATCGTGATCCACCAACAACGCCTGACATCATGAATCAGTGCATTGTCAATGCATGCGCGAACATTACGGAAGGCGAACTACTCGCTGTTGAGAGGAATTGCCAAATGCATTGAGGTTGACGGACATCATTTTGAGCATTTATTGCATTAATGTGGTATTTACAGGTAATCACGCAGTTACAGCATGCGTTCTCAGAAATGATAAGTTAACAAAGGTACATGTATCACATTGGAACAACCGAAATAAAATGTTCAAACGTACCAACGTCCTGTATTTTAATTTAAAAAAACCTACCTGTTACCAACTGTTCGTCTAAAATTGTGAGCCATATGCTTGTGACTATTACAGCGCCATCTATCACAAAGAGAAAAAAGTGGTCCAAGTAAAACATTCATATTTCTTTACGTACTACACGAATATGTGATAAAAAATGGGGGTTCCTATTTTAAAAAACGCAGTTGATATCTGTTTGACCTATGGCAGCGCCATCTAGTGAGCCAACCATAGCGCAATCTGGTTTCCCCCTTCAAGCTAGACAAGTTTCGTTCTTTGTAGTTTTTTCGTTTGACGCTTATGTCGTGAGATATTTGGCCCGGTCCTTCAATGGACCACCCTGTTTAATGTTAACACCTGAAATTGCAGACTAAAAACAATTTCAGGAGTTGGCTTTCTGCAGAGACGGTGATGCTATCGCTCTTTGTGGACCCAAACTGGCATATACTAGTAACGAATATTTCATGGCACATGCACATTTGTGCTTGACGGGGACTCGAAAACGGACTTCTTGCTTTACGCAAACAATAACCTTAATCAGTAGCCTATGTGAACATGTCTCCAGGCATTACTCAAACTTCTATGGCCGCTTATGTTTGCTGCTATTACTTCGGAAAACTACAGTCAGATATTCCTTCAAGCGATATGTTATAACAGCACCATTATGGGACGTATGTGATGAAACACCGTGACTTACCCTGCCACAAAAGAATGTATTCCAATAAAAGTGGAAATGAATAATGATGCAAAAGTATGGGATGACATAAGAGAAAACGCTTCATAAATGCAGTGGAGTAAATATGTCGTAGCTAATGGAAATGTATATCAGATCGAGACTCTAGCCCAGATCTCCACTTCATCGGGGGAAGTCGCCTTAATCACCTACGCCGTTCAAGTACGTCCTTAGGATAACATATTCATTACATTATAGGTTTAGCATTACTGAATAAATTTTACGATTTCATTTCGCGTCATTTTGTTTTCATATATTTCATTCAGATCGTTTCTATTCATTTTATTTAGTGAGTTTAATGCTGTTGGAATATATTCCTGCAGCAAGGTAAGCTGCAGCCCTCCAGTAAATCTGTTCACCCAGAGGTGCTGTTCTCACTACATGGGAGAGCCTGCGGTTTTAGTATTCAAAACCAATAAGTGGAAACGTCAGTGACAGCGAAAACCTGAATGAGTCTTGAAACAATACTCAGACGGCCTCAGTAATTAAGGCCATTAGTCGTGATAAGCAGGGAATTCGAGTTAGAATCCTAGCTGACACGAATTTTCTTTTATAAGAATTACATCATCGCATTGCAGGTTCAGCATTTATGGACGTATTCAATGATATTTTCTGTTATAGCGTCTTCATTGATTCTGGAATTCATTTCGTTTAACTGAATTAAATTCAATTACTATATATACAGGTAAACTGCCTTAGAAGCAGAGTACCATCAAAACTGTAAATTTCAGTGCTATGCCAGCCAATAACCCGAGACAAGAGATACAGGCACCAGATTTCGAGATCTGTTTTCGTGAAAGTCTGTTTTCGAGAAAAGAGTTGTTTCTGTTGTATACTGCTCCAGTCATTTTGCTAAATCCATTTGTTAGCTTTCTGGTGGTACTTTCGACGACCATAGCTTTGCACGAATCAGTGGCGTCGATATAGTAGATTCTCTACGGCCGCAGAGAGATTAAAATGGTCATTTTCCCCACTCAATCTTCGAGAGTGGAACGATAGAGCAATAGTCTGTAAGTGGTTCTATGAAACCTCTTCCAGCCTCTGAATTGTGAGTAATCATGTAGATGTAGTTGTAAATGAGGTGCGATACGCAGCGCCTACATGGTTGTGTGACCACTGGGGTGCCTTATTATGCGAAACGACACAGGAGATTGTAGGCAGCTGGAGTATGAGCATCGAATGAAGGATACCAAACAGGCAAATAATGTGCTTACCAGTTGGTTGCTTTAGTGTAAACATATAAAATAAATATATTAGTAATGCTTCCAGAATGAGATTTTCACTCTGCATTGGAGTGTGCGCTGATATGAGACTTCCTGACAGATTAAAACTGTATGCCGGACCGAGACTCGGTCCCGAGTTCGAGTCTCGGTCAGGCACACAGTTTTAATCTTTCAGGAAGTTTCTTATTATTAATGTTTTGTATTTGCCTCGTATGTTTCTACAACGCATATAATCGATTTTGCAGTCGTGTAGTACACTTTGTCATTGGTTTGCGGCAGGAGTGTTTGGAGGAACTCTGGTGTCGATGGCTGTGTCGGGCGCGCTGTGCGAGACGGCGGTCGGCTGGCCCCTGGCCTTCTACTTCTTCGGCGCCGTTGGGTTGCTGTGGTGCCTTCCGTGGTGTCTGCTCGCTCAGGACTCACCAGCGCAGCACCGGAGGATCGATCCAGCGGAGCGTCGCTACATTGAGGCTACAATTGTGTCTAGTGCCAAGGTTTCACTGCCCTCTACATTATTTTTTATGGTTCTTCTGTTATGACAGGATTGTTCTCTGAAGACTGAAAGGAAACTGACGGCACATTCCGTGGTACATGTAATAGTATGACGTTGAGCAACAAAGATAATACACTACTGGCCATTAAAATTGCTACACCACGAAGATGACGTGCAACAGACGCGAAATTTAACCGACAGGGAGAAGATGCTGTGATATGCAAATGATTAGCTTTACAGAGCATTCACACAAAGTTGGCGCCGGTGGTGACACCTACAACGTGCTGACATGAGGAAAGTTTCCAACCGATTTCTCATACACAAACAGCAGTTGACCGACCTTTCCTGGTGAAACTTTGCTGTGATGCCTCGTGTAAGGAATCGGTGGGTTCAGGAGTGTAATACGGAACGCCGTGCTGGATCCCAACGGCCTCGTATTACTAGCAGTCGAGAGGACAGGCATCTTATCCGCATGGCTGTAAAGGATCGTGCAGCCACGTCTCGATCCCTGAGTCAACAGATGGGGACGTTTTCAAGACAACAGCCATCTGCACGAACAGTTCCACGACGTTTGCAGCAGCATGAACTATCAGCTGGGAGACCATGGCTGCGGTTACCCTTGACGCGGCATCACAGACAGGAGCGCCTGCGATGGTGTACTCAACGACGAATCTGGGTGCAAGAATGGCAAAACGTCATTTTTTAGGATGAATCTAGGTTCTGTTTACAGCATCATGATGGCTTCATCGCGGTGAACGCACATTGGAAGCGTGTATTCGTCATCGCCATACTGGTGTAGCACCCGGCGTGATGGTATGGGGTGCCATTGGTTTCACGTCTCGGTCACCTCTTGTTCGCATTGACGGCACTTTGAACAGTGGACGTTACATTTCAGATGTGTTACGACCCGTGGCTCTACCCTTCATTCGATCCCTGTGAAACCCTACATTTCACCAGGATAATGCACGGCCGCATGTTGCAAGGTCCTGTATGGGCCTTTCTGGATACAGAAAATGTTCGACTGCTGCCCTGGCCAGCACATTCTCGAGATATCTCACCGATTGAAAACGTCTGGTCAATGGTGGCCGAACAACTGGTTCGTCACAATACGCCAGTCACTACTCTTGATTAACTGTGGTATCGTGTTGAAGCTGCATGGGAAGCTGTACCTGTACACGCCATCCAAGCTCTGTTTGACTCAATGCCCAGACGCATCGAGGCCGTTATTGCGGTCAGAGGTCGTTGTTCTGGGTACTGATTTCTCAGGATCTATGCACCCAAATTGCGTGAAAATGTAATCACATGTCAGTTCTAGTATAATATATTTGTCGAATGAATACCCGTTTATCATCTGCATTTCTTCTTGGTGTAGCAATATTAATGGCCAGTAGTGTATATGAAGACTTCTAAAAAGGGAGAAGAAAATTCAATGACTAGAAAACCATGAAAGAATGAGACTATGGTAACTTCCCCTAGCCAATGATCAATAGCACAAGTAACTGTTGAGAGTAATATATTAGAAGAGTTGGAACATAAAACCAAAGATAATAACTAAACAGAGCAGACTAGTACCAAACGTATAACGAAAACAGAGATGACAATGCTTTCAATAACAGGAAACTGTCCTATCGATAAAAAAAAGAAAATAAAAGAAAATACAAAGGATGGACAACTGGACCAAATGAAATTAACAGAAAGTATTAAGCCTTAACTGATAAAGTACGTGACAGGTATGTAAAGAAATTGAGACGAATATGGCCAGAACAAAATCAATGCCGCTTGGGTCAAGTTGAAATGTAATTCCGGGCAAGTAAAACGTAAAGCTTCAGAGGGGTAATCTATCTCAAGCGTAGAAAAAAGAGAAAATAAAAGAGAGCTATACATTCAAAGCCTGCTCGGAGAAGGAAGGAAAGAATTTGTATGGCTGAAAGTCCTTTGCAAATGAACCGTTCCGGCAAGGGAAACCACGAAAAACCTGAATCAGTATCGCCGAACACGGAATTGAACTCTGCCCCTTTCGCATACAAGTACAGTGTCTTAGCTGGAGAACACTGCCGAAATGTAACAGAAGAGCGGAAGAAGGTTGAAAAGTAAGAAATCGTTATTAGTGTAATGTGTTACTTATTTCATACAGCATTGAATTATTAGAACTCAATAAATCAAAAGGTGCCTATGATACACATTCGGAGTTGTGTTAATCAGAACCCTAACGAGAGTAATGTAGAAAAGAAGGGAGTGAAAAGCTGAAGATACACTGCACAAAAAGCAATAAGGTGTCAAAACAGGCGGAAAAACATATAGGAGAAGCAATTCTTTCTTTGCGTTTAGTAGTGGAAGTACAGTAAAAACAAAGAAAAGTCACAATACGTTCCTAGCCTTTGTGAAAAAGAGAAAGCCTTCGAAAATATAAGGTTGCGTCAAATGTTGGCAGTATCGAAACTAATGGAGATAAAGTGGTGAGATGAATAATTATAAAAAATGTTCGAAGGTGTGTGAATTCCTAAGGGACCAAACTACTGAGGTCATCGGTCCCTAGACTTCCACACTATTTAAATTAACTTATGCTAAGAATAACACACACATCCATGCCCGAGGGAGGATTCGAACGTCCTGTTGAAGGGACCGCGCAATCCGTGACAAGGCGCCCCAAACCGCGCTGCCACTCCGCGCGGCTGTATAATTATAACATCTACAAAAAGCCAAGAGGGCATGGTATAAGGGTGTTTCACAATTCTTATCACAGGCTCCTAGGGGTTGTGCATATTGTGTATGGAACCAGGGACCTAGAAACGACGGAGAGGCTTCGTCCCGCCGTTGCCCACAGTGGTCCACAACCCTACAACAGGCCACAGCAGTCCACCCACCCCGCCGCCTCCCCACTTCGAACCCTGGGTTATTGTGCGGTTCGGCCCCCAGTATGTTGAGTCCGTCCTTCCGGCAATCATTTCTTTTTCGATTTCTTAATATCTTTCATGCAGCCATTTTGCCTTAGCTTACCTGCCATTCCTACTTATTTCATTCCAAAGTGACTTCTATTCCCGTGTTCCTGAATTTCTCTGAATACTTTTGTAGTTTCTTCTTTCGTCGATCAACTAAAGTATTTCTTCTGTTATCCATGGTACCTTCGCAGTTACCTTCCTTGTTCCTACAGTTTTATTTCCGGCTTCTGTGACTGCCCTTTTAAGGGATGCCCATTCCTCTTGAACTGAACTCCCTACTGAGCTGTTCATTATCGCAGTATCTATAACCTCAGAGAACTTAATGTGTATCTCTTCATTCTTTAGAACTTCCGTATTCCACTTCCTTGTTCATTGATTGTTCCTGACTATTCTCTTAAACTTGATCCTACTCTTCATTATTACTGAATTGTGATCTGAGTTTATATTTGTTCCTGATTAAGCCTTACAATCCAGTATCTGATTTCTGTCTGACCATGATGTGATCGAACTGAAATCTTCACGTATCTCCTAAGCGTAAAGCTACTGAAATGTGGTTATGTGGCCATTTAGTATGGTGCAATATCGGAGACTATCAGTTAGAGTACATAGACTAATTAAAAATTTGCTGACAGCTTTGGGGTCTTAAATGCGACAATCTTACACCTAGCTCAGAATTGATGTAGATGAAAGTTCCCTCAGGATAAAAAAAATAAATAAAAAAACTTAGATTCGGCTAGAGTGCGCCCACTTACACACGTAAATCAAGGCCTTGTGTCTTTGCCGCTTGGCTATCAAGCTACTATGAACAACATGGTATGTAAGGAACAGGGACATAAAACCAGTCTATAACCAGTTAACAGGGAAGTCAGCAACTGCAATAGGTTCCAGCTGTGTCCAGCTCCTTTCCCGATCTGAAGATGGAGGCTTGGGATGATGCGACCAAAGCAGGCTGTGCTCACACGGGCGACTACCTCCGTCAATCACCAGCTCCATCCTCTTCGTCTGATCGAAGCTGCGCTTTTGTTGAGTTTGTAATATTTCCTCCGCCTCACAACGTGTCTAAAATCTGCTCCTAGAGTGCACGATTTTATTGTCTGAACAATGCTCACAATGCTCAGTTCTGCATGACGATAATACAGTAGCAAAGGGAAATAGGTGGCAAAATTTCTGGACACGGCGTGGCCTCGTGCGTCGCAGGTGTCCTAGCAGAGATACTAAGGACTATTTTTCTCCTCAGCTTATATCGCTCGGCCTAAGACTCCAGAGGAGACTTCAGGGCATTAAACTCGCCTTCAGATTGTTATCTTGGCTCTTTGTTCACTAGATTTGTCTCGTAATTTTGCGCAATGAAAGTAGGTCAGTTAATAAGTTGACAAACAGTCTCCACTTTCCCATCAAAGTGGTTCCCTTCACGAGGATATTAATTAAAATTTACAGCAGCCCTCATATTTTAATAATATGTTTGCAAGGTTACGATTCCACAGTTTGAATAAAAACGGTTGTTGTTAGATTAGGAAGTAATGGGGGAAATACATGTATGTCTGTCTCAAGCGTTGAGTCAAATCAGGTGAGTGAAAGTGTTCCTGTGATGTTACAGAAGAAGCTGCCTGTGCCTTGGAAGAGAATCCTGCTGTCACCACCCCTGTGGGCTTTCGTCTCACTTATGATTACCTTAGACTGGACGTACTACCTGCTCATCACTTCACTGCCGCTCTACATAGCCAACATTCTGCACTTCGACGTGCGAAGCGTGAGTTGTCTACCATAAAATCTGGCTAAAACATTCTCCAGACATGTCTGACAATATTGTTTTGTTTTTTAATTGTCTTGTCAGTCTATAATACCACAAATAATTATTCGGCAATAGTAGTTATCGTTTTTGTCGGTCTACTTGGCTTCCTTAACTAAGCGCTAAGCCAAGAGCCAGAGGATCGTTTGGAAAATAGAAACTATTGTTTATATGTAATTCAGTACAAAATCAGTTCTCTATTTACTATGGAGTACAAACTTCTAAACGCTTTCTATCAACTGCAACTCTACGTTGCTTTATATTTCCACATTCTGACAAATTTTTCGAATAATAGTTGTGTTGTATTATTGAGTACGTGGGCTGTAGATATCTGGCATTATATTACCCTAGTAAAGATACGCAATGTTCTAATGCAGAGTGTAGAGTGCCTCACGAGACCTGTCATTAATCATTCGCGGATACAGATTCAGAAAACCGCAAAGCACGCAGTTCGACTCTCTTTGGCGTAGCGCAAGTCACTGTTAATAGCAGAAACGTAGACCACAAATCCAGAAAGGAGACTGACCAGTCGTACTGCACATTTTTTTCGCTCGCAAACTACAAATTCCTTTTTAGCAGAATAAGTAAATTTCCGTTCTTTTCACTCTGACCGTTACAATCACTAAGCAATTACAGGACGTCACAACTGCTTAAAATAAAAAATTGACGTTAATGAAGAAAACTTATTTCTCAGTGGACCAAACAACGCACTTCATCAGAGCTACATCGCCTTGAGAGAAATGTAGTTACAGCCCTTCTTCAAATAGGATTACCGCACTGATCGGAATACAATGAGATGATTACATATCAGCACAGTACCACGACCTTTCTCATTGAATTCCTTACATTCCTAGTTAAAAAAAAAGTTCAAATGTGTGTGAAATCTTATGGGACTTAAGTGCTAAGGTCATCAGTCCCTAAGCATACACACTACTTAACCTAAATTATCCTAAGTACAAACACACACAGCCATGCCCGAGGGAGGACTCGAACCTCCACCGGGACCAGCAGCACAGTCCATGACTGCAGCGCCTTGACCGCTCGGCTAATCCCGCGCGGCTTACATTCCTAGTCCTCACAACACATTTAGATTTCTCTTTTCTAGTTAGTGGGAAGAAGGAAATTAAGAAGATTAGGGTTTAACGTCGGGTCAGCGTCGAGGTCATTAGAGACGGAGCATAAACTCACACTACTTCAAAGGTGGGGAAGGAAGTCGGTCGCGCCCTTTCAAAGGAACCATCCCGGCCTTTGTCTGGAGAAATCTGGATGGCAGCATGAAGATTTGTAACGTCGTTTTTCCGAATGCGAGTCCAGTGTGCTAACCACTGCGCCCTCTCGCTCGGTAGGTACTCGGAGTATATCTTGAGGCATTAGTGAATTGTGTCTAGAAAGAATCTGTTAAATATGTCACAGGCTGTGTGATATGAGTGCTCTAACTAAACTAGAAAGTAATACATGATGCACAATATTAGTGATGTATGCGGGCACTGGAAACAAATCAGGGATTTAATTTTTTTTGCCTGGAATTGAAGGAAACATGTTGTAATGACTGCGGCAAATTGCTGCTTAATAAAACTGTTCTTCATAAAGTTCCTACACATTATTATAAGGAAACTGTTATTATAATGGACGATCAAAAAGTTTCTGCTCAAATGCCATGCAGACCAGGATCGGTATGCCAATCAGACAAAATCGCCGTAAATATTGAGGCAATCAACGCAGCAGTTTGAAGATACCGATTGGCAAAACACCGTGTCCTGCTGCGTGAAGAAGTCCGTAATTGCCTGCTCTACATCCTCGCCCGACTGGAATCGTCGACCGTTCACAGCCTTTTTTAAGGGACCAGTTGCGTGATAATCGCACGGGGAGAGGCCAGGACTACAGGGCGCATTCTCCAGTGCCTCCCACTTAAGTTGTCATAACTTCTGCGTACGACATTTGAAATATGAAGACTTGTGTTATCATGAAGCAGCAGCATTCCAAAATGGTGGTTTTCAACGAAGATACTGCTCCATACACATTCTTCATTCTCCGATGTATGTCTACAGGTGTTTGTTCTTCGACAACGAAGAAAAGAATAACAGCACGTTGGTTCTGTTAGGACACATTTGGTAATAGCGTCATCATAGTTTACGTTCCACCATTTACCACACTCACGTCGGAAAGTCACGAATGTCACCCTAATCCGTTGCCTATACGTCGGTGCTTATATACCCTCATCAGAATCGCTCTACGTTACATATATACTGCAGCAACGCTCTTATAAGCAAACTTTTTGATCGCTTCTTACAGTATCTGTCACTTGCTGTAAATGTTATAAGCACTAATAAGTATTATTGTCAGTTATATTCAAAATGGCTCTAAGCACTATGGGACTTAACATCTGGGGTCATCAATCCCCTGGACGTAGAACTACTTAAACCTAACTAACCTAAGAACATCACACACACCGATGCCCGAGTTAGCATTCGAACCTGCGACCGTAGCAGCATCTCGGTTCCGGACTGAAGCGCTTAGAGCGGCTCGGCCACAGCGGACAGCCAGTTATATTCCCTTAGCATGTAGACCCTACTTCTTTATTCCTTCAGTTTGTTGTCTGATGCTTCTGACATGAATTTAAGGAATGAAAATATTAATCCATCAGTATCACTGGCTAGCCATAACCACCAGCTTCCTTCCCTCTAATTTCAAATTATATACCTAGTCACATTTTATATCAGGTGGCTTGATTTTAATTAACAAATATTAAACGTGAGCCACTTGCTGTAAAATTGCAATTGAAATAATTTCGGATTATCTGCTCACCCACATTTAGTAACACGTTGCTTATTTCTAATCTTTGTCAATTAGAATCAAGTCACCTTATTTGGAATGTGACGAATTAGAAAATGTTAAATAAGAGAGAAGGAGACGGATGGCTTTTTTGTCTTTTGGAGGAAGCATTGAGAAAAAGGCAGATTGAATACGATTAATTACAGAGCAACATCACGAAAAGCACGTATTTTAAACATTTGTGTTATTAAAGTGTCGGTTAAAGCTATAAAAAGAAATCTAAAGCTTTAGAATTCGGTCCCCAGCCGGTTCAGTAATCATTCACCTCTCACAATGGTTTTTCTGTCAAAAAGCCGAGCTGTACCGTGGTCGGTATTCCACTTTAAACTGTAAATCCAAATGTAAGAGACTAAATGTGTCGAAGGAAACAAGTGAATATTATCTCCAGAAGAATTCTGGCTAGAAAAACACTTCGAGAAAACAGATCTTCAACTTTGAGTATTTAAGACGTTTTCGAAGTATCACTACAAATCAGTTTTCTTATATGTACACCCACCCCTTACTTTTAATTGAAATATGGGAAAAAATTGCACAGGACGCTACGAGTAGTTTATAAGCGCAATTTTACAGTCGAATTTGCCAAGTACATTTCCGATATCTTCAAATGTCTGTTCTTTCCGCAGAACGGTTTCCTGTCCGCCATTCCGCAAATCACCGGTGTGATTGGAAGCTTGCTGTTTGGTTGGGCTGGCGACGTAGTGTTTCGCAAGGGCTACATCTCCAAAATAAACGGACTCCGCGTCGTCAATGGGCTGAGTAAGTTCTTGAAGGTGTTGCGTTTTTATGATGTTTGGTTGGAAATCTTTGATTTTTTTCGTAATTTTCAAGTCCTGAAAATCTAGTACGATATATTCACAGATGTGTCACGTCATTTATGCACTCTGTAGTTCTCTGTATCGAAGAAAGAACATATCGTTAATGCAGACTGTGTGATTGACTAACTATATTCTTTCGTTCTTTCAACAGCAACCACCAAAACATTCCTCTTTTATTTTCTTACGACAACAACCACAAAAGCGTTTTAAGTGACATAACCAATTTGGACCAGCCCGTGCTCATCGTCAGACTGAAGTGTATGCTACAGGTGGTGACGTCAAATCATATTGCGTTGTAAACACAAGGAACCTTACGTCACCATTCGCAACATGCGCTATTAGTCTGACAGTGAGTACTGGATGGTCACAATCGGTTGCGATACTGTGATATGTTTTTTGTTAATGTTATCATAAGAAAACAAAATTAGTGATCAGCTTAGTTCGTTACCCGTGCAGTAGAACACAGGTGTTTCACCCTGTTGATAGTGTAACACAATCTCTTTTCTGCCTCCTCCACCCCCCCCTCCCCCCACTCCTTTACATCATGTACACTTCCGACATTCCCAAGTTTCCACCCCCACAACCTCCTGAAGCTGATAACACTGCCTACATATCTACCCGCCACAATCTCCACTTGATCTTTCTGACTGAGTGGTACAAAAAAAGGCCGCAACACACAGCGAGTCCATCGTCCTCGCTATCCACAACCAACACACTCCTCTCACTGACACAACAAAGCATCGAGGACTATCCCTTGACAGAAAACTATCACGGAATGCACACCTCCTTACAGTCCAAAAACAACTACAACTACTCACAGGCCGCACTCGTGCTCTACACGCTTCTACTATTATCATCACCCATAAATATCTAATCCGCCTCTCTTAAATCACACAAAGCCCTTGAAACCCTAGAAATACATGTACTCCACCTCCACTTCCACATACGCCTTCGTCCCTCCTCTCGCATCCTATACCAACTCATCCGTTTACCACACATTCTTCTCTTTTTGGAGCTCCGTCCCAAGCAATAAACTAACTGGAAAACTCATTCCCAGCAGCCAATATCAGCAAAAATCATATCCAGTAATCATCAATTCAGGTACGTCGCTACAACACTACTCCCCTATCAAACTTTCCATACTCTTACGTGTCTATCCTCTAGCGCCGAAATTCCAGAAAACTTGTACTGCCAAACGGTGAAATTCGCTCTGAGATAAACCATTCCTTCTGGCCCTGCACAACACATCCCATCTCACTTCGTCTGTCGTTTTCTCATTTTTCCTCCTCCTCCATCAATAACATACCTTGGTTCCACAGGATCCCATTGTAGTACTCATTTCTATATCTGCATCTGCTCTTCGCAAACCACTGTGAAGTGTATAGCAGAGGCTATATCCCACTGTACCAGTTATTAGGGTGCCCCCTCCATTCACGTGTGTAGCGCGGGAAGGCTGAATGTTTAAACGCCTCTGAGTGAGCTGTTATTGATCTCATCTTGTCCTCGCGGTCTCTACGGGAGCGATACGATCTGGAGGTACCTTTGATATCTCTGGTACGCGACTCTTGGGATCCCTCCCAGCACCGCCACCCGCAGTAGCTTCCAATCTCTTGACAGAAGTCAGGATGAATTCCAGCTGCTTACGAAAAGGGACTAACTTATCCCGTGTTCTGGAACAGCAGCTATAGTGCAGCCAAATCGTGGCTGGTGCAATGTTTTACGGGGCGGTAAACAAACAACTCTAATATAAACTTATTGATTCCATTTTAATGAATGAATCTGATACGCTACAAATGTTACCAGTTGCCTTTAACAGCCAAAACCTGATACCTATTATGACAATTGGAAAACATGGTGTAAAATTTATTGCCTGTGACGCGATATGATAGTTACTTACAATAACTGCAAAACACAAACGCATATTTTTTACGAAATCAATTATGCACAACACCCTTAACTTAAGAAAATTCTCAAAATGTAAGTGTAGCCACGTGGATGTGCACTGAAATACACCAGACAATTAAGAAACGATTGTTTTTGAACGGGGTCTTGTTACTAAAAGTTTCTAAAAGGAAGAAATTAAGTTTACAATCGACGATATAGTAAAATTCTTTCGAAAATACACGATATATTCTGATGTACATGAGTATCGACATAAACAGTCAAAGATTACGCGAAAACGACACGAACAAAAAAATATTAGAATCTAGTATTTTGAATCGGACCTATTTGGCAAACGCACGCTCACACACAGGAAAATTCGGAAGTCGGTTTGTATATGTAAATAAACGCGTAAATTGCCAGCATCAGTTTATTACGGTCAAACTTACTAAAATTGTGGAGCACAAACAAAGCACATGTTTTGCTTGGAATAGCTAACAAACATAAGTATGATCAGTTTTATGCACCACTAACATTACCATTATATCAATATAAATGAAATAGTTTTAACCACAGTGTTAAATCATCTCAAAGTTCTTTAAAAATCGTGTAATTCAGCATAAGGTATATTTTTAAAGCACTAGTGTTTTAAATACTTAAAACTTTTGTTACACATTGAGGTGTTTTTCTTATTGTGCTTTGATTTTAAGTGATCGATATATTTCGACAAGCCAAGTCTTTACTCGTTCCCTGTAATAACAGTTACCTTCTTTTCCGAATTTCCCGGTCGCCGTCTTGTTTTCTCTTGATGTTGCGGTCCTGCTATGCATTGCCACATATTTGATCGATGACTTCCTTTCCGATTGTAGAGGGTCGAGGGTTATAAGAGAGCTTTTACATTTAAAAAACTCATTACGAAATCACAAAACACGGTTTGCGTAATTCTTCTACATTCGAATAAGTTCTTAATTCACAACAATTGATAATTAATAAAGCTTTTCAGACAAGACGTTCATACATGATGCTTCAGTGATTGACCAAAACCATAAGTTCGTACGTAACTTGAGATAGCATAGCCTAGAATCTATATAACAACATCCAATTTTCTTTAGTTCTCGACCACTGTCGTCAGGCCTCTTTCTTCTTCGGAGTCCACGGAGTCCCCAAAGCACGACTGCAAAGTGCAAGCGACCCATCTGTGTCCAGTCCAAATTATACATCCGTCGCCGCATTCAGCGCTGTGACAGCGTTTTTCTTTCTCATTTCTGCACATAAATTCAAAGTAGGCCGGGCACTGAACATGCTTTATTCGCTACTACTAATTAAAGTCACGTTTTTCATGGACACATCTTCATCAGCCTAGTAAAAGGAAAGTGGGACGTGTTTTATGCTTTATAGTAACATGTACCACTTCAACATGTTAAACGTCCCAACCCCCCCCCCCTCCTCCCCCCATCGTCGGAAACTGGAGCGAAAATCACAAGTTTGTTGCTGTAGCAATCCTTTTGTCACTCGCAGTTTTACCATTTGGTTGGGATTGATGCATTTCGTTCCACTAATAACATGTAATGGAGATTTTACGGGCTTGCCTCCTGATTTTTTTCCCAGGATTTTTCCTTCTAAGATTTTTTATGGAGTTGTTATGTCGAATTTGGTGTCCAGTTAATTTTGCTATTCGTCTCTGTACCATGTTAGTTAATTTATTTTAGTATTTATTTATTAGATTTTCTTTCATTTTAGTATGTTTTTATTGCTCTTTTCCACAATCAAATTTCTGCTACTTGTACTTTGTTCTTTACCTCTGTACCCAGAACCCACCATTCACAAGCACAGCTTAAAAAGCTCCAGGTCAATGTATTGACGAATTTCTTTCTTGTTTCTATATTATTTAGTTGTTTGTTAATAAATTACTCTTCTTTCTAAATTCTTGTTTGGTCATCCAATTCTTCTTTTAATATCCATTATACGAGGGACTTTCAATAAGTAATGCAACAAATTTTTTTATCCGTAGATTTCGGTTCAAAAAAATCCGAAATTTTTTGTGGGACATCGTGCAAGATTCTCTATTAAGCTCCTATAGTTTCTTGAAGTTCCGATAGATAGCGGCGCTATACGTAGTCTTCAAAATGGTGTCTGTAAAGACGGTGCGTTCCAAGCAGAGAGCTGTCATTGAGTTCCTTTTGGCGGAAAACCAGAGCATCGCGGATATTCCAACGCGCTCGCAGAATATCCACTATCTGGCAGTGAACAAAAGCACGGTGAGTTGCTGGGCGAGGGTTCAGTCATCATTTCAGTAAGGCGTGTAAGTCTGTCCGGCATCCCGCGTGCTGGCTGACCACACACAGCTGTGACTCCTTCAATATTGGAAAGTGCGGACACTCTCGTTCGAGGTGATAATGGATCACACTCAAATACCTCACAGTACAACTGTCCTCACACAAGTCTGCGCTCCTGAGAGGAGCTCACGAAACTTCATTGAACTGTTCTTCCTCATTCACCTTACAGCCCGGATCTCACACCTTCCGGCTTCCAACTTTTTGGCCCAATGAAGGATGCACTCCGCGGGGAGCAGATAGTGTGTGACGGGGAGGTTGCTGATGCAGTAAGACGTTGGCTCCGACGTCGACCACTAGAGTGATACCATGCGGGCATACAGGCCCTCTCAGTAAGGTGGCTTGAGGCCGTCTTCTTGAAGGGAGATTATAAGATTCCTTTAATTTACTTCTATGGTCATAAACTTTTTGGTAACAGTTTACCGGTATTGGTCTATAACGACCGTCACCAGATCTGTTTTATAAAAACAAAGTCCTATAAACATATCTGATGATGGTCATTAAAGACGGAACCGGTAACCTGTTAACAAAAAGTTTGTGACCATAGACGTAAATTAAAGGAAACTTATTGTATATACGGGTCACTGTTTTATTCGCGACCATGTCGCAACTTGGGAAGGGAGATTATGTTAGAAGATAGGGTTTTGTAGCCAAAAGAGTGGGGAATAATATGATGCATTGGAATCCTCAATAAAACCAACCTGCCTTCAGAAAAAAAGTGTTCCATTACTTATTGAACGCCCCTCGCACTTCTGTTGTAATCTGTTGTTGTACTTCAGAAGCAGCAAAATTCATTTATTTGCATTGTATTGCATTGAACCGGGGACCTAGAAACGACAGAGAGGCTTTGTCTCGGCGTAGCCCTCAGTGGTTCACAACCCCACAACAGGCCACAGCAGTCCACCCACCCACACCGAACCCAGTGTTATCGTGCGGTTCTGCCCCAAGTGGACACCCATTGGTATGTCTCATATCAGACGAGTGTAACCCCAAATTATGGTGTACGCGTACGTGGAAACGGTGTTTGCGGAGCAATCGCCGGCGCAGTATAACAGAAGCGGAATAATGGGATTTGCCGAAATAGATGGAAAACCGCCTTAAAACCATCCGCAGGCTGGCCGGCACACCGGACCTCGACACTAATCCGCCGGGTGGATTCGTGCCGGGGACCGGCACGCCTTCCCGCTCAGGAAGCAACGCGTTACACCGCGCGCTTAGTCGGGCGGGCTATTTGCATTAGCATTGTATTTCCTATCTTAATCTTTGCCATTATTACAAAGAGAAAAAAGTAGTTACAAGAATGAGTTGCTCCCGATGAAAACTTGAGGAGACTTAGGGCAGTGTTGAATAGGTTGCTACAATGAACTGGTCACTTCTTGAAAATTTATTTACATTACGGACGCTCTTTGGAGGCAGGCCATCGTCAGAAAATCAAAAAGGAAAGTCTTGATATAAGGTATGTAGTCACATGTGTCAGTCTTCAGCATCAGTACTAAAATGTGGACTGACGCACGTGACTCCATACTTGATATGAAGATTTTTGTTTTTGACGTTCTGATGATGGACTGCGCCCGGAGCGCGTCAATGTAAAAAATAAATTTTGAGCAGCAAGAGACCAGTTCATTCTAGCCACATACTCAGCAGGGCCAAAACGTCTGCTCATGTTTACGTCACGGTCCGAGGCCTCTTAGGCGACGTTATGTCACAGCTTAAGCTCCTGGTGGAGACGACGGAGATTATCATCGAAAGCTCGATTCTTTGCTCCCGGTTAACGCGTCAAGAACATCGAGAAGTTTTTGTGCAAAAGATACACTACTGGCCATTAAAATTGCTACGCCACGAAGATGACGTGCCACAGACGCGAAATTTAACCGACAGGAAGAAGATGCTGTGATACGCAAAAGATTAGCTTTTCAGAGCATTCACACAAGGTTGGCGCAGGTGGCGATACCTACAACGTGCTGACATGAGGAAAGTTTCCAACCGATTTCTCATACACAAAACAGCAGTTGACCGGCGTTGTCTGGTGAAACGTTGTTGTGATGCCACGTGTAAGGAGGAGAAATGAGTACCATCACGTTTCCGACTTTGATAAAGGTCGGATTGTAGCCTATCGCGATTGCGGTTTATCGTATCGCGACATTGGTGCTCGAGTTGGTCGAGATCCAACGACTGTTAGCAGAATAGGGAATCGGTAGGTTCAGGAGGGTAATACGGAACGCCGTGCTGGATCCCAAAGGCCTCGTATCACTAGCAGTCGAGATGACAGGCATCTTATCCGCATGACTCTAACGGATTGTGCAGCCACGTCTCGATCCCTGAGTCAACGGATGGGGACGTTTGCAAGACAACAACCATCTGCACGAACAGTTCGATGACGTTTGCAGCAGCACGGACTATCAGCTCGGAGACCATGGCTGCGGTTACCCTTGACGCTGCACCACAGACAGGAGCGCCCGCGATGGTGTACTCAACGACGAACCTGGGTGCGCGAATGGCAAAACGTCATTATTTCGGATGAATCCAGGTTCTGTTTACAGCATCATGATGGTCGCATCCGTGTTTGGCGACATCGCGGTGAACGTACATTGGAAGCGTGTATTCGTACTGGCGTATCACCCGGCGTGATGGTATGGGGTGCCATTGGTTACACGTCTGGGTCACCTCTTGTTCGCATTGACGGCACTTTGAACAGAGGACGTTACATTTCAGATGTGTTACGACCCGTAGCTCTACCCTTCCTTCGATCCCTGCGAAACCCTACATTTCAGCAGGATAATGCACGACCGCATGTTGCAAGGTCCTGTATGGGCCTTTCTGGATACAGAAAATATTCGACTGCTGCCCTGGCTTGCACATTCTCCAGATCTCTCACCAATTGAAAACGTCTGGTCAATGGTGGCCGAACAACTGGCTCGTCACAATACGCCAGTCACTACTCTTGATGAACTGTGGTATCGTGTTGAAGCTGCATGGGAAGCTGTACCTGTACACGCCATCCAAGCTCTGTTTGACTCAATGCCCAGACGCATCGAGGCCGTTATTGCGGTCAGAGGTGGTTGTTCTGGGTACTGATTTCTCAGGATCTATGCACCCAAATTGCGTGAAAATGTAATCACATGTCAGTTCTAGTATAATATATTTGTCGAATGAATACCCGTTTATCATCTGCATTTCTTCTTGGTGTAGCAATATTAATGGCCAGTAGTGTATATGAAGACTTCTGAAAAGGGGGTAGAAAATTCAATGACTAGAAAACCATGAAAGAATGAGACTATGGAAAATTCCCCTAGCCAATGATCAATAGCACAAGTAACTGTTGAGAGTAATATATTAAAAGAGTTGGAACATAAAAGCAAAGATAATAACTAAACAGAGCAGACTAGTACCAAAGGTATAACGAAAACAGAGATGACAATGCTTTCAATAACAGGAAACTATCCTATCGGTAAAAAAAATAAAATAAAAGAAAATACAAAGGATGGACAACTGGACCAAATGAAATTAACAGAAAGTATTAAGCCTTAACTGATAAAGTACGTGACAAGCATGTAAAGAAATTGAGACGAATATGGCCAGAACAAAATCAATGCCGCTTGGGTCAAGTTGAAATGTAATTGCGGGCAAGTAAAACGTAAAGCTTCAGAGGGGTAATCTATCTCAAGCGTAGAAAAAAGAGAAAATAAAAGAGAGCTATACATTCAAAGCCTGCTCGGAGAAGGAAGGAAAGAATTTGTATGGCTGAACGTCCTTTGCAAATGAACCGTTCCGGCAAGGGAAACCACGAAAAACCTGAATCAGGATCGCCGAACACGGAATTGAACTCTGCCCCTTTCGCATACAAGTACAGTATCTTAGCTGGAGAATACTGCCGAAATGCAACAGAAGAGCGGAAGAAGGTTGAAAAGTAAGAAATCTTTACTAGTGTAATGTGTTACTTATTTCATACAGCATTGAATTATCAGAGCTCAATAAATCAAAAGGTGCCTACGATACACATTCGGAGTTGTGTTAATCAGAACCCTAACGAGAGTAATGTAGAAAAGAAGGGAGTGAAAAGCTGAAGATACACTGCACAAAAAGCAATAAGGTGTCAAAACAGGCGGAAAAACATATAGGAGAAGCAATTCTTTCTTTGCGTTTAGTAGTGGAAGTACAGTAAAAACAAAGAAAAGTCACAATACGTTCCTAGCCTTTGCGAAAAAGAGAAAGCCTTCGAAAATATAAGGTTGCGTCAAATGTTGGCAGTATCGAAACTAATGAAGATAAAGTGGTGAGATGAATAATTATAAAAAATGTTCGAAGGTGTGTGAATTCCTAAGGGACCAAACTACTGAGGTCATCGGTCCCTAGACTTACACACTAATTAAAATAACTTATGCTAAGAATAACACACACATCCATGCCCGAGGGAGGACTCGAACGTCCTGTTGAAGGGACCGCGCAATCCGTGACAAGGCGCCTCAAACCGCGCTGCCACTCCGCGCGGCTGTATAATTATAACATCTACAAAAAGCCAAGAGGGAATGGTATAAGGGTGTTTCACAATTCTTATCACAGGCTCCTAGGGGTTGTGCATATTGTGTATGGAACCAGGGACCTAGAAACGACGGAGAGGCTTCGACCCGCCGTTGCCCACAGTGGTCCACAACCCTACAACAGGCCACAGCAGTCCACCCACCCCGCCGCCTCCCCACTTCGAACCCTGGGTTATTGTGCGGTTCGGCCCCCAGTATGTTGAGTCCGTCCTTCCGGCAATCATTTCTTTTTCGATTTCTTAATATCTTTCATGCAGTCATTTTGCCTTAGCTTACCTGCCATTCCTACTTATTTCATTCCAAAGTGACTTCTATTCCCGTGTTCCTGAATTTCCCTGAATACTTTTGTAGTTTCTTCTTTCGTCGATCAACTAAAGTATTTCTTCTGTTATCCATTGTACCTTAGCAGTTACCTTCCTTGTACCTACAGTTTTATTTCCAGCTTCTGTGACTGCCCTTTTAAAGGATGCCCATTCCTCTTGAACTGAACTCCCTACTGAGCTGTTCATTATCGCAGTATCTATAACCTCAGAGAACTTTATGTGTATCTCTTCCTTAGAACTTCCGTATTCCACTTCCTTGTTCATTGATTGTTCCTGACTATTCTCTTAAACTTGATCCTACTCTTCATTATTACTGAATTGTGATCTGAGTTTATATTTGTTCCTGATTAAGCCTTACAATCCAGTATCTGATTTCGGAATTTCTGTCTGACCATGATGTGATCGAACTGAAATCTTTACGTATCTCCTAAGCGTAAAGCTACTGAAATGTGGTTATGTGGCCATTTAGTATGGTGCAATATCGGAGACTATCAGTTAGAGTACATAGACTAATTAAAAATTTGCTGACAGCTTTGGGGTCTTAAATGCGACAATCTTACACCTAGCTCAGAATTGATGTAGATGAAAGTTCCCTCAGGATAAAAATAAATAAATAAATAAAAAAAAACTTAGATTCGGCAAGAGTGCGCCCACTTACACACGTAAATCAAGGCCTTGTGTCTTTGCCGCTTGGCTATCAAGCTACTATGAACAACATGGTATGTAAGGAACAGGGACATAAAACCAGTCTATAACCAGTTAACAGGGAAGTCAGCAACTGCAATAGGTTCCAGCTGTGTCCAGCTCCTTTCCCGATCTGAAGATGGAGGCTTGGGATGATGCGATCAAAGCAGGCTGTGCTCACACGGGCGACTACCTCCGTCAATCACCAGCTCCATCCTCTTCGTCTGATCGAAGCTGGGCTTTTGTTGAGTTTATAATATTTCCTCCGCCTCACAACGTGTCTAAAATCTGCTCCTAGAGTGCACGATTTTACTGTCTGAACAATGCTCACAATACTCAGTTCTGCATGACGATAATACAGTAGCAAAGGGAAATAGGTGGCAAAATTTCTGGACACGGCGTGGCCTCGTGCGTCGCAGGTGTCCTAGCAGAGATACTAAGGACTATTTTTCTCCTCAGCTTATATCGCTCGGCCTAAGACTCCAGAGGAGACTTCAGGGCATTAAACTCGCCTTCAGATTGTTATCTTGGCTCTTTGTTCACTAGATTTGTCTCGTAATTTTGCGCAATGAAAGTAGGTCAGTTAATAAGTTGACAAACAGTCTCCACTTTCCCATCAAAATGGTTCCCTTCACGAGGATATTAATTAAAATTTACAGCAGCCCTCATATTTTAATAATATGTTTGCAAGGTTACGATTCCACAGTTTGAATAAAAACGGTTGTTGTTAGATTAGGAAGTAATGGGGGAAATACATGTATGTCTGTCTCAAGCGTTGAGTCAAATCAGGTGAGTGAAAGTGTTCCTGTGATGTTACAGAAGAAGCTGCCTGTGCCTTGGAAGAGAATCCTGCTGTCACCACCCCTGTGGGCTTTCGTCTCACTTATGATTACCTTAGACTGGACGTACTACCTGCTCATCACTTCACTGCCGCTCTACATAGCCAACATTCTGCACTTCGACGTGCGAAGCGTGAGTTGTCTACCATAAAATCTGGCTAAAACATTCTCCAGACATGTCTGACAATATTGTTTTGTTTTTTAATTGTCTTGTCAGTCTATAATACCACAAATAATTATTCGGCAATAGTAGTTATCGTTTTTGTCGGTCTACTTGGCTTCCTTAACTAAGCGCTATGCCAAGAGCCAGAGGATCGTTTGGAAAATAGAAACTATTGTTTATATGTAATTCAGTACAAAATCAGTTCTCTATTTACTATGGAGTACAAACTTCTAAACGCTTTCTATCAACTGCAACTCTACGTTGCTTTATATTTCCACATTCTGACAAATTTTTCGAATAATAGTTGTGTTGTATTATTGAGTACGTGGGCTGTAGATATCTGGCATTATATTACCCTAGTAAAGATACGCAATGTTCTACTGCAGAGTGTAGAGTGCCTCACGAGACCTGTCATTAATCATTCGCGGATACAGATTCAGAAAACCGCAAAGCACGCAGTTCGACTCTCTTTGGCGTAGCGCAAGTCACTGTTAATAGCAGAAACGTAGACCACAAATCCAGAAAGGAGACTGACCAGTCGTACTGCACATTTTTTTCGCTCGCAAACTACAAATTCCTTTTTAGCAGAATAAGTAAATTTCCGTTCTTTTCACTCTGACCGTTACAATCACTAAGCAATTACAGGACGTCACAACTGCTTAAAATAAAAAATTGACGTTAATGAAGAAAACTTATTTCTCAGTGGACCAAACAACGCACTTCATCAGAGCTACATCGCCTTGAGAGAAATGTAGTTACAGCCCTTCTTCAAATAGGATTACCGCACTGATCGGAATACAATGAGATGATTACATATCAGCACAGTACCACGACCTTTCTCATTGAATTCCTTACATTCCTAGTTAAAAAAAAAGTTCAAATGTGTGTGAAATCTTATGGGACTTAAGTGCTAAGGTCATCAGTCCCTAAGCATACACACTACTTAACCTAAATTATCCTAAGTACAAACACACACAGCCATGCCCGAGGGAGGACTCGAACCTCCACCGGGACCAGCAGCACAGTCCATGACTGCAGCGCCTTGACCGCTCGGCTAATCCCGCGCGGCTTACATTCCTAGTCCTCACAACCCATTTAGATTTCTCTTTTCTAGTTAGTGGGAAGAAGGAAATTAAGAAGTTTAGGGTTTAACGTCGGGTCAGCGTCGAGGTCATTAGAGACGGAGCATAAACTCACACTACTTCAAAGGTGGGGAAGGAAGTCGGTCGCGCCCTTTCAAAGGAACCATCCCGGCCTTTGTCTGGAGAAATCTGGATGGCAGGATGAGGATTTGAAACGTCGTTTTTCCGAATGCGAGTCCAGTGTGCTAACCACTGCGCCCTCTCGCTCGGTAGGTACTCGGAGTATATCTTGAGGCATTAGTGAATTGTGTCTAGAAAGAATCTGTTAAATATGTCACAGGCTGTGTGATATGAGTGCTCTAACTAAACTAGAAAGTGATACATGATGCACAATGTTAGTGATGTATGCGGGCACTGGAAACAAATCAGGGATTTAATTTTTTTTGCCTGGAATTGAAGGAAACATGTTGTAATGACTGCGGAAAATTGCTGCTTAATAAAACTGTTCTTCATAAAGTTCCTACACATTATTATAAGGAAACTTTTATTATAATGGACGATCAAAAAGTTTCTGCTCAAATGCCATGCAGACCAGGATCGGTATGCCAATCAGACAAAATCGCCGTAAATATTGAGGCAATCAACGCAGCAGTTTGAAGATACCGATTGGCAAAACACCGTGTCCTGCTGCGTGAAGAAGTCCGTAATTGCCTGCTCTACATCCTCGCCCGACTGGAATCGTCGACCGTTCACAGCCTTTTTTAAGGGACCAGTTGCGTGATAATCGCACGGGGAGAGGCCAGGACTACAGGGCGCATTCTCCAGTGCCTCCCACTTAAGTTGTCATAACTTCTGCGTACGACATTTGAAATATGAAGACTTGTGTTATCATGAAGCAGCAGCATTCCGAAATGGTGGTTTTCAACGAAGATACTGCTCCATACACATTCTTCATTCTCCGATGTATGTCTACAGGTGTTTGTTCTTCGACAACGAAGAAAAGAATAACAGCACGTTGGTTCTGTTAGGACACATTTGGTAATAGCGTCATCATAGTTTACGTTCCACCATTTACCACACTCACGTCGGAAAGTCACGAATGTCACCCTAATCCGTTGCCTATACGTCGGTGCTTATATACCCTCATCAGAATCGCTCTACGTTACATATATACTGCAGCAACGCTCTTATAAGCAAACTTTTTGATCGCTTCTTACAGTATCTGTCACTTGCTGTAAATGTTATAAGCACTAATAAGTATTATTGTCAGTTATATTCAAAATGGCTCTAAGCACTATGGGACTTAACATCTGGGGTCATCAATCCCCTGGACGTAGAACTACTTAAACCTAACTAACCTAAGAACATCACACACACCGATGCCCGAGTTAGCATTCGAACCTGCGACCGTAGCAGCATCTCGGTTCCGGACTGAAGCGCTTAGAGCGGCTCGGTCACAGCGGACAGCCAGTTATATTCCCCTAGCATGTAGACCCTACTTCTTTATTCCTTCAGTTTGTTGTCTGATGCTTCTGACATGAATTTAAGGAATGAAAATATTAATCCATCAGTATCACTGGCTAGCCATAACCACCAGCTTCCTTCCCTCTAATTTCAAATTATATACCTAGTCACATTTTATATCAGGTGGCTTGATTTTAATTAACAAATATTAAACGTAAGCCACTTGCTGTAAAATTGCAATTGAAATAATTTCGGATTATCTGCTCACCCACATTTAGTAACACGTTGCTTATTTCTAATCTTTGTCAATTAGAATCAAGTCACCTTATTTGGAATGTGACGAATTAGAAAATGTTAAATAAGAGAGAAGGAGACGGATGGCTTTTTTGTTTTTTGGAGGAAGCATTGAGAAAAAGGCAGATTGAATACGATTAATTACAGAGCAACATCACGAAAAGCACGTATTTTAAACATTTGTGTTATTAAAGTGTCGGTTAAAGCTATAAAAAGAAATCTAAAGCTTTAGAATTCGGTCCCCAGCCGGTTCAGTAATCATTCACCTCTCACAATGGTTTTTCTGTCAAAAAGCCGAGCTGTACCGTGGTCGGTATTCCACTTTAAACTGTAAATCCAAATGTAAGAGACTAAATGTGTCGAAGGAAACAAGTGAATATTATCTCCAGAAGAATTCTGGCTAGAAAAACACTTCGAGAAAACAGATCTTCAACTTTGAGTATTTAAGACGTTTTCGAAGTATTACTACAAATCAGTTTTCTTATATGTACACCCACCCCTTACTTTTAATTGAATATGGGAAAAAATTGCACAGGACGCTACGAGTAGTTTATAAGCGCAATTTTACAGTCGAATTTGCCAAGTACATTTCCGATATCTTCAAATGTCTGTTCTTTCCGCAGAACGGTTTCCTGTCCGCCATTCCGCAAATCACCGGTGTGATTGGAAGCTTGCTGTTTGGTTGGGCTGGCGACGTAGTGTTTCGCAAGGGCTACATCTCCAAAATAAACGGACTCCGCGTCGTCAATGGGCTGAGTAAGTTCTTGAAGGTGTTGCGTTTTTATGATGTTTGGTTGGAAATCTTTGATTTTTTTCGTAATTTTCAAGTCCTGAAAATCTAGTACGATATATTCACAGATGTGTCACGTCATTTATGCACTCTGTAGTTCTCTGTATCGAAGAAAGAACATATCGTTAATGCAGACTGTGTGATTGACTAACTATATTCTTTCGTTCTTTCAACAGCAACCACCAAAACATTCCTCTTTTATTTTCTTACGACAACAACCACAAAAGCGTTTTAAGTGACATAACCAATTTGGACCAGCCCGTGCTCATCGTCAGACTGAAGTGTATGCTACAGGTGGTGACGTCAAATCATATTGCGTTGTAAACACAAGGAACCTTACGTCACCATTCGCAACATGCGCTATTAGTCTGACAATGAGTACTGGATGGTCACAATCGGTTGCGATACTGTGATATGTTTTTTGTTAATGTTATCATAAGAAAACAAAATTAGTGATCAGCTTAGTTCGTTACCCGTGCAGTAGAACACAGGTGTTTCACCCTGTTGATAGTGTAACACAATCTCTTTTCTGCCTCCTCCACCCCCCCCCCCCCCCTCCCCCCACTCCTTTACATCATGTACACTTCCGACATTCCCAAGTTTCCACCCCCACAACCTCCTGAAGCTGATAACACTGCCTACATATCTACCCGCCACAATCTCCACTTGATCTTTCTGACTGAGTGGTACAAAAAAAGGGAACTTTAAGTACTCATAAATCGACAGAAAAGCCAAGCCGCTGTCTTTGGCCGCAACACACAGCGAGTCCATCTTCCTCGCTATCCACAACCAACACACTCCTCTCACTGACACAACAAAGCATCGAGGACTATCCCTTGACAGAAAACTATCACGGAATGCACACCTCCTTACAGTCCAAAAACAACTACAACTACTCACAGGCCGCACTCGTGCTCTACACGCTTCTACTATTATCATCACCCATAAATATCTAATCCGCCTCTCTTAAATCACACAAAGCCCTTGAAACCCTAGAAATACATGTACTCCACCTCCACTTCCGCATACGCCTTCGTCCCTCCTCTCGCATCCTATACCAACTCATCCGTTTACCACACATTCTTCTCTTTTTGGAGCTCCGTCCCAAGCAATAAACTAACTGGAAAACTCATTCCCAGCAGCCAATATCAGCGAAAATCATATCCAGTAATCATCAATTCAGGTACGTCGCTACAACACTACTCCCCTATCAAACTTTCCATACTCTTACGTGTCTATCCTCTCGCGCCGAAATTCCAGAAAACTTGTACTGCCAAACGGTGAAATTCGCTCTGAGATAAACCATTCCTTCTGGCCCTGCACAACACATCCCATCTCACTTCGTCTGTCGTTTTCTCATTTTTCCTCCTCCTCCATCAATAACATACCTTGGTTCCACAGGATCCCATTGTAGTACTCATTTCTATATCTGCATCTGCTCTTCGCAAACCACTGCGAAGTGTATAGCAGTGGCTATATCCCACTGTACCAGTTATTAGGGTGCCCCCTCCATTCACGTGTGTAGCGCGGGGAGGCTGAATGTTTAAACGCCTCTGAGTGAGCTGTTATTGATCTCATCTTGTCCTCGCGGTCTCTACGGGAGCGATACGATCTGGAGGTACCTTTGATATCTCTGGTACGCGACTCTTGGGATCCCTCCCAGCACCGCCACCCGCAGTAGCTTCCAATCTCTTGACAGAAGTCAGGATGAATTCCAGCTGCTTACGAAAAGGGACTAACTTATCCCGTGTTCTGGAACAGCAGCTATAGTGCAGCCAAATCGTGGCTGGTGCAATGTTTTACGGGGCGGTAAACAAACAACTCTAATATAAACTTATTGATTCCATTTTAATGAATGAATCTGATACGCTACAAATGTTACCAGTTGCCTTTAACAGCCAAAACCTGATACCTATTATGACAATTGGAAAACATGGTGTAAAATTTATTGCCTGTGACGCGATATGATAGTTACTTACAATAACTGCAAAACACAAACGCATATTTTTTACGAAATCAATTATGCACAACACCCTTAACTTAAGAAAATTCTCAAAATGTAAGTGTAGCCACGTGGATGTGCACTGAAATACACCAGACAATTAAGAAACGATTGTTTTTGAACGGGGTCTTGCTACTAAAAGTTTCTAAAAGGAAGAAATTAAGTTTACAATCGACGATATAGTAAAATTCTTTCGAAAATACACGATATATTCTGATGTACATGAGTATCGACATAATCAGTCAAAGATTACGCGAAAACGACACGAACAAAAAAATATTAGAATCTAGTATTTTGAATCGGACCTATTTGGCAAACGCACGCTCACACACAGGAAAATTCGGAAGTCGGTTTGTATATGTAAATAAACGCGTAAATTGCCAGCATCAGTTTATTACGGTCAAACTTACTAAAATTGTGGAGCACAAACAAAGCACATGTTTTGCTTGGAATAGCTAACAAACATAAGTATGATCAGTTTTATGCACCACTAACATTACCATTATATCAATATAAATGAAATAGTTTTAACCACAGTGTTAAATCATCTCAAAGTTCTTTAAAAATCGTGTAATTCAGCATAAGGTATATTTTTAAAGCACTAGTGTTTTAAATACTTAAAACTTTTGTTACACATTGAGGTGTTTTTCTTATTGTGCTTTGATTTTAAGTGATCGATATATTTCGACAAGCCAAGTCTTTACTCGTTCCCTGTAATAACAGTTACCTTCTTTTCCGAATTTCCCGGTCGCCGTCTTGTTTTCTCTTGATGTTGCGGTCCTGCTATGTATTGCCACATATTTGATCGATGACTTGCTTTCCGATTGTAGAGGGTCGAGGGTTATAAGAGAGCTTTTACATTTAAACAACTCATTACGAAATCACAAAACACGGTTTGCGTAATTCTTCTACATTCGAATAAGTTCTTTATTCACAACAATTGATAATTAATAAAGCTTTTCAGACAAGACGTTCATACATGATGCTTCAGTGATTGACCAAAACCATAAGTTCGTACGTAACTTGAGATAGCATAGCCTAGAATCTATATAACAACATCCAATTTTCTTTAGTTCTCGACCATTGTCGTCAGGCCTCTTTCTTCTTCGGAGTCCACAGAGTCCCCAAAGCACGACTGCAAAGTGCAAGCGACCCATCTGTGTCCAGTCCAAATTATACATCCGTCGCCGCATTCAGCGCTGTGACAGCGTTTTTCTTTCTCATTTCTGCACATAAATTCAAAGTAGCCCGGGCACTGAACATGCTTTATTCGCTACTACTAATTAAAGTCACGTTTTTCATGGACACATCTTCATCAGTCTAGTAAAAGGAAAGTGAGACGTGTTTTGTGCTTTATAGTAACATGTACCACTTCAACATGTTAAACGTCCCAACCCCCCCCCCCCCCCCTCCTCCCCCCATCGTCGGAAACTGGAGCGAAAATCACAAGTTTGTTGCTGTAGCAATCCTTTTGTCACTCGCAGTTTTACTATTTGGTTGGGATTGATGCATTTCGTTCCACTAATAACATGTAATGGAGATTTTACGGGCTTGCCTCCTGATTTTTTTCCCAGGATTTTTCCTTCTAAGATTTTTTATGGAGTTGTTATGTCGAATTTGGTGTCCAGTTAATTTTGCTATTCGTCTCTGTACCATGTTAGTTAATTTATTTTAGTATTTATTTATTAGATTTTCTTTCATTTTAGTATGTTTTTATTGCTCTTTTCCACAATCAAATTTCTGCTACTTGTACTTTGTTCTTTACCTCTGTACCCAGAACCCACCATTCACAAGCACAGCTTAAAAAGCTCCAGGTCAATGTATTGACGAATTTCTTTCTTGTTTCTATATTATTTAGTTGTTTGTTAATAAATTACTCTTCTTTCTAAATTCTTGTTTGGTCATCCAATTCTTCTTTTAATATCCATTATACGAGGGACTTTCAATAAGTAATGCAACAAATTTTTTTATCCGTAGATTTCGGTTCAAAAAAATCCGAAATTTTTTGTGGGACATCGTGCAAGATTCTCTCTTAAACCCATATAGTTTCTTGAAGTTCCGATAGATAGCGGCGCTATACGTAGTCTTCAAAATGGTGTCTGTAAAGACGGTGCGTTCCAAGCAGAGAGCTGTCATCGAGTTCCTTTTGGCGGAAAACCAGAGCATGGCGGATATTCCAACGCGCTCGCAGAATATCCACTATCTGGCAGTGAACAAAAGCACGGTGAGTTGCTGGGCGAGGGTTCAGTCATCATTTCAGTAAGGCGTGTAAGTCTGTCGGGCATCCCGCGTGCTGGCTGACCACACACAGCTGTGACTCCTTCAATATTGGAAAGTGCGGACACTCTCGTTCGAGGTGATAATGGATCACACTCAAATACCTCACAGTACAACTGTCCTCACATAAGTCTGCGCACCTGAGAGGAGCTCACGAAACTTCATTGAACTGTTCTTCCTCATTCACCTTACAGCCCGGATCTCACACCTTCCGGCTTCCAACTTTTTGGCCCAATGAAGGATGCACTCCGCGGGGAGCAGATAGTGTGTGATGGGGAGGTTGCTGATGCAGTAAGACGTTGGCTCCGACGTCGACCACTAGAGTGATACCATGCGGGCATACAGGCCCTCTCAGTAAGGTGGCTTGAAGCCGTCGTCTTGAAGGGAGATTATAAGATTCCTTTAATTTTCTTCTATGGTCATAAACTTTTTGGTAACAGACTACCGGTATTGGTCTATAACGACCATCACCAGATCTGTTTTATAAAAACAAAGTCCTATAAACATATCTGATGATGGTCATTAAAGACGGAACCGGTAACCTGTTAACAAAAAGTTTGTGACCATAGATGTAAATTAAAGGAAACTTATTTTATATACGGGTCACTGTTTTATTCGCGACCATGTCGCAACTTGGGAAGGGAGATTATATTAGAAGATAGGGTTTTGTAGCCAAAAGAGTGGGGAATAATATGATGCATTGGAATCCTCAATAAAACCAACCTGCCTTCAGGAAAAAAGTGTTCCATTACCTATTGAACGCCCCTCGCACTTCTGTTGTAATCTGTTGTTGTACTTCAGAAGCAGCAAAATTCATTTATTTGCATTGTATTGCATTGAACCGTGGACGTAGAAACGACAGAGAGGCTTCGTCTCGGCGTAGCCCTCAGTGGTTCACAACCCCACAACAGGCCACAGCAGTCCACCCACCCACACCGAACCCAGTGTTATCGTGCGGTTCTGCCCCAAGTGGACACCCATTGGTATGTCTCATATCAGACGAGTGTAACCTCAAATTATGGTGTACGCGTACGTGGAAACGGTGTTTGCGGAGCAATCGCCGGCGCAGTATAACAGAAGCGGAATAAGGGGATTTGCCGAAATAGATGGAAAACCACCTTAAAACCATCCGCAGGCTGGCCGGCACACCGGACCTCGACACTAATCCGCCGGGTGGATTCGTGCCGGGGACTGGCACGCCTTCCCGCTCAGGAAGCAGCGCGTTACAAAAAAAATGGTTCTGAGCACTATGGGACTCAACTGCTGAGGTCATTAGTCCCCTAGAACTTAGAACTAGTTAAACCTAACTAACCTAAGGACATCACAAACATCCATGCCCGAGGCAGGATTCGAACCTGCGACCGAAGCGGTCTAGCAGTTCCAGACTGCAGCGCCTTTAACCGCACGGCCACTTCGGCCGGCCAGCGCGTTACACCGCGCGCTTAATCGGGCGGGCTATTTGCATTAGCATTGTATTTCCTATCTTAATGTTTGCCATTATTACAAAGAGAAAAAAGTAGTTACAAGAATGAGTTGCTCCCGATGAAAACTTGAGGAGACAGGGCAGTGTTGAATAGGTTGCTACAATGAACTGATCACTTCTTGAAAATTTATTTACATTACGGACGCTCTTTGGAGGCAGGCCATCGTCAGAAAATCAAAAAGGAAAGTCTTGATATAAGGTATGTAGTCACATGTGTCAGTCCTCAGCATCAGTACTAAAATGTGGACTGACGCACGTGACTCCATACTTGATATGAAGATTTTTGTTTTTGACGTTCTGATGATGGACTGGGCCCGGAGCGCGTCAATGTAAAAAATAAATTTTGAACAGCAAGAGACCAGTTCATTCTAGCCACATACTCAGCAGGGCCAAAACGTCTGCTCATGTTTACGTCACGGTCCGAGGCCCCTTACGCGACGTTATGTCGCAGCTTAAGCTCCTGGTGGAGACGACGGAGATTATCATCGAAAGCTCGATTCTTTGCTCCCGGTTAACGCGTCAAGAACATCGAGAAGTTTTTGTGCAAAAGATACACTACTGGCCATTAAAATTGCTACGCCACGAAGATGACGTGGCACAGACGCGAAATTTAACCGACAGGAAGAAGATGCTGTGATACGCAAATGATTAGCTTTTCAGAGCATTCACACAAGGTTGGCGCCGGTGGCGATACCTACAGCGTGCTGACATGAGGAAAGTTTCCAACCGATTTCTCATACACAAAACAGCAGTTGACCGGCGTTGTCTGGTGAAACGTTGTTGTGATGCCTCGTGTAAGGAGGAGAAATGACTACCATCACGTTTCCGACTTTGATAAAGGTCGGATTGTAGCCTATCGCGATTGCGTTTTATCGTATCGCTACATTGGTGCTCGAGTTGGTCGAGATCCAACGACTGTTAGCAGAATAGGGAATCGGTAGGTTCAGGAGGGTAATACGGAACGCCGTGCTGGATCCCAAAGGCCTCGTATCACTAGCAGTCGAGATGACAGGCATCTTATCCGCATGACTCTAACGGATTGTGCAGCCACGTCTCGATCCCTGAGTCAATGGATGGGGACGTTTGCAGGACAACAACCGTCTGCACGAACAGTTCGATGACGTTTACAGCAGCACGGACTATCAGCTCGGAGACCATGGCTGCGGTTACCCTTGACGCTGCACCACAGACAGGAGCGCCCGCGATGGTGTACTCAACGACGAACCTGGGTGCGCGAATGGCAAAACGTCATTATTTCGGATGAATCCAGGTTCTATTTACAGCATCATGATGGTCGCATCCGTGTTTGGCGACATCGCGGTGAACGTACATTGGAAGCGTGTATTCGTACTGGCGTATCACCCGGCGTGATGGTATGGGGTGCCATTGGTTACACGTCTGGGTCATCTCTTGTTCGCATTGACGGCACTTTGAACAGTGGAGATTACATTTCAGATGTGTTACGACCCGTGGCTCTACCCTTCGTTCGATCCCTGCGACACCCTACATTTCAGCAGGATAATGCACGACCGCATGTTGCAGGTCCTGTACGGGCCTTTCTGGATACAGAAAATGTTCGACTGCTGCCCTGGCCTGCACATTCTCCAGATCTCTCACCAATTGAGAACGTCTGGTCAATGGTGGTCCGGCAACTGGCTCGTCACAATACGCGTCACTACTCTTGATGAACTGTGGTATCGTGTTGAAGCTGCATGGGCAGCTGTACCTGTACACGCCATCCAAGCTCTGTTTGACTCAATGCCCAGGCGTATCAAGGCTGTTATTACGGCCGGAGGTGGTTGTTCTGGGTACTGATTTCCCAGGATCCATGCACCCAAACTACGTGAAAATGTAATCACATGTCAGTTCTAGTACAATATATTTGTCGAATGAATACCCGTTTATCATCTGCATTTCTTCTTGGTGTAGCAGTTTTAATGGCCAGTAGTGTATAATCTGACTGTCCGTGCTAGTGTTAGACATTTATATTGTGGCAACCCTGGCCCCACTTGCAGGTACCCTGGTGCCCGCCGCGACGCTGCTGGTGGTGACTTTGGTGGGCTGCGACACCAGTGTGCTGGTGGCCATGCTGGCCATCAGCGGCTTCTGCATCTCCACGTACTGCGCAGCGCCCTACATGAACATGCAGGCCATCGCGCCCAACTACTCGGGCACCATCGCCGGCATCGTCAACAGCATCGGCAACCTGACGGGCATCGCCGTCCCTTACGTAGTCGGCGCCTTCACCAGCGCCAATGTACGTAGTTGCGCTCTGCTGTCAGATAGTGACCTCAGCCACAACAGTACATCCTTGTTATTTGGTTTACACATTCGCCTTAATTTAACACCAGCCGCGAGACACCTAATCAAATACTTTACAGGGATTCAAACTATGCTTGTGGACGTCAAGGCTTTCACTTTTTCTATTGCAGTTTCTGCGTTTACGTGATTATTTAACAGAAACAAGTGTGTTGTCCACGAATTAAAAATCGCCTGTCATTTGCGGTGGAATGCACCAATTTTTCATTAGTTGGCAACACTAGCTTGCAGTATGGGCATCCCCCACCATAACGGGCTGTCTCGCGGCTCGGTGCTTTGTTGTCTGACTGTGATTGCTGCTAGAGGTGGACACTGTGCCACCGTTTCCCGCCAAATGTGAGGTGTGCGCGGCTGTTCGCTTTCTTAAGCCGAGGACCCAAAACATGGTAATTTTTTTTCAATAAAATTCTGTGTTTCTTCCTGATTCTAAAAAAATAAACATTATGTGTAGTACCTCATCATTTTCGTGTTAAACGCCTTTCTAAAGCAGTTACGGCGTATGAATGCCTAAATGTCACAATAGTGTCAAAGGCAAAAACCTAGCGTACGGTGTCTCATTACTTATTGTCCCGTCGACAATGAGGTCTTTAGAGACGGAGCACAAGCTCGGATTTGGGAAGGATGGAGAAGGAAAGTGGCGGCGCCCTTTCGAAGGAACCATCCCGGCGTATACCTTAAAAAATCTAGGAAAAACACGGAAAAACTAAATCAGGATAGCCGGACACGGGTTTGAACAGTCGTCCTCCCGAATGCGAGTCCATTGTGCTAACCACTGAGCTACACCGCTCCGTCCTTGCAGATCATATCGACAGTACTACTAGCAGGGATTTATTGCAATACATCTTTCTGTCGATACAAGTGATTACTTGAGTTTACTTACGTTTTTTGCATGCGCTCTTGTAAACTTGTTGTTGTGACTGCATATTTCAACCATTTTTCTTCGTAAAATGTCAAAAACGAAGAAGTTTCATTACAGTCGTAAATTTTACGATGATCAATTTAAGAGTGTTGTTAGAAACCGTGAAAATAAAGAAACTGTTACGCCACAGCGAAATAATGTTAGGCCTGAAAGTTCGCCAGGCAGTGCTTCAAAACAAAAGATGAAATACCTTATCGAAAATGAACAATATGTTGGTATTGTAAAACGTGAAAATAACGGTTACCTTTTAATTAGTAAGAACAACTTTTCAAAATTACTTCTGCCTGTTGCTAAACGCAAATACTGTAATAATCAAGAATCCCTTACGTTTCGTGATGAGATAAGTATGGGAAAAGGCCTATCCAGCAATATCGTATTGGAATATCAAGTGGGTACAGTACAGAAATGTATAACGATATATTCTGTAAAATGCAAAAAATATAGTGAAGTGAATATTCGCCTTGTTTATGTCATGAGGTGTACTGGTGAGGGAAGAAAAGCAACCCAGATATTTTGAGCTATGCTGGATCTGAAATGGAGTGTGGAGTGTGCTCAGAAAGTTTTGGGCCGTTTTTAAAGGGAAAGAGACGAGTTTTTCGACTCGGTCATTACAGGTGACGATGACGAAAAAGGAGCGCTCCATCATACGCCTGAGTCCAAAAGGCAATCAATACAAGGCGACACACCAGTTCATCTCCCGTTTGAAAATTTCTTGAGGTTATCTCCGGCAAAAAAGTTATATTCAGCGTCTTTTGGATCGAAAAGGAGTTGTTCTCCCGTTGATGTGAATTGGTAAAAAAACTTCGATGAGTGATACAAAACAAGCTAAGTCTTTGGAGCAGTGTCAAGTTGGTTGCGGACAGGAGCGGGAGATTTTTTTGACAAAGTTATCGAGGACCTCGTTCCTCGATTCAAGAAGTGCATCGAACTTGCCGGGATTATGTAGAAAAATAGCGTAGCCATGTACGAGCAATGCCACGTACAAATTTTTTACGAATAAAATGCTCCTGATTTTTAAATAGAGAATGGTATTTAATTTGTGGACAACCATAGTAATTGACGCCATGTCAACCTTTTGAGATAAACACGAATGAGGTAAGTATGACAGCCAACGACCTTGCCGCTGTGGATACACGGGATCGCGTCAGATTAACGAAGTCAGGCACTTGGATGGGAGACCGTCCCGTTTGTGCCGAGCTGTGTTGGTAAGCGGGGATGCGTCCAGCCCTGGTGAGGTCTGCTGAGGAGCTAGCTGAGCGAGTAGTAGCGGCTTCAGGTGACAGACACTTCAACGGCTGGGATGTACGTGGGTCACTCCAAAAGAAATGCACACTATTTTTTTTTAAATCCATCTTTTATTCTACATGTTTGAATGTTTTACAGTGTGTAGATACATCCGTTAGGAACAATATTTTCATTTCTCCACATAATTTCCATCACTCTAAACTGCCTTACGCCATCTTGGAACCAGCACCTGTATACCTGCACGGTAAAATTCTGGAACAACCTGTTGGAGCTACTGTTTGGCAGCGTGCACAAGGGAGTCATCATCTTCAAACCTTGTTCCACGAAGAGTGTCATTCAGTTTCCCAAAAAGATGATAGTCACATGGAGCCAGGTCAGGACTGTAAGGTGGGTGTTTCAGTGTTGTCCATCCGAGTTTTGTGATCGCTTCCATGGTTTTTTGACTGACATGTGGCCGTGCATTGTCCTGCAACAGCAAAACATCCTGCTTTTGCCGATGTGGTCGAACACGACTCAGTCGAGCTTGAAGTTTCTTGAGTGTCGTCACATATGCATCAGAATTTATGGTGGTTCCACTTGGCATGATGTCCACAAGCAAGAGCCCTTCGGAATCGAAAAACACCATAGGCATAACTATTCCAGCAGAAGGTGTGGTTTTGAATTTTTTTTTTCTTGGGTGAATTTGCATGATGCCACTCCATTGATTGGCTCTTCGTCTCTGGTGAAAAATGATGGAGCCATGTTTCATCACCTGTCACAATTCTTGCAAGAAATTCATCTCCACCATTCCCGTACTGTTCCAAAAGTTCGCTGCATACCGTTTTTCTTGTTTCTTTGTGAGCCACTGTCAACATCCTGGGAACCCACCTGGCACAAACATTTTTAACGCCAACACTTTCAGTATTCAACAAACACATCCTTCCCCTATTCCAACGTAGAGTGACAATTCGTTCACTTTGATGCATCTGTCAGCAGTCACCAATTCGTTAACTCTCTGCACATTGTCTGGAGTGTGTGCAGTGCGAGGCCTGCCGCTGGGAGGACAATCCTCAATATTGCAGTGCCCGCTTTCATCACGTAACCTGCATCCCAACGACTAACTGTACTGCGATCGACAGCAGCATCTCCATACACCTTTTTCAACCTGTTGTGGATGTTTCCCACTGTCTCGTTTCACATCACAGGAATTCTATGGCAGCACGTTGCTTCTGACGAACGTCAAGTGTAGCAGCCATCTTGAAGACATGCTGTGACGGCGCCACTCACGGGAACATGTTGAACTAAGTTTGAAAACAAGCGGGAAGGATGTATCTACACACTGTAAAACTTTCACACATGCAGAATGAAAATTGTATTTTTACAAAAAAAGTGTGCATTTCTTTCGGAGTGACCCTCGTATATCAGCAAGTCGTCTCACTTTCGGAGTCGATGAAGGCGTATCACGAAAAATGGAAAAATAGTTAGTACGACTATTTCAGCAAGTTTCTGAGTCAAATCTTGGCAACACTTCAATCTCCCCCTTATCCACACCCCAGCCCAATTTAAAGCACACGTTTATACATTTACAAACGATGCAACTTCGAGGTTAACGCACTCTGAAGTCAAGAAAAAGCGTAACTTTCAGTTCTCTCTACTGGAGGTCAATGTTATCGTTTCCAACGTGACGTTTACCTCGCGTGCTGTGAACCAACGATCGCGACTGCTCTTCTCGTCTTCCATACAGTGTGTGGCGTCAAACTGACGTCACGTTTGCGGGAAGTCTCGTGTACTGTATAGGTGACCCCGACCGCTGCGTCACGAAACGAGACGCCACCAGGGACTGGCCGACCACTGTCGCTAACCAGACTCTGTGGCAGGAGCGCCACAGTTCTCCCTCGCCAGGGGGCGTTGGTACCCACTCGCGGTGTGGAATGCCTTCGTAGACACGCACTTGTCAGTACCACGTTGTGGGAACAAGTGCTAGAAAAAATGACCGTAATGGCTGTCAGGTATTATGTTAGCGCTATCTAATAGACGACCAGTATATATCACAGGTGTTCAGTTGTTTGCACTTCCTCTGTTTATCAATTATCTACATCTACATCTACATATGTACTCCGCTAGCCACCAAGCGATGTGTGGCGGAGGGTACAATTCGCGCCAAAGTCATATTCCCCCCCAGCCCTCTGTTCCACTCGCGAATCGCGCGTAGGAAAAACGACTGTCTGAACGCCTCAGTACGAGATCTATATTCCATTATCTTTGAATGGTGATCATTGGGCGATTTGAAAGTTGGTGGTAATAATATATGCTCTACATCCTCGGTGAAGATCGGATTTCGGAATTTAGTGAACAGCCCCTTCTGCTTAGCGCACTGTCTATCTGCAAGTGTGTCCCACTTAAACTTTCTATAAGATTTGTAACGCTCTCGCAATGGCTAAATGTACCAGTCACGAATGTTGCAGCTCTTCTTCGGACCTTCTCAATCTCTTGAATCAGACCCAACTGACGAACAATACTCCAAGACTGGACGAACTAACATGTTGTAAGCTATTTCCTTTGTTGAAGTACTGCATCGCTTCAGGATTCTACCAATAAACCGCAATCCAGAGTTCGCCTTACCCGTTACTTGTGTAATCTGATCATTCCATTTGAGATCATTTCTAATAGTCACACCCAGGTACTTGACGGACATTACCGCTTCCAAAGACTGGGCATTTATTTTGTACTCGTACATTAATGGGGATTTTCGCCTGGTTATACGCAGTAGGTTAAACTTACAAATATTGAGAGATAACTGCCAGTCATTACACCACGCATTTATTTTCTGCAAATCTTCATTGATTTGTTGACAACTGTTGTGTGATACTACTTTCCTGTAGACTACAGCATCATCGGCAAACAGTCTAAGGCCGCTGTCAATACCATCAACCAGATCGTTTATGTAAATCGTAAAGAGCAGAGGACCTATTACGCTGCCCTCGGGCACACCTGAAGTTACGCTTGTTTTATAACGTTATAGCTTTGCCGGAACATAGTCGCATAGCTCCTACATTACCGATACTTGTGTTACGGAACTATGGTCTGTGTGCACGCCTCCACTAAGATTTTTAAAACATATTCTACATCACAGAAGACACTAAGCCACTCAGACATTGATCGCTACAGATGCTGGCACATAAACATGTATGGCCCAAATTTCGAATATGAGTGTTCGCATGGTTCGCGCAGTCGCGTACTTCACACGCTGATTTTTAAGAAAGATGAACACGATGCAGTTGATACTGTAACGATATAGCGAGCGGCATTTTTGAAACCGATTCATAGTCTTTAAAGAGTAAACGCGATCGATTATACCACGGAACTACTCGAACAGCGGAAGAGTCGAACTCGGATATTCAGTGCGTCCTTCATTACACGGACAATGCTGCGGCGTCTGGAGCTACCGCTGTCGCAGCTTCCATCGATGCGGCTGCGGAGAGTGGTGCGCCCGTATCCGTGTTTAGAGACTCCGAGGGGAATAAACGTTGCCAGACTGCTTTCGTCATCGTCACATGGGCCCAGCACCTGGCATGATGGTATTGTGTACCATAGGAAACACAACACGGTCACTTCTGGCTGACTTAGCCATAAATCTGGACAGCCCAGCTGTTATACTTCTAACGTGTAAGGCCGTTGGGGGGGGGGGGGGGGGGGGGAGGCTCTGGTTGTTTGGGGGAGGAGACCAAACAGCGAGGTCATCGGTTTCATCATCGGATTAGGAAAGGTCGGGGAAGGAAGTCAGCCGTGCCCTTTCAAAGGAACCATCCCGGTATTTGCCTGGAGCGATTTAGGGAAATCACGGAAAACCTAAATCAGAATGGCCGGACGCGGGAGCCGTTGGCTGCGCCCTATCATCTAGGTCTTTCAACAAGATAACGCAGTGCTGCTTGTTGCCCGTGCTGTACCGAACTACCTATACCTCTACATCTACAGACATACTCCGCAAGCCATCGTATGGTGGTTAGCGGAGGGTACCCTGTACCATTACTAGACATTTCCTTTCCTGTTACACTCGCCGATAGGATGAGGGAAAAACGGCTATCTAGATGCCTTCGTATGACCCGTAATTTCTCGTATCTTTTTTGAACAATTCTTGGGTATCCGACAGGGTAGCGTCGTAATTTCTCCATAATATTTCGGCAGACGTATACGCTGTCATCTCTAGGTAGTTCCTGACGAATGCTGTGCTGTTCCTCTCGGCGCCCCATATATACTAGCCGTTACCCCCTCTACCGTTCCTCTCCTGGTGTCTTTGGTGCGGCCGGCGCGGCGGCTACTGGAGGTGGTGGGGGAAGTGGCGCCTTGGTCTGAACTGGGGTCTGTAGTCTCCCTGCTGCCGCCGTCGTGGACGGTCCTCGATCTCTGCGACCGCATCTTTCTCTCCAGGCTGAGTACAGGCTTCCAAGCCTGACTAACTTGAAGGCCGCTATCTTTATTAATTAGATCGTCCTGTAATCAGATTTCGATGGCCTCTTTAGTAACGCAGTCCCAGAAGTAGGAGGATTGACAGAGTATTTTTGTTTTCTCATAGTTCATAGTGTGGCCAGTGTTTATACAATGGTCAGCCACGGCTTATTTAGTGGCCCGGCGTAATTCAGTACGGCGCTTGTGTTCGCGGCACCTCTCTTCTACAGTGCGGACTGTCTTCTCAATGTATGATTTTCCGCACTGACAGGGAATTTGATAAACGCCTGGTTTTCGAAGGCCTAGATCATCTTTCACTGAACCCAGTAAAGTCAAGGTTTTTGCAGGGGGTCGGAATACACATTTGACGTTGTGTTTCCTTAGGATTCTACCGATTTTTTTTGAGGTGTTTCCGACAAACGGAATGCACGGCAATTACTTGTGTTCTTCTGTTTCTTTTTCTTGTTCTCTTGGCGCAGTCTGTCTGAGTCCGTGTCTTATTTACTTCTGGTTGTACCCATTTTTCCGAAATGTTGTCTCGAGGTGCTGAAGTTCTGCTGGAAGGCTCTCCTGATAGCAGATCGATCGTGCCCTGTGAACACCTGTGCGCAAAACGCCTTCACGCTGGGAGCTGTGGAGGCAACTGAAGGCATTTAGGTACAAATCGGTGTGTGTAGGTTTTCTGTATCCACTGTGTCCCAGCTTGCTGTCAGGTTTCCGTTTCACCAGGTCGTCAAGAAACGGTAGGGCACCATCCTGCTCCACCTCCATAGTGAACTGTATGTTGGGGTGCAGCGAGTTGAGGTGTTCGAGAAATTCATTTAAGCTGTCCCGTCCGTGTCGCCAAACAACGAACGTATCACCCACGTAGCGGAAGAAACAAATTGGTTTTTGTTTGGCTTGTCCTAGTTCCTTCTCCTCGAAATTCTCCATAAAAAAGTTGGCTACAACTGATGAAAGCGGGCACCCCATGGCGACGCCATCTGTCTGTTCACAATAATTTCCGTCGAAGAGGAAGTTTGTTGAGGCGAGCACGAACTCGAAGAGGCTTGTTAGGTTGTTGTCGAATTTCTTGTTTATCAGATCGATGGAGTCTTTCAGTGGTATCCTAGTGAAAAGAGACACTACGTCGAAGCTCACTAACAAGTCGCTATCCTGGAGCCGAAATTCTTTCATCCGTTGCACAAAGTGGATGGAATTGCATTATGTAGAAGAGAGGTGCCGCTAACACAAGCGCCATACCGGGTTACGCCAGGCCACTAAATCAGCCGTGGCTGACCATTGTATAAACACTGGCCATACTATGGACTATGAGAAAACAAAAATACTCTGTCAAACCTACTTCTGGGACTGCGTTACTAAAGAGGCCATCGAAATCCGATTACAGGACGATCTAATTAATAAAGATAGCGGCCTTCAACTTAGTCAGGCTTGGAAACCTGTACTCAGCCTGGAGAGAAAGATGCGGTCCCAGAGATCGAGGACCGCCCTCGACGGCGGCAGCAGAGAGACTGCAGACCCCAGTTGAGACCCAGGCGCCGCTTCCCCCACCATATCCAGTAGCCGCCGCGCCGGCCACACCAAAGACACCAGGAGAGGAACGGTGGAGGGGGTAACGGCTAGTATATATGGGGCGCCGAGAGGAACAGCACAGCATTCGTCAGGAACCACCTGGAGATGGCAGCGTGTACGTCTGCCGAAATATTGTGGAGAAATTACGACGCTACCCGGTCGGATACCCGAGAACTGTTCAAATTGGAAATACGCCGGGAAAACTTCAGATCGCTTTTCTCGTATCTTATCTTCCTGGTGGTTATGCGAAATGTATATTGGCGGCACTAGAATCATTCTGCAGTCGCGTGTCAATGCCGGTTTTATAAATTTTCTCAATAGTGCACCTCGGAAATAACTTCGCACCAGGAATTCCCATTTGAGTTCCTGAAGCATCGCCACAATACTTGCATGTTGTTCGAACAAACCGGTGAAGAATCTAGCAGCCCGCCTCTGAATTGCTTCGAGGTCTTGCTTTAATCCGACCTGATGCAGATACCAGACACTCGAACAGTACCCAACAACAGCTCGCACTAGTGTCCCATATGTCCTCTCCTTTACAGATGAACCATACTTTCCTAAAATTCTCCTAATAAACCGAAGTCGACCATTCGCCTTCCCTACTAAAATCCTTACAAGCTCATTTCATTCCATATCGCCTTTTTACGCCTAGCTATTTAATCGACGTGTCTGTGTCAGTCAGCACAGTACTAATGCCCAAACATTGTGAGTTCGTTTTTCCATCTCATCTGCATCAACTTACACTCATCTACATTTAGAGCTAACGGCCATTCATCATACCAACTAGAAATTTCCTGAATGAGATTTTCACTCTGCAGCGGATTGTACGCTGATATGAAACTTCCTGGCAGATTAAAACTTTGTGCCGTACCGAGACTCGAACTCGGGACCTTCGTCTTTCGCGGGCAAGTGCTCTACCATCTGAGCTACCCAAGCGCGACTCACGCCACGTCCTCACAGCTTTACTTCTGCCAGTACCTCGTGTCCTACCTTCCAAACTTTACAGAAGCTCTCCTGCGAACCTGTAAAGTTTCTGTAAAGTTTGGAAGGTAGGAGACGAGGTACTGGCAGAAGTCAAGCTGTGAGGACGGGGTGTGAGTCGTGCTTGGGTAGCTCAGATGGTAGAGCACTTGTTCGCTAAAGGCAAAGGTCCCGAGTCTCGGTCCGGCACACAGTTTTAATCTGCCAGGAAGTTAGAAATTTCCTCTAAGTCATCTTGTATCCTCCTAGAGTTACTCAATGCCAATACCTTGCCATACACCACAGCATCATGAGCAAACAGCCACAGACTGCTGTTTACCCTGTGCGCCAGATCGTTTATGTATATACAGAACAACAGAGGTCCTATCATACTTCCCTGGGGGGGGCTCCTGACGATACCCTTGTCTCTGATGAACACTCACTGTCGAGGAAAAGATACTGAGTTCTGTTACTTAAGAAGTCTTCGGGCCACTGACCTGTCTGGGAACTTATTCTGTATGCTTGTACCTCCGTTAACAGTCGGCAGGGTGGCAGCGTGTCAAACGCTTTACGGAAATCTAGCAGTATGGAATCCGCCTGTTGCTCTTTGTCCATAGTCCACAGGATAAGTTACAGAAGGTATTCGTCTGTTGTCCTAGTCAGCAAGTTCTCCAGATTCCTCAACCACTGAAAGCATCTAGAATAAGTTACCATCCAGCAGCGGAGTGTGCGCTGATCTGAAACTTCCAGGCAGATTGAAACTGTGTGACTCGAACCTGGGACCTTTGCCTTTGCCGCACACTTTGCTGCAGAGTGAAAATTCATCCTGGAAGCAGTCCCTCAGGCTGTGGCTTAGCCATGCCTTCACAATATATTTTCTTCCACGAATACTAGTCCAGCGAGACATAGAGCTTCTGTGAAGTTTGGAACGTGGGAGCTGAGGTCCTGCAGGAAGTAAAGCTTTGGGTGCGGGGGACGGGGGTTTGGAAGTCGTGCCTGAACAGCTCAGTCGGAAGAGCACTTGCTCGCGAAAGGCGAAGGTTCCAGTTTCGAGTGCCGGTCCGGCATACTGTTTTAAGCTGCCAGAAAGTATCTGGTCATCTACAACCGCGGTATTGATACGTCACAACTCTGCTCTCAGAAATGCTGACGTGCTGTCCAAGATGGATGGAGGGAAGTAGGAGTTCCATAGTGAAAAAGATAGAAACTGGTGCTCATGTGTTGAGAATAAGTACAAAAATGCGAGTGAAGCGAGATATGTGAATATTTATGGATCTCATTGGGGATACACACTTCTGTATGTATCAGATGCGTCGTGTGTTACAAATCCCTGCAAAAACATTTCTTCAGTATTTCTCACGACATAGAACATTTGATAAAGTACAAATGTGAAAGTCTGAGCAAGCTAACTGGGAGAAATGTTACAAGGCAAGGTACTTAATGGTGCCTTCACGTCATGTGTCTGTCTATAACGGTAAATACTCGCAATTTGTACAGTAACTCGGTTTTATCTGAACACTGCAATAAGCCCCATGCACACTGAATGGGCCCCAATTGAGCACCGTATCCATAAAACTTAACAACTTCAAAACTTGCAATAATGAGTTATCGATGTATTCGTGTACTTCTAAATGAGACGAATTCATTCTAGTACTTAGGTTTTATGAAAACTTACTATTTGCTTGTTTAATCTTGTTTACAAACCGTGAAGTGTTTCAAGTGTTTCTAAACTCAACATCTACAAAAACAAGTTTACCAAATGTGAACATGTACTGCTTGTGGTTGACATAAGTTTTCGACAAAGTAGATTACTACTTCCCAATCACAGTTACGTGCCCGCTGCTAGGATATTTTACACCAGTAAAAATTAACTGAGACAATTTGAAACCATAATCTTAACATCACTCTATCATGAGGTTTTGAGCAACCATGGTATCTGTATGGTTGTAGGCGGTGACTGCCGTACTGTCTGTACGATTTCTAGACCACTGCGAACGGATTAACAAAAGATAAGCTACCATTCTAAATGTCCGATACTAAAGTTATTATTCATAAAAAAACCACACACCAAGAGAGTGCCATCCGCAAAGCCAAAACAACACATTTTTCCTCTCCGATCACTGCTGAAGTGAATAAAACTAACATAGATGGTTTCAAGGACATTGATCAATAAGCTGTAATAAAACCTAGAAATTATGTCGATGTCAAAAGAGCTGACGATGTGAAGAAATTAAAGAGATTTTTTCATACAAGAAGAAGCCAGAGAGTTCTATGAGAAGACCCTAGTGTGTTGTGGTGAACATGAAAATGAAAGTAATGAAGTACCAGTTTATTAAATTATTATTTGTTCAATAGGTTACAGAACTAGAACATTACTGCTATAAAGTAATTAATCTGTAGATGTTCTGTTCTGGGAAAAATTCATGATTTTTACAATCTTTTATTTACAACTGAAAGCTCATAGAAATGTATTTTTTTTAAATCTTATGGGACTTAACTGCTAAGGTCACCAGTCCCTAAGCTTACACACTAATTAATCTAAATTATCCTAAGGACAAACACACACACCCATGCCCGAGGGAGGACTCGAACCTCCGCCGGGACCAGCCGCACAGTCGATGACTGCAGCGCCCTAGACCACTCGGCTAATCCCGCGCGGCAAAATGTATTTTCATCGTTGTATTATGTATCTAGAATTTATTTGTGTAATATAATTGTGTAAGACATTAGAAAAGTATTCTGTTCAAGTAATTTAGCAACACGTGTTTACTGAAAATTTTGTTTTTTTGTAAATGTTGACTTTTGTGAAACGGTCTTCAGTTATGGAGAGCCTTGTCGTGAGGCTTGTACATGGAAACCTTCGGCTCCTTCGACTAAACCACCCTGGCTCTAAATGTTGTCACCAAAATATGCCATCTGACAATGCATTTGGACACAGTATGCACTTCAAATGGAATGACAAATCATATCTTACATGTCTAATGTTCGACCCTGGCTATGAGCAAGAGAGCAAGAAGTTTCATTTCTCCTTTGTATATGATAATACTCTTTTAGAGACGTGCAGTTTTATCCGTGTTACTGTCTGACATCTTTGTCGTGTTGACAGCAATCACGATCAGCCTGGAACTCCGTCTTCTACCTGTCAGCGGGGCTGGCTGTCGTCGGATACCTCATCTACGCCGTCTTCACGACTGACGAGGTGCAGCCTTGGAACGAGCCTGCCTCAGGTTGGTCTACTGTCCAACGTCACTTGTGGGAAGCCAAAGATTGTAGGCAAACCGTTACTTTTGCATCACTCACCACAAAAATCTTACCACTGACATCACTCTGACACGTCTCAGAATAAAGTTCACTTTAATCGATAGGCTACATCCCCAACAACCAAAAAGATTTCTCTGCAACTATATCTACAGATTTGACAGTCTCTCAGCAGCTATGTCTATACATTTGACAGTCTCTCAACAAATACAAGCAATTAATATATACGTGTATATTGTTACTTTCAATTATTTATAGGAATCTGAAATGAACAGAAGAGGAGAAAAATAGAAGGGCCAGAGAACATAATATGCAAAGCATATTATAGAGAATGTCACATGGAGGGGAAAAGATTTGCACAACGTAACAAACGATGGAGGACAACATTCGACTAGCCGAAAGACTGATTACCTAACAACAGAAAAAAAAGTTTAGAAAAACCAATAAAATATATCCTGCATGATGTCAACATAGGCGTGACACAACAAAATGTATAAAAACGTGTTCGAAATTAAAGTATTCATATTGTGTGATTTTGTGGGCACGATCAGCTATCATATGAGATTGATAAGCATTCTGTTTAATGGTTTATCTTGCTAGTTCCATGAAAGAACAGCATTTAATCACAATTCATTGAGCATTATATATAATATACAGGGTGAGCCACTAACTATTGCCACCTAGAATAACTCCGGAACTATGATAGTACCTGAAAAGTTAGTGGGACATTTGTGGCATGGAACAACGGGGTCCATAATATGTAGTTGGCTTTTTGTTACTAGATGAGTTGGCGGCAGAGATATGAAGGTCAACTTTGTTTTTTTAAATGGGATGCTATAGTTTGGTACTGCTTTCTGACAGCGGCTATCGAGACGAATCCAATGATGTGTAACAGTAAGGTCTTTGAAGGTCGACGAAGGTCAAAAAGCTGGCATGTACGTCCATTTCCAGAAGGCGTTCGAAGTGATGACCATTTATATCAGTAGAGTGCTGCAATCTTCTCATCATGGATTGAGTGGTATTCCTTATCACTTCTGCACTTATCGAAGCACATGCACTGACAATTCTCTCTCGTATATCGTACAAATAGTAAATATGTGCCAAATACAGCGTATCCATCTAACGTGGCACTGACATGTAAACACCATTCGACGGTTTCGCAGTACAATATTAATAGGAACGGTAAGACTAGTATCGTTGAATCAAGTGAATGTGAATGATATATTCCTTCGAAGAACGAGGCGACATGCTTCTCATTTACGGAGAATGCCAACGAAATTCAGTGAGAGCTAGAGACTTATACCCTGAAAGATATCCTCAACGTACTCACCGTACACCTTTTACATTTAAATATGTGTATGATAAACTGAGAACAACGCATCTGAAACATATCCGGCAAAGGAAAGTTACTAACGAGGAAACGGAAACCAGTACTCTTGCCACTGTGGTTCGAGATCCTTGTGTTAGTTCGCGTCAAATCGTAAGGGAATCTGACATGAGCCAGAGCAGTGTCGTTCGTGTTCTGCATTGCCATAAATATCATCCTTACCATGTCAGTCTCCACCATGAATTAACTGGTACGGATTGTATGCTTCTTATTGAATTCTGCCGATGGGATCAACTTCAGATTCAGAGGAATGACACATTTATTAATTTGATTTTGTTTACTGACGAGGCTACATTCACGAACCATGGAAAAGTTAATTTGCATAACATGCATTATTGGGCAACTGAAAATCCATGTTTTCTGCGGCAAGTTGCACATCAATAACCGTGGTCGGTAAAAGTATGGCGTGGGATTCTGGAGGACAGAATTATAGGCTCTATCTCATCGAAGGAAATCTTAATGACAGGAAGTACATCACATTCCTGCAAGAAACATTAGGCCTGTTATTGGAAGAAATAACTTTAGGAACAAGGAACAGAATGTGGTATCAACAAGATCGGTGTCAGGCACATTTTTCGCTGATGACTAGAAATGAGTTGCACAGACAATTCCAAAATCGTTGGATTGGACGCAGAGGAGATTTGTCGTGGCCGGCTCGTTTACCAGACTTGACGCCTCTGGATTTTTTTCTTGTGGGAATTCGTAAAAGACATTGTTTCTAAAGACGTTCCAACTACACCTGAAGACATGCGAGAGATAAATGTCAGAGCATGTTTTCCAATAAGTGCTGATGTGATAAACAATACCACTCAATCCATGATAGGAATATTGCAGCACTGCATTGATACCAATTGTCATCACTTCGAACACTTTCTGTAAATGAAAGTGCATGTTACCTTTGTGACCTTCGTGACCTTCAAAGACCTTACTGTTACACATCATTGGATTCGTCTCGATAGCCGCTATCAGAGAATAAGTACCAAACTATAGCACCCTGTCTTTTTTTTTTAAAAAAAAAAAAAACAAAGTTGACCTTCATATCTCTGAAGCGATCCCACCTAGCAAAAAAAAAACCAACGTCATATTAAGGCCCCCCTTGTCCCATGCAACTTCAGTTCCACAAGCTTTTCAGCTCCTATTATGCTTTCGGAGTTATTCTTGGTGGCAATAGTTAGTGATTCACCTAGAGGAAATGTCAGCAATTGACGTTCTTTCTTTTTCTGTTTCAGATATTGAAACCAAAGTACATCATGAGAGAGGTGTCGGCAACGTCGCTTTTGACAACGACAACGACGGCATTCAGCCTGGTGGGCAGAGGTCTCTAGATCCGTAGCACGTGGTCTTTATAGCTAGCGTCTGCTCAGTTTGTTACTTAGACGCTTTTGTATGACATACAGAATGGTGTATATGGTCACGACCAATACACAGATTTGCAAGTCTTGCACACACTAAGATTAGACGATAACATATTTCCTGGTCAATCAATCGTCTGAAACGCTTGGTAAATTGTGTTGTCTGTTGTGAAACAAAGGCCTTCTGCCTATCCATGAACTACACCGAAAGAACCCATTAATTTGCACACTATACTTTATTAAGTATCTTCTGACCGTATTTCATTAGTCACACCCAGCCCAAAAAGTGTGTATCATCACAGTCCTTCAACGTCACATCCAGTATTTCCATTAACAACCACACTGGCAAACTTTTGCTGGCAGTACGTAAATAAAATTTTATAATAGACGTGATTCTTTCTTATTTAGAACGAATGCCTTCAGTACTGGCGTGACTCAGACAATAATATTAACGATTTTGGAGCTCTGCGCTCAGTATGATTACCACAATTCTAAGGACCATTATCGATAGACGTTTCATTACAAATATTGCAAGTGTTTTTGTCACCATCGTTTCATGAACACAGTTATCATGCACCGTCACACTAGTGTCATCGGTGTCGTCAGATGATATACTGACATTCAAAATAACTCAGATTACACCCTCGACGTTCCAGTCATCGCTTTTCCAAGGCTAGCGGAACTTGAATCAATGGCACAACTGCTATCGTCAGTTAGTCAGAACAACCAGCTTTAAAAGAGGTGATTTCGAAAAACGCAGTTACGGCTGTCGGATGAAGCTGTTTACCATCAGTTACAGTGGCATCAGCTACGACCACCTTTGAAACTATCTACCACTAACATACCGACTTTATCGTAGCTGAAGAGCAAGAGTTGTCATCTGCAATACAGCTGTGTACATAGTTTCCATTGACTATATCATGAGCGATATGGTCACTTCGTGGAACACTGCACTTTCTGTCCTCTGTAAATAAAATGCATACCGTACATATTTGTGCTGATGTGTCCCACTGTCGAAAAACGAAAAAATCTTTTTGAAAAGCATAAACCTGAGCATAGTCGCTCACTCCCATATGAATCTCTATCTTCGCTAGTACAAGCAGTGTCTTCCGAAAATGTTAATGTGAATGCAGTTAGATGCTCATAAGACTGTAACGATATTATCTAATACTTAATGTAATTGTGAAAAAAATGCACGAATTTCACTACGGTTATGGGATACAAGCAATCGACGATGAATAGAACTTTCTTAATCAATATAGTCTCTTCCACAAAGCAATGAAAAAGGAAATACTGACGCTCTATTTCCCTTTCTTTACCTATTCGTATTCTTGTACGAAATTTGGATTGACATTCTTATCGTTCTTTGCAAAACAAGAAGTTTTCGATTGAGTCATCCCTACCAACCCCCCATGAACCATGGACCTTGCCGTTGGTGGGGAGGCTTGCGTGCCTCAGCGATACAGATGGCCGTACCGTAGGTGCAACCACAACGGAGGGGTATCTGTTGAGAGGCCAGACAAACATGTTGTTCCTGAAGAGAGGCAGCAGCCTTTTCAGTAGTTGCAGGGGCAACAGTCTGGATGATTGACTGATCTGGCCTTGTAACATTAACCAAAACGGCCTTGCTGTGCTGGTACTGCGAACGGCTGAAAGCAAGGGGAAACTACGGCCGTAATTTTTCCTGAGGACATGCAGCTTTACTGTATGATTAAATGATGATGGCGTCCTCTTGGGTAAAATATTCCGGAGGTAAAATAGTCCCCCATTCAGATCTCCAGGCGGGGACTACTCAAGAGGACGTCGTTATCAGGAGAAAGAAAACTGGCATTCTACGGATCGGAGCGTGGAATGTCAGATCCCTTAATCGGGCAGGTAGGTTAGAAAATTTAAAAAGGGAAATGGATAGGTTAAAGTTAGGTGTAGTAGGAATTAGTGAAGTTCGCTGGCAGGAGGAACAAGACTTTTGGTCAGGCGAATACAGGGTTATAAGTACAAAATCAAAAAGGGGTAATGCAGGAGTCGGTTTAATAATGAATAAAAAAATAGGAGTGCGGTTAAGCTACTACAAACAGCATAGTGAACGCCTTATTGTGGCCAAGATACGCACGAAGTCCACGCCTACTACAGTAGTACAAGTTTATATGCCAACTGGCTCTGCAGATGACGAAGAAATCGAAGAAATGTATGAGGAAATAAAAGAAATTATTCGGATAGTGAAGGGAGATGAAAGTATAATAGTCATGGGTGACTGGAATTCGTCAGTAGGAAAAGGGAGAGAAGGAAACATAGTAGGTGAATATGGATTGGGGAGAAGAAATGAAAGAGGAAGCCGCCTTGTAGAATTTTGCACAGATCATAACTTAATCATAGCTAACACTTGGTTCAAGACTCATGAAAGAAGGTTGTATACCTGGAAGAATCCTGGAGATACTAAAAGGTATCAGATAGATTACATAATGGTAAGACAGAGATTTAGGAACCAGGTTTTAAACTGTAAGACATTTCCAGGGGCAGATGTGGATTCTGACCACAATCTATTGGTTATGAACTGCAGATTGAAACTGAAGAAACTGCAAAAAGGCGGGAATTTAAGGAGATGGGACTTGGATAAACTGAAAGTACCAGAGGTTGTAGAGAGTTTCAGGAAGAGCATAAGGGAACAATTGACAGGAGTGGGGGAAAGAAATACAGTAGAAGAAGAATGGGTAGCTATGAGGGATGAAGTAGTGAAGGCAGCAGAGGATCAAGTAGGTAAAAAGACGAGGGCTAATAGAAATCCTTCGGTAACAGAAGAAATATTGAATTTAATTGATGAAAGGAGAAAATATAAAAATGCAGTAAATGAAGCAAGCAAAAAGGAATACAAACGTCTCAAAAATGAGATCGACAGGAAGTGCAAAATGGCTAAGCAGGGATGGCTAGAGTACAAATGTAAGGATGTAGAGGCGTGTTTCACTAGGGGTAAGACAGATACTGCCTACAGGAAAATTAAAGAGGCCTTTGGAGAGAAGAGAACCACTTGTATGAATATCAAGAGCTCAGATGGAAACCCAGTTCTAAGCAAAGAAAGGAAGGCAGAAAGGTGGAAGGAGTATATAGAGGGTTTATACAAGGGCGATGTACTTGAGGACATTATTATGGAAATGGAAGAGGATGTAGATGAAGATGAAATGGGAGATAAAATACTGCGTGAAGAGTTTGATAGAGCACTGAAAGACCTGAGTCGAAACAAGGCCCCGGGAGTAGACAACATTCCATTAGAACTACTGATGGCCTTGGGAGAGCCAGTCATGACAAAACTCTACCATCTGGTGAGCAAGATGTATGAGACAGGCGAAATACCCACAGACTTCAAGAAGAATATAATAATTCCAATCCCAAAGAAAGCAGGTGCTAACAGATGTGAAAATTACAGAACTATCAGTTTAACAAGTCACAGCTGCAAAATGCTAACGCATTCTTTACAGACGAACGGAAAAACTGGTAGAAGCGAACCTCGGGGAGGATCAGTTTGGATTCCGTAGAAATGTTGGAACACGTAAGGCAATACTAACCTTACGACTTATCTTAAAAGAAAGATTAAGAAAAGGCAAACCTACGTTTCTAGCATTTGTAGACTTAGAGAAAGCTTTTGACAACGTTAACTGGAATACTCTCTTTCAAATTCTGAAGGTGGCAGGGGTAAAATACAGGGAGCGAAAGGCTATTTACAATTTGTACAGAAACCAGATGGCAGTTATAAGAGTCGAGGGGCATGAAAGGGAAGCAGTGGTTGGGAAAGGAGTGAGACAGGATTGTAGCCTCTCCCCGATGTTATTCAATATGTATATTGAGCAAGCAGTAAAGGAAACAAAAGAAAAATTCGGAGTAGGTATTAAAATTCATGGAGAAGAAGTAAAAACTTTGAGGTTTGCCTATGACATTGTAATTCTGTCAGAGACAGCAAAGGACTTGGAAGAGCAATTGAACGGAATGGACAGTGTCTTGAAAGAAGGATATAAGATGAACATCAACAAAAGCAAAACGAGGATAATGGGATGTAGTCAAATTAAATCGGGTGATGCTGAGGGGATTAGATTAGGAAATGAGACACTTAAAGTAGTAAAGGAGTTTTGCTATTTAAGGAGTAAAATAACTGATGATGGTCGAAGTATAGAGGATATAAAATTTAGACTGGCAGTGGCAAGGAAATCGTTTCTGAAGAAGAGAAATTTGTTAACATCGAGTATAGATTTTAGTGTCAGGAAGTCGTTTCTGAAAGTATTTGTATGGAGTGTAGCCATGTATGGAAGTGAAACATGGACGATAACCAGTTTGGACAAGAAGAGAATAGAAGCTTTCGAAATGTGGTGCTACAGAAGAATGCTGAAGATAAGGTGGGTAGATCACGTTGAAACGTCCCCTTTTTAACAATTATACAGGACTGTGCTTAAACTGACACACAATATTTTGTTAGCGCAATGCAATCTGACTTTCAAAAATCCCTACAAAAGAATGGCCCTGACTAACATTAAACTATACCTTTCACAAATCACTTACCTCACAAAAATCTTCGCTGCTCAAGCTACTGCAATACAGCGAGCGCCACTACTGCCAGCTAAATAAAAGATTCAAACTATGGAAGGCACTAACTACTGATGGGGATAGTTAGCAAATGAGAGATATTAATAGAGAACAAACAATGTATTTACCTTGATATCATCATATATAAATATAGCAGTTCATGACAAATTACAAATCTCCGCCATCTCTCTCCCCACATCCACCACTGCTGGCGGCTCACCTCCAACTGCGCAACGCTACGCGCTGTTCACAGCCAGCTGCCTAACACTACAATGGCGAGTATTACAACAATGCAAAGCAGCCACAGACTGCACACAGCACAGCCAGTGATTTTCATACAGAGGTGGCGTTACCAATAAAAAACCTAAACAGCCTACTTACAACGTAACTAATGAGGAGGTATTGAATAGGATTGGGGAGAAGAGAAGTTTGTGGCACAACTTGACTAGAAGAAGGGATCGGTTGGTAGGACATGTTTTGAGGCATCAAGGGATCACAAATTTAGCATTGGAGGGCAGCGTGGAGGGTAAAAATCGTAGAGGGAGACCAAGAGATCAATACACTAAGCAGATTCAGAAGGATGTAGGTTGCAGTAGGTACTGGGAGATGAAGAAGCTTGCACAGGATAGAGTAGCATGGAGAGCTGCATCAAACCAGTCTCAGGACTGAAGACCACAACAACAACATCCCTACCAACTCAATAAAGCTCCACACTTTCAAAAATGTTTATGCAGACTATCATCAATTGGTGGTTTTCTATTTGTATTCAAAATTGTTAACTTGTATGTTTCGATTTCACTGTGAATTCAGTAGTAATATCAAAATGTGTTTTAATGTTGTAACAATGGTAACAGTATGACGAAATATTTAATTTCAGAAACACTGTTATTTAAACAACATTTCCCGATATTGTCTTGGATTTGACGAAATTTGTGCAAATATTGTCCATTCTCTAAAATGAATAAAATTTTTTATCACTGTTTAAAGTTAGGAGGCTATAAACGTGCTGATATATATTTTATAAACGAAATTCTTGTGAAAATCTTGTATTATTTCACTGTTATTTTGTAACTGTTTGTCCTTGAGCTTTATAGATTTCGTATGGATAATATGTCAGAAATTTATAAGTTTAAAATAAAAGAATTCCAAACACAGTTGACAGAATCCTCTATCTTTGTACCAGTTTATGTGAGCTCATAGCGTATACATGCGATAATGATACCCAAATGGGCTGTCATAGTGGGATGGATTTGCAAACAATAAACTCACATTTATTTACTTTTTCATTCTTTTAACCATAATTTTAATTACTGTATTGAATCGAAACGTAATAAGCGTCTAAAGATTTCCATATGAAAAGCTTATCTGGCCTTGATATTCTCTTGCATGTCCCTTGCGAATGTAACGTACCATAATTTGAATAAAGTGAATATCACCAACATAATTTATTGCATCACACGATAAAATTCACTATTTTTCTTAGAGACACGTTTATCTTTCTTTCAAGAAGGTGATTATTGCCTTTGTCATTCCTATTCATTACGGTAAAAAGAACACAGTATGCTGCTGTTTTTCGTAGGTGAAAACAGAAAGTCACCTTAACATCTGACGATCTGAGTGATTAAACAATGCAAAGGATAAATGAGAAATTTTAGTCTTAGGTAAAAATATTCAGATTTACATGCTGACCAGATACAAAAAGTTATGTTTAAGAACGAAATTGGATTTGTAATAGATCTCCACTCATTGCTACCATTTCTTTCTAAAATGGGCACCTTATCGCTTCCTCCCCTGTTCCAGCTATCTATCATACCTGCAGGCGTTGCTAATCTTTGTCTCTCGCTTAGTCACCACAATTTTAATGAAATTTTTAACAGAAATTAGGCACAATTGAGAAGACTACAAAGCTACGTAAATAAAGTCATTTATGGATTCAGATAAACAGATTATTGAATAAACCCCTCAATTACAGATATAAGGAACTTACTACCCTGGTAATGCGACAGCACTGAAATGAGTGGCAAATCGTGCAAAAACTGTTCTATCTTGGTTGTTATATGAGGATGTTGGACCTGCAGTTAATGTTCCAGAAGCAAGAGAAACTCACACACAATAATAAATAAAGATTTTCTATCAAATGATGATACTACATCAGAACATTTAGCGTTACCTCAACAGCAGCTGGATGACTTGGTCGGCAGGTTACGGTCGTACTGCCGTGTTACGGATCCGTTTCTCAAAAATTAATAGCTGAATCCCAGGCGCTGTAGTTCAGATAAATTACATTATTCCAGCATGTCTCGGGTGAAACAGCTCTATAAGATCCCCAAAATAAAAATCACATGGAAAAGTTAATTTACCAGTATAAAAGTCATAACTGGGGCACAAGAATTCACATTTGACTGCTTTCTACACGCCGTTCCGGGCACCGCAACTACCAAGGACTTTTTTTTTTTTTTGTCATCAGTCTACTGACTGGTTTGATGCGGCCCGCCACAAATTCCTTTCCTGTGCTAACCTCTTCATCTCAGAGTAGCACTTGCAACCTACGTCCTCAATTATTTCTCAATTATTTGCTTGACGTATTCCAATCTCTGTCTTCCTCTACAGTTTTTGCCCTCTACAGCTCCCTCTAGTACCATGGAAGTCATTCCCTCATGTCTTAGCAGATGTCCTATCATCCTGTCCCTTCTCCTTATCAGTGTTTTCCACATATTCCTTTCCTCTCCGATTCTGCTTAGAAGCTCCTCATTCCTTACCTTATCAGTCCACCTAAGGTGGACTAAATGACAAAACAAAGAATAAATTAAGACCCCAGCTTCACTCAGCAATTATTAAAAACTGTATACTCTGCAACTGACTGAAAATAAGTAACTGCTCTGTCCGATATATTCACTCAGTAAAGTAAACTATCATCACTGAACTGAGGATCTCCATATGCGGGTACAGTTATAAAATTTCCTTCTTTCTTTGCGACAACAGTGGGTTGTGATTCCGTGCCTTTTGGTGTATTGTTCTGCGCCTCCACCGCATAAACACCAGTTTTCCAGATACCGTATCCACAGAACACAAAGAAGGAAGCAGGACCGTGTTACTGTATACGAAAACAGAGAACAACAGTAGCGCTCCGAGTGGCTTTGCAGTTAACTATGAGCACGAGAAAATCCGACATATGCGATTTGGATGATAATGTTTTTCAGTTATCCTTTATGGTTGGCTCTCGTTGTCTGTCGGTAATGTGTGTGCGTGGAACCGTTTTTCTCACTTTACAAAGTAATATTTTCAAGAAATATCAATCAAGAACTAAGATTAAGTTCTTGTAGCCCACACTCATGTAAAGTTTTGTAAATGACGTAGTGGCCGCCTTCTGAATATAATATTATTTATTTGTGGAACTCAGTATTGCAGTTTGTCTCGTGTGGCCACTATCGAATGGAAAGTGCAGTTATCTCCACTTGGTAACGAACAAAATTGGAAAGACTGTTGTACAAATAAATAATTTTACAGTCAAAACTCGACTATGTTGTCATTTACAAAACCGAAAGTAACAGTCTATAGTGCAAAAGAAGGATGTTTTCTGATGTCTACTAAAACTGATTTATTTTAATTTCTATTGATTAATATTTACGTATAATCAATCACCTGAAATCATCCTACTGTACAGTCACTTTCAATGAATTAAATTTACGAAACTCAAAAAATACTTATCCACATCAACTGAAAAGCAAGTTGGGGATAGAGGAAACACACATTGCGTGAATGTAGTAAAAATTGTTTGTTGGTGACAAATACGAAGAAAACGTACTACATAACAAATTTTTATCGATTATTTATCATTTTACCCCAACTGGTCAGCTTTTATTCCTAGAAAATATTTATTTCTTCCTTTTTTAAACTTTGTTCAGTACACTACTGAAAATGAACACACGAATACCTGTCACCATTGCCCTCACAACTCTGCCAGGTTTTCATCCGTAAATTCACGTATTGACAGCTACACCTGGAACTGAGAAAAAGTGAAGACAACACCAGAAACATTCTTTTACGTAGAGCTAATCTTATTATAAAATTAAAAATGCACTAACCAATACCATGAATACTTCGCGTTTTTTATGGTAGAAACAATACTAAAGAAGAATTTGTTTTTTTTAATGTGCTCTGAAATCCCTTTCCTCCTCCAACTTCTTGTTGCATACTGCCAGTGTATTATGAAATATGACACAAATGTGACAGTCAATTGCAGAGTATACAGTTTTTCTAATTGCTGAGTGAAGCTGGGGCCGTTATTTATTCTTTGTTTTGTCATTTGGTAGTCCAAGGTAGTTCTCGGCGCCCGGAACGGCGTTTAACTACAATCAACACCACACATTTATATATATATTTGTAGGGAGGTTACTGTAATTTTTCATATGATGAATAGTGAAATGCAAAGTTTATGTAAATGATTTACATTTATTTCTCTTTTGAAGATGTTTCACACAAAACTTTCGTTTGTTCAAATTTTTCCGGTTTTTCATGACAATTGGCATGCATATCTTTAGAAGTGCCTCTTCTGTTGGATGTTTATTACAAAATATTATATGCAGAAGAGAGAATATTTTTGTAAAACTCATAGTGCATTGTGAATATAGCTATTTAGATAGTCACACAGCAGATCATGGAGAATCCCCAGGAAAATTATATTTTCACTTACATATTTCAGATGAGAAGACACTTCATTCTTATCTTTGAATGATGTGAATAAATGATTCTCAGTTACAACAAATATGCAGAGAATGGTTTTACATATTTCACAGTCACCTGCACATCTATATTTTTCACTATATGGTCTGCTGATCTTCTACAGACTCAGTTACATCATCTGAGTAAGAATTAAGAAGTAGCTGAGGCATGTCAGAATAATTACAATTACTCAGCTCACTTTCATTTAAATGTTCATTTCTAGCATTACTTCCCAAAAAGTGACAGAATTGACCATTGGAGTGTAATCATCATTTTCACAATTACTTACACTCTTGGTTTTGAAAGGCAAAGATATATAATTCACAGTAAAAGTTTTATGAAGTTATACAAACAGAAAGCAAGTTCCATTTGCACTAATATTCTCCAGAGCTTCATGGCTGAAGGCCTCTAAATGTAATAATTTAAGATCAGCTTCTTTTAACGTCATTAACAGAAAGTAATAGATTTGAATGTAATCTGCTATCCTTTTATAGAAATACACATTTCAGTCAGTTCGAAATAAATTCACTGAGTGCGAATATCTTCGCATCGGCTGTATATACTACATATTAATGACATCCGAAAATTTGTACGGGACCGGGCCTCGTACACAGATTTTCCACTTATCGCGAGTGACCACGTTAACTAGTTCGGCTATCTCAGAACGCCTCCAGCACAAACCCAAACTTCAACATGTCACACTGCTACATCACTTTCAGAACGCGTGCACGGGTAGCCAAAGCGATTAAGACGACCGCTAGCGATAGGCAGGAAATCAGGGTTCGGACCCCTAACCGGCACAAGTTTTCCTATATGTAAAATATTTATACCTAACACAGCTGATGACAATATATTTGCGTTCAGCGAATTTATTTCAGAAGAATTTATGACGGCTGTCAGTCTTTTTATCCAGAGATGCAAGTGAATAATACATACTGAGGTGGACACGAGGGTCTCTATTCCTCACTGGTGAGGGAATACAGCGCAGAGTTGCGAGCATTAATATCGATGACTATAATATAGGGATGCACACAGAGTGACATACGGAAGTTTGGGTCCTTCATGGAGGCGTCCACAGATACCCGAAGAGGTTAGGGCGACTGTTCCCGATAAACAGGAAATCCGGGTCTGGGTCCCGATCCGGCATAAATTTTCATATGTATCTTTTAGGTAATGCATCTGTACCTAACGCACGTGATGCCAAGATACTCGCATTCAGTGAATTTATTTCGAAATAATTTCGAACGGCTGTAATCGTCATTTATTTCTGTTGCAACTCTGTGGCTCATTTGTGCAGCAACAACTTGTACCTTAGTTTTTGACACAGGAATCAGGAATGTTAAAGTGTTCTACTTTTAGTTTCGGTAGAGTATTGAACCGCTTGTCGTTATCCAAAAAGAAAAATATACTAATGTAGTCAATCTTTGAGTCCTTGTAATGTTCAGATTGGATTTTATTACCTTCCAAAGCATTTCTTATGTTTTTGAGTAGATGTGGTTCTTCGAAAACGATAGCATCAGGCTGATTATTTAGTAGAAAATGAAATATAGTGGGCTTTGACAAATTTTCTTCACACAGTTCTTTAAGGCCATTCTGGCTTGTCATTTTCATGCAAGTTACTTATTTCCATTGTTAACATGTTTAAAAAAGCCGAATTAAGCGCTGTGTGACATGGCATGTGGGAAAGCACAGACCTGAGGAATTGGACACATGGGACAAATATGTGTTCAAGTATTTTTACAATCGAGGAGTACGCGTATAAAGAGACAAAGCAAATGCCTTGTCTTGTATAGACCATCACACTGCTGTGGATGGTTTCTTGCTATTCCTTAACTGGCTATTAAAAATGTTTTTGTCATGTCATTTAACTCTTCTTCCATTAACTGATATTTCCTTTCACCATATACTTCTTTTACGATGTTCAACTGGCAGTAAGTGAAGCAGGCAAAAAGAAATACAAACGTCTCAAAAATGAGATAGACAGGAAGTGCAAAATGGCTAAGCAGGGATGGCTAGAGAACAAATGTAAGGATTTAGAGGCTTATCTCACGAGGGGTAAGATAGATACTGCCTACAGAAAAATTAAAGAGACCTTTGGAGAAAAGAGAACCACTTGCATGAATTTCAAGAGCTCAGATGGAAACCCAGTTCTAAGCAAAGAAGGGAAAGCAGAAAGGTGGAAGGAGTATATAGAGGGTCTATACACGGGCGATGTTCTTGAGGACAATATTATGGAAATGGAAGAGGAGGTAGATGAAGATGAAATGAGAGATGCGATACTGCGTCAAGAGTTTGACAGAGCACTGAAAGACCTAAGTCGAAACAAGGCCCCGGGAGTAGACAACATTCCATTAGAACTACTGACAGCCTTGGGAGAGCCAGTCCTCACAAAACTCTACCATCTGGTGAGCAAGATGTATGAGACAGGCGAAATTCCCTCAGACTTCAAGAAGAATATAATAATTCCAATCCCAAAGAAAGCAGGTGTTGACAAATGTGAAAATTACCGAACTATAAGTTTAATAAGTCACAGCTGCAAAATACTAACGCGAATTTTTTACAGACGAATGGAAAAACTGGTAGAAGCCGACCTCGAGGAAGATCAGTTTGGATTCCGTAGAAATGTTGGAACACGTGAGGCAATACTGATCTTACGACTTACCTTAGAAGAAAGGTTAAGGAAAGGCAAACCTACGTTTCTAGCATTTGCAGACTTAGAGAAAGCTTTTGACAATGTCGTCTGGAATACTCTCTTTCAAATTCTGAAGGTGGCAGGGGTAAAATACAGGGAGCGAAAGGCTATTTACAATTTGTACAGAAACCAGATGGAAGTTATAAGAGTCGAGGGACATGAAAGGGAAGCAGTGGTTGGGAAGGGAGTGAGACAGGGTTGTAGCCTCTCCCCGATGCTATTCAATCTGTATATTGAGCAAGCAGTAAAGGAAACAAAAGAAAAGTTCGGAGTAGGTATTAAAACCCATGGAGACAAAATAGAAACTTTGAGGTTCGCCGATGACATTGTAATTCCGTCAGAGACAGCAAAGGACTTGGAAGAGCAGTTGAACGGAATGGACAGTGTCTTGAAAGGAGGATATGAGATAAACATCAACAAAAGCAAAACGAGGATAATGGGATGTAGTCGAATTAAGTCGGGTGATGTTGAGGGAATTAGATTAGGAAATGAGACGCTTAAAGTAGTAAAGGAGTTTTGCTATTTGGGGAGCAAAATAACTGATGATGGACGAAGTAGAGAAGATATAAAATGTAGACTGGCAATGGCAAGGAAAGCGTTTCTGAAGAGGAGAAATTTGTTAACATCGAGTATAGATTTAAGTGTCAGGAAGTCGTTTCTGAAAGTATTTGTATGGAGTGTAGCCATGTATGGAAGTGAAACATTGACGATAAATAGTTTAGACAAGATGAGAACAGAAGCTTTCGAAATGTGGTGCTACAGAAGAATGCTGAAGATTAGATGGGTAGATGACATAACTAATGTGGAGGTATTGAATAGAATTGGGGAGAAGAGGAGTTTGTTTTGACCAGAAGAAGGGATCGGTTGGTATGACACGTTCTGAGGTATCAAGGGATCACAAATTTGGCATTTGAGGGCGGCGTGGAGGGTAAAAATCGTAGAGGGAGACTAAGAGATGAATACACTAAGCAGATTCAGAAGGATGTAGGTTGCAGTAGGTACTGGGAGATGAAGAAGCTTGCACAGGATAGAGTAGCATGGAGAGCTGCCTCAAACCAGTCTCAGGACTGAAGACCACAACAAAAACAACAACAACTGGTTCCCCTATTCTGCAGCTGTTTTTATTTTTCAATTTATCTACTCTGGAAAGTGTATTCTGATGTAATTAACACATCTTTCTTCTGTTGTAGCCTACTTGAATCACATTTTGAAACTCCGTATCCCAATGCCACCTTACTACTTTGATCATCATAAATTGGTGTGCACAAAAAGCTAATTTCACCATCATTTGTGCACTGAAAAAGGGTAACGGTTGGTTCTTCCAATAATTTAGAGCTTGCGCTGCAACCTATACTATGCACACATATATTTGGATTTGAAGTTGCAGTGAAAACATCACTCTTACTACTACTACTACTGCTACATCACCATCACCATCAGCACCGCCTTCCGTGTAAGATAAATAGGAAGAGGCTGTTATATGTCACAAATGCTTTGGAACAACCTCAGGATTTAGCGTTTGCCAAGAAATGTTTACAAAATCTGCTTGTTAAAAATGGTCCTCACACACATTACAGTAACTACCGTTAATCTCTTCAGCCATATTACAAATGATTTTCATTTTTTTAACGTTCGCTCTTTGATACAACTTAGACTTTATAAGAATGTTTTTTTGATTTTTTGTGTTTGTGTTAGGTTTCAAAAAGTAACCAGTTCTGTATCCAGGGAACTTACATGACTATTTCAATCTCAGACTGAAATTTTTTCTTCTTGTCTAACCCATCTTCATGTCCCTAAAACGCCATTCAAACAAAAGATTTGAAAAAAAAAAAAATAACACATCACATTGATGATAAACGAATTTAACTCTGAGTTTTCTTTACTAACTTTTCACAAAGAAGTTGAATTTTTGTCTAGATGCCGTGATTGTTCTGTTTTGATTACTGCAGGGTGGTGCAAAATATATGTTAGAAAGTTTTTGTCTAGTACGACGTAATAAGCGATGATGTACTCTTGTTAAGCTATTTACGCTATACCAGACAACCTGAAATTGAGTACAGAACGTTTTAAAAGTGATTTCCTTTAGCTGCAATAAGTTTGGAGGGCCTTGAGCTGAATTCCGTGATAAATTTCTGAAGAACATCATTTTCGACTGCACGAATCTCTCTGGAAATTGCAGTAAGAAGGTCTTAGAGTGTTGCAGGCACATCTTTGAAGATTCTTTCCTTTACATAATCCCCTAAGAAATACTCGCACGGGTAGAGATGGGAGTTGTAATGCCGTCATTCCACACCATGTCCAATGAATGATAAGGTGTCCGCTGTCCAGACCAACATCCGATATCTGAATGTCGTCTGGAGAAAACGAGAGACGTCTGCATTATTGCGTGGACGTGCTCCATCCTGTATGAACCGGTAGTTTCAGAGCATTCTGCGTCATCGGGCAACCGGTGAAAATTCGCGTTCCAGGACTTGTCTGTATTTGTCTTTTGTGACTGGTTGCACAATAAAAATGGGCCCAATAATGCAGCGTGAACAGATTGTGCTCCAAAGCGTGACTTTTTATGGATGAAGTGGAGCAGCAGCTAGAGCGTGTGAGTTCTCAGTACTACTGTTCCACTGTTACTGATTCCATTCTGAAATGTGAATCGAGACATCAGTGAGTGAGATATAGAATTTTCAGAACAATAATACAACAGTATGACAAGGAGAATCATTTACGGCATACGATTAAACCACCGTAGACAAACACTGTCTAACACGCGTTTTGCGCCATCCTGTATTATGAAAGGCAACATTCCGTTTAGATACAATAAAACTTACAAGACGTTAACCACCACCTGTTCAGATTTCTTGGAAAGATTTTTTGAACATACAGAAAAAATATTTTAGTGTAACAGTATATTGCTCATTGAGCTGTAGAAACTCAAATGCAGAGTTTTTTCGTATTTATTTAATGTTTAATGCATCTTAACACAGAAGGGCTATGCAACTCTACTGTACTGGCAAACATAGGTTATTATCACGAAGTACGCCTATAACCCGATGTGATACTACTGCAACGTAGAGTGAAAAAAAATTCTGATTTGTACTACAGCAATATTACCACTGCATTTAATATTACTGTAAATTGTTCCAGAAGAGATCTGTTGTTCAACTGTACTGAAGATGCCTATTCGTACGGCGGACTTTGTAACACTGATAATTGTACAGTTTGGGCATGTATTACTACTACCTATCATGACAAAGATCAAATCTATCTTTAGGTTGTGTTATGATGAATAGTTAAGGCTGTAGATATGCATTACAATGTGCTGAGCATTACAGTGGATGAAGATCTGCTGTACTGCCACAACAATGTGTATGAATATCACTCTAGCTGAAGAACCTGCTATGTGATACTCTCGCACAGGGATTAAGGTGTTACCAAATTTTTTCTTGAGAATACACTCTTTGTCAGTAGGCCAGTAACAGACACTTTTTAACTAGAAAAACGATAGTGAACTATCCAGAACATTTACTGCTGAAAGAAAGAAACGGAACAAAAATACTCAAGACATTACAATTACTGATCAACTCAGGGACAACTGTAACAATTCAGTTCCCTCAGCAGAATGTAACGTCAAATAGTGCTAGAATACTTTTGATACGCAATCGTAAATGGGACAACAGCTTTCATTCAGTCACTAAAATTACAAAGCATTCTCAGTGGAGCGACGAGACCAGCTTCTGTTTTAATGAAACAAAAAATAAACATGGAATCGTTTATATCACTCAATATTAGAGATATGAGCAAAAAGCAAGCATAAAACGAGCAACATACATACATCGCAATTTAAAGGACGCAATACACACTCGAAGTCGTAATCAGGAACACAGGATATGGACGACGGTTCAGTTTCAGGCGAAACCAAAACAAATACGGAAGATTTTAAACTACGCAAAACGAAAACGAGATGATCAAGACTGCAGCGCTCTAAGTGGCCTGACAAGGAACCAAGTTTTTGCTAGCCAAAATCTATATACAAGTTTCATTCCCATGGCTGCATCGCCCAGAACTGGAAGCGGTGTGGCGGCCGGAAATTCTATATATAATTCTATATGGAACAATTTTTTCCCCAAAAATCATTAATAAAAGAATTTGTCCTTACTTTCCACATTTCCCCCGTCACTTATGAACTACTTGAAATTAATATATTCCTAACCGTACATTTGAAATTAAATATTTTAGTGGGGGAAAGTATGACGCATGTAATTGCACCGTTGAAATCGTTCAATTTATTAACAGCGTTTCAGCGACTAGTGAGCAACAGGATTTTTAAATGGCTTGTTCGTAGAAAGCCAGCAGCCTTCATTAAACCTCTGAGGCTTCAGCACTTGGGTACACTGCCAAAACATGGCGCCTAAACTGTTGGTAAATGTAGCCTGGAGGCTGGTTGTACCTATCTTCTCCAAAGTGGTTCCAAAAGGTGAGCGACCTTTCTCGTCTTGGGTGTTATTTTAAATCTCTTCTCCCAAAGAACACTGCAGACACACCAAAGTGACTACGTTTTTAGACCGTTTTAAATGTGTTTTTCGAAGTAGTTCTGGAAGGAGTATCCTGGAACATTGACACGCGCTGGAGTGTTCTTACTTCACTGTGCAGGTGAATTTCTGAGCGTGAAAAAGTCAAGGTCATAAAACGATTGGTTTAATGGAAACCACCAAGTAGGCGAAAATTAGTAATTTTTTGTTGCTACTAGCCATCGAGTAATAAGTACCTCTATATCTATATATCATAATGATCTGTTTATCATCTCTCATCCACGGTTGTATCAAACATAAAATTTATGTGCAAATTCACACACTCATTAATTGCCAAATTTCATGTATTAAATTTTGGTCTCAAGTATTTAATTTGTTTAAATCTAAGTACCTAGAAATTTTTATCGTTTTATCGCCATCCGATGAGCACGTGGCTTCACTATCTCTGTTATAAGGAACCTGCATTTTAATGGTGTAGACCGGATGGATTGGAAACCAAGTTCATGATTTTTATCAAAAAAATATCAAAAAATTACGAAACTGACTTTAGACCTTATTTGTACATCCTTAAGATTTGTATTATATATTTTTTGAAATAAAAACTCTTCAACTTAGTGGTCACTGCACGACATCGAGGAAAGGCCTTCGCGGAGTGTGAGGGCGATTGGTGGGAGCTGTGAAGGCCACAATTTTCAACCTAGAACAAAATTTCAGAAACTGCTTTGAAATTGATAATATTGTCTAACACAGTACGTGCGGATAAATAAAAATGGTTTTAACAAAACGGCGGGACTCGAAATAAGAGTCAATTTTTTCGACAAGAGAATCTTTACAAAAACGTGCACCAAAAATCGAAATTAAATTTACTGCAAAAATCCTACATGATAAAGCAGAAAAAACGCTTACTCAAGTTAAAAAAGATGTAATGTAAAAGCATCTATATTTCATGAGTTAAACCTCGAGCCAACTTTAAAAATGCTGTTTTGAAAAACAAGCTTTTAAAATTTCGGCTTGTGGTTTTTAATACCGAAATTGAACAACCATTTAATCGGCAATGCCAGCATCGTACAGTTTACCTTTTCACCGATGTCGAAACACTCTCATTTTGACGAAATAATATCGATTAACTTACTCCGCTCACCAATCGAAGCGTTTTTTGCACGATGGGAATTACTTTAAAGATACTTTAAAGAACCTTTTCCGTCCGTATAAAAGCCTCTGCCATTTTCAAGCAATCGCGTTTCACTTCGTATAAGAAATAGGGGAAATGAGAAGTTAAGCAGACGATTAACAAGCGCGTGACTTCAGACTGTTTATCATACGCGAATCATGTTACGAAGAGAAATCTTGTTGAGAATAGTATTTAGTTGATTCTAATGTCGTCTGGTGATACTGCCCGTAACTAAGACAACTCATATTCCGTCGGTAACTATTATAGTATCCGTTGCATTCCAGAGCTCGGATGCACCGTATCTCCATGCAGTAAATCATTGTTTTAACACATTTTAACATTTAGGCCACACTCTATAGCAATACGTCTTAAGAACAGACTATCTAAGGGACATTTTAAGCAAATAAAAATCAACCTAAAAAAATTCTGCACTGATGTACCCCCTTAATAGAATTTTTACGCACAACGCATTTTCCCGATACTTTTCTGTGTAATGGTTAGTGAAGCGGATGACACAATCCCCTGTATGTATCGAGATTTTTAGAGGAAGGTAAGAAACAGTCTTTTGTATTTTTCCTGCATTCAAACCGACATATGCTGTTTTTAAGTGTATCATTTGTCCTCAGCACACGCAAATATGTGAGTGACAACTGACTACGATTTAATATGATTTATACAATATAGTCAATGGTAGCAACAAGATTTTACCTTGCCCTGGTTTCCACTCCGACTGGGCATGAAGAACAGATGGTTATTATACTGAACAAATTTATGAGGTGACTATACTCACGTGTAATGACAGATAAACACAGATTTACGAGCAAACTGCTCTCGTCACACAAAATAACTTCTTAACATCATATTTAAATTCATACAAAGTTACAGGTACTGGAACTGATGGAACGATGATACCTGTCAGTAAAAATTATACGAGTAGCTACAAGACGAAAGTACATTGTACGCCACTAAGGGCTGTAAGAGGAAACAAGTACTGGAGGTGTCAGTAGTGGACCAAAGCCGCCAAGAAAGCATTTTGTTGGTGTGGGTTGCCTACATCAGGGGCAGGTATGCACTCGGGGTCAAACCTATTGATTTCCTTTCATTGACAGGTCATTAACCTATTGTTCTTCTTTGATTGACAGGTCCACAGCCTATTGTTCTGCTAAAAGGGTCATTCCTTTTGATTGACAAGCACTTAACCTATTGTTCCCCCACCCCCTCCCACTCCCCTCCCCCCTCAGGAAACCTCCCCTCTCTCTGCTACAGGTACACTTTCAAGTCTGAGTTGTTGGAATAGCTCCTCTCACTCTTATCAATTTCATTGACTACTTACTTAAACTGTTCAATTAATTAACCTCTTCCCCCCTGGTAAACCCCTTCCCTCCCACGCTCCCTCTCTGAAATTGGCGGGAAAAAGACTCAGCCGATCGGTCATTTGGAGAGAATTCGATTGCACTGTATGGAATACTGTTCAAACAATTTAGACAATGTGTGGTACGTTGCTTATTTAAACAATTTAGAGGATTCAAGGCAGTGTATAGAATCAGGAAAACGATCACCACCCCCACCATCCCATCCCCCCCTCGCCGCCTCCTCTACCTGGAAATTGACGGCTCTGCGGTGGAGAGGAAGGACCTCACAAAGGGAAATTCAAAGGTATATTGCTTTTTTTATTAAAAGAAAAAACAAAACAAAAAAAAACAGATTACAGAGCTTGGCTTTCACTAGCTCATCATTCTCTGTTGTTTGGAAAGATGCAGATCTTGTGAGAAGTAATTACATCGATGGCATTTCTTTTTTTATTCTGATTGCGCAAGGAATACCGCCATAAAACACACGTCACACGTAATTACACACAATTAAAACTCTTTCGATTGCGAAGCACGCACCACCCACCATACCCTGACCACTGGACCGCACAAGACGCTACCACACAGGCACCCAGGAGTCGGGATGCACCAGCAGCTCCCGTGAGGTGATGAAGTGGCCGTCAGCTGCTGAACCACACGCAGGTGTCAGTTCGGGTCCCGCAAGGATAAGGTGGCGGCATCCCTTTGATACGTAACACCTGAGAAATACCTGTCGAAATACGAGTTTAGCTAGGCACCGTTGCTGGGGCGATGATGCATATCCTTTCTAAATGCAGTCCAGCGAGATTTTCGCATAGCGGATTACCCTCAACGAACTGTTCCATGTCCACATAGAAGACGAAGGTACACGAGCTCGGCAAACTTCTCCAATCTGCCCAGCACCACTCGGGCAAAGGCTTCCTCGACAATACTCAGCAGTGAAATCCCGCGATGGCAATTTCAATCACCGAGATCACCTTTACTTTTCTTCAATTTTCAACATAGTACTGGAGCGCCACATTTCAAAAGGTTCCATTCTCTTCTTTCTGCACTGTCTATCGTCCACGTTTCACATTCACACACTTTCATACACGCCAGACTCAGAAAAGACTTCCTAACGATCGAATTTATATTTGGTGCTAACAAATTTCTCTTTTGAAATAATACTTCTATTGTTACTGTCAATCTGCGGTTTATATTAGCTTTGGCTAGGCAGTTCTCAGATTTTTTGTTGCTCAATTAGCAAAACTCATCGACTACTTTCCTAACCTAATTGTATCGGCAGATTTAATTTGACTACATTCCCTGCATTTTATACAAAGCGCTCTATATCTATCAAGAGATAGAATAAGTTTCATTGTGGATGTCGAACTGGTACTGTCATTGAAACTGGAGATATGTATGGGTATGATATGAGACCAGTCGATTTTTTGTATTTTGATACAATTTATTTTCTGTAGTGTTAACTAGTTTTCGGACCACTGCAGCCTCGTCATCAGAAGGAGCTGCTACAGGAACAATATCTGAATCATGTGCAGCTCGATGCTATGGTTGCGGCTTTTGTACTGCTTCGTGGTATCCATGAGAAATTGATTATGATAATGTAAAGTTTGCAGGTTTTATACACACACACATACACATTATTTAGCTGCACTTGATTCCACAGTCTTGATTCCACACTCATTTATAGCAAATAAATAATGCTTACTTTTGGGAACGATTAAACAGTGTTTACTTATTGCGAATGAGTGTGAAACCAAATGCAGATAATAACTCTGTATATGTGCGTATCTCCTGGAAAATGTACATTATCAGAATGAATTTGTCATACGTTCCACGAAGCAGTACAGTTACAATGACTATAGCGTCTAGCTGCACGTGGGTCTGATAATGTTCTTGTAAAACGATGAGCCTTCAGTACTTGTAAACTAGTTAGTGGCACAGCAAATAAATCGTCTCAAAATACAAAAAAAAGGACTGGCGGCATATTATACCCACGTAAATCGCCAAGAGATGCAACTACGATCGGTGAAAATAGTTTGAAGTGCCGCATCGGTGACCAAGTTAACTAAGGAGAAAAATTGACCCTGCAGCTGAGTCAATCAGAACATAAGTGGATGGTAATGTGTACGTCAATTGGCCAGACTTATAGAGCGAAAATGTGCCAACTGACTAACATGTAAAAATGTGCTTCTCATTTTCTCCTACATCATTCCTGCAAATTTATCTAAATTTAGAGCATTCTGCATTTACTTACAAAAAGTATAGTGACGACGTTTGAAATGTTGGTAGATATGTATTCCAGTTTAGCAATAACGGAAGTTCGTCAGAGCACCCCGCAATATACATTTCGCGGTATCCCGTCAATTGAATGAGACAAGTGGTATGGCAGTTACTTCGTCAATAAAGGCGATGTTGATGGCGCCATAGTTCGAAATGGAGTAAACAACACGGTGTCAAAAATTTTATTGGTGGTCCAGGGAACAGCGGCTGTCAAATCAGAGTCTCTCCTCTGTATCTGAGTCACGGACAGGCAGTGCCCTTTAATCGACTCTGATTTACTATGTCGCCGCCACAGACCTTCCACCAAGGCTCGTGGCTTTCTGTGACTTTGTCGAACAAAGTCTTAGTAGGGCATCCTGATCTCAGAGGTCTTTAAGGGGAAGGAGAGGGGGGCGGGGTTCATTAATGATTTGTTGCGGCCTGATACGACTTCCCCCTCACCCCCCCCCCCCCCCCCCCCTGCGCCAACGCGATTATCTTAGAATAACACATCGAAAATTGTTATTTATTGGATTTTTTTGTGCCATCAAACTTCTGACTGGTTGATACCCGCCACGAATTCCTGTCCTGTGGCAACCTTTTCATTTCAGAGTAGCAATTCCAACGTACGTTCTTACTGTTTCGTAGGTGTATTCCAATCTCTGTCTTCCTTTAAAGATTTTACCTTCTATAGCTCCCTCTAGTAAAATGGAAGTTCTTCCCCGATGTCTTAACAGATATCCCATCATCCTGTCTCTTTTTCTTCTCAATGTTTTCCATATATTCCTTTCCTCTCCGATTGTCCACAGAATATCCTGTTCCTTCCCTTTTCAGTCCACTTAATTTTCAACCTTCTTCTGTAGCAACACATCTCGAATTCTTCGATTCTTTTCTGTTCCGGTTTTCCCTCAGTCTATGTTTCGCTACCATACAATGCTGTATTCCAGACGTTCATTCATAGAAATTTCTTCCTCAAATAAAGGCCTGTGTTTGATTCTAGTACACTTCTCTTGGCCGGAAATGTCCTTTTTGCCAGTACTAGTCTGCTTTTTATATGCTCCTTGCTCCGTCCGTCATGGATTATTTTGCTGCCTAGGTAGCAGATTTCCTTCACTTCATCTATCTCATGATTACCAATTTTGATCTCTGTTTCTCTCTGTTATCATTTCTGTTACTTCAAATTATTTGCGTCTTTCTTCGATTTACTCTCAATCCATATTCTGTACTCATTAGCCTGTTCATTCCATTCAATACATCCTGCAATTCTTCTTCGTTTTCATTGAGGATATTAATGTCATCAACGAATCTTAGCATTGATGTCCTTTCACCCTGAGTTTTAATCCCACTCTTGAACCTTTCTTTTATTTGCGTAATTGTTGCTTCGATGTATGGACTGAACAGTAGGGGCGAAAGACTACATCCCTCGCTTACACACTTTGTAAGCCGAGCACTTCGTTCTTGGTCTTCCTCTCTTGTCATTCCCTCTTACTTCACGTACATATTGCGCCACCCGTCTTTCCCTATCTTACCCCTATTGTTCTCAGAACTTCGAACATGTCGCACCGTTTTACATTGGCGAACGTTTTTTCGGGATCGGCAAATCCTATGAATGTTTCTTGATTTTTCTTCAACCTTTCTTCCATGATCAACAGCAACGTCGGAACTGCCTCTATGGTGCATGTTCCTTTCCTAAAGCCAAACTGATCGCACCTATTATATCCACAATTTTATTTTCGATTCTCCTCTATGTTAGTCTTGTCAGCAACACGGACGCATGAGCTGTTAGGCTGATTCGGTAGTAATATACGTAACAATATTTGTCTTCTTCTTCAGTTTTTGCCTCTGCTGCACCTTTTAGTAGCACGGAGGATACTCCCTGGTGTCTTCACACATCTCCTACCATACTTTCACTTGTCCTAGTCAGGGTTTCCCACAATATCCTACCCTCTGCGAGTCTGCAATTTATTAACTTACCAGTTCACTTAGTTTTTAGCAGCCTCCTGTAACACTACACGAAACTTTTTTCCTCGTCCTGTCCATGGACCTTACGTAGCACTTGGTAAACTCACACTCGCGACAATGGCCAAACTCTCTCACTTTTAAGCCCATATTACACTGTCAAAGTTCTTTGAAAGATCGTTAATGAAAGCTAGAGCGACCCTCTAACAATCATAGTACACCAGTAAACCGTCAAAGATTTTATAATACATCTTTTATAAAAGACGTCTGACAAAGGTCCTTTACAGCGTAATGGGGATTCAGCGGTTTGCGGTGAGTGAGATTAATCACCCTATGTAGACTTCCCCCGGAAAGATTGTCAGCGGATCCAGATTGCTTCTCTGCACAACTACACACATACTATCAAGGTAAATTAGGGTCGCCAGGATAGATTTGGCCTATGAGACAGCGCTAAAATAATCAGTTCTTCTATACCTCTACTTTCAAAAAACACTCGGATCCGACCGCGGCACGGGAAAAGGAGCACCACAATCAGTCACTATTCCGTTTCCAGCTGGTTTCTAGCATCTCCTGTATAAGCAACACAGAATTACAGTCTAACGTTAAAAAGGATAGCGACATACACAACAAGTCCACGATTCAAATACCCACGGAACTTATTATCCTCTAATAATCCTCGCCGAATCCGTCCCGTCGTTATCAAACAAGGCTTGCAGCTAGCTAGATGCTCCACGCTCTGCTATGCAGGTACACTGGATATCAATAATGGGAATCCATTAGACTCGAGCCCCGCAACTTGCTTCTTTTGTGATGAAAAGTCCTCCACAAAAAAAAAAAAAAAAAGCGAAGAAGTATGAGTTTATTGTGTTACCAGCCACATGTCGACACTGTTAGATTGCGCTGGGCCTGAAAGAGCTATTTATGTTTGCGATTTCTGTTAATAATTGTCGGCCGGGGTGGCCGAGCGGCTCTAGGCGCTTCAATGTGGAACCGCGCGACCGCTACGGTCGCAGGTTCGAATCCTGCCTCGGGCATGGATGTGTGGGCTGTCCTTAGGTTAGTTAGGTTTAAGTAGTTCTAAGTTCTAGGGGGCTGATGACCTCAGATTTAAGTCCCACAGTGCTCAGAGCCATTTGAACCATTTTGTAAATAATTATTGACTGGTGGTGTTTTACAGTTCTTAAGTACACAAGTTTATAGAACAGTGAACTATATTGTATTGTTTTATCCAGTTTCATTAAAACATTTTAAAAGATTTTTGATGACTTTTAGGGCAGGAGTCATGTCTACACCACATTTTTTTATTTCTGTTTTATGAGATTTTTGTGAACCGTCGTTTTCGAATAGAATTAATTGATACTATGAAATCTTCAGGGGTTATCAGCCAAGTGGCGTCGTCTTCTAGTCTCAACATTTCAATGGATTGCGTATCCATCATTTTCAGGCGAAGATGGATACGCAGTCCATTGAAACGTTGCGACTAGAAGACGACGCCACTCGGCTGATGGCCCGTGAAGACTTCATAGCTGAAATACGCCGAGAAAGCCTGCAATCGCATATAATTGATACTATTCATCGTTTTGACTCCTACCCTGTAATAAACATGTTGTACGGGGTGGTGCACAAAAAAACCGCTCCGAGTACTAGACTGTTCACTTCCTCCCGCCAATTGTCAACTGTTACTTCGAAGCCGTTACGACTACATTTTATGTTGTCAATATGAAAGTCGTTGCGGCTTGGTTCAGGCGTGTGAGGTACATATTTCTTCAAGAAAGAATCGCAATAGTGGAAGCGTATATGTCTACCGTTTATTGACGACAACTCGGGACATTTTTGCAAGGAAGTTTCCTGGCGCTTCCTTACCAGCAAAGAGGAGTATGCAGGATTCGGTGACAAAGTGGCATACTGGATATACCAACCCCTGACTACCCGTTATTTGATTTTGTGAGCGTGTAGCGCATTAGCAGAACTGAAATTCGCGCTCGCTTCAAATTATGGCGATCGCGACAGAAATTGATATTGCTGCTAATTTGGTAGTCGCTGCGTTTGCGATCGGGCAATAATCGACCGTGAGCGCGAACTGGCTTTTTACGAAGCGAAAAGATAAATTGCGTGGCTGTGGTTGCCGTTTAATTAACCTTTCCCAAATCACAAGCAAGCACATGTGCATATGATATTAATTTTTGTGTCCCGGCTATTTTGAACATATCTTTGGCAGTGGCTGATATAAACATTCACGCTCACTAATTTGTATTTGATATTAATAACTATTACGTAACGAATGGAAATGCGACTGCAGGCCGCCAAGAAAGTTAATCTTTGCCACAAACTTTGTGCAATGCTCTAATTTTCTCTCTCTGAACAAAAAAATACTTTTAATTACGTACACTTTAATCTTGCAGATATAAATAATATTTATATTCAGCTCTCAAGGTTATTACTGCCGTGTAATATGACTTTATATTTACTGTTAGTTCAAAGGCGTCTAACCGCCATTGAATAAGAAAATGGCCAATCCGATAATCAGTTGATATGATGGGATGAGGAAGCGGAAAATGACTTTTTGGATTAATGAAAGTTAGCACATAAACCTTAGAATCTATATTCCGCAGAATTACACTTACGTTCTCAGACGAGAGCAGACAGACAGCGTTTTTACAGGTTTCGTCACCAATGGCGCCGATTGAGACCTACTTCCTTGAAACGAGACAAACGAAAGTGTCTTTCCTCATCAAACGAACAAGAACAATGATAATAATAATTTTACACTATCAGTGATTTTATTTCAATTACATAGAAACACGCTGGTTCTTTTAATGACGTAATGTTTTCATCACACTTATATTTCAATGTTTGTCATTACTGTCTTTGTTCCGTCACTTATGAGAAAAAGGATGTGGCAGGGATGACACATGGAGGATCAGTTACAAAAGCAAAAAAGATTCGAGCCCCGTCCGTTCGTACAGCTGCTGTGATGGCGGATATTCGAGCACGAATGAACCAAAGAAGACGGCACGTAAATTGTCGCAAGTGAACTTTTCGTGTAGATCTTGTCAACGTGCTTTAAACCATACTGGGGTGAAGCCCTACAAAATAACTAGTGTCTAAGAACTGAAGGAGGAGGATAAGGCAAAACGTGCGAATTACTGCATGTGGCTATGTCAAACAACTGAGAGTGGAATGTTGGATCCGGTGCTGTATTTCGTAGGTGATGAAGACTGGTTCCACCTGACAGGACATTTGAACTCCAAGAACACTGGCTATTGGTTAACAAACAATCTCTATACGATTAATGACGAACGTCTTCATGGTTAAAAAAAATCGGAGTGGATGTACCGCGTCAGCTAGTCGGAATGTGGGTCACAAAATTTTTGAAACAACAGTAAGCACTGCTGTATGTAAGCGAACTTTTGAGGAATTTTACGCACTGTTGACCTAATATGAATGTACGTGCGCAGTCTTTCAATAAGATGGGGCCACTTGTCACACTCCACGCGAATCAATCTCACACATTCATGAAAGGTTCAGAAAAGAAAGTACTGTCAGCAAAGGATTGCTGCCGAAGCGTTCGTCGGAGCTGACCACTCGTGACCTTTATCGCTGGGGCAGTCTTAAGGGAAAAGAGTACGAAAATAGCCCAAGAACGTTAGGAGACTTACAGGACAATATTTTTGACGAAATTTTGAGAAATGAGGCGGCAGAGTTCCGCAAAGTGTATAATAACACAGGGCGCGCGTAAAAGTCCACTGAAAGCACAAGTTGGTCATTTTCAGCACCTAATGTCATGTAATATGAAAGACAAGATTAATTCAGTAAATATAGACCTTTGTATTAGCTTGTTTATTACACCTTTATTATCTGATTATTACGTGTTTATCTATTTCTTGTTGTATCTGATCGTGGCGGGCAACAACTCGTGTGCAATTTGCGAGCAGTCTGTACTCGGGGCCGGTTTTTCGTGCACCGCTGGTGTGACGTACGCCTCAGAGGACAAGTGAGGTGAGCCCTGGAGGACGTTCGCGTCTCCCCACCCTTCCACCGCTTCAGTCCCTTCACAGCGCCTTCCACTACGCGGGTAAAAACAGTTACAAAGCTACAGCATCAGACCAGAGGACAGTTGGCCATCAGGGGCGCAGTGCGGCCCAGGAAGCGGTGCCCAGGAACAGAACATGACGACGGAACCTGCCACAAGGCTACAGGACAGCCAAGGTGAGTTATTGTTACTGGTATGGCTCTGCCTCAACATCTCAATAGTTTCTCCGATGTGTTACAAAATTCTTGGTGCTATGTCACTGAATTGCTACTTACTAGGCTGCTCTTAGGTTTTTGTAAGCTGTAAATTGCGAATACTATAAATTACAGAAAAAAGTGAAATTGGGATGTACAGTCAGAGCATGGTAGTGGTAAGAACAACACGAAACCAATCGTGCTATTCGAATTTCTGTCAGCAATGGCTATCACGTATCGTGCCATCTTGAACGATACCACTCTCTGTTGCACCTGTTTGATCTTCGGTGAAGATTGTTTCCTTCATTCTTACTTTCTTCTTTGTTCAGTAGTAGTCGTCTCTTCAGTTTGTGAAAAAGAACAGTATAGCTGAATATAACCATCATATCTACTTGCTTTCCCCTAATTTACTTTCTCCAATTTGCCATATTCTTTGTAGAGTAACGTGGTGTATCCAATTACCATAGAAACTCAGAAGTTCAGTGACCATCCGAAGAAAGGGAGGTAAGTATTTGATGTGCGGGTAGCAATTAAACTTGAGACAGTAAGTCACTGTTATCCTAGTTTGGTTTTGTTTAACTGACAAGACTTACTTACGTATGCGTTCCAACTGATAAATAGAATTCACTCTACTTGGAAATTTATCGGTAGGGACACTTGGTGCTAACCATCAACAGCTTCAATACGTCAGATATAACGATTCATACTTAGACAGAAGGAATTTCTACAACTTATACAGTAACTCGATGTACTGTAAAGCAAGCTTCACGATAATTTCACAAACTAGATAAATTTTTTAATATTTTAACAGCATTACTCCACATGAGTGATTCCTATGTTACGTATAGCCGGCCGGAGTGGCCGAGCGGTTCTAGGCGCTATAGTCTGGAACCGCACGACCGCTACGGTCGCAGGTTAGAATCCTGCCTCGGGCATGGATGTGTGTGATGTCCTTAGGTTAGTTAAGTAGTTCTAAGTTCTAGGGGACTGATGACCTTAGCAGTTAAGTCCCATAATGCTCAGAGCCATTTGAACCACATGTTACGTTTATAAATATAAAGATGATTTACTCTTTGGTTTTCCTTTCATTGTCATAAGCTCGACGTTATTACTAAAGAGCACAGAGCAACAGAATGTGTGACAAAATATTTAATAATGATTTGGGAAGGATCACAGTGACGTTACTTAATGTGTCCTCCAGTTCTAGAACCTCTGAAGTGGGAAGTCACTGGCATAACAGATACGATATTTGGCACCTTCGAATTAAGATAAGCTCGAGTTCACTTCAGGAAGAGCGCATCAAATTGGGTTTGGCTAACTCAGTGGTTTTCAAACTGTGCATCGCGGCTCCCAGGGACGTTGTAGTATTACAGCAGGGGTGGCACAATGGCCTCATAAAAGCAATAATTTGGCTTATTTGCTTTCTGAGTTAAAGAACAAAGTGTACGCTTGGGATGATGTATAACTGGTCGTCACATAAGTGTTGTTAACATGGCACTGTGTTAGGTGGTTGAGTCGTACTGAAGGCTCATTCATTTTCATTCAGTAAAAATCAGTTTGAAAATTACATCCGTTGAATGTATATCGTTTCAATTTTTGTTTCTCTGTTGGCAAGAACCAATTTTTAAATTTAAATACAAAATTTTATGTTTCAAATGCATCATGGAGTTCGAAAGAAATGTATATTCGAATATGCAGGAAGTATGACGATGGTTACTTGAATTTCGGTTTTACGTGTACTACTTGGAAATGGAGGACGATCACAATCTGTCATATGTTTCACAGTTCTAGCTATTGAAAGCTTGCTTCATAATAAAATGAAACGACATTTGGAGTCAAATCAGGATGGTTTTGTAAACAAACCACGAGAATACCGTTCTCTCAAGTTAAAAGAAATGTCAGAAAAAAATTATCGCTACACAGTCTCTCCCTTCAACTTACAAAGCTACCTAATCTGTAGCAGGAAGCAAGAATCTCACATCACAGTGGAAGACCTTATTGTGGAAGTAAAAGTTTAATGATAAAGCTATACATTACGCTTTCCCTGAACGTGACACAAATTTCAGTTGAGTGAAGGATTGAAGACTGTGTTTGTGGATCATTTAACTGAGCTCATTGATTACTTTCTGAAGTACTTTCCAGAAGAAGTTGATCAACATAACTGAATCAATGGTGGTTTTAGCACAAAATTTCCGTCAACACTTAACAACCGAAGAATTAGAGTAATTTATTGATGTCTCTTCAGACTCAACACTAAAATTGAAATTCGTTTCCTCATCACTTATCGAATCTTGGAATTTCTTACTTTCACATTAAATGATTTTGTTTTGAAATTAGCAGTTGCCATTTGGACTGAAGGGAGAAATGGAATTTCGTGATCTGTAAATTTCCAAAATATAAACATTTTTCTGCTGTCAGTGAGTGGTATGATGAAAACTGATGAAGAAAAACTAGTAGCAGAACGTTGATGCAAGCATGAAACTTTAGTTTTGATTACTTTATTTATTGAAGAAAGAGAGATACATTGGATAATTTTTACAACAATACACACATGCACATTCAATGTACAGAACAAGTCCAAGACTCTCCATTACCAAAGAGAACAACAAATTATAAGGAGCAAAAGACAGAATTGCTAATCTTTCTTAAACTTACTGTTAAGTGGTAGTCTGTGTAGAAGTGCAATGAAGATGCAGTTACTTTCAGCAGAGGCTATTTTCAAAAAGATACCGCTTTCAATGAAATACTTTACATGTAGACATACACCAGTGTGGGAAATGCAGTGCTCCAAAGAAAATTCTCCCGTGTTGTACGTTACATCTACTGTCTTCATTCATTTTGTCATAATCACTTTATGAGATACAATGGTTAACTACATGTCTCGCTTGGTTCCTGTTTGAGAAACAGGACACATGCGGCTACATTATGATATTCATATAATATAAATAGAGATAGCCCACATTACCTAAGTCAGGAGAAACCACGTTGGGCTTTCCACAAGGTTCGATTATCGATCCTTAATTACAGTTCTACCATTTTATTTGTATCAAGATAAACAATCGATACTTTTTGCAGACGAGACAAGCTTTATTGGCAAGCTAAACAGAGAACAATAAACAGGGAAAATAATAAATCATGTTTTAGTAAATTTACTAACAATTTCTGTGCAAAGAGCTGTCCATAAACTTTGTAAAATCAAAGGGCTGTTCCTAACATTTATAAAATCACAACTTATTGAGTTTGGTACTCTCAAAAACCCTTCGCCTCCAACTGACGTGGCGTATTATTAAAAAATGCTGACCAGGACATATATTACTGAGTTCTGGGGTGCATACTGATGAAAACTTAAACTTGAAAATGCATATAGTGCACTGGACTCGCATTAGGAAGGACGACGGTTCAACTCCCTTTCTGGCCAAAATGATTTAGATTATTTGTGGTTTCACTAAGCCGTTTATGGGAAATGCTCGTATGTTTTTGTTCTGTTTCTAATGACTGCATAGTCTACGTGACGTTAAAGCGTAATATACCCTCATTTTTTGTACAGTAAAACTCCTGGATTCGTCCAGTTTTACCACAAGAATGTTTTTTTTTCATTTCGTAAAAAGAGAAATCATGAAGTTACCATACTGTGCATATTTTCATTTACTAGTTTCGTAGGGTCTAATGCACTGGGGTAACTCCTCAGTCAAGCAAAAAGCATTCATTACACAAAATATAGTTATTAGAACTATTTACGCACACATGCATTTATTTAGGTCACTGGGAATATTAGTCACAACCTCAAAGTGTATTTAATTAATGATGAAATTTGCTATCAATATTTCGTTGCAGTTTGAGAGTAATACAGAAATTCACCAATAGAATAATAGAAGCAAAAGATATCAGTACCTCCGATGGTAAATCTATGTCACAGAGGAGAAGTGAAGTACGTAGCTCTAGAATGCAAAGTGGAGTACATATGAACTCAATTTCACTTTTACTGCTACCCTCAATCTTTGTGCTATAAAATTTTACACGTTCACTCCATATCGTCGGAAAAAACACACTCATTGTACAGAAGCATGTGGAATCAGCTATTCTAAAACGAATAATTTCTTATTCTTGCAGCACACCGTGACAAAAGTTAGTGTATCGTTAGTGACGGACTCTGAATTTGGGTCGTATGAAGTTCACATTGGTGACCAACGCAGTTCATAACTGCTTAGTGACGCCTATAGTATAAACTGACAGATATTGACTCCAATTGACAGAGCTGTGCCTAGCAAGAGGCAGGGGTTAAGTGGCCTGAGCGAACTGTACAGCTGAGATAAAGTTTTTGTACGATACTATTCCGAAAGGAGCGTGAACACAGTTTCATGTCGGAAGCACCAATAAATATCACCCACTCATCTTAAGGTTTCATTCATTAATGTTAACCTCAGTCTGAAGGCTTGGCGAGACTTGTACGATCGTAGACTTCCCGGATTAAAACCCCATTACGTAGTAATAAAGATGTTCAAATATATCGATGTCGTCCGTTTTTGACCTCCAAGAAGATTTTCCGAGTTTATTATATGTGATTCATTCCAATGCTCATTCAAACAGATTCAAAATGAGAATAAAACAGACTGAATTAAAGTTTACGTTATTTAATTTTATGTTTGCTGATAAACAGCGTTTCATTAGCTACCTTTCAACTCAACCTAGAAAATTACGTTGCTTTCTCTGACTGGGGTTTGCGCAAAAGTTTTTTTATGCTTGCAAGTAATTTGAACAATTTGTTTCTGTAGATCATTGAGGAAACGTCGGTACCATCATGAGGCCACTGAAATATTTAATTGGCTTTCCTGGAAAACAACTTAATGAATCTGTGTGTAGTATGTAAAGTAGTACTTATATTTACCAATGCTCCTCGTAAATTATGTATGCTAAAGAACGTATCTACATGCAGAAAGCTGTTATAAGAAAAATTTTAATGTTTGTTTCTACTCTACTTCTACGTCACGCTACGGTCACTGCTACTCCTTATTTCTTATATGCGGCACCGCAATTCTACCTTGTTTAGCACTTTATCAGACATATCTACATACAGATAAGAAATTATTCAAATATATTTTTATTAAATAGCCTACAACTTACTATAAAACATGAACTACAACGAATGTTTGGCTGAATGGAGATTCTATCAGGAGTTGAGTGCGTCACGACCACCACACCACTAATGATAACAAAAGGAGGGTCAGCATTGGTCGTTGAAGCAGAAATCGTTGTTTCTGTTGCAAATCGATTCCAATCACTGCGTGACTATCATCAGTGGTAGTATTAAAGCCCATTTGACTGATAAAAAATACAGTAGAACTGCAATATCTGCACAGATCAATGAAGAATACCTTTGGTCTGACAACTATTTTGTTGGTAGGACGGGCTTGAGAAAGGGCTCAAAAGCGAGCTCTGCTGGTTGCCAGTTATTGCTGTTGTAGCCATAATGACACTTTCACTCGACAGCGGAATGTGCACTGATACGAAACTTCCTGGCAGGTTAGAAATGTGTGAAACACTGGGACTCGAGACCGGGACCTTTGCCTTTCACGAACAATTGCTCTACCGACTGAGTTAACGAAGCACGACTCACGAACCATCCTCACAGCTTTACTTCCGCCAATGCGTTATCTCCTACGTTTCCAGTTTGGCACACAGATTTAATCTGGCAGGAAATATCACTGTTGCTGTTGCTGTTTTGGTGACTGCGATGGTGGTGACGGTAGATGTAATGGAGGTGGATGCTACATTTCAGGGCGCACGATGCTGTCTCTGATAAATTGCAGATTTTCATAAGGCACTCTGTTTGAGACTTATATAGATATAAATAAACAATGAACATAATCCTTCAATGTTTAACACAATATCACAACATTGCAATGGCATTTGCTACAAAGAGGTATACGTAAGGTTTCCAAAGAGGTATACGTAAGGTGAAAAAGAAAGCTACTCGCTGCAGTACAGATACTGTTAGATGAGATAAATGTCACTGTCAAATTTTTTTAAGTCGGTACCAAGAGAAGAGTCTCTTATGTGTCGTGATGAAGAGTGGACACGAACATTTTTATCTCTCTTTCTGTTATAACAGTTTAATGAATAAGGCTGTGTTGTGGTTTAATACGAAAGGGAAGTGAAACACAGTACCTGTCTATACAGGGTGTTACAAAAAAGTACGGCCAAGCTTTCAGGAAACATCCCTCACACACAAATAAAGAACAGATGTTATGTGGACATGCGTCCGGAAAAGCTTATGTTAGAGCTCATTTTAGTTTGGTCAGTATGTACTGTACTTCCTCGATTCACCGCCAGTTGGCCCAATTGAAGGAAGGTAATGTTGACTTCGGCGCTTGTGTTGACAAGCGACTCATTGCTCTACAGTACTAGCATCAAGCACACCAGTACATAGCATCAACAAGTTAGTGTTCATCACGAACGTGGTTTTGCAGTCAGTGCAATGTTTACAAATGCGGAGTTGGCAGATGCCCATTTGATGTATGGATTAGCACGGGGCAATAGCCGTGGCGCGGTACGTTTGTATCGAGACAGATTTCCAGAACGAAGGTGTCCCGACAGGAAGACGTTCGAAGCAATTTATCGGCGTCTTAGGGAGCACGGAACATTCCAGCCTATGACTCGCGACTGGGGAAGACCTAGAACGACGAGGACACCTGCAATAGACGAGGCAATTCTTCGTGCAGTTGCCGATAACCCTAATGTCAGCGTCAGAGAAGTTGCTGCTGTACAAGGTAACGTTGATCACGTCACTGTATGGAGAGTGCTACGAGAGAACCAGTTGTTTCCGTACCATGTACAGCGTGTGCAGGCACTATCGGCAGCTGATTGGCCTCCACGGGTACACTTCTGCGAATGGTTCATCCAACAAGGTGTCAATCCTCATTTCAGTGCAAATGTTCTCTTTACGAATGAGGCTTCCTTCCAACGTGATCAAATTGTAAATTTTCACAATCAACATGTGTGGGCTGACGAGAATCCGCACGCAATTGTGCAATCACGTCATCAACACAGATTTTCTGTGAACGTTTGGGCAGGCATTGTTGGTGATGTCTTGACTGGGCCCCATGTTCTTCCACCTACGCTCAATGGAGCACGTTATCATGATTTCATACGGGATACTCTGCCTGTGCTGCTAGAAAATGTGCCTCTACAAGTACGACACAACATGTGGTTCATGCACGATGGAGCTCCTGCACATTTCAGTCGAAGTGTTCGTACGCTTCTTAACAACAGATTCGGTGACCGATGGATTGGTAGAGGCGGACCAATTCCATGGCCTCCACGCTCTTCTGACCTCAACCCTCTTGACTTTTATTTATGGGGGCATTTGAAAGCTCTTGTCTACGCAACCCCGGTACCAAATGTAGAGACTCTTCGTGCTCATATTGTGGACGGCTGTGATACAATACGCCATTCTCCAGTGCTGCATCAGCGCATCAGGGATTCCATGCGACGGAGGGTCGATGCATGTATCCTCGCTAAAGGAGGACATTTTGAAAATTTTCCTGTAACAACGTGTTTGAAGTCACGCTGGTACGTTCTGTTGCTGTGTGTTTCCATTCCATGATTAATATGATTTGAAGAGAAGTAATAAAATGAGCTCTAACATGGAAAGTAAGCGTTTCCGGACACATGTCCACATAACATATTTTCTTTCTTTGTGTATGAGGAATGTTTCCTGAAAGTTTGGCCGTACCTTTTTGTAACACCCTGTATATTTGACAAATAATTTCTCTCACCGCAACGAAATAGAAGTTTCTTTCACTAGGCGACACAGTCAACAGTTAGCAACTTCTACGGCGGCTATATTCGAGACGACCTCGCAGAAGACAGGAGAGGTAAAGTTTCCCACTGAGAAGAAAACACAACTAAGAACATTTACTATTAAGTTTACTAGAAAGCTTATTTCAGAATTGTTTACTGCTGTTTGTTCGGCAACAGGCTGTAAAAGCATTTCATTAAGTTCCATTTACGACTTGACAGATAAAAGTCCCATTTCAGAAAGTATAATTCATTATCCAACCAGCAAGTAGAAAAAACAGAATAGCATTACATATAAGTCTATATCGTTACTCTGTAAATCACACTTAAGTGCCTGGCCGAGGGTTGGTCTAACCTCCATCAGCATAGTTCTCTGTCATTCCACTCCCGAATAGCGCGCGGAAAAAACGAAAGCTGTATCTTTCCATGCGAGCTCTAATTTCCCTTACTTTATTATGATGATCGTTTCTCCTATGTAGGTCGCCGTCAACAAAACGTTTTCGCATATGGAGGAGAAGTTGGTGAATGAAATTTCGTGAGAAGTCCCTGTCGCAACGAGAAACGCCTTTGTTTTAATGATGTTGAAAGGTCTCTGTTGGATTCCTTTCATGTTAATTTCTTAAATCTGTTGTCATTTACGGCATACATGCCAGTTCTAAATTTACTGCTGTGTTTCTGACTCTATCTGGGAGGAGACTGAGCAGTGGAACGTATTACTTTTACACATAATCAAGAACGATCTGTCACACTACTACACTTTGAAACACAGTTTATATGTAATTCATGTCACACAGTCTCATACGGATCCTACATCCGTTTTCTTTTATATACTGTATATGATAAGATACTGCCATCCCCCTTCCCTTCTGTGTGAAAGGATGAATGAGCAAATGTATTTCTAGTCGCATGCTCGATGGTGGCAGACAAGCTGGTCTGCTAGAGAACAGTAGGACCAATGTTGGAACAGGTAGCTACACTTTCTAAAAGCAAAGAGGTTTCTATTCTTGGTATGGTCCTGTCCATCCCTTGTCATGTTGGTATAGGAAGCTGCCTCTCTGGTCACTTCCGTTTTGTATCTGTGAGGCACCCTCGGTAGGGGTCCAGGCCAGTCGGTCAGCAGCGAGCATCTGAAGTGGTAAGATCTCTGGCTAAGCGCGTCTCTGCTAAGTCCGTAGGACAATGGATTTCTTAAGTTCAGCCTAACTGAAAATTTAATCACCTTTATTTCAGGGTTAGATTTAAAATATCTTATGTTATCTTAAATTGCAACACAGTGTAATTTGAGTGTGAAGTTCAGAATATCTTCCAGTAGTTGCTTTGTCACTACTTTGTGAGTAAAGTGGAACCACGTGTTGATGATCCGTAACTCTAACTAAGATCATCAATCTTAAATGCGAATATGCGTGAGATTATAACGTCTCGTCTTGACAATATTTTTCAATATAGCAACTTTTCTTTATGTTCAACCCACGTGGGGTGTACTTTGTGAGACCAGTACCACGTGCTTATACAATTGTTTGACCCATCAGGTTAATAGTAAGACAATAGTAACCAGTTCAAGGTTTTTCTTTTGTAAATTGCGTTTCCACGTAATTTATTTTAATTATCAAAATTGTTGTGGAGTTACGCTCTTTGTGTAAACCAAGTTGACCACGTGAAGCATGTGGTGTAATCATCAAAGTAGCCCTCAGCTATTCATTTCGGGAAGATTTCACAGAGAGTTAGTATGAATTTAGTATACCAGTGTGTGGTAATTTCATGATGGACAGGATTGCGCTACGAACGTAACTTCTTTGGGTGAAAATTGAATTGGTTGGTTGTGGTTAATTTCCTCTTGCATATGTTTCAACGTTCTTTGTGTGTTATTTTATGAATGCAGTGTTGTATGCAGTCTACCAATCTTTGCTCCACATTTGATGTGTTCCGTAAGATTACAAACTCACATTTTCACAATCCTAAATAAGGCACCAGTTTAGTTATGAATCAAGTTTAATATGCTGAAATTTTAACGGAACAATGATCAATGTCAAAATAAATGTCCAAATATAAACTGATTTATTTCTTTTTATTTAAATTCTCTTTATATATATATATATATATATATATATATATATATATATATATATGTATATCATTAGTTGTCGTAAGATGACTATTAAATGATTATAATTAATGTTAGTCTGGTTGGGAATTTGGTAAGCTAGACTGGATACCTGGTGAAACAGTTGCTCAGTAATGCAAGGTTAATTTCCCCACATAGCTCACAGCTTTTAACCCGCTTTTATTGTCTTGAATATCAGCACCGCTTTCAGAACAACTTAATGCATCAACATTACAAGGTCACACACTACATTCTGTATTATGTCCGTAACACTCTCTCACCTATTTCGAGATAATGCAAAACGTGCTGCCCTTCTTTGAGCTTTCTCGATGTACTCCCCTTAGTCCTATCTGGTAAGGATCCCAATCCGCGTAGCAGAACTCCTCAAGAGGACGTACAGGCGCCGTGTATCCAGTCCCTTTAGTAGATCTGTCGTATCTTGTAAGTGTTTTGCCTATAAAACGCAGTCTTTGGTTCGTCTTCACCACAACATTTTCTACGTATTCTTTCCAAATTAAACTGTTAGTAATTGTAATTCCAAGGTACAGTATTTAGTTGAATTTACAGCCTTTAGATTTGACTGAATTATCGTGTAACCGAAGTTTAACCGATCCATTTTAGCACTCATGTGGATGAGCTCAACACTTTTCATTATTTATGGTTAATAGCCAATTTTCGCACCACACAGATAACTTATCTAAAACGTTTTTAGATTTGCTCTCATCTTCTGATGACTTTACTAGCCGACAAACGGCAGCGTTATCTGCAAACAAGCTAAAGGCTAGGCGCAAATTGAGACGCATATAGCACGTGTGACGTGACACGACACTACAGCGCGACACGCACGTGCCGCACGGGTCGCGCGGGTGCAGCGCATATTGCGATGCGTACACCATACATGGCACGCGCCGACTGGCGACGTTCTGCGCTGACAGAACCGAAGCGCGCGCAACCTATTGTCTTTCTCATACGATTTTACGGAAACTATTCACTGAAAATATTTAATATTTTCCTTACTTGTAGCGTTAAATGTCAGCTTCATGGCGAAGTGTCCATCATCTCCCTAATGACCATTCTTATTGTGATGTACACATTTTAGTAAGACACTACGCAAAACTGAAAAAGTTTGCAACGAAAGTTAGGGGTCGCTGTGATTTTGCGTTTGGTGCATATTATACTACACGTTGCTGTGTATGAAATTTAGCTAACATGTTGAATTTTTGTTTAGACTTAGGAGGTCTCTATCTGCCTCCGATCTCGAGAAAATGGATCCAATGTAGCGCGCTCACTTCCGATCTCATGCCCGCGAGGATGAAATACTCGCAACATCTCTTATATCTCCTAAACAGCTCGAGACATCGAAACGAAAGTTTGGCGAATGATAGCACACAAGGAGGAAAGTGTTTTCCGATTCTTAAACACACGGAACTTTCTTATCTATGGCGATATATCATTACTTATACTTCCCTTTTTATTTATTTCACACTGTAATTTTTGAAGAGTTATCGACAGCTAGCGGAAGAATGCTTCAAAAAAAAAAAAAAATGGTTCATATGGCTCTCAGCACAATGGGACTTAACATCTGAGATCATCGGTCCCCTAGACTTAGAACTACTTAAACCTAACTAACCTAAGAACATCACACATATCCATGGCCGAGGCAGGATTCAAACCTGCGACTGTAGCAGCAGTGTGGTTCCGGACTGAAGCGCCTAGATCCGCTCGGCAACAGCGGCCGATTAAGAGCTTCCTAGTATGAAAATAAACAAGAAAGTTCTTATGTCACTGCAAACCGACACTATGAGGCTCTTCGTAAGCTATTGAGCTCTGTGATTGCCAATTACTTGTTTAATGAGGCACTCCATTTCGGAATTCTGTCGCAATAGCTGCTGTGAGATGAGTTTGGCAAATTACACTGTGACAAAGGAAGTACAATTAAACCAGTCACCAAGAGAAATGTGGCCGTTACTCACAATCGGTGATGCTTCTTTGAATGAGAAAAGGTTAACAACTCACACAAAAATAGATTGCCAATTCTGTTGGGATTTTGGTGGAATCCCCGTAAACCATCGTATTTTTAACACTGAGCGTCTGGAATGGAAACTTACCAAAAGATTTTATTCCTTCTCTTGATCTGAGCAGTATTAAAATAATGACGAGCGTTACTTCAGGCGGAATGATAGGCATATACCAGATACTGGTTTTCACCTAAGGCTTGCCAAACTGACAAAGTGTGATCGCGTATAAAATAGTTGTTATTGAGAAAAATAAACAATTGATCTGTTGCATAGCACAGTGGTTAGTGTATTGTCAGCAGCGTAGGATAAAGTGCGCGACAGGAATACATAAGCTAGTCATGTGTACCTTTTGAGCTGGAGTTCGAAAAACATTGTCATGAAAGTAGATCTGCCTTTGTCAGCAGTACATTTCAACAAAATACCGACCATTTTCTTCATTTGTGTAGCCTGTTGTATAATTAGTTTATTAATGCTGATAATGTGCAAGCAACAATTGAAATGCTTTTTCTCAACACAGCGAACAAATTAAAACATTGTTATTTGTGACTGCTTTTCGACTGTTTCTAGCTTGCAGTGGAAATTTGATGTTCACATGCAGGCAGTACACTGTGTCGTATTACGTTACATATCCAAGTAATCACAGTGAGACTTCTATACTTCAGATCTTGGACGCTTTTTACCAGGAGCACAAAGAGATCACACTTGTGGAGATTATCCCTTTCTAAATTTTTGTATCAGATCGTACAGATACGCCAGCCTACTAGGCAGCGAGAAGACAACCTTGTTTTACTTTGCAGCCTTGCTTCTTAATCACATGATTTTATTATATTCCTTGCTTCCTTATTCACTACCCTCTGTCCCTTCTTGCAATCTGAAAACATCGCAAGGGCGTATGATACAATTCCAGCGGCCAAGGGCTCAGGAGTTACTGAAGTATGGATTTTTCTTGACAGAAGAAAAACAAAACAAAACAAAACTATACAGATATAAATAACAGAAAAGTATAATGTACTAACGAAGAAAGCTGGAGCATTTAAATGGCGAAAAACGAAACACTACAAAAAGGCAATATAATTTAGTATATAGTAAGGTAATATTTATCGTATGGGCAATAATACCACTGCTCATATGCGCCGTGCCGATGTGAGCATACGGTACGGCTACTTTTCCGCTCCCCGCCTCAAATTTCCCACGGTGCGGCACGAGAAACTGTGCCACAACCACAACGCCACGCGACCTGGCGCAGGCGCGTGTCGCGTACCAGTCGCTCCGCGTCGCAATTTGGGCGGTCCCATTCGTACCAGTGAAGTTACAAAAATATGCGCTGCGCTGCGTCGCGCCACTCGTGTCTCAGTTTGCGCCTAGCCTAAGACGGTTGTTCAGATTGTCTCCTAAATAGTTTGTATAGATAAGGAACAGCAGAGGGCCTAATACACTACCTTGGGGAACGGTAGAAATCACTTCTGATTCATCCGAAGATTTTCTGTCAGTTATTACGAACTCTCTGACTGGGAATCACGAAATCAGTTTTATAACTGAGATGATATACCGTAAGCACTCAATCTGATTACAAGCCGCTTTTGATAGTGTTCAAATGTGTGTGAAATCTTATGGGACTGAACTGTTAAATTATCCTTAGGACAAACACACACACCCATGCGCGAGGGAGGACTCGAACCTCCGCCGGGACCAGCCGCACAATCCATGACTGCAGCGCTGCAGACCGCTCGGCTAATCCCACCCGGCGCCGCTTTTGAGGTATGGTGTCAAAAGCCTTCAGGAAATCTAGAAACAGGGAACCAATTATAAATCCTTTGTCGATAACACTGATCACTTCGTGTGAATGGACAGCTAGTTATGTTTCACAAGAACCATGGTTTCTAAATCCGTTTTGAATGTGTCAATACACCGTTCCGTTCGAGGTAATTCATAATGTTCGAACACAATGTACCTGTATATATCAAAATCCTACTGCATATCGACGCTGAAGATATGAGCCTGTAATTTAGTGGATTTCTCCTACTGCCTTTCTTGAATAGTGGTGTGACTTGTGCAACTTTCCAGTCCTTAGGTACAGATCTTTCATCGCGTGAGCGGTTGTATATGATTGCTAAGTATATAGCTATTGCATCAGCATACTCTGAAAGGAACTTAACTGGTATACAATCTGTACTGGAAGAATTGCTTTTATTAAGTGCTTGAAGTTGCTTCACTACTCCGCTGGAAGCGCTGTGTTGATGCTGAAGGATCATGTTTTGAAGAATTTTAGTCCGCTGTACTTAAATGTCCAATAAATTTATAGTTCTGAGTTAAGTCTTGAAACTTCTGAATCACACCCTGTATGTTGCAGTCCAAAGTTACTGTGGCTTATGTCGTGGCATGATCAGAGAAAATGACTGTGTGTCCTATCTTGAGGCATGTATAGATTCACCACATCGATAACCGTGAAGGTATGAGAGAGATTTTTACATGGAAAATTATGTGCACTATAGATACTGAGATTCCTTCCAGAACCACAGCTGTCAAGAGGAGACATTACCTGTAAATCGATCAGTGTCAGATTGTAGCAGCAGTAATATTTAATTGTAGTTACACTGGTAAATATGTTCCTGGCTCCCAATATTCTTGTGAGTCTTGTATGTATTTGATGATCTGTAGACAACTTTTGCTGGGTTTAACTGCCAGTGCAATATGGCGATGATAGTTTTTTTGCCACTGAAAGTCTCCTCTGCAGAAAAAAAAGGACAGATAGTGCTCCCACACTGGCAGCAGCAGCAGTTTGACAGATAAATTCAGTGATGGACGGGCTGTCTCATTAGGATTGCTAGAAACAATGCTCCCTGTGCTATTCTGGGAAGCATTGCAACATCTCTCGGCACTGGACCCACGCCTTGGCTATGCGTCATCCCACCAGCAATGGTGCCTAGGTGAACACGCATTTCAACAGGAATTTCTTGGGTGTCAAGTATGAAAGGGATGCCGCCGCCCCGCCGCCTCATGCTTGCGGGGCCTGAATGGACACTGGGCAGCTGATGGCCACGTCGCCACTTTGTGGGGCCCACTGATGCACCTGGACTCCTGCATTGGCATCAGGTGTCGGGTGGTCGTATGTGTCTTTTATTAGCAATCTTTTGTTTAAACTATATTCCATCGATTTCACCGACCATTAGGATTCTGGGAATTAAGAAAAACTACCCCTTACATGTGAAAAATACCAATTTAATTAATTTGCATAATTTTTTATATCAACGTCATGCTAGTGGTACAATAGTTAAGGGGAGGGTGTGTGTGAGTGGGTGACATGGAGCAGAACAGCAGGTTAACTGTAGAACAATAGGTTAATTTGCATAATTTTTATGTAAAACGCCGTACAGTATATTAAGGGGGTGGGTGACAAAGAAGAATGAGCCAGAAATGGCGTTCAAATGCATGTGAAATTCGAAAAGTATTCTAGAAATTTGAGGGAGGACATAACTAATTACTTAATTTGGTATCAAAGGTGGTACAATAGTTTAAGGAAATGGGGGTGACATGGAAAACCACTTAACAAAACAATAGGTTAAGTGCCGTCAAAGGCCCAAACATTATGTTAATACATCCAGAGTATAGTGCCAAACATTAGGCTATGCAACATGTTTGCCCCATGTAATTGCTTCTTACAAGACCTACATGTTTCCAAACAGCAGAGAATGGTGAGCAAGAGAAATCCAATCCCACAAACCGAATTTTTTTATAAATAAACAATATACCCTTGAATTTCCTGTTATGAGATCCTTCCCCTCCACCACCACCAGACCGCCATCTTGGATTACATCACGGAAGGGATGACAGCGCTCTCTGGTGGCAGTACTGTGTACTAGCACAGTTGGACCTTGGGGTGAACACACTTGAAGGCGGTACTGCCTCTAATTGTTTAACTGAAGACTTCTGTCCAGCACATGAAGAGTCCTTTTCCCACCAATCCACAGGAAAAGGTGGCAATTGGATGACTTAGCTTAGTGGAGGTAGCCAAAGTGCCCTTTTTTTCCCGCCATTTTCTTAGTGGAGGTAGCCATGGTGTGTTGCATTGTTCTGATGGAATTTGAACTTACCGCCATTTTCTGGGGGGGGGGGGGGGTTTACCAGTGGGTGAAAGGTTAATTAATTGATCAAGTTAATTAAGTAGTCAATCAAATTAAAAGTGTGAGGGGAGCTATTCCAATAACTCAGAGGTGAAAGTGTACCTGTAGCAGTGAGTGGGGAGGGGGGTTGTGGGAAGGGGAGGGGGTGGGGGGACAATAGGATAAGTGCCTGTTAATCAAAAGGAAATGGGGGTGACATGGAAAACCACGTAATAGAAGAATAGGTTAAGGACCTGTCAATCAAAAGAGAACAACAAGTTTTCCCCTGAGTGCATACTTGCCCGTGATGTAGGCAACCCGCACTAAGAGCCTAGTCCCTCTACTGGCGGTGCCATGTCTGTGGTGTGAGAGCGCGATACGACCCTTGATACGGGCGTCAAATCGCCGCCGCCATCAAAACGGAGCATTCCTGACGTATTTTCTCAGTTGTGGCATCCTGTGCTGTGCTAAGCTGAAATCCAGTTTACTAGCTTTTTGTGCGAACTTGTTTCCACTGCCTCTTTGACAACTGAGTCCCAGGAACCATTGACTCTCCATAGCTTCTTCGTTCTTTCAAATTCGAACGCATGTCTTTCGTTGATGCTATGCTCTGCTGCTGCGGACTTGTCTGTCTTTCCTCATCGTATGTTCCTGATGTGCTACGGACAGCACTGTGAGTCACATCACTGTGTCTGCCCAATGTACTGCGTTCACACGTAATGTAGTTTTTGTTGAGTTCGCCTGGCTGTCATTTCGTAAGTATGCGATTTATTCGAAAGACGAGGCTGCTGAGTTCGTGCTTGTTACTACTAGCACCTCGTACTCTGATGAGCATAAACATTACGCTTACTGCTTACTGCGAGACTGAATGCCCCTTGATGGCGTTAGGGGCGCGTAACGCAGTAAGGTAAGCATATGAGTAGGTCAACGATGAATTGGATATCATTATAGCTAGAATACGAAGTGGGAAAAATCCACAGACATAAACTACTTTGACAAAGGCAGATTATTAGGGCTCAGAGCCTGGGAACTAGTGTCTCGTGAAAGGCGATGCTGGACGGCTTTCTGCGTGGTACCGCAGCGAGAATCTACAGAAACTGGTTGATGGACAGTGAAACCGAGAGTATACCACAAGGTGTTAGCTGTCCACGCCTCATCAAAGAACGTGGAGGATGGAGGCCCGTTCCCTCTATAAAGCGCGACAGCCGGCGATCTGTGGAAGATCTCGCGACAGAATACAAATTTCGTGCAGGCGCGATTGCTTCGGAGCACATTCGCATGCACTTCCTTGGGGCCTGTGGTAGTGATCGAAGGCACCTTGGCAGCTGGGGACTACGCAAACATGACTGCCGATCGCTTGCATCCCTTCGTGCTTGACGTCTTCCCCGACGACGATGGCAATTTCCAGCAGTGTAACTGAACGTGTCACAAGACCGGAATCGTGCTACTGTGGTTTTAGGAGTATGATAGCTCACGATGTCTTGGTCACCAAATTCGCCTACTGTGAACACGGTGGCATATATATCGGGGACGTCAGCTTCGTGCCGCAAACCACTGGCCTGTCAGTTAAAGGAATTGCGTGACCCAGCTGCTACATACTTCGGAAATCTACCAAGGGCTTGTCGAATCAATGCCGCGCAAAATCGATGCTGTATTGCGTTCCACAGGTGAAATAATACGCTGTTAAGCAGGTGGTTATAGAGTTGTAGTTAATCGATGAATATTTCTAGTCCGCTATGTCCAATGGAAGTATATCTGTGTGCAGGCCTGTGGAAGAGCCGCTATACTCTGGCGCTTCTGTGCATGCTGGGACTTGCTGTAAAATACGCGATACGCGTCAACATCTCCGTGGCCATTGTGGACATGGTCAACCAGACGGCCCTCCTAGAAAGCGGCGGCAGCGGCAACGACAGCGACTACGTGGCTGACGACCCACTCGCGTGTCCTGGAGAGCTGGCTGCGGAGGGCGCTGACTCACGCAAGGTGAGTCCCACAAGCCGTCAGAGTCAAGAATCGCCGTTGTCGTCAGCAGAGCCGATGAGATTTTAACATTTTAGTTTCAGACATGTATCTATCCTTTCGTTTGTAGTCCAGTGTGTTCATAAGTAAGTTTTACCAGTTTAGAATTTAGTTACGCTAGATAATAAGGACTGAAAAGCTTTCTACTTAATTTCCTCATTCAGAGAAGTTAATGTGACTGCCTTTAGTGGCGCGGAAAGTGCGCAGTCTGCATTCGGTTTCTTTCCTCGAGCCATCAAGGATTTCCATTGGGAGATTGTGGTGACCACCGAGTCGAAGCATCTCGTCCAGCCCACCTACTCGGAAACTCTGCACCCAGAAATTGTATGTTTAGAGGCCATTGAGGTTACTTCAGATTGTAGATGGTCCGGTAGTGTGACTAAAACTTTTGTAACATGAATAAAATCTTCTGGTTTTCAAGCCGAGTCAATTTGAATAAAAATCTCGAGCTTTCGTTGTCTGTCTCCGCCATCGTCGTGAATAAAACCACTAACTGCCGGTGCTAGCACGGTTTCCCGCTTACACACGGTGGTCCATTGATCGTGGCCGGGCCAAATATTTCACTAAATAAGCGTCAAAGGAAAAAACTACAAAGAACGAAACTTGTCTACCTTGAAGGGGGAAACCAGACGGAGCTATGGTTGGCCCGCTAGATGGCGCTGCCATAGGTCAAACGGATATCAACTGCGTTTTTTAAAATAGTAACCCCCATTTTTATTACATATTCGTGTAGTACGTAAAGAAATACGAATGTTTTAGTTGGACCACTTTTTTCTCTTTGTGATAGATGGCGCTGTAATAGTCACAAGCATATGGCTCACAATTTTAGACGAACAGTTGGTAACAGGTAGGTTTTTTAAATTAAAATACAGGTCGTTGGTACGTTTGAACATTTTATTTCGGTTGTTCCTATGTGATACATGTACCTTTGTTAACTTATCATTTCTGAGAACGCATGCTGTTACGGCATGATTACCTGTAAGTACCACATTAATGCAATAAATGCTCAAAATGATGTCCGTCAACCTCAATGCATTTGGCAATACGTGTAACGACATTCCTCTCAACAGCGAGTAGTTCGCCTTCCGTAATGTTCGCACATGCATTGATGATGCGCTGACGCATGTTGTTAGGCGTTGTCGGTGGATCACGATAGCAAATATCCTTCAACTTTCCCCACAGAAAGAAATCCGGGGACGTCAGATCCGGTGAACGTGCGGGCCATGGTATGGTGCTTCGACGACCAATCCACCTGTCATGAAATATGCTATTCAATACCGCTTCAACCGCACGCGAGCTATGTGCCGGTCATCCATCATGTTGGAAGTACATCGCCATTCTGTCATGCAGTGAAACATCTTGTAGTAACATCGGTAGAACATTACGTAGTAAATCAGCATACATTGCACCATTTAGATTGCTATCGATAAAATGGGGGCCAATTATCCTTCCTCCCATAATGCCGCACGATACATTAACCCGTCAAGGTCGCTGATGTTCCACTTGTCGCAGCCATCGTGGATTTTCCCGTTGCCCAATAGTGCATATTACGCCGGTTTACGTTACCGCTGTTGGTGAATGACGCTTGGTCGCTAAATAGAACGCGTGCAAAAACTCTGTCATTGACCCGTAATTTCTCTTCTGCTCAGTGGCAGAACTGTACACGACGTTCAAAGTTGTCGCCATGCAACTCCTGGTCGCAATTTATCTGCTACTGATGTTTGGATTAGCCGCGACAGCATCTAAAAGACCTACTTGCGTATCATCATTTGTTGCAGGTCGTGGTTGACGTTTCACATGTGGCTGAACACTTCCTGTTTCCTTAAGTAACGTAACTATCCGGCGAACGGTCCGGACGCTTGGATGATGTCGTCCAGGATACCGAGCGCACTCCCGTTGGGAATTTTGATCACAATAGCCATACATCAACACGATATCGACATTTTCCGCAATTGGTAAACGGTCCATTTTAACACGGGTAATGTATCAGGAAGCAAATATCGTCCGCACTGGCGGAATGTTATGTGATACCACGTACTTATATGTTTTTGACTATTACAGCCCCACCTATCACAAAGCGAAAAATGGGGTCCAAATACAACATTCATATTTTTTTTACGTACTACACGAATATGTAATAAAAATGGGGGTTCCTGTTCAAAAAAACGCAGTTGATATCCGTGTGACCTATGGCAGCACCATCTAGCGGGCCAACCATAGCGCCATCTGGCTTCCCCCTTCAAGCTAGATAAGTTTCGTTCTTTGTATTTTTTTCGTTGGACGCTTGTTTCGTGAGATATTTGACACGGTCACGATCAATAGACCACTCTGTGTAGCCAGGATTGCAGCCCTTGGCACTAGTCAGAGAGGACCGGAACGACGCGGAACGACGCGTGCGCTAAAGGTGATTTGGGCAGCTCATAGCAGTTCCGACCCGTCGCGGGACCGGGCCAAAGAGATATACGGGTCCAGCAACATATTTATGACGTTACAGAAGTCAGCTTGTTCGCTACACTTCGTGAACGGGCGGCTTCGTGCAGATCCCACGACAAGTCAATATTTCATTGAAAAGGTATCCATTAAAGGTCTTAATTTCGTTGTGTGTTTTCGAGAACGTGTATGAATTTAAACTTTTTTTTTTTTTTTTTTTTTTTTTTTTTTTTTTTTTTTTTTTTTGTCATCAGTCTACTGACTGATTTGATGCGGCCCGCCACAAATTCCTTTCCTGTGCTAACCTCTTCATCTCGGAGTAGTACTTGCAACCTACTTCCTCAATTATTTATTATTTACTTGACGTATTCCAATCTCTGTCTTCCTCTACAGTTTTTGCCCTCTACAGCTCCCTCTAGTACCATGGAAGTCATTCCCTCATGTCTTAGCATATGTCCTATAATCCTGTCCCTTCTCCTTATCAGTGTTTTCCACATATTCCTTTCCTCTCCGGTTCTGCGTAGAACCTCCTCATTCCTTACCTTATCAGTCTACCAAATTTTCAACATTCGTCTATAGCACCACATCTCAAATGCTTCGATTCTCTTCTGTTCCGGTTTTCCCACAGTCCATGTGTCACTACCATACAATGCTGTACTCCAGACGTACATCCTCAGAAATTTCTTCCTCAAATTAAGGCTGGTATTTGATATTAGTAGACTTCTCTTGGCCAGAAATGCCTTTTTTGCCATAGAGAGCCTGCTTTTGATGTCCTCCTTGCTCCGTCCGTCGTTGGTTATTTTACTGCCTAGGTAGCAGAATTCCTTAACTTCATTGACTTCGTGACCATCAATCCTGATGTTAAGTTTCTCGCTGTTCTCATTTCTACTACTTCTCATTACCTTCGTCTTTCTCCGATTTACTCTCAAACCATACTGTGTACTCATTAGACTGTTCATTCCGTTCAGCAGATCATTTAATTCTTCTTCACTTTCACTCAGGATAGCAATGTCATCAGCGAATCGTATCATTGATATCCTTTCACCTTGTATTTTAATTCCACTCCTGAACCTTTCTTTTATTTCCATCATTGCTTCCTCGATGTAGAGATTGAAGAGTAGGGGCGAAAGGCTACAGCCTTGTCTTACACCCTTCTTAATACGAGCACTTCGTTCTTGATCGTCCACTCTTATTATTCCCTCTTGGTTGTTGTACATATTGTATATGACCCGTCTCTCCCTATAGCTTACCCCTACTTTTTTCAGAATCTCGAACAGCTTGCACCATTTTATGTTGTCGAACGCTTTTTCTAGGTCAACAAATCCTATGAAAGTGTCTTGATTTTTCTTTAGCCTTGCTTCCATTATTAGCCGTAACGTCAGAATTGCCTCTGTCGTCCCTTTACTTTTCCTAAAGCCAAACTGATCGTCACCTAGCGCATTCTCAATTTTCTTTTCCACTCTTCTGTATATTATTCTTGTAAGCACCTTCGATACAGTCAAGAATTATTATTAAACTCGTGTGAAATACTTACTCGCCTCCCGCCGGAGATGGTTGCTGGCACTCGTAAGACCTGCACTGTCACGTACGCGTCACAGCCTGTCTTTATCATGGGGCTTGTCGCGGGACCGAGTAACGTCATTTGGCGCGAGGGACTGGCGCCACGTTTCAAACTGTCGAGGCTCCCGCCCCCCTACAAGTGTCAAGCATCCGTCGCTGTTTCCTTTCGACATCTAAAGCCCGCCTCCATGCCCCGCTAAGTGTGTACACCTGGCCTCTGTTAAAATTGTTACCGTTTATTCTAATCTCAGCTGCCTCTTGTACAACGGAATCACAATATGCTGACGCATTAATAGATGCTGCGAAGCCGGCCTCTGTGACCGAGCGGTTCTAGGCGCTTCAGTCCGGAACCGCGCTGCTGCTACGGTCGCCTCGGGCATGGGTGTGTGTGGTGTCCTTAGGTTTCTTAGGATTTAGTAGTTCTAAGCCTAGGGAACTGATGACCTCAGATGTTAAGTGCTTGGAGCAATTTGAATCATTTTTTTAGATTCTGCGGCCTTCGCAGGGGACTCCATACGCACCAGGCACACTAAGAGTTATGTCGTCTTTAACAAGACGCAGCGCATCTCGTATCTCGGGGGCGAGCCAGAACACTGCTCTCAGTCCATTTGTCTGCAGCAAACGTCCTAACTTTATGCTCGTTGCCCCAGAGTACGGCAGGAAAGCAGCTGCTTTGGCCTCTTCTGCCGATTGAAAAGGTATCTTTCTTCGGTAGCACCAGCGCGGGATTAGCCGAGCGGTCATGGACTGTGCGGCTGGTCCTGGCGGAGGTTCGAGTCCTCCCTCGGGCATGGGTGTGTGTGTTTGTCCTTAGGATAATTTAGGTTAAGTAGTATGTAAGCTTAGGGACTGATGACCTTAGCAGTTAAGTCCCATAAGATTTTGACACACTTTTTTTTTCGGTAGCACCTGAAATCTTGCTATTACCATTCTCTCTGAACACGTGCCTCAAGTGCTGCAGTTCAGACTGTAGGTGATCTTCGTCAGAAATAATTTTCTTTCTGTGTACTAACGTGTTCAGGACCGCTTTCTTGTGGGTGGTGAAAACTATTGCCGTTCAATTCTGTCCGCTGCAGCAGTTCTCTAATGTCTTGTATAACTACAGCAAAGCGGGAAACTATCTTCTTATCCCGGCAGCGTTGCAAAAATGCTAAAGGGTTCAGCAAATGTGATTTCCGTAGTTTTTTCAGCAGTCTGACGCTACGCATTACATCCTCACCGTAGGGGACACATATGTGGCTATATAAGCAGAGAGCCGTGCCAACCCTGGCAGTCAGTGGTTGACAACTATGGCGATCGAAAGTTCGAGATTTTTATTCGAACTGACGCGGCCTGAAAACCGAGAAGATTTTATTTAGACATTCCACCACGGAAGACTCCGAGGACACATATTTTGACTTTTTGAAGCGGACACATCACGCCATAGCGAGTCAGCGAAATGGAAGAAAAGGTATGAGCTTGATCATAATGCAAGAAATCTATTCGATTATCATCCAATTTTGTCATCAACCGCGTTGCCATTCTATTGGGGTTTGGTTGGATGAAGCCACGGCAGCACAACAGTGTGCGAGTTTGTCTAAGACAATGTCTAAGTAATATAAAAAGTTTGACAGCTTGACTCACGGGTGCACTGAAGTGGAGAATGATAGGACCCGTAGAACAATTGTTGCTCTCTCCAGCAAGGAACTGGACGACGGCTCTGTGGCAGCGTTAGAATAAAGGCCTTAATTTTTCACCAGCCCCGCGGCAGCTGCCAATTCTGGATATTATAAATAGATTAGAGCAGCACATTTGACAAATCCCGCACGACGAAGTTGAGAACGTCAGACTAACCACCGGCCGGCCATGTATTGACGAAACCTAAGCCACCGAAATCTAATATTAGCGAGGAGGAATAACGTGGCATAAGCATATCGCATGAGGATGAGGGCTCGGTTGTCTTACCAGCCGACAAAGGAAATGCCACCGTGGTTCTGAACACTGAGGACTACCACCTGAAGGTGCTGAATTTATTAGATGACGCATACTAAAAACTTAGTCGCGATCTGATACGAGACATCGTCAGCAAGACAGGGAAGTTATTAAAGGAATAGGTGAAGAAATTAATGCCTTGTGTTGCCAGAACTCCCAGCTTTGTGGATTGCCGAATATAAATGAGGAAAATGACGTTCTTAGGCCCATTGTTAGTGCAAACAGTTCGCCCGCCTACAGACTGGCAAAACATCTTGCAGTATTATTAGCGCCAAACTGGGACTTTGTGAACAACACGTTGTAAACTCGCAGACATTTAATGAAACACTCAAGAAAATTAAAATAGGCCGAAATAATGTAATAATTAGTCTGGACGTTGTGTCACTTTTTAGGAGGGTGCCGGTGCGACATGCTGGATGTTCTGGCCCAACGGTTTCCACCTGGTATCGTCAAGTTGTTCCATCATATTCTAACAACAGCGTAGTTCTTGTACCATGACGAATATTATGAAATGAAAGATGGCGCAGCGATGGAATCACCACTGTATCCAGCAGTCGAGAATTTCTTCATGTAACACTTTGAGGAGCAGGCGTTGAACTCTGCGGCGCTCGTCGACCTTGCTTCCTAAGCTATGTTGATCACACCGCCCTGACATGTCCTCATAGTGAAAATGCACCGCAACAACTCGTCGATCACATGAATGGCGTCTATCCAAACAGTAAATTTACCATGAGATCGAGAAGGATGGCACCCTACCATTCCAGGACGCTTTAGTTGAGCAGAAGGTGGAACGCCAGATTGGTCATTCAGTGTATAGGAAACCGATGCACAATGATCGGTACTTGAACAGGGATAGTTTTCACCACCATGTACACAAGAAAGCGGTGCTGAACACGTTGGTAAACAGAACAAAATGATTTCTGACGACGATCACCTACAGTCTGAATTGCAGCACTTGAAACATGCGTTCAGAAAGAATGGTTATAGCAAGAGAGACATTGCAAATGATTTCAGGTGCTACCGAAGAAGTGCGACGGATTTTTTTTTTTTTTTTACGTGCGTGCGTGCGATGCACCAATTGCGACGGATTATACGTTGCTGCTGCTGCAATGCAATTTCTTTTATAATTTTTGTTCACCTACCTCTTTACAGCGGTAGATCTTCGCACGTAAACTCCTGACTGCAGCTACTTACGAGATCACACAAAAGCAGTGTTGAGGAAACTGTAACCTCATAGCTACACGCCGGAGGCCGCATTAAGTAAAATTTGGTGAAAATTGTCTATGTACTTTAAAGAAATGATTCGGAAAGGGGATGTCACTCGTACTTTAAACATGAAGTTCAAATTTAAACCTTCAATAGATCTTTATTGCCGTTAAGCAAGATCATCAGCCCACATTTACGAAAATTACTAAAGTTTCAGCTCACAGTTATCACCATACCTAAAACAGCCAGAGGTTTTACCTTCCCAAATTCCGAAACCAATTACTTGTAACACAGTCAATGATCGACCAATTACTTCTGCACACGATATTCAGTTGTTGTCTTTAGTTAAAGATTTTTTGCTCGCCATAAGAATATACTCAGTATTGCCACGCTATATAATTCAAAGTTCACTCGCGATTTTCGTCGGAACGAATTATCACAACACTCTAAAGTTTTCATAAACAGTTTCTGGTCACAACCAGATACCATTAACACTGGACCATAACGTGGAAGTCATCCCAAGACTTCATCTTACACATGATGCGAAAAGTCACATCCAGCACAACCGCCTCCAATCACAGCTAGCTCGCGACTCCCTTCTCACTCTCCCACACTCAAAACTATATCTCCTCGCTAGGCGGTCAACCGTCTCTCTTCTCATTGGCTGTCAGCACTTACGACCAATGAGAACTCACTTCTAGGGCGCGGCTCGCGTCAAAATCTAGCAAGCACCAACCACTTCTCTAGGCTCATTGACGTCATCAAATTAAGTAACAGAAAGCTCTCTAATTAAATAAACAAAACAAAATGAACTATAAGCTTTACTCTACATCTGGAAATTTATTATGTAGTCGTGAATGTTCTGGCTGTCTTATACATAAGCATACATACTTGGACATCCGACATTCACTAGTAGGGGAACACTAGTGGATTCTTTCCCACGTTACAGAGTTGGAACACTTGACAGTTCCTGTAGAGAATTACATGAATGATTTTTAATAATGCCGAACGTCTCACATACTCTCATGCATGGATTCTCATTCACATGCATCCTAACACACAATACACATGTTTACTTAGAATTCTCGAAATTATTATTATAGAAAAGTCACAGAGGTTTTCTGAAACTAAAAACTTTCCAAATTTATATGTGAACATTGAAAGTGTTATCAGATCATCGTACATAGTCACTGAAGGTGAACTATTACATCACTGTATTTATTTAAATTCTTGACTGTCGGAAAATCACGTTATTTTTTTTTTTTTTTTTTGGAATTTTACAAACTTCCAAAATACAACTATTTTTGATCCCAGACTTTGACATATTGTTTGTTTCCACAACAGAAGGATGTACGTCAAATATGACGTTCCTCAGGTTATTTCTTTTTTAATTATTAATATTTTTAGTTTCGTATAATGTAAGTGGCCTGCCAGCGCTACTCCACTGCTTTCACACACACAGCTGCAACAGATGGTCGTGACGTCAGTCTGCAGGACACAACTCGTCCGTTACTGACAATATAATACTCTACCGGCTTACATCGCAGCCCACATACATTCTGAAGTAAAGCTTTTAATAGACAAATGGGCGATCGCACACTAGTTGCGACGCCACAGAAGGACGCCTTGTGAGTTGGCAGAAGAGGTCAAGCTGGCTCCTGTCATACTGTGGGGAAACAAGCAGCGAGTTAGGACGTTTGCTGCAGAGACATGTCTGAGACCAGTGGGAAGACACACAGCAGCGTCTGTAACGGTTACTTGGTGAGTGTATTACGACTACAGGAAAAAAAGTCACTCACAATGCAAAGGGACTCTCACGAGCAATTTAAAAAATGGTTCAAATGGCTCTGAGCACTATGACTTAACTTCTGAGGTCATCAGTCCCATAGAACTTAGAACTACTTAAGCCTAACTAACCTAAGGACACCACACACATCCATTCCCGAGGCAGGATTCGAACCTGCGACCGTAGCGGTCGCGTGGTTCCAGAATGTAGCGCTTAGAACCGCTCGGCCACTCTGGCCGGCGAGAAATTTAATTAATTAGTGTATCTGTTCGATACCAATGACGTGCTTCTAGGTGGGTGGAAGCGAGGGCGAGAGTATCACGGGTATGAGTCATGAGATAGAGCTGTAATCAGACTGTTTTCTTTGCGGTGAGATCTTTTAATGGAATTTCAGTCTCCCACGTACACGGGGTGAGATGATTATCGTAATAAATTCAGATGTATTATCGAATTTATAAAGTGATATGTAGTATAAACCTGATATTTACAACTTCTCCGTGCTGTTACCTTGTGAAACTTTGTTTGAGATATTTGTTTACTTTAAGAGAGAGTTTGAAAGTGAGGAATCATCCTGTGACAGAGACAGAGCATCCTCTTAGCACTCCATCATGAACCAAAAATGAGTTTAATATCTAGTCCTTTGATGCGAAAATATTTAGAGGAAATATAGCTTATGCCTTTGTGCTGTACAGGATTTTCACAACAAGTAACGATAGTTTAGCGACGTGAAAACGCGTGTATGGTCTGATTTCTTCGAAAATAACTCGTATGAAAGGGAATAAATCTAAATTTCACATGAGAAATTCGAAGTATATTGACAAAAGAACATTCCCGTTTCGGATTTTTTAAACTGGGGACTTTATGTCAGAGGTGGAGCCACAGTCAGCGGCAGTGACAGTGGGAAGTAGAGGCTTAAGAAGGATGTGAGAGCCATGGCTTCCCGGATGGGCAGCTTTTCAGGTACACAATAAACTCGGTAGATGGCGCTGGACTAGACTGGACGTGACTGATCAATTTTAGTTTCATCTTGAGACACAATGTCCAGGTAAGTTAATGAGCACTACATTCGTAAAACGTATCATACGCTACATTTCCCATGTTGCTGTTGGCTAGTGTGTGATTTGTGCTTTTTTTGTGTCGCTACCCTCTGCCGTCGCCGCCGCCGCCGCCGCCACCGCCGCTGCCGCCAGAGACCGCTCCCTTAGCCGCCGCCTTTCGTTGCCTAGCGCTGCTTGGATGCGCTGCCTGTCGCCTAGCCTGTCGCCGCCTGCTGCCCACCGCTGCTACCTGCCGCTGTTGCGTCGTCGCCGCCATCAGCTGCCCTACGCCGCTGCCGGAAGTCGTCGCCCTCCTGGAGATGCCTGATGCCACCTTTACCTTTATTTCATCCATGTCCTCGTCCCAGTTTCCATCGCCGTCCTCGTCTCTGTGTTTGTCGTCTTCGTCTGCCTTTCCTGCACTGCCGTTCGTCACACCTTCGTCCCCTTCATACCCCGGCGACATTCGTCGCCAATAGTCTCCCCCTCCTCTCCCATCGTCCCGACGCCGCGCCATGGATACTCCCACAACCGCCATTATTTACACCTCCCATTCCCCAGTCTCCACCATTACACTCTGGAGCTTTTCTACAGGCCCCCCCCGACCGATGTCCAGCCCTCTCTCCTTACAGTCTCCTACAGTTCTTCCACCTCCTCTCCTGTGCATCCTCAACTCTCCCAGACCACCTCCCCACGTGCCAGTTGCGCTGCCAACTGTCTCCTGAGCTGTGTGTGGCTCATGTTCCTGCCATAATGTATTTTACACCTTGTTTTTAACGTACTACCACCTCACTATGTTAATTTAAATTACAGGTGTCACTGAGTTTTTGCTTTGCCTGACCGTGAGCGGCACTAGCAGCACATATCAATATATCCCCTCTCGTAGTATCTTTGCTCGACTGCTATTATTTCCCGGTCATTGTCTGTCGTAAGCCAGTTCAGGTCGCGAGGTCGGGCTGCCAGTCAGTTGGAACACATCTGGAGCGTATTCCGGACCTGCCAGTCAGGGAGTTGCAATGCGGCAATAGTGCAGTCATGTTGGAGCAGTGAGCTCTGCGTCGACATGGCTCCCTCGACCGTTGCCGCCACGCATCACTTAAGCCAGGCCACAGTCTTGGTGGATTGTCGGTTGGTCGTCCTACTGGACGACGTGTTTTGGCTAGCTAATCGTCCATGAGTCGGCTGTTTGTGTGTGCATCGATTCCCGCTTTGTCTCTGTGAGTGCTTAGCTAATGTTGGGTATCGTTCAGGTCTTCGTGCAAGTGTTTGTCAGGTTGTGTGTGTGTGGTTGGCGTTATTTCCACTGACCTCTATTTTAGATATTGTCGGCATTCTGAGGGTAGTCGGTCGCTTGGTGCGGTGGAATTAACTATATTGGTTACTACAATTCAAGCGCACCAGCGGAATTTTCTGCCTTGTGGCCATTAATGTACTGGTTACCTGCCCTGGCCACTGACATAAATTCAGGCAGTGTTCCTTTTTGGTGAAGTTAACTATATTGCCTTATTTCAAATTCAAGTGTACCAGCGGAATTTTCTGCCTTGTGGCCGTTAGTGTTCCGGTTACCTGCCCTGGCCACTAACGTAATTTCAGGCAGCGTCCTTTCCTCAACAGTTGTCACTGTCCAACATGGCGTGTGGTTTTGACAGCTTAATACATATTTCATTGTGGATAATCACATCCGTAACAGTTTTGTCTTTGAGGTTTTATGTACTGATTGGTGGCTAGCAAGTCGTTTGGTTGGTCAAACCGTGACTGTCTCGTGGTTGGGTTACTGACAGATCAAGTGTAGTTGGGTTCACCACCTGTCTCACCTCAGAGAACATTAATGTTTCGAGGGCAGGCCCACATCCCCTGGAGGTGTCTGAGTGCTGTTGGCTATACCGTCCTTTTCATGGGTGTTTAATGGTCTGTTGGTAATCTATTATTGCCAATGCTTTAAAAGTAAAAAATTTTTATTGTGTTTTCTGTAAATCAATTTATGTAAATCAATTGTGGGCCCTGAGCCGCTTAAAACCTTATTCTTAAATTTAGTTAATGTCATTGCGTTGCTTTTTCATTTAGTGTGCGTTTCCCCATTGAAAACTTAAGGGTTTAGGTATTTTTGAGTTTTTGGAAAATCAACTGTGGGCCTTCAGCCGCTTAAAGCCTTATTCTCAAAATTTCTCCTTAAGCGTAGACATTGCGGCCTTCTGCCTTAAAAGAAAATTTTAAAATATATTACCATGTAATATATTTTTATTTTAAAATTTAGAAATTATTTGTGGCCTTCAGTCGTTTGTATTGCACCTTGTATATGTTTGTTCTATCCACTTTTGCCTTGAGGCTTCTCGCCTAGCTCTGATTATATATATATATATAGTGTTTTATTTGCAATTTTAACTGCATGTCTTCAGTCACTTGAAATTTATATTCTTGCTTTTAAGATTTCTTGTTGTGAGGCCTTCAGCTGTGAAAGAATTGGATTTTGAAACTTGTAGTTGTAAAGTTTTGGTTTAAAGGTGTTATTAAATTACAATAAATTACAATTTTGAAGTGAAACTGACCGACACCTTATTTACTCCTTTCCACAATCCTAATCACCTGTTCTGCCAAGCGGGTTTAGCAGGCGTCTCATCCCCCTCTCCCCAGTTGCCATAAGCCCCAACTCATGCATTGCCTACACAGGTCATCACCCACCAGGCCACCATCGCCATGCCCAACGATTCGCCACCACCACCACAATTAGGACCTGCCCCACATCATCTCCTACTCAACACCACCCCTTGACCTCCTCCCCACCCATCCTCACCAAAAAGCGTCTCCAAATGCCCCAGTGTGGACCCTGCTCCTACCTCCTCTACCAGAAAACTGCAGACAAATCCTGACCCTTCTGACCCCATGGACATTACTACTCCTCCCACCTCCCAACCCTCTGTTGTGTACACCTTCCTCCTCTCTCATCCTGACTCAAAATTCCTCAAAGCCTACACCCTTGCCCTTGAGATCAGAAAGTACATCCACAACATCACCTTCTCCAAACTTATCCCTTGCAAAGAATCCATCCTTATTAAGTCTCTCAATCCCACCTTCCACACAGACTTTCTCTGGAAGATCCCTCACATCAACTTTGGCATCCATGCGACCCTCACACTCTTCCATACCCCATCCTCTCCCCATCACCCACAACCCACTTGCCATCCTCTGACTATCACTACCATGATCATGAATCTGAACCCCGAAGTCGTGGCAGAGGTGTTGGTGGAACTAAATACCAATCCTGACCTCGACGTCTGCTCCACCCATTGCATCTACACCAACTCTGGCCCCACATTCCTTATGACAGTTTTTACTGTATCTTTCTCTTCCATTGACCTCCTTCTCACTAAGGGAGCCCTCATCTAAAACGTCCACCATAAAGCTGGCTTAACTCCATACCCCCCCCCCCCCCCCCTCAGTGTGTCAGAAGTGTCTTGTCTACAATGACCACCTCACCTCCATCTGCAAAAATCCCCCCATCTCCCCTCACTGCAAAGTCGTACATATCCTTAAACAATGTCCTAACCTCACCTTTCCTCCTTTCTGCAACACCTACTCTGAAGTTACAATTTTCTGGGTTGTTAGGCCACATCATATTTCCTTGTAAAAAAAGATCCCAGCAGACGGGTAGAAATGTCGATTATTTTAGAAGGAAATATGATGCAGCCTAACAGCCAGAAGATTTTAACTTTAGTGACAATGGCCACAAAAGCCTGCAGACTTACACCTGGAATGAAGTGCATCCAATCTACTCTTCCAAATGTAAAGCTACAAAACCTGAACTCACTGTCCCCATTTATCACATAGATCAGCCAATCCACTGCAACTATTCTCTCCACCCAACCCCTACTGCTAAAGACATCATCCACTTCCTCAGCATAGTCCTCCAGAACACCCACCTCTTCCAGTACTCACTCACCCTACAGCAGATTTCCCTTGCCACTCGTTCTGTCTTCCATCTCACCACATCTCATCACCTACTCCCAGAACCAACCACACTTCACCTTCACCCACCTCAACCCCTCATTTTAACCTCTCTCTGTCCCACCCCTCATCCTAATGGTGCAACAGCAGTATAGCATCCTTTACCAAAGATATGCTCCTTCCCTGCTAACAAGCCCCTCTTCATGGACACCCTTTCCCACCACCACATAGATGCCTTCATCCTCAATGAAACCATCCTTCAACCTTACCATGTTGTCCACACCTCCCCCTATGTCCTCCATTATACTGACAATCTCTACCCCTTAACATGGGGTGGGTTGCCATTGGCCACCTCAAGCAAATCCCTGTTTCGGCACAACCACTGCTTAATGACCTTACCAAACACTTTGTCCTCAGCATCTTTCTCCCCACCCTGACCATCAACCTGCTCCACCACCTATGTTCATCCAACTACTCCCATCTCATATGACTTCTTGGCCTATATTGATTGCACTTTCTCCACCTATGTGATTGTCATAGACCTCAACATCTATAGATGTGACCCTGCAGACCTCCAGAGGTGGCATCAGTTTATTGACTCCATCCAAGGCGACCTTGTCCCCTCCATTAGCACACCTCTCCTGAAAGTAACACCAGCCCTGATGTTGTCCTCGCCTCCCTCAACCTCCTTGGGTCCATTACCACTGAAGTCTACGATCCCGTTGGCAGTGGTCACTTTTCTGTCCTCCTTACCATCTCCATTGCCCCCCACCCTCCTAATGCTCCCCACCTGGATATCCATCCCAAAGTCATTGATGATTACATCTGGGAAGACAGGAATGTCTACCAGGAATCCACTGACACCCAGGTTGGAAGTTACTCCCTCACCTTCCAACACCATAATGACATCACTCATGCCTTTTCTTCCAACAAAAGCCCCCATCTGACACAGTGGCAGCTCATGTTCCTACCAAAGCGATCCATCCCTATCGCCCTATCCTTCCTCCATGGGCCATATTCCTTCTCCATGAATCTTGCCGGTTCTACCGTTCCTTCCTCCACACTTATGATTAGGATGTACTTCTTTGCCACCAGCAAATACTGAAACACGTCTGTAAACTTTTGGCAGCAAATAAACACCAGGACTGGCTTCAGACATGTACACAGCTCAGTGCCATCCTTCTTATCAACTCTTCCAAGTACTGGTCCACCTTCAATCGCCTTACTGCCAGCTACCCCCACCTTGCATTACCTGTTCTTCCACGACAATTGCTCCTTCCCTAATAACCTCAGTAGGACTAACCATTTTCCATCCTAGATCTCCAACATCTTCTCCATCCTCAATGATTCTCACTTTGACTACTCCTTCTTCCCCAACATCGATGAATGTACTGGTAACACTGCCCCACCACTTGCTTCTAGCTTCCAGTACTTGGGCCATATACCACAGACAGAATTAAACACTCCCATCACAGCTCACGACACTAACTCATCCTCTGTCCCAAATACAACACCACCCCTGATCATAATTGTATAACCTCCTTCCTCGCTGCCCTTGTCACTCTGTACAACACCAACCTCTGCACTGGCTTCTACCCTGAGCTATGTGAGACCTCTTGCATCCTGCTGTTCCCTAAACTCAACAAACACTCTTCTAACTCCTCCTACCGTCCCATATGCCTCGCCTCAGTGTTCAGCAAGGTTTTCGAATCCATCCTCTCCCACTGTATCCGTCACCATCTATGTTAACACCACCTCCTTCCAATTACTCAGTGTGGCCTATGGCCCTTCTTCTCTGCTGAAGACCAGCTCCTTAACCTCACCCGTCTCCTCCACTGTTTTTGTTTCCCTAGACTTCCAGAACACCTATGACCATGTATGGCACTCTAGTCTTCTAGACGTTTGTCCTTCCCATCATCTGTCTCACTGCATCCTCTGTCTTGCACCATCCTTCCTATGTCACAACTTATAACATCAATTCCTGTACCTTCTGCCCCACCAGACGTGTGCCCCCCAAGGATCTATCCTTTCTCCTCCCTTTTATCTCCTGTACACCACCGATATGCCCAGTATCCCCCCCTCCCATCCATCTCCTTTATATGCTGATCATAACGCCTTCCTGGCACTCTATCCTACCCTCCAATGGTCCCAGTGTTCCCTTCAAACCCACCTTAAACAGTTCACCACTTGGTGTAACCAGTGGCTTCTACAATAAAAGCTTCCAAAACCAGGCAGTCATTACAGGTCACACCACCCATTTCTTCTGGCTCATTGATTTCTACCTTACCATCTATGACCATCCTATCCACCTTACTCAGCCCCCTAACCTGGACTCCCCATCTCATTACCATCCAACACAATGCCTGCAATAACCACTGCCTTCTGAAACTACTGTCCAGCTGGACTTGGGGATTGCATCCTTCCACCATCCTCCATACCTACAAATGATTGATCTGTGTCCTCCTCTGTTATGCCAGTGCCGCCTGGAGCTCCACCTCCCCTAAATTCTATAAACCACTCCAGATCTTTGAACGCCATGTGCTCTTTCTTGCCTTCTGTATCCGGCCTCCATCCCACATCTCCTTACTTACCTCAAACACCCCTATACATTGCTACACCTATACCGCTGCGTCCCACCCACCCTGTAGCTCCATATCCTCCATGTCCTATCCCAAAGAAATTTCGCTGTCTCTCCATCGTGGATGATGAGCTTCATCCTCACATCTATCCTTCCTTCCAAATCTGACCCCAATCCTTGGCTCCCATCCTTCCTAAGGCTTTCTCTCCTTCCCTTCCCTTTGCTACATCCTACCTCCTCCCCCCTTCAGCCTTCTCTTGCTCCTTCCCCTCCTTTCCCTGTCTTTTCGCTCCCTACCAGATTGTTCCCTCTGCCCCCTCCTCCATCTCCTCTCCCTTGGTGTGCTCCCAGATCCTCCTCCCCTGCTGCCACATCCCACCTCTCCCTCCTACAATACCCTTCCCCTCTTCTCCCTCCATGGCCTCCCCTCGCTTGGCAGGTCCTTCCCGTTTTACTTGTGAAGTGCTTCATGATTTCCGTTTGTGTCCTGCTATGAGAACAGTGTTTTAAAATATTTTTGTACCACGTGGGTTTTAATGCTGTGATCCGTGTTTTTATTATAATTAACGCCAGTGTTCAACAACATCTTCATGTAGCGTGGTTTTTATTTGTGCTCTCTGTGGTTTTAACTTGTGACAGTGCCTCCCATTTACATTCTTCTTGTTTTGTGTATTTCATTAATATTATCTCCCCGTGTCATTTTTAAATCTCTCTTTTTTACATCTGTACGTTCGGCTCGGCTGAAGAGTTGCATCAAGGTGTCGCTGCCGGCCACAATAAAGGGTAAAAAATATTCTGTTCTAATATTATTATTGGACATCCTTATGTTCCTCCCAGCAGCAGCTGTTCACTTATAGATGGGAAGGCGGCTAATCCCCCGTACCTCAGTGATAACTTTCTGTCCTATCATTATTACCCATCCTCCCCACATAGGGCCATTGTTAGACTGGCTGGAGCAACTCTCTAGCGCTTGACTAATAGCGAAAACATCCTCTCCAAATCCACCAGGTTTCACTTGTAGATTGGCAGAAGTCTTCTCCCCTCTACTTCAGTGACAGCTTGCTGTCCTATTATTATTACTGCCTCCTATGCTTCCCATATAGGGCTATTGCCTAGACTGCCTGAAGCAACTCCCTAGTGCTACACTAATAGCGAAAATATCCACTCTACATCTAATATTTATTGACGAAATTGGATGGAGCTATTGTCTAGTGTTCGATCACTGGTAACTCAGATTGTCTGTGTATTCTGCAATGTGTAAATAATAAAAAGGACTTAAGTGCGATCTGTCTGTCAGCCCAGCACAATCTGAGTTCTTTTCTCGCCAATTTCCAAGTAGGGAAGAGGAGGGGACGGGAGGCAGTGAGAGGGGTTGGGAGGGGTGAGAAGGTGTAGGGAGGGGAAGCAGAAGGGAATGGGGAAAAGCTAACAGTGTCCTCCGCTGGTAGTGTTTTGAACTAGGTCAGATGGTCTCTGGACCTCAAGTTGAAAACACAAAATTTGACACTCCAGCCAATATTTGAATTTCCCACCAGAATTTCAATTTTCCGCCATTTCCAGAGATGGGGGTGGGGAGGGAAGGAAAGGGGGGAGGGATCCATGTGCTGGCGGAAGAAACCCGTGACGTCATCAGTCGGTGGGGGTAATTAATTGAGCAATTTAATTAATTGTGAGACCCATTACCCTACTACTTACACATCCAAAAAAAAAAAGACAGAACGAACACTCATATTTTCAACATTTATGAAATATATTTGATCAGATTCCCACAGTTATAATAATGAAGAGCCGAGAGCCTATCACTACGTTTCTGGAAATAACTGAACAAACTATGTCAGTAATCAAAATATTTCTGATGCGCTGTTTCATATATGTAGAGAAAAGTCCAAAACTGGACCCTCATTTTGCTTTTAATTAAAACACAATAAAAATATGTTTTAGAACCATGTAATATTTGCTTTATAACGCTATGGACCATTTAATCTCACTCTTAAAATATACAAAGTTGTTACAAAACGTTATTTTCAAAAATGTTACACATAGCGAATTTAAAAAACGCACTGGTGTCCAAAATTAAAGCAACAAACGGAAATTTTGCAAGGTTGCTTTTATCATGACACAAAACAGTATGCACGAGTGACAGTAAAGTAGAGACAATGCAATCAATTCAGAAAGTCAACAGCTGCATCGTGAATAATGGTAGACTAAAAAGTTCTTCGTTTTTTCCAGCTTAAGGGATTTGCACACACATTTCGATATTTTGTTAATGTGCTCAATGTGGGTTGTGACACCCTCTATCAGCAATGCAATGCTGTGAATGATGTCCTCAGTCTCATGTTGAAGCAATAACGGCCATTCTTCCTGCAGAGGTGCTCACAGTCTCGGAGAGTGGTTGGTGGACGCTGACGTGATGCAAGCCATCTCCCTACATTACCCCAGACATGCTCTATGGGATTCAAATCGGGAGAGAGAGCAGGCCACGCCTTACGTACAGTATCTTTGTTTCCACGAAAACATCAGCCACCCGTGCTCTACAATGCCGACCATTATCCTCCATCACTACGAAGTCTGGGCCCACAGTACCTCGCAACAGCCGCAAATGAGGATCCAAGATCTCGTTCCCAAGATCTCGTCGCGATACTTAACAGCATTTAAACGTTGCCGATTCACCATTATAATTTCATGAATAGGGGTTGGAGTGCTCAACTCAATCCGTACCCACACCATTAGGGATCCTCTTCGGCATCGGTCTCTTTCCACAATGTTTGGGTCTGAAATCGTGTTCCATATTCCCCTCAGATGCGAATCCATCGAGAATCACTCTCCAGACTAAATCGGGACTCATGTGTGAAAACAACATTGGCCCACCTTTCGATCGTCCAGGTGGCATGTTCGTGACTTCGTTCTAGACGTTCCCTTCTGTGAAGACGCATCAAACGTAGACATACAGCCTCGATACTACCCGTCCAGTGGTAGCTTCGAGGTCACATGCCAGTTGCCATGCAGTACTAAGGCGGTACTGCCGTGCCCTTACAGCCAAATGACGGTCCTCTCTTCCGTAGTCACACGTAGTCGGCCCTGCCTCGGTCTTTGGGATGCAGTTTTGATCTCTATAAACTGTCGCCACATCCGAGAAACAACAAAGCGAATCACACTAAGCCACCAGGCTATATCAGTTTGCGACTGCCCTCCTTCCGTTCTTTCTATAGCCCTCCACCGCAGAGAGTCTGATAGGCATCTTCTCTATGCCATACTGCACCGTCTGTGACTGTGTACGTAGCTATTGTGGATGTGGGACTACCCAGCAAGCGCTACCTCCATTCATAGGTGCCCTGACGTCATCGCTGGCATGGTTGTCCGTTGACCGGAATGCCATCTTCCTGCCCAGTTGCCTCAGTTGATGTGGAACGGTCCTTTTTTGCTTCTAAAAATGTTTTGAATGGTCGAACATTTGAAACAGCACTTGGTCATTTTTGTTTACAATAGTAGAAAAACGTAAAATAAATTGTAAATGATGCTTTGGTCCAATAGTGTAAACTAAAAATTAATACTGTTGAAAAAATTTATGATTGTATGTTGTTTTTTAAATAAACTATTACGGAGCTTTTCAGCGTGCCCCTCTCCGTGCGATATATCTCGAATTTGGTCCAGTACATATCGATTTTTTTGCCTGCGACCACTCGCATCGCATTGTTACCGACAACAATAGCAAAGAAGGAAAAATTCTTGAAACACGATATGCGTCCCCATTTTGCAAATTTTACTCCCAGAAACCTCTACCAGAAAGCATCCAGAAAATAAAATCAACGTTCTAAATGTACCGATTTTTCACATGGCCGGCGCTCTTCCTCGTAATTGATATGTACAGGTTCGACTTTGAGGTATAATGCACGCAGTAACTACCATGTTTTTTTATTATTTGATCTTGCATATTTTGACATTTTTCATGCATTTGTAAGCATTTTTCATGCATATTTACATGCATATAATTTACATGCACATAATTGGGTCTCTATCAGTGTCTCTGAACTGTCGATAAGTTTCTCACATTCGCTTGAGCAACAAAGAATGCAAGTTTATCAGTGTGTATCCGTGTTGCAGGACGGCTACTTTGTGTGGGACAAGCACAAGCAGGGAGAGATCCTGGCGGCCTTCTACTATGGCTACACGGTGGGACACCTCCCCGGTGGCGTGCTTGCCGACCGTTTCGGAGGCAAACTCATATTCGGGATCGGCATCTTCCTCTCGTCTCTGTTGACGGTCCTGACACCGGCTTCTGCGTGGGCCGGTGACCACATTCTTTTCGTCAACAGGTTAGGCGTTGGACTCTTTCAGGTACTTACTCATTGCTCACGTCTGTTTTCCTTTTTCTCTGCGCTTTAGTGTGCACATAGTGCTTATGAATTTATCCTATGACTTTAAATATTTACAATCTTCTGGAAATTAGAAAACAATGAAATCAATCCAGAATGAAATTTTCAATCTGCAGCGAAGTGTGCGCTAATATGAAACTTCCTGGCAGATTAAAACTGTGTGTCAGACCAACACTGGAACTCAGGAGCTACGCCTTTGGCGGGCAACAAGTGCTCTACCGACTGAGCTTCCCAAGCACGACAGAAACCCGATCTCAATGCTTAACTTCCGCCAGTACCTGGTTTCCTACCTTCCAAACTTCCCAAAAGTTCTCCTTTGAAACTTGCAAGACTAGCTAGCATTCCTTGAAAAAAGGATATTGCGGAGACATGGCTTAGCCACGGCCTGGGGGATGTTTCCAAAATGAAATTTTCACTCTGCAGCGCAGTGTGGACTGATGTGAAACTTCTTGACAGATTAACGATGCAGTGCCAAGAGACCAGGGGGTCGCTTTACGGGGAGTCTCGATCCAGCACAGTTTTAATCTGCCATGAAGTTTCAACGAAATACATGCTGATATCTGATGTAGGAAGCTGTATTCAATAATCAGTGTCATAATAGGTCAGTATGTTACGTTTTCCTATTTCCTGTTCCTACAAATAAACACGTAGGGTTTGAGTTCTGTGTGATATATACACTAAGTACCTCTCGACTACAGAAAGAGAGCAAAAACGTAAGTATACCCACGGAAGTTGTGGATATGGGGATCTAAGAATGGCGACTCGCTTACTTGCTTAAAACACACTCTAAGACCAAACAGCGACACACTGCGAAGGAATTTTCCGAAGACGGAAATAGGTGCATGTGTTGTACATGTGCACACAAACAAATTATTACAGTTTCAGAAAAAAATGAAAGATTTATTCAAGCGAAATGGCTTCACTAATTGAGCAAGTCAATAACGCATTGGTTCACCTCTGGCCCTTATGCAAACAGTTACTCGGCTTGGCACTGACTGACAGAGCCGTTGAAGTCCTCCTGGAGGATATCGTACCAAATTCTGCGCAAATGGCGTGTCAGGTCGTCAAAATCCCGAGATGGTGGGAGGGGTCTGCCCACAATACTCTAAAAGTTCTCAAATGGGGAGAGATCTGGCGACCTTGGTGGCCAAGGTAGAGTTTGACAATTACGAAGACAAGCAGCAAAAACCTCTCGCCGTATCTTGATAAAATGCAAGCCCAGGATGGATTACAACGAAGGGCAACAAAACGGGGAGTACAATATCGTCGACATAACGCTGTGCTGTAAGCTGCCGCGGGTGACAAGAAATGGCACCGCCGACCATCACTCCTGGTTGTCGCGCTGTATGACGTGTAACAGCGAGGCTGGTATTCCACCGCTGTCCTCGCTGGTCGTCGGGACTCAGTTCGAAGCAGGACTCTTCGCTGAAGACAATTCTACTCCAGTAAATGAGATCACAGGCCGAAAACGTGTCTGGAGATGGCCCGGACACCAGTGGGGTGCCAACCTGACTGTCTTCCGCCAAACGGCCCTAGACGTTCTGAATTTCGGCAGCGGTCCTGCAAGCTGCTTGCCGCAATCACGGAAAACAAGAGGAAAACTGTCCCAGCAATTTCACGTCTTCAAAAAATCATTCATTCATACGAAATGTAACAATCAAACGTATCCACTGAAAAGTCCTCAAATTGATCGCAGTGGAGACAACTGTATCCCAAAGGATAACCGGTACTATGAAAACACAGATTAAGATCTGCCTAAACATATTTATAAGATTTTAAATGATGAAGGGTCACCTGTTCAAAGTCTTGAAGGTGAGCGAAAAGGGTCACTTTTATTTAATCAGGTGTACTCGTATTTCTTTGATGTAGAGTGTACAATATACTCTGGAGCCAATGATACTCATTAAAAAAATTGATTATGTTGTAAGAATGGTATAATAAGAAAAAGTAGCTTGAAACTAAAAATCGTGGACTCTTAACCATCCTCATAACGCCAAAAGATGTTTAAATTGTGATGTGCAACACCGTTAAACTATTTATTAAAAAATCTCTTCATAAAGAATATTGATATATTAAACGAGATTATACACAATTAATTATTTATGAGCAATTGAATCTGGCAACAAGAAAGACTGTTAGGGAACGTGCAAGTGACGTTCCAGTAGGTTTGAGTAGCTCACAAACACAATTAATGGAAACTGTTGAATACTAAATCCCGACTCTGAGTTAATACAAATACAAAAATGTGGCCATTTAAAGGATACGAAATTGTCAGTTGCTCAGATGTAAAAGGACTGTGCTGCTGCGTAATCGCGACACTCACTCAAACAGTAAACAGGTCCAAGGAAGATTGCAGAACAGCGTCTCGACGAACTAAAATCGGACATCACGGACTCACTCGTAGCTCTCCGCACTCGTCACCAACACACTCTCGCTTCAGAACATAACGTCATCGAGGGAAGAGTCTATCTCAATTATCAGCCTGACAACACACGATTTCTCAAATGGTTCAAATGGCTCTAAGCACTATGGGACTTAACATCTGAGGCCAATAGTCCCCTAGACTTAGAACTACTTAAAGCTATCTAACCTGAGGACATCACACACATCCATTCCCGAGGCAGGATTCGAACCTGCGACAGTAGCAGCAGCGCAGTTCCGGACTGAAGCGCCTAGAACCGCTGGGCCACATGCGATTTCTCTTTAAAGCATAGTTCGCAGGGGGGAAACCGCTAAAATTCTTGAATAATGTCCACTTTGTATTCCTTTGCTGTCTGAAGGTTGGTACGCCGATTGCTGTCTAGCCGCTCATTGGGTAAACCAGAAATGGAGGGAGCGGCTGCTGGAGCTCCCAGAATACGAAGCGTTCTCACACTGCGGATGCATAAAATGGACAAGTCGCATACTTCAATACCCTGCAGGGAGAGTAGATTCGTCACGCTTGCGAACACTTCCGGTATTCAACGGAACTTCCTGTCTTCAAAGGGTGCGCTCTGCCCTGCTGACAAACAAGAGCGCTCATCTTCATCTACATCTACATCTACATCCATACTCCGCAAGCCACCTGACGGTGTGTGGCGGAGGGTACCTTGAGTACCTCTATCGGTTCTCCCTTCTATTCCAGTCTCGTATTGTTCGTGGATAGAAGGATTGTCGGTATGCCTCTGTGTGGGCTCTAATCTCTCTGATTTTATCCTCATGGTCTCTTCGCGAGATATACTTAGGAGGGAGCAATATACTGCTTGACTCCTCGGTGAAGGTATGTTCTCGAAACTTCAACAAAAGCCCGTACCGAGCTACTGAGCGTCTCTCCTGCAGAGTCTTCCACTGGAGTTTATCTATCATCTCCGTAACGCTTTCGCGATTACTAAATGATCCTGTAACGAAGCGCGCTGCTCTCCGTTGGATCTTATCTATCTCTTCTACCAACCCTATCTGGTACGGATCCCACACTGGTGAGCAGTATTCAAGCAGTGGGCGAACAAGCGTACTGTAACCTACTTCCTTTGTTTTCGGATTGCATTTCCTTAGGATTCTTCCAATGAATCTCAGTCTGGCATCTGCTTTACCAACGATCAACTTTATATGATCATTCCATTTTAAATCACTCCTAATGCGTACTCCCAGATAATTTATGGAATTAACTGCTTCCAGTTGCTGACCTGCTATATTGAAGCTAAATGATGAGGGATCTTTCTTTCTGTGTATTCGCAGCACATTACACTTGTCTACATTGAGATTCAATTGCCATTCCGTGCACCATGCGTCAATTCGCTGCAGATCCTCCTGCATTTCAGTACAATTTTCCATTGTTACAGCCTCTCGATGTACCACAGCATCATCCGCAAAAAGCCTCAGTGAACTTCCGATGTCATCCACAAGGTCATTTATGTATATTGTGAATAGAAACGGTCCTACGACACTCCCCCGCGGCACACCTGAAATCACTCTTACTTCGGAAGACTTCTCTCCATTGAGAATGACAGGCTGCGTTCTGTTATCTAGGAACTCTTCAATCCAATGACACAATTGGTCTTATAGCCCATATGCTCTTACTTTGTTCATTAAACGACTGTGGGAAACTGTATCGAATGTCTTGCGGAAGTCAAGAAACACAGCATCTACCTGTGAACGCGCGTCTATGGCCCTCTGGGTCTCGTGAATGAATAGCGCGAGCTGGGTTTCACACTATCGTCTTTTTCAAAACCCATGCTGATTCCTACAGAGTAGATTTCTAGTCTCCAGAAAAGTCATTATACTCGAACATAATACGTGTTCCAAAATTCTACAACTGATAGACGTTAGAGATATAGGTCTATAGTTCTGCACATCTGTTCGACGTCCCTTCTTGAAAGCGGGGATAACCTGTGCCCTTTTCCAATCCTTTGGAACGCTACGCTCTTCGAAAGACCTACGGTACACCGCTGCAAGAAGTGGGGAAAGTTCCTTCGCATACTCTGTGTAAAATCGAACTGGTATCCCATCAGGTCCAGCGGCCTTTCCTCTTTTGAGCTATTTTAATTGTTTCTCTATCCCTCTGTCGTCTATTTCGATATCTTCCATTTTGTCATCTGTGCGACAATCTAGAGAAGGAACTACAGTGCAGTCTTCCTCTGTGAAACAGCTTTGGAAAAAGACATTTAGTATTTCGGCCTTCAGTCTGTCATCCTCTGTTTCAGTACCATTTTGGTCACAGAGTGTCTGGACATTTTGTTTTGATCCACCTACCGCTTTGACATAAGACCAAAATTTCTTAGGATTTTCTGCCAAGTCAGTACATAGAACTTTACTTTCGAATTCATTGAACGCCTCTCGCATAGCCCTCCTCACACTACATTTCGCTTCGCGTAATTTTTGTTTGTCTGCAAGGCTTTGGCTATGTTTATGTTTGTTGTGAAGTTCCCTTTGCTTCCGCAGCAGTTTTCTAGCTCGGTTGTTGTACCGCGGTGGCTCTTTTCCATCTCTTACGATCTTGCTTGGCATATACTCATCTAACACATATTGTACGATGGTTTTGAACTTTGTCCACTGATCCTCAACACTATCTGTACTTGAGACAAAACTTTTGTGTTGAGCCATCAGGTACTCTGTAATCTGCTTTTTGTCACTTTTGCTAAACAGAAAAATCTTCCTACCTCTTTTAATATTTCTATTTACGGCTGAAATCATCGATGCCGTAACCGCTTTATGATCACTGATTCCCTGTTCTGCGTTAACTGTTTCAAATAGTTCGGGTCTGTTTGTCACCAGAAGGTCTAATATGTTATCACCACGAGTCGGTTCTCTGTTTAACTGCTCAAGGTAGTTTTCAGATAAAGCACTTAAAAAAATTTCACTGGATTCTTTGTCCCTGCCACCCGTTATGAACGTTTGAGTCTCCCAGTCTATATCCGGCAAATTAAAATCTCCACCTAGAACTATAACATGATGGGGAAATCTACTCGAAATATTTTCCAAATTATCCTTCAGGTGCTCAGCCACAACAGCTGCTGAGCCAGGGGGCCTATAGAGACATCCAGTTACCATGTCTGAACCTGCTTTAACCGTGACCTTCACCCAAATTATTTCACATTTCGGATCTCTGTCAATTTCCTTCGATACTACTGCACTTTTTATCGCTATAAACACGCCTCCCCCTTCACTGTCCAGCCTGTCTCTGCGGTGTACATTCCAATCTGAGTTTAGAATTTCATTACTGTTTACATCTGGTTTCAGCTAACTTTCTGTCGCTAGTACGATGTGGGCATTGTGACCGTTTATTAATGAGAGCAGTTCTGGGACCTTTCTATAGACGCTCCTGCAGTTTACTATTAGCAGATTAATTTTGTTATTCCCTGTTGCATTTTGCCTACTCCTACCTTTCCGCGTCTCAGGAGGCGTCTTGTCGGGCCTAGGGAGGGAATTCTCTAACCTAAAAAACCCACATGTGCACTCCACACGTACTCCGCTACCCTTGTAGCCGCTTCCTGCGTGTAGTGCACGCCTGGCCTATTCAGGGGGACCCTACATTTCTCCACCCGATAGCAGAGGTCGAGAAATTTGCACCCTAGATCTCCGTAGAATGGTGTGAGCCTCTGGTTTAAGCCTTCCATTCGGCTCCGAACCAGAGGACCGCGATCGGTTCTGGGAACGATACTACAAATAGTTAGCTCAGATTCCACCCCGCGAGCGAGGCTTTCCTTCTTCACCAACTACGCCAACCGCCTGTATGAACTGAGGATGACCTCTGAACCCAGACGGCAGGAGTCATTGGTGCCGACATGAGCAACAATTTGCAGTCGGGTGCATCCAGTGCTCTCTATCGCCGCCGGCAGGGCCTCCTCCACATCTCGGATGAGACCCCCCGGCGAGCAGACAGAGTGAACACTGGCCTTCTTCCCCGACCTTCCCGCTATTTCCCTAAGGGGCTCCATCACCCGCCTAACGTTGGAGCTCCCAATAACTAATAAACCCCTCCCCCCGTGTGTCTGCTCGGACCTTGCTGAAGGGGCGGCCACATGTCCACTCACAAGCAGAGCGGGCGATGCCATATGGCCAGCCTCCACATTGACTCTCCGCCTCGTGCGCCGCGAACGCCACTGAACCCGCCACTCTCCTTGGGGAGAGGGTGGCCCAACCGCGCCCGGTACCCACGAAGATGTCTCGACAGCAGGGACAGTGGGTGAAGCATGTAACACCTGGGGTGTACCTTGCGACGCACCAGACTCCCCACTGTCGCTACACTCCGAGGCAGCAGCCTGAAGACGGCTGACCGCGGCCATCAACACATTCAGATGTTCGTGAACAGTGGCCATCTCCTCCTGCGTCCGTACACAGCAGTCACACATCCTATCCATCCTAAGAAATCAATTTACTGTAGAGAGTAAATCAACTTTTAACTAGACTGCTAATTCACTAAAGACGGCTGATAGTTGACTAAACTGTGGTTACTAGACACTTCTTGTAGAAAACAATGAAAATAGCACTACCTGTCTCTGGACTGTATTAAAAACAAACACTAGCACTACTGGCACTGTGGCTGACTAAAGGGACTCTCTCTGACTGTATTCAAAACAAACACGAAATCTATGGAACACTGTTACTAGCACTCGACAATGAAAGCTCCCTAAAAGCAAAAACACATGGAATAAGAAGTGACAAGTAAGAAAAATACAGTTAATACTTAAATTAACGTAGCTCGCTGCACAGCAGACGTGACACAGAAGGCAGTTACGACGACACTGCTCACAGGCATCATGTGCGTTCTTAGAATTTTGCTGCACTTGAGAGGCTTTACGGAACGATCCATGTAAAACGAAGGGCCCAGCAATCCTAGGCACGATGCCGACTCGCCTGTGCTGTTTCACGTCAAGAGAAAATATTGTAATTTGGCTCCCACAGTCTCTACATGTGTCTGTTGTCCCAGCATAATTAAGGAAAGATAGATATTTTGAGACATAATAAAGATTGCGTAGAGACGTGTAACAGGCCAGTTATTACTTTACACCAGGGCCGCACAAGGTGCATGCACCGGTGCATCGCACAGTGCAGAGTGCAGAAGACGGCTGCGCTATGTTGATGACGGTGCAGACCCCCCACTCCTCGGCTTTGCGCAACAGCGCTGCCTCTCACTTCCTTAGCTTGTGTCGCTCGCGCCGCCTGTCTCGACCTGTTTCAATGCTTTTACCCTGTTGTCTTCGTCATTGCCAAATACTAATGTACACTAGGTGGAGAGCTTAGTTTGGTGTACCGGTACAAAAGAGATTTATATAATAACTGTAATGGTAACAATTTTAAATTTGGTTTCAATACAAATGTATCTTCCTACGTGCTCTTTATTTTATTTGCAATTATGCTACTAAGATCTGGAACAAGAGATTGGCTGACAGCAATTCTGAGAGAATTTTTTAAATTACAGTTACAAACACTCGCACGCAATCTAGTTTTTGTGCAAGACAAAACAGAAAAAAACCTTTCACATACACAAGTGGAACCAAACATAGAAATAATCTTCGCTGCTTCGCTGTGTAACTTGGGAAATTCTTCCTTCTGCAAATTCTGGTAGAATTGGAGCAAACCTTTTGTATTGTAAAACACATCCTTTCGGTGAACATCGCTTTGCAAATCAATTAGTTCGAAATGTAAATCTGAAGGCGCACTTTCAATATCCATCGAAAAAGGTTTCACAAAAACATCGAGAATTGGCTGCAGGTAGGTAATTTCCTGAAGCAATAACAAAGCCAATGTTAATAAATGAAAGTAATGTAAGCCGTTGTCTCGAAGTACTAAAATGCGATAGATTTTAATAAACATGTAATGTGTACTATTGGTTTTAATGTAATGTTACACTTGCATATGTAAGGCAATCTCCTTTATTTAGCTGTATGTCATATACCGCCACATTACCTGGAATCGGTCGTTAAACGCATTTTCGAGGGATTGTAGCACCTCGACGTATTTTTCGAAGCGCCCTGCTTCCTGCACAGATGCTGTCAAACAAAAACATAGTACCGTTTTGATTAGAGCGGTTATAAAAATCAGGCTGTTATAATAAAGGTACAATTTATATCTCGCTTACCTAGTTCAGGAAAGTGTTGCGTATTTTTCTCTGAAAGGTTGTTTTTGAGGAGTTTCAGTTTATACTGGAAAGCGTTTATTTTGCTAATCACATCGTTGATGAGATTGTTTTATTTTTGGAGTTTCAGACTTAAATCATTTAGGAGAGCCAGAATGTCTGCTAAAAATCCTAAATCAGCTACCCATTCAGGGTCATGAAAAAGTGGCTCCGGACGTCCTTTGCTCTCCAAAAACTGAGCCACAGTGTAGCGTAGTCGAAAAATTCGGGAAATCACTTTCCCTTTGCTCAGCCAGCGCACCTCAGCGTGGTAGGGAATATCTGGATACTCCTCTTCAAAGGAAATCAAAAATTCTTTGAATTAACGATGAGTGAGTCCATGAGAACGAATGTAATTCACGATACGCACCACTACCTTCATCACATCTTGAAGACCGATAACTGTCGCACAAAGAGCCTCTTGGTGTGCAAAACAATGAACGGAAGGTAAATTCGGCATGTTAAGTTTTTTCCGCAGTAGGCCAATAAGTCCTTTTGCTTTACCGCACATTGCTGGTGCTCCGTCTGTGGTTACGGAAAACAGCTTTTCCCAAGGGAGTCCTATTCCTTCAGCTGCGATTTCAACAGCTGCTAAAATATCCGCCCCTGTAACAGTGTCCTTCAACGAAATCATATCCAGGAGCTCTTCCGTTACATGTAGGTCGTCGTCCACGCCGCGCAAAAATATTGCTAACTGAGCCGTGTCGTTAATATCCGTGGACTCTTCAAGTGCGATGGAGTACACTAGGAAGTTTTCAATTTTGGCTGCCAGTTGTTCATGCAAATTCTCAAATGGTTCAAATGGCTCTGAGCACTATGGGACCCAACTACTGAGGTCATAAGTTCCCTAGAACTTAGAACTAGTTAAACCTAACTAACCTAAGGACATCACAAACATCCATGCCCGAGGCAGGATTCGAACCTGCGACCGTAGCGGTCTTGCGGTTCCAGACTGCAGCGCCTTTAACCGCACGGCCACTTCGGCCGGCGCAAATTCTCAGCAATGTCGTTGATTCTCCGATGTATTGTCATTCTGGAAAGTGGTATTCTGTTGTACGCGGGACCTAATGTGGGATTCATTGTCTCTACTACGTCCAACATAATGTTTTTCATTAATGGTCCGTCCATAAATGGCCTCCCAGCTCTTGCTAAACGTAGAGCAACTTTGTAACTAGCTCTGAGAGTCCTTTCGCAACACCCCTCATCTTCTTCACCCTAAAGTAGAGAAAAAAAGATATGTTCGAAATAATTTATGCGAAAACGAAAACTAAGGAATCCAAATAAATGTTATTTCGTTTCGCATGACCTTTAACCAAAACATACATGCTAAAGTACTTGCAACAAACCTCGTTTGTAGATACAGAATTCTCTTCTGCAACAGTTTGCAACTTCCGTAATTCTTCTTATCTGGCATCCCCTGTTATATCACTATATTTTTCTGAATGCAATTTGCTGCAGTGCCTTTCAATAGACGATTTTCTGACACACGTAATTAGTGTACCGTAGATTAGACATTTGGCTTTATCGTCACAACGCACAAAAAGTAGGAGAGTTCCCATACCGGTTTAAATTGACTTTCGGCAATTTTCCCTTTTTTTGGAGCAGATGGTTCCATTATTCCGGTAATTGTCTTGCGCTTACGTATTCCAATGTTGACTAAGCCGTCTGGCAGCGCATTCGGCAGCGCACAGCGCCGGCCTCACTTACCAAGCCGAGTTGAGGCGAAGTATGCCGAGTTGAACCGATGCACTGTGCAGGTACTCGCTGCACCTCGCTTTGCACGCGTGCGGTTTTCCGTGTTTGTGCGGCCCTGCTTTACACTATCAGGACCAGAGGACCGCGCGCATCTACGAGGTGCTTGATTCTGTTTCCTGCTTTCTGTCGCCATTCACCCTCTACCCCGATCTTCAGCAAATCCTCATCGATTCCATGTCTCCACCTTTTCATCGGTCTTCCTAACGGTTTTCTTACTCAGGGAGTAAAATCCATGAATTCCAGAGACTATGACTGTTTATCCATCTGACCGACATGTCCTGTCCATACTAGCCACTTGCTTCTCATCAGGCCTCTGATGTTTGGTCTATTGTAGCTTTCATACAGCTCACAATTATGCCAGATCCTCCACGCTCCCAGTGATCTCATTTTGTACGAGAAGATAGATCTTCCTCAAAAATTTCCCATTAGAAAACGAGAAGATTATCTGAGTCTTTTTTCCGTACACTGCAAGCTTTCCAACCATACAGCCCCACGGCTTGAATAAATGTTTTGTACAGCTGGAGTTTGAAATTCCTTGACAGACTGCGTAATGTAAAAAGCTCACTCAGACCGCAGTATGATCAGTTTGCGGCTTGACTCCTCATTTTGATTTCTGTCTCACACGATGTGTCCTCTGTACAGATAGCCCCCAGATATTTAAAATTATGAAGCCTTTTGTATTGTAAGCTTTCTATAAATAATTGGTCTATATATGTGAATACTGAATATTTTGTTTTCCAAAACTTTCTCCCGTGTAACGTGTACTTTAGGTATCGCGTTCAACTGTGAAACGTCCCCTTTGAACAATTTATACATGACTGTGCTTAAACTGACACACAATATTTTGTTAGCGCAACGCAATCTGACTTTCAAAATTCCCTACAAAAGAATGGCCCTGACTAACATTAAACTATACCTTTCACAAATCACTTACCTCACAAAAATCTTCGCTGCTCAAGCTACTGCAATACAGCGAGCGCCACTACTGCCAGCTAAATAAAAGATTCAAACTATGGAAGGCACTAACTACTGATAGGGATAGTTAGCAAATGAAAGATATTAATAGAGAACAAACAATGTATTTACCTTGATATCATCATATATAAATATAGCAGTTCATGACAAATTTCAAAACTCCGCCATCTCTCTCCCCACATCCACCACTGCTGGCGGCTCACCTCCAACTGCGCAACGCTACGCGCTGTTCACAGCCAGCTGCCTAACACTACAATGGCGAGTATTACAACAATGCAAAGCAGCCACAGACTGCACACAGTACAGCCAGTGATTTTCATACAGAGGTGGCCTAAACAGCCTACTTACAACTGCAAAGCAATAGCGACTGTTGATTGCCCCTGGGTTGCGCATGTGAACAACGTCGTGAAACAAAACTTTAAACTTAATTAAATGCAGAATTTGAAATAATGAAAATGAATCTAATTTACTACCAACAGAAGATAATTGTGTGCTCATTGAAAACTATATAACTGAAGCTCAGTATCGAAGTACACTATGAAAGATGCTTGATATGAAGTGCAGTGTTTGACTTGGGATAACCAAAAAGATAAATTACTGCTACAATCAGAAAAAATAACTGTATGAAATTAATCTCCTTGCTTAGCACAACACCTGATAATTGAAGCTACGTGCTGTTTCATCATAAGAATGCAAAGATGAGATCTGCCATGAAATAAACGTACTTACCTCTTGCTCAGCATGCTACTTTGTGTCTGATTTACTGACGTTCTCGAATGCAAATACAAATCAGCAGATTCAGCAGATAAAGAAAAATAATCTACTGTAATTTTCTTTTTGCTTGTGAGAAACGATCTGTTGCTGCGTTTGGCATAAGGTGCAATGTACATACGACGAAAATATTCAAAACTTTACGAAGAATGATGGATGTGAGTTTTACTTTAAAGAAAGTCTTTCTTGAAAAATTAAACTCTGACTATTGACACAAAGGAATGAACAACACAAGAAGACTCTAAGAATTGCAAAATTCTCTCATTACAAAAATTACAGACACATCAACCAGTTGCGTAATTTGCGACGTAATGAAAACAAAGAGGACAAATTAACACTAATCGTAAATATTATTACTTATCTGAGGGACAAAGATTCCCTTCAATGATAGTTCCGACAATCAAACATTTTATTCTTGCGTATGCATGGGTTACCTTCAAAAGTTCCTTCAAAAACCTTCTCGGCTGATACAAGAATGAAATAGCTTTATAAACAAGTTTTCTTCTCTACAATTAAGTATTCCAGGTAGTTTCTCCCATATTCACTAATAACGGATCTAATTCTCTGAAAAGCTCAACCGCTCGCAACTATGTGTCAAATAACATTGCGCTGCACAACTGTCTGAATAGTAAGTGAACCACAAATAACGCTAAACATAGAGTCAAGGATCTTACTCACTAATCGTGCAGTACGCTCTTTCATCTTTGTCCCAGTACAGTAAAGGTGAATCATTTACAATGGCAGGAAACATATGAAAACCGTACATTATGATCGGGTTCCGACTAGCAGAGGGTGGAATAGATCTCTTGAATAGATGTGAGTCCTGTTCATCACCAGATTCTCGGTCTCCGATCCATTCACAAGGAGAATGAGTCTACTCGCTGCCACCCACACACTGTCGCTCATACGCATCACTTCTTCCTTAGGGCTGGACAACAGGGCCATATCTTTGGAAAATGCGAGATGTGTGCTTTTCTTACCCTCGATGTCCTCGAAGTTCTTATGGAAAGCTTCCCTCATTATCTTCCAGAGCGCCAGGATTAATAATATCGGTGGGACACCATCTTCTTGTCCTAACTCTGTTTTTATGTGAAAACTCTCCGCGGATTGGTCCCCGAGCTTCACTTTGCCTTTGGAATCAATGTGTATTCCAAAGTCGGCCAGGCAATTCATCAGGCTCTCCCGGTGGATGCGGTCAGACCCCTTCCTAAAAGCCGGCCGGTGTGGTCGAGCGGTTCTAGGCGCTTCAGTCTGGAACCGCGCGACCGCTACGGTCGCAGGTTCGTATCCTGCTTCGGGCATGGATGTCTGTGATGTCCTTAGGTTAGTTAGGTTTAAGCAGTTCTATGTTCTAGCTGACTGATGACCTCAGTTGTTAAGTCTCATAGCGCTCAGAGCCATTTGAACCCTTCCTAAAATCTATGAAGAGCACATATCCCCACATCTCGATGAGGTAAATATTTGGAAATTTGTGCTAAGGACTATGGAACCAAACTGCTGAGGTCATCGGTCCCTTGGCTTACTCACTACTTAATCTAAATTAAACTAACTTATGCTAAGGATAACACACACCCATGCCCGAGGGAGTACTCGAACCTGTGACGGGGGGGACTCGGCGAGGTGTCGCAGCCCATAGATGTTGTCGGGAGTCGAACAACCCTTTTCGAACCCTCTTGATATTCACCTCTGCAAACGGATGGACTCTATCCAGTATACAGTTGGACAAGATGTTATAGCAGACTTTCAGGAGGGTGATTCCTCTGTAGCTGGTGCAGTCTATTTTGTCACCTTTCTTGTGTATAGAGCAGAAGACAGCTATCTTCCAGTATTCTGGAATCTCCAAAATCAAGATTCTCTTGATTAGGTCTTGAATTTTCTTGTGGAGTCTCTTCCTTCCAACTTGAATGACATATGCCTGGATTCCATCTTCACTTAGGCTTTTGTCCTTTTTCAGATTCATTATCAGATTCTTTATTTCCTCCAATGTATGTGGCGGATAATCTGAATCTACAATGCCAGGAAGTTGAAATTCGGACACATCTTTAGGTTCACCACAGCTGAGGAACTCCCTGAAGTACTTTTTCCCATCTCTCAACAATGTTGAACTCATTGGTTAGTATAGTTCCATTATTTTCCTTGACGAATTTTTGGCAGCTCTGAAACCATTTCTTGAGCAAGTTAACTTTACGGTACACCGTTTGTGATTCTTTTCCAAAGAAATCTTGTTGAGCCTCCATTATCATTCCTTTGACCTACGTTCTCTTTGCTCTCCTCAGGGTTGCTTAGGTAGTTCTTCGCATTTCTTCGAACTGTGCTTTGCATTGAGCAAAATCTGCGCCTCGTAGCCAATTGTCCTTGGCTTCTCTTCTCTCCACAAAATAGCTTAATGCATTCGTCAGCTAACCAAATCTTCTTGCCGTGATCCGCTTCTTGATGAGTGCATTTGCCAACTCAGTTACTACATTCTTGATTTCTTTCCCGACTTCTTCTCTGTTCTTTTGTGAATCCGCTTCCTGCAGAATTCTAAATCGGTTGCTGAGCTAGAGTCGATATTTGCCTTTCTTTTTAGTACCCTTGAGTGCACCGACACGGTAGCGTACTACTCTCTTAAGGCTGCTTCTAACTCTGGCTGTGGGTTGTACTGGTATCTAGCTTTTTTACTAGGAAGCAGTCATTCCAGCACTCTGCAGCTCGCGATGTCTGTCCTCTGTCACAGCTTCTATAATATACTGTGTACCAGTGTCGTCCCAACAAACTTCCTGTAAAGTAGCTAAATCATCCTATGTCTTTCGATCTCCTTGACTAGACTGATTAAGGTTTCTGTTTTATATAAACTACGAATATTCCATCTTCCAAATCGTATACCTTGTTCCCGAGCTTTTCGTATATTTCGTACTATCAAATTCCGTTGCTTCCTTGTAGTTCATTTACCGTTAACAAGTTCTCTGTGATGGAGTGGTAACCCATAGCCAACCCCTATCCTGGAGAATAGGGGTTTTTGATTTGGAGTAGCCTTCCCTTAAATGAATTGTTTTCTCTACAATTGTCAAGTTCGTGTACTTTTCTCTTAAGAATGTGAAAGGATGAAGGACAGCGAGTGGGAAGATCGTGCTTTGTGAGACACACTTCGTCTGGTTCATCGACTAAGACCTGTCTGGACTGGGAGACCCTATCAGTATTTGTGCTACCGCCGGCATAGCCCTTAGTGTTGCACGAACATGCAAACCTCTCCGGCCGCATGCACGGTACTACTTTAAGGCGGTGTCACTTGGAGAGGACAGGTACTGTATGCTGCTACCATTCACCCGGCCTTCTGTAGTGCCATTGGCGACTGTGCCAACTTTGGACGCATCCGTAGAGCTTAGACGAGTGCTATAAGTTGAGGATATCAGTCCAGCATACCAAAAAGTGGCGTCTGAATGTGTCTCATTTCTGCTGGGCCAGCATTTTGACTCAACTGTTCCCAATTGGAGAACTTTTTTTTCAGTAACGACAAAACATCCTTCACCAATAAGATCACCGGATTCATGTCACTAAGGCCATGCGCAACGTTGACGATCGGCTGTGACAATATACCGTATGAAATACAGACTTTTAGCCGTGCAGAGCCGGCCGATGTGGCCGAGCGGTTCTAGGCGCTTCAGTCTGGAAACGCGCGCCTGCTGCGGTCGCAGGTTCGAATCCTGCCTCGGACATGGGTGTGTGTGATGTCCTTAGGTTAGTTAGGTTTAAGTAGTTCTAAGTTCTAGTGGACTGATGACCTCAGATGTTAAGTCCCATAGTGCTTAGAGCCATTTGAACCATTTAGCCGTGCAGACAGTACTAGCTAAGAAGCGACCTCTCGCGTCCGTCGGCCGTCGTAATTTAATATATTATTATTATTATTATTATTTTGATTGTTGCCGACTTACGTGGTGGGCCTTAATAAAAATGATATTTCATTCAATTTTGATTTACGGTTAAATGCTTTTGTGAAGTTCTCCTTTTTAACAATATTAATCTTAAATTATTTGTTACGTTAATGAATGTTAGACTCTCTGAATCTTAAAACATGAGCATACAAGTTGAACATTGGAATAAACTTTCCATATTAATTTCCTCGGCTAGTCAGTTCACTTTAAAGCAAAAGATCTTTAGTTATTAATTACAATTGCGGACCACACACGCGCGAGAGTATTTTTTCTTACCTCCGTTAACCATTGTATTGTAGTCGGAGTCCTGGCTATGGCTCTCGGCTATGGTACTGAAAATAAGAATCTTCAAGCTACGTATTTTCTGCAACGTCGGGCGGCTGTGGAGAAAAATTAATATTATTATATTTTGACTAAAGTTCAGTCTTGATTACATCATGTATGTTTTAATGATATAGGTAACCGGTTTCGGTTCTTTCTACAAAACCATCATCAGACCTGTGGATAAATTTTAAGAAATACTAGATACCAATCTTTAAATAAAATGAAAGTGTCTAATGATGTCAAAATTTAACAAGATAATATAAAATAAATTATACCCATGGCTCCCTTAGGATGGTAGGCGGAGCTCTCCTCGCTGCTACGCAGTCAACTGATGGTTATGAGTGCTGAGCAAGAGCTTAAATATGCAGAGGCTCCGCCTACTTCCTGTCACACTACTTCACAACTGCCAATCAGCGTTCATAATATGACGCCATCGTCAAAGTATAAAAGTAGGAAATACACTAATAACATAAAATTGATTCATTTAAATGTCTGATTAACAGATAGTTAGTATGTCTACAGCTTATTTATATTTTGGATAAAAACAGTGAACTACGATGAGTAATAGTTGTGCCCTCTATGGGCAACCTTAATACTATTACAGTGCCAGTTACATCAAAGATGTGAAAGTCCTTGGCGTTGTGGTATATATCGATTATACCGAGTCGCCTACATTACAATTGCATCTTTGTTGGATGCTGCAGAATCGTCTTATTTTAACTGTAGTTTTTATAGCAATATTCTTTAAAGCATTAGGGTAGCAGCCAAGAGTGCGTTCCACATTATGTATATCTGAATAACTGATGAGACTGCTGATTAAATTTTTTAAAATCATCGATCTAATAGTTTTTATAATAATCAATGTCAATTTAATAAATTTTTTTATGTTGTGCAGCATATTTTACATACATTGCTTTTGCCATGGGTATAACTAGTCTTATATTTTTAAAAAACAAAAGAGTAGATGCTTTTATTATAAAATTTCGTCAAAAAGGTCGTAATAATATTTTTCGCGAAAATCTAATTGTTCATTGAGCAGCATTGATGATTTGGTTTTCAAATGAGCATATATCTCGATTTCTTCTAGGATATTCATAAGTAAGCCCTGTCTTCCCGAAGGACAAGAGAGACCATCCCACCTTTCTCTCTCAGTCAATAAGGACACTTCTCTCGTTCCCTACATATCCAAACTTTCAGCCAATGGGCGTTCAAATCGCTGTTGCTAGGCGGATCTGACGTCAAGTTTGCCGACATTGTGACGGAAGTGTGTCTCGGAACACTGTCTCAGATTGTAAGATCCTACTCCCGAATAGTCGGATCTTGTCCCTAGAAAGGTTGCACAACATTGCCTCCTATGATTTCATCACTACTGCTCCTTGCTGACGCTTAATTGTTAAATGTAAATGTAGCCTGGCTGCTACCGAACATTCCCCATCGCATAAATATGCATAATACTTGACTTAAACGCGTGGAGGGAATGCACATATGCATTACACCAAGCCGAATAACTGCTTGCTTGAAGGCCAGAGGTGGACCAACGCGTTATTGAATTGCTCAGTTTGTGAAGCATTTCTCTTGAATAAAGGATTCAATTTTCTGAAACTGGAATTATTTGTTTGTCTGCATATGTACATCACATCTACCAAATTCCGTCCCATTCAGATAATATATTTGTGGTGTGTGCTCTTTTTTGTCTTAGAGTATATATTAAAGGTTAAAACATTTCTCTTTTTCGGTAAAGATTTTTGCCAGTCTGCTTTTGCTATCCTCTTCACTTACCAGACAACGACAATTTTCAACTAATTTCAGAGCCTTTTTTCTGAATGTAATTTCATCCATATCACATGACTTTATGAAGTTGAGCTATTAATAACGTCTGTCATTCACGAAATATTAATGCTCAAAACGAGTAGTACAGTATTACTAAACGAAATTATGACTGGTTTCAGTATACCATTTATTGTTTTATACTATTGTTTTACACAGTGAAGTAGGCCTAACTCTAAACTGTCTGCTTTAACAACTCTTACAAATGCCTATTTGTTTTCTTTTTGGGAATTTAAAGAACACTTTTCCACAGCAGCTACGGAAACACTCGTGTTTGAACGTTACTGTCTAGACAAGCTATTTACGCTCGCTCCTCTTGCCTTCTAGGGCGGCATTGTACCGACAGTGCAGACTCTCATATGCAGTTGGGCCCCTGACCACGAAAGAAGCAGGTTCTCAATAGTATTCTTGGGTAAGTTGCAAGCTGCTGAACCACGTTTTACTAGCTGAAATACTGACGTAATGTCTCTTCTCAATCCTTCAGTAATGCTGTGTACATATATTCCACAAAATGAAAACTGTGGTATGCTTATCTCTTTTCTGAATCTTTTTCTGTTTTTCATTCTACACACTACAAACGTTTTCGATTTTGTACTGTAGTACCTTTGAGAGTGATACCAGCAGACAGAACGCCATTACGCCTGTGGTCACTATAGAGCTCCATTAATCCGTCACCATATGAGAACTTAAGAATCCAACAGGGACACACAACAGCTAGGTCATTAGCATCCATACAGTAGTAGATACAAATTACGTGGTGTGATAAACTATTCGACGGGATATTAGTGATGATACCCCGAAACTACCTGAAAAGAAAAAGCACAGAACATAATATGATCGTTCATACATGGCTGTTATACGTGGCTGTTACAACCACCACTTTCGATAGAGCAGGTATTCGTATCTCTCTGTGATCCTCATTCACAACAGAAACACGTCACAGTCACTACAGTCATATACAGTAAACACATGAAATCACGACACAGAGTTAACATGTCGTGCCAGTTCTCCAAAGCAGTGAACATTCACAATTAGGCGGCTGTACGTGTGCCTCTCTGCAGAGTTAGCATGTCGTGCCAGTATTCCAAAGCTGTACGTATGCCTCTGTCTCTCACCCTACAATATCATACGATTTCAATTTTTATTCGCCAAAAAGCTGTTTCACTTCCAGGCCTAAAGATCAGCAATCAGTATTTCTTAAAATGAGGTTGGAAATAGCAGTGGTTTCAGAACGGTGCTGTAGCATAGTGATTATGTTATTTGCTGATCATGATGAAACGTGTGAGTTCGAATCTTTGTCGGGTTGATTTACCTTTTTCTTTTATATCTTTATCGGAATTACTGCGATCATTATTTTTATTCCTTTAATTGGTTTAAATATATTTTTTTAAAGTTTCTAATGCTATGCTGCAGCATTTTAATAACATTAGCAACTTTTTTATTTGCTATCTTTTTTACTTCCTTTTCTTCTTTTCTTCTTTTGGAATCTCTGTTCAAGTGGTTATAAGTTATTTTATTTACCTATTCTAATATTTAAGGGTATGAAAATCCTGATCCATCTGTTAAACACGTACCGGGTAATTTAAGTGCAGCTACTCACAGAGGTCTGGTGTGGGCTGTATTACGTTCAGCAGCGAAATTTGGTAGATATTCTAACACGTTTTTTTCCTCTATTGTCATTTCACTCCCCATAATGGAGTGGGCTGGCAGCGGCACAATACGCCGCCCTTCAACCAAGAGAGTTACAAAAAACATAAGGACTTGAGAAAATAATACATAAATGAGAATGGTAAAAGTGGGTGAATAAACGATAACAAAAACAAATGAGTATAAAATGTAGATCAAAAAACATAGATGAGAGCCACACTCACATGTGGAGAATGAGCACTGTAGATCGAAGTGAAAACAAAGAAGCACCATAGCGGGCACACAAATGAGTGACACTGGCGACACCGTTGGTGGCGGTGAAACGCAGCACTGCACACAGCACCGGAGAAACACTGGGATCACAACAGAAACGTTAAAAATCACTGCACCGAAGGAGGTACCTACCATCAGGTGAAGTGTGGGGAGGGGGGGGGGAAGAAAAGGGAGGGGGGAGAGGCGGTATGGACAAACCAGGAGGGGGGCAGTGGAGGCGAGAAGGAAAGGAGCAGATTGCAGCACTGCATTGATACCAATGTTCATCACTTCGAACACCTTCTGTAAATGGACGTTCATGCCACCTATGTGACCTTCGTTGAACTTCAAAGACCTTACTGTTACACGTCATTGCATTCGTCTTGATAGCTGCTATCAGAAAATAAGTGCCAAACTATAGCATCTTATTAAAAAAAAACCAAGTTGACCTTCATATCTCTGATGAGACCACACCTAGCAACAAAAACCCAACGTCATATTACGACCCTCATTGTCCCATGCAACATTTGTCTCACAAGCTTTTCAGCTACTATCATACTTCCTGAGTTATTATAGGTGCCTATAGTTGGTGACTCACCCTGTATATAAGCTGATGTGGTGAATGATCTCTTCAGTGCAGATGCATGCCAGGCACGAATTCTTATGGAAATAGGCGAAATAACACGAGTAATGAGGACAATGGGGAAGGGGCACTACATTTGCAGTGCATGGATAAGTTGAAAATTTAGGTCTGATGGGAAGTGTGCTAGGGTAGTCTGTGCAGTTGCGATGACTACTGTGTCTGGATTGTTAAGCTGCCATGGTAGCACAGTCGGATCAGTCAGAGGGCTGGTTCACATGTGCAATTAAAAAGAAAAACTGAGTGAAGGGAAAGAATTTCGATTTGGCACATATTTTTAACTTTCCCAATTGATTTTAGTCAGCACCTGCTTGCAGTCAAGTTCTGTAATCCTTTTGTGTTTTATGATTTAATCTGATGCAAAAGTCACTGATCCCTTCAGATAGTCCAACGCCCTCATTTCACCTTCCTTGCTTTTAATTTTTACTCCAACGTACGAACCTCCTGTTAGTTTCATGAGTCTCTTAGGTTTTTTTTTTTTTTTTGGCTCCTTATTACGAGTTTCGTTTTAGTTTGTTTCTAGTGTTGTACAGCGGGTATTTTGCGTTTCACCGGGTTTTACGCTATCAGTGTTGTTGTGTATCCCTATTTCATCTCATTGTTGGTTGATTTTGAAGACGGGACTGAACAGTGGGGTCATCAGTCCCATGATCTAGGATGACAGAAATCAAGGGGCGAACAACAGAAACAACACAGTTTAGTCTAGGGAAAGGGATAACGTGCAAACAAAGAGGGAAAATGGATGTCTGGGCAGCAGGGAGAAGAAAGAACAGGAGGGGGTTGGTGGAAACGTGGAAAGCAGAGGTGCCTCAGAAACGCTAGGCACAGTGGGTCACATGCACTGCCACTAACTTTTCCTGACGCCGACGCTAAACCGCTATCACGGTATACCGAAGATAACACCAGTGCAGTAAACACAAGAAAAGGGGAAATAAAAGTGCACAATAGCCCAGAGAAAATTGAGGGAAAATATGGGGAGAGCCTGACCAGCATAGAAGCAAGGCCAAGGCCTCCATAGCCAACACCTAAGCCAATTGTTGGACTCAAATTCCAGAGGAAAATTCAAGGACTTAAACTTGAGAGGACAAACCACTTTCACCAAGGACAGACGTAACCATGTGAGGATCTCTGCTAACACCTGAGACAAGGAAGGTGAGAGGACATATTTAGTGTGAAGAGACAAAAGCCAGGGGCAGTCCAGCAAAATATGGATCACCATGTGCACAGCCCCACAACTACAAAGGGGGGGGGGGGGGGGGGAGTGGAGCTGAGGCTCAATGCAGAGTAAGAAACCATGGGTCAACCTAGTATGGCCAATACAAAGATGGCAGAGAATATTAGGTCCCTGCTGGGAGGGGCAGAGGGGTCTCATTGATGGTGCGAAGTTTATTAGACACGAGGGTAGCCTCCTAAGAGTCAGCCAATGGTTGTACAAAAACAAAAAGGGATATGATGTAAGGCTGCAAATCTGCCCCACAGAGAAAGAGGGGTAGGTGATCGCTCCCCCCCCCCCCCCCCCCCCCCAAGTTCATTACTCAGGATACGTACGTGGCCAACGTGGCCAGGAACCCAGAGAAATTTGACTGAACAAGCAGCGTCATCTAGGTCAGCGAGAAGGTGGCAGAGACCAAGGGATGCCAGTAAAAACACCGACAGATAGTCAAATAAAATGCTTCAAATGGCTTTAAGCACTATTGGACTTAACATCTGAGGTCATCAGTCCCATAGACTTAGAAATAGTTAAACCTAACTAACCTAAGAACATCACACACATCCATACCTGAGGCAGGATTCGAACCTGCGACTGTAGCAGTAGCGCGGTGCCGGACTCATGGGCAGTCAGCTTTGGGGTGCACAGACTGTGTGAGACTGTGTGTCCCATGACCAGTTTGTGGCAGCAGGCGTCTGTCCTGAGGGACGCCAGGAGGTGTGGTCCTTGGCGGGAGACCCACCACTGACGGGCGCCAAAGAAGGGGGGCACTGCTTCGGCAGGGAAGGGGAGTTGCACCTGGAGGGGAGGGTCAGAGAACTGCAGGGGAGGGGGAGAGGAGAGGGGGTCGGAACAGGGGTAACGAAGAGGGAGGAGGGGTAAGGGCACAACAGAGGTAAAAGTGGAACTAATCGATACAAGATGAAGTCGGTCAAATTTCTGACGAGCCTCTGCATAAGATAAACGATCCAGGGACTTTGTCTATTCCTTGCCTTCTTATAAGCCATACAATCTGGCGAGTGTGGAGAGTGATTATTGTGACAATTTACACACACAAGTGGCAGAACACAGGGGCTCCCCTCCACGTTGATAGTTTGCTGTACATCAGGAAGTCATGTGCCAGATACATAAGCACCGGATGCACCTTATGAGTGGCGGGACTTATGGCTTCACATCATACTGATAACACATAACCTTGACTTGCTCTGGCAATATATCTTTCTCGAAAGCCAGAATAAAGCTGTCGATACTGGTGTGGTTGTTCTTGCGACCTTTCTGCACATGCCAAACAAAATGAACGCTCCGTCGTTCCGAACTAACCCAAAGCTCCTCATTAGTTTGAAGGATGAGGTCCCTATGAAAAATGACTTCCTGGACCATATTCAAAGACTAGTGAAGTGTAATGAACACCGAGACGTCGACAACTTGATTAGAAGCAAGAAGAGCTGCAGATTGGGCAGCAGAAGAAGTTTTGATCAACAGGGAACCCGACTGCATCTTACTGAGAGACTCCGCTTCACCAAACTTGTCTTCTATATTTTTCTTAAAAAATAACGGCTTTGCGGTGGTGAATGTGACCCTGTCCATCCTATTACAGACCAGTGGGTAAAGGGTGGCGCCCCAAGACAGCGAGACTGGCTCTCCTCCCATGGTATAGCTAGGGAAGGGAAGGCTGCAGGATCATAAGAAGTAGCGTTCAGTGATCCACTACCACCAGAAGACACAGCCATAGGGTAAAGGCTAGATTTTTGGAGCTCGATACACTTCATGTGCAAAGAATTCTCCCTGTTACCACCCACTCTAATCAGGGTCTCTCCCCATGGGCGCCACCCAGCCACAGCAAGGATCATCTGGCATGGCGGCTGTTGTCGGGAGTTCCGATGCTCTACAATGACAAGCAACCACTCCTAAGCATACATGGGGAGGCAACAGCTCAGATGTCTGAAGTGTGATCCCTATGCTGTCATGGGGCTCAGCCAGATGGATACATACTAGCTCCACCACACTGACTGGCAACGTGTGCTTGTGACCTAGTGGGGCTGAGGGGTCTATGACTGGGAAGGAAGGGGTGAGAGGAACCCACGTTGCAGACGCTAGGGAGAGAGTTCTTCCCCAAATGGTTCACACTATCGAGAGAAAATTTTGAAGTGGAGGTCAAACACCTAAAGGGGACCAAAAACGCCAAAAAGGAAGGATGACAGAGAAAAGGCACGGGGAACAAAACCGCAAGGAGTACAGGAAAACAGGTGGATAGCCAAGTAAACATGGAATGAAGGGAAGGAGGGGGAGGAGCGAGAATAGGGAGGGAGAGACAAGGGGAAGGAAATGCAGCCTGGGGAGGTATGGGCTGCAGTAGCCTAGAGTCCCGTGACCGCCATGCACGAACTCACGAAAGGAGCATGATACCCCTGGGGGGTTTTCCCCTCGTACCCTGCAGTGCTGCCACTGACTGGCATGAGTACGATCTGTGTTGGCCGGCATCTTGGTGTAAGAATATCTTAGCTGTATCGCAATGCTGTATGGTATTACAAGGGACACGTTAGCGCGTGAAAACTTGAATTCTTTGGTTGTCACATTTCGCAGCCCACCTTCTATCATTTTGGGCCTTTTTGGTTATCTGCCACAACCGATTTCGCCGCGTTGGTAAGCACGTGAAGTTGTTCAGAGATAACGTGAGCATTGCTTTATAAGTCCTGTTGATACTTGTCTCCCCTAATTCATGAGTTTTCAAGCCTTCTGTATGCTTGTCTGCTACGAGACAATTTGCCTCTAGATGGTCCGCAGACGCACAGGGTGTTCAAGTTCTCGGTTGCCAGTCATAAATTACTTACGCGGGAAAATCTTGTATCATAACACAAGACAGTATGTGTCTTTTAAGGCAAGCTTCTTTACACCACCAACTAACTAAAAAAACGTATTCGTGTACTTTTTCAGCCCAAACCTATATGACATCACCGTACTGAGGATGTTTCGGTGTTATCTTGTTGAGATCGATCTCTAAGGACAAATTAAACACGTGCATATGTGAAATGCAGTCTGTCGTCAGTGGTTGCTTGGGAAGTGGAAATACTGGGCAAAGGAAATTGAACATCATTTGTAATAGGAACACAATTCATTTTATCTCCCAGTCTAGTGTAGAACTCCAACAACATAACAATTTTATTAACATAATAGGAAAGTGCAAACGATCGAGTTACAAACAATCTTGCCGATCCCTGGTGCACCTCGGGAGGCCGGACTCTAACCGTGATGTCGTCCAATAGTCTGGAAGCATCCAGGAACACCCATTCAGTTATGCAGACACCGGGCACTTCTAAAACACATATACAAGGTAACTTAAAAAATAAATATAAAAATGTAAGAACACGGATCGACCCGCCCATCTAACAAAAAATTTAAGAAAATGTAAATTTCCTTTAACGTAATAAGGTTCACAAAGTATTCTTTTAAAACAACACAATACAAAGAATTTTTATGTAACAAACTCCTCCATAATTTGTAAATGGCCAATAATCGACCAGAAAGTCAATAACAATTGCAATTACTGGATAAACTTCCAGTATAGGGAATTTTGCTGGCTAATAAGCCGGGCAATATAATCAGAACAAATTGTTAACAATGTACAAGGTTGACCGAGCTGTATCACAGAGAGGAAGCTGTTCCTCTTGATCCTTTAGAATTTACAGACTTTGCCAAGCGCCACTGGAAACTACACCTCAACTGTGACCAGGACAATGATACATAAAACAGAACATCAAAAGACGTTAATCATGCATATAACCGCTTAACTAAATGCCCAGGTATAATGAGTTCATTGCGGCCGACACACTACTACAACACAACCACAATTTATCCAACTTAAAACACGCTCAGTCAGTATAGTCCTTTGGCGGGGGTCTGCCGGTGAGAGTAGACTAGCATAGTCGTAGTGGGCGTTGTCCCGCGGCAAATACTTCCTTCCTCCGTGGGTTGCTCGCCGCACAGTCACCTGTCCAAGCCCTCGGCAGGCTGGAAGCAGTTCAACTGACGTCTTCCGGGTGCCGCGTCTCAGTACCAGAAGAAAATCCTTCTGAATCGGTTGATTCCGTCCAACCGGGAACGTACTGCTTGGTGCAGAAAGCCGTTGACACACGGACAGTGCACTAAACGTTGAGCGTTGAGCGTGCCGAGTTTCTGACGTCATAGTGTCGAAAAATAACGTAGGGGAGCCTTTCCGAACATGCAGAGCAATGTCTAGCAACGAGCGACCTGTCAGTACTCGTGGCACGGCTCAGTATGCACCCTGCATAGTTCTAAAACAGCGAGATAAATTCATATGACTCCCCTGTGGTTTCCCTAATTCTCACATAAGTTTCTTCGTTACTTACGTTAACATAAGCGGCATTTCCCAATAAATGATATGCAAAACTTAATACGTCACCATCTCCAAACGTAATTTTATCATGAAACGAAGTATCCAGGTCCGAAACATTAGGTCGTTCACTATCAAAAGGAAATGTGAATTTAAAGGTTGTCTTCCTATTCAATTGATCCACGTCAGAATTAGAAGACTGTCCCCGTCTGGCACCCGACGCTTACTGTAGGGGAAGAGCTCGCTGCCTCACATATCTGCCCACCACCGGGTCCACAATACTGAAATAAAAAAGGGTGTTGCACTCGACAGGATTCGAACCCACAACTTTTTACATAAGAAACCTTTTAAAAAAAGGAAAAGAGAAAAAAAAGAAAGCTGGTCCTCCATCCTCCTATTTAGCCTTGCGCTTCGGCAACTGTGCATGCAAGAGCTTTAATGGATTGGGAATAACAGCCAACCAGTGGCAAAATACGGGTTTATTAAACCTTGACCACGGTTTCGATACATCACATTATCTATATCCAATGTAGGAGTCCATGACTCTGCCTATTACATGTATCTGTCATCTACTTAAGCAGCACTTAAAATAAATTATTTAGAAGTAGGAGCTCTGTGCTGAGGAGCTTTGTCTTGAAATAAAACAAGCTCTACAGTAGAGAGCTACTATTTTTAAATAATGTTTTTTAAATGGTGATTATGTGGGTGACACGTACATGTACTAGACAGAGTCAACGACTCCCCCATTCGATATAGATTATGTGATTCTACGTACAATACCTTCTGAAGAAGACATATGTAAAACAATTGAAACCATAGTCAACGAGCCGGCCACTGTGGCCGAGCGGTTCTAGGCGCTTCAGTCTGGAACCGCGCGACGACTACGGTCGCTGGTTCGAATCCTGCCTCGGGCATGGGTGTGTGTGATGTCCTTAGGTTAGTTAGGTTTAAGTAGTTCTTAGTGCTAGGGGACTGATGACCTTAGATGTTAAGTCCCATAGGGCTCAGAGCCATTTGAACCATAGTCAACGTTTAATAAACTTGCATTTTGCAACATAGTCAACGTTTAATAAACCTGCATTTTGCAACTGATTGTTTGTTGTTCCCAATCCACTGCAAAACTAAAAGGTAACTTAAAAACCAAACTTAGAGGACTTACGCGCCTGCTTCGTCGACGTTTGTAAATCGATGTTATTTTCAAGGCTTTAGTGGATTACAAGAGATTCTGAATATTTTTGTCAACTACTCCCAAAACAGGTCCACCAGGGTGAATGGCAAAGGTTATGATCCTGGGACCCTAACCTACACCATCTTTTGGGATCTTGTGCAGGCCTCGGGTGCCTTTCCGAGAGGGCGCAATTTAGTGCTAAAAGAAATAGGAAGTTGTACAAGTAGTATAGCCTGATAGGAATAACGAAATGATAAACAGCTATTTGCTCCCATGACACCTACTACAGTAACAACCAGCCCGTGAGCGAGACTAACATCGCCTTGTGACCTGTTCACCATTTTCATTCTCTTCATCATTCTCATATCGCTCTGCTTCCTCAAGTTCCGGCTCAAATGGCTGTGAGCACTATGGGACTTTACTTCTAAGGTCATCAGTCCCCTAGAACTTAGAACTACTTAAACATAACTAACCTAAGGACATCACACACATCCATGCCCGAGGCAGGATTCGAACCTGCGACCGTAGCGGTCGCGCGGTTCCAGACTGTAGCGCCTAGAACCGCTCGGCCACCCCGGCCGGCTCCTCAAGCACCGGTTACCACAGTCAAACGCTAATAACAATCGCTGCTGCGAACGTAGTTTTTGTGATCTGTCATCAACTTGTGGTTTGATTTCACTACGCTGATTGTTTTATTTTTTTCTTGACACAATGGAATGTTTGAAACTAGCAGCGAAATTGCGCGGAAAAATGACGAAGCGCATACGCTCTTTCGAAGCGAACTCAGTACTGCACGTAGACGGGAATCGTGTAAGACACTGCCGGCCGGTGTGGCCGAGCGGTTCTAGGCGCTTCAGTCTGGAAACGCGCGACCGCTACGGTCGCGGGCTCGAATCCTGCCTCGGGCATGGATGTGTGTGATGTCCTAACTTCTAAATTCTAGGGGACTGATGACCTCAGATGTTAAGTCCCATAGTGCTCAGAGCCATTTGAACCATTTGAAACGACACTCTTTGCCACAGCCATACTGTGCTTACGAGCAACGCGGAAAAGACAACAAATTGAGCCTCATTCCATGAGCAACTGTGAGTCAGTTTGTTATTCTGATCATTTCAGTAGTAGCAGAAGAGGAAAGGTTTGGATTGAACCGTACTAAAATGGGAAGTGGGTGATGTATGAAAGGGATTCTTGATCTGACAATCACTTAGACACAATCCCGTGAGAGCCTCGTTAGATAGTTTCAACAACCAACTCTCAGTGACATACTACAACCCCCTACATATCGCTTCCGCAGGGATCCCGAAGACAAGACTGCATGAATTACAGTGCACACAGGGACTTTTAAACAGTCTTCTTCCCTGCACTTCATATGTGAATGGAACGGGCAAAATCCCTAGTTACCGGTACATTGGGAGCTACCCTCTGTCTTGCACTCGTCTTCAAAGAATGGATGTATCCCTGTGGATCTATATTATTCTTATTACAGACATCTTCTGGCTGTAGAGGAGAGTTAGTATATAAGTTTTAACGAGGAACTGAAATCCGGAAATGCGTACTTCACTGCACGCAAAGAGTGAGCTCTAACCTGTGTACTCCACGCGGAGATCCTGCTGTTCGTTGCAAAGGGGTATCCGTGACTCATACTTTCATACACATGGTGCACGAAACTTGGTGTTCGTCCATGGAGCTTGGAAGTTAACCTTCCTAGTTGTGAATGTACCTGTTTCCCGCAGTCGTTTTTCTAATCGAACAAAAATTGTATGTAACGAACCATCCGGAATCTCTGTGCAACTCTTCCTTTACTCACCAACGGTTAGGCGGAACATTTGGAAGTGATTCGATCTGTAATCTTATTTTGCCGCGCGGGGTAGCCGTTCGGTTGAAGGCGCCTTGTCGCGGTCCGTGCGGCTCCCCCCGTCGGAGGTTCGAGTCCTCCTTCGGGCATGGGTGTGTGTGTGTTGTCCATAGCGTAAGTTAGTTTAAATTAGATTAAGTAGTGTGTAGACTTAGGGACCGATGACATCAGCACTTTGATCCCATAAGACCTTAACACAAATTTTCATATTTCTAATCTTATTTTATATTCAGATGGTACATTTCCAGACAAGGGTTCCGCACCAAAACCCTGGACATTTCGTAATAGGAACTGTGAAACATCGTATAGATATACACGTGTAAATTTCGTACCGGACTGTGTTGAGCAACAGTTCCATGAGACCTACCTCTCCCTGGTATGCAGACACTTGTTTCATGTTGTCGGTTGTTGGTTGGAGCCATTTTCAGTGAGCCAAGTAAGTCAACTGAACGAAAGTGTAAAGAGTATATCTTGTGTTTGTTGTTTTGCTTGTTACGGCTTTCCATTGATTGGCATCGAAACAATCAAAAAGGAATGGTATTATTGGCATACTGGCTGTTGGCTTCTGTCTCGGGTTCTTCGGCCGACGATTTTTCTGACGTTTCACCGTCAGTAGTGGTTGGCATTGTGCGAGCCTCAGTCTCCATTGCTGGTGGCGGACCAGTCCGCCACTTGTGCTCGTCAAACAAACGTCAGCCGGAGAATCTGAGATACTAGCCAACAGTCAATGTGTCAATAAGTGGCAACGAAAGCCTCAATATTTTTGTAATCGTTTTATTGTTGCAAGCAATGCGAAATATGGACAGCGACGGGGGTGTGTGAAATTTGCCCTGGGCGCCAGTTGCCCTAGTTACTCCACTGTCTGCAAGTAGTTTACTTTTTTGTGACATATTGGAACTCATGAATTGCTCACCGCAATGTGTGTGTGTGTGTGTGTGTGTGTGTGTGTGTGTGTGTGTGTGTGTGTGTGTGTGTGTCTGTGTGTGGTGTTTAACCCTTTCAGACCGTCTCACTACAACTGTGTACATTAAATATTACTGTCCCGTAGCTGGAAAAGAAATATTTTTCCCCAGTGGAAACTTCATGTACACGTTTGCGAGTGTTCAATATTTTTATCACGTACAAGTGCTGCCAACTGTAGCAGTACGCAGCAGCTTGTAACCGCCAGAATATACGGAAGTGGTTGGTTAGTTACGATCTCGTAAACTGACATACGGCCGGCAGAGCGGTGTGCTGACTACATCCCCTCCATATCCGCAATCAGTGGCGCCTGTGGGCTGAGGATTACACGGCGGCCGGTCGGTAACGTTGGGCCTTCATGGACTGTTCGGGAGGAGTTTAGCATTGTACTTTTTAGGTTGGTTAGTTATATTCCACTGCATATGTAAGTATTTTTATTATTGTTGTATTGCATGGTAATTATTGAATGCCCAGAATCTTCCTGGCAGATTAAAACTATGTGCCAGACTGAGACTCGAACTCGGGACCTTTGCCTTTCGCGGGTAAGTGCTCTACCAACTGAGCTACCCAAGCACGACTGACGCCCCGTCCTCACAGCTTTATTTCTGCCAGTATCTCATCCCCTATCTTCCAAACTTTACAGAAGCTCTCCCGCGAACCTTGCAGAACTAGCACTCCTGAGAGAAAGGATATTGCGGAGACATGGCTTAGCCACAGCCTGGGGGATGTTTCCAGAATGGGATTTTCACTTTGCTGCGAAGTGTGCGCTGATATGAAACTTCTTGGCAGATTAAAACTGTGTGCCGGACCGAGACTCGAACTCAGGACGTTTGCCTTTCGTGGGCAAGTGCTCTACCAACTACTGGCAGAAGTAAAGCTGTGAGGAGCGGGCGTGAGTCGTGCTTGGGTAGCTCAGTTGGTAGCGCGATTTCACGCGAAAGTCACACAGTTTTAATCTGCAAGGAAGTTTCATATCAGCGCACACTCCGCTGCAGAGTGAAAATCTCATCACTGAATGGCCAGTTTGTTTATTACAAGAGTGAATGTTTCAAAATTAGTTATTTTAGTCCATAAAAGGAAGCCAACAGTACAAAGCATATTTTGAAAACGAGTATATATGTCTGTATGAATTACAGCACGAAAGACAAATTTTATTCCTCCAGAAAAAATTCGGGCCTGAAAGGGTTAAACAGTCGGTGTAAGAAGCTGGCAGCCATGGTACGTAGTAGTAAAGTAGGTGTTAGTGAAGGCACGTTATTTGTGGCAAGGCATGTACTGGGGCATCGTCGCATCTATGGCGGCGACGGGCGCGCTGTGCGAGACGGCTGCGGGCTGGCCGCTGGCGTTCTACGTGTTCGGCGGCCTGGGACTGATGTGGTGCGTGCCCTGGTACCTGCTGGTCGCCGACTCGCCGGGGCGACACCCGCGCATCGACCCGGCCGAGCGCCGCTACATCGAGGCCAGCATCGAGTCCAGCGCCAGGGTACGCAAAGTACAAACCAAATACTAGGCCGCACTCAATCACATCACCAGATTACTGTATGATTACGAGGTTTTTGTTGTTACGGTCTTCAGTCTGAATACCGGTCTGGTGCAGTTCTTCACGCTGCTTTATTCTGGGCAAGCAAAATTAACGAAACCTACATACATTTGAATCTGACTGCTGCAATCGAAGCTTGATCTCCCCCACCCTCCTCCTCACGCACTCACACACAACTATTCGGACACCTATTAGTGGACAGTAATATAGTCTAAGTCCACTCCTCCTCTTTATGACTGGTTCAAATCTGCTGGGGACACTTCCTATTAGGTGTCTTAATATCTGCCGAGCAATGGTAACCCATTCTACCTCAACAGCCGATAACAGATAAGGTAGTGATTTTGTCTGCTGGGTTTTGAAAGGAAGTCAACGTAACTTATCCCAGAGGCACCTATACGGATATGGTGTCTATTCTTGCGGACATGTCCGGAAGAACAGACACCGTTGATGACCTGCAGCCGTCTAGAATGAAACTAGAATTATACATTAATACCTTCAGCTGAAGTCTGAAAGAATATAATAATTCCAATCCCAAAGAAAGCAGGTGCTTACAGATGTGAAAATTACCGAACAATCAGTTTAATAAGTCACGGATGCAAAATACTAACACCAATTCTTTACAGATAAATAGAAAAACTGGTAGAAGCCGACCTCGGGGAAGATCAGTTTGGATTCCGTAGAAATATTGGAACACGTAAGGCAATACTGACCCTACGACTTATCTTAGAAGCTAGATTAAGGAAAGGCAAACCTACGTTTCTAGCATTTGTAGACTTAGAGAAAGCTTTTGACAATGTTGACTGGAATACTCACTTTCAAATTCTGAAGGTGACCGGGGTAAAATACAGGGAGCGAAAGGCTATTTACAATTTGTACAGAAACCAGATGGCAGTTATAAGAGTCGAGGGACATGAAAGGAAAGCAGTGGTTGGGAAGGGAGTAAGACAGGGTTGTAGCCTCTCCCCGATGTTATTCAATCTATATATTGAGCAAGCAGTGAAGGAAACAAAAGAAAAAATCGAAGTAGGTATTAAAATCCATGGAGGAGAAATAAAAACTTTGAGGTTCGCCGATGACATTGTAATTCTGTCAGAGACAGCAAAGGACTTGGAAGAGAAGTTAAACGGAATGGACAGTGTCTTGAAAGGAGGGTATAAGACGAACATCAACAAAAGCAAAACGAGGATAATGGAATGTAGTCGAATTAAGTCGGGTGATGCTGAGGGAATTATATTAGGAAATGAGACACTTGAAGTAGTAAAGGAGTTTTGATATTTGGGGAGCAAAATAACTGATGATGGTCGAAGTAGAGAGGATATAAAATGTAGACTGGCAATGGTAAGGAAAGCGTTTCTGAAGAAGAGAAATTTGTTAACATCGAGTATAGATTTAAGTGTCAGGAAGTCGTTTCTGAAAGTATTTGTATGGAGTGTAGCCATGTATGGAAGTGAAACATGGACGATAACTAGTTTAGACAAGAAGAGAATAGAAGCTTTAGAAATGTGGTGCTACAGAAGAATGCTGAAGATAGATGGGTAGATCATATAACTAATGAGGAGGTACTGAATAGGATTGGGGAGAAGTTTGTGGCACAACTTGACTAGAAGAAGGGATCGGTTGGTAGGACATGTTCTGAGGCATCAAGGGATCACAAATTTAGCATTGGAGGGCAGCGTGGAGGGTAAAAATCGTAGAGGGTGACCAAGAGATGAATACACCAAGCAGATTCAGAAGGATTTAGGGTGCAGTAGGTACTGGGAGATGAAGAAGCTTACACAGGATAGAGGAGCATGGAGAGCTGCATCAAACCAGTCTCAGGACTGAAGACCACAACAACAACAACAACAACCTTCAGCTGCTACCGGGCGTTGATATACACCAACTGGGACCGTTGAAAATGTGTGCCCCGGCGCGGATTCGAACTCGTGATCTCCTGCTTACATGGCAGACGCTCTATCCATCTGAGCCACCGAGGGCACAGAGGGTAGCGCGACTGCAGGGACTATCTCGCGCACGCCTCCCGCGGGACCCACTTCTCACGCACTACATACGTAGTGTCCCACCCCAGCACAATCGTTACTCGTGGAAGACATTCTTACCGAGTCCCGTAAGAGTTCAGGGAGTATGCGTGCATCCGCACAGAAGAAGAAGGGCATGGCCGGTGTTGCTAGAGCTGTGTACTTATACGGATATGGTGTCTGTTCTTTCGGACATTTTCACCTGTCCCCGTTGATGTATATCAACGCCCGGTAGCAGCTGAAGGTACTAATATATAATTCTAATTTATCCTATAGGTGTTCCATTGGATTCGTATCAGGACTCAGCGCATGCTAGTCCATTTCAGGAATATTACTGTTCACAAAGCATTTCTTCACATATGCTGCTTTACGATAGCGTGCTTTATCAGGCTGATAGAAAAAACAATCATAATCTCTGAACTGTTCCTCTGCTGTACACAGTACACAGTGCTTTAAAAAAACGAATAAGGGAAAGGAAACGACCGTGGCTTATTTGAAGAACTTTTCACACATTTGCTAGAATTCACAGATGATTTATGAAACCAATAAGAAACCGAAATTAACGTGGTTGGATGGGTTCTGCAAGTCTACGTTACCCATATACAAGCCAACTGTCATACTCACCGCGCTGTTCCGCAGGATACTGCAGCTATATTCAACTGGAAGCAACTGAAAATATTCGGTTCTTCTCTTTATACATGTGGCTAATAATCGTCTGTTATTGTACACCGGCGCTGCATAGTAAACAACATCTTTTCTTTCCCGTTCTAGATATTACTACAAATAAGACTTTGTAACAACCAGATCAGCCAAAGTTGTACACGATTTATTGGATGTCAGAGTATAAAAAAGTGCATTTTCTCTTTTCACTTAAAACGATCCACTCTCGTTTTCTGCTTCTAAATATGGGTCAATTGAAGAATGGGATACAACCCGTCGGCTTTGACCAGCGACTTCATAGCTTACTCGCAGATATTACTGTCTTTATTTTCAAGCCATAGACAATAAAACCGTTATCTCTTGGAGCGAGGCGTCATCATTGTAAATGGCAATAAATGAATGTGTTCCAAAAGACAGGGCTGGACATTTTGTACGATTTTTGTCGTTTGTATTAATTTAAATCGTTTGTGCATTCCAATTCATTCGGTACTTACTTTCATTCTTAGTCAGTTTGAGTTATTGTGGAAGAAATGCTTTTCATTCTGGACAATTTTTACTTTTTGATTTTCGTTTGTGGGTATGGATTTATCTATTCTTATAAATATGGAAGATTTGAAGCAGGGTTCGTCAACTGCAGTACAGAATAAAAATTTTACAGTTGTCGCTTTTTTTCGCCTTCGCTAGCACTAATATTACTACGATGCTTTTCAGTCGATAGTAGTACTAGAGTACGCAAAAAGACCGTTTTCAGTTTAGCAATATAGGTCAACTGAAGAATAGGATACTATGACTCAAGTTAATTAATAATGTCACGTGATTAGGGCCTCCCGTCGGGTAGACCGTTCGCCTGGTGCAAGTCTTTCGATTTGACGCCACTTTCGGCGACTTGCGCGTCGATGGGGATGAAATGATGATGATTAGGACAACATAACACCCAGTCCCTGAGCGGAGAAAATCTCCGACCCAGCCGGGAATCGAACCCGGGCCCTTAGGATTGAGATTCCAACGCGCTGACCATTCAGCTACCGGGGGTGGACATGACACAAGTAAGCGATACACTTAACGGCCGGCCGGAGTGGCCGAGCGGTTCTAGGCGCTTCAGTCTGGAACCGAGCGACCGCTATGGTCGCAGGTTCGAATCCTGTCTCGGGCATGGATGTGTGTGATGTCCTTAGGTTAGTTAGGTTAAAGTAGTTCTAAGTTATAGGGGACTGATGACCCCAGATGTTAAGTCCCATAGTGCTCAGAGCCATTTGAACCATTTGATATACTTAACATAATGTTCGAGGTATGAATGTACGTGGTATATGTCTACCATCTGTTCTCTCTGTCCTATATTCCTTTGTTTCTCAACATTCGTCTTTGCTGTTAAATCTGTGCAATACATCATCTCTGGTAACTTTTGATATCATTGGTCAAAGCCGATGGGCTGTGTCCCATTCTTCAGTAATCCCCTAAATATGCTAATTGATTCTCGCTGCTTTCAAATTTCTTCTCGATAAATGGCGGCCCAAAAATACTCATCACTAGTGTTCGTCCGACAAGGGGAGGAGAGGTGGTGACTTGAAGTTTTTACCAGTGTCTTGGATTAAGTTCAAAAACTTCCCACAGTGCCTCATGAAGCGAGATGATGCGACTCTCGCATGGGTACGTTAAACCCGGCAGTTTCCTTGAGGCTGCTCGAGGGAGTAGGCTATGTTACGTGACACCACACTATACACTCATCCACTGCTGTCACCTACACTCAAAAGACACTCATGAGACAGAATTTTCATACGCCGCGTGGAAACGCACCGTTGTTTGCGGTTAATGAAATAGCTTTCCGATTAGGCAGCTGAACAATGCCTTGGCGTTTCCTATCGAGCGGTGTCATACAGTTATTCCTTCTTTCCATTTACATGTACATGACAGCGGTTAATCACTTGCTGAAACCTGTAAAATGATTTTCCTCGTGGGTAATCACATCTCTTTGTGATCACGGAGCTTCTTGTTTCCTATCTCATTTACTTTTTACCTGCAGCGAGCTTTTTAAACCAAAAGTCTTAATGGGATGAGGTGTGCTAGTGGCTGTACACCAGGCTTATACTTCATTTTTAATATTTATATGGATTATTTTTCGTTGTATGACTCCAAACTCTCTCTCTCTCTCGTTCTCTTTATTTTTAAGTCATGAGACTGTATTTTATTGGTACTGTCCATCCGTGATAATGTACTCAGTTTTGTGCAGTAATTAAACAGCAACTAGTACTTAACACCAGTAGCGTGGCATAAGCTGTACTCTGTTTTACTCTGCAGAAGAAACTGCCTGTGCCCTGGAAGAGTGTGATATCCACGCCGGCTGTCTGGGCCATGGTCGCCTTCCTGATCACGTTTGACTGGAGTTTCTACCTGCTCATCACTTCGCTGCCGCTCTACCTTGCCAACATCATGCACTTCGATATGCACAGCGTGAGTACACAACGTCACTAATGGTCCGAACAGCATCCACAGTGAAACATAGCAGACACCTCACAGCCATCAAGTCGCCAGTAGGCACAGAAAATGATCTGCTACACTGGTCGAAACAACGGTCCATTTTTCCAGCACATGAAATGATACTGTTAGGAGCTGACTTTTATCACGATTAGCACAAGATTTCTACTCCCCGCAAGATGGCGATTCCATGAAATTTACTGGTACCTATCAGTTCCCTTTGCGAATACTGTTTCTACGTCACGTCACGTCATGCCTTCTATCACTATCCACTAACACATAAAGCAGGTGATCCAGATCTATTGTAAACTTTTTAAACATAAAACACATACAGGCACCACTGATTTCTCTCTGCATTTTATCACCCTAAAAAAAAAGTAGCATGCAAACTAAATCGTCTAACTAAATCCTCTCTTGAGTGTTGTTGTCTGTTGTCCACGATCATAACTTTTGGTTATCATTTTGTTAACTCTGCAAAAGTGTTCATATTTTTTTATGTTAGCTACCGACTGCTTATGAAATTTTAATTTTGAAAAATGCAGGGCCAAAACCCATGAGAAGTCTTTAATTTAACAGCCTGGCAGAACATGACGTGTGAACTCAGGACTGCAGTCTTCCGCAGCTTTATCTAACAAAGAGACTTGGGGAAAATGTTTTTGAAGCGAATTACGTGTATTCCGTCGTAATCCATCAATGTTCCGGAAACAAAATTCTAAGAAGAACTTAATTTAGTGTTAATGTATTTGAAATGTCTTATGTGGTTGAGTTTAGGTTCAAATCATGTGGCGGCAGATTAAGAATAAAGTGCGTGCAGTGTGTATCACGGATGTACAGAAAGTACCATCCCTTAAGCTATAGGGGCTAAATAAAATACTGGAATAAGTGAAGCAAAATTTGTTAGAATAATGTGTAGAGCTTCAAGACTAAACATCTCTCATATTTACACTATCTCTTAACGAGTTGGCAAATTCCCTCTCTACAAAATTCTGTTGACTGAGATAGCCGTGACAGCATCTATAAGTATTTCGATGGAGTTGAATGCATCAGCACCTAGCCACTTTTTTATGAACATAAGAGTTGGAAATAACTGGAAGCCAAGTCTGCACTAGGAGGTGTATGTTCAGACACATCGTATCTAAACTGAGGCAACAATTCTTGTTTGCCGTCCAGATTGTATTGTGATAGAATATAATAGTACAAAAACAAGGCAACGTCAGTCAAGTCACCACGCCGCTTGTTCCGAATGGCCCGTCTCAGTTAATATGTCATAATAGGCTTCCAAAACACCCCTAAACGACATTCCTTTACATCCCAAAAACAGTACGAAAGCGTGGCGTGCTTTCATGCTGTGATTTATGACTGTGCCACCATAGGAAACCTATGTCTCATCACCAGGTATAATTCCGTGCAGTAGACTTGTTCCTGCATCGTAATGAAAAAGAAAATGCAGAGCATAAACCATCCGTTGATTTTTGTGGTTCTCATAAAGATGGTTTGAAACCTAAAGAGAACAGAACTTGAGGGCAGTTGTCCGATTGTTGACATATCGTGAAACACAGGTTTTCACAAAATTTTTCAGTTTTCTGTACGTGATCGCTTTGGACTACAAATCCACGGTCATGACCAAGAACATTCGTATTTGCACTCTTAAACGAATGACACTACTCATCGCATTTACATGCAAAATAAGTTGAGGAAGTAGGAAATTCAATTTTGGAAATCGATATTTTCTGACCTGCTTAAGATAAATTCTGATTTTGCTAGCGCTATCAAATATCGGATTTCCGAGCGTTAATTGTTTTGCGTGAATAATATCTGTAAGTAATCTGTTGCTATTCCGTCAGCACGATGAAGTGAGCAGATCAGTACGTTCGTAATATTTGTAATAAAGAGAATACGATTTCTTTTGGATGTCAGTTCTCTGGAGAAGAAGAGATAATTCGAGAATAGATGTATAAAAATCTTATGCACGAAAATTTATGCGTGAGAGACTCCTCGAACATCAGTACATTTCAATGTGTTGGAGACACGGAATCGTTAGAAAATGTCCTATTGAGAACGAAAGCAATCAAATTTTTTCGCCTGTGATCACCGTGGAATAATCAGTTACAGGAAGAAACTTAATATTTCGCCCCCGTCTGTGAAGGACATCTTCAGTGGTGGTCATAGCTTCTATGGCTGTCCGATTCACACCCTGACTTCCTGCTGAATGAAGTAAAAGTTCGCTTCCGCGAAAACGTGTACTTAGGTACTGTAAAAGGAACATTGGAATGTGGTACCCCCAACAGAAAGACCTCCTCCATGCCAATCAGCATGAATTGCGACGAGGTCGATCACGTGAAACCCAACTCGCACTTTTCTCAAGTGACATCCCGAAAGCCATGTGTTATGGCCTAACGAAAGTACAATCGCCCAGTTATAACTGCTCTGAGATGGTTAATTAGAACTACAACATATGACACAAGAATTCACATTACTGAAGAATGATAGAAAGAGTTACTTAGCTTTGTTGTTGCTGTTGTGGTCTTCAGTCCTGAGACTGGTTTGATGCAGCTCTCCATGCTACTCTATCCTGTGCAAGCTTCTTCATCTCCCAGTATCTATTGCAACCTACATCCTTCTGAATCTGCTTAGTGTATTCATCTCTTGGTCTCCCCCTATGATTTTTACCCTCCACGCTGCCCTCCAATACTAAATTGGTGATCCCTTGATGCCTCAGAACATGTCCTACCAACCGATCCCTTCTTCTGGTCAAGTTGTGCCACAAACTTCTCTTCTCCCCAATCCTATTCAATACTTCCTCATTAGTTATGTGATCTACCCATCTAATCTTCAGCATTCTTCTGTAGCACCACATTTCGAATGCTTCTATTCTCTTCTTGTCCAAACTATTTATCGTCCATGTTTCACTTCCATACATGGCTACACTCCATACAAATACTTTCAGAAATGACTTCCTGACACTTAAATCTATACTCGATGTTAACAAATTTCTCTTCTTCAGAAACGCTTTCCTTACCATTGCCAGTCTACATTTTATATCCTCTTTACTTCGACCATCATCAGTTATTTTGCTCCCCAAATAGCAAAACTCCTTTACTACTTTAAGTGTCTCATTTCCTAATCTAATACCCTCAGCATCACCCGACTTAACTCGACTACATTCCATTATCCTCGTTTTGCTTTTGTTGATGTTCATCTTATATCCTCCCTTCAAGACACCATCCATTCCGTTCAATTGCTCTTCCAAGTCCTTTGCTGTCTCTGACAGAATTACAATGTCATCGGCGAACCTCAAAGTTTTTATTTCTTCTCCATGGATTTTAATACCTACTCCAAATTTTTCTTTTGTTTCCTTTACTGCTTGCTCAATATAGAGATTGAATAACATCGGGGAGAGGCTACAACCCTGTCTTACTCCCTTCCCAACCACTGCTTCCCTTTCATGTCCCTCAACTCTTATAACTGCCATCTGGTTTCTGTACAAGTTGTAAATAGCCTTTCGCTCCCTGTATTTTACCCCTGCCACTTTTAGAATTTGAAAGAGAGTATTCCAGTCAACATTGTCAAAAGCTTTCTCTAAGTCTACAAATGCTAGAAACGTAGGTTTGCCTTTCCTTAATCTTTCTTCTAAGATAAGTCGTAAGGTGAGTATTGCCTCACGTGTTCCAGTATTTCTACGGAATCCAAACTGATCTCCCCCGAGGTCGGCTTCTACTAGTTTTTCCATTCGTCTGTAAAGAATTCGTGTTAGTACTTTGCAGCTGTGGCTTATTAAACTGATTGTTCGGTAATTTTCACATCTGTCAACACCTGCTTTCTTTGGGATTGGAATTATTATATTCTTCTTGAAGTCTGAGGGTATTTCGCCTGTTTCATACATCTTGCTCACCAGATGGTAGAGTTTTGTCAGGACTGGCTCTCCCAAGGCCGTCAGTAGTTCCAATGGAATGTTGTCTACTCCGGGGGCCTTGTTTCGACTCAGGTCCTTCAGTGCTCTGTCAAACTCTTCACGCAGTATCGTATCTCCCATTTCATCTTCATCTACATCCTCTTCCATTTCCATAATATTGTCCTCAAATGCATCGCCCTTGTATAGACTCTCTATATACTCCTTCCACCTTTCTGCTTTCCCTTCTTTGCTTAGAACTGGGTTTCCATCTGAGCTCTTGATGTTCATACATGTGGTTCTCTTATCTCCAAAGGTCTCTTTAATTTTCCTGTAGGCAATATCTATCTTACCCCTAGTGAGATAAGCCTCTACATCCTTACATTTGTCCTCTAGCCATCCCTGCTTAGCCATTTTGCACTTCCTGTCGATCTCATTTTTGAGACGTTTGTATTCCTTTTTGCCTGCTTCATTTACTGCATTTTTATATTTTCTCCTTTCATCAATTAAATTCAATATTTCTTCTGTTACCCAAGGATTTCTACTAACCCTCTTCTTTTTACCTACTTGATCGTCTGCTGCCTTCACTACTTCATCCCTCAGAGCTACCCATTCATCTTCTACTGTATTTCTTTCCCCCATTCCTTTCAATTGTTCTCTTATGCTCTCCCTGAAACTCTGTACAACCTCTGGTTCTTTCAGTTTATCCAGGTCCCATCTCCTTAAATTCCCACCTTTTTGCAGTTTCTTCAGTTTTAATCTACAGGTCATAACCAATAGATTGTGGTCAGAGTCCACATCTGCCCCTGGAAATGTCTTACAATTTAAAACCTGGTTCCTAAATCTCAGTCTTACCATTATATAATCTATCTGATACCTTTTAGTGTCTCCAGGGTTCTTCCATGTATACAACCTTCTATCATGATTCTTAAACCAAGTGTTAGGTATGATTAAGTTGTGCTCTGTGCAAAATTCTATCAGGTGGCTTCCTCTTTCATTTCTTAGCCCCAATCCATATTCACCTACTACGTTTCCTTCTCTCCCTTTTCCTACACTCGAATTCCAGTCACCCATGACTATTAAATAGGATGGCGTATCAAGCGAAATTTGTGATTGGAAGACGTTTTCTTGGTGGCGACGTCACAGCACTTTATCTTGGATGGCTAGTCATCGATAGATGTGAAAGTAAGTTCAGGAGTGCGCCAAGGAAGGTGTTAGGTCTCTTGGTGTTCACGTTTATGTTAATGACCTTGCGGGCAATATTAATAGTAACCTCAGACTGCAGTTGATGCATTTATCTGTAATGGAGTAATGTCTGACAGAAGCTGCATAAATATTCAATCAGATCTTGATAAGATTTCAAAGTGGTGTAAAGATTGGCAACTTGCTTTACGTGTTCACAGATGTAAAACTGTACACTTTAAAAAATAAAAAAACACACAAAACCAAAGAAACTATGTTTCCTATGACTATAACATCACTGCGTCACAGTTGGAATCAGTCAGCTCATAGAATCACCCTGGTGCAAGAATTTGTAGGTGTATGAAATGGAACGAGCGCATATTCTCAGTCGTAGGTAAAACAGGTGGCAGTAGTTTATAGGTAGAATACTAGGGCAATGCAATCAGTATAGAAATCAGATTGCATACAAAACGCTCATGCGATCTATCATAGAATGTCGTATTGGACCCGCACCAAATAGGAGTAACAGAGGATATTGAACTATATAGAGGAGGCAGCACGAATGGTCACAGATTTGTTCCATCCATTGAAGAGTGTGACGATGTTGCTGAAAGAGTTGCAATGGAAGACATCTGACCAACTTAAAAGAATGAATCAACGATTATCTTACAAACTCCTATGTTTCGCTCCGATGGAGATTGCTAAGACAAGATTACACTAATTACACCGCATGTAAGGAATCATTTTTCCTGCACTCCATAAGTGAATGGAGTGGGAAAAAGCATTAATAAATGGTTCAATGTAATGTACCCTCTGCCATGCACTTCACAGCGGTTTGCAGTGTATGAATGAAGTTGTACATACACAAATAAGGGTAACAGAAGTGGTCACATACTTGTTTGATCCATGTTAGAGCGTCACGGAGATATTGAAGAAAGTGAACTGCCAAATGAGACGCTAACTGTTCCGTGAAAGATTGCTTCGAAAGTGTTAAGAACCATTATTAAGTGGCAAAAATGAAGCATGGTATAACTCTCTAAGCATCGCTCCCATAAGCATCTTGAAGATCGAAAACTTGTATCAGTGTGATCCGTTGTGTGCGAATCCTAAGGCAAGGGTCGCCACTATGGAAACTAGCTGCGTGTTTGCTATCATGGGACCCTTAACCGATATATAAGTTAGGGGACAGAATCATCATGTAATACAGATCACACCCAAGTGGGTTTATATTGAATCTGTGCAAGGTATGTAAGCAATATTATAAAGGCACTGACAGAAATACTATTTAGGGTGTCTACCCGCTCAAATAGTTTATTCATGAAATTAATTGATCAACGTTACCCTCCAAAAATCATGATGGGAAAGGATTCTGGTGTGTGTGATTGATAAACAGATAAATGTTATCGTTAAAATTAAAATTAAATTTATTTGCTTAAAATGGAACACAAAACTGATACTGAATTTGTACAAGGAACAATCATGCTATGAACATAAACCAAATATGTAAATAGTGCCCATGGGATAGAGTTATTGGCAAGAATCTAGTAAAATCACAAGGCATAGAATCTTTATTACGAGAAGGGGGAGCATAAGGGAACAGGTGAAATGTGTAATACCCATAAACAAGTGGGTAATTGGATGTAGATCCACGATATCCTATGTATAGTACGTGGTTCTGTGAATGCAACAACTGCAAAACCTCAGTTCGAATTTTGGGTGGCTCAAAAATCAACTGAAATCCTCCAGGCCAAAGCTGCGTATATTACCGACAGTACGGTGCAGGGCTGCATGCTGATGATGGTTGCTACTCGTGGTCGGCTCCGCTGCATGGAAATTGCCACCACCTTGGAGTCGGATCGAGACGCGGGCGTGAAAAAACTTGTTCGTCCCGGTGGCGGGACAAGTGGAATTGCGAATGAAATTACTCCGGAATAAGGGCAGCAAAGTACTCGATCGACTCCTGTGGCGGCCAGAAACCAGCTTCTATATTTCTCTTCTGCCCCGCGCCAGAGCGTGACCTTTCCACTGTGTCAGAACTCGTCAATCATCGCCCATAAACAAAGCTTTCGCCAGTTATGGTCTTACAACAAATTCGTGTGGAATCTCACTACCACATCCCATCGATCTAGGCCCAATACAATTCCTTCGCGCCAGTTTCGGATGGTGGCTGCAAACACGTGCTGACGCTACAGTTGAGTAGCCTCCCACAGCCTCTGCCAGGACTTTTTGGGGAAAGCTTTCTGACGATGGCCGCCAATGGAATATGATTAGGGTGCTACATGTGGCGCCGTTCTGTTGGCTACTCCGTGGAGCTCAGCGACTATTTCTCCGAAATGTCCCAAAAAACAGCACAGTCATGGTGCCGAGCTGGCGCGATCCTGACCAAATCATGAGGCTTTTGTGAGAAAACTACCATCAGCAATTGTAAAAGTAGCGAGCGTCCGTCGCTCTAGCCCTTGAGACCCAACATCAATGAGAATGCTCCAGCCACGTTTGAGCATTTGCCCTCCGCACAACCCAAAAGTTACCGCTCGTCTCCAACGTGAGATGAACCGAATTATGATATTTATGCACCCTCTCCCTGTCATGTGCATGCCAATATAGACCCAATTACACTATGTGATCAAAAGTATCCGGCCACCTGGCTGAAAGTGACTTACAAGTTCGTGGCGCTCTCCATCGGTAATTCTGGAATTCAGTATCGTGTAGGCCCACCTGTAGCCTTGACGACATCTTTCACTCTCGCAGGTATACGTTCAATCAGCGGCTGGAAGGTTTGTTGGGGAATGGCAGTCCATTCTTCACGGAGTGCTGCACTAAGGACAGGTATGGATGTCGGTCGGTGAGGTCTGGCACGAAGTCAGCGGTCCAAAACATCCCAAAGATGTCTCGAAACCTGGTAGAAGATCCAAAGCGATTCTGGTCGTATGTGAAGTATGTTAGTGGCTAGAAACAATAAATGCCATCTCTGCACGATAGCAAAGGAGATACCACCGAAGACAGTGCTGCCAAAGCAGAGTTACTAAACACAGCTTTCCGAAATGACTTCACAAAAGAAGACGAAGTGAATATTCCAGAATTCGAATCGAGAACAGCTACCAACAAAATATGTCTCTGAGAGTCTTAACTTCTGAGGTCATCAGTCGCCTAGAACTTAGAACTAATTAAACCTAACTAACCGAAAGACATCACACACATCCATGCCCGAGGCAGGATTCGAACCTGCGACCGTAGCGGTCTCTCGGTTCCAGACTGTAGCGCCTAAAACCGCACGGCCACTCCGGCCGGCAGCTACCAACATGAGTAACGTAGAAGTAAATATCTTCGGAGTAGTGAAGCAACTTAAATCACTTAATAAAAGCAAGTCTTCTGGTCCAGACTGTATACCAATTAGGTTCCTTTCGAAGTATGCTGTGCATTAGCTCCATACTTAACAATCATATACAACCGTTCGCTCGACGAAAGGTAGTAGCGGTAATCCACTAAATTACAGGCCAATATCGTTAACGTCGATATGCAGCAGTATTTTAGAACATATATTGTGTTCGAACATAATGAAATACCTCGAAGAAAACGGTCTATTGACACACAGTCAACATCGTTCCTGTGAAACACTACTGGCTCTTTATTCACACGAAGTGCTGAGTGCTATTGACAAGGGATTTCAGATCGATTCCGAATTTCTGGATTTACAAAAGGCTTTTGACACTGTACCACATAAGCGGCTCGTAGTGAAATTGCGTGCTTATGGAATATCGTCCCAGTTATGCGACTGGATCTCTGATTTCCTGTCAGAGAGGTCACAGTTCGTTGTAATTGACGGAAAGTCATCGAGTAAAACAGAAGTGATTTCTGGCGTTCCCCAAGGTAGTGTTATAGGCCCTTTGCTGTTCCTTATCTATATAAACGATTTGGGAGACAATCTGAGCAGCCGTCTTCGGTTGTTTGCAGATGACGCTGTCGTTTATCGACTAATAAAGTCATCAGAAGATCAAAACAAACTGCAAAACGAATTAAAAGAAATATCGGAATGGTGTGAAAAGTGGCAGTTGACCTTAAATAACGTAAAGTGTGAGGTCATCCACATGAGTGCTAAAAGGAACGAATTAAACTTCTGTTACACAATAAATCAGTCTAATCTAAAAGCCGTAAATTCAACTAAATACCTAGGTATTACAATTACGAACAATTTAAATTGGAAGGAACACACATAAAATTTTGTGGGGAAGGATAACCAAAGGCTGCGTTTTATTGGCAGGACACTTAGAAAATGTGACAGACCTACTAAGGAGACTGCCTAGCTTGTCGGTCCACTTTTAGAATACTATTGCGCGGTGTGGGATCCTTACCAAATAGGACTGACGAAGTACATCGAAAAAGTCAAAGAAAGGCAACACGTTTTTTTATGATCGCGAAATATGGGAGAGAGTGTCACAGAAATGATACAGGATTTGGTATGGACATCATTAAAATAAAGGCGTTTTTCGTTGAGACGGTATCTTCTCACGAAATTCTGATCAGCAACTTTCTCCTCCGAATGCGAAAATATTTTGTTGACGCCGACTTACATAGGGAGCAACGATCACCAAGATAAAATAAGGGAAATCAGAGCTCGTACGGAAAGATATAGGTGTTCATTCTTTCCGCGCGCTATACGAGATTGGAATAATAGAGAATTGTGAAGGTGGTTCGATGAACCCTCTGCCAGGCACTTAAATGTGATTTGCAGACTATCCATGTAGCTGTAGATGTAAATGTAAAGATGTTCTATAGGATTCGGGTCAGGAATCTGTGCAGGCTACTCCATTACAGGGATGCTATTGTAGTGTAACCACTCCGCCATTGGCGTGCATTATGAACAGGTGCTCGATCGTGTTGAAAGATGCTATCGCCATCCCCGAATTGCTCTTCAACAGTGGGAAGCAAGAAGGCGCTTAAAACATCAATGTAGGCCTGTGCTGTGATAGTGCCACGCAAAACAACACATGAAACACTCCAAGACACAACATCAAACACAGGACCACACCATAACACCACCACCTCTGAATTTTACTGTTGGCACTAGACACGCTGGCAGATGACGTTCACCGGGCATTCGCCATACCCACACCCTGCCATCGGATAGCGACATTGTTTACCGTGATTCGTCACTCCACACAACGTTTCTCCACTGTTCAGTCGGCTAATGTTTGCGCTCCTTACGCCAAGCGAGGCGTCGTTTGGAATCTACCGGCGAGATATGTGGCTTCTGAGCAGCCGCTCGACCATGAAATCCAAATTTTCTCACCTCCCGGCTAACTATCATAGTGCTTGCAGTCGATCCTAATGCAGTTTGGAATTCCTGTGTGATGGTCAGGATAGATGTCTACCTTTCACACATTACTACGCTCTTCAACTGTCGGCGGCCTCTGTCAGTCAACAGACGAGGTCGGCCTATTCACTTTTGCGCTGTACGTGTCCCTTCACGTTTCCACTTCACCATCACATCGAAAACAGTGGACGTAGGGATATTTGGCAGTGCGGAAATCTCGCGTACAGACGTATGACACAAGTGACACCCGATCACCTGACCACGTTCGAATTCCGTGAGTTCCGAGAAGCCCTCCATTCTGCTCTCTCATGATGCCTAATGACTACTGAGGAGTAGTGGCAGCACAATGTACCTAATATGAAAAACGTATGTTTTTGGGGGTGTCCGGGTACTTTTGATCACATAGTGTACCTACCGTTAGCCTGACGATGTAATATAGCAGCAAAGTGACATTAATGTGCATGTATGCAAATTGAGATTTTAGAAATGCACGATAGGCTGCTATGATGGTCCTTAATGAGTGTATAAAGAGGCTAGAGGATTTGTCGCCTTGCAGACTAATTACAGCACACGCCGATGTGTTTAAGCAAATGATTTCTCCTGCGCTCCATACGTGACTGGAATGGGAAGAATCCCCAATAATTTGTATAATGGGAAGAGTCCTCTGTCATGTGCTTCTCAGTGGTTTGCAGAATATGGATGCAGATGGAAAAATGACTCTAAGAATATGAGAACAACTGTAGGAGGGGAAAAACAGACAGATCAGCTGTTGCGGAACACGCTTTTCAACCAGGAAACCATCAGATTCCATTTGATAAATCAGGTCCTGGCTGCTATGAGCGGTCACTACCACAGGGTAAACAAAGCGACAAACAGATTACTAAACCCGCCAGTAATTTTAGTCGGGAGGTCGTGAAATTGGATGTTATAAAGGGTGTCCTAGCTATTTTGTCCACCCAAAATATCTCTGGAACAATAACAGCTATTGGAAAACGACTTTCACCAGTATCAATGTAGGGCCGGGGCCCATCAATGTACATATTTGGAAACATTCTAAAACGAAAGCATATGTGTTTTTTAACACAAACTTGTTTTTTTTTAAATGGACCTCCTATATTTTTTCTTCAGCAATCCATAGCATGACAAAGCACATACACAATGGCGTTGATTGCATCGCAATATTCCCATTACATCCCGAGATATTGAGACGCGAAGTTGACGCTTGAAACACCCGACATGCGCTGCTAGCGCACGTCCTGAGGCTCAGGCGTGAACCCCATGCTGCCCGTAATTACTCTGATACACGACTACACTGGCAAGTGGTGTACTGCACGCCAAAGCAACAACAAATGGGATGCTCGAGGGTGGTGGAGTACAGGAGTTTGCATGGGTCGCAAATCATAAACAAGGCGAAGTGGTAACTGTGGCAGTAGTGGGAACTACGTTGGACACTTGACTAGGTAGAGCCAGGCCCTGCGCGACAGGCACAATGGGTCATATAACGCATTAGATAAACCTTATTTTGGGTGTGCAGGATAAATAAGACAACCTGACGAGTGTACACCGATCGGTACTCGTTCATATTGTGTACGTAGATGCGTAAAACGTGCAAGAGGGAAACCATTATGTGCTTATGAGAGTTGATGGCAGCAGACCGTATTATTCGTTTCGGACCTCTTGATAAGAATGGAGGTGTGATTACGCATGTCAATCACATCGCGATTACGGGCAGCATGGGGTTCACGCCTGAGCCTCAGGACGTGCTCTAGCAGCGCATGTCGGGTGTTTCAAGCGTCAACTTCGCGTCTCAATATCTCGGGATGTAATGGGAATATTGCGATGCAATCAACGCCATTGTGTATGTGCTTTGTCATGCTATGGATTGCTGAAGAAAAACTATAGGAGGTCCATTTAAAAAAAAACATAAGTTTGTGTTAAAAAACACATATGCTTTCGTTTTAGAATGTTTCCAAATATGTACATTCATGGGCCGCAGCCCTACATTGATACTGGTGAAAGTCGTTTTCCAATAGCTGTTATTGTTCCAGAGATATTTTGAGTGGACAAGATAGCTGGGACACCCTGTATACAAGAAATCTACCCGTACTTGCAAATGTGGACAACCATCAACTGTACAATGCAATGACGGCAATGAAAATTTGTGCTGGACTGGAACGCGAACCCGGATTTTCCACTATTCGTGATTGATTGAGTTATCGTTAGGCTATCCAGGCACGCTTCACGACCAGTCCCAGACTTCCATATGTCCGAGTGAACATTGATTGCACCGTACTTCTGAACAACACAGGCACTGCGATATCGTATGTATGGTACATGGTTTCCGGTGCTGAAGAAGATGTGCACCGGTCTTACACCGTGGGGCGAATGTAATGGCGGACGACAGCAACAGACAGCAACTAATTGCGCTCGAATTTTGAAAACATATTACGTCACGGTTCTGTTTGGGAGTACGCGGAAACGAGGTTTATGTCTATCAGCTACGAGACAGGATGTGACCTTTATAGAAGCTACAACCGTCCACTCTATCAAATGATTGTTATGATTCTCGTCGTCAGTTGTTATGATGACAGGTGGCCAATGCTAAAGAGAAACATATACTGCAGGTTTGGCAGTGAAGTCGGTAAGGAGCTGGCTGCATACTTTGTATCTGCAACGACTGAAATAATTAGTAGGCGTTGGTAAAAAATAATATATATTGTACTTAACTTGTGGTACAGGTTTTTTCATATGTTGCATACATATAATTACAAACATATCTAGAGAGGCATTACTTATGTCGTACTTGACAAAGCGCCTTGCTAGAGATTGCTTCCTATCAGCTGAAAGCACTCCTAGTTGACGTCCCGAGCAAGAGTGGGCAAGAGCTCGCTACATACTTGTCACAAGCCGCGGGGCGGCGCTAGTCGCGACTCGCGGGTCCAGCAATATCTATTACGGACCGCGATCAATAACTGCAACCCCTAACAAGTGTGGTATCGAACGTTGATACCACAATGGGCTTATAGAATCCCATTATAAAAACATTTGGTTTGTAATAAGAAACAAATCGACGTTTTCCTTTGAAACTGAAAGGCTCTTGAAACACGTGATGAGCAGAAGGAAATTTTCACTTGCAGCGAGATGTGAACAGACATAAAACTGCCTGGCTCATTAAAACTGTGTGCCAGACTGAGACTCGAACTCCAGACTTTGCCTTTTGTGGGTAATTGCTCTACCGATTGAACTACCGAAGCACGACGCAAGACTCGTCCTCGCAGATTTACTTTCACCAGTAATTCATCTTCTACCTTCCAAACTTCAGGGAAGTTCCACTCGAAATTTTTGCTGGAGTAGCACTCTTGGAAATTGCGGAGACATGGCTTAGCCGCAGCTTGGGGTATGTGTCCAGAATGAAACACAATTTTAATCTGCCAGGTGCCGGCCGTGTGGCCGAGCGGTTCTAGGAGCTTCAGTCCGGAACCGCGCTGCTGCTACCGTCGCAGGTTCGAATCCTGCCTGGTGCATGGATGTGTGTGATGTCTTTAGTTTAGTTAGGTTTAAGTAGTTCTAAGTCTAGGGGACTCATGACCTCAGATGTTAAGTCCCATAGTGCTTGGAGCCATTTGAACCAACCAGTCTACCAGGAAGTTTCACGTGATGAACGGTATTTGTATGGGCTAGCTCCAAATTATAAACGAAATTCTAAATATCTGCTTAAGTAGCAGAGAAAATGTGAATTGGTGAAAGCCATATACCTCACGAGAAACAATTTGTCGGACAGGAATCGTTATATTTAGAGAGTGTTCTGAGAGTGATTTTTACTGGATGCGGTTGAAATGACTTACCATTTAACTAGCACTGCAACTCAGCATAACGGGTGTCTTCTCAACAGTCACGGATACAGAAATATTTCAACATCACTGACGCTCTTACACAAAGTAAACTCAATCTTAAGACTAATTCGCAGGACTCGACGTGAATTTATTTTGAATTAAATTTCTTTTTAGCTGAAAGTAAAGCAATTCAGGATAAGTGTGGCTATTTATGAGTTTAAAATATGTTTTTATGTGAGTAGGGGACACAGAATGTAACAGCATCGTTGTTTGCAGACGATGTCAAACTCACCTCCATTAAGGAATGAGATGTGTGTGACTTGTGAGATTCCTAAACACTGTTTGGGAACAGTCACCAAAGTAGCCACGTTTTATGCAGAACGGGCTCCTGTCCGCCATACCTCACATCACCGGTGGAGTCGGCAGTCTATTGTTTGGGTGGCTCGCTGACTTTGTGTTCCGGAAGGGCTACGTATCCAAAATCACCGGTTTCCGCCTAATAAATGCAATAGGTAAGCTAATTTCTGTCTCTTTATTGTATTTTCACACATTGCTTGTTGAGAATTTGTTGTTATTAACGACAAAAGAAGCTATGTCATAATGTTCTTCAGTAAAAAAGATGCATCGTCTCCAGTTGACGAAGAGAGTATGTATCACGTAGGCATGAAACACAAAGACAGTAAGCGAATCTTTCTCTTTTTCGTTTATTTTTGCCATACTACTTTCCAACGACGGAGTTCGCTATGATTTTATCTAGTTCAGTCCCAGAAATTGTGTTGTTAAGATGAGACGACGTCTGCTTTGTTCTGAAGCCAGACTGTTCTTGAGTTGACCCACGCAGGTAAATAAATGCTGTCGTGTATCCAGTACTCATGTTCACGCCGGCGTCCATCAGAGGGCTTCGGACATGCCGTATTATTCAACGAAACTAGGTTTATTATGTTTGCACATCAAACACTCAGAGGAACCACTATTTTGAGAAAAGTTTCTGCTTTTCATTTTATGTATGCCCTTCGAAACAAACTATATCAACATTTACCTTGTGCGGTTTAGGGAAACGGCAAAAATCCTTAATCTGGTTGGCCGGGCGAGAATTTGAACCGCTGTCCTTCAAAATACTAGAGCTCGCTCAGTGAACACAACGAATGGAGTTGGGGTGTGAGGGGGCCTAGAAAATAGCTGCACGTAAGAGAACTTACTACTATCCACAAAATTAGCCAGTTGCGGAGAGATATCAATGGTGTTTCGGGGAGGTGCAGAAATGTACTACTTACATCAGGGCACACTGACATGGGAACGAAATGGCTCCTCTGGTATAATTTCGTGTTCTGAACATACGAAGCCAGGCAATATTGTTTTAGTGTGAGACGATTATGATTAAATTACACAAAATCATATCCCCACATCCAGTTCTATATATGGTTGCTAACAGTGTGTTAAAAGAGAAAGTCAAATGAAAATGATACAGACGGGAAAAAGTAAGTAAGCTATTTATTATTTCAAAAGTAATCGCCAAAACTGTTAACTGGAAGTGAGCACTGCGCTTTGACCAAGACGAAGCGCAAAAAACTTGAGGCATTTGATATGTTGCTGTACAGGAAATGCTAAGAGTGCCAGAAGAGATGAAATTACTACCACATTCTCCGCAAAATGAAGGAAGAAAAAAAGTCGTAAACATAATAAAATGCAGAAAACTACAATGTCTTGGCCATGTAATGAGGAATGGAAATAGGTATTTTATTGCTGCAGAACATTTTTCAAGTAGGATTCTGGGAAAATACAATCACTCTATAAAGTACTTTCCCAATAAAAGAAAAATTAAAATAATAGTATGTGTCAGTCACTTTATTTACTCTCACGAGGGCGTACACCCTCATCTTCAAGTAGCTCAGGGAATAACATAGCACTTTTGTTTGCTGACTGTAGACAGCTCTCTCTTTTGCATTTCAGTTCACTGCAAATTAGGTATAATCAGAACTTATTAAAGTCATATGGCACCAAGACAAGAACTTTTAAAACAATAATAAAGCTACTTGCAATTTGTTTCAGCAGAAAGAACACAAAGGTTCGTCATAAATATATATTTTCATCTTTCGATGCCTCAAAAAGAGAAACCAATAACATAAATAGTTCAGAAGTTGTGTAGATTTATTGCAAATAATAACAATGTAAAAAATATAAAACATATAATCCTAGTTTCAGCATATTTATTTGTTATTTATTGGTTGGATAATTTGGAAATTGTTTTATGATTTAGGACACACTATGAAGAACCTAAAAATTTTCTTCAAAATAGAAAGCCTGGGCAGAACACAATGACAAAGCTGACAGTGGCAACGAGCTTCTTTAGGAGGTTCTAAAGCATACTACACGATCCGCCATAACTTTTGCCACGATCTATTTGCAATGACCTAAATCGTAAAATAATTTCCAAATTATCAAACCGAAACATATCAAGTAAATACGCTAAAATTAGGTTTGTATATTTTATTTTTAATATTTATATTTTTGGCAATAATAATATTCTCAAGCGTTAAGATATTAATTAATTAAACAATTGTTACTTGTATCTTTGATTCGCAATGTAAGCAGTAATGAAAGATCATTTACTTACAAGGCGTTGTATCTCAATGCATGGACAATCTCTGGTCTATTTATGTTACTGATTCGTGTTTGTGTGACCTCTAAGGATGGAAATGTGTACCCCTAATTAACTTAATTGTTTTTCTCTTCGGGAACATATTATAATAGCTTTATCATTGATCCAAAATTTGTAAACCTAGTGCCATATTACGTTAACAAGTGTTGATTCCACGTTATCTGTATCGAAATGAGACTCCGTCTCCAGCCAACAAGCAAAACTGCAATGTATCCTCTGAGCTATATGAAGAAGCGGGAGGAAGACCATGAAACGCGTCGTGGGAGTGAATAAAATGAAAGACACTTATTTTAATTTACCTTTTGGTGTCATAAACAGTTACAGTTTCCTAAACACAGTTTAATATGGACGACTTAATGTTAAATACTTCGCTTACAAAACTCTCTTGCGACACTACCTAGAATATAGCTCAAATTCATGGGAGCTGTACCAGATAGGAGTAACGTGTAATTTGAATGGCTACAGAAAAAAGCACCACGAATGGTGTCACTTTTGTCTCGCTTACAGAAGAGCGTCGCGGAAATGGACAGAAACCTGAAATGGTAGACGCGTAGAGACAGACGGCGATTATCTAGCGGGAGCTTACTTACAAAACTTCAGGAACCGTTACTGATTAACGAACTTCACCCCCTAACTATCGCTCCTGTAGCGACCGTGAAGACAGGGTTGGAGTGTTCACCACACGCAGAGAGGCAACCAAGCAGTCATTGTCCTTGTGCCACTGGAACTGGAAGGAAAATCTGTTATGTGGTAAACCTTAAATATTCTCCGCCATGTGTGTGGGGGTTTGGATGTAGATGTAGGTGGATATATATACATTGTTTTGTTTCTGTCTTTCAACAATCTATCGAATTGCTTCTAGAAAATGGTCCAAATTGTTTATTTTACACTGTTACCAATACATCTTTCGACAGGAACGTGGAAGCTGTATCCACTTTAGACTGCTGGACAAGACACATAGAACGATTAAACTCAACTGGAAGCCAGATAATCTGAGCAATAAGTTAAGTAACTTCTCAGAAACACTTCAAACACCTATGCGCCTTGGTGCATTTATGTAACGAAAATCCATTTTGGAAAGAACAGCTGCAATTTGTCAGCCATTTATTTTTTAAAAGTCGTGTATCCTAATTCGTGAAACATGGCGAACCTCTAACGCTTTCCTGAAGTCTTTGTGTAGGCAATTTATTTTCGAACTTTATCACAGAACTGCCTGTACGTTACGGGTTGTACCATTTTTAGAATGGAACGTGGTAGTTAAGTCATGTAAAAATATGCACAAGTACAATTTTCTGTATACAAGGGGTTAAAAGAATGATATATTTTGAGAGGTGGTAGTATGGACCAAAACAAGTAAAAAACGTTCAGTAAGCATAAGGTATGAGCACTTTTTCATCTCCGCTACTGTGAAACATATCACTTCTACTGCAAGCTATTTGCTATTACGAACGACTACATAATGCAGTAAACAAATGACGACACATTCCTCTGTTATTATCCGTCGATGCACCAAGCACAAAACATCTGTTAGTGTTGTCACCGTAAATCTTATTCACAGTTCTGGATAAATACAGCGAAAGCATTACTTCTAGTGCAATGAGTTTTTCTTTTGAGGAGTTCGTGAAATTATTTTGCATTGCAGTTTTACCTTTGCAGTTGCCAGCATAAAGGAAGCCCATTATTCAGTATGGGAAATTGCAAAATTATGTGTTCTCCTTTGTTTACTCGTTTTTATGTTGCATTCTGTAGGTAATTCGTAATAGCAAGAATCTTGCAGTGAAAGAGATATGTCAAACCACATAATGAAGACAAACAAGTGCGCATAGCTCTTAAGATAGGCGTTTTAGAGCGCTTATCGACAATATATATTTTTTCTTGTTTTGGTCCATATTACCGACTCTCTAAGTATGGAATACTTTTTTATACCGTGTATAAATACAAGAAAGTATTCAAACCTACAAGCCTTTGTTAACATGTATATAGCGGGGAAGTAAACAGCCAAATGTGTTATCATAAAGATGGCGGACAGATCGCTGAAAATGTGAGACGAGTGGCCTCTTTGAGATACACCAAAGTATAATATCCGTACTGTACAACTTTTTTGTATGCTTTAGTCAGTGTTTCCTAAAATAGAGGGCATGTCATTGTCTACTCTGTTTATTATTACTATGTCTTCTTTCTGTTGTAGTAACGTAGTTATTTTCACCATGGCCTCGTTGTAGTCTATTCCAAGCTTATCTCCAACCTACTGATTTCCTAACCAATAAATGCTCGCCCTTATAGTGTGTGAATGAGTGGCACACAGACTTACCACGTGACATGCAGTGGCTTCTCTAGATACAGTGTCAGCATATCTATAGTGGTGACACAACATACATTGATGCGACAAATGTCATGGAATAAAGATATGCAGATATACAGATGACGGTAGTATCGCATACATAAGGTATAAAAGGGCAGTGCATTGGCCGAGCTGTCATTTGTGCTCGAAATTGAAGTAGGTAGTTCGTGTGAAATAGTATGGGTAGAGGATATACCCGACAATTGGACTAAACTATTAATTGGATCGTTTTAGCGACCCCCGACTCAGAAGATACAGTTGCTGAACAGTTCAAAGAAAACTTGAGTCTCATTTCAAATAAGTACCCCGCTCAAACAATGGTGACTTTAATCTACCCTTGATATGCTGTAAAAATTATACGTTTAAAGCCAGCGGCAGGCATGAAACGTCATCCGAAATTGTACTGAAAGTTTTGTCAGAAAATTATTTTGAACAATTAGTTCATAAGCCCACTCGAACCGTAACTGGTTGCGAAAGCATACTTGACCTTTTAGCAACATATAATCCTGAACAAATAGTGAGTATTGTGACGAATACAGGGATTAGCGACCACAAGGCAGATGCTGCTAGGCTGAATACCGTAACACCTACAACCATCAAAAAGAAACGCAAAGTATGTCTATTTAAAAAAGCTGATAAAAATGCTCTTAACGCCTTTTTAGGAGACAGTCTTCAATCCTTCCGATCTGATCATGTAAGTGTAGAAAAGTTGTGGAATATTTTCAAAGAGATAGTATCGACAGCAGTTGAGAGATATATACCACATAAATTAATAACTGATGGTACTGATCCACCATGGTACACAAAACGGGTCAGATCGTTGTTGCAGAAGCAACGAAAAAAGCATGCCAAATTTAAAAGTACGCAAAATCCCCAAGATTGGCAAAGTTTTACAGAAGTTCGAAATATGGCGCGTACTTCAAAGCGAGATGCTTTTAATAATTTCCACAACGAAATTCTGTCTCGAAATCTGTCAGAAAAACTCAGAGAGATTCTGGTCGTACATAAAGCACACCAGTGGCAAGACGCAATCAATACCTTCACTGCGCGATAACAACGGTGAAGTCACTGATGACAGTGCCACTAAAGCAGAGGTATTAAACACGGTTTTCCGAAACTCCTTCACCAAAGAAGACGAAGTAAATATTCCTGAATTCCAATCAAGAACAACTGCCAAGATGAGAAACATAGAAGTAGATATCCTCGGAGTAACGAAGACAAGGCCTCGGGTCCAGATTGTATATCAGTCAGGTTCCTCTCAGAGTATGCTGATAAAATAGCTCCATATTTATCAATTATATACAACCACTTGCTCACAGAAAGATTCGTACCTAAAGATTGGGAAATTGCTCAAGTCACACCAATACCCAAAAAAGGAAAGTAGGAGTAATCCGCTGAGTTACAGGCCCATATCACTAACGTCGATTTTCAGTAGGGTTTTAGAACATATGCTGTATTCGAACATTGTGAAGTACCTCGAAGAAAACGAAATATTGACGTATAGTCAGCCCAGTTTCAGAAAATACCGTTCTTGTGAAACACAACTAGCTCTTTATACTCATGAAGTAATAAGTGCTATCGACAGGGGATGTCAAATTGTTTCCATATATTTAGATATCCAGAAGGATTTCGACACCGTCCCTCACAAGCGTCTTCTAACCGAACTGCGTGCCTACGGAGTATCGCCTCAGTTGTGCGACTGGATTCGTGATTTCCTGTCAGAAAGGTCACAGTTCGTAGTAATAGACGGAAAGTCATCGAGTAAAACAAAATTCCCCAAGGAAGAGTTATAGGCCCTCTATTGTTCATGATCTATATTAACGACATAGGAGACAATCTGAGTAGCCGTCTTAGATTGTTTGCAGATGATGCTGTCATTTACCGTGTTGTTAAGTCATCAGATGATCAATAAGAGTTGCAAAATGATTTTGATAAGATATCTGTATGGTGCGAAAAGTGGCAATTGACCTTGAATAAGGAAAAGTGTGAAGTTATTCGCATGAGTACTAAAAGAAAAGGGGACTGATGACCATAGATGTTAAGTCCCATAGTGCTCAGAGCCAGTACTAAAAGAAATCATCTAAATTTCGATTACGCGATAAGTCACACAAATCTGAAGGCTGTAAATTCAACTAAATACTTAGGGATTACAATTACAAATAACCTAAATTGGAACGATCACATAGATAGTATTGTGGATAGAGGAAACCAAACACTGCGAGTCATTGGCAGAACACTTAGAAGGTGCAACAGGTCTACCAAAGAGACTGGTTACAACACGCTTGTCCGCCCTATTCTGGAGTATTGCTGTGCGGTGTGGGACCCGCATCAGGAGGGACTGACGGATGACATCGAAAAAGTACAAAGAAGGGCAGCTCGTTTTGTATTATCGCGAAATAGGGGAGATAGTGTCACAGATATGATACGTGAATTGGAGTGGCAATCATTAAAACAAAGGCGTTTTTCGTTGCGACGGGATCTTCTCATGAAATTTCAATCACCAGTTTTCTCCTCCGATTGCAAAAACATTCTGTTGGCTCCCACCTACATAGGGAGAAATGATCATCATGATAAAATAAGAGAAATCAGGGCTCGCACTGAAAAATTTAAGTGCTCGTTTTTCCCGCGTTCCGTTCGAGAGTGGAACGGTAGAGAGACAGCTTGGAGGTTGTTCATTGAACCCTCTGCCAGGCACTTTATTGTGAAAAGCAGATTAATCACGTAGATGTAGATGTAGATGTAATTCAAGTGAAAAGATTTCCGACGTGCTTATGGCCTCATGACAGATTAACAGACTTTGATCCCAGAATAGTAGTTGGAGCTAGACGCATGGAACACTCCATTTCTGAAATCGTTAGGGAAGCCAATACTCAGAGATCCATCGTGTCAAGGGTGTGCCGCGAATAGCAAATTTCAGACATCACCTCTCACCACAGACAATGCAGCGGCCGACGACCTTCACTTAACGACTGAGAGTAGCGGCGTTTGCGTGACCATATGGCTGGACGCTAGACGACTGGAGAACCGTTGCCTGGTCAGCTGAGTCCTGGTTTCAATTGGTAAGAGCTGATGGTTAGGTTCGAGGGTGGCGAACACCCCACAAGCCATGGACCCAAGTTCTCAACAAGTCACTGTGCAACCTAGTGGTGGCACCATAATGACACGGGTTGTGTTTACATGGAATGGACTGAGTGCTCTGGTCCAACTGAACTGGTCATTGACTGGGAGTTGTTATGTTCAGCTACATGGAGACCAACTGCAGCCATTCACGGACATCATGTTCCCAAATAACGATGGAACTTTTGTGGGAGGCAGTGCGCCATGTCACCGGGCGACAGTTCTTCGTGACTTTTTTGGAGAACATTCTGGACAATGCGAGTTAATGATTTGGCCATCCATACTGACCGACATGAATCCCATCGAACATTTATGGAACATAATCGAAAAGTCAGTTCTTGCACAAAATCCTGCATCGGCAACAGTTTCGCAATCATGACTCAGTATTTCTGCAGGGGACTTCAAAGATTTGTGAAGTCGATGCCACGTCGAGCTGCTGCACCTAGCCAGGCGATCCGACACTTTATTAGGTGGTACCCCCGTGACTTTTGTCGTCTCAGTGCATTATGACCACCTGATTGACAGCACTTTGATCCAAATTTGGAATGCAATACAGCAGCGACTCTGCATGGAATCGATAAGCCCTTATTAGCTCCCTGGAGGTATTTGCCTCCAAATATCTGCCACAGGTCATCACTCATGAAATACCCTCAAATTACCAGCGACTGATCTATGGATGTGGAGCTCGCATCTGATAGTGTCCCAGATGTGTTCCGCCAGGCACATTTTTTGGCCAAGACATAGCCCCCAATTCAATGGCATGCTCCTCAAACCACTGCATCACGATTCTAAACTTGTGGCACTCACATTTGTGTCATTAATGTCAGGGAAGGCAACGAGCACGAAGGGATAAAAATGGACTGCACTGATATTCATATGGGCCACAAGTTTCACATTACCTTCAATTAACGCCACACGTCCCATAACTGAGCATGTGAATACCTCCATAGCACAGATCTGTCACTAATGGCCTGCATCGTGGAGCAGTGCGTGTTTTGAAAACTACTCACCTAGATGACTGTGAATCTGGACACGACCATCAGCCTGGTGTAATAAGAAATATGGTTCAAGCAAGCAGGCGACGTGTTCCTAACGACCTACAGTCCAACTCGAAGATCCTGTGCCCACTGACCTCATATCTGATTGTGTCATTGGATCAACATGGGGGACTGTTATAGCCACATCTTCAACAAGGTGTGCTGAACGGTATACTCCAAAACGTCTCTGCTGTCAGATATGCCACAGATCCCAATTTATGCTACTTTACAGAGCAGGCTGGTCTCTAACCTCTGTGGTCTGAGATGCTGTCTGGAAGTCCAACATCTGTCATCTACTTTTGGTTTCACTGTCAGCAGAAGAAAAAATATATGTTTGGTTTATATTCGCGCTTTTTTTTGTTCTTTATGTTGGATACTGGTTTCAGTACACAGCACCATCCCCAGGACATTCGTCATGCTCGCTTCAGAAGTAGGTCTGTCAAACACTCAAATACTCAGGACCAGAGCAAAATACACTTTCGACCGTAGGAGGGAAGCAGTGGACATTGTGGATCAAATCTAAACTCTCACCGTCAGGTTGCCATGCAGGGGCAGGGTCATAGGCTTGTCATCATACCTCATCTCTGTCCTAAGCCACACCTTCTTAAACCACATCCCTCCACTCCCCCATCTCCTACTGCCTTCCACTCCCTTTATCTCTCCCCTTCCTAAGCTGTGACCCTTCCCCTTTTCTACCCTTTCCTAAGCCAAGCTCCTTTTTTGGAACAAGATCAGCCAGAGAGCTTCTAAGCCAACACACATATTATGCCATGACATAACTAAGTCTTTTGCTGCCTTATCAGCTAATCTAATCAAAATCCTTCTTAAGCCAGACCTCTTTCTTGGAAACAGGCCAATCAGAGAACTTCCTATGGCAAACATGAGTAATGTAGGCTATAACATCATTTTAGTCCAGTGTGCTAACAACTGCATAATGTAAACTTGGCATCTGATATATTTGCTCAATCACTAATGTTAGATCGTTTTCTCTACCCCATAGTTACATCAATAAATCATCAAATTATGAGCACTTTGAAAGGATATTATTGGCTTATTAGTTATTCCATTTTGGACGTAACTTCCCTGAGCAGTATTTATCTAAACAAACGTATATTAAACTTGTAGGAGTCGCAAATAGCTGTAAGTTTTATTTCATGTTTTAATGTTTTCTGTGGAAAAAAGATCTGAAGTAACATTCATTTCCACAGTGAAATATATAACCTATATTTGTGTAGCTATATTTGAAAATGCGTCTTAGGTAAAAATCTTGTATGCTTGGTGCTCCACAGCTTGTGAATATTTTTTAGAGGACATATTGTAAAAAATGGCCATCCAACATTTTAAATGCGCTCATTGTTTATACAAGATGTCCTTTAACAAATGAGTCTTATGTATTTATGAGTAAAATGTAAAGCAATCTGTTCGTTTACTATACGTTACTGTTTTGCACTATTAAGTCACTATATTCCAAGGAAAATGTACTACATAGCATGTGTTGTTGCAAATAATGTTTAAGGAATGGTGGGTTCAAAAAATAAACTATAATTATCTGATAATTTTAGAAGTTTTTCAGTAATAGTTCACTTCGCCAAACACAACTTTAGGGGAGAAGATGATAATACATGATGTTCTACATTAACAAAATATTGTTGACTTTCTCAACTGGCTAGCATAGATTTTTGTTAGTCTCGAGTTTAGCCCTAGAGGCGACTGTGTTCCTCTGGGGTAAATAACAGTTTGCCTTATCTACAAGGTAAATATAAAAGGAGTAGCAAATGAGAAAGAATAGATGTAAATCTTGACGATATTATTACTTCTTGTCAAGCATTTCCATTGCAGACATGCAACACACACAAGATCCTCATACAATTCCTCAGGATAATATACAATTTGAAATTCAACAGAAGGGTTAACAATCATCCCTTGATCCCAAATTACTCTTATGTAAAGTTAAGCAATGATTTTCAAGTAGTAAACAAAGATAAGTTAGAAGCACACAGATATAGGTTAAATAATGACATTAAGTATCAGTATCCAAAAAAAAACATCTTCCTTAAACAAAAAAATGTGTACAATTTCTATCTTTAGATAACAACAAACCTGAACAATACTAAGTCCCATAGCATGTAATAGACAAAGCAGAACAGGTTGCTCAGAAAATATCAACAGAACAGCAGGAGACACAAAGAAAAACAAATCAAATGTAGTCATGAGGGAACAACTGTAGGAGAACACACACATACTCTCTCTCTCTCTCTCTCTCTCTCTCTCAGACACACACACACACACACACACACACACACACACACACACACACACACACACACACACACACACACACACAATTTTACTGAAGAATAGTGATCCTCAGTGGCATATATTTGAGGGAATTGTTAGAGAAAAATCTTGAATATAACCTTAATAAGAGCAAACTACGAAAAGTAGACATTATGGACATCATAATAGAAACAGGACATATTGCAGCACAAGAAGGAAAATAATGATATAAATACAACAGTAAACTGGGACTGATATAAAACAGAAAACAAGAAAACAAGAAAACTCATAGAAAAAAAAACAAGAAGAAAATGACAAAATACTACCATTATTTAGCCAATAAACAAATTAACTACTCGAAATAGTTAGAAAAGTGGAAAAAGTAGCACTAATGCTCATGGCTACACATGAATGTATGAACAAAACAAAGTATAAAAAGTATAAAGAAAATTATGTTGAAGAACTGAGTCTGATCCCACAATGAGATTCAAATAACACTGAAAAAAATTTAAAAATGTCAAGCACTTATCCACAGAAACAAAACATAGAACAAAAAAAATTCAGCAACACCAGCACTTAGAAGGCACCCAAAATACAAAAAGGCAGTGTCCTCGTGACATACCACATTTTAAAATTTGCACAATAATATTTAGCTGCACGTTAAAAACTGGAGAAACTAGAAGTATGTATGTAAAACTCCTTGGCATTAATCCAAAAAATAGAAGTTACACATATCCCACCGACTGCAAAACCAATTTCCTTTGATGTTCAAGACATGTACACTTTAATCCCACACAGTGACGCAATCATCATAAAAGCAAAACTGACAGGAAACACAAAACTCCAAGATACCACTTCAGAAGAACTTATACAAATGATAACTTGCAGAACTACCTTCAGCACAACATCTGTTTAAAGTCCTCCAATGGAAGCCAATTCTTATACATACTAGCAAATATCATAACGATTTATATTGAATTTTTTCAGAATAATAGAAACAGGAAATATTAAGTCTTATACTGCCATGTGTATGTAGATGACATTATATATCATGGACACACCACAACCATATATAAACAGATTGAACATGCATGTATCTAATATGCACCATAACATTTAGCCCGCTTCACAAATGGAAACAGAAGAAACAATACCCTTGCTTGACCTCAAAACAACTAAATCCCACTACAGACACAGCTTCCATATATTTATATAAGAAGCAGCTACACACAAGAAATTAGGCCACCAATATTCTTAAAAACCAGCAGCTATCACACATATGCTACCTATGTAATGCAGGACACTTCTGTGTAAAAATTACTATCAAGAAGAGCTAAGCATGGTGATCAACACGGCACAAAAGAATGGATACAATAGCAAGGTTGTACATTAATTACAATCAACACTATTAAAATTAGATACTAACACAAGACAGCAAAAATAAGAACAATCCAGATATACTAGCACATAAGTGTAATACTTAATGCATACCAAACTCATCATAACACAAACATAAAATGGCATATCACAACATAAGATAACGAGTACACACACGAAATTAATAACTTCCGTGCGAAGTATAGGAGACAAATTGCACAACAGAAAAGAAGTTAAAAATCGTGAAGGAAAAGAAAGATAAACAGAATACAGCAGTTCAGGAATACATGACTCAAAATGTAATGGATGTAGCTGTAAATACATCCTAAGAAGAAAAAAAAAGTTATGTAGAAATTAGCCGAGTGTGACGCAAATCGAGAGATGTGTAGATGTGATGTATGCGTACATTTAAACAAATGATAACAATTTCATAAAAATTGGATGATTTATTCAAGAGAAAAAGTTCATAAACTGAGCATGTTAATAATGCGTTTGTCCACGTCTGGCCCTTATGCAAGCAGTTATTTGGCTTGGCGTTGATTGAGGGATAGTGCGTCAAGTTTTGTTCAGTTGACACGTAAGTACGTTAAAATCCTGAGCATGTTGGAGGTCCCTGCCCATAATTTTCCAAACGTTCTCAGTCGGGGAGAGGTGTGGCAACATTACTGGCCAAGGCAGGGCTAGGCAATCTCGAAGACAAGCAGTAGAAATTCTCTCCATATGCAGGTGGGCATTATCATGCAGAAATGTAACTCCAAGATGGCTTTTCATTAAGTAAACGAAAAGGGGCATAGAATATCGTCGAATACCGCTGTGCTGTAATGGTGCTGCAGATGATAACGGAAGAGGTCCTGCTGTGAAATGAAATGGCACCCCAGACCATCGCTCCTGGTACGATATTGCTGTACTTGTGTTATTCCGAATTACAATAAAAAGTTCCTTCGGACTTGCATGCATGCTTGCTATCAGTCAATGCCCAACCGAATAACTGCTTGCTTAAGGGCCAGAGGAAGACCAATGCGTTATTGATTTGTCCAATTCTGTGAAGCTCTTTCTCTTGAGTGAATTATCCAGTTTTTCTGAAATGTACATGTACATCACAGATACTGATTTCCGTCCTGTTCGCCGTTGGATAAGCAGCTGCAGCAGCAAGTCGTATACTCCTAGCTCACTCATTTGTTACATAGTTTAATTCTTAATTTCTTTGCGTGTTTTTGGTACTTGCATTGTTTAATTCATAAATTTCGGGCGTATTATAGTATTTGAGAGTTTTAGCATCACGTTTTAGTACCTGAATAGTGTAAAATCGCGTAGTCTCCTTCCGCCGCCGAGCAGTGTGTCAGCAGTGCGCAAGTAGCAGCATTACTGCATTTACTAGGCAATCTTGTATTTTAATAACCGTTTAAATTTTGAGTCGATTTGTTTGCGCTCTCTGTAGATTAGTTCAGACGTTCTTTGCACAACAGTTTTTAGCATGGATAGGGACTGCAACTGCTGTGTTCGGATGCAGTCTGAGTTGGCATCCCTTCGCTCCCAGCTTCAGGAAGTGTTGGCTTCGGTCACACAGCTTGAGGCTGTTGCCAATGGGCATCACTGTGGGGGTCCGGATGGGGGTTTGTCAGGGACGGCCACCTCGTCCCACGCATCCCCCGATCGGACTACGACTGTGGTTGCTCGGGATACTGCCCGCATTGTGGCTGATCTCTCACCTGTGGTAGAGTGGGAGGTCGTCTCAAGGTGTGGCAGGGGGCGAAAGACATTCCGGAGGGCTGAACGGAAGGCCTCTCCAGTTTGTCTGACGAACCGGTTTCAGGCTCTGTCTCAGGTTGATACTGATCTTCGGCCTGACATGGCTGCTTGTCCTGTTCCAGAGGTTGCCCCTCAGTCTGCAAGATCCGGGCGGTCGCAGAGGGTGGGCTTACTGGTAGTTGGGAGAAGCCGACCTCGGGGAAGATCAGTTTGGATTCCGTAGAAATGTTGGAAAACGTGAGGCAATACTGACCCTACGACTTATCTTAGAAGCTAGACTAAGAAAAGGCAAACCTACGTTTCTAGCATTTGTAGACTTGGAGAAAGCTTTTGACAGTGTTGACTCGAGTACTCTCTTTCAAATTCTGAAGGTGGCAGGGGTAAAATACAGGGAGCGAAAGGCTATTTACAATTTGTACAGAAACCAGATGGCAGTTATAAGAGTCGAGTGGCATGAAAGCAGTGGTTGGGAAGGGAGTGAGACAGGGTTGTAGCCTCTCCCCGATGTTATTCAATCTATATATTGAGCAAGCAGTAAAGGAAACAAAAGAAAAATTCGGAGTAGGTATTAAAATCCATGGAGAAGAAATAAAAACTTCAAGGTTTGCCGATGACATTGTAATTCTGTCAGAGACAGCAAAGCACTTGGAAGAGCAGTTGAACAGAATGGACAGTGTCTTTAAGGGAGGATATAAGATGAACGTCAACAAAAGCAAAACGAGGATAATGGAATGTAGTCGAAATAAGTCGGGCGATGCTGAGGGAATTAGATTAGGAAATGAGACACTTAAAGTAGTAAAGGAGTTTTGCTATTTGGGGAGCAAAATAACTGATGATGGTCGAAGTAGAGAGGATATAAAATGTAGACTGACAATGGCAAGGAAAGCGTTTCTGAAGAAGAGAAATTTGTTAACATCGTGTATTGATGTAAATGTCAGGAAGTCGTTTCTAAAAGTATTTGTATGGAGTGTAGCCATGCATGGAAGTGAAACGTGGACGATAAATAGCTTAGATAAGAAGAGAATAGAAGCTTTCGAAATGTGGTGCTACAGAAGAATGCTGAAGATTAGATGGGTAGATCACGTAACTAAAGAGGAGGTACTGAATAGGATTGGGGAGAAGAGGAGTTTGTGGCACAACTTGACTAGAAGAATGGGTCGGTTGGTAGGACATGTTCTGAGGCATCAAGGGATCACCAATTTAGTATTGGAGGGCAGCGTGGAGGGTAAAAATCGTAGAGGGAGACCAAGAGATGAATACACTAAGCAGATTCAGAAGGATGTAGGCTGCAGTAGGTACTGGGAGATGAAGAAGCTTGCACAGGATAGAGTAGCATGGAGAGCTGCATCAAACCAGTCTCAGGACGGAATACCACAACAACAACAACAATGGATAGTTCATCTGGGGCTAGTGGGTTTCTTACTTTGCACCTGTAGATGGCAGAGCTTTTTCGCAAAGAGAGCAGATAGCAGCATGAGACCTCAGACAAGAAACAATGCCTTTGAGTTAATTCCTTTTGTGCCCTGTGTATCGCAGTTGAAACAGGAGTGGCTGGTGCCTCCCGTGTGCAGGTCTGCTGGGGCCGGCGGTGGCTCTGGTGGTGGTGGCGCTCGTGGCCTGCGACACGGCGGTCATCGTGGTGATGCTGGCGCTCAGCGGCTTCTGCATGGCCACCAACTGCTCCGGCTTCTACATGAACATGCAGGCCATAGCGCCCAACTACGCCGGCACCATAGTGGGAGTCGTCAACACCTTCGGCAACTTGTCGGGTATCATCGTTCCTTATGTCGTCGGTGCGTTCACCAACGCCAACGTACGTCTCCACCTCTTCTGTCAACAAAGTAACTGTATAGAATAATTTTGAGAGTCCTCGGGATTGTTATGACATACACATACTGGCTTGAGACAGGTGACATTATTTGGCCAGAACCTAATAAATAATCGTCTCTCCTAGGAAAGCAGGTGTTAGTATGCAAGCAATAGCAATTCCAAACTGCCTAAAAACAGAGAGAGAGCTAGAGAGGTATGGAAACCAGAATTCGTAAAAGATTTCTGTAATTTGTAGTGATATTACACCTAGCATTTATACTTCTGCCAACGACTTGCCGCAGCTGTAACGCTGGTTCCCGTCAAATCACCGAAGTTAAGCGCTGTAGGGCTAGTCTAGCTCATGAATGGGTGACCGTCGGGGTCTGCTTAGCACTGTTGCCAAGTGGGATACTCCCAGCCCTCGTAAGGCCAATGGAGGAGCCAGTTGTCCGAGAAGTAGCGGCTCCGGTCACGAAAACCGACAACGGCTGGGAGAGCGGTGTGCTGACCACATGCCCCTTCTAACAATACCTCCACTTGCAAAGTAGTAGGTTAGAAATCAGATTAATATTGTTGCTCACTCAGCATGTGTTCCCTTTATAGGGCAAAAACAAAGTTATTGACTGTGGATGGTATTGTCAGAATGGAAATAATGAAGTCACTGTAAAAAAGTCATTAATTTTGGAACTTATCTTGAATGGATTCCCACGTAGATTTCGTCGAAGTTGTTATGGCTCATCTTGTTGGTTCTAGGGTGATTCCGCTTTGACTGCTAGAAGGTCCAGATCTGTATTTTAGCAATATTTGAAGACCTAACAAATGCGTTTCTCAGGAAATTCTTAATGATCAAACAATCCCAGATCAGAACAATGGTATGATAGAAATAATTTTTGACTTGGTGCTCACGATCTACAGTTTTATTAAACTTCTTGTAAATTCACATATACTTCTTCTTAATTGTCACATCATCAAGAAAACAGTTTTGTATCAATCTTCATATATTTAATTTCCACTTTAAACACAAGACTTGACTGTTCGTTTACAAAGCGAAATAACAACTTAACTTCTGCAAAGTGAAACAAAGACTGTCCATTGCGTATTCGCGCCAAAACGGTTACAAGTAAGTCAAAGATTATGACAGTCTCACAGAAATGCATACACACAAGAACCATATCACTGTAGTATATCGACACATCGGAGTACCTATACGTTAATAAAACCAAATGTGAATATTGTCACAAAAATATGTCTGTTACTTCGCAGAAAAGTAGTACGATATTACTGGTATCGAGAACTGGGGTTGGAGTGCCGTAATGGTCACGTAAATAAAGAACCATTACACCCTCCATATCCACATCCAGTGATGCCTGTTGGCTGAGGACGATACGACAGTCGGTCGGTACGTTGGTCCTCCCAGTGCCTGTTCGGACTCAGTTTAGTTATTTGTACATCTTTACAATTGGTAATGTATTGGACTTCTATTTGTACCGTGCCCTGCTACGCGTACACAACCACGTATTTACATGTGTTGGTTTGCAGGTTCATCTTTCTTTAGATAGAATAGGACCGAGAAACTATGATGATTCCTTGTCATAAGATTTTGGATTGAAGTCATAGCACAGTCCTTGATTAGACAGCCGTCAAATGTGTTTAATATAGCGCTCGTCTAAATACAGTAGAAACTTGCCAATTCGGCCTCGGAAGATCCGACTCCCCGCTTAGTCCGACCATCTTATTTCCGGCGATTATTTACGTTCACGGGTCGTCGCTATTGTCAGTCGATGGTTAATCGTTTGCGATTTGGTCAGTAGGTGGTAGATCATTGATAATTGCGGTAGTTACATCAGTTTTAACATGGAACAACTTGTTTCCAACTCGCTTAATAAGCGTTATTGAACACACATTTGTTTTATAAATTAGCGAAAGTGTTACTCCTGCATACAATATTAGAGTGTGTAAAACTAAGGCCGGCCGGAGTGGCCGAGCGGTTCTAGGCGCTACAGTCTGGAACGCGCGACCGCTATGGTCACATGTTCGAATCCTGCCTCGGACATGAATGTGTGTGATGTCCTTAGGTTAGTTAGGTTTAAGTAGTTCTATGTTCTAGGGGACTGATGACCTCAGAAGTTAAGTCCCATAGTGCTCAGAGCCATTTGAGCCATTTATTTATTTATTTATTTATTTATTTGTAAAACTGAATTATGGCATCAGCTATAGACGTAAAGATGTGACGCTGTCTTCAGCGGAGAAACTGAAAGTGCGTAGGGGTTGGCATAAGAACTCTTAAAGACTGGAGAAAAAAATAGGATAACACTTTAATGTCGTACAGTAAGATTGATGTTGAGGAAGGACGGAAAATACGCTTTGTGGGTGTGGTTTGAACAGGAGAGAAAAAGTATGACAAGCACTGAGAGAGACAATGAAAATGAAAGGTTTACAGCGAGTGGAAAAAGGACATCGAATTCAATACGTAATTCTTTCTGGAGAGAAGCTGCCTGCTGACGAAACTGCAGCTAATGAATTTGCTCTGAAATTTGAAAATTTAGTTAAAGAGCTTAAGCTGGCCCCTGATCAAGTGTATTACATTGAGAGTCTGAAATTACGAAATGTTCTCTACAAGAACTCTACATGCACAAAACGAGTCTGTAACAGTTACAATACTTGCCATAGATAGAACAACTATTGCTCTCTGTAGTAAGGCTAATGGGAGACACAAGATGCCATTGCTTGTGATCGGAAAAGCAATAAAACCAAGGGCGTTCAAAAACATTAATATGGCGTCACTCCCTGTATATTATCATAACAAAAAGTCAACATGGGGGGAATCTTGCCTCTTTATGGAATGGTTTTATGACCAGTTCGTCCATACAGTTTAAAAACACCCAAAAGAAAAAAAGTTTCTAAGCGTGTCATGTCGATATTCGACAGTGTGACGTCCTATCCATCTGGAGATGAAAAAGGTGAACTAAAGGCTTTTATTTTTTCCTGCCAACGTAACATGCCCAATCCAACCCATGGACTGAGTGGCTGAAGAGGCGATACCGTCGAAAACACAGCATCAATTTTAGAGAGCACACAAGAAGGCAAGAGCTTGTTTCAAGCAACGAAATCAATAAATGTAAGAGATGAAATGTATATAATTACCGAAATCTGGTAAAAAATTCCGGCTTCAACGCTTGAAAAATCTTGCGGCAACCCGTGGAAAAAAAAATAATCAAAAGAAGCGATTGAAGAGAACCAAGATGAAAAGGCCCATGAAACAAGCGATGAAAGTCAAGCCGTAGACACTCCAGCGACTTTGAGAGATTTGGAAACTTTACAACCCGACGTTGGCAGAGTGATGTGAGTGAGTGGATCAGTACACCTGACGCTGACTGCACAACGGAACAAGAATTAACTGTCGACCAAACCACTGACGCAGTTACTCGAAGAACCGATTAGAAGGAGAGAGTTGTTGACGACAACGAAGACAATGAACCAACGGCTCGAACGTGACATACAGATCCTAAAAATGCACTGCATTGGAGCAAAGCTTTACGCCGGCCCAATTAGAGATTTTGTGGAGTAGAAAATGGCAGAACATCGCGTCCTGCTTAAGAGCATAATATTTTTCAGTGTATGATTCCTTGTATTTTAAACAGTTCAGTGTTAATCAGTTGTGTGTCAATGCAGTACTGTAATGAGGTATGTGCAGTTGTTAAACTTTCACTCACAGTAACAATATCTTACCATACGCTACAGACACAGACGTGCTTTACAATACAGGCAATACTGTACATTACATTTTCGCGTAAGAGTTTTTTAGCGTGTGGACATTTTGTTTTCGTTTTGTTACTGTTTTAACCTGGAACAACCTCTCAGACAGTATTTCCAGTTCAAAATTGTAGTCTTACTGTATTTTAAAGTTGCGTGTGGTCGGTAAAACTGTTCTTCTGACAATGCGACCTTTTTGGCATGACCGAAGGAACATTGCATCGAAATTCGCAATAACGCAGGAACTGCAACATCGTATTTATCCGCCGACACCAGGCAAGCGACTTTCAAGAAAAATGCTTCCCATGTACGGCGATATACATAACGCTAGTACGAGTACAGTTTGTCGATACACCATTGATGACGTATGGAAGTTTGGAGGTAGCCGTGAGTTGTGCTTGGATAGCGAAATGATACGCCGTCACGGTAGCTCAGCGTGTTTGGTCAGAATGTTAGCTACCCTCTAATAAATAATAATAATAATAAAAACAACCCTCTGTTAATAGATCAACGAAGTACTTGAACAAGCGCTATGGGATGTCCGCCCCGAAAAAAGAAATGAGATCAACCGAAAAAAATGGTAAGGTGATTGCTCGCGATAAGCGGGAAATCTGGGTTCGATTCCCGGTCCGGTACAAAATTTCGTTGCTTGTCATTCCTACAAAAATCGTTGACATGCATACATATTCAACAGCATACTTCTCAATACATCGTGGAATGATACAGCCCAAACTCTGTTACCACTACAAACTCACGTCGGTCATAGACACCATCAGGTGAGACATCAAATTAATATGCCTTTTCTTGCATCTAATTCGTCTAGAAAGGAACTGAAACAACAAAAACCACTCGTTCAACGAACGGCTCACTCATTTTGGACATAGAAAGAAAGTGAACATATGATTCCCCACCAGCATCTCTACCCTAATCCTTTGGCTGTTGTGTTCACAAGCGCCAGTTTGCAGTATCCGGGAGAAGAAAGCTGGACTGAAAAGTAGAGCGTGCAGCCGTTAGCCAGCTGGAGATACTACTTAACTAACGAGGCGGACTTGGCGAAGTCTGACAGAAAACAACAGATTCCTCTTGCCTGATGTGTAGTGTTTTTGTATGCGTGTGTGTTTGCTTTCCTTTTGACTTTTAGAGTTTAATTCTATTTTGTTTATGGAGGAGACTACCTGTGGGAATTGTTAGACATCAGTTGGAGACGATGTACTAACTACACTGTTTGCAGAGTTTGTTTTCCAATCTAGTCGTCGGACCTGATAGACTTAAAAAAATAGTTGGAGTGCCACAGGGTGTTTCCGAATGATGTGAGAATGACCCTGTCTCGTGGATTAAAGCAACGCTGGTGACCTTCAGTTAGACATATAATGCTGCACAGAATGGTACAGAGAATTAATCTATGTCCGCCAGTAATTTCTTGTGATCAGATCAGCGTAGCAGGACGACAATCAGCTTAGCAGGACGTCACGCAATTTTTATCGCGCACCGTTCATCACGGGTGTATTCTGGTCGCAACCGTAACTGGGATTTTACGCGACGCCTAGGAAGCTCCGAGGAGGGACGAAACGAACGCTCCAGACCAAGTTAGGGTTTGGCGTCCGCTCGACGATGAGGTCGTTAGAGACGAGGCACGGTGTAGAACTGGAGAAGGATACAGACTAAAATTAGCTGGGTCATTTTTTCCAGGCAAGCAATTTGGAATTTGCCCTAAGGATGCAAGGAAATCACTGCAAAACCTAGAAACCGCTGTAAATCAAGCTTAAAATTTGTAAATTCAAAAGTATTCAGGTAATGTAGACCTTATCTAAAGAGTGGTGGCAGAATTAACAATGATGAACTAAATACATTCAAAGCAATCTGAATGCCATAGCGGTAGGGGGGGGGGGGGGCTTACCAGGATGCTGAGTGAAAAAAAAAAGGCTAATGGCCACTAAATAACTATACGAACGGCAGCGTTGTTGCATTCCAGGTAGCCGGATGACTGGATGATAATAATTGCATTTCAATGATGCCTTATTCCTGCCGGAATTTGTATTCTCCAGTAACTGCCAGTTGAGTAGGTCATGTTGCCAACGACATTATGGGGCACACATTTTGAATACAGCCTTCAAGGGATTGTAGAAGGGTCTTGGTAATTTTGATGAGGAATCCATTTTCGGAAATGCACCGTTTGGATGTCAAATAACTTTGAAGATATGATCACTTTCAAATCTGACACTTCACGGTACGGTACATAGTCGTAGAGCTGCAGTACGCATGTACCGAAAACGTTTCCGGATCGCAAATGTCCAACATTTTCGTCCAAGTACAACAGAAGCGAGAAACACGTACGTTCGCAATTGGTAGGGTTGGCTTTGCTCCTCCGCGAACACTCGCCACTGTTTACCAACCGTGTGTGTGAAAGCATGAGTCGCCGATACACATTGCGCGGTGGGGTCGCCTCGTCGAGTAACTCCTGAAAGGCACACACGTGAGAGCCCATTGTCTCCGCTTCGTAGCGTTTTTCCACAACTTAATAAACACAACAGACACACATAACAGAAACATTAGTCATCAATAATATATTCTCTTTCACTACGGACAAAAGCCTGCCAACACTGGGGTAACTTTTCAATTCCGCCAAAGTAGAAATCACGTGATCTTGAGGCGAAGTACTCGTCGAGCAATGTTCAGAGCACATTTTCATCCGGAAAGGGAGTTCCTCGGAGGCTGCTCGATAGAGCGCGGAAGAGTTGAAAATCTGAGGGCGCATGCCGAGGTGAATAAGGTGGGTGCAGAATGACTTCCCAATCAGGGAGTAGCATCACATCACACATTCTGCCTGGTCGTTATTCTCGGATTGCGTCTGTAAAGTCTAGTTTACACGACGACATTGGGTTGCGCCACTCGTTGCGTGGAATGAGCAGCACGCAAGTGGTTTCATATATGACTGTAGACACGGCGAGACCAGTATACACTCCAGTTACCTCGTTTTGTGGGTTCCTTAGTCCTGTCTGAAATGAAAGTTTTGGCAGCTGCACGTCGCACGAGTTGTGTTGGAGTTAAAGCTTGCTGCGTGGAATCGCTGCATGAGAAAAAAATAAGAAATGTGTTTCGATTCGTGACTGGATGAAGAAAAGACGTCTGCTCGGTTGCTAAGCAACCTTGCTGAAATAATTTGCAACGGAAGACCCAAGAAGTTCTTTTAATTATCTTCGAATGTCACCAGAACCTTCCTTCTAAATAGAGTTAATTATGCGATAAGGAATAAAGATATTGTAATGCATGAAGCACTGTCGCCACGACTTAAATCACATATCACATTTCACGCTTTACAATCGAGAACACTCGGCATGCTATAAGATGCGATTTTAGTTGATGACGCTTTTCCATTAACACCAATAATTATTAACAGTAATAATTATTAACGTTAACAGCAGTAATTATTCGAAACAGGTCGCATTAAGAAGAGAATGGTTGGCAAACTACTCTCTTGAGACAGATCTGTTCAGTGACAATATTTCAAAATTCAAACATACGTGAGTGGGAAGTACTGCTGCGACGTTTTAAATAATTAAATATTGAATAAAGAATGAAGCTTCTTGATTTGTGTAGCCTTCCCTCCTTTCAACAATATTCTTTAAAAAAAGACCCTGGCCAAATCGACCGATGGGATTTTAGTCTTGTAGACGACAGCATTTCTACAGCTGGAATTACGTTTGCTTGTATTTTTCTTAATTCGGTTGCATATGTGCTCCTAATTCAATAAATTTTCCCCTGCATCTCAAATATTGTCAAACTATCTATGTTCTGATGGTCTCAGGAGTAGCAATATGTTGCTTGTTTTTGTAATCAGCATCAGTGAAATCCCACAGACACCTATGCAAACCATAGATATCCAAAAAGCGAACATTATTCTCCGTTCCCCACTTCATATTTCAGTTTATCTACACTCTTACGAACACATATAACCTTAAAACTCATGCAACTAGTGTCGCCAAAGTTGGAAGACGCCGACAGTGTTTAGTTTCACCGACGAGTTGCTCAAACATGCGGCGCGCATGCGCAGTGGCCGGTTGCGCTGTTGCCTGCAACTTAGTGTCGTCGTGTAAACTAGGCTTAAGACGCCTCAGTTGTTGATAATAAAGTGTCAGCAGTGAGTTTTACATCCAGGAGAAGCAGTTCGTAGTACATCACACCATCGCTGTTCCACCAAATGCATAACATTATGTTTTGTGGATGCGCGCAGGTCTTTGTGCTATGAACTGCTGCTTTGTTTGGGCTTTGGCGTGAAGAACCATTTATCGTCACAAGCAACTGGATAGGAATGGTCGGCGTTGTTCACGAGCCAATTCATGACGAGCAAGCAGAGGTGGACATATGGCCGCCCACCCGCTGACTTTTCTGATTTTGGCGTAGAGCACGCGGTAGTCATACATCCGAGTTGTGAACCTGCCCCATTGCACGTAAATGTCGTACGACGGTGGAATGATCACAGTTCATAACATTTGGCAGTTCTAGAGGACACAGACATGGGTAATTGGAGATTCATGCGTTTAAGCTATCTTCATGAAACTTCGAAGGTCTTCCTCAACGTGAAATGTCACTACTGTCGAAACGATCTTCGCTAAAACCACAAAACCAATTTCTTGCTGTGCTCTGTCCAATGGCATTTTTTCCATACACGGCGCAAATGTTGCAACTGCCTCTGCTGCTGTCACGCCTGTATCGAACTCAAACAGAAGAATATGTCGGAAATGTTCCGCTTTATCCACTTGGCACTCCATCTTCTTGCATCCACAGCTTCGCTCTCTATCTCCAAATCACAAAATGACAATATGTAAACTCAAATAGCAAAATTGAACTACAAATAAAAAATGACAATTGATAAATAAACCCGTAGCAAACGGAATATTAACACGAAAAACAAAAAAGCTACGAACCTATGCCCCAATCTAATACATTATTCTAGTTTATTCTTGATGACGGTGTTAGCTATATGATACGCAGTCGTGAACGCCTGAACACTCTTTGAAGATAACTACGTGCGTTGACTTCCAGATATTACATAATGTAGACAATGTCACCCCGCAGAGGGAAGAGGCTAAATTTGATATCCAACAAGAAGGTCTAATATGTCACATAAAGATATACGAGGTGCAGCAGTTCAGACATGATCACTCTTATCATCCGCTAGCTGATAGTGTGTCACTTAAAGTCTTGTCTTTTAATCTACATGGTTTGTGAACAAGATAAGGAGAGTGTTCTGCAGGATTGCTGCCGTAAGATAAGAGACGTCGCTAATTGTTGTACGCTACGAAATCTGATAGTGACGTAAACGTCCTCGTCCCTGTTCTTGGTCGAGGCGAAACACGACTAGCGGGTAACTTGCGCGTCTGCGTTGCAGTGAAGCTTCCACGTCTATTGGGCACCTTACGCACAGCACTGATCGCATTTGTAGTCACTTTTTGTATTTAATTAGTCTTCTGAATGATTAGATGCCGGACGCCACGATTTCCCTCATGTACAAGCCTCTTCATCTCAAAGTTGCACTTACACCCACAGTACGTTCTCAATAATTGAGAATTATTCAAAACTGGATATGTATTAATCCACCGAGGTCTAGGGCAAACGTCTTCGAAATCCTAATAAAAAATATTGGGTGCTGGGTTCGATCCCAATCTCTGGTTAGATTATGGATAAAAATCATCAGCAGTAACGACCGAACGCTTTTCGTATGAGTCAAGGTAATTCTGCCAAAGGCCTTGTACTAACAGGGTGCAGGATATGATAGATGTTCCGGCCACCCTCCTGTCCGAGAGAGATAAAATGCCCTTAACGGCGATACAGTCATCACTGATCAGTACGTTGAGGATGTAGAAAGTAAAGGAAACCACTGCATTAAAGACAACGTGTAAACTTAGGATAAGTAGCATATCACTGAGAGTGTCATGAAGATCACTGGCAAAAAATTCCGGTTTAGCCCATTGTATGGATGTGCAATGCAAGACTCCGAAGGGGGAGATGACTATGATAAAAAAACAACAAAAAGGTAACATTCTAAGAGTCGCAGCGGAGAATGACATAAGTCTGAATTTGCTGGAAAGTTAGAAAATCTGAAATGGAGAATGCAAGGACTCAATCCAAATACAGTAAAAGTCAGAAAGTGAAATAGATAAAATGTAAGGATTTCTGGTCAGGGAAATATAGGGTAATATTAACTGTACCAGAAAATTGTTTAGTGGGGGTAGCAATCGTCATGAGTAGAACGACAGGGTAAAGGTTTACAGCTACATTTCAGTGATGCCATGACTCATCAGAATCGACAGCAAACTAATGTCAACAACAGTCGTTAAGGTATACATGCCGACGTCACAAGCAAAAGACGAAGAGATAGAGAGACTATATGAGAGCACTGCAAGAGTAACTCAATATGTAAAGGGAGATGAAAATCTAATAATCAGCACTTTAGTAGGGAAAGCAATACGAGACATAATTATGGGTGAATACGAGCTCGGCAGCAGGAACTAAATAGGAGATAGTTTCCTTTAGTTCTGCAAGGAACTGCAGCTAGTAACAGCGAATACACTGTCCAAAGGAGGAGGAATTATATTCGGAAAAGGCTTACAGACCCGGGAAGGTACCAGCTAGATAACATCAAGGTGAGTCAGAGATTCCGAAATCAGATATTAGATTGTAAAGAGTACCCAAGAGGAGATATAGACTCACATCGTAATTTTGTAATGAGTAGACCGAATTTTTAAGAGAATCTTCAGGAAGAGTAGGTGTGTACGGAACTAGAATACTGAAGTGCTGACGATTCATGATGTGAGTTTAGAGTTCTCTGAAGCTGCAGATATTGCGATAACACATACCACGGTAGGCAATTCGTTTGAAGAGGAATGACACTCCTACAAAGGACAATAACCGTTGGACAGACCAATATGGGTACAGGGGTGATAGCTGCGAAGAATTTTGGGTAATAGAAGGAATACTTCAATTTATTGTCGGAAGAACCAAATGAAAAGATGTTCAGGATGAAAAGTAATACTGCAAATTAAGTGAAAATCATTTACGAATGAAGTCAATATAAAGAGCGGGTAAGTTACAGCAAAATGACTGCAGGAAAAACGTGAAATTACTGAAAAAGTAATGATCGTCAGAAGAATAGATTCAGCACGTAGAAAAATCAGAATAACCGTTGACATAATTGAAAGCAAGGATGTCAACATTAGAAGTACAAAGTAAAGGAGAAAGCGAGGAGGGGGCCATGAACAAGGACGAGGAACTGTTGGTTAACGCAACAAGAAAGGAAATAGTTCGATTTATGCAACGTAGTTGATTTTATATTTGAATTTGAGCGTGAAAGAGCTTGGAAGACTTGCAATCAAACAAGGCAGAAGGCATAGTTTGTATCCCTTTCAAAGTTCTAAACTCATTGGGAGGGGGGAGCGGCAACCAAAAGATTATTAAAGTTCCTGTACAGAATCTGTGAGACATACCATCGAACATTCGTAACAATGTGATCAACACAATCTAGAGGATATTAAAGGGACATAAATAAGAGAATTATCACACAGATTTACGACTCATGAATTTACGTTGCTGACAGGAGTAATATACAGAACAATGGAAAGAGAACTGAGGATTTGCTAGATGACTATCAGTTGGCCCCAAGAAAGGTAAAGACACCAGAGAGGCGCTTCTGAAGTTGCGGCTGATAATGGAGTAAGTCACCTTCATAGAATAGGAATGCTGACTAGAAGAAGGGACAGAATAATAGGTCATGTATTAAAACGCCAGAGAATAACGTCCACGTTACTAAACCGCAGAGACCAAAAACTGTAACTAATAGAGGCACTACGTTCTTTTATGCTCCTCATCAATGATTTCGGCTTCCTTTAGTTAACTCCTAAGCCATATTCCGAGCTCATTAGACAGTTCATTTCATTCAGTAGGTTCTGTAACTTTCACGGAAGATATCAGTCTCATCAGCGAATCTTATCATTGATATTCTTTCACCTTGAACTGTTATCTGATTTGTGTGACTTATTTTATTTTCTGGATTGTTTCTGCGATATACAGGTCGAACAGTAAAGGAGAAAAACTACATCATTGCCTGACGGCCTTTTTAATCCGAATACTTCTATCTGGATCCATCTAAATTCTTGCGCTTATTGTATGTTACCCGTCTTTACCTAGAGCTCTTAAAGATTTGTAAGCTATTACACCACTTAACTTTGTCGAGCGGTTGTTATGAGTGAATAATTTCTGTGACAGTGCCTTTATTTTTTGTATGTTAACTTCCATTATTTGGAATAACGGCAATATCTTTTGATAAACGAAACTGATCTAACAGTTGGCAAGTTCTTTTTTTACATTCTTTTGTGTATCATTCTGCCCACCACTTTGGATGCGTGAGCTGTCAGACAAATTTTGTAACAGTTTACTCATTCATCTGAACTTACTACCTTCAGAATAGTGCAGTTGATGTTTTCTTATAATTCTGATGGTATGAGAAATGCAAAGCCCTAGAGGCATGCGTGACTATGGGAAAGAAAGACGCAGCCTACAAGAAAAATAAAGAAAACAGTTGTATGAATATCCAGTGCTCAAATCGCATGTCGATGCTAAGGAAAGAAGGGGAGGCTGAAAGATGGAAGGAAGCGGAGATGAAGATGAGATTATAGAAGGGAAAGAGACAGTAGAGAAGATAGATGGAAGGCACGGTACTGTTATATAGTAACACGCGAAGCAGTATATAACTTACTGTTATGCTAGAAGATACTGAAGGCAGGCAAACCTATGTTTTTTATGTTTATAGGTTAGAGAAAGCTTTTGACAATGTTGACTGAAATACACTAAAACAAGAAGGTTGCAGTGATAAAGTACAGGAAGCGAAGCGAACAGGTACTTACAAGTTGTACAGAAAACAGACCGTAGTAATAAGAACCGAAGAAAATGAAAGAGAAGCAGTAGTTGAGAATCGAGTGACACAAAGTTGAGCGTATCCCGGTGTTATTCAATCTGTATGTTAAACAAGTAATAAAGGAAACTAAGGATAAATTTAGAAAGACAGATTCAGTTGAGGGAGATGATATTAAAACTTTCAGGTTTGCCGATGGCACTGTAATTTTGTGAAAGACGGCATAGGACATGGAAGAGCAGCTGAAAGGAAAGAATAGTGCCATAAAAAAGAGATTACAAGATGAATATTTGGAAAAATGAAACACTAAAAGCAGTAGAGAAAGTAGCAAAATAACTGACGACGGACGTCGTAGAGAGGACATAAAATGCAGACCGGCAAGTAAGAAAAGAGTTTCTGACAAAGGGAAGTTGGTTAATATTGAATATAAATTTCAAATCCCTAGCGTGGAGAGTTACATCACGCCAGTCTTTTAGACTGAAGACTGCAACATCAGCACGATACAATTTATAATTTGAAAGTATATCCAGATCATTACGTTCAGCCATTCTTAATTTTGAAAACACTCTGTCTCCTTCGTCTATTCAACGGTGTTTTAATAATTTTCTTGTAATTATTTTATTATTTTGTTGGGAACTATTCTGAAAAATTTATAAGGAGCTCTTGAAAGTAGGTCTCAATTTTGCGCTAGCATTATTTTCATTGTAAGGTGCGACTTAGTAAATATTGTTCAACCTTTATAAATATTTTCGTTGTTTTAATTAACTCTCTTCACTCGAAAGTATGTTATATAATGTGACTAACTCTGCGTCAGAATTAGAAAATCTATCTACCTCAGTTTGTTTAAAGTCAGCATTTTGAATGTAAACGTCATCTGCCATAGTGCTATTATCTTGGGCTACTTACTCATAGAAAGTTATGATTTATCAGATTATACTGACATTTGGAAATCAATTTTTTGTTAATTTTAAGAAATGTATATCAAAACATCCATTTATATATGAATCGAAATTTATATATAATGGCACAACACAGTGTAAAATGTTTTCCAAAAAATTTCCCAATTTCCGAATGAGGACTACTAAAGTGTTACAAATCGAGTCTTGTGTTCTGCAGTACTAAATATGAAGTACATGTTTCTCAAATCCATACAAAGCTTATTCATTTGCATAGTTCGGAGTGTATAATCTTTGCGATGTCTGTATATTTTATTTATTATCAATCTACTTCGACATCCAGCTTATTAATAATCAACTTCAGTGACATTCTTCCGACCATCATCATGCGTAAAGTTTGTAAGATATAAAGAGTCGCAAATATTTTCCTACATGAGTCTATTCTTTTCACTTCACTTTATGTTTTCGTCTCGTATTCTACTGTAAAGTCTGCTATATACCAAAAGGAATTTATTTATTTCTTATAACGATGTGTGGAACTGTTTCATACAACAGTTCACTTGATAAGACTTTGATCAACTTCACTTGCATTTAGTCAGTTGAAGTCATGAATTGATGCTTCAGTCGTAAACAGTTTTCGACAGTATACTATATATAAAAATATCTTTGGCATTCAGATGTAGAGGAAGGTTGCATGCAATATACGTCGCTTATGTGTAGGGAAGTTGACTCTGATACTTTTGGGAACACTTAAATTTAAGCCTTTCAGATCAGACTTTTGTTGGAGATCCGTGCAATGCCATTCGAGCAATTTTGGGCTATGACACAGGACCGTTAGCGATTATTTGTTGAAAGCATTACTGGAATGAGAAGGATTATTGTAATTGCCTGCAATCAACAAGAGCCAGAGTCAGTGAATATTCAATGCTTCTTGTCTTCGCAATATTTGAAGATACTGTTTTTTTTCTACTAAATGGAAATGACTGTACTTGTGGGGGAGCTGAACTTTTCTGCGAAGAATTAACGATATATTAGGCACCAATGCCTTTACTTAGCCTTTACCTTAATCTTACGAATACGCAGCCTTTCTCTGAGACCATCACCTGAATACAACGCCTCTGGACGTGATCTCCCCCCTTTTGAGTGTCGCGGGACCGATTTTTTTGCTCTGGAATACAGGGCTGAAAGGACTGTTTAGAACAATTCGACCAAATTTGAATGCGGCCCGAGGCAGAAAAGGGAGTTACTGAGTTACTTTCTCATCTTCCCTTTGGCTCCCACCCGTGACGTGAGCGCAGAAGATGGGGGGGGGGGGGGGGGGGGTAGGGGGATAGGGGGGAGATTGATTACTGGCACACACTCAATAAAATGACAAAAGTGTCGGTCAAAGAGTCCACTGTTCGGCAACGCCCTGAGTGACATCTACGCACCTACGTCAGGTGCTTTAGAAATGTCTCTTCACAGGGATACCCATCCTCCGCTCCTTACCCGCTGGCGGGATTGGCAACTCTTTTAACACTCTGCAGATTTCACACGCTAGTGTCGAGACAGTCACCCGCCCTGAGGGCTGGTAGAGAACAGTGGACGGGTGTCTCTATATAGTGAATGTTTTAAAGTGCCCAAGAAAGATGCGGAGGTGGCCATGAGGATGGTGCCGAACTTAGCCATTTTATTCAGGTGTGTATCAACGTTGCAACGTCCCCCCCCCCCCCTCCCCTCTGCTGTGTACATGCCACATGCCACACGATGGCCAGAAAGAAGGGGTGAAAAGGCATAAACACCCTTTTCTGGTTCGGGTCGCTTTCAAATTTCGTTAAATGGTTTTGATCGGATTCTAGTGTTTCCATCCTGTGCACCACACCAACAATTGTGGTCACAGTATACTCAAAGGAGGTGAAATCGCATTGAAGACTTTGCAGCCATGTGTTGCCCTTGGGGAAGTGTTTCATGTGGAAGGGGGAGGGGGGAGGTTCTACCAGTATAGAAAGGAGGAGTTTCCGAAATGCTTTTTTCTGTCATCCATAACGAAAACTGTGATTTCAATGCTGAGCGACGCCTTTCTGACCCCCCGTACGTGTGACGACCTTCCCATGTTGTGAAACGTAGACAGTGGAGCTGGGCAGAGTTGTGATGAAATATGGTGCCAATGTGACACCATTAGCCCACACTACATCTCACACGAGTTTCTGAGCTCGTACCTTTTTCTGCGCGTGCGACACCTCGCTGTTTGAAGCATTGCCGAACCCGAGGGTGGCGTCGGAGGGCGTCATGGTTGTGCGCCATTACAGAGGGATGCTGTAGGCAAGTTCGAGACAAATTTCGAACCTCTTCGTCGCACTGGGAAAAATGACATGGTTTCGAAGAGGTGCATCTTTAATTTTCTTGTATATTAGATTTTGATTATTAGAAAGTATTTCCCTTTGAAAACCCATCTCTATGAACACTACTGGCCATTAAAATTGCTACACCACGAAGATGAAATTTAACCGACAGGAAGAAGATGCTGTGATATGCAAATGATTAGCTTTTCAGAGCATTCACACAAGGCTGGTGCCGTTGGCGACACCTACAACGTGCTGAAATGAGGAATGTTTCCAATCGATTTCTCATACACAAACAGCAGTTAACCGGCGTTGCCTGATGAAAAGTTGTTGTGATGCCTCGTGTAAGGAGAAGAAATGCGTACCATCACGTTTCCGACTTTGATAAAGTTCGGAGTGTAGCCTATCGCGATTGCGGTTTATCGTATCGCGACATTGCTCCTCGCGTTGGTCGGGATCCAATGACTGTTAGCAGAATATGGAATCGGTGGGTTCAGGAGGGTAATAAGGAACGCCGTGCTGGATCCCAACGGCCTCGTATCACTAGCAGTCGAGATGACAGGCATCTTATCCGCATGGCTGTAACGGATCGTGCAGCCACGTCTCGATCCCTGAGTCAACAGATGGGGACGTTTGCAAGACAACAACCATCTGCACGATCAGTTCGACGACGTTTGCAGTAGCATGGACTATCAGCTCGGAGACCATGGCTACGGTTACCCTTGACGCTGCATCACAGACATGAGCGCCTGCGATGGTTTACTCAACGACGAACCTGGGTGCAAGAATGGCAAAACGTCATTATTTCGGATGAATCCAGGTTCTGTTTACAGCATCATGATGGTCGCATCCGTGTTTGGCGACGTCGCGGTGAACTCACATTGGAAGCGTGTATTCGCCATCGCCATACTGGCGTATCACCCGGGGTGATGGTATTGGGTGCCATTGGTTACACGTCTCGGTCACCTCTTGTTCGCACCGACGGCATTTTGAACATTGGACGTTACATTTCAGATGTGTTACGACCCGTGGCTCTACCCTTCATTCGATCCCTGCGAAACCCTACATTTCAGCAGGATAATGCACGACCGCATGTTGCAGGTCCTGTACGGGCCTTTCTGGATACAGAAAATGTTCGACTGCTGCCCTGGCCAGCACATTCTCCAGATCTCTCACCAATTGAAAACGTCTGGTCAATGGTGTCCGAGCACTGGCTCGTCACAATACGCCAGTCACTACTCTTGATGGACTGTGGTATCGTGTTGTGCTGCATGAGCAGCTGTACCTGTACACGCCATCCAAGCTCTGTTTGACTCAATGCCCATGCGTTTCAAGGCCGCTATTACGGCCAGAGGTGGTTGTTCTGGGTACTGATTTCTCAGGATCTATGCACCCAAATTTCGTGAAAAAATAATAACATGTCAGTTCTAGTATAATATATTTGTCCAATGAATACCCGTTTATCATCTGCATTTCTTCTTGATGTAGCACTTTTAATGGCCCATAAGAAAGTTTTGAATACAAACCATGTCATGTGTGTTGAAAAACAGAGGATAAATTTTAACAACTGTTATTGGTAAAAAAATAGATAGATCAGACTTCAGAAAAGTAAGAAGACTTTTACTTTGATGCTCACTCATTTGATACACTCGAAAAAATATTCGTTCTACTGCCCAGAGATACAGCCCATCCGACGGGTTGTGTCTGATTGGTAAAATAACTGGTTCAAAAAATGGATGAAATGGCTCTGAGCACTACGGGACTTAACAGCTGTGGTCATCAGTCCCCTAGAACTTAGATCTACTTAAACCTAACTAACCTAAGGACATCACACACATCCATGCCCGAGGTAGGATTCGAACCTGCGACTGTAGCAGTCGCGCGGTTCCGAGTTGAAGCGCCTCGAACCCCTCGGCCACCACGACCGGCGGAAAAATAACTCTTCATTTCGAACAGAGGTTCGGTATGTTGAGGGCAGGGCTTACTTTTTATTCTGTGGTCCTTCTCCCAAGAGACAATCATTTTGGACATTAAAAGTATAAATTTAGTGTTGCATTTCTCAATCGATCGAGGAAAAAGACAAATTAGTTAAAAACGATACTGTACAATACGGCCCTCATTACACTTCGCTTCGTCGACCTATACGAATAGCCGCGACTTGCCCGTTTTTATTGGGACGTGTGTGTTTTGTATGCCTGCAGCAAACGCGGTCTGCTTGGAACGCGGTGTTCTACCTGTCGGCGGCGCTGTCAGCAGCTGGGTACGTCGTCTACGCCGTGTTCACCACTGCCGAGGAGCAGCCGTGGAACACTTGCCCCTCAGGTGAGTGAATGCTCGCGCCTGCAAGCTTTCGTGTTGGTGGTGGAGGGTGCTCGTTCCACCGGAGCTAAGACGCACGTGAGAGGTAGACACATAGTTAATACAACAGATCACTATATGTTTCTGGGTCGACCAAAACAAAACGATAATATTTCTGAAGCATTCAAAAAATCAAGTGCAGTAAGTGTGTTCCAGTCGTTATAAATAGAAATTCTGTTAGTTAATAGTCGGTCATCACAAACTAAATTCACGCTAGTAATCCTTTAATCATGCTATTAACCCTCTAGCAAGTGCTTGTGCCCCAAAATCAGTCTACATCTCAGTTAGATGAACTCTGTGCGGAGGATTAACATACACTGATGAGCCAAAGAAACTGTACACATGTCTAATATCGTGTAGGGCCCCTCGATCACGCAGAAGTGCCGCAACACGACGTGGCGTGGACTCGACGTATATGTGAAGTAGAGCTAGAGGGAACTGACACCATGAATTCTGCAGGGCTGTGCATGAATCCATAAAAGTACGACGGAGTGGAGATCTCTCCTGAACAGCACGTTGCAAGGCATCCCAGACATGCTGAGTAAGGTTTATGTCTGGGGAGTTTGGTGGCCAATGAAAGTGTTTAAATTCAGAATAACTGCAGCATTGTCCCTTTCATAGGGTCAGTTGAGATCAATGTAATGGGCACCCGGGTCATTTAAGGTGTTTACTTCTATTGTCCACGGATCCGTTTATGGTACAATAATTCTTTTTTTCAGCCTTCATTAAACTATGCATAGTCTCTTACGTTAGCTTTATTCATTACAGAGATATGCGTATCAGCTTTTTCAGTTGCAACTGCAGTAAGTTTTCCTGCTAATATCGTAGATCTTAAAGCGAAGACTTACACAGGATTCACTTTTCGCATGTCATATAAATAGAACAAAAATTTTTAAAACTTAGGATGTGTCTTTTATGAACATCGAACAAACTGCTATCTGTTGCGGAAGGTGGTGTTACATACGGAACTGTCACGTCCAGCCAATGTGGCTTTCTAGTCTAATGCAGCTAAGAGGATCTAATTACAAATTCAGACTTAAAACTAATACTAATCACACTTGGCAACATGTGGTCGGATCAAAACAATATATTAGGCAAATGAATAGGCATCGAATGATGATTCACTTGTTAACTACGGTAAAGAGTTCTGATTTTTGCCGGGATTTTGAAAGATTGGCGAATGGCAAGAACTGAATGGATTTGTAAAACGGGTAAAAGAGGTGTAAAAATGTTATAGGATAGTTTCACATGGACAATGAAGCTAAAATTTGTTTAATTTCTACAGACAAACTGGTAAAATTACATCAGCAAAAACGCAAACTAAAACGCTTTCGTAAAACTCCGTTTACATAATCAAGTGTTCAAAATCTCAATCGTCAATTGCAATTGCAGGAGCTGATGATGGACTTGCAAACAGACTGAACAGGTTTTTTCGATACTGTCGCTCACGATACATCAATGCGATGTTTTAAATCCTCTTGTGGCGTCGGAACTTGAGCATAGGATTCATCTTTGAGTCTACCCAGAGGTGGCATCAAATCAGGAGAACGTCTTTACGTCCAATCCAACGACCAGGAGAGAGGTGGGTGGGCGCTTGTAGTAATCTAGGCGCTTATTGTGTTGCTACCGCATACCTCTAGGCGTTTGATGTAGCACTTCTGTAGAAGAGCTAGGAGCACTTCGGTACGATACTGTGCGTATCTTTTACCTGTTACAGTTTCTTAAATGAATTAAGGAGTAGTTATGCAGTCCCCAATAATCTCGCACCAAACGTTCCGCCTCTGCTGCCTCTTATATTCAGCTTCCCTGAGCCAATAAGGACTCCAAACTCCCAATAATTCGTATTTCTTATATTCAGCTTTTCTATTGCTGTATTCCTTAAAGCTTGTTCCATCGGAAAATATAACCCTTTGACGATGTAATATTAGAACCATGTGACAAAGCTACATGCATCTTCTGCAATTTCGCCTGTTAAATTGCTGGTGAAAAGACACATGATAAGGATGGATCCATTTTGCGCACAAAATGCAGAAAACGCTGGATTGAAAGTAAAATGTGGATTATGAACAACAGCTGCCGGAAAATCCACAACGACGGAAAAAAATCTCCAACACCAAAAAAATAATTACTGCAGAGTAATGAAATTTTGGGAATACTTCTAGGTAGCCATATTTGAGTGATTAACATTGCTAGAACACTAGTTAACATAAGCGCGAGGGTATGTCATTGCAAATAAGAAACTCTGATACTTCTATAAACGGTGTAACCCCCAGCAGAGGGTGCGTAGTTGGTGTGAGATTATTGGGGACCGCATAATTGGTCCTCAGTTCATTTAAGGAACGTTGTACAGGCGCCGGATGTCAGTTTGTGGTAAGGAGTTTCATACCTGTTGCACTTGGTCTGTCAGTACAGGCATGGTTAATGCTGTCTGAGAATGACGCTGGAGTTGTCGTCCGACGATGTCCCATATGTGCTCGATTGGAGACAGATCTGGTGATCGATCAGGCCATGGCAACATGTCGATACTATGTAGAGCATTTCGGGTTACAACAGCGGTATGTGGGTGAGTGTTATCCAGTTGGAAAACACCCCCTGGAGTGCTTTTCGTGAATGGCACCACAACAGGTTGCCCAGAAGGTCCAATAGACAGACATGCAGGTTGACATACAAATTTGCAGTTAGAGTGCGCGGGAAAACTACGAGAATGGTTCTTCTGTCATTCACTGGTGTTTGGTAAACCTGGACCTTTACCCCTTCTCTGAAGAGGAAGTAGCTGCCCAAATCAAGGCCCTTAAGAGGGGAAAGGCTACTGGCCCAGACGGCATTACTGCGAAGGTGGTGCAATTCCTCGCCCCCCAGCTGGTGGCACCTCTCACAAAGTTGTACAACGAGTGCCTAAGACTCGGGAAATTCCCAGCAGTCTGGAAAAAGGAAATACAGTAATAATCAAAAACGGTCCGGAAAAAGATCCCACAGAAATTAAATCATTCAGACCTGTCTGTCTATTGGACCTTCTGGGCAAACTTTTTGAGAGCTTGCTAGCAGACAGACTGACAGCACCACGTGTACTGTGCGGGATGAGTGACAGACAATTCGGTTTCCGATCAGGGTGGTCTGTGTCTGACGCAATTGCCCTGGATGCCGATTTCTGCGACTCTGCCCCACACAAGTATGTCGTCGGCATCATGGTGGTCCTCAGTGGCACCTTTGACAACCTGAGGTGGCCCTCACTCGTCTCCTACTTGCGGGAGGAGGATTGTGCAAGGCCGCTATATGGCTGTCTCAGGAACTATTGCGAAGACAGGGAGGTCTGGCTATCGGCCCCTAGCGGCAAAGTCAGTAAGAAAGTAACAAAAGGATGTCCTCAGGGCTCCGCCCTGGGACCTCTCTTTTGGGACATCAACATGGAGCCACTTCTGGAAGACCTGAAAAGTAGTGACGATGTGCTAGAGGTCATAGCCCACGCTGGCGACCTCCTCCTGCTGGTCGGCGGCCGGAGCCGCGAGGATTTGGAGCCCAAAGTAGAGAGAGCCATAACTATTTTGACAGCATAGTGCCACAAGGCTAAAATAACTATCACATCTAGTAAGTCAACATATCTGCTACTTAAACATCAACTTGTCAGAAACTCAACAGTAAAAATCAATGGCTCACCAGTTCTTCGGCACCGTGAGGCCCGATATCTAGGTGTAGTCATCGATGAGAGGTGGAACTTTGCGTCACACATTGATACTGTATCTCAAAGATCTCAGGTACTGCTAAACAACCTCATCGGAATGGGTCATAAACGTTTTCATCTTCCACCTAACCTAATAAAACTTTACCATAACAGCATTCTCATATTGATAGTAGGATACGGATCAGGGGTATGGGCACACAGACTCATGAGGGTCATGCCTGCCATGGCTGTAAGAAGGGTGCAGCGTAATATGCTTCTACGTTCAGCAGGAGCACACAGAACAACTCCTGGAGGGGCGCTTCTAGTGTTAATGGGGATCTGTCCACTGGATATTAAAATCAGAGAGCAGGCTGCCTGGTACTGGGTGAAGAAGGAGAGGAGGGGAAAAGTAATAGAAATAATAGGGGTCTATGCTGGGAACAAGACTGCAATAAAAAGAGAGGGTTAGAACTATGACAGGATCAGTGGAATAACGAGGAAACGGGGAGCAGAACCTATGAGCTGTTGCCAGATATAGAGGAATGCTCAGAGTTAACATACTTCATGCCTACGAGAGGACTGCTGCACTTCCGTACTGGACATGGGCCCTGCCCGACATACCTATGTCTGTTCGGGAAGCAGGCTACACCAACGTGTGACTGTGGCGCTGTGCAAGGCACAGTGCCCCCTCTTAGATGATGTAGCAAATGAATTAAGACAACTTCCGAACAACGACACGCACCACCTGCTACGGCGAGAGGACACATTCAATGTCTTAAATTTACAGATGAGATCTCGAAAAAGGTCCTTAGGAAATTTCTAAGGAACAACCAGCAACAATCATACAGATTTGGACTCTGTGCACTTTCCCTGTTCCGCCGGGCCTGGACATGGCCAACCGTCTCACGGCTGGAATCCGCCTTGCCCTGGATTAGGGGGGAGGGTGTGCATCACCACCGGATATGACATGCACCAACTGAGACGCTAGATTTAAGAAATAGATTAGCATGTAGAAAGATAGGATAAGGATTCTTAATATAGACTGCAGCGATACGAAGTGCCAGGAGCACGCCCACTGGGATTAGCTCGGTGGGCAAGGCCATCAACAATCAGGCACACTTGTAAAGCTGCTGGTAGCATAGGCTCGTAGAATAAAGTAGATGCATCTTAATACTAACAGAATTAGAGAAAGACATAAGTAACTAAAATTCAGGCTTAGATAGAAACTAAAAACTAGAAAATTAGAGACGCTGTATTGATAGATTATAATAAGGATTTACTTGTAGTGTCTAAATAACAGCTGCAAATATTAAGTATGAAATTAGGACCCAATAATGTATTTAGGTAGTGGGTTAACATGCATGAAAATAATAACTGAACAAATATATATATATATATATATATATATATATATATATATATATATTTAAAAAAAGACTGGTCCTTGACTTAACCCCAAAAGAAGAGATCCAGTGGTGTTACGTTCGGTGATCGCAGAGACCAATTGATAGGACCCCCACATCCGATCCATCTTCCCAGAAATATTTTATCCAAATAGGTATGGGCATCCAACCCCCAATTACGTTCCGCACCACCTTGTTGGAAAAGTAAGACGGGAATGTCCTGAATCTGTGGTACAACAGATAACTGCAACATATCAAGATAAGTATTGGCTGTGAATGACGTTTCACTGAAGAAGAAAGGTCCTGTGATTTTATTATGCATAATACTGCACAGCTTTAGGGAGGTCTCTGACGATCTCAAACACAGCGTGGGAATTCTCGGACCACCAGATCTTAGTACTGCATCGGTTGACAACACCGTTCAAATGAAATGTGAGCTAATCTGAGAAAAGGACATGTTTCAGATAGTCATCACCTTCCTCAGTCTCAGACAGCATCGCAACAGCAAAGTCAAAACGAGCTCTTTTATCCGATCATTGGAGGGACTGCACGATCTGAACTTTGTACTCACGAAAAATAAGTTATTTATGTACGATGCCGTGCACTGATGTCTTCGGAATCTGCAATTCACGTGAAGTTCTGCGATCTGTTCTCTTGAGACAACTCACAAAGGCGCCTCTCACTGTCTGAAGTGGCTACGCACTAGGTCTAGGCCTGCTAATTATAGGGAGACCGCAGGCGCTTAAACTTCGCAAACCGCACCTTGATACTTATAACATCTGATGGCTGTCTATGGTACGCCGTATGGAATTTTCTCTGGTCTGTTTTTTGGTGACTGTCTCGTGATATCAGAGGACACAGTGGCTTTCTCCTGATTTGAGTACACACTGTTTGCAAATGGTGTCCGATTCCGGTGTTGTTACATCAGTAGGCCCTGTAACAAATAACGTAACAGTAGGAACGTATGTACAAAAATCTTGAATATATCACATGCAATTCAAGACAAAATATATTTGTCCATGTGTCATATTTTATGTATTACGAATGTTTGTAATCGTGGAAAGCCCTGAAATATCCGGTATATTCATTACACCAAAGGATTGAAATTTAAAATTTAGGATACCAGAACCCTAGCAATACAAACGAACCAAACTATCACGGAAGTGTAAAACCAGTCTGTCACTGCAAAAATACGTTTATTGTCTGAAACACATCATACATACATAAATCCTTGTTCCATAGATAATGAACACGACAATTCGGAATGATGTGGAACGTGTCACTTTAACATAAGTTTTCTTTACACAAAATAATTGGTTCTTCTTTTCTTTTTTTAATGTTTTACAGTTACTACTTCATATCTAAGAATTCATCTGCTGAGTAGAAGGAGTTGCCATTCAGAAATTCTTTTAATTTGGTTTTAAATGTTTGTTGGCTATCTGTCAGACTTTTAATACCATTTGGCAAATGACCAAAGACTTTTGTGGCAGCATAATTCGCCCCTTTCTGTGCCAAAGTGAGATTTAATCCAGAATAGAGAATACCATCCTTTCTTCTAGTGTTGTAGCTATGCACTTCGCCGTTATTTTTGAATTGGGATGGGTTATTAATGACAAATCTCATAAGTGAATATATATATATTGTGAAGGTACTGTGAATATCCTGAGTTCCTTAAGTAAACGCCTGCGAGGTGATCTTGGGTGGTCCCCAGCTATTATTCTGATTACAAGCTTTTGTGCAATGAATACTTTCTCTCTCAATGACGACTTGTCCCAAAATATGATGCCATATGAAAGCAGTGAATGAAAATAGGCATAGTAGGCTAATTGACTGATACATTTATCCTCAAAATTTGCAATAACCCTAATAGCATAAGTAGCTGAACCTAACCGTTTCAGCAGATCATCGATGTGTTTCTTCCAATTCAATTCCTAATCAATGCATGCACCCAGAAATTTTGAGTATTCTGCCTTAGCAACAGACTTCCATTTGCCATTTACTGTACAGAATTGTATAAACTGTGTTCTCTCAAACTTTAGTGACAGTCCATTTGCAGAGAACCACTTAATAATTTTCTGAAAGATATAATTTGCAATTTTCTCAGCTGATTCTTGCTTCTTGGGTGTCTTTACTATACTTTTATCATCAGCAAAAAGAACTAGCTTTGCGTCTTCATGAATATAGAGTGGCAAATCGTTAATATATATCAAGAACAATAAGGGACTTGAGACTGAACCCTGTGGGACACCATTCTTTATACCTCCCCCGTTAGAGGACTCTGCTGGTTTTTGCAGACTATCTATACTGTTAATTTCAACCTTCTGCATTCTTCCAGTTAAGTGTGAATTAATCCATTTGTGCACTGTCCGACACATACAACAATACTTAAGCTTATCGAGAAGAATTTCATGATTCACACAATCAAAAGCCTTTGAGAGATCACAAAATATCCCAATGGGTGATGTTCGGTTATTCATTTAATATTTGATCAGTGAAACCGTATATAGCATTTTCTGTTGAAAAGACTTTCTGAAAACCAAACTGACATTTTGTTAGTACTTCATTTTACAAATTCAAGTATGTGATGCTACATTACTTTTTCAAGAATTTTGGATAAAGCTGTGAGAAGTGAGATTGGGCGGTAGTCGTAAGCATTGGATCTATCCCCTTTTTTATGCAACTTCATTGCTGGTAGGCAGCATGTTGCCTATATATGAATGTGGATGCTACGCATGAGAGTAAGAACGGCTTTTCCTTAATATGAGGTTGAAAGTGGAGGCCAGAAATAATATCCTAAGAAGATAATCGGGTGTACATGGGTCTCTTACCCACGAACTTCAAGAGCAGTGGCAGAATGAGCATGCCCTTTGTGGTACGGGTTGGTGCACGCCTAAGAAGTCGACAAGGAATTGAATGAGACATGGTAGATTGTTAATGGATGTCTACGGCTTACAGTATTCGCCAATGGTTAACATCTGGCACATACTGTTTCCCCAGACATCTGTCCACTTCGTGAAGTGGAAAACACAAACCAGTTCCCAAGCCTAGCCATTAACTGCATGATTATGTACCAGCCATCCAGAGGTGGATGTCCAGGTAAAGCTTCACGAAAACGATTACCGTTCTGTAAACGACTCCATCGAAACCAATATGGAAACGTGGAAAGCACAAGTTGTAAACGATGTTGGCTTCATCCATCTAAAAATCTCCCTCGTGGCCACCAAGAGAAGTGCATTACGTGGCATGCTCACAATCGTCAACTCTCTGACGTCAGAAGATCCCAATGTAATCTCCAGAATGGAGATTTCCGGTTGTCACTACTAAGACTGCGATTGCAGCACAGCGCAAGCCATGGACCATTTGTTCTGCTATGACTCTCTCCCCGTCTTGCAGCCACAAAGATCTTCTTCACGCAACTCCAAATTCTCTTGAGGCTGCCTGCTTTTTGTCCTCCATGGTGTAATCTTCCATACACTTCTACCCAGACGTGTTTAAGTTACCTGTTTTGTATATTCTAAAATTTCTGGTTGTATTTTTTTGTACCGATCATTCTGACATGCATAAAGAAATGTAAGAACTACTCAAAACACGCATCAAATCCCGGCACTTAACTTTTATTTTATTTGTGCACTTACTTGTGTTTCCTAGAAAAATCCACTTTACAGGAAACAACACAACGTACACTAGTACAAATGCAAGTGACACACATAGAGAAAAATATAGTAGCAAAACTTTTTTTTTGATGACTTCTTTGTGTTTATTTCAGGAAAAGAATCCAAAGCGAAGAGCGAGGGGTCCGCTGACACAGCAACCATTGAAGATGAGGTCGTGGAAGAGAGTGGGCGTAAATCCCTTGACTTTTAGCCATAAATGCCTTCTGCACATTCTGATGTGTCACAAGCGGACTGAACGAAGGTAATGGTGGCTCAATCGACGTGGACGTTGTATGGAGATGGACTCTCCAAATATGTGGATTGTTGCACTTAGTTGCTAGGCACTCGTTGGTTTCTGCAAAGAGAAAAGTTGTCAACTTCCTATGAAGTACCTGTTATTTCCAATGAATGTATTAAACATGCAGTTTTTAGGATTGTGCCAACTAATGGAGAAAATTTTCAAATTTAAACTCATGTTTCCGGGTTGTCGTTGAGAGAAGGCACGGATGCAAATCCGTTAAGCCGTGACTTGCATCACACCTGAATATCATCAACGTTTCATTGCTTTGCGAACTGTATATTTTGACATTTCAAATAAAGGAGCCATGTTCAAGCCAAATATAGTATCCTAGAGTTTCCTATTGTAGACTGTCTCCTGATATGATACATATGTTAGTCTAGTTTCTGTTTTATTCCATGGGCGACATCTGATGCTCAGACAAATGTTTCAATTTAATATTTCTTTGGTACTTACTGCTACACCCAATCGCTGACCACAGTGCTCAGGTATTCTTCATGACTCAACAAGTCTTACTCATGTGACATATAATCAATAAATTTTGGCTACTCCGGTCACCCGTTAACTCGTTAATATGACCACATGTTATTCACGAATCATCTAGAAATTCTATAGCGTACGTAAAGGAATTAATTATTCAGCAACGAGCATTCATATTCAGTTTCCTTAGGGATACAAGTGTGTTAACATTCGATCCTGATGTAGAGGTTTTTTATATTAAATGCTGAAGACACTTCAACACCAGAAATTAATGGGCAGAGGGAAGAGAGGTAATGCCAAAATTTCCTGATACGCTGTTACTCTACTGATGCCCTGTATCAACGCCATATCTTTACACAGTGTCATACTGAATGAAGGCATGTGACGATGATCCGTCTGTCACAGCTAACTTCAAGTTTTGTTGTTCCTTTTCTGCTACTGGAAGCGGCTATATACCCAGCATTAAGGACTTTTCTTTAATTTGTACCTGGCTGAATAAGAGGGTGGGGTGAATTGGAAGCCTTCCTACACAGGTTTTCGGACTTCATCTGTAGGTATGTGGAGATGGATGTTTCGTCTAACAAGTCCCTAACATGAGTGTTCGACGTGTACCGGTCTGCGTCTGTGATGATGCCGAGAGTTATACTAATGATTGTAGCTTCTTCAGGTATATGGTTGGTACCACTGATCATACGTCTGATCTGTACAGAATCGTTTGCAGGATACACTCCGGTATCCAATCCAAGCTTTGCATATAGCGATAACCCCACACACTTTAGGAGCGGGTACAATTCGAAAAAAGCAGCACAACCATTGCTTCTTGCTCTTTTTATTTGTATCACGAATGTCAGGAGCCTGTCGAGCTGCAGCCCAGGTATGTTGCGGAGTCACTTCATTCTAACACTCTGCCAGCCACAGACATTTGTCGGTTTGGAGTAGTTAACTTGCGAACATCACAGCAATACTCTTTTCTGAATTTATTTTAATTTTATGTTTTGATTTTAATCTTCCAGATGTTGCATCATTGGATGATGATATTTAGGTGTTGCTGCACTTCTTGTGCAAGAAATTTTAGGTTTCTGCTGTTTTATACACCACCATATCATCCGCAAAGAGGGCAGTTTCACCTCCCGTCAATTTTAGTGTGTCTTTGGTGTACAGTGTGTAAAGCACAGGTACCAGAATCGAGCCCTGAGGGTTCCCAGCATCTGCATTCTTGATCGTGCTGCCGTTGCTAACAGTGTAATGCCTCCCCGCTAGAAACGAATCAGTCACGCTGACATGTGTTCTGGAATATCTATCTGGGATAATTTTTATATTAAGCTGGCGTGCCAAACTTGTCAAACACTTTCTCGATGTCGAGAAAGAACGCTTCTGTACTGTGTTTCTTGTCTCTCGCCCTGCATGTGTATTGCAACAGACGCAGGGATTGGTGAATAGTGCCGTGTTCTGGCCAGAAGCGAAGCTGCTCAGTGGTGAGGACTCTGTGAATGACACAATCCCAGTATTTTCCCTAGAAAGCACAGTAGTGATATGGGTCCGTAACTTTGGGGTAGGCTGAGGATCCTATGTGTTGAGGTGATAACCTAAGTAGTTTTCAAGGAGGTTGGGAAGTAGGTTAGGGAGGACATTGGTTATAGATTTTGATGAGGTAGGTGATTGTGGAAGAAGCTAGATGTTTTAGGTGTGGGACACAGACCTTGTCTGGACCAGAGGATTTGTTGCCTTGCCTTGCCATCTAATGTAGGCATATACAAGGCGATGTGAAACCAGTGTGCACCCTGTTTCTGGACTATATTAGCCGGCCGCTGTGGCCGAGCGGTTCTAGGCGTTTCAGTATGGAACCGTGCGACCGCTACGGTCGCAGGTTCGAATCCTGCCTCGGGCATGGATGTGTGTGATGTCCTTAGGGTTAGTTAGGTTTAAGTAGTTCTAAGTCTAGGGGACTGATGACCTCAGATGTTAAGTCCCATAGTGCTTAGAGCCATTTGAACCATTTTCTGGCCTATTCTCTCTCAGCTGAGCCATTCGTCCAACTATTTCTCTCTCCTGTCTTTTACTCTCGTCAGCCGGAACGTCAATATTTAAATATAAGCCATCTTTGGATATGAGTTTCTCATGTTAACATTAAAATTTACTTGCTTATTCCAATTAAGTATGATTCATTTGCACTGTACATTTCTGACAAATACACAGAGTAACAGCACAGTTAAAATCTACAGCCGTAGCCAAAGCAAGATTAGAATGCCTGGCGTCCAAGGTGTAATGAGACTGTGCCTATACTTTGAAGACTGGCAAATATCTGAGTCAGATTATCTCGCCCTCACACCTCTGATTTGCAGAACAGAACGATCCAAACAAGCTGTGATTAGAGACGTCTACCCAAAGGGGAACAATACAGTTGACTCTCTTGGGCCTAGAAGACGGGGTGAAGCTCAGTATTTCAGTCTGTTTCAACAACACTGTGGAAACGTTTACGTCCAAAGTACATTGAAAGATCAGATAGCATATAGTATGCTTTCGAGAATAGTGGGGAAAATAAATTATGCGTAGGTGTTTCCGCAACGTCCATATAACTGAAGAGAATTATAAAATACATCATAGTGGGTTCCAGCTGAGCGCTAAACATGATACAGCATGTAAGAATTTTTGTCTTAATCAAATATGAAGACTGTTACATTAAATCTAAACCAGTTATAAACAATCAAAAATTACGATTTCGACTATTCTCAATGAAAAGCTTTTATTACGATAATATTCGTTCTAACTGACGTCCCATCTATAATTAATGTACGAGCGGATCGCACTGTACAGAGGTAACCAGTACTACGCCCAACAGAGTGCTAGATAGTCGCAATAAACCTTCCAGTAGTACCTCAACTGTCTATAACTCACCTGAAGCGTTGTACAAACGTCGTATCTTCTTCCTACCCAAAGGCTACCCAGTGAAGTGTCATGTGTTTTTTACTGTAACTATTCAGAAAAAACACGATAAATGAATACTAATTGCAGTTACTGCTTGGAAACTACAGGGTTATTACAAATGATTGAAGCGATTTCACAGCTCTACAATAACTTTATTATTTGAGATATTTTCACAATGCTTTGCACACACATACAAAAACTCAAAAAGTTTTTTTAGGCATTCACAAATGTTCGATATGTGCCCCTTTAGTGATTCGGCAGACATCAAGCCGATAACCAAGTTCCTCCCACACTCGGCGCAGCATGTCCCCATCAATGAGTTCGAAAGCATCGTTGATGCGAGCTCGCAGTTCTGGCACGTTTCTTGGTAGAGGAGGTTTAAACAGTAAATCTTTCACATAACCCCACAGAAAGAAATCGCATGGGGTTAATTCAGGAGAGTGTGGAGGCCATGACATGAATTGCTGATCATGATCTCCACCACGACCGACCCATCGGTTTTCCAATCTCCTGTTTAAGAAATGTCGAACATCATGATGGAAGTGCGGTGGAGCACCATCCTGTTGAAAGATGAAGTCGGCGCTGTCGGTCTCCAGTTGTGGCATGAGCCAATTGTCCAGCATGTCCAGATACACGTCTCCTGTAAAGTTTTTTTCGCAGAAGAAAAAGGGGCTGTAAACTTTAAACTGTGAGATTGCACAAAACACGTTAACTTTTGGTGAATTGCGAATTTGGTGCACGAATGCGTGAGGATTCTCTACCGCCCAGATGCGCACATTGTGTCGTTCACTTCACCATTAAGAAAAAATGTTGCTTCATCACTGAAAACAAGTTTCGCACTGAACGCATCCTCTTCCATGAGCTGTTGCAACCGTGCCGAAAATTCAAAGCGTTTGACTTTGTCATCGGGTGTCAGGGCTTGTAGAAATTGTAAACGGTAAGGCTTCTGCTTTAGACTTTTCCGTAAGATTTTCCAAACCGCCGGCTGTGGTACGTTTAGCTTCCTGCTTGCTTCATTCGTCGACTTCCGCGGGCTACGCTTGAAACTTGCCCACACGCGTTGAACCGTTTCTTCGCTCACTGCAGGCCGACCCGTTGATTTCCCCTTACAGAGGCATCCAGAAGCTTTAAACTGCGCATACCATCGCCGAATGGAGTTAGCAGTTGGTGGATCTTTGTTGAACTTCGTCCTGAAGTGTCGTTGCACTGTAAAGACTGACTGATGTGATTGCATTCCAAGCACGACATACGCTTTCTCGGCTCCTGTCGCCATTTTGTCTCACTGCGCTCTCGAGCGCTCTGGCGGCAGAAACATGAAGTGCGGCTTCAGCCGAACAAAACTTTATGAGTTTTTCTACGTATCTGTAGCGTGTCGTGACCATATGTCAGTGAATGGAGCTACAGTGAATTTATTAAATCGCTTCAATCATTTGTAATAGCCCTGTATTTGTTATTAAAACACAATAATTGATTTGTACGTAGTATTGCATCAGAATTTCCAAAGGATTAGACGCAGTACAACTAACGAAACCTAATGGTAAAATATTACTGTTACCATTTCTTTTCGAAACTTTCAGTTACTGACACTTTGGTAACTAAATTTAAACAATGTAGTGCCTCGGTGAGATGACTTACGTCACCGAACACTGATCACAGGCTACCCATTTACAACCAGTACAATTGCGCTAACGCTCAGACACCCGTGCATGTTCGACAAATGCCAACTTTATTCGCACACGCAGCTTTGTGTTTCTTTTTTTACTAAATAAATGGACGAATAAATAATTTAAACACGCAGAATGATCGAGGACAACTAGCTCCCCTGATAAATTCGAAACTTTGTTAATAGTGGTAACATGAAACTTGCCGGTGTAAATGTCTGAAAGGTTGGTGAAACAGCGTCTCTTCAATGATGATCTAACACTGTATGCCACCAGAACCGCGAGATTCTAGCGTAATTTCCGTAGTGAGATCTCATTAAGATGTGTAGTATTTTCTAAACAAAAACATTATAACAGCACAATTATACACTCTGTGCTGTTTCTGACATTAAGATAAACGTTCCGTCGCCATTTGCTGTGCCGTCTGCTGTTGTCGACGTTTCGGTGTACCGTGACAGTGAAACCATCTCGACGGTGTGGGTGATACAGTCGAAGGTGAAACATCAACGTAATGCCTTCTCATCCTCCGATGTTGATTCAAAAAACATTTCTACATCAACATCTACAGGATTACACTGCATTTCACAATTAAATGCCTGGCAGAGGATTCATCGAACCACCTTCAAGTCATTTCTGTACTGTTCCACTCTCGAACAGCTAGCGGGAAAAACCAATATTTAAATCTTTCTTTGTGAGCTCTGGTTTCTCTTATTTTATTATGAAGGCCGTTTCTCCCTTTGTTGGTGGGGGTCAAATAATATGTTCTCGCGTTCGGAGAAGAAAGCTGGTGATCGAAATGTCAAGAGAAGATCCAGCCGCAACGAAAAACGCCTTTGTGTTTTATGATTGCTATCCCAGTTCACGTATAATGACCGTGGCACTCTCTCCCCAATTTCTCCATGATGCAAAACTAGCTGCCCACCTTTGTACTTTTTCGCTGTCCTCTGCCAATCCTACCTAAAGCGGACCCCACTCAAGAAGATAATGGACAAGCGTAATGTAGCCATTCTGTTTAGTAGGCCTGTTGCGTTTTCTATGTGTTCTGCTAAATAATCGCAGTCTTTGGTTCGCTTTCCCGACAATATGGTTTATAAGATAGTTCCAATTTAAGTTATTAGTAATTGTAATCCCTAAAAATTTAGTTGGAATCACAGCCTACAGATTTGCCTGATTTATGGTGCAACCGAATTTAGCGGATTCCATTCAGTAATCATGCGGATGAATGAGCACTTTCCATCATTTTTCGCACCCTGCAGATATCTCGCCTAAATTGTTTTGCAATTGGTTTTGATCATCTGATGCCTTTACAAGACGGTAAATGACGGGATCATCTGCAAACAACGTGAGACAGCTGCTCAGATTGCCACCTAAATCGTTTATGTAAATCAGGAACAGCAAAGTGCCTAAAACACATCCTTGGTGCACGCCAGATATTACTTCTGTTTTCGCCAGTTAGATTGCTGAGGTTGTTCACATTTTCATTTACCCATATATTACGTGGGCGCTAAAGAGACGTGTAGAGTGCCAAGTAAAATCCTATAATCATCCTCACCATCATCGTTATCATCATCATTAACAACAACAACAACAACTGTATTACATCAGATGCGCAAAACTAGTTCATGGATGGTCCTGATATCTAAAGAAATATTATTTACATCATAGACTAAAAATGTCATCGGCAATGCTATTTAGAACTTCATACATCTCTGCGTCTTTATTTCATTTAAAGAACATTCTGATACTGCAACAGCGTCACGTCTATTGGTGACTGTGGAATATAATAAAAACTGGGAAACTACAGATTTTGCGTTTATTGCCGGAAGAGATGCGCAAGATAAGGCCCATACGCAAAACGAATAGTAAACGGTTGTGAAAACACACTTGACCTCTTAGCAACAATTAATCCTGACTTAATAACCAGCATCAAAACCGATATAGGGATTAGTGAAGACAGGGTTGTCATAACGAGATTGAATATTGTAATACCCAAATCCTCGAGAAATAAGCGAAAAATATACCTATTCAAAAAAGCAGATAGAAATTCACTTGACGCCTTCCTGAGAGACAATCTCCACTCATTCCAAATTAATAATATAAGTGTAGACCAGATGTGGCTTAAATTAAAATAAATAGTATCGTCAGCAATTGAGAAGTTTATACCAAATAAACTAACAAACGACGGAGATGATCCTCCTTGGTACACAAAACAGGTTAGAACACTGTTGCACAAACAACGAAACAACATGCAAAATATAAAAAGACGCAAAATCCCCAAGATTGGCAATCCTTTACAGAAGCTCGAAACTTAGCGCGGAGTTCAATGCGAGACGCCTATAACAGTTTCCACAACGAAATTTTCTCTCGAAACCTGGCAGAAAATCCAAAGAGATTCTGGTCGTATGTGAAGTATGTTAGCGGCAAGAAACAATCAATGCTTTCTCTGCGCGATAACAATGGAGATACTATCGAAGATAGTGCTGCCAAAGCAGATTTACTAAACACAGCCTTCCGAAATTCCTTCACACAAGAAGACGAGTAAATATTCCAGAATTCGAATCGAGAACAGCTGCCAACATGAGTAACGTAGAAGTAAATATCCTCGGAGTAGTGAAGAAACTCAAATCACTTAATAAAAGCAAGTATTCTGGTCCAGAATGTATACTAATTAGGTTCCTTTCGGAGTATGCTGATGCATTAGCTCCATACTTAACAATCATACGCAACCGTTCGCTCGACGAAAGATCCGTACCCGAAGACTCGAAAGTTGCACAGGTCACACCAATATTCAAGAAAGGTAGTAGGAGTAATCTACTAAATTACAGGCCCATATCGTTAACGTCGATATGCAGCAGCATTTTAGAACATATATTGTGTTCGAACATTATGAATTACCTCGAAGGTACAAAAATGGCTCTGAGCACTATGGGACTTAACTTCTGAGGTCATCAGTCCCCTAGAACTTAGAACTACTTAAGCCAAACTAACCTAAGGACATGACATACATCAATTCCCGAGGCAGGATTCGAACCTGCGACCGTAGCGATCACGCGGTTCCAAATTGAAGCGCTTAGAACCGCACGGCCACACCGGCCGGCTTACCTCGAAGGAAACGGTCTATTGACCCACAGTCAACATGGGTTTAAAAAACATTGTTCCTGTGAAACACAACTAGCTATTTATTCACATGACGTGCTGAGTGCTATTGACAAGAGATTTTAGATCGATTCCGTATTCCTGGATTTCCGGAAGGCTTTTGACTCTGTACCACACAAGCGGCTCGAAGTAAAATTGCCTGTTTATTGAACATCGTCTAAGTTATGTGACTGGATTTGCGATTTCCTGTCAGAGAGATCAAGGTTGGTAGTAATTGACGGAAAGTCATCGAGTAAAACAGAAGTGATTTCCGGCGTTCCCCAGGGTAGTGTTATAGGCCCTTTGCTGTTCCTTATCTATATAAACGATTTGGGAGACAATCTGAGCAGCCGTCTTCGGTTGTTTGCAGATGACGCTGTCGTTTATCGACTAATAAAGTCATCAGAAGATCAAAACAAACTGCAAAACGATTTAGAAAAAAATATCTGAATGGTGCGAAAAGTGGCAGTTGACCCTAAAAAACGAAAAGCGTGAGGTCATCCACAAGAGTACGAAAAGGAACTCGTTATATTTCGGTTACACGATAAATCTGTCTAATCTAAAAGCCGTGAATTCAACTAAATACCTAGGTATTACAATTATGAACAAGTGAAATTGGAAAGAACATATAGAAAATGTTGTGGGGAAGGCTAACCAAAGGCTGCGTTTTATTGGCAGGACACTTAGAAAATGTAACAGACCTACTAAGGAGACTGCCTACAGTACGCTTGTCCGTCCTCTTTTAGAATACTGCTGCGCAGTGTGGGATCCTTACCAGGTAGGACTGACGGAGTATATAGAAAAAGTTCAAAGAATGGCAGCACGTTTTGTATTGTCGCGAAATATGGAAGAGAGTGTCACAGAAATGATACGGGATTTGGGCTGGAAATCATTAAAAGAAAGGCATTTTTCGTTGCAACTCAATCTTCTCACGAAATTCCAATCACCAACTTTCTCATCCGAAGCTAAAATATTTTGTTGACACTGACCTACATAGGGCGGAACGATCACCACAATAATACAGTATAAGGGAAATCAGAGTTCGACGGAAAGATATAGGTGTTCATTCTTTTCGCGCGCTGTACGAGATTGGAATAATATGCCAGGCACTTAAATGTGATTTGCAGAGTATCCATGTAGATGTAGATTACCTCGAAGTTATGATATACGACGAAGTTTTCCCTCTTTTTTCGGTTATTTCAGTGTATTTGCTGAAGCCAGCTGCGCTTGATTCCCAGTCGGTTAGTCAAATTCAGCCATTCAGCACCAAACAGGTAGTTCTATGACTATCAGCAAACATACACTACGACAATGTGTTTCAAATTAAATAATTCAACACACTATGATTCTAAGATGCTGGTAAATAAAATGCAGTTCTGGCTCTTAAAACTGCCAAACAAAGTGGATACAGGTAACGAAATTTTACACATTGTACATATACGCTGAGCTGACAGAGGTCATGGGATAGCGATGTGCACATATACAGATGACGGTAGTAGCGCTTACACTGGGTATAAAAGACGAGTTCAGCGGCAGAGCTGTCATTTGTTCTCAGGTGATTCATGTGGAAAGGTTTCCGTCGAGGTTGTGGCCACACGACGGCAATTAACAGTCTTTCAACGTGGAACACTAGTTGGAACTAGACGCATGGGACATTCCATTTCGGAAATCGTGAGAGAATTCTGTGTTCCGAAATGTACAATGTCAAGAGTGTGTCAAAAATATCAAATTTCAGGCAATACTTCTCATCACGAACGACGCAGTGGCCGACGGCCTTCACTTGACTACCGAGAACAGCGGCGTTTGCTTGGAGTTGGCAGCGCTAACAGACAAGCCACACTGTATGAAATAACAGCAGAGATCAATGTCGGACGTATGACGAACTTACCCGTTAGGAAAATGCGGTGAAATGTGGCCTTGATGGGCTATGGCAGCAGACGACCAATGCTAGTGCCTTTACTAACAGTACAACATCGCCTGCATCATCTCTCCTGGGCTTGGAACCATGTTGGTTGGACCCTAGGCGATTCGAAAGCCATGGCCAAGTCAGATGAGTCCCTATTCCAGTTGGTAAGAGTTGATGGTGTCAAGTGTGGCGCTGACCTCACGAAGCAAGGTACTGTGCAAGCTGGTGGTGGCTCCGTAATGCTGTGGGCTGTGTTTACATGGAATGGACTGGGTCCTCTGGTCCAGCTGAACCGATAATTGACTGGAACTGAATATGTTCGGCTACCTGGAGACCAATTGCAACCATTCATCGACTTCATGGACAACGGTGGAAGTTTCTTGGATGACAATACACCATGTCACGGGGTACAAGTGTTCACGAATAGTTTGAAGAACGTTCTGGACAGTTCGAGCGTATTATTTGGTGAACCAGATTGCCCAACAACGAACACATCTAACATTTACGGGACATAATCGAGAGGTCAGTTCGTGCACCGGCTACACTTTCAGAATTACGGACGATTATAGGGATAGATTAGCTCAATATTTCTGCAGGGGACTTCCAACGACCTGTTGAGTCCAAATGACGCCCAGTTGCTGCGCTACAAGGGCAAAAGCAGGTCCGACACGACAATAGGAGGTATCCCACGACTTTTGTCGCCTCATTTGTAGGTGATTTTGGGGAACGCAGAGAGAAATTTAGTACTCAGGCCTTCCACTTCTGAAAGCAACAAAAGCTCTAACTAGGCTGGGCAAACGCTCTCACCTTTCAGCTAAGCGGGCAGACAGTTTCACAGTAGCAAGTATGAACAATTGCTCATAGCTCTCAAGGTACGTACATCAGAGCCCTTGTTCACTTGACATGTATTTTCTTGTTTTGGTCCATACTACATTTTCCCAAAATATGGAAAGAAAGGAGCTTGCAGAGGAAGAGATCCAATGTCAGAGGTATCCGAACAGTTTTAATTTATAACTTCCGACTCGGTCGTTTCCAGACCCGGATCCGTTGGCTCAGATTGAAACATTTACCCTTCTTCATCATTCCTGAAAGTTTGTAACGCCATGACGGAATCAATCTGTATAACGGTACATCCATTCATTTCGGTGGCTTCAGTTCTCGTGCAGAGTGACAATTCTGTTGCACCGGTGAGTCACCACTATAGACAAGAACGCAGCTGTGATAGTTGGGTCCCTCGAGATATCAAGATCTTACACTGCGCGTGTGATGTCACAATTTCCATAGTAGCTTGCTATTGACATGGTTAGGACAAGGCATCATCAGTTGCGTGTCATACATTTTGACCAAACAACTAGCTAATGTTTCTTAAGTGTTTCCGGCTGCAGTTTTCATATACACTCCTGGAAATGGAAAAAAGAACACATTGACACCGGTGTGTCAGACCCACCATACTTGCTCCGGACACTGCGAGAGGGCTGTACAAGCAATGATCACACGCACGGCACAGCGGACACACCAGGAACCGCGGTGTTGGCCGTCAAATGGCGCTAGCTGCGCAGCATTTGTGCACCGCTGCCGTCAGTGTCAGCCAGTTTGCCGTGGCATACGGAGCTCCATCGCAGTCTTTAACACTGGTAGCATGCCGCGACAGCGTGGACGTGAACCGTATGTGCAGTTGACGGACTTTGAGCGAGGGCGTATAGTGGGCATGCGGGAGGCCGGATGGACGTACCGCCGAATTGCTCAACACGTGGGGCGTGAGGTCTCCACAGTACATCGATGTTGTCGCCAGTGGTCGGCGGAAGGTGCACGTGCCCGTCGACCTGGGACCGGACCGCAGCGACGCACGGATGCACGCCAAGACCGTAGGATCCTACGCAGTGCCGTAGGGGACCGCACCGCCACTTCCCAGCAAATTAGGGACACTGTTGCTCCTGGGGTATCGGCGAGGACCATTCGCAACCGTCTCCATGAAGCTGGGCTACGGTCCCGCACACCGTTAGGCCGTCTTCCGCTCACGCCCCAACATCGTGCAGCCCGCCTCCAGTGGTGTCGCGACAGGCGTGAATGGAGGGACGAATGGAGACGTGTCGTCTTCAGCGATGAGAGTCGCTTCTGCCTTGGTGCCAATGATGGTCGTATGCGTGTTTGGCGCCGTGCAGGTGAGCGCCACAATCAGGACTGCATACAACCGAGGCACACAGGGCCAACACCCGGCATCATGGTGTGGGGAGCGATCTCCTACACTGGCCGTACACCACTGGTGATCGTCGAGGGGACACTGAATAGTGCACGGTACATCCAAACCATCATCGAACCCATCGTTCTACCATTCCTAGACCGGCAAGGGAACTTGCTGTTCCAACAGGACAATGCACGTCCGCCTGTATCCTGTGCCACCCAACGTGCTCTAGAAGGTGTAAGTCAACTACCCTGGCCAGCAAGATCTCCGGATCTGTCCCCCATTGAGCATGTTTGGGACTGGATGAAGCGTCGTCTCACGCGGTCTGCACGTCCAGCACGAACGCTGGTCCAACTGAGGCGCCAGGTGGAAATGGCATGGCAAGCCGTTCCACAGGACTACATCCAGCATCTCTACGATCGTCTCCATGGGAGAATAGCAGCCTGCATTGCTGCGAAAGGTGGATATACACTGTACTAGTGCCGACATTGTGCATGCTCTGTTGCCTGTGTCTATGTGCCTGTGGTTCTGTCAGTGTGATCATGTGATGTATCTGACCCCAGGAATGTGTCAATAAAGTTTCCCCTTCCTGGGACAATGAATTCACGGTGTTCTTATTTCAATTTCCAGGACTGTAGATACAGATGACATCAACTCAGAATACGCTGACGAAGGTACAAGAACTCTCACTTTTAGAACCGTGATGGTGAGAACACTCTTTTTGGTATTGTTTATTTTGTCAACTTGCACTCCGCTACCTACTTTGATGACTTCCGAGAGAGTGCCAATGTTAAAAGGACAAATATTTAGAAAGTAATGACTTTAAATTTAGTAAAGATCTATCGAGTCACGTCAAATAAAGGAGTGTTTATGTAGAATACCAATTTCACAACCATACTCCACTTTTTACACCTATTCATTCGGCTAGAGGTAAGTACTATAAGACGCAACAGCCGCTTGTAGCGCATGGCGATTTCTGGTAAGTCAAGAAGAGTAAGCTCAGAACAGCTTCGGCACACGGAAGAGGGAATACTTCATTACTTTCAGCTTTCCATTTACGCAGCATCAGTCTTACAATAACTATGGGTTATCACAGATTTGTAAGTCGCTGAGTACGTCAACACCTGACTTACTTGCTTTTCAACGACTAGTACCCGTATCATAAATGAAATTTCGTTAATGACAATGGCATACGTATGCAGCATCAAAAAAATTCTAGCTATCTCTCATTCAACATATGGTGCAGTCTCCTTGGAAACGCTGCCTACGACACTGATCCATAGTCCTGTTATTGTGATATATTAGGTCTTCTTTATAAGATTTTTACTTACTGATACAGACATGTTTTCTCTATCACGAGATATGTTATCAGTTGTTTCAAGCATATTAGACACTGCATTATTGAACTGCAGATGGAGATACAACATGTCTGTTCTTAAAGTTTTGAGTTATGTTCTGCAAGAATTAATAGCTGTCAGTGAAAAATACTTTTTAAGACAAAATTGAGTTTTACCAACAGGCTTATTATTGACGTTCTTGTTGTTGTGGTCTTCAGTCCAAAGGCTGGTTTCATGCAGCTATCCATGCTAGTCTGTCCTGTGAAAACTCTTCATCTCTGCAAAACGTCCGCAACCTAGACCTCTTGAACCCGCTTATGTATTTCGGCCTCGGTCTCCTTCTACAATTTTTACCCCCAGTACTTCCCTCCTTTACCACACTGGCTATACCTTGAAGCGTCAGGATGCGTCCTATCAATCGATCCTTTCTTTTACTTAAGTAATGCCACAAATTTGTTTTGTCTCTAATTCGATTCACTATTCCTCATTAGTTATTCGATTTATTCGTCTGATTTCTGTAGCCCCACCATTCACAAGTTTATATTCACTTCTTGTCTGAACTGCGTATCGTTAACGTTTCTCTTTTGTGCAAGGACACACTCCAGACTATCTGTGGAAAAGGCTCCCTAAAATTACAAATGCGATTGGATGTTAACAAATTCCTCTTTGTACAGTTCCAACATTTTGTTGGAAAAGGACTAGCAACTTAGATCTGACAATTCTTTCTTGAAAATTTGTCAAAGTTGTGTGATTGCTATACTGATGCCTAGTTTCGAACGTAGCCGTTCATTTTCAAATCTGCAATGAAGTGCGTATTCGAGTGAGTCGATGAGGTAGAAGAAAATAAAACCTCAAAAAACTCATTCAATGTTTACCGTAAAGAAACATACACTGATCAGCTAGTACCTGCGACTACCATGCACCCACAATCTCATAAAAACGATTTCTTTCGCTCTGCTATTCATAGAGCTATTTCTATTCCACTCCCGAAAGAAAAATTCAATGAAGAAATTAATTTACTCGAAACGATAGCAATTAATAGCGAATATGAACCTGGCATAGTAGATGACATCCTTAAAAAGAAAACAGTTAATTGGCACCTCTATAATTGAATCTAACACAAAAAAGTATTTTTCTGTTCCTTTTTTGGGGCCCATTCCTATCAGATTCAAAGCCTTTTCTACCAATAATAATTTGAAAACAAACTTTATTTATACTTTTAAATCGACTCGTTCCCCTTTGGAAAACTCTAACGTCTATAAGATTTTCTGCGACACCTGCCCTTCTTACTACATAGGACAAACAGGACGTGCCTTTACAACCAGATACACATCTTTTAAGAAAAAATGGCACTAGCACCCAAAATTTGTCTTTTGCCGACCGCCTTCTGATTACAGGTTATGCGCCTAAAGCTGTTCACGATATCAACAATTTGCATACCGTGAAGAAAGGGCGTAGATTAGATATTCTCGAAGAATTAGAAATCTTTAAACATCTTTCTCGAAATGATAGCCTCATTCTCAATGAGCAGCTACAATTCCGTAATAAAAACTTCATCAACGGTGTAAATCCGTTACTTGATATTTGATTTCGGGTTTCCTCGTGGATTTACCGAAGTGCTTTTCCTATCTAAATCGACCCACAATTTTTCGTTTATTAAATGGTTCATATTGGCTGCATATCATGTTATATTGTTTTTCTACAGGCTGTGACATTCAATGCTCTTTGTATTTTGTATAATGGTGTTTTCATACTTTAAACTGTACTTCTAAGCTCTGATGTAGACAAAATGTTACCTTATCTGCTGCTGTCAAACAAAATATTGCCTTTTACTTCACGTACTGAATAATGTTCATCATAATATTCGTCTGTCTTCATTTGAATGTGAAGTAGCCAGTCTGTACTTGCGGCTACTAGTTGGCACTCTTAGTGCAATGTTCACCTGCCCGCAGTTATTAACGCGGGCGCCTCAGTCTGATGCTACCTATAGCTCATATGCGAGCAGCCCGCAGTGGCTTGCTTTCCACGCATTCTACCTTAAAAATTTTGTTACTAAAGCTTTATCGCTTAATGTTTATTTTATACGTGTCATGTAAACACTGTTCCTTTTTTGTACTGTCAATCTGTTTTCAGTCTTAAAACTGCACTTCTAAGCTTGTACATAGACAAATAGTTACCGCGTCTGCTGCTGTCAAATAAAACATTATATATACTAAGATGGCAGCTGTTCTTTCGGACAAGTCCGAAAGAACAGAAACTATCAGTGACCAAGCAGCTCGTTAGAATGAAATGAAAACCCTTATCTGCTTACAGGCGTTTGACATACGTCAACGGGAACAGATGAAAATGTGTGCCCCGACCTGGGCTCGAACGCGGCATCTCCTGCTTACATGGCAGACGCTCTATCCACCTGAGCCACCGAGGACACAGAGGATAGTGCGACTGCAGGGATTTGTCTGTGGCACGCATCCCGCGAAACCCACATTCTCACCGTATTGTCCCGCACTACATTCGTAGTGCCCCCTCCCATTATACTCTTACTCGCGGCGCGTTGCCGATTCCCGTAAGAGTTCGGGCACTGTTTGTGCATTCGCACAGAAGAAGAAGATGGTCAAGTGGTCGGTGAGCCTTAAATATATATATATATACTAAGATGGTAGCTGTTCTTTCGGACATGTCCGAAGCGTCGCTGTAAAAGCGTAGACACTCACCAAGAGAAGAAGCACGTAGTCGTGATGACGCAAGTCCCTCGACTTCCATGTATGCACATATCCACAGCGTGATGAGGTAACTACTAGAGCATTAAGCGATACGAAGTGAGTTCTTGCTTGCAAGGTGCCCGGTTCTACTTGCTGCGTGACGTTAGGGGACAGACCCTGTGATCCTTACCTGCATCTAATGAAGTCTTTGGCAGCGTATATCACAGATTGTTGACTTCACTGTCTGAGGGCACAGATATAGCAGAGCACCTACAAAATTATTAAGACATTTGGGAGCAGAAACATGAAAAGTACTGTTTCATCTGGTGCATAAAATATATGGGACAGACGATATACCACTATTATTCAAAAATATTCTTCTAAAATATGCTCACACTGCCTACACAAAAAATGTAATAATCGTAATTTCAAAGAGGGCAGGTACTGAAAGTTGTGATGTTCACCGAACAAGTAATGGTTGCAACATACAAACACAAATTATTCACCGAAGAATGGAAAGTTTAGAAGAAGAGGTCCTCATGGAAGATCAGTTCGAGTTCAGAAGAATTGTAGGAACATGTGAAACAGCCTTATGCAAGAACGAAGTAAAACCTGTACACATAGCATTTGTACATTCAGAGATAGCTTTTGACAATATTCAGTGAATTACACGAGCTGTGAAATTACTAAGTTATCAGGGATAAAACAAATAATGAAAAGTTACGTAAAACTACAACAGAAATCAGAATACAGTTATAAGAGTCGAAGGTTATAAAAAGCAGGCAGTAGCTGTAAAGGGAGTAAGACCGGGTTGTAGCCTACCCCCCTGTTATTCAAACCATAAAAGAACCCATGGGGAAATTTTGAAAGAGAATTTAGTTCAGGGAGAAGAAATATTTCAAAAAATAAAAACTAATGGCTTGCCAACGGCGATGCAGTTCTGTCAGAGACAGCAGAGAACTTAAAAGATCACTTGAACGGAAAAGATACTGTCGTGAAATCAAGTTATACGCAACAACAAAAGTCGAACAAGGGTAATGGAAAAGAACTGAATTAAATCAGCTCATGGTGAAAGAACTAAAGTTGGAAATGAGACAATGAAAGCAGGAATCCGTTTTTCTATTTGTGGAACAAAAAACTAACGGTGGCAGAAGCTAAGAGCATATAAAATGCCGACTTGCAATATCAAGAAAAGTTATTCTGAAAAAGAGAAATAAGTCAACATCAAATATAAACTGAAGTGTCAGGATGTCTTCTCTGAAGGAATTTGCCTTGGTATAGTGGTATACAGAAGTGAAACATGGATGATGAACGGCACGGAAAAAGAGTAGAATACAAGCTTTTGAAATGTGTTCCTGAAGATCAGTTTGGTGACTCAGGTTACTAATGAAGTGGTACTGCGCTGAATAAGAGAAAAAAGAAATTATGCATACTTTTACTAATATAATAGCAATAGAACACTTCCTAGGTCATGGAGGAGTAGTTAATCTGGTAATGGAAGGAAGCGTGAAGTGACTTGCATGAAATTAGTGTAGATAACAGTAGAAACAGCAAAACGATACTATTGTGTATCTTACAAAATAACTTGCTGTAAGAGTAAGACGACAGTGTTCTAAATTCAAAACAAAAGTAATTAAAATCATTAATCTTGTCTTAACTTGAGAATTACAGAATTCATAAGTCACTGAAGTACAACATATCCATTGAGGATTCATCAAAAGTTGAAACGTCTCCATAGAAAAATTAATTAACCTATACCTTTCATAAATCACTTACCTCACAAAAATCTTCGTTACTCAAACTACTGCAATACAGCGAGCGCCAATACTGCAAGCTAAATAAAAGATTCTATCTACTGAAGCCACTAACTACTGATAGGCATAGTTAGCAAATGAAAGATTTTGATAAAGAACAAACAATGTATTTACCTTAATAGTGTTCAAAAGTCATTATATATATCAGTTCATGACATACAGTCTTACAAATATATTGTCTCTGATGGACACACGTCCAGATCATCCGCTCTCAAAACTCCGCCATCTCTCTCCCCACATCCACTACTGCTGGCGGCTCACCTCCAACTGCGCAACGCTACGCGCTGTTAACAACCAACTGCCCAACACTACAATAGAGAATATTTCAACAATGATAACCAGCCACAGACTGCACACAGCACAGTCAGTGATTTTCATACAGAGCGCTACGTGGCGTTACCAATATAAAAACCTAAACAGCCTACTTACAAAGTGTTCATTAAGGCCGATTGCACTACAAAGCAAAAGCATGAGGACGTCAAAAAAATCTCATTCGAGCTAAGAATAGCTCGTGTTACAACGCTGGCAATACCTACAAAGAATTACTGCTACCGAGGGATAATAAATACAAAATTACTTCAACCAGATACTGAAATAAGATTAAATACCAAACAGTAAATATGCGAAAATCTGACAGTTATCATCATATTTCACATCTAAAATATCTAACATAACGACCGACTTCAAAAATATTCTAAAAATAGATTACTTGTAACTCTACGTGAATCTGAAACACCCATTAGTGTAAAATGTCGAAGAAACTATATTCCTATTATAATGATAGAACATCAACATGTTGTCCTAAACTTCCTGACTTTCCATAAAGTGCAAGGCAGAGAGTACTATATAGGTTACCACACTTGATGTTTCTTCCTAGTCAATTATGGAATACTTTCATTGGGAGGAACATCTAACAAATTCTAATAAATTAGAAAAATATATGAATGCTAGACAACCTTAAATGGAGAAAATCATGCAGGCCAGCATCTAAAGCATTTAAGATGCTAACGCTTCATAGCGCATACCTATGTGAAGTCTTATTCTAGGAAAAATTCAAGTATGTTCCTGATACGTGTAGCGCACTGACGTTCTGTGAGCAGATAAAGCATCTGGCGAAGCCACCAACACTGTCCTTTTCCGTACCACAAAACAAAGAGTGAAATAAAATTAATCCACAAAGTCCCTTTACGGATTTATGTTGCTGAAAAACTGGGAAGTTTATTGATACCTAGTATGGATCTGTCAACTGCATAACTAAAAATCACCCGAATTAAATCAATCAATCTGAGTATCAAAACTAATTTCCTTTGGCCAACAGACACCACCGACGTCATGTCTGCATGGCAGATAATCGGGTGGAGTGAGTTAAACATTGTTCCTGTTGACCATCCAATTAATATTAAAATCACTCAAGACAGCGTGTTTTGTTAAAGTTGGAGCTGACCAGAGAGCACGTTGGGCTGTAGGTACACCAACTACACATGCATCTGAAGAATCAGGCTCCGCAACCTCCCCAAGTTATGTTGGCTACGGACACCTCTTTGCCTGCCATGGAATCATACTAAGGAAAGGCGCCCAAGGTAACAAAAACACGCGGGCCTCAGTCTTATGCAGTCACTTGTAGACGTTAGATGTGTCACTTTGTGAGTAGCCGCAACGGGTAAGTTACCCCATTTTAGAACATGGTTGACCGTCTCCTTGGAAACAGCATCATCCGCTGACAGGTAGCACGCGAGTAACATGATGGGCGATCGGTGGCTTACAGCAATTACAGAAATTGCTCTCGTGCAGTCATACCGAATACTTCGCTCAGCATCAGATGTGCGCTAAAATTCTAGAAGAAACTGATATCTCACACTTAATTCTAGATGTAATAGGTCGTCCACAAATTATTCTCAAAGAAAGGCAAATTTTGACAACAATAATGAAAGTAGTTTATGATCTTTGTGCCTTCAATTATTACAGTACGAACGTATAAGGCACACCTTTCTTACAGGATTTTTCCTAATCTTTCCACTGCCGCAGTCAGCTCCAATAGTTTCTGAATTGTGGACCACACTGCGAGCTTTAATAAAAAATTAATTAAAAATATAGTCCTTACGAGTTAAAGTTTGTAAGTGACGTGTAATCACACCTGCCAACTTATACTATCTTACTATTAGTGCAGCTGTAAGGACCAAATGATACACTGATCTCAATCATAAGTTCAGTTACATGTAAATGGCTCAGTTGATGCACATGATGAGCATTACCGAATGATAGCGTGAACTCTTTTGTGTGACAAAATTGCAAACTTTATTAATTACTTTATGAATTTCAGTTTAAAAAAATCTACTTGTCGCTATATCTTCCCTCACACTTCATTTACAGAGCATATCTGCATATTCTGTGGTGGTGAAACATGTAGTGTCGGAAAACCGGAACAGAAGAGAATCGAAGCTTTTGAGATGCTACAGAACAATGCTGAAAATTAGGTGGGCTGGTAAGTTAAGGAATGAGGAGGGTCTCCGCAGAATCGGTAAGGAAAAGAATGTATGGAAAACGTTGACAGGAAGAAGTAACAGGATGGTATATGGACTATCAGACCAATTGTGTGATTGGATTGAAGAGTTCCTAGATAACAGAACGCAGCATGTCATTCTCAATGGTAAGAAGTCTTCCGAAGTAAGAGTGATTTCAGGTGTGCCGCAGGGGAGTGTCGTAGGATGGTTGCTATTCACAATATACATAAATGACCTTGTGGATGACATCGGAAGTTCACTGAGGCTTTTTGGGGATGATGCTGTCGTATATCGAGAGGTTGTAACAATGGAAAATTGTACTGAAATGCAGGATGATCTGCAGCGAATTGACGCATGGTGCAGGGAATGGCAATTGAATCTTAATGTAGACAAGTGTAGTGTGCTGCGAATACATAGAAAGAAAGATCCCTTATCATTTAGCTACAATATAGCAGGTCAGCAACTGGAAGCAGTTAATTCCATAAATTATCTGGGAGTACGCATTAGGAGTGATTTAAAATGGAATGTTCATATAAAGTTGATCGTCGGTAAAGCAGATGCCAGACTGAGATTCATTGGAAGAATCCTAAGGAATTGCAATCCGAAAACAAAGGAAGTAGGGTACAGTACACTTGTTCGTCCACTGCTCGAATACTGCTCACCAGTGTGGGATCCGTACCAGATAGGATTGATGGAAGAGATAGAGAAGATCCAACGGAGAGCAGCGCGCTTCGTTACAGGATCATTTAGTAATCGCGAAAGCGTTACGGAGATGATAGATAAACTCCAGTGGAAGACTCTGCAGGAGAGACGCTCAGTAGCTCGGTACGGGCTTTTGTTGAAGTTTCGAGACCATACCTTCACCGAGGAGTGAAGCAGTATATTGCTCCCTCATACGTATATCTCGCGAAGAGACCATGAGGATAAAATCAGAGAGATTAGAGTCCACACAGAAGTATACCGACAATCCTTCTTTCCACGAACTATACGAGACTGGAATAGAAGGGAGAACCGATAGAGGTACTCAAGGTACCCTCCGCCACACACCTTCAGGTGGATTGCGGAGTATGGATGCAGATGTAGATGTAGATGGTACGAAATCTGTTAAGGCATCAGAGAATAACTTACATGGGACTAAAAGGAGATGTAGAGAGTAAAAGCTGTAGAGAAAGACAGAGATTGCAATGCACCAAGCAAATAATCGATAACGAATGCTGCAAGTGCTACTCTGAGATGAAGAGGTTGGCACAAGAGAGGAATTCGTGGCGGGTCGCATTAACCAGTCTGAAGACTGATGACAAAAAAAGTCTACGTATCAGCGGAATTGTCTTTTCCTCTTCTCTAACGTGATGTATCATGCTTCTCCGTATCTATACTAGTTTTTACTGTACGTGCGCTTTTGTGAACAGTACACTGAGGTGGCAAAGTCAGGGGGTAGGGATATGCACGTATACAGATGGCGGTTATATCGCGTACATTATAGTATAAAAGGACTTTGCATTGGCGCAGCTGTCATTTGTACTCAGGTGATTCACGTGAAAACGTTTCCGACATGATTATGGCCGAACTACGGGAATTAACTGACTTTTAACGCGAAGTGGTGGGTGGAGCTAGACGTATGGAACATTCCACTTCGGAAATCGTTAGAGAATTCGATATTCTGAGATTCAGAGTGTGAAGACTGTGCTGAGAATACCGAACTTGTGGCTCTGTCGACGAACATCATCACATGACATGCAGTGCCTCTCCTTTCCTCGTGAAGATATCGGTTGGACACTAGAAGACCGGAAAACCGTGGCCTGGTCAGATGTGTTCCTATTTCAGTTGGTGAAATGTGATGATAGGGTTGTGAAGCAGCTGAATGGGTTTAAAATAAATAAATCGCCAGGTCCTGATGGGATTCCAGTTCGGTTTTACAGAGAGTACTCTGCTGCATTGGCTCCTTACTTAGCTTACACCTATCGCGAATCTCTTGCCTAACGTAAAGTCCCGAGCGACTGGAAAAAAGCGCAGGTGACGCCCGTATATAAGAAGGGTAGAAGGACGGATCCTCAAAATTACAGACCAATATCCTTAACATCGGTTTGTTGCAGGATTCTCGAACATATTCTCATTTCGAATATAACGAATTTCGTTGAGACAGAGAAGTTGCTGTCCATGCATCAGCACGGCTTTAGAAAGCATCAGTCCTGCGAAACGCAACTCGCCCTTCTTTCACATGATATCTTGCGAACCATGGATGAAGGGTATCAGACGGATGCCATATTCCTTGACTTCCGAAAAGCGATTGACTCGGTGCCCCACTGCAGACTCCTAACTAAGGTACGAGGATATGGGATTGGTTCCCAAATATGTGAGTGGCTCGAAGACTTCTTAAGTAATAGAACCCAGTACGTTGCCCTCGATGGTGAGTGTTCATCGGAGTTGAGGATATCATCTGGAGTGCCCCAGGGAAGTGTGGTAGGTCCGCTGTTGTTTTCTATCTACATAAATGATCTTTTGGATAGGGTGGATAGCAATGTACGGCTGTTTGCTGATGATGCTGTGGTCTACGGGAAGATGTCGTCGTTGAGTGACTGTAAGAGGATACAAGATGACTTGGACAGGATTTGTGATTGGTGTAAAGAATGGCAGCTAACTCTAAATATACAGGGTGTCCGAAAAAGTCTTTCCCTGATTACATAAATTGATAACTCAGGCTAGAAGTAAGATACAAATATGAAACTGGTGTCTAATTGTTTACAAACTATCAAAGTTTTTTTCACACATCAGTAAACTTCTACATGGGCACTCTTGGCAGCACGTAGCACATCTAGGCGATGTTCAATTTCCGTCCACACATTAGCCAACATCACTGAAGGGATCGATTCAACGACTGTGGTTATCCGTTGCCGCAGGGTTTCAAGATCTGGTACACGTGCTCGGAAGACCTCGACATTGATATAACCCCATAAAAAGAAGTTAATGGGGTTATGTCAGGAGAGCGTGGAGGCCAAACCGTTGACCCATCACGACCAATCCATCGCCCAGGAAAGGTCATATCGAGATAGGCACGGACGTCCAAAACCCAATGAGGCGGTGCACCGTCTTGCTGAAACAAGACATCGGGGTGATACTGAAGCAGCTGAGGAACAGCATACAGTTGCAACGTGTCCAGATACACTGCAGATGTGATGGTATCCTCAGCGAAGAAGAATGGCCCGATAATTCGATCGTGCAATAGCGCGCACCAAACATTCACGATTGGACTGCCTCTGGTGCACTCCATGACCTCGCCAGGGGGTTGTGAACTCCAAATGCGCACATTATGGCGATTCACTACTCCACTTACAAAAAAGGTCGCTTCGTCGGAAAAGGCAATTCGTATGAGATAACCATAATCGTCCTCAATACGTGCTAGCATTTCGACCGCAAAGTCATATCGACGTGTACTGTCATTGGGCAACAAGGCCTGAACGATTTTTACTTTGAATGCATGAAACAATAAACGTTTGTGTAAAATGTCATGGAGAGAGCTTTTTGGCGTCTGTAATTCACGTGTCCCTGCGCACCGCACCCTGGGTCGCAAGCGGACGGCTCTCGTGTCCCAGGGGATGTGCGAACAGTCCACTGAAGCACGAAAGGGCTGTGTTGCAGGGTTGCCGCAGTGGCAAGGATCCCCAGCGAGACGACGCAGTAGCCATCCACCGGAACGTTGTCGCCATCCAGCCACGCAGGCGGGCACAGCCAGCTGGTGGAAGGTCTGCAGAAGCGGCCTCCCCAGGATACTTTGGTCATCAATTGCAATTCATCGAAAACGTCCAGCTTTTGATTTGTATTTTAAAAGACTTAAAATGCTGCTAAAAATATTTTACTGATTTTCAGCCTTTCCAATTTAACATTATTCTTGGCAGTCATTTGGGTTCTTTTCTGGTATGTTAAGACCTTTTGTAGCCCCTATTCTGTCACGTGAGTACCACTTCGGGCATTTTTCTACAGGCGTGAAGTGCCCATTATACAGAGACAGAGCTTACAGAGACAGAGCAACATAATATTTTATTGGCGTAAAAATGTTTACCAAAAACGTAGTTTTGTGACTTCAGAACCTTTGCGATGTCCTTAGAACTCTTGCTATGTGTTCACTACGCCTCAACCCGGATGGTACATGCATATTTTGCGTGCATAAGTGGGGCAGCTATGAACATCTGGATCTCTGTAACGGATGATGATATCGAAAAAGTTTTAGGGTTCTCCGAGAACATTAACTTAGAACATATGGTAAAAATTTCGTTTACCATGAATAGAAGTGGCCGTCCCCACAGCTGGCGCTTTTGGTACCCAAAAATCATGGTTTTTCCTGGTTTTCTCAGAAAACGCCAATGAACAAGTGGTAGTTTTATTTGCTGTCTAAAGCCCACCCTAGACCACACCTAACAGAAAAGAATCAATCGACTTGCTCAATTAGTGCAGTCTGCAGGAAGTGTGTAATGTTTAAATTTTGACTCTGCACTGTATGATAGCTACAGTATGCTCGTTCTTCCAGTAAGTACACAGCTGGTCGCTAGGCCAAGGACTATCCAGAACACTTGGCCCCTTCTCTCTGTGATTAATGAAACCCGAAATATGACACTCTGAAAATCGTATTTTCGTTTGCAGCTTTTTAGAACATATTGTACCTTACACTGTTGCGCACGAACCGATATGTTCTTAAGTTCTATCTGCAGCCCAGAGACCCTTCTCCGCAAGGTTTTGTGCTATCCACCTGATGTAATGTGATGCACAAATAATTAGATTCTGCACTGAAAAATGACTTCATTTATTAGTTCAAGTGCGTGATATATAAGGAACTTAAGGAAACATTAAACTCTAATTTGTTCCCCAATAATAATTAAATATACATAAAAATCAAGAATGTTGTAGAAACTGAAACAATATGAACACGAATGAAGGAATAAATGAGTAGTCCCTAAACACATAAAAGCTCACTGATAATGCTGGCGCACAAAAAACCGTTTAAAACTGATAGAAAAAAATTTGCCGTATATTGACCAGATAATGATATATTGAAAATTTCATCAAATATCGATCAATGATTAATAAACTTTCATTTGACACATTTTATCACATGTGCTTCATACAGCAACTAAGTTGTTATATGCCTTTAGCGTGCTATTGAGTCTTTCTTTAGTGAACATAGTTTATGTTTGGAAAAACGTTCATATGAGTCCATCCACACTCTGCAGGTAGAGACTTAAGTCGAGATGTTTCACGATTATGGCCTAACAGCTCTTTCATTGGGCATGTTGTTTCGCGCAAATCCTGTATTATTGCAACTCAACATTAATGCAGTATCCCAGAGGGAAGTCCGCACTTGAAGTCAGACAGAATTAAGAAAAACTATTATAGTCTCAAGGTATAAAGGAGAGTTTAACTGCACTCTTTTATATTCATAGTTGATAAACTTCAAACACTATCCCAAATCCGGGAATGAAAGCTTCTGCTGAGTCATTGCTCAAGTTCAAATACGTCTCTATTTGTCAGCAAGTAATTAGAATTCACTAAGAAACTACCAGAGACCTTCCTTCCAGAGCACTTAACACATCGTTTATCCATTTCACAGATTTAAATGTGTTGCGACAACACTCCTTCTAGTGTAGAGTCTGAGTGGCGAGTAGAATTTCTCATGCTGTGGCACATTGCTGTGCTGCCTTTTTAACTTATGGGACAGAATGTGCAGTCTTGCCACAACAAAGCTGGGCGGAGCCTCTATAACTACTCGCCCACTCAGATCCTATCAATCCCTGTTTTCAACTATTGCCGACCCCGAGACCTAGTCCACTCCACCCGTCTGTCCTGTGTGGGCCAGTCATCTTTGTTTGCGTCCAGCCACTTCATCCACTCGCAGCTGGTCTACGAGCCTCTGCTAGACCTGACATTTCTGGTGCTCGAGCTGGAAGCACCAAGAGGGGACCGCCTCCAGGGTGATGTCATCTGGTGTCTGGGTATATCCAGAGGGTCGTGAGTTCGGCGCTTGCCCACCATTGCTCCAGAGTGGCTGGCTATCCACCAAATGTGTATGCCACCCTCTGGATGCCTTACGTCAGTCTCAAGACAGCGAGATCCCAACAGCCGCAGCCTGTCCACTGAGGCAGCGCGACTGCCCTGCGTGCTGCGACCAACTATGCCACTGTGTGCTATGTTGAGGTAGCAGCAGTTGCCTGGGGGTCTAGCACGCCACCAAGTCGCCTCCATCAACCTCTGCTTTACCGTCCTACTGAATTCAGAAGGTTATTGTTAATTGAGCTCGTCTGTTTTTAAGAGCAACTGGGAGCTGTTAGCATGTAACCCATCGTCCTACATCTACATTTATACTCCACAAGCCACCCAACGGTGTGTGGCGGAGGGCACTTTACGTGCCACTGTCATTACTTCGCTTTCCTGTTCCAGTCGCGTATGGTTCGCGGGAAGAACGACTGCCGGAAAGCCTCGGTGCGCGCTCGAATCTCTCTAATTTTACATTCGTGACCTCCTCGGGAGGTATAAGTAGGAGGAAGCAATATATTCGATGCCCCATCCAGAAACGCACCCTCTCGAAACCTGGACAGCAAGGTACACCGCGATGCAGAACGCCTCTCTTTCAGAGTCTGCCACTTGAGTTTGCTAAACATCTCCGTAACGCTATCACGCTTACCAAATAACCCTGTGACGAAACGCGCCGCTCTTCTTTGGATCTTCTCTATCTCCTCTGTCAACCCGACCTGGTACGGATCCCACACAGATGAGCAATACTCAAGTACAGGTTGAACGAGTGTTTTGTAAGCCACCTCCTTTGTTGATGGACTACATTTTCTAAGGACTCTCCCAATGAATCCCAACCTGGTACCCGCCTTACCAACAATTAATTTTATATGATCATTCCACTTCAAATCGTTCCGTACGCATACTCCCAGATATTTTACAGAAGTAACTACTACCAGTGTTTGTTCTGCTATCATATAATCGTACAATAAAGGATCCTTCTTTCTATGTATTCGCAGTACATTACATTTGTCGATGTTAAGGGTCAGTTGCCACTCCCTGCACCAAGTGCCTATCCACTGCAGATCTTCCCGCATTTCGCTGCAATTTTCTAATGCTGCAACTTCTCTGTCTACTACAGCATCATCCTCGAAAAGCCGCATGGAACTTCCGACACTATCTACTAGGTCATTTACATATATTGTGAAAAGCAATGGTCCATAACACTCCCCTGTGGCACGCCAGAGGTTACTTTAACGTCTGTAGACGTCTCTCCATTGAGAACCACATGCTGTGTTGTGAGACCCCTTGCACTATTACACATTAATGAGGCCACCGCTATGTTCGATGACGTTGTGCAGTAACTACTCACAGACGGTAGGTGGCAGTACTAGCAACGGAGGGATATAACGCGTGTCGGGGGAACGGGAATAGCTTCAGTCGTTATCGTAATTCAGAAACGGAGCGATTTATGACGTCCCAAAAGGGTTCGGTCATTGGCTTCAGGGGCACCGGTAGAAGCATTTACCTAAATGTGAACTGTTCGCTTACCACCATGGCTAAAGTATACTGTGCATGGCAAAATGGCACTATCAAAAACCAGCACTGAGGCAACTACGGTGCACCACAGGCCATAGATGACACGTATGAACGACGTCTGCGGAGATGTGTATGGGCGAATAGACGTGCAACTGTTGAGCAACCGACCGCCCAGATGAACGAAGGGGCTATCAAAAATGTTCAAATGTGTGTGAAATCTTATGGGACTCAACTGCTAAGGTTATCAGTCCCTAAGCTTACACACTACTTAACCTAAATTATCCTAAGGACAAACACATACACCCATGCCCGAGGGAGGACACGAACCTCCGCCGGGACCAGCCGCACAGTCCATGAGTGCAGCGCCCCAGACCGCTCGGCTAATTCCGCGCGGCAAAGGGGCTATCAAAAGTGTCTCTTCAAAGACTGTTTAGCGATCATTGCTGCGTATGGGCTTCCACTGCAGAACCTGTTTCATCCATGCATGCTGACTGCTGTTAAACGGCGACGAAAGGTGGAATCTACAAGTCACTACCGCAGCTCGGCGTCCACTGAGTGGCGACACGTGGTATTTTCACATGAATCACGTTTTAAGCGCCATGGCACAGTCGGCCGTCGGTGTGTACTGCGTGAAGCCTCTGAAAGCAAACAGCCTGCAATCAAGAGGGAGTGTCATGGTCTTGGGAATGTTTTCGTGACATTCTGGAACGCACAGTGCATCAAGTCAAGTATGCATCTATCGACGTTCATCACTAAATGCAGATTATTTTTCCTCAGCACGATCGCACCTACCAACAGGATAATGCAACATGTCGCACAGCTCACAGAGTACTTGCGTGGTTGGAAGAGCAGCAGGATGAGTTCACCGTACTCCCCTAGCCACCAAACTCGCCGGGTTTTAAACCCAGTCGAGACTTGTGTCGGTCCACTTCTATGGCCATTGCACTGCAGTCAAGTCAGCGTGGCTCCGCATCCCTGTCGGCTCTTTCCAGAACTTCATTAACTACCTTCCTGCACCTCTCGCACTGCAAAGAGTGGTTGTACAGGCCTTTGACAGGTGGTTACAATAATGTGACAAGACAGTGTTTATCTCTCACGGAACCATTATGATGCGGTTGCCATTACACAACACTGTCAACACTCACGAACACATGCTTTAGTAAACTTGTATCTCCTGCGTGGTGCGATGAAACTAATTTTACAACTGAAATTGATCGTAATAAATCACTTTTGATAGTGAGCAGAAAAATAGTATCAAGTGGTAAGGTTCCAGGCCACGAAAAAGCACATTTTCACAAACAATTGTACCATCTTTGAAATAGAATTTGACAACACAGAATTTTTCAAAAAAGAAATCCAAACATTTAATACTAGAACAACATTTCATAAGCAATAAAGCCCTTCAGACAGTTAATTGAATCACTAAGCAGCTTAACGTTATGCAGAAATTAACTTCCAAAACATAGAATTTCTTAAAAAACAAAACTCATCAGTTAATAAAAGAACAGTATTCAGTAAGCAATGAAAGCCTGAAACGAATTGAAGTAATTAAATAACCTTTACTTTAGCACATTTCTGAGGCGTTCATATAACAAGCCCACTGAAGCTTTGGAAAATAATCAGGATAATGAATGATGCAGAACTGTATCAGAGAGAGAAACAGTTAAGAAAATTTACATCGCTGAAACACTAAGTTACACAACCAGTTAGGCTACAAGAAAAACATGTGAAATCTTATGGAAGGTCCCCCAGATGAGATGGTAAATTAAAACATTGAACATTGGGTTCAACATTTAGCAGCTGACACAGTGGAAGATGAACACGCACGTAAAACATTAACCATGACAGGCAGAAGAGATAAACGTTCAGTGTTAAATTTCGGCTGATATACGACGGAAGTCTCGCCGACTCGTCTCTTATAGGGTGCCTAAAGGATGCTGCGTTCTCGGAATGCTATACAATTCAAGCAAATCGCATTAACAGTTTTTGTTACAAATAAGCAGACTGACAATAATAAACTCTGAATTTACGACGGTGTCGCAAGCGATGGGTGACATGCAGATAAGTCAGAGTCCTTTGCTATATAAAATGTTCACGCAAGTTTGTCACACAATTTGTGGATCACTAATAACTGCTATCGTAGTGTCGGTCTACAGCTGTGCTGGTCTGCGAGTCCCGGTCTGGTACTTTGCTAATACTGTATTCACTTCTTGTAGAGGCCGCTCCTGTCGTGGTGCGGTCTTAGTGAGCTGGCTATTGGCTAACGTCGACTCACCGCCTTCTCTTCTCTTGCTTTCTTCGTCTTCGTCCCCGCGCTTGTGGTTACGCCGGAACAGAAGTTTAACATGAATTTCTCACCGAATGACCATTCTTCCGTAATCGATCTGAAGTAACAGAGTCATAATCTTCAATATCGTGTGCCAAACCCAATGCACTTATGCTAACTTCCTTCTCAAGGCGCTCGACCAAGTTAACAACCGTACCTGGACTGCAGCAACGCACCAGAAATAGACTCACTAGGCCACAACAAAGAGTCATGTCGCAATGTGCCACGCCTAACCCATCATCGGTGATTATGTCACAAGTCACTCAAAGACGCTTCTGTCCCGTCAAGCCCTAGCTATCCGCATGTGACGGCACTGGGCCGGCTGTCCCCTGTGGAAGAGGAAAGTAAACACTTTCTCAACAATTAAGAAAAGATACACTTGCATATACCACGGATATTGCGCAATGGCACTTTTAAGTAAAAATGCTTGAACCATTTTTTGTCGAGCAGGGCATACATGGCATGCGCCCATGTTCTTTTGCAACGAACGACTCTCTGTTATGCAGAACCATGCCTTCTCACCTCCAAGACCGCGACTTATCATTACGACTGATACTGCACAACTGATACTACACAACAAATAAACGCATAAAATTTGTGAGGCCAGGAATTCAATGGAGTAAATACAACTAAAGCGCTGAAATCGTAAAATACTAGTCGGGTAACTGCTATATTCAAAAGGACGTATTGAATAGAATAGGGGAGAAGAGTAATTTGTGGCATAACTAGACTAGAAGAAGGGATCAATTGGTAGGACATATTCTGAGGCATCAAGGGATCACCAATTTAGTATTGGAGGGCACCGTGGACAGTAAAAATCATAGAGGGAGACCAAGAGATGAATACACTAATCAGATTCAGAAGGATGTAGGTTGCAGTAGGTACTGGGAGATGAAGAAGCTTGCACAGGATAGAGTAGGATGGAGAGCTGCATCAAACCAGTCTCTAGACTGAAGACCACAAAAAAAAAAAAAGAGATGGACATGGTAATATGTCTAAACAGTACAATATTCAAAAAGGAACGAAAGATCTGCATTTAATTTCTCACAGTGACTGTGCAGAACATGACACATTTGTCTAAGGACACTCTTGGATAATTTTCTTTGTTTATTTATTTGCAACATGCTCCACTATGATATTTATAATACTACCTGTACGTATTGTGTGTATGTGTTATATGATGGTGATGATATGAGAGAAGGGAGAGGGTAAAACCCGGCGCCAGCACACAGCCTACTCCTCGTGAACGGCACCAAGGAGGTCGCCAGACTTAACGTCTACATCCGGCGGATGGACCACCATCAAGTGTCACGTGCCTTCACTTCATGAGACACCGCAGAGAGGTTTGATATTTAAATCACGACACTGGGGGAAAGTCTGGTGAGAAGACAGCTCTCCTCCACTTGCCCGCCAGATACTGGCGGAGAAAATTTTTTCCACCATGAGGATTCGAACCCCCACGTCGAGCGCTAGCGCACAGGCGTGAGTTAGCGTCCTCGGTCACGGAGGCAGGTAGGCTTGGATAGTGTGGTTGGCATTATGCAATGCTTATCCAAGTAGTGGACAAACAGCGACTAGAAGAACAATCATGTCTTTTTCATTCTAGTTAGTTTATGATAATTGCGAATCACAATGCCATACTTCGGTGCTTTTCTTTTGATGTGTGTGATACCATTGCTTTTCTCGCCAGTACACCATTTATCCATGTAATTAATGTTATTATTGCCAGTTTGCCTATTTAAGAAGTAAATACCTGCACAAATCTTCCTGTTTTATTTTGACTGCATGTTGTTAGGCCTCCGAAGATCTCTGAGTACTACACTCTGTAGAAGACACGGAGACTGTGCTGCAGCTTTCTTTCCCCTAATCTTTTGGCAACAGCTGCCTTAGAGAGCAGTTGTTAGCTGATAGAGCTCACCGATTAACAAGTAAACAAGAGACAGTGGTGAGTTTATCACAGTCACATTCAGCCTTACAAAACAGCGGTTCGCATTACGCTAATCTAACATAGCGACTTTCGACACTCCGACAACTGCTATCTACTGTTTTAAGCTGAACGTGTCTTTGTTCTTAAGAAAAAACTGGCTCGTATCTGAAATATTAGACCTGCAAGGATAGATACATTATTTACGTAAAGTATCTTTCCAAGGCTGAAACTATAGGCAGCAACTTTGTTATTCACATGAGTTATCAACGTTATGGTCATGTAGTTCGATGCTCATTTGTTCCAACGAAAGTACAGTTGTCTTACTCTCCCAGAAAACATGTGTATCGGTTTCCCATCTTTGGACAGTATCCGTAAAGCAAATCTCTTCATTCGATGAAATCGTTTCATTCCTTCAGATCTTTTTAGATTAGGAAATGGAAAAATGTCACTTGGCATGAAACTGGTGAACATGCTTTGTGAGGCACTATATCCTGACCATCCAACACATTTTTATCATCACAGAGACCTTTATGTGAGAGACATAATGTTCTTTGAGAAAGAGAATATTTCTGTCTTTTGAACTTGGCTTTCCCTGCTTCATCTCATTATTCGTGATCAGGGTGAGGGCTGCTGTGAGGCGAGTTGGGGAGGGGATGAGGGGAGAGGGGGGGAGCTCGGGAGGAGCAGGCTTCAGTGCACAACCAGCCACACTGAGTTAAGCTTTCCATGAGTTCTCTCAAAAGTTTGCGACAAGTGCCAGTATGGTTGCTTTGAAAAGGACACAGCCTATCTACTATCCTCTACTTCGCAAATCTGAATTTGTGCTATGTCTCTAATGTCTTTATCATCGACGGACGTCAGACTTTTTTTTTCCTTTCTACCCTCCCTTCAGGTCAGCGTGAATACTGCTTAATAAAAGTCACTATTTCACCAATTCTCAGGGAGTCAACTGCCTTCAAATTCTGTTACCATCACTTTTTCGACTACGAAATATTTTAATTTTTTCTTCACGCTCTTTCATCTGTTTCAGTCCACTTTCTTCGCAGTAATTTTGACGCTGTGGCATGAAACATCCAGGTTTTGTCTATAATAGCAATACGACGTCGGATGCCTTTGAAATGTGCGTCGAAAGTCTAGACAGTCTCGAGATTTCCTTCCACTTTTATGGAGACAACAAACGCGGCACCAAGCCCAGTTTCAATTTCTTCGTATGCAGAATTTCTCTCAGGGTGTGTATCCATTTAAGTTGGGGAGCTTTCTGTGCTGCCAGAAGAATACAAGACAAAAAAACTACAGTATAGAAATAGTTCTTAGTGAAATATGTAATGAAACAGGACCCTTCCCAGCAATACTTGTACCAGAAATTACCATCTTCATACAAAAAATTTAGTAAAAATTAATTTATCTTTCAAATTAAAGCAGAATTCGGTCAAAAAAATATATTAAAATCGGAGTAAACTTATTGTGTTTCTGATTACATGAACATAGGATCTCATGCAGGTAATTTTGGAATCACTAAAAGCAAAAAATGTTGACTATTTCCAAAATTCGCTGAAAATTACGCTCAATGAGACTAAAACAATTTCTAATACACACCAAACAACTAAGGCATCACATTGGCTCCGAAATACTGTAGTATGACGAGTTATGATTAAATAAATGCCAACCTACACACATCTGTCAAACTGAAATTTTCATGCGGTCTAAATACTTAAGCAATGAAAATCCACCTAGTCTCTCCTGATTGCTCGTAACCAACTATTTTAATGGCGGGCAGTATGTGACATACACATCATATTTTAGTATCACACCGCACAGAACAGCACAAAATTCTACATGCTATTTGGATAAACATGCAAAAGAAAGAAGATGGAGAAAACATAAAAATTACTTATCGCTGCAATTATAAATGTTAGAAGAATACAGACGATGCCAAAAGAAAGAAACACTCGCAAAATATGGTATTTTGCTACAAAAGAATATTTAATTAGAGAAATTAAATTCAGTTTCCCTTTTTAATTTACTAAAAATGCTTTAAAATGCCTGTGATTTAAGATAAGTGAGATAGGTAGCAAGAATGAGAAGTTGTAAAAGTAATATCAGCAGAAAAATTGTTTGTTTAACGTCTAAGTCTTTACGAAATAAATTTGTGAGAGGGGAGCTTCGCAACAGTCATATTCTTATCTGTGACAAATGGCGTGGTAATGTCCCATGTTAGCGGCCCTTAAGCAATAACTAGAGAGAGCCCAAGGACAGCCTGCGTTGTGGCCAGATTTTCCCCCCCTCCATCTATTACCCAACAGATGAGGTCCCCTCTCAAGTGATAGGTCAACTGCCCTATGCACAAAATGGTGGAAAAATCAAAATAATCCAGTTGTGCTCTGCAAAATGGCGCAATTCAAGATGGCGGACTATCCCAGTTGTTCTATGTAAAAACCCCAAGATGGCTGACCTGAGGTAACCCAGTGTGTTGTATAGATTCATGAAGTCGAGATTGTGATCCACCATGGCTGATCTTGGAATAAGAGGACAATCCCTGTATTGTCAGAATCCAAGATGAAGATCCAATATGGCCACTAGGATTACCCCAGCTCCATGACATCAGAGTAGAAGATTGTGGACCTAAGCTAATGAATGATCGTTTTGTTCATATATATATATATATATATATATATATATATATATATATATATATATATATTGTTTGTTAATTGGATGTAAAATAGATTACAGTCATTTTGTTTAAAGTGTATGTGACTGATCGAACCCAAAGGGCCTTACATCCTTACATATTATTAAATTCATGTTTGTGACAGTCATCCATGTAAGCAGTGGCGCGTATTTCGTATGACATTGATGGACTTAGCACCCAAAGTCATAAATGAACTGGAGGCAGAGTAAGATTGTCTTGTAGGTGGGTAAGTCATGCAGCTGATGTTCTGAAGTGTGCAGTCAAAATTATTCCTTATAGTGCTCTGAAACTCTGATGAAAGGGTTCAGAAAGTGGGGCTACAATAAGTTGCACACTTACAAGCCAACTCAAAAAGATGTTTGCCATGGATGCAAGAATTTCCAGACATAAATTATGGCTCAAATGGCTCTGAGCACTATGGGACTTAACATCTGAGGTCATCAGTCCCCTAGAACTTAGAACTACTTAAACTTAACTAACCTAAGGTCATCACACACATCAATGCCTGAGGCACATAAATTATGCTCTGGTTGGAGCCATGGTGAGCCATATTTGTCTACATTAATAAAGACATGAAGAGATTGTGAACAATGTTCATCATCACAAATTTCGACTGCTCATCTGTTACAAAGCAAGAAACTTTATGTACTCTGAAGTCTAGAAGTGTATAGGCGAATCAGTCATATTAGCGAATGTAACTGAGCACTGAATTTTGAAACAATATAGATTATCAGTTCTCCATAGTTCTCTGTTACATTATTACCTACAAACAATTATCATAATCATTATCCTATAGAATTAATTTTACTCTGCAATTTTGATTCTGGAAACAATGCCTGAAGCTGTGGCTAAGCCATGTCTGCACAATATCGTTTCTTCCACATCTCTCTAGGTATGCTGGAGAACTTATGTGAAGTGTTGAAGGTAGGAGATGTTAGACAAAGGTGTCATGTTTGAGTTCTGATCTGCCACACGTCTTTAGTCAACCAAGAAGTTTCAGCTCCTATTCTGTTTTGTGTGTTGTTCAAAGAAGAACGATTTTATAATTTTTACTAACTGAAACGACCCCATTATTGTATTCTATTCTTAGCCAAGTACATATTTGTATTAATGACCAAAAATGAGAAAATCTGTGTGGAGTGGTCGCCTTTCTACTTGCATTGATTAATTTTGGTTTGCTGTCTTTTTCAAATTTATCACAAATGATTTTTAATAATTATTTAAGATCAAATTTTCAAATTTAGTATCCACAAAGCTACACAGTAAATATCTTTCTGGCATAAATCTTAATTTAAACAAGACATTTAAACATTTCACCTCATTACAAAAGTAACATTCAAAATCTCTCCCTCAAGTAGTGGCTGCTGTCATATTTTATGTTAAGTATTTATTTCAGATGAAAATACCTACGATAAATTAGTGGGTGCTCTCAACGTGATCGTGAATGCAAGCATTGTTTGTTCGGTGGATATAAAACAGTTATTAAGATGATAACATAGGTAGACAGTGGAGTGAAGTGTACTGTAAACGTATTTTGTGTGGAAAGAACCAAACCCTATATCCACCCAAGACTTCTGATAAATGATAGCCATTCACAGCAATTTCAGCAGAGATCAGAACATGATTATAAGTTGTAAAATTTGATATCAGTGTCGTGTCTGCAAAATTAGGGACAAGATATGTCCAAATGAGTCCTAGAAACATTTAAAATCTTTATTAACAGCTTGTTATGAGTGTAACAATTATGGTACATTCATGGGTCAAGGTCATGCGAATGGATACAAGTAGCCATTCAAAGCATGATAGTTTAGAGACAAAAGTGTACAAATTGTTACAAGGAGACCATACACAAGGCTTATACATTAATATATGTTTGACAAGCAAAAATGTGGGTGCAATTACAAGCTCCCTTCCATGGTCAGTGTGTCTGTGCAGGCCACCACCGCATGTGCCCTCACATGCTGTACCAAGTCTGCTGGGTCACAGCAGTACACTCAACACCTGCTTACGACTTGACTATGAAACACAAAGTGCTTTTTGAATTTCAAATTTCCCTATCATTTTAACTTATGTCATGGGCTGCGACTGCAGCGCTGTCACAGATAACGTACTTGTGGTGGAAGTCGGAACTACTATCTTACACTTTCTGTCACGTAGTCAAGTTGGAAGTACACATCCAACGTCCTGCTACAGCCCAGCCAACTAGTCAGGGTACACGAAGGCACATGCAGCAAAGTTTCCATGTACCCTGTGTAGATGCTCTGACCGTGGAAGGGAAAACTCCCCCGCATTTTGTTTAAATAAATATGTAAACACTCCTCCTTGTATACTCGGCTTTACCGTCTTGGATTCTAGCATTATAGGGCTGGAAAAGAGCCAGTAGCCATTGTGGATCACCATCTTGGATTCTGATGTTTTAGGGACAGTCCTCATACTTCCATGTCCACCATCTTGAATTTGTGGACTTATACGACATCTTGGTTGTGCTCAGGTCTGCCACCTTGGATTTTGTACTTAGGACTATTGGGTTAGGCCTGTCGCATTGTACACGTTTTTCTCCATTTTACACTTAGTACAATTGGGTTTTCTTCAGTTCGTCATTTTTTGAATTTCCCACCATTTTAACAAAGGACAATTGATGACAGGAAGCAATTTAATATGTTCATCTGCCAACTTCCCAGTCCATGATATGTGCCAAAAAGGCCCACATTACATACGCTGTAACTCCTGCACCGAATATGCCATTACCTTACTCACGCATAAAATATGTCAGCCTCCACAATTCACTTCACACTCCTTTGTTACTATTACACATAGTACCTATTGATACTTTTGAATGTCCATCTCTCACAGAATATTATATAGATTACAACATTTTGAAATTAAATGAAACAATAAGTTTACTGTTACCAGTCACTGTTTATTTATCTCCACGACGCGTTTCAAACGTTTAAACCTCCATCATCAGGCGGATTTACATTTGTTAGTATGACATTTGAGTGTGTGTTGTGTTACGATTTTTTGGGGAACTTGTGGCACTGCCTAGTGGAGAAACAAAGCACTATTAATGTGCCCATCTGGCAATCAAGGCTATTTTCGAGTAGAAAAACACCGCAGAACAGCTCGCAATGACGACACAGCATATTCACTTCAACAAAAATTGTCTCAAAAATAACGTCATTCCAAATTATGTCAAGATTGACATCAAAACAAATACAAGAACTACAAAGAAAACATTGGAAAACGTACGGAAACTTTGGCTGAAAAGTGAACTGGAAGAACTTTATATTAAAATACAAATGTTTAACACACAGCTTTATAATGCAGACTTACAATTAGGAAAGGTGCTTCATAGTCTAGAACACGATTCCATAACCGAAACAGTCAGAAAGTACACCGAGTTCACCGTAAAGAAAACAAAGGCTACACAGAAGGAAAAGCTAACCAATCTTATAAAACAAGAGTCACCTCCCAAACTGAACCAAAACAGCCGAAGGAAACACATATTCTACACACCTTTCCTCAACAACACCAATATAATATTCACTGGAGAAGAAGAGGCAATACTTAGCAAAGGCTTAAAACACAACTGGAAGAAATAACCAAGAGGAGCTCATCACTAGTGTCACACAGATTTCAACAATTGCCTTTAGAAGCAAAATGACAGAATAGCAGCCTGCCACAAAATTAACGAAATTATTGTGAAGGAAATTGCAAAACCATTTCCAAAATACAAAAAGAGAGAAGAAGCCCTTACATGTACCTTTAAGACTAAATTAAACATAAATAATGCAATAATTGTAAGAGCTGACAAGGGTAATACAACTGTTGTAATGAACAGAGCAAAATACATAGAAAAAACTTTAGACTTCTTCCAAACCAACAACATAACAGAAATACATGAAGATCCAACAGCCAGAATACAAAAAGAGATTAAACACATTTCAAACAACATCAACTTCCTACTCACCATCCAAGAAGCAAGAAACATTGTAACAACGAGCCCACAAGCACCTTGCCTTAGATCACAACCAAAGATCCACAAAAATGAGACCCCATCAGGCCTACAGTGAACTGTAGGAACAGCCCAACATTATAAATCACCCAAACGCTCTTCAAATTTCTCAAAGAAGCATACATATTCAATAACAAGAGAACACTTAAAAACACAGCAGAATTTATACAACATGTCAAAAACATAGAAGTTCATGATGGAGTCACACTTGCTTCATATGACATACAAAACCTTTATTTCTCTGTGCCAATAGATCCTACACTACAGATAATCAATGCCAACCAGCAAAAGCACGAAAAATCCCTTCAGCCCACATTTCTGAGCTAATGGACCTGCTCGAATTCTCACTTTCACACAACTGTTTTAAATTTAACAGTACAATCCACAAACAAACAGATAGTCTGGCAATGGGCTCAAACCTTTCTGGATTGTTAGCTGAAATATTTATAAGTAATTTAGAAAACAAAATCCTGAATTCCAATCGCCGCCTCGTCAAAAATGTCATCTACTACTACAGATACGTAGATGATACCACCATTTCAATCAAAGGCACAAAAGATGACATCAATGAGTTGAACAAATTATTCAACAACACATACAACAATCCACAACTCCTCTTGTCACCCCACAGCCCACAAAATGGCAGCATTCAGTTACAAGATCAGTAGAACTATCCAACTACCACTCTCTGAAGACAAATGTGAACTAGAAATTGAAAAAAAACAGCTAAGGCCAATAGTTATAACAGCTCCATAGTAGACACCCTAAAACACTCAATAGTGGCAAAGAAATCATATCACAAGAAGCAAAAAGAAAACTACATCTTCCATACAATCCCATTTTTAGGTAGCATTTCATATCAGACTGCCAATATGTCTTCAAACGGAAAGGCATGAGCATATCCTTTACCACAGACAACAAGATTGGATAGACATTACTCCCCAACATCAGCACACGAAACTCACTTCATCACGCAGGTGTGAACAAAATTGAATGTCTGGACTGTGACTGCTTCTACATAGGCCAACAGGCAGATCATTTGAGATTAGATTCAAAGAACACATGTCAGCACTAAAAAACAAAAAAATACCACACATCAGCAATAGCCACCCACCTTCATGAAACAAAACATCATCTTAACAACACCGGTATCAGCATCCTACACATCCAAGCAAAAGGCAAAAAACTAGACATCCTTGAAATGCTCCAGATATACAAACATCAAACCAAACAACCTGAATCCATCTGAAATGACTATATTTACAATAGTATCATCTCTGTTTTCAGCAACTGACTATGTAATTAAATTTGCAATGCACACACACACACAAACACAAACACGCACATGCACACACACCTTAATATTTACCATAATTATTTATTTATGTTACCATGAGAGCCCCCAAATGTCAAGGGACTGATCTAATTTACAAATATATCATCACACCAGCAGCTTGAACCTATATGTACAACTATATGTACATCAACTATTGACACAAATTGTACATCCATCTGCATGTTTTAAAGCATTAACCAATGTGTTACCCCAACCTTTAGGCAGTGATTACAAGTAACAGATATAATCTTAAGACCCCCTGCTTTGTAAAGTTTGCTCTCATACAATCACTCCTTCCACCCTCTCGCTGCCTGTCACTTTCTCTTTCTCTTCCTCTCGTTCTGCCTCCAGCCTAATGGTGAATCCCAACCAAAACAGTTATTTGTGTATAATTTTACCACTCTAGCCAACATAATTTTTGTACTTAAAGTTTGTAACATGGCATCTGATTGTATAAACGAATATGAAGTTTAAGATATATTAACTTGTCAAAACTGGATTTGTATACCAGCTGAAATATTTATTCTAACACATTCATTCGACACCTCAAAACAAACATCTACATAATCCTTTAAAATTTATTCTGTAATAATGTTGTTATGGTGTATATTCTTTGTACTTTGTGATAATGTTTTCTCTTCTGCTGTACGATCCTTGCAGCTAATAGTTTCCAGACGCCATATTTTTTTTATAAAAAGTGACAGTATATGCGTAATGTGTTACGACAGTGGAAGGAACCTATGACCATTGTAGGTACTCTATTTTACTTATTTTATTTGTACTGTTAGATACACATTTAATTTTTTGTCAAAAGAAACCCAAAACCCTGTTCTGAAATAGTGCTTTGTTTCTCCACTACACAGTGCCACACGTTCCTCCAAAAAATCAAAACACACACAAATGTCATACTAACAAATGTAAATCCACCTTATGATGGATGTTTAAACCTTTGAAATGCGTCGTGGAGATAAATAAACAAAGACTGCTAAGAGTAAAGTAGTTGTTTCATTTAATGTCAATAACAGTCATGGTAAAGCCCAACCTAAAATGTTCACATTTAATATTAAACATTTTGATCTATTAAGGGTAATTATAATGTTACACACATAGAAATATTTTAAGTAAATTACAGCAGAAAATGAAATATAACAGTGCTGTAGATGGCACTTACATAACATGTATTTAAAAAACATAAAACCTGCACTGTTGCAATACCGTCTGATCTGAAAAGAAAATGTAAAAAAATCGATGCCTGCTAAAAAGCAGAAAAAGAAGAAGAAAAATTACATCATACTACAGTAATACTTTAGCACATGCCCTGTGTTTTATCAGGTTATGTTCTCTCGAAACACTCTTGATAAAATCTCTCTAACATGAATGAAATATTTTGTTTAGTATACTTCATGTGTTCATGCAATCCAACATAACTAAGGTATTATATTTTTCAGTTGGATATGCATATTAGGAAATAAAAAATGTCATTACACCAAACAACCAAAAGAATAACGTTCTCATAATATGCCTTATTTTTTAACTCCTTGCATAAAAGGTGATCCCAAATTCAGTACCTCTGTCTCTAGTTCTCATATAAAAATTTACTTCTCCTGCTTGGACATGGTTGCATCATAAAACAAAAACTGCAGGTAGTTTTTCGACGTATTATTTATCACTAACGTAAATACTGAGATGCCCCAATAAATTGTTATTATTGTCATCTACTATCACAGTTGCAAAATTCACACTCATTTTTAACCCTTCATACTAAGTATTGACAAAACTGCCTGAACAATTAATCTCTGCTTTACATTCTGTTAACCAGCCCATACCTAGAATCACACCTACACTTGACCCAGGCACTACATAAAGTTATGTCCAAAATCATGCTCTCAATTAGAAAGTCTAAATATTTTTCACTCTTATCACTTTGGACGTGAGTGATGTAGCTTCCATATTGCCTGGATTGTACTCTAAAAAGACGAGCGATGTACGACCTATGTCAGCTGTTTTTCAGCTTTGTAAACGTATCAAAACATTAGTCTTCATTTTTCATTTGTATAAATGTACTTTATGGTGCTTCTACCACCACGAAAAGCACACATGGCAGTACCTTTCACTCATACTGAAAGGAAAGGTACACAGACAATATTATGTATTACTTAGTTCGCAGCATCTACATTCCCCTTGTTGCCATGTGCCTTGCATCACATGGTTACATGCAGAGGGCACTGATTATTGTCTGCTAGCTAAAAATCTGATTACCCAGAAGCTGAAAATAAAATGAACTTTCGTTTCACAGATGAGAACATCCGCTGATCCTAAAATAGATAGACACTAGGAATGTATTTGTTCTGATGAAAAAACACAAAATCACTACATCCAGTGTCAATATCAGAACAAAATTACGAATTATAGAAAAAATGAAATCTGCCTGTATTTTGCATTATAATAAAAACAGGCCTGGTGTGCACCAGAGTGAATAAATGGACTAACACCTCTATGAAATGAAGCAAGTAAAGAGGTGGAAGAATGTTTTTTCTCCACATTTTCAATAAAATGTAAAAAAATCGATGCCTGCTAAAAAGCACTTTGTTGAATTCGTTACTCAATTGACAGCAGCTTTGGTAAACTAATGAGCCCTGGTTGAATCAAATTCCATTCAAAATAGTTCACCTGTAAACAGACACAGTGGAAGATATTATGGCAAATTCATTTCTGCCGCAGAAATGTCAAAATGGCCTCAGAGCAGGTGTAAGGTTTGTGCAGCACTAAGTTAGGCAGGATCTGGCAACATGATTGTCCTTGTTAGTATAAAAATATTAATAAAGTAACAGAACTTTTAAATTTTAGCAGATAAGTGTAACCCTTATTAAGAATTATCGCTTAAACTGTCCTATTGAAAATGACCACTCGTATGTAGATGCACAATACAGTGCGTTATTTACAGCGTTTCTGTCGACTGTGGTATCTGTTGTTGGTGATGTAGTCCAAATGTGCTTCACTGCTTCGCTCAGAAAAACATGACATTTACTAACGTCGCTTCACTTAGTATCCATTTGTCAGCACTGTTCGAGTGTTAATGTTTTTATATTACTTTCTAAGATACTATTTTACAGCGAGAAGCACGTCAACACATTTATATTTCGCAGTACGCACTATTCACCAAAAACTGCATACTCAGTAAGTACGTCACTCCAGTGTCTGCACATCATAATCTTCAAAATTGCTTTGTGAAATGATAGTGGACGACAGGAGGTACTTTAATGAGTTCAGCTTTCAACCTCATAGTCCGCAATACATAAAGAATAAGTCCATGTTGTCATTGATGTTGTTGTTGTGGTCTTCAGTCCGCCGAAAACTTGTTTGATGCGGTTCTGCACAATAGTATACACAGTGCAATCCTCTTTATGTTTGCGTAGCTATTGTTGCCTACATCAACTTGAGCCTGACTACTGTAATGAAGTTTTTGTCTCCCTACAGGCTGAGTTAAATCAACTAATCCCCTCTTTTAGTCAAGTTGTGCAATTTTTTTTCTCCACAATTCGATTAGCTATATATTCACTGTCCATCCTAACTACCCGCCTAACCTGCAGTCCTCTGTAGCAAAGTATTACAGTACTTCTGCTCTAACTCCTCCCGAAAACGAGTTCAGTGTCTTAACGATCCATCAGATCGATTGGCCGAGTTGAAGCAAAGTTATCATACAGGCTAAGTATACATGAAACACGTTCGAATCTTTGTTTAGCTCGTATGATACTGGAACATTATGTGCTCGTACGAGAGAGATTGTTGAAAGCAGACTGCAGTGGAACATACCCTCCATATTGGTCCCTTATCAAATTAAAAATTATAGAATTGTTTACTTGCAAAAAAATCTGGCGGTTTGTAACTGTTGTTCCTGTAATTGAACTTAGTTTTACCGCAGTCCCAGCATCAGTAAAAGTTGAAGAAAGGTATTTAACACTCCGCGTAAACGCACTGAGAAAATTTAAAAAAAATGGTTCAAATGGCTCTGAGCACTATGGGACTTAACATCTATGGTCTTCAGTCCCCTAGAACATAGAACTACTTAAACGTAACTAACCTAAGGACGTCACACAACACCCAGTCATCACGAGGCAGAGAAAAGTCAAAGAACCGATTTTCGGTGTAGGACACATTTAAAAATAATTGTTCTTCAGACAATCAGTCCGTGAATAGAACGGAAAAATATTTTAATGTGTGGTCCCCTGAATATACAGTTTTAAAGTCACCTGCAGAGTCCATGAATGAGCTCCTCGAATATTCACTCTTCGAAACGGCTGTTAACACTTGATTCACTGAGAAAAAACATCGGACGAAGCATACAATGTAAGCTTTCATGGTCGGCATATTTTTCAGTAGAAACTTCCGGGCTGGGAGGCTACACTGTAGTGTTACGGCCAGCTGCTTGTTGACCATTTGGAGCCATTCATGGACTTCATCTTCCCAAACAATGATGTAATATTTATGGATGCCATGTCACCGGGCCACAATTATTCGCGACTGGTATGAAGAACAATCTGGACAATTCGAACGAATAATTTGGCCACCCAGACCGCCCGACGTGAATACCATCGAACATTTACGGGACATAATCGAAAGATCAGTGCGTGGACAAAATTCTACAGCGGCAACACTTCCGGAATTATGGACGGCTATAGCGGCAACATGACCCAATATTTATACAGGGGACTTTCAGTGACTTGTTGAGTACATATTACGTCAATCTGCTGCACTACGCCGGCCAAAAGGAGGTCCGACCCGATGTTGGGAGGAATACCTTTGGGAGGAATACCTTGACTTTTGTCACCTCATTGTATGTCCAGCATGTGTTAAGAAATCTGTATCACAGGCGCAGGATGGTGCGCCATCTCAGCAATATTTTTTTTTCTTTATTCTTATGGAATTATGGACCTTGCCGTTGGTGGGGAGGCTTGCGTGCCTCAACGATACAGATAGCCGCACCGTAGGTGCAACCACAACGGAGGGATATCTGCTAAGAGGCCAGACAAACGTGTGGTTCCTGAAGAGGGGCAGCAGCCTTTTCAGTAGTTGCAGGGTCAACAGTCTGGATGATTGACTGATCTGGCCTTGTAACACTAACCAAAATGGCCTGGCTGTTCTGGTACTGGAACGGCTGAAAGCAAAGGGAAACTACAGCATGCAGCTTTACTGTATGATTAAATGATGATGGCGTCCTCTTGGGTAAAATATTCCAGAGGTAAAATAGTCCCCCATTCGGATCTCCGGGCGGGGACTACTCAAGAGGACGTTGTTATCAGGAGAAAGAAAACTGGTGTTCTACGGATCGGAGCGTGGATTGTCAGATCCCTTAATCGGGCAGGTAGGTTAGAAAATTTAAAAAGGGAAATGGATAGGTTAAAGTTAGATATAGAGGAAATTAGTGAAGTTCGTTCGCAGGAGGAACAAGACTTCTGGTCAGGTGAATACAGGGTTATAAGTACAAAATCAAATAGGGGTAATGCAGGAGTATGTTTAATAATGAATAAAAAAATAGGTGTACGGGTAAGCTACTACAAACAGCATAGTGAACGCATTATTGTGGCCAAGATAGACACGAAGCCCATGCCTACTACAGTAGTACAAGTTTATATGCCAACTAGCTCTGCAGATGACGAAGAAATTGATGAAATGTATGATGAAATAAAAGAAATTATTCAGGTAGTGAAGGGAGACGAAAATTTAATAGTCATGGGTGACTGGAATTCGTCAGTAGGAAAAGGGAGAAAAGGAAACATAGTAGGTGAATATGGATTGGGGGTAAGAACTGAAAGAGGAAACCACCTGATAGAATTTTGCGCAGAGCATAACTTAATCATAGCTAATACTTGGTTTAAGAATCATCAAAGAAGGCTGTATACATGGAAGAACCCCGGAGATACTAAAAGGTATCAGATAGATTATATAATGGTAAGACAGAGATTTAGGAACCAGGTTTTAAATTGTAAGACATTTCCAGGGGCAGATGTGGACTCTGACCACAATCTATTGGTTATGAACTGTTGATTAAAACTGAAGAAACTGCAAAAAGGTGGGAATTTAAGGAGATGGGACCTGGATAAACTGAAAGAACCAGAGATTGTACAGAGTTTCAGGGAGAGCATAAGGGAACAATTGACAGGAATGGGGGAAAGAAACACAGTAGAAGAAGAATGGGTAGCTTTGAGGGATGAAATAGTTAAGGCAGCAGAGGATCAAATAGGTAAAAAGACGAGGGCTAGTAGAAACCCTTGGGTAACAGAAGAAATATGAATTTAATTGATGAAAGGAGAAAATGTAAAAATGCAGTAAATGAAGCTGGCAAAAAGGAATACAAACGTCTCAAAAATGAGATCGACAGGAAGTGCAAAATGGCTAAGCAGGGATGGCTAGAGGACAAATGTAAGGATGTAGAGGCTTATCTCACTAGGGGTAAGATAGATACTGCCTACAGCAAAATTAAAGAGACCTATGGAGAAAGAGCTTTGATGGAAACCCAGTTCTAAGCAAAGAAGGGAAAGCAGAAAGGTGGAAGGAGTATATAGAGGGCCTATACAATTGCAATGTACTTGAGGACAATATTATGGAAATGGAAGAGGAAGTAGATGAAGATGAAATGGGAGATATGATATTGCGTGAAGAGTTTGACAGAGCATTGAAAGACCTGAGTAGGAACAAGGCCCCTGGAGTAGACAACATTCCATTAGAACTACTGACAACCTTGGGAGAGCCAGTCCTGACAAAACTCTACAATCTGGTGAGCAAGATGTATGAGACAGGTGAAATACCCTCAGACTTCAAGAAGAATATAATAATCCCAATCCAAAAGAAAGAAGATGTTGACAGATGTTAAAATTACCGAACTATCAGTTAAATAAGTCACAGCTGCAAAATACTAACGCGAATTCTTTACAGACGAATGGAAAAACCTAGCGGTTCTAGGCGCGTAGTCCGGAACCGCGCGACTGCTATGGTAGCAGGTTCGAATCCTGCCTCGGGCATGGATGTGTGTGATGTCCTTAGGTTAGTTAGGTTTAAGTAGTTCTAAGTTCTAGGGGACTGATGACCACAGTAGTTAAGTCCCGTAGGGCTCAGAGCCAGCCAACAGAAAAACTGATAGTAGCCAACCTCGGGGAAGATCAGTTTGGATTCCGTAGAAATGTTGGAACACGTGAGGCAATACTGACCCTGCGACTTATCTTAGAAGAAAGATTAAGGAAAGGCAAACGTACGTTTCTATCATTTGTAGACTTAGAGAAAGCTTTTGACAATGTTGATTGGAATACTCTCTTTCAAATTCTGAAGGTAGCAGGGATAAAATACAGAGAGCGAAAAGCAATTTACAATTTGTACAGAAACAGATGGCAGTTATAAGAGTCGAGGGGTATGAAAGGGAAGCAGTGGTTGGGAAGGGAGTCAGACAGGGTTGTAGCCTATCCCCGATGTTATTGAATCTGTATATTGAGCAAGCAATAGAGGAAACAAAAGAAAAGTTCGGAGTAGGTACTAAAATCCATGGAGAAGAAATAAAAGCTTTGAGGTTCGCCGATGACATTGTAATTCTGTCAGAGACAGCAAAGGACTTGGGAGAGCAGTTGAACGGAATGGACAGTGTCTTGAAAGGAGGGTATAAGATGAACATCAACAAAAGCAAAACGAGGATAATGGAATGTAGTCGAATTAAGTCGGGTGATGCTGAGGGAATTAGATTAGGAAATGAGACACTTAAAGTAGTAAAGGAGTTTTGCTATTTAGGGAGTAAAATAACTGATGATGGTCGAAGTAGAGAGGATATAAAATGTACACTGGCAATGGCAAGGAAATCGTTTCTGAAGAAGAGAAATTTGTTAACATCGAGTATTGATGTAAATGTCAGGAACGCGTTTCTAAAAGTATTTGTATGGAGTGTAGCCATGCATGGAAGTGAAACGTGGACGATAAATTGCTTAGACAAGAAGAGAATAGAAGCTTTCGAAATGTGGTGCTACAGAAGAATGCTGAAGATTAGATGGGTTGATCACATAACTAATGAAGAGGTATTGAATAGAATTGGGGAGAAGAGAAATTTGTGGCACAAGTTGACTAGAAGAAGGGATCGGTTGGTAGGACATGTTCTGAGACATCGAGGGATCACCAATTTAGTATTGGAGGGCAGTGTGGAGGGTAAAAATCGTAGAGGGAGACCAAGAGATGAATACACTAAACAGATTCAGAAGGATGTAGGGTGCAGTAGGTACTGGGAGATGAAGAAGCTTGCACAGGATAGAATAGCATGGAGAGCTGCATCAAACCAGTCTCAGGACTGAAGACCACAACAACAACATTCTTATTTGCTATCATTTAGAAATGATCTGCCATCTAATGATAGTACATACAGGTAATATGAAGTTTATTTGATTTCTTGTTATTTTAACGAAGTTTTGACAATGTCACAGATTTAAATTTACTTAATATTTATTACAACTCACCATGCAAGTGTGAGGACCTAAACGGAACTTTGAGCCTCTCAACCTCAGATGGTGTGATGCTACATATAGGTTAGGTTCCTCCACACGGCAGTGTGTGCTGTCCTCTACTTCTATATTTCTCTTACACTCTAATATTGCTGTCTAATGAAAATTTGTTTTACGTGATACTCTGGTAACTACAAATTATCCTTTTCCATATTTGTTCGTCTTCGCCTGTCCCGCTGTTGTCTGATCTGCTACCAATACTATTGTTGTCTCAATAGCATTGTCCGCCGACTTATTCGTTGCTTGCGCTCGTTGCCGCCTGCACTATAGTCCCTACTATTTTTATAGCGCTCTAGATATCCTGCCTGTGCAGTCCACAAGGTCTGGGCTCTTAACTTATTGTGTTACGTCGTCGTGTGAGTGTGCTATCAACAGTCACAGTATAGAGGTTTTTTTTGTGGTCCCCCTCCCTGCACAGGTACACTCAGCCTCCTAATCGAGGTTTGCACACAGCAATGGGTGCAGCATGGTCCATGGGCAGATAAGAAACGAACTACGTCCCGGCTGTGGCTGACATACTTCATCCTAAATTGCTCCCAGATATTGGGGAAGAATACAAAAACCTTAAGGGCCTTTTGGTAGTTACACAATCAATCTGCGATGAATTCACTCTCCAGCTTTAGAGCTGTCTTAGGATTTCCTCCTCTAAGAGGTCTCTGTGTCTTGTGTGGCCATCTTCAGCCAATAAGCAGTCGCGCGAGTTATGTCTATCGGGAACATACCGAGCACCACGCCGAAAGCTCTCGACAGCCACAGGAATGACCTCTGCCCGCGCCTTACCGCCATTGTATTAGCCGCGCTTCAGTGTCGATGTGCCCACACGCAGACAGCAAACATATTGTTGATTCGAATGGAGCGCAATGGTATGTTGCTGTTATAGTCATGGGTTACCATTAGTGGGGAACACCCTGAAAAAAAAAAAAAAACATTCCGCACAAACTTTTGAAGCCATCGACGTCAGTTTTGTAAAGGCCTCGTCGCTACTGCTGTGGAGCCCAATTTGCCATTGTTACGGTAGGCCGAGTTTGTGAGTTCGTGAAACGGTTTCTGGTGCAGTACACCACTAAGATAATTTCTCCCTACCACTATTACACAATGTGATCCAGGGTCAGGTTACAGGATAGGAGAAGGAAGGTTCTACAACACTCCAACAAATTAGAAACTAAGTCACACAAATGAATTAAAAGGTTTACTTATCTTTATGACTGGTTGAATGATGAAGTCTGCAACACTGCATGTAATATAACAAAAAAAGACCCTCAATGGCTAAGTGCAAATAATTGTAGGTAAACTTCACAGCAGACAGGAACTGCAATTTACAACAACTGCCTGTTCACTTCTAATAGTTGAATAAACGACGTTCTCTGTCTAACAAAGGGAGTGCCAGGGTTAGGAAATGAAGTTCGGAGTGGGACGGCGCATGTTTGCAGCACTACCCCATAGAGTTACAGTGCCCCAACCATTCGGCCAGATGGCCAGCCATTCACGAGAAAAACGCTCCGCTCCGAAACTTTCAGTCCTACAGTATATAACACTCATGTGTCCGCTCACTGAACCGAATGGCACGGTGGTCGATGAAATATTGGTAACAGTTCGTGCTTCGTATTTTCAAAGTATCTATTTGCTTTTCCTTACTGAAAAAATACAATGACGTTCAAATTGAAAGCTTTTGTTCTTTCAACATTTTCAACTTTTCCAACCAAATTATTTCCTTCAAATATTCGTTCGTATTGTATACTGACAATATTTCATTTCTATCATGTATATTACTCATAACATCCGTCGAACAGGAGCGTAAGGCTTCTATCCGACTAGTTCAGGTACACGATCGACTTCAATGTCATGAGACCGCTATAAACGAAGGTCCCCACAAAGGGGCATTCGACAAGCTTGGAGAGCGAAGGGATAGCCGCGCATCCGCGCTCCATGCACTACAAACAGGGAAGAAGAACCTAGCAGTTGCTTTTGTGCGCTTGGAACGTGTACACGTGTGTGAAAGTTTTTCCTGTTGCTAACGTTTTGTGGTTACAATGCTTTGAAGTGAACACATCGCGAGTTCTGAGGGACTTGTAGAACATATTACCGACGATTCTCTACACAGCGAGAAATCGAAGTTGCTGATTAAAGATGCAGTTACCCATGCATTGCTGGCTGAAAACGGTTTACTAGCGTCAGAAGTTTCGCCGTCAATTCCACACGAAGCTGTGCTGATGGCGCAGAAGTTGTACAACACTGTGATAGATTTCTTGAGTTAAAACACTATCGTCGTTGATGAAGAGTTACTTCACGAGAATGAAGGTAGTGAAGATATAGGATTCGAAGACGTTACAATAGACGATTCTTCGGACGAGTATGAACCCCCAGGGAAACAATCCGAAGAGCCTACGTATATTCCGCTAGAATACAAAATACAATGTGTCAACAACGTGAAAGCACGTCCTCGGTGGAGTCTGCAGGCGCTGAAAAGTAAAGGATGTCAACGTTTAAAAAAGAAAGGAATATTTATGATGATGGGAAAACGAAATTAAAAAGGGTGGATCTGTATTTGACAAATACACAGTGATAGATTCGTGGACTTATGATCGTTTTGTCGAAGCCTGGAACAATTACCAGCAAGTTACCACTCGAAATCTGCAACAATGGGCTTTAGCAGCGGCCGCTCAATATGAAAACTTTGAATTTAAAGCTTCTAGTCTATGGGTGGCGAGATTTAAACAACGGCACAGAATTTGTCACCGGGAAGTAACAAAATTCTTATCACGAAAGGAAACAGTGACATTGGAAGAAACCTTGGCTGTTGCAGAAACTTTCCGGCTACAAACTCGAGATTTAATACCCACTTTTGACAAGGACTATATTATCAACACGGATCAAACAGGTATGTGACACAAAAGGAAATCACATTCTATAAATGGTATTTCAAACAACGACTACCCATTTGAATAATTCTCTTATATAATCATGTAATTGTACATTACATTAAATATCGTGCTGTTTCATTTGCTTCCAGGAAGTCAGTACCAGTCTACTCTACTTTCAACCGGACTCTCACCCATAAAGGAAAGAAGACCGTACGTGTGAAGATAGAGGACATGAAGAAAGTTACGCATTCATATACAGCACAGTATGCTATTACTTTTTCCGGACGTGTCCTGCCAAGTCTTTTCGTATGCCTGCAGGAGACAACAGGTGCATTTGGACCCTGAGTCCAGTAGACGATCGATGAATACGCCATTACGTCATTAAGACGTCATCAAAATCTGGAAAGCTGACTACAAAAACGTATAACGAGTTTCTTGAAACGTCTTTGAAGCCCTAAGTTGGGAACAAAAGGTTTCTCCTCATCGCGACTCCTGGGGAGGGCAAACACAACCAGAATTGTATGACGAGGTTTTCCAGGACGACGCACAACGTCCCACCTGTACCCTCAAATTTATTCCACCGAAGTGTACACCACTAGTGCAGCCCTGTGATGTTTATTTTTACAGACAGGAGAAAAATTTCATTAAATGCCTGTAAAACTGCGCCACGTTAATTGAACAGGAACGAGATATTAATTCCCGAGAAGATTGTATTAAAATTCACTCGATCGTTCACCATCAGTTATCATCTCCTGTTTTTCACAATATGATCCAATAGGTATGGTTCACGTCGAAACTAACCGCAGAAAAACACATCTTTAAAAATGTTAACGAGGTCTTCTTTTCGACAGATATCCTCAAAACTCGCTGCTGGGGTAAAAATCTTCATTTATTCGATGCGCAAATTTTTCTAACATCTTTTGTTTCGAGTGTTTTTATGACAACTATCATTCTGGCTCGTGTGTAATTTCGGAATTCAGCGAATAAACATATCATTATTCATAGTCTTCACAATATGAATATTATTCTCCCATGCACACAGTTTCCAATATACAATACGAACGAAATGTAGTGTGATGTCCTTAGGTTAGTTAGGTTTAAGTAGTTCTAAGTTCTAGGGGACTGATGACCATAGATGTTAAGTCCCGTAGTGCTCAGAGCCATTTGAACCATTTGAACAATACGAACGAATATTTGAAGGAAATACTTTGGTTGTAAAATGTTGAAAGAAGAAAAACTTTCAATTTGAACGTCATTGTATTATTTTTCTTTTAATATGGAAAAGCAAATAGATACTTTAAAAATACGAAGCACGAATTGTTACCAATATTGCATCGGCCACCGCGCCATTCGGTTCAGTGAGCGGACGCATGGGTATTATATACTGTAGGACTGAAAGTTTCGGAGTGTTTTTCTCGTGAATGGCTTCATCTGGCTGTATGGCTGGGGCATTGTAACTCTATGGGGTAGTGCTGCAAACACGCGCCGTCCCACTCCGAACTTCCATTTCCCAACCCTGGCACTCCTCTTGTAAGCCAGCGATGGACCGGCGAGCGCTGCTCTTCTGTCTTCCGAGTAGCCTTCCGCCCGTTGTCGTCCGGTCATTGGCGGATTGTACTCAGCCGGCAACTGGCCGAAGCGAAGTCGGTATCTTCATTCTCAGCACCGCTCGCGGCGCAGGTGGAACTTACGCAAGTGGCGAGTCTCTACGGAACTGGCACCACTCGCATCTTTGCTCCCATGGCGCTTTTGCCCTGGCTGTGTCTTTTTCCGACGACACAGCACAAACAACACAACACAGAAAAATTTAATCACCTCCACAGACTAATTCCCCAAAGCTGGAATCTATCAGGTAACGTGTAGTTTATGCCAATCTGTCTACATAGGTCAAACGCGCAGAAATTTCAAAACGATATATTCTGAACAACTCAGAGCCTTAAAAAGTGACAGTACACACTCCAGTTTTGCAGATCATCTCGTACAGGAAACCCACCACCCGGACAACATTGAGACTGATCTTAATATCCTCAATCTGTCTAAATAGGTCAAACGCGCAGAAATTTCAAAACGAGATATTCTGAACAATTCAGAGCCTTAAAAAGTGACAGTACACACTCCAGTTTTGCAGATCATCTCGTACAGGAAACCCACCACCCGAACAACATTGAGACTGATCTTAATATCGTCAGAGAAAGCAATAGTCTCTATAAAAGAAACTCACGATAGAGGAAAATTATCGCATACAACAAACAATGATACAAGGAAAAAAAGTCATGAATGAAAGTACAACACTGTGCAACAAAACACTGATTGGAACACTCAACGAACTACACAAAGACACTTCTCCACATAATAAATAATCTTCCTCAAATATCCAGAAACATTTGTCTTCTTAATCTCACTCCATCCCTTCTCCCTTTCCAGCTCCTTCTCTCTCTCTCTCTCTGTCTCTCTCTCTCTCTCTCTTTCTCTGTGACGACAGATCGAGAACGTACATCCGTCGACCACCCACTGCACTTACAAGGGAAACTCCCATCGCACTGCCCCTACCCTTTCACATTTAATGGTAAGATGGCTCTGTGGACAGCCGGTCAAAAATTGAACATAGATCAAGCATGAAAACAGAAAGAAGGTGTACTGATCCGTGAAAAAAAAGCAAAAAAAGAAGCAGTGAACGGTCCCAGCTCGAAATGTTCAGCTTAGAGCTTATTGGAAGAGCCAGCGCTTCACATGGTGTGGTCACGGTGATGGACTGCAAAGCGGGAGATCCGTGTTCAAATATCCCTAGCACCCCGTTTTTTTTTTTTTTTGTTTTTTTTTTTTTTTGCAAAATTACGAGAGGTCTGTCCTGTAGTCCTGATAGTTGTCATACTATACACTGATTATGGAATATGACTCATGCAGTAAGAATATATTAGCGTCGCAAGTAAATGTGATGAATGGCGAGAACAGGCGAGATGCCGCATAGATCTCTCACAGCAATAAACGGGCGCGAGCTATGCTACAACAAAGGAATTTAAGATACAAAACTTGCAAAACGGAACGCAAGAGTCGTAACATGTTAAACAAATAGGCGATCCGTACATATTGAAACTCATCGCCTTGTAATCACGGGATCCCAGTGTCGACTACCGATGAAAACACACAATATCTCGGACATGAACCTGATAGTGGTTCAGACCGCACTGTAAAGCAGTAGGTCCGATGCGAGATAGCCGCACTGTGGTATGAGGACTCTACGCCTAAACAAACAATGGTCAAAACAAAACGAAACAAATACACGACGGACGTCAGTTGACTGTAGTGCATGGCGGAGAGAGGATTCATGTTGACGAAGCTGCTTGGCTGGCAGTGGATTGTTTATGCCCTTGAACGTGGGGATGTTAAACACACGAGTGATATTTCGTCTGTAAGATGAATGCAGAGAATATAGCTCGCGACTTGCATAACAAGGTACGCAAAAATTTTCCGAATCCTAAGGATCTACTGCTTCCTTAAGGGATCGGATGATTGTGCAGTATTTGTATGATTATTTCCTACAGTTGTTAATAAATAGTAAACGTAGTGATGAAGATACGTTTCTGATTGCTGCGGCGTTGTATGTACCAGATGACGAAAATGTTGATGATCTGTAAGAAAAACACGAAGAGGATATGCCGCGACGTCAATCTGACGGCATTTCGTTGGGTTGTATGAAGGAAATGCTCCCATACAGGCGCTGCTCTTGCTTTCCATACTGGGGAAGGCTATGAGATTTATATATCTGAACTAACCTAGACCTCGGGCTACGCTACAGATCAGTCTGTCATCCAACCAAGATTTCAGGAAGAAGGGGGAGGAGCAATACTACACTCTGGCCAAACGTTTACACACTATCTTCTTTCCGTTTCATAATCAACTAGTAATAACATCAAAAGATAACTCAAACATAAAAGCTATAGGTAGCTTATTAATTCCCCAACGTCACATTTCCCGGCGGTTTACCACAACAAGTCGTACTAAAACACGCGTTTAGGAGATATCTTTAACGCGATGTATTTTAGCTTCGCTGCATGCTTAATGTCTCCTTTCTAAATTTAAGATGTTTAATATTGATTTGTGTCCTCAAACCGCGGCATTTATGAGTTCGCGTGACGAAACGATTATGTCCCCATGAGGTCACGGATCTTGTGCTGTGATTGGCTGACATTCGCAGCCTGAGCAACTGCCATGATAATTTATACACTGTATTTGTCGTATTTATGCTTGGATATTACAAAAACATCCATTATAATTGGTGCAACGCACAAACCACTCAGCTGCATTGTGTGTATACTCTTGCCTACATTTACACTGTTTTTGTTCTTGATTCGTGTTTACGTGGGTCTGGGCACACCATTTGCCTTCATTTTCGTCCTAACCGCATATTCCAAAATTTTGCGTGGTAAATTGCGCCCTGAATTCATATTCTGCTGTTTTCGAAGTCGTGGTATGCTGCTGTTATTCGCAAGAAAGTAAAACCCACTAAACTCACGCATAATACACTCACAAGAAGAAACTTGCTAGCATCACAGATTACCTGCAGTCAGCAGGCAAGAAATCTAAATTAACTAGACATACACTGAAGCGCTAAAGAAACTGGTATTGGCATGAGTATTCAAATATAGATATATGTAAACGCCTATATAAGACGACAACTGCCTGGCGCAGTTGTTAGATCGGTTACTGCTCCTACAATGGCAGGTTATCAAGATTCAATTGAGTTAGAACGTGGTGTTATAGTCAGCAGACGAGCGTTGGGATACAGCATCTCCGAGGTAGCGATGAAGTGGGGATTTTTCCCATAAGACCAGTTCACGACTGTACCCTCATTATCAGGAAATCGATAAAACATCAAATCTCCGACGTTGCTGCAGTCGGAAAAAAGAGATCCTGCAAGAACGGGACCTACGACGACTGAAGAGAATTGTTCAGCGTGACAGAAGTGCAACCCTTCCGCAAATTGCTGCAGATTTCAGTGCTGGACCATCAACTAGTGTCAGCGTGCGAACCATTCAACGAAGCATAATCAGTATGGGCTTTCGGAGTCGAAGATCCACTCGTGTACCCTTGATGACAGCACGACACTAAGCTTTTCGCCTCGCCTGGGCCCGTCATCACCGACATTGGACTGTTGATGACTGGAAACATGTTGCCTGGCCGGTCGAGTCTTGTTACAAATAGTATCGAGCACATGGACGTGTAAGGGTATGGAGACAACCTCATGAATCCACGGACCCTGCATGCCAGCAGGAACTGTTCAAGCTGATGGAGGCTCTGTAATGGTGTGGGGCGCGTGCAGTTGTAGTGATGTAGGACCCCTGACACGTCTATATACGACTCTGACAGGTGGCACATACGTAAGCATCCTGTATGATCACCTGCATCCATTCGCGTCCATTGTGCATTCCGACGGATTTGGGTAGTTCCAGCAGGGCAATGCGACACACCACACGCCCGGAATTGCTACAGAGTGGCTGTAGGAACACTCTTTCTGAGAGTAAACACTTCCGCTGGTCTCCAAACTCCCCATACATGAACATTATTTAGCATATCTGGGATCTCTTGCAACGTGTTGTTTAGAAGAGATCTCCACCACCTAGTTCTCTTATGGATTTATGGACAGCCCTGCAGGATTCATGGTATCATTTCCCTCCAGCACTACTTCAGACATTAATTGAGTTCACGCCACGTCGCGTTGCGACACTTCTCCGTGCTCGCCGGGGCCCTACACGATTTTAAGCAGGTGTGTCGGTTTCTTTGGCTCTTCAGTGTATTTTGGGGAAAGGAACATATTTCGCGCGCTTTTTTGCTTTAACCACTCGTGAAACTCTCGCTAGGTGGTGTTACTTATGTTGCCGTACTCTAGTGCACTCTGGCGAGAAATCTGAGAACTTATTCCAACGGTGGATAAAATAGCCAATCGGTGAAACAAAAAAACTATCTGTAAAACTAGCAAAAAAAAAACAATACTGAACATCGATTAATGACGTATCAAAGCGTAACAGAGATATGCAGAGACAGGAATTCGATAGCGATGTTTCAGCAACTCCGTTCATTCCCTTTTGATGTAAGCAGTGGACCGTGAAAATTGTGTGCTCGTTGGTAGGACACCCTTAGGCTGAAACCAAGAGCCTTCGGTACACCCAAAAAGACACATCTCCGGCGGTAATTCGCAAGAATACCGCCCTTCGATTGTGACATTCCGGTCACTAATCGAAGCGGTAGGTTTTGCAGGTGCCTGCCAGCCAGCCAGCCAGCTAGCCACCCTGCAGTGGTCCAGCCAGCAGCCAGCAGCAAGCAGCGGTCCAGCCTAGCAGCCAGTAGCCAGCAGCGGTCCCAGCCAGCGGCGGCCCCAGCTAGCAGCAGCGGCAGCAGCAATAGCGGCGGTGGCGCCCCCGCCGGCCAGGGTTCCTGCCAGCGTTCCTGCTAGCCAGCCAGCGTTCCTGCCTGCCAGCCAGCCAGGTCGCCCCCCGCCAGCAGCTGCAGAGTGGGGCTTCTGCCCTAGTCTTCTTCGTCGCTCTAAGTCCTTTTTCTTCTGTTTTTCGTCCGCTTGCCCGCCCCTTGTTTGCCACTGTTCTTTTGTCCTGTCCTGTGTCTTTCTACTTGTCAAAATGTCGACACCCACCACCACTACTACAGCCACCACCACTGCCATCATCTACACATCTCCCTCCTCTGCCGCCACCACTATCATGTGGTGTGCCCAATAGCCCCCCCCCCCCCTCAGTCCATCCACCCCCCTTCTCACTCTCCCATCTCCCTCACTTTTTGTCGCCCCATCCCCGGCTCCTCCCTCCCACGCCTCCTCTGATCACTTCCCTCCACTCCCTCCCTCTGTTCCTTCTGTTTCCGGGCCCCCCGTTAGGGTGGTGGCCTGGAGGGCCACGACCCACGCTCCACTTTCACCTTCGCCCTCTTCATCATTTACATCATCGCCGTCGCCATCGCTTTCGCCCTCACTATCTCCGGCGCCGAATCCAGCACCGGGACCTGCCACTCCACGCCACCTTCCAGTTACTCCCATCCCCCACACCTCCTCCGCCGCCGTCAAACGCCCCAGTGGCACCCCTGCACCCTCTGCACCTAAAAAGGCTCCACCTCGTCCCCCTTCCCCTGCCCAGGATGCCATGGACGTCTCCCCGCCTGTCCCTGCCCCCTCCTCCTCCTCCTCCTCCCACTCCTTCTTCCGCTACCTCTTCTCCCGTCCTTATCCCTCCCTTCTTGAGGCCCAGAACTTCACCCTCCTCATTCGCCAGCATTTTCCCGGTGCCCCCATCTCCCTCTTCATTCCTCGCCATGACTCGGTCCTCATCTCCTCCACCAGCCCTACCCTTCACACCGATATCCTTTCCCGCATCCCTGTCACCCGCTTTGGCCCTAATGCCTCCCTCACCCCTGCCCCTTCCCCACCTCCCTCCCACCAACCCCAACCCCACATCGCCTGCCGACCCTCACCACCATGATCACTCGGCTTAGTCCGACGAACACGGATGAGCAGGTGTTGGCAGAGCTCAAGGCGCATCCCTATCTGGAGGTGCGTGCAGTTCGCCACATTCACAACTCTGCCAGCCCCACCCGCCTTATGCGGGTTTTTTCCGAACACGCCCCCTCCATAGACTGTCTCCTGAAGGAGGGTGCCCTCCTCTTTAACCAATGTACAAGATCGACCCCTCCTGTTACCCTCCTCAATCCCTCCGCTGCCAGAGGTGTTTGCGGTACAACGCACACCCAACATCTGAGTGCAATTAGGCCCCCACCTGCCCATACTGTAAGCAAACACACTTCCTCCGGCAGTGCCCCAACCTACAGTCCCCTCCCTCCTGTAACACCTGTAACCTCCCTCATCCTACATACTCCCAAAAGAGTAAGGCCTGACCCCCTTCTACCACTCGTGAACTCACTGTCCCTGTCCGCACTCTGGTCGCCCCCACCCCTCCTGGCAATTCCCTTGCCCCCCCCCCCTCCACTACTGCTGAGGACATCATCAGATTCCTTACCATCACACTCCAAAATGTCCACCCTTTCCAGTGCCCCCACACCCTCCAGCAGATATCCCTCACCACCCATTCCGTCATCCACCTTAAAATGTATGCCACCTACTCCCACAACCAGGCCCATTTCACCTTTTCCCATCTCGACACCCCTGTTTAAAGCCTTGTCATGGCACGACAGCACCGTATCCTGTTCAATAACATCCGCCAACAAGAACCGCTTCCTGCACAACCTTGCCACCCACTGTGTGGATGCCTTCCTCCTAAGTGAAACCTTCCTCCAACCCCACCACACCATCCACACTTCGCCCTACCTCCTTCACTGCTCCAATAATCCCCTCCCGATAGCGCGTGGTGGAGTTGCCATTGGTCACCACCGCCAGATCCTGGTTCGGCTCCAACCTCTCCTTCCCAACCCCACTGAACACCTGATCCTTAGTCTCTTCTTCCCCGGCCTTACCGTCACCTGCGCCACCATCTGTGTACGCCCTAACGCCCCTATTCCTTTCGACTTCCTCTCCCACATTGACCGTACCTTCTCCTCCTACGTGATCGCCGCCAACCTCAACATCCATAGTCGTTCCGCCACCCAGTTATGGCGGTGGCATCGGTTCCTCTCCTCCCTCCAAGGCGACCTCATCCCCATTCCCCAGCACACCCGCCCCAAATCCAAATCCACTCTCGATGTCATCCTCTCCTCCCCTAACCTCCTTGGCCGCGTAGTGGTGGATGTCCTGGACCCCATTGGTAGCGACCATCTCCCTGTCCTCACCGTTCCAGATGGTCGTGGCCCCAGCCCCCCGCCCCCCTCGTAATGACCCTCCCCCGAAGTACGTCCATGATTACTCCCATGCCGACTGGAATGCCTACTGTGATACCCTCTCCACCCAGGTCGATAGCCACCCCTTCACCTACCACCACACTGATGATATTACCCGTGCCCCCTCCTTTCTCCAGCAGACCTTGTCTGAGGCCGTGAAGGCCCACGTCCCTACTGTCGCCATCCACCCCCACCATCCTACCTTACCCCCACAGGCCATCCTCCTCCTCCGTGAATCGCGCCATCTCTACCGTGCCTTCCTCCACATGCATGACCCGGACACACTACGACGCCACTGGCAACTCCAGCAACACATTCGTAATTTGGTCGCGGCTAAGAAACGCCGGGATTGGCGACAGACATGCACCCGTTTAAATGCTACCCTACCTATAAACTCGTCCAAGTTCTGGTCAGCCTTGTGTCGCCTTACCAGAACTAAACCTTCCCCCTACTACCCTTTTCTCCATGATGATCACCCCTTCCATGACACCCTTAGTAAGGCCAATCACTTTGCCTCCTACCTCTCCAATGTCTTTTCCATCGCCGACAATCCCCAGTTCAACTACTCCCTCTTCCCAGATATCCGCGATCGAACTGACACCTCTGTTCCCACCTCGCACCTGATTTCCAGTACTTGGACAACATGGCACACACAGAACTCAATGCCCCTATCACTACACAGGATCTCATTGCTACACTCTGCACAAAATGGAACACCGCTCCTGGTCATGATCATGTCACCTATCGTCACCTTCGTGAAGCTCCTGTCTCTTTCCTCTCCACCCTGGCCAGGCTCTACAATGTAGTCCTGTCCACCGGTTACTACCCTGACCTGTGGAAAACCTCCTGTATCCTGATGTTCCTTAAACCTGGCAAACCGTCATCCACCATCTCCTCCTACCATCCCATCAGCCTTATCTTGGTCTTCAGCAAGGTCCTGGAATCTATCCTCACCCGATGCATCCACCAGCATCTCCACCAGCACCGCCTCCTTCCTGTTACCCAGTGTGGCTTTCGGCCGTTCTTCTCTTCCGATGACCTTCTCCTTCACCTCACTCATCTCCTTTCCGAACAGCTTAATTCCCATCGCTCCGCTATCTTCCTCTCCATGGACCTCGAACGTGCCTATGACCACGTATGGCATTCCGGTCTCCTCTTCAAGCTCCAAACCTTCGCCCTTCCCGTTAACTACGTCCGTCTGATCGGCTCCTTTCTCTCCCAACGTCCTTCCTACGTCACCATCCATAACACGGATTCCTACACCTTTTTTCCCTCCGCCGGTGTGCCCCAAGGCTCCGTCCTCTCCCCCCTTCTGTACCTTCTGTATACGGCGGACATGCCGCCGCCATCACCCCCATCCACCTTCTCCAGTTTGCCAATGACACCACCTTTCTTGCCCTTGCCTCCACCCTGCAGCGTTCGCAACACCTTCTCCAATCCCATCTTGACCGGTTCACTGCTTGGTGCAACCAGTGGTTGCTTAAGGTCAATCCCTCCAAAACCCAGGTGATCATTGTAGGCGAAACCACCGCTTCCTTCCGCCTCCTCGATTTCTATCTAACCATCTATGGCCGTCCTATCACCCTCACCCCCATCCTTAAGTACCTTGGCGTCACCCTCGACCGTCGCCTCTGCTGGAGCCCCCATCTCCAGACAATCCAAGCCAAGGCACACTTCCGACTCCATCTCCTCAAGCTCCTTTCCGGCCATACATGGGGTCTGGACCCCTCCACCATACTCCACACCTATAAATCCCTCATCCACCCTATCCTCTCTTACGCCCATCCGGCCTGGATCTCCGCCCCCCCCTACTTTTTTCAAATCCCTTCAGATCCTTGAACGCCATGCTCTCCGCCTCGCCTATCGCATCTGTCTCCCCTCACCCACGCAGATCCTGTACGACCTAATTCCATTCCCCCAGCTCCTCCTTTTCCTTGAACAGATACGGATCCTCTACACCTCCCATAAACTCGATCCTCTTCACCCGCTTGTCTCACCCATCTTCTCCCACCCCCGCCCGCTGCCGCGCCTGTATCTCCATGTCCCACTTGCTCTCCATCTCTCCACCCTCCTTACCCTCTCCCAAGGTGGCTTCCGCCCTCCTCCCCTCCATCTACCCCTCCTACCAACTTTGATCCTCCCCTCCCCCTTCCTGTGTTTTTTCCTTTGAGCAGCCTCCCTCCCTTCTCTCTCCTTTTCCCTCCATAGCCCCTACCTCCATCCCTCTTCCCCCAGGCTTCCCCTACCCCGTCCCTCCCCTCCTCCTCCCATCTCCTCTGCCATTGACATCCTTGCTCTCCCCTCTCCCCCCCCTGCCCCTCTTCCCCTCTTGGCAGGTCCCCGGACTCGCACATGTTACGTGGACATTCGCGCACCGGAGATCATCGCCATCCGTTTCTCGTGTGTGCCGTCGTGTTTTGTGTTCAGTGTTCACCGTCGCGCTCCATCGTTCACGTGTACCATCTAAATCAACAGTGCTTGTGCGTCGTGTCAACAGTTTGTAGTGTGGATTGCCATCGAGTATTTTTTCTGTTACTGTGTCTACTGTTGTTTACCCACTGATTGTTGAAACTCATGTGGTTTCTGTGTTTTATCATTGTTAACTCTTGGGCTGAAGAGCGGCGTAATGTGCTGCTGCCAGCCTGCCTGTTGTTGTACGGGTATTAAAATCACAATAAAGAAAAAAAACCACCCAAAAAGAGCTGTACTCCGAGGAAGCCACGCCCCCAAACCTGTGCTACATGGAGTCAAGCGGCATCTCAAGGTTCAGCGTTAAGCCTAGTTACTGCTTGTTCGAAAAAACATCGCGTCATATCACATGCCAACAGTTCCAAAATCGTTGATCGGCGTTATTTAAACCAGTGAGAGAAATCTGAAAAACATGGTCTGATAATTTGAATTCTGTAATACGTTACTGAGAAATTTATTTTAGTATATATTTTGAGGCAGTTCTGCCTCAGAGCCTTTAATTAAGAGTCGCGCTTTTCAAATATGTTGCCCAAACCAATTAAAAGACGCAAACACAGATTATTGAGTGAAGTTACAAATAAATTCAAGAAGTTTAAAGGGAAAACAGATATTTAGTGAATTAGAAAACAATGTATACCAACAATTTGTGCAAGCCAGAAAAGAATTAAATGCAGTGCGTGATACAGAGTTACAAATTTGTGGACTACGTTTTGCTAAAGGAATCGGCCTGGACTTTAAAGCATCATCTCGTTGGCTATTCACTTTCAAAAGGGAATACAAAATTATGAGCAGAAAGATTACCAAATATGTGAGCAAAAACTATGCCAATAGACTGGAAATGCTTGCAGATTGCTCAAAGAAGTCTGTTGCAGCAACTAACGTCAATTTTCAACAGTATGATGACGCATATGCCATCCACACACCTCAGTCTGGTTATCGTTAGTTTGAGAAGAAGACAGTAAATGTAGTGTAGACCATCTGCATGCCACTTCCCACAGTTACACCAAACAATATGCCCCTAACAAAGCAGGATTTATTTTAATTACGTTTTATTTATGGTTTTAGGAAAAATGGTGTATCTGAACCGCAAGTTAAGCAACAGGTAATACGGTATTTGCACAATGACCCCTGTGTCATTTTGAATTGCAATGCATCAGTCAAAATGGAGAAAAGACTGGTGAAAGATTTTAATGAACGTGTGACTGATCCTTTCGCGAATAAAGATTGAGCTTTACTACTTGACAGCTGCACAAGACAGAAGAATGAGATATTGTACAATTTTGGTGTGATGCTAGACATGATTATCATTCCTACAGGTTGTACATCTCTTGTGCAACCGTTAGATGTGTTTGGCTGTAGAGAAGTGAAATACTAAATGGAAAGACGCTGCGATTTTGGAAAGCTGCACAAGTACACAAAGATGTATTGTTTACGTGATCGAGTGTTTACTACCAAAGGCCAAGCTTTCACATATAATAGTTTCGCTCTCCGAAACTGCGGGAGGTGTTCAGATATGCTTGGACATATGTAGGATTTCATGGTCTACATGTGGAAAACTTCAAAAATGTTAAAAATGTATGTTTTGTTAGAGCTCAGAGAAAATGTATGACTGTGAAACTATTGAGTTAATTTGCTGCAGCTTATGTGACAATCTATTATGTTTTCATCATTTATTTGGGAGTGATCACATTCACATTCACATGAACCCCTAAATCGGGCAAAAGAGACGTATCTCATTCACTCCCTGGTGTACAAATTAGAGATTCTACCATATGACACAAATATTGTTACCAATGTCGTGTATGACACAATAGACGTGTTTTCGTGTGGAGGATTCGATTGACTTGTCGCCTTGTCATCGGATGTTTGCGGTTCCCATTCGAGGACCACTTCCTTTTGGCTGCTCAAAAATGTTCAAATGTGTGTGAAATCGTATATGACTTAACTGCTAAGGTCATCAGTCCCTAAGCTTAAACACTACTTAACCTAAATTATCCTAAGGACAAACACAAACACCCATGCACGAGGGAGGACTCGAACCTCCACCGGGACCAGCCGCACAGTCCATGACTGCAGCGCCTGAGACCGCACGGCTAAACACGTGCGACCTTTCGGCTGCTAATAGAGTAGTTGTGCGGAATCAACTTTCATTATAGGTCCCTCTCGTACACCTTGACACAGACATACTGTATTTGAATACAGCGAACAGACACGTCAGTAACTGGACGGACAGTTTATAATATTGTGAGAAAACGGGGATGCGAGAGAGATTTGAACACGGACCTCGTGCTTTGCAGTCCAACACTGTGACCAAGTAACTACTACGGTGTGACTCTTCCAGTTCGCTCGATGTTGGACATCTTGAGCAAGGACCGATCACAGTTTCTTTTATTTCTCGTTTTCCTTCTTTTTTCACTGTTCAGTACACACAATATTTCCGTTTTCATGATTGATCGATGTTCAGTTTTTGACGGGCTATTCACTGGACCATCTGAACACTACATCTGAGTGGGGTGTGATGGTGAGTTTCCCTTGTCAGTACTGCTGAAAGCAGAGACATGGAGGCATCAAGAGAAGAGCAAAGGGGTGTAGGGCGTTTCCTGACAGAGGAAAGAGTGTGGGGAACGAAAATTCATCGAAGAGTGGCACAAAGGTACGGACAACACTGCATTTCACCATTATCGTGTCTCAATGTTGGTAACACAAAAGGCGTTTTCATTCGCTCGGTCAGGAGTTTATATGACTCTCCTCAGGGATTGCTCAAGTGGTTTCTTTTAACTCGGAATAACGTTTCTTGAAATTGTGCATTAAGATATGTTTTACTATGTGCGGTTATTTACCGTAGCATGCTGCGGAGTACGCTTGCGTCTTTCGCTGTCTGATGCGACCCGCAGGACACTGCGTGAAACGTTTTCATCGGCGCGGGGCGGTACACGTCAGAACGTAAAAAATTAAAGTGGTGTTTTTTATAATTTGACAACTAGGCTTCATAGAGTGATACGGAAACTACCTCCTGACACCGTCTTTAATTTAATGAAAATTTTATAAGATTGAAATAGAGAAATATTTAAGCTTTTAAGAAAAGTTGGCTTTTCTCGCTACTCAATACTTATCTCATCGTGTCTCCTAAACTATGTGTCGCACGACAACATAATTTTATAGTTAACTTCAGCAGTACAGTTGATAACGTATGCAAATATCCTGGGGGCCGGCCGCAGTGACCGAGCGGTTCTAGGCACCACGATGCTGCTACAGTCGCAGGTTCGGATCCTGCTTCGGGCATGGATGTGTGTGATGTCCTTAGGTTAGTTAGGTTTAAGTAGTTGTAAGTCTAGGGGGCTGATGACTTCAGATGTTAAGTCCGATGGTGCTTAACGCCATTTGAATAATTCTGGCCGATTGAGTCAGTGGCAATGAAGAAATAAATTAAAATGTCACATATGACCCAGTATTTTTAGCAAGCCAACATCCGAAATGTAGTTAGCGGCAAACTTTTTCCCTTTAGACTTTTTGTGTGGTTAAAGCGAAATATGTTTTGGGAAGGTTTGGATTTATTTTTACAGTTTGGTGGATGTCAGTGGTTGCTACAGTTTCCCCTAGACGAGAGCAGCATCGTGTGGTTCACTGGGGCGACCTAAGTTCCAGCGCGCTGCGAGGAACACTTTGCTTGTATAGTCGCGGTGCAGTGCGACGCGACAGTAGTAGCGGAGGCCGCAAAGGCGAAACATGCAGCGCAGTGAACGATCTAAAAAACCGATTAATTTTGGTACTCCGAAAGTACATGGAAGTTAGGAAAGAGGAGGAGGACTGTATATTATTGGTAAGAGTACTCAGGAAGCGCAAGGCAGTCACGCAAATGTTCTTCAGTCGTGAAAAAGAACGGGCGTATAACATTTTAGTAACGAAACAGCTGCTGGGTGATTCGGAGGAATGCCAATTCCCACTGCCTTATAACGCACACGTATCAGAAACTAATGAACTATCCGCCGGTAGGTGTCGGCGGTTTCTCCGAAGCTGAGGAATTCACTGCGATGAGCGGATTCACTGATTAATTCAACGGGTCGAATTTTAATCGTCGTGCACAGTACTGATCATAATAACAACACCCAACTCATTATAACTGTGGTTACCAGTTGAGTACAAATATACACTGAAGAGTCGAAGAAACTGGTATAGGCATGCGTATTCAAATAGAGAGATATGTAAACAGGCAGAAGACGGCGCTGCGATCGGCAACGCCTATATAATACAAGCGTCTGGCACAGTTGTTAGATCGGTTACAGTTGCTACAATGGCAGTTATCAAGATTTTAAGTGAGTTTGAACGTGGTGTTATAGTCGGCGCACTAGCGATGGTGCACAGCACCTCCGAGGCAGCGATGAAGTGGGGATTTTCCCGTAGGACCATTTCACGAGTGTACCGTGAATATCAGGAATCTGGTAAAACACCAAATCTCCGACACTGCTGCAGTCGGAAAAAGATCCTGCAAGAACGGAGCTAGCGACGACCGAAGAGAATCGTTGAAGGTGGCAGAAGTGCAACCCTTCCACAAATTGCTGCAGATTTCGATGCTGGGCCATCAACAAGTGTCAGCGTGCGAAACATTTGACGAAACACCATCGATATGGGCCTTCGGAGTCGAAGGTCCACTCGTGTACCCTTGATGACAGCACGACACAAAGCTTTAAGCCTCGCCCGGGCCCGTCAACACAGACGCTGGGTTATTGAAGACTGGAAATATGTTGCCTGGTCGGACGAGTCTCGTTTCAAATAGTACCGAGCGGATTGACGTGTAAGGGTATGGAGACAACCTCATGAATCCGTGGATCCTGCATGTCAGCAGGGGACAGTTCAAGCTGGTGGAGGTTCTGTAATGGTGTGGGGTGTGTGCAGTTGGACTGATATGGGACCCTGATACGTCTATATACGGCTCTGACAGATGACAAGTACGTAAGCATCCTGTCTGATCACCTGCATCGATTCGTGTTCACTGAGCATTCCGACTGACTTAGGCAATTGGAGCAGGACAATGCGACACCCCGCTCCTCCATAATTGGTAGAGTGGCTCCAGGAACACACTTCTGCTGGTCACCAGACTCCCCGAACATGAACATATTTGTCGCGACTTGCAACGTGTTGTTCAGAAGACATCTCCACCCCCTCGTACTCTTACGGATTTATGGACAGTCCCGCAGGACTCAAGGGGTCAGTTACCTCCAGCATTACTTCAGACATTAGTTGGGTCCATGCCACGTCGTGTTACGGCATTTCTGCGTGCTCGCGGGGACCCTACACGATATTAGGTAGATGTACCAGTTTCTTTGCTCTTTAGTTTGTTTACAAATGCATTACACTGGACATAAACAAAGCTTTTTGTTTTTACATTTTTCACTCATGTGTCTTCCGATTTCTGTCCACGTTAACTGCTTTTACATTTAGTTATTCAATTCGATGTTTAGCAAAATGTGCCGTTCGAATAACAACTCGATAAGCTACTCACCCTCTGAGGCGGAGAAGCGGTCAGCCATCATTTCTGGTGAATGTTTCAACAATTACAACGGAAGAATTATCTACTTTCTTGCTACCTGCACGTGCATAACAAATACTGCAATGTCGCCTAGTAGTGGCTGTTGCTCAGTTCGACTTCCGCGACTCCTCCAGCCCAGCAAATCGCTGCGACGTGCGGGACAGACTGGTTCAGAAGCTCGGAAGCGTTTCCCGCAGGTAGGTACCGCAGAGCCAGTGTTGTCCGCACTCTAGGACGATCCGCTATTTTTGCACTGTGCACTGTGCGCGATCTTGCACGCGTTTTATGCAGCACGCTGCGGGAAATTCCCGCAGCTACGAAAACGTTGCTTTAGCCTGTCTAAACTGCTCTAGTCTTACCTGTACCTAGCACATTGTTGTAGCGTACATTTGTTTCTGGAGTCCTTCCTTTGAACAGATAGTTCTCCGTTCCATGGTATTGTGTCTGTGGGTCTCGTGATGGTGACTGGGATGGCGGCATTCTGTACTCGTGTTGTAAAGTCAGCCAGTACATATGTTCTGTATTGTACACTATCTTCCACTTTGAACAGTGAGAGTGAGATATTCTGTCACGAAGTTTCTCGCAATCCTCCTTGCATAGATTAAGGCACCGTTCAGACGATTTCCGGATTTGCCTGTCAGATCAATTACCTGTCAGGATCACGTTGCGCACGCTGTGGGTGAGTCAGTCATCTCTCTCTCCCCCATTGTTGTACGTGATGCAGCGCTCTCATTTTTTGTTACTGCAGAGTCTGTGTTGCTGCGAGCACACGCTCGATTTGTCTCTTCGTGATGTATATCTTCAGGTATTCGTCCCGTTTCGTCTGTTGTGTTCGCGTGCCATAGTGTTAAGCGGGCTTTTATATCCTGCTGTTATTACGAGTCTTTTGTTTGTCGGGTATTGTTCAATCTGCAGGATCATGTCTGTGCATGGTTGTGTCCAGTGAGTATGGAGCGTAAACGGAGGCGATCACATACGTATCCCCACCATTTACGACCTCGGCTGTAACGAATTGTTCTGTGCATAACTGTGCAATGCGCGTAACTATACAGTGTGGTCCATTGATAGTGACCGGGCCAAATATCTCACGAAATAAGAGTCAAACGAAAAAACTACAAAGAACGAAACTCGTCTAGCTTGAAGGGGGAAACCAGATGGCGCTATGGTTGGTCCGCTAGATGGTGCTTCCATAGGTCAAACGGATATCAACTGCGTTTTTAAAAATAGGAACCCCTATTTTTTATTACATATTCGTGTAGTAAGTTAATAAATATGAATGTTTTAGTTGGACCACTGTCTTCGCTTTCTGATAGATGGCACTGTAATAGTCACAAACGTATAAGGACGTGGTATCACATAACATTCCGCCAGTGCGGACGGTATTTGCTTCGTGATACATTACCCGTGTTAAAATGGACCTATTATCAATTGCGGAAAAGGTCGATATCGTGTTGATGTATGGCTATTGTGATCAAAATGGCCAACGGGCGTATGCTATGTATGCTGCTCCGTATCCTGGACGACATCATCCAAGTGTCCGGACCGTTCGCCGGATAGTTACCTTATTTAAGGAAACAGGAAATGCTCAGCCATATGTGAAACGTCAACCACGATCTGCAACAAATGATGAAGCCCAAGTAGGTGTTTTAGCTGCTGTCGCGGCTAATCCGCACATCAGTTGCAGACAAATTGCGCGAGAATCGGGAACCTCAAAAACGTCGGTGTTGAGAATGCTACATCAACATCGATTGCACCCGTACCATATTTCTATGCACCAGGAATTGCATGGCGACGGCTTTGAACGTCGTGTACAGTTCTGCCACTGGGCACAAGAGAAATTACGGGACGATGACAGATTTTTTGCACGCGTTCTATTTAGCGACGAAGCGTCATTCACCAACAGCGGTAACGTAAACCGGCATAATATGCACTATTGGGCAACGGAAAAAACACGATGGCTGCGACAAGTGGAACATCAGAGACCTTGGCGGGTTAATGTATGGTGCGGCATTATGGGAGAAAGGATAATTGGCCCCCATTTTATCGATGGCAATCTAAATGGTGCAACGTATGCTGATTGCCTACGTAATGTTCTACCGATGTTACTACAAGATGTTTCACTGCATGACAGAATGGCGATGTACTTCCAACATGATGGATGTCCGGCACATAGCTCGCGTGCTGTTGAAGCGGTATTGAATAGCATATTTCATGACATGTGGATTGGTCGTCGAAGTACGCACGTTCACAGGATCTGACGTCCCAGGATTTCTTTCTGTGGGGAAAGTTGAAGGATATTTGCTATCGTGATCCACCGACAACGCCTGATAACATGCGTCAGCGCATTGTCAGTGCATGTGCGAACATAACGGAAGGCGAACTACTCGCTGTTGAGAGGAATGTCGTTACACGTACTGCCAAATGCATTGAGGTTGACAGACATCATTTTCAGCATTTATTGCAGTAATGTGGTATTTACAGGTAATCGCGCTGTAACAGCATGCCTTCTCGGAAATGATAAGTTCACAAAGGTATCACATTGGAACAACCGAAATAAAATATTGAAACGTACCTACGTTCTGTATTTTAATTTAAAAAAAGCTACCTATTCGTCTAAAATTGTGAGTCATATGTTTGTGACTATTACAGCGCCATCTATCACAAAGCAAAAAAGTGGTCTAACTAAAGCATTCATATGTCTCTACGTACTACACGAATATGTAATAAAAGAGGGGGATTCCTATTTTAAAAAAAACGCAGTTGATATCCGTTTGACCCATGGCAGCGCCATCTAGCGGCCAACCATAGCGCCAAGTGGTTCCCCCTTGAAGCTAGACAAGTTTAGTTCTTTGTAGTTTTTTCGTTTGATGCTTATTTCGTGAGATATTTGGCCCGGTCGCGATCTATGGGCCACCCTACAACTGTCTTGACTGTTGGCTGAAAATACGTCATTCGTCCATCCCGTGAGTAGGGCTGTTCAAGGCACGGCGTATCCGTATGTACCTCATTCACTATCTTAGCTCCGTGTTCATCATATTGCATCAGTTGTAGAATCCTAATATGGCTTACTAAAGCTTAGTGAATGTGTAGCTATGCAATACAGATTTCGAGAGGTCAGGTACATTCGCCCATGCGCCCACACAGGGTCTCCGTCTATTTTGTCTGAGTTGAGTACTTCGACCTGCCCTGTGAAAGCCTTACCTTTTGAGTTCACAAAACTTGCGTTGTTCAAAAATGGTTCAAATGGCTCTGAGCACTATGGGACTTAAACTCTAAGGTCAACAGTCCCCTAGAACTTAGAACTACTTAAACCTAACTAACCTAAGGACATCACACACATCCACGCCCGAGGCAGGATTCGAACCTGCGGCAGTAGCGGTCGCGCGGTTCCAGACTGTAGCGCCTAGAACCGCTCGGCCACCCCAGCCGGCTGCGTTGTTCTGTCGGTAAGTTTTCGGCCCATAATTGTCATTGTCTGGTCTGTTTGTTCTATTACAGGATAGCAGATCATGTTCCCGTTTCTGCTAGCCGCTTTAGGGTCGTTGTGCAGTCTGAAATATTTCTTTAGATTCTAGCCTACTTAATCTCATTAGTCTCATTTCTTCTCATTTCATGACTTCGAAGGGACCATGTCCCAGACAGTAAATTTTTCAGGAGACACAAAAAACTGTTTTACTACACAACGGGTGTTGTGGAGGTGCCAGGTCGCAGACTGAAACAATGCACACTACTACAACATACTTTAGCTATCGACGAGATCCTTTTCGAACTTGAGGATGTTGATGAAGCAACTAGCGTTCTGTTTGCAGAGGAAGGATGGTATTACGCCAGTTTATATTATTCTTATTCATTATAGTAATAAAAGACCTTGTTATGGGCATACGGGTTTATTCATAATGCACTCAAAATACGACCACAAGCAAAATACAGCAAAACAGACAACGATGGGTATGATTCAAGCTTATTTTGTCCATCCTTGACTCGCCACTAGCAGACACTGCTATAAAACGGTTTCTGTTCGTCAGGTTATGTATTATAGCATTTTCTTTACATCGTTTACTTTCTTCCTCTTTCTTGGTTCAAAAAATGGTTCAAATGGCTCTGGGCACTATGGGTGGGACTTAACATCTGTGGTCATCAGTCCCCTAGAACTTATAACTACTTAAAGCTAACTAACCTAAGGACATCAGACACATCCATGCCCGAGGCAGGACTCGAACCTGCGACCGTAGCGGTCGCGCGGTTCCAGACTGAAGCGCCTAGAACCGCACGGCCACACCGTCTGCCCCCCCCCCCTTTTTTTTGAGCTGGTCCGCTATTCACTTGCTTTTATGGACATGGTCCCTTCTCTATACCCTTTTAACGATCACTTATGTTGATGGGACATGAGAACCTATTATTCGAAATGATGCGTCAGCTATCTCCGGTAAACGTAGTGTGAAAAAAAAAGTGGAATGCCCCCTTTTCCAGCTCCCTGGTTCATTTAACGTTTTTCAGTTGTCTGCTTGTTGGTTGCCACCACTACCTTCCGTTGAGCCATTCCCTGCAGCCCTGGAGGCTTTCGACTGGGCCTTAGGAGGGCTCCTTGCAGAGGCAGCAGTACGAGTGGACCATGAGATGCTCTGGGAGACACGTTTGGTGAAGCACTGTGCATGACATCTTCTCGTAGCAACGATCTTTTAAGGGATCTTGCTCGGGCACTATGCGATGCCACGGAGAGAAATGAACTTGGAGTGGTTCTTCCGTCTGTGCCATATATGTAGCCGCCCAGGAGGTATTTGGTGATTTGCTACAAGAAGCAGAGGGCACTGGGGAGAGCGGGGAGGCACTTTGAGTGGTGTTCTCGTTCTGACTTGAATCTGATGCACTGATAACAGCCCTAGAGACAACGCTGAAAGTCTGGAGCACTTGCGAGATAGTACTATCGAATCTATGCTCTCATGATATCACGCCTGTTGAGACAGACGTAACTGCCTGTTTTCAATAAACGGCGGTGTGGTACAGCAACCAGTGGGAACAATATGAAAGAACAAACAGTCTTGGTTGCAAAACTGGATTATTTATTTTATTTATCCTGCAATGACGTGTTTCGCCTTATACAAGTCATCTTAAGACTGGCTGGCAAAATACGCTGTTAAGCACATAGAATGCTGCGCATACAAATGTCCCAGCAGCAAACCGCCGTGGTCAGAATCTGAAAAAATATTTAAAAAATATGAAAAAGCATTGTGAGGTTGCGGTATCTGATATAAAAGTTGTAGGCCTGATGCCGTTTTAGTGGATGTGGACGGCGCCGCATATCTGACAAGAGCTCTGTGCAAGGCCTTTTTGAAAAAAAAAATTGACAAGGGCAACTACCCACTGGGGATTTCATTTGGTTTTAGACGCGGTTTCTTGTGTATTAAGAACTCCTATATCAAACACCGCATTTTTTTTTTCAAATTCTGATCACGACGGTTTCCTGTTGGGTATCCTATGAGTTTAACGTCGTATTTTGCCAGCCAATCTGAAGATGCCTTGTACGAGGCGAAACGTGTCATTGGAAGATAAATAAAATAAAAAATCCAGTTTTGTAATCAAGACTGTTTGTTGTTTCATAAACGTAACTGACGTACGATTTACTCTTGGCGTTATTTAATGCTTCCTTCGTTCAACGCTGGACAATGATAGACGTGGATTCTGCTTATTCCTACGTGCAGCCCTTTTCTTTCGTTCTGTCTTTCTCATTTCGCACCTACAATCGTTATTTAGTTCACTCTCAAGCTCCTCGACCCGACTGAGGAGCTCTATTTGCAACACGGACGCTTCGTCTTTGACATTCCTGTCCTAGTCAGGATCAATTACGCCTCCCGCCTGCATCTCACCCATACAGTCTATCGTCTCCAGGGAGCCGAAATGAATCTCTTCTGCTCGGAACGCTGAAGGGGGCGTTTCCGCTTCCGCACTGCCTGCGTTTCCTGCATAGCTGCCACAGCCACGCGCGTGGAGGAGGCCCAGCTGACATCTGCACTCTACCGCACAGGCTGAGGGCATTCCAAGAAAAGATTGGGCGGAGATAGGAGCGTGCTGAGCGAGCAACAGGAAGCTTGGGAGGCAGAGTGGCCGGCGGTTATCTGGGGGCGGCCTTATCTGCAGGCAGGTGGCCGCGGACAGGACCGGCCTGCTCGCCACTCTGCCATTACTTCCACCGGGTGGGATGGCAACGCAGGAAACACCAGAGCGCTCTCACGTGGCAGTAAAAGTCACAAACCAGCTATCCAGATAATTACATACTTAAATCAAACAACAGAAAATCCAGGATGGAATGTAACAATTTTATAAGAAAAAAAGTTGCTACTCACCATATAGCGGACATGCTGAGTCGCAGAGAGGCCGCTATATGGTGAGTAGCAACTTTCCTTCTCAAAATATAATTACTTACTTAGCCTTACATCGGACTTTTTGTTTATTTGCATTGATTGACTGTTCCATCGGTTCTTGCTAGCATATTTTATACAGGGTGAAACCGACAAACTCTGGGAGGTTGTAGGGGACATCAAAACAAATATTTTTCCCTAATGTCATTTTTCCCTATGAGGATTATTTAAACCGGTGGAGGTCGTATTACGCTCTTCAGTTCTTAGAGGGCGTATTACGCTCTTCAGGTGTAGGCAGCTGCTGTCAACCAGTGTAGTAGTGCATTGTCTCTGTTTACTAATGGAGCGATACACCTGGAGTGAGTACACTGATATGGTTGGTGCGTACTACGTAGCGCACCACAACGGATGAGCTGCACAACGGGTTTATCAACAGCAATATCCTAATCGCTGTATCCCGCATCATTCGACCTTTGATGCTGTGTACCAACGTCTGAGTGAGACCGGGTCATTTAACAGATTACCGGTACAGGGACGCCGTCTCTCGGTAAGAACGCTGCGACTTGAGGAAGCTGTCTTGCAGCACGTAGAGCGGGATCCTTCAATCAGCACTCGTGCAATTGCACGTAACATGGGGACCAATCAGACGAATGTAGGATCAGTCCTTCGAGAGCAATTGTTACGTCCATTTCACTTACAGCGTGTCCACAACCTGGAACCAGTTGATTATCCACCCAGAGCACGGTTTTTGCAGTGGTACCTGGAACAGTGTGAAATGCATCCTACATTTCCATCCTCTGTGTTGTTTACCGATGAAGCAACGTCCGGGCGTGATGGAGTCTTCGCATGTTTGGAGTGAGGATAACACACATGCCACAGTTACTAGAGCTCATCAAGAGCGATTCTTCGTTAATGTGTGGGTTGATGTTGTTGGGGCCTGTTTAATTGGGCCGTATCTGCTACCTAGACCATTAAATGGCAGGCACTATTACAATTTTCTCGCCAGGGCATTACCAGAATTGCTGGAAGACGTCCCGCTCCCTACAAGACAAAGCATATGGTGCCAACATGACGGGGCGCCGGCACATTTCAGTCGTCTTGTGCGTCGATTCCTGGACCGACGTTTCCCAGAAATGTGGATTGGCAGAGGTGGTCCTGTACCATGGCCTGCTCGATCCCCAGATATGTACCCTCTGGACATTTTTGTGTGGGGAGAGATACACAACCTTGTTTACGCAACTCCTGTTGCATCAGAAGAGGATCTGGTTGCCCGGATAGTAGCAGCAGCAGAATTGTTGTAGAATTTTAGAACATGTTTTTTGCTCGAGTATCATGTCGTTTTCGGAAACCCAGAATCTACTATGTAGGAATCAACATGGATTCCGGAAACAGCGATCGTGTGAGACCCAACTCGCTTTATTTGTTCATGAGACCCAGAAAATATTAGATACAGGCTCCCAGGTAGATGCTATTTTTCTTGACTTCCGGAAGGCGTTCGATACAGTTCCGCACTGTCGCCTGATAAACAAAGTAAGAGCCTACGGAATATCAGACCAGCTGTGTGGCTGGATTGAAGAGTTTTTAGCAAACAGAACACAGCATCTTGTTATCAATGAAGAGACGTCTACAGACATTAAAGTAACCTCTGGCGTGCCACAGGGGAGTGTTATGGACCACTGCTTTTCACAATATATATAAATGACCTAGTAGATAGTGTCAGAAGTTCCATGCGGCTTTTCGCGGATGATGCTGTAGTAAACAGAGAAGTTGCAGCATTAGAAAATTGTAGCGAAATGCAGGAAGATCTGCAGCGGATAGGCACTTGGTGCAGGGAGTGGCAACTGTCCCTTAACATAGACAAATGTAATGTATTGCGAATACATAGAAAGAAGGATCCTTTATTGTATGATTATATGATAGCGGAACAAACACTGGTAGCAGTTACTTCTGTAAAATATCTGGGAGTATGCGTGCGGAACGATTTGAAGTGGAATGATCATATAAAATTAATTGTTGGTAAGGCGGGTACCAGGTTGAGATTCATTGGGAGAGTGCTTAGAAAATGTAGTCCATCAACAAAGGAGGTGGCTTACAAGACACTCGTGCGACCTCTACTTGAGTATTGCTCAGCAGTGTGGGATCCGTACCAGGTCGGGTTGACAGAGGAGATAGAGAAGATCCAAAGAAGAGCGACGCGTTTCGTCAGAGGGTTATTTGGTAAGCGTGATAGCGTTACGGAGATGTTTAGCAAACTCAAGTGGCAGACTCTGCAAGAGAGGCGCTCTGCATCGCGGTGTAGCTTGCTCGCCAGGTTTCGAGAGGGTGCGTTTCTGGATGAGGTATCGAATACATTGCTTCCCCCTACTTATACCTCCCGAGGAGATCACGAATGTGAAATTAGAGAGAATCGAGCGCGCACGGAGGCTTTTCGGGAGTCGTTCTTCCCGCGAACCGTACGCGACTGGAACAGGAAAGGGAGGTAATGACGGTAGGACGTAAAGTGCCCTCCGCCACACACCGTTGGGTGGCTTGCGGAGTATAAATGTAGATGTAGATGTAGAACAACTGAGGATACTCCTGGGGTTTTTGCCCGTGTCAGACAGAACATGATCCGACGGTGTAACCTTTGTTTACGTGTCAATGTAGGCATTTTTGAAAATCTACTGTAATTGAAATTGGGTTGTGGTAATGTGTTGTCTCTTGGTCATAAAAAATGGAAAAACCTCATAGGAAAAAATGACATTAGGGAAAAATATTTGTTTTGATGTCCCCTACAACCTCCCAGAGTTTGTCGGTTTAAATACTTTTCACCCTGTACATTACGAATGAAACACACACAACACTGGTATAATATTCTACAATATTTATTATCTATTACAGGAACTGATTTTCTCCTATTACGCCATCTTCAAGTGCAAATATAAGTGTGTGGTGCAGTGAAATTTTCTTGGAGCTGAGATTTTAAGCCAATGCATGTACAGAGCGTGTCCATTCTCAGAGATGAAAATGTTAATGTTAGAATTAGGAATAAAAGAAGAGGGATTACTTCAGTGTAAATGTGATGTAAGATTATTTAACTAACATAAAAAATATGGCACATTAACTAATGTCCTACAGACAGATTACAACAGTTGTACATAGATGAAAATAACTGAACAATAAACTTCGGTAACATATTCCAAAGATGTTACTGTAACTTCTTTCGTTGTCTTAAAAATTGTACTTTGTATAATCACAGCTGGTTCACTCACCTACTTAGTATCACTATTATGTCTTATCTCTTTGTGATTTAGGACCTATTGAGGACAAGATTATTTTGGTCAGCCGCATCTTAGGATCGCCGTAATCAAGAATGGGGAGTATAAATGACTCTACGAGTTTCTTTTTAAGCTCGAGAGGAAATACTTTTTCACATTTCTGTAATGAATGAAGCGATGCTGACACCTTCTTACAGACTGCAGTTGTGCGTTCAGTACAGTCTAGGAGAGCGTCGAAAATTAGCCTAAATCCTCTGCAGAAGAAGAGGATGTGATACTGTGCCCTTTAGGATTAAGGGTGGAAAAAGATTCACTAAACTAAGGAGTAATAAGTCTTTTGTGAGCGACTGACATTGCTTGCATTTTAGTTAAGTTTCACACCGATGTTCTGCGCCCAGTCTGATAGATCAAGTAAGTTAGCATTTATTTTATGGATGGCTGTGCGCAGATTTGTTGGATTTGCATTAGATTTTTACAAAAGAAGATCTATGCATAACAGTTTGATTACGCGATAAGAATGAATATTGTCATGTTGTTGAGTTCTCATTCTGAACTCTGCATTGATGAACCTCTCCCTGCTAGTTCACCATGTGGAAGTCTCTTCGTATTCGTATACTTACAGCAGCCTACATCTGCTTGAACCTATTTAACGCACGAGGGGTAGTCATGGATTCCTAATCAGCGCCTCTATAAAATAAAGGTTGTAAGAGGTCCGAGCAGATGTAATACAGATGTAATTTTATGTAAGAGGTCCGAGCAGATGTAATTTCGATGTATTGCTCATGCGCTGCCTGCGATATCCAAGGTATAAGAGAATCGCTGACCAGAGAGCAGTGTTGACTGTACGAACTGTGTAGCAGTAGTAGTAAGTTGTTGCCAGTGTGTGTATGCTCTGGTCTGGTCTGGTGTATCATGTTGGCTGGGCCGGTCGCGGTGCATCGATGCCGGAGCCTGAGTATTATTGTCTAAGGTAAAAAAGCAGCCTCGCGCATATCTAGTAATATTATGTAAACTCCCATGTATATCTTTTAAAAATGTCCTAATAATAACAAGCATTCATTTCAATTTAAAGAATTTAATATTTTTTTCAGTGCATGATCATTCTGATTGTTGCAAAAGAAAAATCATTTGCTTCCTTTCATAAATAACAAATGTATAGGCCAGCATTGCACAGAGCTGTGCCGGAAAAGAGCTATTGTAAGAGCAGATAGTTGCCGACTTTATCGAGGTGAGAATTTTTGCTTTTTATTTAGAATGATCTTACAGGGCCATGACGCAGCACTGCTGTCGTCCAAATTTTACCAGGTTCCTAAACCTCGTAATAAAATTACGAGGTTTAGGAATTTGTTCGAGCTTACATTAAACGAGGAAAGAGTTTTGTGGGTACATTAGATGGAATCCAGTTTTGTTCTGAGGTTACACTAAAATTAGAATCATTAACCAAATAATATTTAATTATATTTTTTGTTGGGAGGTTACACTTGGCGATATCCGGCCAGGATCGGATTTCCTTTGTGAATTTCTGAGAAGTAGTCATATATCTGCTCTTATTTACTTAATGTAGTTTGCATCTGGCGCAACGCATTTACTAATTTGTCACCCTTTCTTTCACAGATCATCGGCAATTTGTTGCTCTTTGTTGTAATTGTGTTTGTTCCATTTTTGCTTTGTCTTTGTTTCATTTTTGTGCTTAATTTTGATTTGTGAAAAATGCCGCGAAAAACTGTTAACAGTACTTCGCGATGTGCCATGAGTGAAATAGCCGACTCGAATAATTTGAGCGATAATACGTGCGACACTCAGTGTAATAGTGATAATCCCCTAATTACAGATAATCAGTGCGTACCGATCACTAATATTGATTTTGATCCTAATGATGAGCAAACAAATGTAATTATGTCCAGAGTAAATGTAACAATTGATGACGCGGCACGTTCCGTTACAATGAACGCTGCTCAGTTTGACACACCCGGTTTGCAAAACTTGAATTGTGAACAGATAAATTTTTTTCACGAAGATGAACAATGTACCTCAAATTTATTTGATTCCGATTTAGTGACCAACAGTGCACATCCTATAGGCAAACCTTTTTGTGAATCAAAGAATGACCAAATGGTTACACAAACCGTGACAAATGCAGATACACCAACACACAGCATAGAAAAAAGAGTCGCTAATTTTGGCTTGGACCAAATTATGGCAGTATTGCTACAGTCGAAGAAAGAACAAGACGACAATTTCAAACGACTTAATGAATCGAACAAACAACTTAATGAAAATTTCAAACACGAAAAACACGACGACCTAAATGAACAGAACAAACAACTTTGTGAACAGATTGCAGCCGTTGACGTGCAATGTCATGATACTAAAGAACAATTATGTGAAGAAATTAAGGCTTGTGCTAGGAACAGTAGTGAAGAAATTAGATCTATGGCACAAGAATTAAATAATACACATGCAGCCACAACTAAATTACTTAGAGATAAAATTAGTGCAGTCGCTAAACAATGCTCTGAAAACGAACACAGTTACGCGACGAGTTTAAATTACTATCAGCAGAACTTTAACGCACACTGGATGCAAAAGTTGACGCGAAATTTGACCAACAGAACAGCCAAATTGACGAACGCTTTAATCACCACCTACAAAACAGTGAAACGCGTTACCGTAAATTTATACAGGAACAGAATAAAGTAAAGCGACAAGTCATGGAAACAATTACTGCACAGAGACAGGAAGATAAGCGTAAATTATTTACGAAAGCAAAAACATACGTAGACAACAATATTGGTACAGTATCAGACGAAATTAATACTATCAAACAGTTGAATACCGAATTACATGATCTCTGATCTTAAAACAAAAACAGACACACACATAGTAGACTTTCAGACAGTGACCGACAGACTTGAACAATTAGAACTAATACAGGATCCCGATGCCATCAAAGCAGACGTTAAAAAAATTGAATAAAATCACACGTGAAATACAAAAACAAATTAATTCTTGTGATACTAAAAACGACGATCAGGTAAAAGCACTGACTGAAAAATATGATGAATTGGCCAATCGTGTTGTCGTTATCGAAAGTAATAATGACACCAAATCAGACGATACGTCACCAGTTTCGTTTAATCAAACACCCGAATTCCAAAATTTACAGCAGACGATCAGTGAGATAGATTCGTCTAATAATACATTACGTAGAAAATTGTCATCTTTACAGCACGAAGTGACGGAGATGAAAAATATTTCAGCCTTTAACAGATCACAGCATACGCCACTTTGCGAAGATTTGTCAGACTTACACAGCCAGTATAATTTAGGTAATTTACAGAGACCACGCGAGTTAGAATCCGAAGAGACACAGACAAACAGATTATCATGCAATCCTGAACCTGCTAAGACATACAGAGACGATAATTTTTATTACAAACACTTTCCATCTGTTAGGAAATTTAAGGTATTTAAAAATGACAGAGCACAGGTACACGCTTTGGACTGGATACGACAATTTGCTTTTGTATTTTCATCAGCTTGGCCTGTAACGCAGAAACTAGAATTGGACTGGATACGACAATTTGTTTTTGAATTTTTACTGCCATTGCCAGTAACGCAGAAACTAAAGTTTATTTGCAGCGCGTAATTGACCTCAGGGGATTTATTACGCTTCGATGAATATGTGCCGTAGCGTGCACAGGGCCCCGAGCCGTAGTAGTGCTATTTCATCTTCAGTTTTCTGCACTGCTGCCTTCTCTTCTACTATCCTTTATATCTATCAAAACAGCTCTTTAACTATCGATCTATCTAGAATTAGGAATGAGTAAAGGAAACCTGATATGACAAATTTTACCGAAAGTGACAGTTTTCTTTAGACACTCCCGAAATGACAACTACCGCCATAATTTTAATAACAGACAAAATTGTAATCATCAGTATGTACAAAATTTTCGGCAGTCGCAAACACATTTTGGTAACAATACAGGTTTTTCTCCACAACAGCATCAAAACCAGCCGGTTAGCATACCTAACCAACAATGCAGTCTGCAAGGTCAACGAAGTTTTAATGTTTCGCCGCCTGCACGTATAGCATCAGCTCCACCAAATAGTGCAGAAAACACATCATTTCAATTCCTATCGCAACGCGCCATATAGCAATGACTATCATGACAGACGTAAAGATAATGGTCACAGTTTTCAGCATACGTTTAATAACAGTCAGTCTTATCAGCAGCAAAATCATCCGCAACAACATATTATCATGAATGAACCAGACAGTAGATATCATCCCGAACGTAATACGTCAGGAAGAAATAACAGAACAGTACAAATAGTGGAAATGCCACTGCATCCTCCCGCAAATGATAGCACGTCAGATAGAATTTGACTAGATACAGTACAGGTTGCATCTTCCAGCAACGCAAGCAATAATTTTGACACGCAGAATCTTGTTCACGAAAATGTTATTACTTTTGACGACATGCGGGACACTCTTTTGCAGGAAAGAGCAGTTATTCAAAAAACCAATTCGCACCCTGTCATTGAAGTAAAGATTGGATCATCCAAATTTTCAGCAGTAATCGATTCTGGATCACCTATGTCAGTCATAAATGAGGAAACTTTCAACGAATGTAACAAAGAGAATACCTATCCTATATTACCATTATGTTGTTGTGGTCTTCAGGCCTGAGACTGGTTTGATGCAGCTCTCCATGCTACTCTATCCTGTGCAAGCTTTTTCATCTCCCAGTACCTACTGCAACCTACATCCTTCTGAATCTGCTTAGTGTATTCATCTCTTGGTCTCCCTCTACCATTTTTACCCTCCACGCTGCCCTCCAACACTAAATTGGTGATCCCTTGATGCCTCAGAACATGTCCTACCAACCGATCCCTTCTTCTGGTCAAGTTGTGCCACAAACTTCTCTTCTCCCCAATCCTATTCAATACTTCCTCATTAGTTATGTGATCTACCCATCTAATCTTCAGCATTCTTCTGTAGCACCACATTTCGAAAGCTTCTATTCTCTTCTTGTCCAAACTATTTATCGTCCATGTTTCACTTCCATACATGGCTACACTCCATACGAATACTTTCAGAAATGACTTCCTGACACTTAAATCAATACCGGATGTTAACAAATTTCTCTTCTTCAGAAACGCTTTCCTTGCCATTGCCAGCCTACATTTTATATCCTCTCTCCTTCGACCATCATCAGTTATTTTGCTCCCCAAATATCAAAACTCCTTTACTACTTTAAGTGTCTCATTTCCTAATCTAAGTCCCTCAGCATCACCTGACTTAATTAGACTACATTCCATTATCCTTGTTTTGCTTTTGTTGATGTTCATCTTATATCCTCCTTTCAAGACACTGCCCATTCCATTCAACTACTCTTCCAAGTCCTTTGCTGTCTCTGACAGAATTACAATGTCATCGGCGAACCTCAAAGTTTTTATTTCTTCTCCATGAATTTTAATACCTACTCCGAATTTTTCTTTTGTTTCCTTTACTGCTTGCTCAATATACAGATTGAACAACATCGGGGAGAGGCTACAACCCTGTCTTACTCCCTTCCCAACCACTGCTTCCCTTTCATGTCCCTCGACTCTTATAACTGCCATCTGGTTTCTGTACAAATTGTAAATAGCCTTTCGCTCCCTGTATTTTACCCCTGCCACCTTTAGAATTTGAAAGAGAGTATTCCAGTCAACATTGTCAAAAGCTTTCTCTAAGTCTTCAAATGCTAGAAACGTAGGTTTGCCTTTCCTTAATCTTTCTTCTAAGATAAGTCGTAAGGTCAGTATTGGCTCACGTGTTCCAGTGTTTCTACAGAATCCAAACTGATCTTCCCCGAGGTTGGCTTCTACTAGTTTTTCCATTCGTCTGTAAAGAATTCGTGTTAGTATTTTACAGCTGTGACTTATTAAACTGATAGTTTGGTAATTTTCACATCTGTCAACACCTGCTTTCTTTGGGATTGGAATTATTATATTCTTCTTAAAGTCTGAGGGTATTTCGCCTGTTTCATACATCTTGCTCACCAGATGGTAGAGTTTTGTCAGGACTGGCTCTCCCAAGGACGTCAGTAGTTCCAATGGAATGTTGTCTACTCCGGGGGGCTTGTTTCGACTCAGGTCTTTCAGTGCTCTGTCAAAGTCTTCACGCAGTATCATATCTCCCATTTCATCTTCATCTACATCCTCTTCCATTTTCATAATATTGTCCTCAAGTACATCGCCCTTGTATAGACCCTTTATACTCCTTCCACCTTTCTGCTTTCCCTTCTTTGCTTAGAACTGGGTTTCCATCTGAGCTCTTGATATTCATACAAGTCGTTCTCTTATCTCCAAAGGTCTCTTTAATTTTCCTGTAGGCACTATCTATCTTACCCCTAGTGAGATAGGCCTCTACATCCCTACATTTGTCCTCTAGCCATCCCTGCTTAGCCATTTTGCACTTCCTGTCGATCTCATTTTTTATATTTTCTCCTTTCATCAATTAAATTCAATATTTCTGCTGTTACCCAATGATTTCTACTAGCCCTCGTCTTTTTACCTACTTGATCCGCTGCTGCCTTCGCTACTTCGTCCCTCAAAGCTACCCATTCTTCTTCTACTGTATTTCTTTCCCCCATTCCTGTCAATTGTTCCCTTATGCTCTCCCTGAAACTCTTACAACCTCTGGTTCTTTCAGTTTATCCAGGTCCCATCTCCTTAAATTCCCACCTTTTTGCAGTTTCTTCAGTTTTAATCTACAGGTCATAACCAATAGATTGTGGTCAGAGTCCACATCTGCCCCTGGAAATGTCTTACAATTTAAAACCTGGTTCCTAAATCTCTGTCTTACCATTATATAATCTATCTGATACCTTTTAGTATCTCCAGGGTTCTTCCATGTATACAACCTTCTTTCATGATTCTTAAACAAAGTGTTAGTTATGATTATGTTGTGCTCTGTGCAAAATTCTACCAGGCGGCTTCCTCTTTCATTTCTTAGCCCCAATCCATATTCACCTACTATGTTTCCTTCTCTCCCCTTTCCTAAACTCGAATTCCAGTCACCCATCACTATTAAATTTTCGTCTCCCTTCACAATCTGAATAATTTCTTTTATTTCATCATACATTTCTTCAATTTCTTCGTAATCTGCAGAGCTAGTTGGCATATAAACTTGTACTACTGTAGTAGTTGTGGGCTTCGTATCTATCTTGCCCACAATAATGCATTCACTATGCTGTTTGTAGTACCTTACCCGCATTCCTATTTTCCTATTCATTATTAAACCTACTCCTGCATTACCCCTATTTGATTTTGTGTTTATAACCCTGTAGTCACCTGACCAGAAGTCTTGTTCCTCCTGCCACCGAACTTCACTAATTCCCACTATATCTAACTTCAACCTATCCATTTCCCTTTTTAAATTTTCTAACCTTCCTGCCCGATTAAGGGATCTGACATTCCACGCTCCGATCCGTAGAACGCCAGTTTTCTTTCTCCTGATAACGACATCCTCTTGAGTAGTCCCCGCCCGGAGATCCGAATGGGGGACTATTTTACCTCCGGAATATTTTACCCAAGAGGACGCCATCATCATTTAATCATACAGTAAAGCTGCATGCCCTCGGGAAAAATTACGGCTGTAGTTTCCCCTTGCTTTCAGCCGTTCGCAGTACCAGCACAGCAAGGCCGTTTTGGTTATTGTTACAAGGCCAGATCAGTCAATCATCCAGACTGTTGCCCTTCCAACTACTGAAAAGGATGCTGCCCCTCTTCAGGAACCACACGTTTGTCTGGCCTCTCAACAGATACCCCTCTGTTATGGTTGCACCTATGGTACGGCTATCTGTATCGCTGAGGCATGCAAGCCTCCCCACCAACGGCAAGGTCCATGGTTCATGGGGGGGCAAAACTAAAGTAAAAGGAGCAGTATCTGGTAAAGGAGTAGATGTAAAATTACAGACACATTTATCATTTTGTATTGCAGGTCATACATTTCACTCAAATTTTTGGATTGTTCCCTTATTGACAACAGACGTTATTTTAGGTAGGAATTTTCTGGTACAACGTGATGCAATTATTGACTCTCAAAATTCCTATTTAAAGTTAAAGGATGAAAATGTACAACTGGCATTAGAATTTCAGCACTCTTTATCTGCAGAAGAACAAACAATTAATCGTAAAGAGGTCATTTCCGCATCACGTAACATAGACTGTCATTCCACATTGTTCACAGATACGTACGTACACAACTATAATACTCCAGACGAAGCCGACTATGACGTTATGCAAATGATTTCTGATAAAGTTAAACAGAGCAGTGCAAATACAGACGACGAACGCACGCAACTGCGCAAAATTCATTTACAGCAAGCTCCCGTTTTTGACAACGTCCCTGGTACTATGTCCGGTTTTAGGTATGAATTTCAAGTTAACCAGCACGACACATTTAAAGCCAAACATTATCCCATTCCGTATATTCACAGAGAATAAGTTAAGAAAGAATTGGAAGCTATTCTTGACCAAGGAATTATTGAACCGGCAGTTAGTCCGTACATAAACCCACTCCATATTGTCAAGAAAAAGGATGGTTCACTTCGTCTCGTACTTGATTCGCGTCACATCAGCGACATTATTATTAATGAAACAGATCGCCCACAGGCACTAGTAGAACTTCTACAAAAATTTCATGGTACTGCTATTTATTCCACATTAGATTTGAAATCGGGAATTTGGCAAATTCAGCTCCATCCGAACTGCAGAAAGTACACGGCTTTTCTCTGTTTTGGTGACTGTTATCAATTTTGTAAATTACCATTCGGTTTAACTATTTCTTCAGCAGCATTTATTCGCGGTTTGAATAGTATACTTCCGACAGAACTTAAAGACAGAATCACAACGTATGTACACGACATTCTTATTGCAGAAGCTAACTGGTCTGAACACAACCTGATTCTTGAACAACTGTTACGAACTTTACGTGCACAAGGACTCACAGTTAATCTCAGCAAATCGCACTTTGGCAAAACTTCTATAAAGTTTCTTGGACATGTAATTTCAGCAGAAGGCATTGCGCCTGACCCGGAAAAACTTCAAGCTTTACGTGACATTACTGTTCCTACGACGAAGAAACAACCACGCAGCTTTTTGGGTTTAATTAACTTTTTTCGTAAATTTATTCATTACTCTGCTTGAGATACCCCTAGATTATGTCAATTGATGGGTAAAAACACTATTTGGTCCTGGGATAGCTAAGCACGTTCTGAATTTGTGAATCTGAAACAAGCTTTGTTGAACGCACCACTTTTACCACATCCAGATCTTACTAGAAATTTTTCCATTGCTAACGACAGTTCTAACACCGCTTTAGGCGTACACATTTTTCAGGAAATTGAAGAAGATGGTACTACAGTAATTAAAAACATCGCCTTTGCGAGTCGCATTCTGTCACCTGCTGAACGCAATTATTCTGTTACAGAACTTGAAACATTATGTGTTGTATGGGCATTTACGAGATTTAGGCATTTTCTTTATGGAAGACACACTACCGTTTACACAGATCATAGAGCTATACAGTTTTTACTTTCCGCTAAATTTACACACGACAGATTAAGCAGATGGAAACTTTATCTACAGGAATTTAATTTTACAATTGTTCACATTTCCGGTACACAAAATATTGTAGCAGACGCACTATCCCGTTCTCTCAGCAACAATCAGCAAGACATCGCAACCAACTTCTGCAAAGCAAATTTTAGCGTCATGTATATTCAACAAGTTGCATTTGAAAATTTCATTTCGTCGTCATTAAGAGACATATCACAAGAGCAGAGCAAAGACAGCGTATGGAAAGAAATTAAACACCTTTGGCAAGATAGGAATAATGTTACCATTAGAAACCATTACACTGTACGCAATAATATTCTGTTTCGCCGCTCTCACCCTGACAGCAACAACTGGTTACTATGCATTCCTGACGAGCTTGTTAACAAATTAATTTGGTATACTCATTTAAGTTACGCATATTATGGAGCCAGAAAATGTTTTCTAATACTGAGACAGAACTGTTATTTTACCAACGTGGAGAAACTTATTCGACGAGTTTTAGCGTCATGCAAAATCTGCCAGAAAGCTAAGTCAGACACGAGTGGAGAAACGTATTCGACGAGTTTTAGCGTCATGTAAAATCTGCCAGAAATCTAAGTCAGACACGACTTCACATATTCCTCCGTTACATCCCATTGCACCTGTTAAATTGAGACACATGGCCGCTGTAGACATTTTTGGTCCGATTCCTAGAACTAATAGAGGTTTTTGCTACAGCTTTGTCGTTGTTGAACTCACTTCAAAATTTGTTACCTTCACTCCGTTACGCAAAGCTACTGCTAAATCTGTTTCGAAAGCATTTGTAAAACATTTTTTATTTCATGTAGGGCATGTATTGAAAGTAATTTCCGACAATGGACCACAGTTTCGATCTGCTATATGGACACGTATGTTACGAACAAGAAACATTTCTCCAATCTATATATCCAAGTATCATGCTTCTTCGAACCCTTGTGAACGATTAATGAAAGAAATTGGTAAACTGTGTGGAATATACTGCCATAAAAAACATATTGATTGGGACACACACATATTCTCATTCCAGGATGTAATTAATTCCATACCAAATGAATCTACTATGCTATCTCCGACTGTTATACTGAAAAATGTTGAACCACCTAACAAAATTAAAGAATTAGTATCCTTTCCTACATCTCGTCGACTACGACACCATGAAATAATTGACATTGCGCTGTACAACATCAAACGTGCCGCAGAGCGCCGGAGAAGACAGCAAAAACAGGTTTGTACACGCCGTGACTTCCACATTGGACAGAAGACATTAGTACGTACCCACTATTTATCTAACAGAGGAAAGAATAGATGTAGTAAATTTGAGCTTCTATATGCAGGTCCATACAGAATTCGCAGCATTCGTCACCCCAATGTAGTACACGTCGAAACTCTGAGAACCAGAAAAAGTAACGGCAATCACCATGTCTCCAATATTAAACCCTTTATTGAATGAACATACTTTATGATTTATCACACTGTAATGCCTTTTCCTGATTTATATGACCAATGACGCAATTATTTATATGAACACTTATTGATGATTATCATATTTTTTCTTGGCAAGTGCCCGGCAAGGTAAGGTTAGTAGGTCGCTTTTCTTGTCGTTACACATCAGACTGTGCACATTTTTTTTTCAGATAAACTTACATATTTTATGAACAATTATGCAATTCTATCTAGTGACATATTAATTTTATCAAATTCTTTCTCCATTAAAGTCTTCAACTCTCGCCTCTATCAACTACACAACATACAAGCTGAACACAAAGAAAGTTATTTCTTGTCGTTACACATCAGACCGTGAACATTTTCCATTTTTCATGTATGTATGATTGTTTTCCTGTTTGTTTGTATACGCTATGAAATCTTTAAGATATAACAAACACCAGTTGACTTAGACATTTTTGCCTTATGATATCTCAACGTCGTGACTATTTTACATTTTTTTTGCTACTACATTATGATACTCTGTGTACATTTTTACACCTGCACACTGTCTATGTTTTTCACATATTACGTTTTCCGTCATGCTATGCTGTATGCTTATTTATATCACTGAAAACCAGTTTTTATTTAATGGGTATATGATTTAAATGCAAGACATTAATCATTGTTCATCATTTTCAGAAAGCAATAACGTGTAAATGAAATAAATGAAACAAACCACAGTTGATTACTATGAAATGGGAATTTCACCTTCGGAATGAACGAAAGAAGATGCAATTCCTCGTCACGAAGAGTAAATGGATCAGAATTAACAAACATTAACATGAATATACTACACACATCGTATGATAGCAGTCTTAACTAATTGTTTTTCTTTCAGAATACGAGGCGATTGATGCAGGCTGTCAGACAGAACTACACATCTTAGTTTTAGTGATGAAATATGCTAGAAATAAGGAACTTTATACTATGAATAGTTGTATGAAGTAAATGGTAATATGAATAATGAATAATGAAGTGTCTTTTTGCAGATGATAATGAATGATGATGAATAGTGATGAAGAATATGGTAACATGAACAATGAAGTTTTTCTTTGCAGGTGATGATAGTGATAAATTTTATATGGCCACTAAACGCACAACTTTTAAGTTTTTCTTTGGAGATGAGGATAATGATGAATTTTATATATTTACTGTTGGTTAAGAAATGCTATGTAGTTATTTAGGTATTTGTTGCGGTTCGTTTTGACAGTATGTCTTATGTCGCATGGTATAATGACTGAAGGTTTTGGAAAGGACAGTTAGAGTACATATACACTCCTGGAAATTGAAATAAGAACACCGTGAATTCATTGTCCCAGGAAGGGGAAACTTTATTGACACATTCCTGGGGTCAGATACATCACATGATCACACTGACAGAACCACAGGCACATAGACACAGGCAACAGAGCATGCACAATGTCGGCACTAGTACAGTGTATATCCACCTTTCGCAGCAATGCAGGCTGCTATTCTCCCATGGAGACGATCGTAGAGATGCTGGATGTAGTCCTGTGGAACGGCTTGCCATGCCATTTCCACCTGGCGCCTCAGTTGGACCAGCGTTCGTGCTGGACGTGCAGACCACGTGAGACGACGCTTCATCCAGTCCCAAACATGCTCAATGGGGGACAGATCCGGAGATCTTGCTGGCCAGGGTAGTTGACTTACACCTTCTAGAGCACGTTGGGTGGCACGGGATACATGCGGACGTGCATTGTTCTGTTGGAACAGCAAGTTCCCTTGCCGGTCTAGGAATGGTAGAACGATGGGTTCGATGACGGTTTGGATGTACCGTGCACTATTCAGTGTCCCCTCGACGATCACCAGTGGTGTACGGCCAGTGTAGGAGATCGCTCCCCACACCATGATGCCGGGTGTTGGCCCTGTGTGCCTCGGTCGTATGCAGTCCTGATTGTGGCGCTCACCTGCACGGCGCCAAACACGCATACGACCATCGTTGGCACCAAGGCAGAAGCGACTCTCATCGCTGAAGACGACACGTCTCCATTCGTCCCTCCATTCACGCCTGTCGCGACACCACTGGAGGCGGGCTGCACGATGTTGGGGCGTGAGCGGAAGACGGCCTAACGGTGTGCGGGACCGTAGCCCAGCTTCATGGAGACGGTTGCGAATGGTCCTCGCCGATACCCCAGGAGCAACAGTGTCCCTAATTTGCTGGGAAGTGGCGGTGCGGTCCCCTACGGCACTGCGTAGGATCCTACAGTCTTGGCGTGCATCCGTGCGTCGCTGCGGTCCGGTTCCAGGTCGACGGACACGTGCACCTTCCGCCGACAACTGGCGACAACATCGATGTACTGTGGAGACCTCACGCCCCACGTGTTGAGCAATTCGGCGGTACGTCCACCTGGCCTCCCGCATGCCCACTATACGCCCTCGCTCAAAGTCCGTCAACTGCACATACGGTTCACGTCCACGCTGTCGTGGCATGCTAGCAGTGTTAAAGACTGCGATGGAGCTCCGTATGCCACAGCAAACTGGCTGACACTGATGGCGGCGGTGCACAAATGCTGCGCAGCTAGCGCCATTCGACGGTCAACACCGCGGTTCCTGGTGTGTCCGCTGTGCCGTGCGTGTGATCATTGCTTGTACAGCCCTCTCGCAGTGTCCGGAGCAAGTATGGTGGGTCTGACACACCGGTGTCAATGTGTTCTTTTTTCCATTTCCAGGAGTGTATATTGGGTACACATTTCATAACCTGTTAATTCGAAGTTCACTACTTTTCAGCATAATATGCATTTCTTCTTTCAGCTTAATAATCCATTTTGTATTTTTTCTAGGAGAAGCTATTCACGAAATTAATATGCTATAAGCAGTTAGTCATTAAACCTGTTCTAGTACTTGCATTTTTTTACCCATTTGTGTGTGTCATTCATGATTGTGATCACATATACTCTACTTGTTTCATAACCTTGCTACAGCTGACTCATGACGAATGACGTTACGTATCCACATTTGCAGCAATAAGTCAAAAGCAAATATTTTCATGTGCCAGCAATTAATTATCGATCCCAACGCAATGCATTGCTAGCACAAAAAAAAACAGACCTTGAGTAATAGTTACAGTGTGTTACGTTTTAAATATGTCTTATGTCACTGGAATGATCAGTTCTGAGTAATACTGAATGATGTTTTCTAATCACGGACCTTGAGTAATAGTTACAGTGTGTTACGTTTTCAATATGTCTTATGTCACTGGAATGATCAGTTCTGAGTAATACTGAATGATGTTTTCTAATCACAGACCTTGAGTAATTATTACAGTGTGTTTCATTTTCAATATTTCCTATGTCACTTGAATGATGAGATGTAAGTAATACTGAATGATGTTTTGTAATAATGCATAAATACTACGCCAATAATTTCTGTAAATAATATTTTTGTCATACTCTATAAATGCTATGCCAATAATTAACTCTCATTTTGAATGATAACTTCTGAATAATACTGAATAAGGTTTTATAAAAATATAAGAATACTTTGTAACTGGCCAATGAGTGCCAATAATTATTTTAAATATGTCGTATGTACTTATCTTAGAAGAAAGATTAAGGAAAGGCAAACCTACGTTTCTAGCATTTGTAGACTTAGAGAAAGCTTTTGACAATGTTGACTGGAATACTCTCTTTCAAATTCTAAAGGTGGCAGGGGTAAAATACAGGGAGCGAAAGGCTATTTACAATTTGTACAGAAACCAGATGGCAGTTATAAGAGTCGAGGGACATGAAAGGGAAGCAGTGGTTGGGAAGGGAGTAAGACAGGGTTGTAGCCTCTCGCCGATGTTGTTCAATCTGTATATTGAGCAAGCAGTAAAGGAAACAAAAGAAAAGTTCGGAGCAGGTATTAAAATTCATGGAGAAGAAATAAAAACTTTGAGGTTCGCCGATGACATTGTAATTCTGTCAGAGACAGCAAAGGACTTGGAAGAGCAGTTGAATGGAATGGACAGTGTCTTGAAAGGAGGATATAAGATGAACATCAACAAAAGCAAAACAAGGATAATGGAATGTAGTCTAAGTCGGGTGATGCTGAGGGAATTAGATTAGGAAATGAGACACTTAAAGTAGCAAAGGAGTTTTGATATTTGGGGAGCAAAATAACTGATGATGGTCGAAGTAGAGAGGATATAAAATGTAGGCTGGCAATGGCAAGGAAAGCGTTTCTGAAGAAGAGAAATTTGTTAACATCCAGTATTGATTTAAGTGTCAGGAAGTCATTTCTGAAAGTATTCGTATGGAGTGTAGCCATGTATGGAAGTGAAACATGGACGATAAATAGTTTGGACAAGAAGAGAATAGAAGCTTTTGAAATGTGGTGCTACAGAAGAATGCTGAAGATTAGATGGGTAGATCACATAACTAATGAGGAAGTATTGAATAGGATTGGGGAGAAGAGAAGTTTGTGGCACAACTTGACCAGAAGAAGGGATCGGTTGGTAGGACATGTTCTGAGGCATCAAGGGATCACCAATTTAGTATTGGAGGGCAGCGTGGAGGGTAAAAATCGTAGAGGGAGACCAAGAGATGAATACACTAAGCAGATTCAGAAGGATGTAGGTTGCAGTAGGTACTGGGAGATGAAAAAGCTTGCACAGGATAGAGTAGCATGGAGAGCTGCATCAAACCAGTCTCAGGACTGAAGACCACAACAACAACAACATGTCGTATGTCACTTGAATGATGAAAAATGTTTTGTACTATTCAATACTTGCTATATGTTTAGTAAATGGCCAATGAATGCCACTGCTTCTTATTTCAATTTTGTATTATGTCACCTACATGCTATTATATATGAATACCAGTAGCTTGATGCTACACTCGTTAGCTCCTGTTTTGAAGGATGGCTTCTGATGGTTTGTAACTGGCCAAAGAGTGCTAATGATTACTATAACTAGATGAATTATGCAAATGGTATGCCATTAATTAACTCTTACTTTGAATGATCACTTTTAAATGATGTATAAAAATGGTTTGTAACTGGCCAATGAGTGCCAATATTTACTGTCATCAGATGACTTATGAATAACATTCTGTAATACTCCATACATAGTACAGAAATACTTAGTAACTAGGCAATGAGTGCCACCAATTACTCAAATCGGTTGATAGACTAGTGTAATTCTCAATGATGACTAGCATAAGACTTAATGTCCTCCATCTTCTGACCTAATTACCAGAAATTACTGCAATATACGTTTGTCCTGTCTATCCTTATGATCATGGAGCACTATATTTGGTTTCTGCACTAATTCTACGTTGGTGAAAGAGTGTGGTGTTGACACATCACGGTGTCCACTACCTTGTACAATGGAGATATTATTATGGTTCCACTGTTTGGTGTACCTAATGTACTACCAAATAATAACATTGAATATTCATACGACATTTCAGTGTCTTGGCTACACTGATTAATACTTCAGGGAAGAGAACTTCAGATAGTCTCACTTGGTGTTGTGCTTCTGTAGAAAGATATGGACTTTCAGTGCAGCTACGTGCAACCTACTGTGCTACAACCATGATGTAGTCCTTCGCTTTTCTATCCTAGTTCTTGAAAATGGTAAAAAAATACTACAGTGCATATGCACTTTATGTCATTTGTTAATATGATTTGTACTCATTGCGTATACATTTTGTGATTTCTTGATATGTTCTGTACTCTATTTCATTTCATGTTCATATACTCTGTGACTGTAAACTTAGTTAATTAAGAAAAATTTGTTGCTCATGGCAAGTCCAAATGACTCACCATCGCTGCCAAATTTTTGCCCCCCCCCCCCCCAATGGAGGGTTATGTAAGAGGTCTGAGCAGATGTAATTTTATGTAAGAGGTCCGAGCAGATGTAATTTCGATGTATTGCTCACGTGCTGCCTGCGATATGCAAGGTATAAGAGAATCGCTGACCAGAAAGCAGTGTTGACTGTACGAACTGTGTAGCAGTAGTAGTAAGTTGTTGCCAGTGTGTGTATGCTCTGGTCTGGTCTGGTGTATCATGTTGGCTGGGCCGGTCGCGGTGCAGCGATGCCGGAGCCTGAGTATTATTGTATAAGGTAAAAAAAGCAGCCTCGCGCATATCTAGTAATATTATGTAAACTCCCATGTATATCTTTTAAAAATGTCCTAATAATAACAAGCATTCATTTCAATTTAAAGAATTTAATATTTTTTTCAATGCATGATCATTCCGATTGCTGCAAAAGAAAAATCATTTGCTTCCTTTCATAAATAACAAATGTATAGGCCAGCATTGCACAGAGCTGTGCCGGAAAAGAGCTATTGTAAGAGCAGATAGTTGCCGACTTTATCGAGGTGAGAATTTTTGCTTTTTATTTAGAATGATCTTACAGGGCCATGACGCAGCACTGCTGTCGTCCAAATTTTACCAGGTTACTGAATTTATTTTTTATTACGAGGTTTAGGAATTTTTCTGTTTCGAGCTTACATTAAATGAGAAAAGAATTTTGTGGGTACATTAGATGGAATCCAGTTTTGTTCTGAGGTTACACTAAAATTAGGATCATTAACCAAATAATATTTAATTATATTTTTTGTGGGGAGGTTACAAGGTACGTAATCATTTTTGCTGATTTAAGGAAGAAGAGAAAACATTTGTCAGCATCCCATACCTAAGATCCATTTCATAAAAACATTGCTGCCTTATTAAAAACCCAGTATAACAATATTGCATTCTGCACTAAAAATAAGTTAGGGCATTTACTAGTCCACAACATAAAACTAGATACCTACAAATTCAACAACAGTTAAGTATATAGTGTGTCATGCAGCATTTATCATGCCTACTATGTACGGAAAAGCAGCAGAAATTTCAAAACCTATTTCCAAGAACACTGGTCAACGGCGTGCCGCAGTGTTAACACCAGTTCCCGCCAGATCATGGAAGTTAAGCACATGAATTGTATTCGCAGTTGCGAATATGGATTACAGTCAGCTGTATAATGGAATGACCACAAAGAAAATTTGTGCCTGAGCTGGACTCGAACCGGATGTGCCGCTTATCGCGAGGGGTAGCCTTCCCATTAGGCTGTGCAAGCACGACTCATTGGACACGCAAACTTCCATATGTCGTCGAGCATGTGCCTAAAACCGGGACTCGTTCATCTATTATGTATATTCCTGTAGGGGGGAGACATTTTATTTGGAAGTTGAAAGTAGGCTGTTTAGATTTTTATGTTGGTAACGCCACGTAGCGCTCTGTATGAAAATTACTGACTGCTGTGTGCAGTCTGTGGCTGATTTGGCATTGTTGGAATATTTGCTATTGTTTTGTTGGACAGTTCGATGCGAATAGTGCGTAGCGTTGTGCAGTTGGAGGTGAGCCGCCAGCAGTGGTGAATGTGGGGAGAGAGATGGCAAAATTTTGAGAGCGGACGATTTAGGCCTGTGTCCGTCAGAAAAACGAAATTTGTAAGACTGGATGTCATTAACTGATATATATATATATATATATATATATATATATATATATATATATATATATATATTCTAACTACTGAAGGCACTAACTACTGATAGGCATAGTTAGCAAATGAAAGAGTTTAATAGAGAACAAACAATGTATGACTTTTGAACATTATTAAGGTAAATACATTGTTTGTTCTCTATTAAACTCTTTCATTTGCTAACTATGCCTATCAGTAGTTAGTGCCTTCAGTAGTTAGAATCTTTTATTTAGCTTGCAGTATTGGCGCTCGCTGTAATGCAGTAGTTCGAGTAACGAAGATTTTTGTGAGGTAAGTGATTCATGAAAAGTATAGGTTACTGGTAGTCAGGGCTATTGTTTTGTAGCGACTATTGAAAGTCATATTGCGTTGCGCTAAAAATATTGTGTGTCAGTTTAGTGTTGATCAGAAGAAGTAAAGAGAGAAATGTCTGAGTACGTTCAGTTTTGCTCATCTGTTTGAAAATCAAATAACGTAAGAGGTTTACCAGCACAGTAATTCATAAATTTTTCTAAGAGGCTGTTTCAAAGTCTGTTGCCCGGTGCCGACTGATAAAAACAACATTCCAATGCCTGCGTTATTCCGAATTACGATGCAAAGGCACTGTGGCGACTACAACTTTCATAAAATACATGACGTGTATTCGCAGTTGTGAATGTGGATTACCATCAGCTGCATAACGAAACGACGACAGTGAAATTTTGTGCCGGACCGAGACTCGAACCGGGATTTTCCGCTTATCGCGAGCGGTCGCCTTACGGTTTGGCTATCCGAGCACGACTCAGTGCTACATCCAAATTTCCAAACGTCGTTAATCATGCGTCTACAACCTGTACTCGTACTTACTTTATGTATATTCTCATACAGGGGAGACATTTTACTTGAAAGTCGCTTGCCCGATTTTGACGGAGACATACGATGTTGCAGCGCTTGTGTTATTCCCAGTTACGATGCAGTGTTCCTTCGGGTTCGAGGCCCGGTCGGGAACAAATTTTCACTGTCGTCATTCCATTATCCAAATGATGGTAGTCCTTATTCGCAACTGTGAACACATTTCGTGTATTTCATGACGGCTATAGCCGCGCAGTGCCTTTGCATCGTAATTCGGGATAACTCAGGCACTGCAATATCGAAGTTACGGGTTTGGCAGCACTTGTGTGGTTGATTGTCCAGGTCTGCCTAGCGCTGTTGGTACGCGGGTTGTTCTCAGCCCCTGTGATGCCAATTGAAAGCTAGTTGACTGGGAACTAGCCACTTCGTTAACAAACACTGAAGACAGCTGAGAGAGGAATGTGTTGAGCATATGCCGCTCCATATCAGCAACCACAGACGCCTCACCCTGAGGATGACACGGCGGTCGGTCAGTACTGGTGGGCCTCCCGAGGCCTGTTCGGAAATAGTTAAGTTTCTAGTTTAAATTTCCAAGAAGACACGTATGCGTTCAGACTCAACCACAAGGGAAAATCGGTCATTACACATCATGTGTTGGAAACAGGACATAAAGCAATTTGGTAGTACTTCAAAATGAAGCTAACGGTAAAACTCTAAATACACTCCTGGAAATGGAAAAAAGAACACATTGACACCGGTGTGTCAGACCCACCATACTTGCTCCAGACACTGCGAGAGGGCTGTACAAGCAATGATCACACGCACGGCACAGCGGACACACCAGGAACCGCGGTGTTGGCCGTCGAATGGCGCTAGCTGCGCAGCATTTGTGCACCGCCGCCGTCAGTGTCAGCCAGTTTGCCGTGGCATACGGAGCTCCATCGCAGTCTTTAACACTGGTAGCATGCCACGACAGCGTGGACGTGAACCGTATGAGCAGTTGACAGACTTTGAGCGAGGGCGTATAGTGGGCATGCGGGAGGCCGGATGGATGTACCGCCGAATTGCTCAACACGTGGGGCGTGAGGTCTCCACAGTACATCGATGTTGTCGCCAGTTGTCGGCGGAAGGTGCACGCGCCCGTCGACCTGGGACTGGACCGCAGCGACGCACGGATGCACGCCAAGACCGTAGGATCCTACGCAGTGCCGTAGGGGACCACATCGCCACTTCCCAGCAAATTAGGGACACTGTTGCTCCTGGGGTATCGGCGAGGACCATTCGCAACCGTCTCCATGAAGCTGGGCTACGGTCCCGCACACCGTTAGGCCGTCTTCCGCTCACGCCCCAACATCGTGCAGCCCGCCTCCAGTGGTGTCGCGACAGGCGTGAATGGAGGGACGAATGGAGACGTGTCGTCTTCAGCGATGAGAGTCGCTTCTGCCTTGGTGCGTATGCGTATGCGTATGCGTGTATGCGTGTTTGGCGCCGTGCAGGTGAGCGCCACAATCAGGACTGCATACGACCGAGGCACACAGGGCCAACACCCGGCATCATGGTGTGGGGAGCGATCTCCTACACTGGACGTACACCACTGGTGATCGTCGAGGGGACACTGAATAGTGCACGGTACATCCAAACCGTCATCGAACCCATCGTTCTACCATTCCTAGACCGGCAAGGGAACTTGCTGTTCCAACAGAACAATGCACGTCCGCATGTATCCCGTGCCACCCAACGTGCTCTAGAAGGTGTAAGTCAACTACCCTGGCCAGCAAGATCTCCGAATCTGTCCCCCATTGAGCATGTTTGGGACTGGATGAAGCGTCGTCTCACGCGGTCTGCACGTCCAGCACGAACGCTGGTCCAACTGAGGCGCCAGGTGGAAATGGCATGGCAAGCCGTTCCACAGGGCTACATCCAGCATCTCTACGATCGTCTCCATGGGAGAATAGCAGCCTGCATTGCTGCGAAAGGTGGATATACACTGTACTAGTGCCGACATTGTGCATGCTCTGTTGCCTGTGTCTATGTGCCTGTGGTTCTGTCAGTGTGATCATGTGATGTATCTGACCCCAGGAATGTGTCAATAAAGTTTCCCCTTCCTGGGACAATGAATTCACGGTGTTCTTATTTCAATTTCCAGGAGTGTATGTTAGAACAACTGCAAATGTTCCTTCATAAATACAAAACCCTGAATACATGTTAGATGAGCAGATTTCGTCAGCTGTAGTTATTTTAGTAATTTTAAAAACTTATTTTAAATTTATTTTCTTGCGTATGTCAGTTCATTTAAAACTCTAATATCTGACATTACCAAAGAAGCAGAGAATACGTAGAGAGTTTGTGCTATGTTATGCAGCCCTTCCGGCGATGCCACGCCATACACTTAGCTCCCATGTTTGGGGAAGTCATAATCCTGTTGCTCTGAAAGTTACAGAGTATGGTTTTGTAAGCTTCACAAATGCCAAATTTCTTTTCGGAATCGTGCCTATCGTTTACTCACAGTACAAAAACACTAAAGACTGGTGTACTCGTTTCTAAATATGTTCTGTTTAGTGTACTTTGTTGCATTTGTTCACGTGTGTAAAAAGCTAATTTCTTGCAAGTTCTCCATAGTATAAGCTGTACCATATTCACAGAATTTTGTGACAATGGAGAAGCCTGATAACTTACAATCATCTAACAATTTCTTTGTATTTTGAGAACGAAAGCATAGCTCAAGTACAATGCAGTCTGTTTATTATCTGTGCAATTAGTCACTTTCAACTGTGGATCATTTTCAAGCACATGTTTCAAGTTCAAATGTACGTGAAATCTTATGGGCCTTAACTGCTAAGGCCATCAGTCCCTAGGCTTACACACTACTTAACCTAAATTATCCCATGGACAAACACACACACCCATGCCCGAGGGAGGACTCTGAACTCCGCCGGGACCAGCTGCACAACATGTTTCAAGTGTCAGGTTTCGTTTCACATTTTAGTACGTCGCTGGTTGTATATTTGACTGGCTGGATGGATTAGGTCATAATGTACCTGATCCGTTAGTTGGAGTTTAGTTATCTGAAAATTATAACACACAGTTATTGAAATACAAGTTCAGACACAATTTAAACATATTGCTACACAAAGTTTATAAAAAAGCAATCATTCCCTATAATTTTTTTTAACTCGCTATCCAGAACTTCTGAGTTAAACACATCTGCAACTCATTTTGAAATTTTTCTGTATTGGATGTGTAGTGAAGGGTGATAATGTATATCAAATGCTAGTTAGTTATACTCAGAGGTAATTTCGCTTCTGGCTCTAAATGCTGAACATCAACAGTTGGACATTATTTCGTGGTTCTTTGACACATTATCTGCCTTTGTCCTATATCATGCACGCCCTTGGATTTCCACAGCATAAAAAATGACGGAGGGTTGCACAATTTGCTTCACTGTCGTTGCTGCATTGCCCCTCTATGGCATACTGCCTCTTTGCACATTACATAATGAAGTTCATCTTTGGCCATCCGATATTAAACTACATCTGGCGCATAAAGAAGTATGCTCTTTGAGTGACATGATGTTTCATAGAACGTATATTGAAATGTCCCCTTTTGAAAAATTATCCAAGTGACTGTGCTTAACCTGACAGACAATATTTTGTTAGCGCAACGCAATCTGACTTTCAATAATCCCTACAAAAGAATGGCCCTGACTAACATTAACCTATACGTTTCACAAATCACTTACCTCACAAAAATCTTGTTTACTCGAACTACTGCAGTACAGCGAGTGCCACTACTGCCAGCTAAATAAAAGATTCAAACTACGGAAGGCACTAACTACTGATAGGGATAGTTAACAAATGAAAGATATTAATAGAGAACAAACAATGTATTTACCTTAATAGTCATAATATACATAGCAGTTCATGACAAATTACAAAACTCCGCCATCTCTCTCCCCACATCCACCACTGCTGGCGGCTCACCTCCCACTGCGCAACGCTACACGCTGTTCACAGCCAGCTGCTTAACACTACAATGGCGAGTATTACAACAATGCAAAGCAGCCACAGACTGCACACAGCACAGCCAGTGATTTTCATACAGAGGTGGCGTTACCAATAAAAAAACCTAAACAGCCTACTTACATAGCCCCCATGCTCCCCACAAAAAATTTTACAAATTGTATTGGGCAGTGGCCAATACAGATTTGAAAAAAAATTTTCATAATTACAATAACAAAGAAATCAAATGCACACACTTATTGATACAATGTTGGTCAAAAACTAAAATTTTCTCACAGTCCATAAAGACAGTCCTGATCGTTCGTTACGGTAAAATAGTAGTGTTTTTCTCAAAGTCTGAGCAGTAGAAGAAAATGCACACGGAAGTAGTGGATTTCCATGCAGTCTTGAAGAAGTAGTGTTGTCTTTCCAACGGAAAGACAGTGCTGACTCTTGACATGCATACAGGTAATGGGCCACAACAGAGCAAACCCACAGCAGAGTCAGTCGAAATTTTGAAGAGTATTGGTAGGTAGGTCATCACAGAGCAGACCCACTGTAGTCCTGGTGGAGATTACGGTATTGGTGGGCCAACAGAGGTGCAGACCCACTGCAGTCCTTGTAGAAATAATGGTATTGATGGATCATCAAAGATGTAGACCCACTGTAGTCCTTGTAGAGATAATGGTACTGGTGGGTCATCAAAGATGCAGACCCACTGTAGTCCTTGTAGAGATAGCCAGCAGCCATCTGTTGTGACTGTGCAGGTGCACAATCACCATTGAAGAGTCTTGCGGATAATATATCAAGTCCATAAACCACCACTTGTGCACTCACAAAGTTTTTGAAATTGTCCTTAGAACCAGCAATGCTGTTATCCAGTCCCTTGCTGAGTTATTAACACATGTGCAAACACTAACAGTCCCTACTTCTCACATATTGTCCATATACTATGACCAACAGAAACGTGTGCAGTGAAATGTAACTAACAAGTTAATAATATCATGAACTGGTGACAATTACAATTTAATAACATAAGAATACAGTTACAAAGGTACAAATACATCATTAAAGAACATAATAGTACAGATAACATTTGTAGTAATATGGGCTTTACAAAAGAATCGAAATAACATATACATCAGTGTTACAGGAATTATGACATGAGTACATACATAAAAGATCAGAGTAACTTTCGAAACATCAACTTCACACATGAGCATTAACACAAAACAGAATAAATAATGTCTAAACATCTTTACAAAGTAAATAACACATTATTAATGCCAATTGTATTTGAGGATAACAGTATTCCTCATCATAGTGAATGTAACTTAGTATTAGAAGAGAAAAAAGTTCTATGAAACAGTACACAGAGACAGGAAGAAAACAAATACACAAGGGTACACAAACATATAGTGGGATAACACAAAAGGGAAAGGACAGGGTTTGTTTACTGCAGTATTTTGCGTGGAGATTTCCCTTTGTTCATCATTATTCCCAAAAAGTCCTATCTAAGCCTGCTTTCTGTATTCTGTTCATATTTCTTTCAAAATAATTATTTCTGATTGTACAATACTCATTTGGGCCCAAATCTTTTTTATATAACTTCGCAATGCATTCTTTACCTATTCTCCATAGTCAGTTTCTGATATAGTCTACCCTCTCTTAAGCTAACTTAAATCTACTGAGCTCAGATGCTAAACTAAGGGACAAGGTAATGCAGCAGCACATAAAACAATTAATATAAACAGCAATGAAAAAATGGAAAATCGCAAAGCAAGCTACAGTAAATCTAAATTACCAAGCAATTCAACATTACAACTAATATGAGGCAATGCGCAGCAAACAAAAAAATAAATCTGGCTTAGCAGAGTAACACAAATTAAAGTTCAGTAGCACTATGCCTGGCAAACAGCAGCTTATATCTAAACATGACATAGCTCAAGCAGAAAAAATAGTACACTAAAGATAACAATGCAGATAAGGAAAATGTATAATTACATCTTAATGTCTATGTAATTAAAGTGGTGCACCACAACAAATTATTGTAAAAAAATTTTACTATATACTTGAAAAGAAAATTATGTGTTACTGTTACTAGTTCCTTCTTATTGTTCTTTCCTTTCCAAGTGCTCCTTTTTTAAAGAATGTGGATCATAAAATAATTATTTAATAGATCTGTTGACAGAAAGTGTTCACATTAGCAAATGCATTTCATTTTATAAAAACAATGCTGCAACACAGCTGGAAACCAGATATCAAATGAAATAAGCAACTATGAAAAGCAAAGTATAAAAATATCATTCAGTAGTCATGTGACATTTCATAAGTTAGTAGAAATTCTCTCAACTCTCATAGAAAGACGCTTGTCATAATCAGGTGTGCAGACGTAAAAATATTTCTTGTCATTTTATTAGGCATTTCAGTAAATATCATAAATTACGAGCTCCACGGTATGCTTTCAACAAGGAAATGTCAGTAGCGCGGACAATGGCCTCCCCTTTTTTTTTTCTACCTGTGCTGGTGAAAGGCTAATGGCCCTTTTTTTTTTGGGCGGCTGTCGCCCAGGTGGGTGCCCGCGACGCATTACGTGCAGGTGGTCACTTAACTTACTTACGGAAATATTTACTACAGCAGTTTCCGCTATAGTGACAGTCTCACATAAAAATATTTCACAGGTCAAGAATTAGCGTTGCAAATCTGTAGAAACACAATCCTACAAATATAAGTGTCCAAAAAAATTTTCGCCGGCATTGTGATACATTCGCGCATTTACACACATTTCATAACTCTTAAAGTACGATTCTTGGTTTCCAACATCCTGTTTCACATGTCAAGAGTCCCTACCCACTATTCATTACTCCTTACCTTATTACACATATACGTATCCATCGACACTCGTCAATATTTCGTCATTATAAATATGAAGCATAATCAAATAACTCATATAGCCTCAGCCTATTAATCATAAACATACCTCAGCAGCATAATACACATCGTCGTCGTAAAAATAACATCATAACACCTCAGTCAAATCTCAAAATCGTCGTAGCTTCCTCCAATAATTAAAAAAATTCTCTGCTCATGTCAAAAGTGTCATCTGCCTCAAACGTACTTTAAAAATCATGAATCCATACCAAATACATCATTCAAAGCTCTCATAGTATCACAATGGTTCCGAAAAAATATGAAGAGTTCACACAGTACAGACAAAATACAATTTCGTAAGTGTGAAGTTATCCAACGGTGTAATTACGTAAACATCTGTCACTGACGTAGTAAAAAACATGTTTATCTCTCAGTTAAATGATCAGATAGCTGTGTAATTTGTGTGTTAGAGAAATATGGTACCGATGTGTAAAGTTGTATAAGCAAATACCATATCAGCTAGGGTTCCTTGTGGTTGCCACACACATGGTACACAAAGTAAGCATGTACCCCCCTGAGGATAAATGTAATTATACTCCCAGGTGTTACAAATTACAGCAGTGGAATTAAATGTATCACAGAAAACTTTCTTTGTAATTAAAAAAATCTTTAAAAATAAGTGTTTTAAGTATAAGATTAATCACTCAAATGCGTGTACTGTAGCGCTAAACTGTGCATCTTGTCACAACATAATCTCTGTGGAAGTGTCGTAGTTATCGTCCTCCGAAAGCTAAGTTCTGCAGAAGTCAATGTACTTACCACATGATAAACAAAAGTGAAATGCTTTGCGTATAGATATCGTAGTTATTATGCTTATTGGCGTGATGAAGAAAGTACTGTACAGTAACGTATTGTTATGCCACGAAAAAGGCTGTCTCATTGTTGCTATACCACAAAAGTTACTACTAAAACATGTTTTTCTTCCTAGAAGAATTCAGAAAACTGTGCAGATATAAAACAGATACACTGCAAAAGCAACATTGTAAATTGTCACTCATTAGTAGCGTCGTGATAACATCGTCTAGCTGTCACATAAACTAACCACTGTGTCCTCTGGTATCTCACAGAAAGTACTTTAAACCCAGAATGTATTTTCAAGTAAACCAAAATGTTGCATTAAAATCTCATTAGCAGTACCAGTATGTGTCCTAAGTATGTAAGCCTGATAGTCGTTACGTAATCGTGCAACTAACAAGCAAGAATGTATAACTAACAACACTGTGTCGTCTGTTCATTATAACAATGCATTCGTAATTTCTGTTTAAATAAGTTCTCTTGGTTCTTGACTGGATATTTCACTTCAAACATTGTTACATGTTAACAGATTCTAAATCTGACAAAGCATACTAGAAATGTGAAGTGAAAAGTTTTATGGCAAAGACAAAGTTAAAAAGCAGATTATCTTTCAATAAACGGTTTTACATGTGAAATGTGGTGTAAACCTTTACTCTTCCTAGTACGCAGAGTTTCAACTTCAACGCAATTATCATGTGGTATACGTCGGATTCTGTAAGGTCCATTGTAAACTAGAAAGAATTTGTGACTCAAGTGTTTCTTCTTATGTGACAATGAATGAGCTTTAATGAGAACCTTCTTACCAATATACAATTTCTTTGCATTTGCTTTACCGTGTAGTTTTCTCCTTTTGTCTGCTGCAGATTTTATATTTTTAAGAGCCAAATCAATTATGTCTTTGTGTCGAGGTTTACGTGTATTTGGGAAAGGTACAAGCTCTCTGATTCTGTTCGGTGGTTCTTCATTCTTTAGTACAAGAGTAGGTGGTAAAGCAGTGGAATCATGAGGCATTTCATTCAGCACATTTTGAAATAAGTGTAAATATCTGTCCCAATGCTGATGCTTTCTGTGACAATAAAGTCTGCAAAGCTTATTGATTTCTTTCATAATCCTTTCAGACGGGTTGCAATGTGGTGAGTACAATGAAATAAAAACAGGTTTGATTTTATGATTCCGAAGCGTGCGTGACCAAACAGCAGATCTAAATTGCGGTCCGTTATCTGAAATTACTTTAGCAACGTGGCCAACTTCACGTAAGAAATTTTTAACAAAGACGTTGGATACAGACTGTCCTGTGGCTTTACGTAACGGTGTGAAAGAAACAAATTTTGAAGTAAGTTCAACAGCGACTAGAACGTACGAAAATCCATTAGATGTTCTGACAAGCGGTCCCAAGAGATCAACAGCAGCAAATTCTTTTAATTTAGAAGGAATGATAGGAAACAGCGGAGCACTATGGGAGATAGTAGATGGTTTCGCCTTTTGACAAAGTTTACAAATAGACAAGACTCTTCGAATTCTCTTTTCCATATTGTTAAAATAACAAGTCGTTCGAAGAATATGATAACATTTTCGTGGGCCAAAATGTGCGTAGCTGAAATGAATGTACCAAATGAGCTTATTAACAAAATCGTCTGGAATGCGAAGTACCCATAGCTTGTCATCAACAGTGCAGCGTTTGAAGAGTATGTTGTTTCTAACCAGGTAATAATGCCGAATCTGAGTGTGTGGCTTTTCATGCCATTTACTTTTGATGTCTTTCCAAATCGGATCTTTATCTTGTTCATGAGCAATGTCTTTTAAAGATGTGGTGATGAAGTTTTCAAAGGCGACTTTCTGAATGTAAAGAATACTGAAATTTTTCTCGAGGTTGCCTTCTTTGTTACTTTTCTCAAGCCCAGCCGGTGCGCGTGACAGTGTGTCCGCAACAATGTTCTCCTTGCCGGGAATGTAGACTATTGTGAAGCGGAATTCTTGCAGAAACAATGCCCAACGTTTTAACCTGTCATGATTTAATTTTGAAGACATAAGAAATTGTAATGCACGATGATCACTGTATACTTTTACGTGCTTACCAGAAAGAAAGAAACGGAATTTGTTAAATGCCCAAACGATAGCTAAAGCTTCTAATTCAGTAACGGAATAATTTTTTTCAGATTTTGTTAGCACTCTGCTAGCACAAGCAATGGTTTTCTGAACGGTAGTGTCATTTTCTATGGCTTCTTGAAATAAATGGGCACCAAGACCGACTTTAGAAGAATCCGTGCTAAGGCAGAAATCTTGTGACAGATCTGGATGAGCTAAGATTGGCGCGTGAAGTAACGCTTCTTTCAAAGAATTGAATTCCAATTGTGCTTGTTCGTCCCAGTTCCAAATAGTATTTTTTCCAGTGAGAGAACAAAGTTTTGGTGTAACAAGAATTTGCATATTCAGAAAACGACGGTAAAAATTTACGAGACCTAGAAAGCTGCGAACTTGTCTTTTTGTGGATGGAACTGGAATGGCTCTGATTGCTTCTAACTTTTCAGGATCCGGTTGAATCCCTTCAGAAGAAATAGTATGTCCCAAAAACTTCACCTTTGTCCTACCGAATTCAGACTTTTCCAAGTTAACTGTAATTCCAGATTCTGCAAAAATACGTAACAAACTGTTGAGAATGCGATTGTGTTGTTCCCATGAGGCTTCTGCTATCAGAATATCGTCTACATATAAGGTGATGTGACGTTTTAAGAATTCAGAGTCTACTCCCAGTATAATTTCCGTCGACAATAATGGAAAAATAAGAAAGTTCGTAGAGAAGCTGTGGCTTTGACAAAAGAATTCTAAGTTGGTTTGTTGGCGTACATCTACACTTTTTCCAAAGATTGCACCTTGTAATTTAATCTTACGTAACGAAAGTGTGGGGCAATCGTTCGATTTGTTGCATTTGCTAAAGGCTGTTTCACTAATTACTGAGATGGGACTGCCAGAGTCAAGTACTGCCGTAAATTTTACGTCATTTAGTGTAATGTGAATCACAGGATATGCAATGTTGTTAAGTTTTACGTCATGTTCCTGGAGTAAGATGTCCCTAATGTCTTCCATTTTTACGTAATTACTAGCTACGGCAGCTGCGTCATCAGTTTCATAAGTACGTTTTGTTGCTGCCAGCGGTGTGAGTCATTGCCTATTGTCTCTTTGTTGGCGCGCGTCGTTATTGGGATTTGGAGGCCTAACTTCTACAAATTCACCGTGACGAGAGGGCCCTGCCCTGTTTAAATCCCGCCAGTTCTGATTCAATTCAGGTCTGTCGTTACGATCACATCGTCTGTCGTCATGTTGGTAGTTCCTGTAGTTTCTTTCTTGTCGGTTAAGTGGTGGAGAATTTTTCCCTGAATCGTAACTGCGCGCTGGACCGTTGCATCTAAAGTTATTCTGTCTCCCGTAATAATAATTATTTTGGTTCCCATATTGTCTGTTTCTCTGATTGTCTCTGTAATAGTCATTACCGCGGAGAGGTGATCTTTCCCTGTAATTATTACTACTCTGCCAACGGTTGTCATACGGGTGGTGTCTGTTTTGGTCACGATTTACGTTATAAGAATAGCCTTGTCGTGTATTATTTGTGTCATCGCGGAATTGTGACAGATGTGACCTGTAATTGTTGTGCTCCTGTTCCCGCATTCCCCCATTGTCAGTGTCAATTTCCAGTTCTTGTAACAGTCCCTGAAAAGCCTCAATGTCTTCTTTGCAACGTCCTGCTAAAATAATATGTCGTAAATGTTCAGGTAATTTGATTAAGCAAATGCGGATGAGTTCTGAGGGGCTGTATGGGTTTGACAGGTACTGATTCTTGTGCAACATGTCTTCAAAATATTGCACAAGACTGGAGAATTCAGATTGTTCGAAATGTTTCATCATTATGATGCCATGTTTTACTCGGTCTTGTGTGGCTCGAGACCAATATGCTGAGAGGAAGGCATGGTAAAATTCTCCTTCACTGTGGCAATCGTGAATGACCGATCGCATTCTTACAGCTGGTTCATTCTCTAAATAGCCACACATGAATTCTAATCTGTGTTCTAACGACCAGTTGGGAGGAAAACAATGAGAGAATTGATTGAGCCATGCTTGTGGATGAATGTCATTGCCAGAATTCTTAAATGTTTTGAATTTACGTGTAGTAATGAACAGCTTATAGTCAAAATCATCATGTCGGCAAGTCGCATGTCGGTCATTGTTACGTCGTTTCGGCGGTTCCATCTCAAAATTCGGCGTACCTTGCCAACTTCTTTCACAATTTCCGAAGTGCCCTGTGTTGTTATTTTGTGTCTGTTCCGTATTTCTATGTCCCTCTTCCCGTATTGGGGCGCGAGTGTCCTCTGAAACACGTAATTCTTGTACTACTTGTGCCTACTGATCTTGCACTTCCCGGATTTCTCTTTTGTACTGTGTATTGATTTGATTTTGATTTTGTTTGAATTTTCTAATTTGTTCATACTCTTCAGTGTCCGTGAAGGCTACAGGTGTTGTGTCATTCCGATCATCATCTACCTTTGTAGATAAGTTAGTGACCTGATCCGACAGTTCGGCTACTTTCTCCGATAGTGAACACATTTCCTCAGTGTGTTTTTCTGAACCAATTTTCAGAGTGTCCATTTGTGTTGAAATCGAATCTACTGTGTCCTTCAAGTTTTCCTGAGTTTTTGTAAGTTGCATAACCGAATCGGTAGATGCAACTGAGTCAAATTTAGCTTGCTAGGTGTCGTGATTTTCATGAACAATGGTTTGCAATTCGTTTATGGCTGCTTCGTGATTCTGTAATACGTTTTCATGCCGTGAAAAAATGGGTTGAAAATGCTCACAAATTTGTGTTTTTACGTCATTACAGACTTTTTGACATTTCGATTCAATGTTATGTAACTCACTAGTTAAATCTTCACGTGTTTGTTCAAGTGTGGTGTCTAACTTTTGAAGATTTTGTCCCATTGCGTCTAACTGTTGCTGTGTTTGTCTCTGGTGTTGTTCCATTGTGTCTAGCTTTTGAAGATTTTGTTCCACTGTGTCTAACTTTTGCTGTGTTTGTCTCTGATTTTGTTCCATTGTGTCTAACTTTTCAAGCTTTTGTCCTATTTGTTGCATTAATTGTAATAACAATGCACTGGTGTCTGAAACATGTTCCTCAGTGCTTTTCGGCAGTGAATTTGCACCGGCAACATTCACATTTTGACAAGCGGAAAATGTGTCTTGACTCATTTGAGAAAATGGTGAGGACGCAAAACCTGAATCTACAGTATTTGCAAAATTGTGTCCTGTCATTTCGGATTCCTGAGGCGAGCTGTTGCCGACCGATCGATCGATAATGCTTCCCTCTTCACTAATTGTTTCACTGTCCACGCCATTGTTAGCCGCCCGCTCCATTTCCCTATGCACGATTACCAAATTACTACTTTGAACATCAGTTAATTCATTACTCGGTGGCGCTAACACACTGCTTTCATTTTCACTGTCATTTCTCAGTTTACTTAGGAGCCTAGTATTACGTTTTTCACACGCCATTATTGTCACAGTATTTCACACGACAACAAAGAAAAACACAATTTGAAGACCAAAAATAAGAGAACACATTAACATAGCACTGAAAATAATATCTAGTTAATTGCAGCTGCGAAATACTTGGTGCAAATCTACATGCATGCCACAACTGTTTTACTGTACAACAATGAAAGTCTGCAACTACAAAGGAGATTTTCTCTACAATTACGCACTAGCAATAAACAAAATCTACACTAATTACACAAACTACAAGAAAAATCAGAAGATTCCAGTGAGGTATCCTCGGCTAAGGGTCGACATATGAAACGTCCCCTTTGAACAATTACACACGACTGTGCTTAACCTGACACACAATATTTTGTTAGCGCAACGCAATCTGACTTTCAATAATCCCTACAAAAGAATGGCCCTGACTAACATTAACCTACACGTTTCATAAATCACTTACCTCACAAAAATCTTGTTTACTCGAACTACTGCAGTACAGCGAGCGCCACTACTGCCAGCTAAATAAAAGATTCAAACTACGGAAGGCACTAACTACTGATAGGGATAGTTAACAAATGAAAGATATTAATAGAGAACAAACAATGTATTTACCTTAATAGTCATAATATATGTAGCAGTTCATGACAAATTACAAAACTCCGCCATCTCTCTCCCCACATCCACCACTGCTGGCGGCTCACCTCCCACTGCGCAACGCTACGCGCTGTTCACAGCCAGCTGCCTAACACTACAATGGCGAGTATTACAACAATGCAAAGCAGCCACAGACTGCACACAGCACAGCCAGTGATTTTCATACAGAGGTGGAGTTACCAATAAAAAAACCTAAACAGCCTACTTACAATATACCGACGTCTAGCTGACATTAAAACATTAAAAAAAGTCCCTTCTAGATTTTTCAGAGCGTTTTCCACTGTTCATCGTCATGTTTGCAGTCATTTGATTCGCGACTTACGTTACCTAACATCTAACCTTCTCACAATAGGAACATACATTTCGCGTCACCTCGCTCAGCAACAAAAGTAAATGACGTATTAAAACGATTTTCATCTGATGATGGACTCAATGCGTCCGAAATGCTCGTGCGATTCAATAAAACACGAAACAAATAAAATAAAATGGTGCAGCCGATTACCGCTTTATGAACTGGGTACACCATTTCGCATTCCGCTGTTGGCTGCTCTCATGGCGTACTGCCGTGCTGTGGCGCCGGATTTCGATGTATGGCAGAACAGCAGACCTCTGTCTATGGGGAAGCAAATTCAAGGCTTGTTCCCTCTCTACAATTTCGCCTCCGCAGACTTCCTTCCATTAACAATCAAAAATGCGGAAGAACGATGGAGTGGGACGGAACGGTCTTTGTTCTGACGCAAACAAATGTTTGTGCTACACTCTTCGGATAAGAATGCGAATATCGAGGAGAAATGGCGCAGCTGAATACGGCTATCAGGCAAACAGATCGTAAAGCAGACGGACTGTAAGGAAGTACCGGGTGATCAAAAAGTCAGTATAAATTTGAAAACTGAATAGATGACTGAATAATGTAGATAGATAGGTACAAATTTACACACATGCTTGGAATGACATGGGGTTTTATTAGAACCAAAAAAATACAAACGTTCAAAAAATGTCCGACAGATGGCGCTTCATCTGATCAGAATAGCAATAATTAGCATAACAAAGTAAGACAAAGCAAAGATGATGTTCTTTACAGGAAATGCTCAATATGTCCAGCATCATTCCTCAACAATAGCTGTAGTTGAGGAATAATGTTGTGAACAGCACTGTAAAGCATGTCCGGAGTTATGGTGAAGCACTGGCGTCGGATGTTGTCTCTCAGCATCCCTAGAGATGTCGGTCGATCACGATACACATGCGACTTCAGGTAACCCCAAAGCCAATAATCGCACGGACTGAGGTCTGGTGACCTGGGAGGCCAAGCATGACGAAAGTGGCGGCTGAGCACACGATCATCTCCAAACGACGCGCAAGAGATCTTTCACGTGTCTAGCAATATGGGGTGGAGCGCTATCCTGCATAAACATCGTACGTTCCAGTAGGTGTTTATCAGCCAGGCTGGTGATGATGCAATTCTGTAACATATCGGCGTACCTCTCACCCGTCACGGTAGCAGTTACAAAACCAGAATCACACATTTCCTCTAAGAAAAAATGCCCGATAACGGTTGTTGTTGTTGTGGTCTTCAGTCCTGAGACTGGTTTGATGCAGCTCTCCATGCTACTCTATCCTGTGCAAGCTTTTTCATCTCCCAGTACCTACTGCAACCTACATCCTTCTGAATCTGCTTAGTGTATTCATCTCTTGGTCTCCCTCTACGATTTTTACCCTCCACGCTGCCCTCCAATACTAAATTGGTGATCCCTTGATGCCTCAGAACATGTCCTACCAACCGATCCCTTCTTCTGGTCAAGTTGTGCCACAAACTTCTCTTCTCCCCAATCCTATTCAATACTTCCTCATTAGTTATGTGATCTACCCATCTAATCTTCAGCATTCTTCTGTAGCACCACATTTCGAAAGCTTCTATTCTCTTCTTGTCCAAACTATTTATTGTCCATGTTTCACTTCCATACATGGCTACACTCCATACAAATACTTTCAGAAATGACTTCCTGACACTTAAATCTATACTCGATGTTAACAAATTTCTCTTCTTCAGAAACGCTTTCCTTGCCATTGCCAGTCTACATTTTATATCCTCTCTACTTCGACCATCATCAGTTATTTTGCTCCCCAAATATCAAAACTCCTTTACTACTTTAAGTGTCTCATTTCCTAATCTAATTCCCTCAGCATCACCCGACTTAATTAGATTGCATTCCATTATCCTTGTTTTGCTTTGTTGATGTTCATCTTATATCCTCCTTTCAAGACACTGTCCATTCCATTCAACTGCTCTTCCAAGTCCTTTGCTGTCTCTGACAGAATCATACAGTAAAGCTGCATGCCCTCGGGAAAAATTACGGCTGTAGTTTCCCCTTGCTTTCAGCCGTTCGCAGTACCAGCACAGCAAGGCCGTTTTGGTTATTGTTACAAGGCCAGATCAGTCAATCATCCAGAGTATTGCCCTTGCAACTACTGAAAAGGCTGCTGCCGCTCTTCAGGAACCACACGTTTGTCTGGCCTCTCAACAGATACCCCTCCGTTGTGGTTGCACGTACGGTACGGCCCGATAAAGGTAGATGTGGTAAATCCAACCCATTCCGTGACTTTCTCGTCGTGCAATGGAGTTTCCATGCCAGTTCTAGGATTTTCGGTAGCCCAAATTCTGCAGTTGTGGGCGTTGACTGACCCTCGGAGCGTGAAATGAGCTTCGTCGGTCCACAACACATTACTCAACCAATCGTCATCTTCCACCATCTTTTGAAACGCCCACACCGCAAATGCCCTCCGCTTCACTAAATCGCTAGGTAACAGTTCATGATGCCCATGGATTTTGTACGGATAGCATCGGAGGGTACGCCTAAGTGCCAACCAAACAGTAGTGTATGGAATGCCGGTATGACGTGCGACAGCCCGAGCGCTGGCTTCCCCGTGCATAGACGATCCCGCTACAGTTTCCATTTCTTCCTGAACTGTCTCAGCAGCATTACGCCTTGTGCTCGGTCGGCCACTACGGGGTCTATCGTCTAAACAACCCGTGGGTTCGAACTTTGAAATCATTCTCGCCACAGCTGCATTCGTCAACGGACCTTTACCCGTTCGAATCCCCTTCCTATGGCGATAGGATCGTAACGCTGAACTAGCACATTTCCCATTCTGGTAACACAGCTTCACTAAAAGCGCCTTTTCAGGTAACATCAACATGCTGCGACTGCTGGCGCATCTGATTCTCTCTCTCTCTCATTACAGCTCCTTTTATACACGATTGTCATGCGCAGTCACTGACGTTTTGCTGTTCAGCGCCATCTGTCGGACATTTTGTGAACTTTGTTTTTTTTTAGTTCTAATAAAACCTCATGTCATTCCAAGCATGTGTGTCAATTTTTACCTCTCTATCTACAGTATTCCGTGGTTTATTAAGTTTTCAAATTTATACTGACTTTTTGATCACCCGGTATTTGCGCTTGTCGGCGCGTAGTCAGGCGTAGTGCATAAACCCTTGTTTACACGCGACGTCAAGCACATCAATTCGAGGGTTGGATTCCCTCTCTTCTTCATCGAAGAGTTTCACTGCCTGGGCTACTCTCAGGGTGCGCCTTCGACGTGGAAGATCCTTGCCGTGTCGTCTGTTTGCCGCCGCCGCCGCTTGGTCGCCGCCTTCCGGTCCTTGCCGCCGCTGCCGCCGCCGCCGCCGCCTGCCGGGGCTCGTCGCCCGTCGCCCCCGCCTGGTCGCCGCCTGCCGGGGCTCGCCGCCCCCGCCTGGTCGCCGCCTGCCGGTGCCCGCCGCCGCCGCCTGCCGGTGCTCGCCGCCGCCGCCGCCGCCGCCGCCTGCCGGTGCTCGCCGCCGCCGCCGCCGGTGCCCGCCGCCGCCGCCGCCGGTGCCCGCCGCCGCCGCCGCCGCCGCCGCCATCCGGTGCCGCCTGGTCGCCACCATCGCCGCCGTCGTGACCCTGGTCTACGGCCGTCTTCGTCTTCATCCGTCTTCGTCTTCGTCTTTGTCTGTCCCCGGTTTCTGTCCTCTCCTCTTCGTTCTGTTCGTTCTTGTTTCTCTCTCCCGTCATGTCCGCCCCCACCACCACTGTCACTACTACCACCACCGCCATTGTCTATACCTCCCCTTCCGCCGCCTCCACCACTATAACTTGGTGTGCCCAGTCCCACCTCCCTCCTTCCATTCCACCTCTCCTCACTGTCCCTTCACCCTCTATCTTTGTCGCCCCCTCTCCCGCTTCTTCCTCCCGCTCCTCTCGTTCTGATCCCTTCCCCCCACTCCCCCAGCCTGTCACTGCAGCTCCAGCTCGGGTGGTGGTCCGTCGGGCCACTGCCCACGCCCAGCTCTCACCGTCACCTTCGCCATCGCCGCCGCCTCTGCCGCCGTCATCGTCATCGTCGCCTTCACCGTCACCGTCACCATCTCCGGCGCCGACTCCGGCCCCAGGACCTGCCCCTCCCCGCCACATTCCCGTTGTTCCCATCCCCCACACCTCCTCCACCGCCGTCAAGCGCCCCGGTGGCACCCCTGCTTCCTCTGCTTCCAAAAAGGCTGCACCTCGTCCTCCTTCCCCCACCCTTGATGCCATGGAAGTCTCCCCGCCTGTCCCTGCCCCCTCATCCTCCCCCTCTCTCCCTTCCTCCTACCGCTACCTCCTCTCCCGTCCTGATCCCTCTCTCCTTGAAGCCCGGAACCTCACCCTCTTCCTTCGCCAGCATTGTCCTGGTGCCCCCATCTCCCTCCTCACTCCTCGCCGAGATTCTGTTCTCATCTCCTCCCCCAGCCCAACCCTCCATACTGACATCCTCTCCCGTCTCCCCATCACCCGTTTTGGTCCCAACGCCTCCCTTACCCCTGCTCCTTCTCCATCTCCTACCCGCCAACCCCAACCCCCGCGTCGCCCGCCGACCCTCACCGCAGTGATCACGCGGCTCAGTCCGTCGATCACGGAGGAGGAGGTGTTGGCGGAGCTCCAGGCCCATCCCACGCTGGAGGTGCGGGCGGTCCGCCGCATTTTCAACTCGGCCGGCCCCACCCGCCTTATGCGGGTTTTCTCTGAGGACGCCCCCTCCATTGACCGTCTCCTGAAGGAGGGTGCCCTCCTCTTCCACCAGCGGTACAAGGTCGACCCTTCCCGTTCCCCTCCTCAATCCCTGCGCTGCCAGAGGTGTCTGCGCTATAATGCGCACCCCACAGCTGAGTGCCGCGAGGCCCCCACCTGCCCGCATTGTCGGCAGGCGCACTTCCTCCGGCAGTGCCCTAACCTCCAATCCCCTCCCTCCTGTAATACCTGCAATCTCCCTCATCCCATCTACTCCCAAAAGTGTAAAGCCCGACCCCCTCCAACCACTCCTGAACTCACCGTACCTGTCCGTCCTCTGGACGCCCCCACCCCCCCTGGCAATTCCCTTCGTCCCCCACCCACCGCTGAGGACATCATCAGGTTCCTCACCATCGTCCTCCAGAATGTTCATCCCTTCCAGCGCCCTCACACCCTCCTGCAGATCTCCCTTGCTGCCCGTTCCATCTTCCAACTCAAGATGTACGCCACCTACTCCAACAACCAGGCCCATTTCGCCTTCTCCCGTCTTGACACCCTCGTTTAAATCCCAGTCATGGCGCGACAGCAACGTATCCTTTTCAACAACATACGCTCCCTTCCTGCCAACAAAAACCTGTTCCTGCACACCCTTGCCACCCACCACGTGGATGCCTTCCTCCTCAATGAAACCTTCCTGCAACCCCAACACACAGTCCACACTTCGCCCTACCTCCTCCACCGCTCCGATAATCCCCTCCCGATTGCGCGTGGCGGAGTTGCCATTGGTCACCACCGCCAGATCCCCGTTCGGCTCCAACCTCTCCTTCCCGACCCCACCGAACACCTGATCCTTAGTCTCTTCTTCCCCGGCCTTACCGTTACCTGCGCCACCATCTATGTCCGCCCCAACGCTCCTATTCCCTTCGACTTCCTCTCCCACGTCGATCGTACCTTTTCCTCCTACGTGATCGCCGCCGACCTCAACATCCATAGTCGTTCCGCTGCCCAGTTACGGCGATGGCATCGGTTCCTCTCCACCCTTCAAGGTGACCTCGTCCCCATCCCCCGGCATACCCGTCCTGAATCCAACTCCACTCCTGATGTTATCCTCTCCTCCCCCAACCTCCTTGGCCGCATCACGGTGGATGTCCTGGAGCCTATTGGTAGCGACCATCTCCCTGTCCTCCTCACCGTTTCAGACGGTCGTCGCCCTCGCCCCGACCCTCGTACTGACCCTCCCCCTAAGTATGTCCACGACTATTCCCGAGCCGACTGGAATGCCTACCGGGATACCCTTTCCACCCAGGTCGATAGCCACCCTCTCACCTACCACCACCCTGACGATGTCACCCATGCCGCCTCCTTTCTCCAGCGGACCTTGTCTGAGGCCGTGGAGGCCCACGTTCCTACTGTCGCCATCCACCCCCACCGTCCTACCTTACCCCCACAGGCCGTTCTCCTCCTCCGTGAATCCCGTCGTCTCTACCGTGCCTTCCTCCGCACGCGTGACCTGGACACACTACGCCGCCACCGGCAACTCCAGCGACACGTTCGTAATTTGCTCGCAGCTAAGAAACGCCGGGACTGGCGACAGACATGCACCCGTTTAAATGCAACCCTACCAATCAACTCGTCCAAGTTCTGGTCGGCCTTCCGTCGCCTTACCGGAACTAAACCCTCCCCCTATTATCCTCTTCTCCATGATGATCATCCTTTCCCTGACTCCCTTAGTAAGGCCAATCACTTTGCCTCCTACCTCTCCGATGTATTTTCCGTCCCCGATGATCCCCAGTTCGATTACTCCCTCTTCCCAGATATCCGCGATCGAACTGACACCTCTTCCCCTCCCCTCGCTCCTGGCTTCCAGTACTTGGCCAACATTACACACACGGAACTCAATGCCCCTATCACTACACAGGATCTCATTGATACACTCCGCACAAAACGCAACACCGCTCCTGGTCACGATCGTGCCACCTACCGTCACCTTCGTGAAGCTCCTGTCTCTTTCTTCTCCACCCTGGCCAGGCTCTACAATGTAGTCCTGTCCACCGGTTACTACCCCGACCTGTGGAAAACCTCCCGTATCCTCATGTTCCTTAAACCTGGCAAACCGCCGTCCGCCGTCTCCTCCTACCGTCCCATCAGCCTTACCTCGGTCTTCAGCAAGGTCCTAGAATCTATCCTCACCCGCCGCATCCACCAGCATCTCCGCCAGCACCGCCTCCTTCCCGTCACCCAGTGTGGCTTTCGGCCATCCTTCTCTTCCGACGATCTTCTCCTTCACCTCACTCATCTCCTTTCCGAACAGCTTAATTCCCGTCGCTCCGCCATCTTCCTCTCACTTGACCTCGAACGCGCTTATGACCGCGTCTGGCATTCCGGTCTCCTCTTCAAGCTCCAAACCTTCGCCCTTCCCATTAACTACGTCCGTCTGATCGGTTCCTTTCTCTCCCGCCGTCCTTCCTATGTCACCATCCATAACACCGATTCCTACACCTTTTTCCCCTCCGCCGGTGTGCCCCAAGGCTCCGTCCTCCCCCCTTCTGTACCTTTTGTACACAGCGGACATGCCGCCGCCGTCGCCCCCTGTCCACCTCCTCCAGTTTGCCGATGACACCGCCTTCCTTGCCCTTGCCCCCACCCTGCAACGCTCCCAACGCCTTCTCCAATCCCATCTTGACCGGTTCACCGCTTGGTGCAACCAGTGGTTGCTCAAGGTCAATCCCTCCAAAACCCAGGCGATCATTGTAGGCAAAACCACCCCTTCCTTCCGCCTCCTTGATTTCTATCTCACCGTCTATGGCCGTCCTATCGCCCTCACTCCCACCCTTAAGTACCTTGGCGTCACCCTCGACCGTCGCCTCTCCTGGACTCCCCATCTCCAGACAATCCAAGCCAAGGCACGTTCCCGACTCCATCTCCTCAAGCTCCTTTCCGGCCGCACGTGGGGTCTGGACCCCTCCACAATCCTCCACACCTATAAATCCCTCATCCGCCCTATCCTTTGTTACGCCCATCCAGCCTGGATCTCCGCCCCCCCTACCTTCTATAAATCCCTCCAAATCCTTGAACGCCATGCTCTCCGCCTTGCCTATCGCATCCGTCTCCCCTCCCCCACGCGGATCCTGTATGATCTCATCCCCTTCCCCCACCTCCTCCTTTTCCTTGAAAGGATACGCATCCTGTACACCTCACGTAAACTTGATCCCCCTCACCCGCTCGTTTCCCCGCTCCTCTCCCACCCCCGCCCGCTGCCGCGCCTGTATTCGCACGTCCCACCCGGTCTCCATCTCTCCACCCTCCATACCCTCTCCCAAGGTGGCTTCCGCCAGCTCCCTCTCCCTGATGATGTCCTCGTCCCCTCCATCTACCCCTCCTATCAACTTTGACCCTGCCCCACCCCCCACTTCCCGTGTCCTTTCCTTTCGGCACCCTCCCTCCCTTCTCTTCTCTTCCCTTCTTTTTCCATCTCCCTGTCCCCTCCCTTCCCCCTCTTCCCCTGGGCTTCCTCTCCCCCTTCCTCCCTCCCCCCTATCTCCCCTGCCCGTGGCATCTCTGCTCTCCCCTCTCGCTCTCCCACTCCCCTTCCTCCTCCTCCTCCTCTCTTGGCAGGTCCCTGGACTCGCACACGTATAGTGAACATTCGCGCGCCGGAGATCGTCGCCTTTTGTGCTTCGTGTGTGTTACGTCATATAGTGTTTTTGGTGTCCGCCGTCCCACTCCTACGTTCACTTGTGCCGTCGGACTCACCAGTGTTTTGTGCGCCGTGCCAACGTGTTTTCAGTGTTGTTATCGTCACATGTGAACGACTCCGTGTTTTTTATGTCTCTGTGACCTCTCTCTTTTGCCCGTCACTCTGTTCATTGTCATTCACCATGTTTTATACTCTTGTAAACCGCTATGGCTGAAGAGCGGCGTAGTGTGCCGCTGCCAGCCTACCTGAATTGTACAGGTTTTAAAATAACAATAAAGTAAAAAAAAAAAAAAAACGACGTCAAGTTGCGCGCAACTGCTCGACCGGCCACTGCGAAACGGGACGCGTGTTGGCAGCGCCTTGGTGAAATTCACTAAAAAGTGACGGCTTGTTGCTTCTTTGGCGACACTGGTTACACGTATTTTGAGGTTGGTTGGTTGTGTCGGCAGAGTGGCAAACTGAAATATGAAGTGGGGAACGGAGGAAATTATTTGCCTTTTTAAATATCTGTACTTTGCACATGTGAGTCCGCAAGGGAGGGTGGGGGGGGGGGGGGGGGAGTGGCAAGAGAGTCATTTGCTCCACCCTCTATTCCGTAATTCACTTATCAGACTAATCTACCTCAGAAACACTGAGTGGATACCTATCAGTCACTTGAGTTAACAATAACTTGTGTCACTTTCTATGAAATTTAAATCGTGGGACAAGATGCATCTTTAAATTCTCCGAATTAGTTGTATTAAAAACGGCAGTTTTAAAATTTTTCCTCATCTGAGATAAATTTGTGCGACACCAGGGGCTATGCACAGATGTTCGTGGGATTTCAATGATGCTGACTTCAAAACAAGCAGCGGGGTTTCACTGCGATTGAGGCCATACACGATATTTTTTTCTGGTCATCAGTCTTCTGGATGGTTTGATGCGGCCCGCCACGAAATCCTCTCCCGTGCCAACCACTTCAACTGAGAGTAGAACTTGCAACCTACGTCCTCAATTATTTGCTGGATGTCTTGCAATCTGTGTCTTCATCTGCAGTTTTTACCCTCTACAGTTCCCTCTGAAACCACGCAGGTTACTCCGTAATGTCTTAACAGATATCCTGCCATCCTGTCCATACTTCCTGTCAATCTTTTCCATACATTCCCTTCCTCGTCGATTCTCCGGAGTACCCCTCATTCCTTATTAATCCACCTATTTTTCAACATTCTTCTGTAGCACCACATCTCAAATTCTTCGATTTTCTTCTGTTTTCCGACAGTCTATGTTTCACTACTGTACATTGTTGTAGTCCAGGCTTACATTCTCAGACCTTTCTTCCTCAAATTAAGGCCTATGTTTGAGTCTAGTAGATTTCTCTTGGCCAGGAACACACTTTTTTCCATTGCTAGTCTGTTTTTGATGCCCTCCTTGCTCCGTCCGTCATCGGTTATTTTGCTGCCTACATAACAGAATTCCTTAACTTCATCTACTTCGTGACCATCAAACCTGATGTTAAGTTTCTCACTGTTCTCATTTCTGCCACATCTCACTACTTTCGTCTTTCCTCGATTCACTCTCAGTTCATATTCTGTACTCATTAGATTGTTCATTCCATTCAGCAAATCATGTAATTCTCTTTCAGTTTCACTCCGGATGGCAATGAAATGAAATGATCGTATGGCATTGTTGGCCGGGATGTCCCAGTCGGATTCGACAGCCAAGTGCAAGTCTTATTTCATTTCAAATAACTTCCGGGAATTCAGCCAGGTAACACTTTCACCGACCGCCGATATTTCGGCGGGAGAACACCCCGCCATTTTCAAGGCAAACTGCAACGGACAGGCGGCGTACATGCAAATTTAATACCTCGGTTCTCGGACAGAAGCAGGAAAGATAACACACACACACACACACACACACTGAACACTAGTGCCACCAAAGATGACCAAAGTTAGAGCTATCGATAGGGAGACTATTAATTCGCAGGTGAGGCAGCATTGACTCTGTTCCTCTGTTTTTTGACAAGGGAGAGAGCCGGATTCCAAACAGAGTTTAAACAGAAACCTCCATCCCTGTTAACGAGGTTGCTCGCTAATTTAATCTCAACTGCCTCCCTAATGACACTGTCCCAATAGCTGGACGTGCATGCCAATATCTCGGTGTTATCATATAACATGGGGTGACCAGTATCCAAGCAATGTTCGGCAATAGCAGATCTATTTGGCTGCTGTAATCGTGTGTGCCGTTTATGCTCAGTACATCTGTCCTCCACGGTCCTGATAGTTTGACCAATATATGCCATGTCTTAGCTACAAGGAATACGATATACACCCGCCTTACGCAGTCCAAGATCATCCTCAACGGAACTCAAAAGTGCTCTAATTTTAGATGGAGGTCGGAAAACACATTTCACATCGTATTTACGTAAAATACGACCGATCTTATTGGACGTGTTTCCTACGTAAGGCAAAAAGGCAGTAGACTTAGGTGTTGACTCAGAATTATCATCAATCACCCGATGTACAGTTGGTCGATAGCGCAACGCACGTTCAATCTGTCTATCACTATAACCATTTTGACGAAATGTAACTTCAAGATGAGACAGCTCAGCTGGCAAAGTCTCAGCGTCAGAAACGACATATGCCCTGTGTACCAAGGTACTATTAGCTTGTAAGTACAAGTCGGTGTGAGTACGTTTCCTGTAGACTGCATGTCCCAATGATCCATCATCCTTCCTCCTAACCAACACGTCGAGAAAGGGAAGGCAACCATCCTCTTCCACCTCCATCGTAAAACGAATGTTCGGGTGGATCGAGTTCAGATGTTCTAGAAAGACATTCAAATTCTCCCTACCGTGAGGCCAAACAACGAAGGTATCGTCAACGTATCTAAAGAAACAGGCGGGTTTTAAAGGCGCCGACTCCAATGCACGTTCCTCGGAGTCTTCCATAAACAAATTTGCGATCACAGGAGACAACGGACTACCCATTGCAACTCCATCTGTCTGCTCGTAATACTGGTCATTAAATAAAAAGTAACTGGATGTCAAAACATGCCTAAAGAGATTAGTTAAATCAGCACCAAACCTGGCTTCAATTAACCGCAATGAATCAGACAGAGGAACACGAGTGAAGAGAGATACCACATCGAAACTCACTAAAATATCAGAGTCATTCAGCCTCAGTCCTACCAAACGACGTAAAAAATCAGCTGAGTTCCTGATATGATGTTCACACCGTCCTACTTGTGGACTCAACAGAGAAGCAAGATGCTTGGATACACGATATGTCGGAGCGCCGATGTTACTCACTATAGGACGGAAAGGAACCCCTTCCTTATGAACCTTTGGAAGGCCATATAACCTAGGGGGAACCGCACTGTAGGTGTTAAGCCTCTTTATTGTGTCCTGCGACAATCCAATTTTCTTCAGGAGGCTGTTGGTCTTTCTCTCAACACTTTTCGTGGGGTCAGCATCGATTCTGCGATACGCTGAATCAGATAGTAAACGTTGCATATTTTGAACATAATCATGTTTATTTAAAACAACGGTGGCATTGCCCTTGTCAGCAGGTAAAATAACAATACTGGGATCAACTTTGAGAGAGCGTAAAGCAGCCCTCTCTGCTGCTGTTACATTACTCTTGGGTGGACGAGCCCTAGTCAAAACACGGCATGCCTCCCTCCAAACTTCCTCTGCAGCGTCAGGAGGTAGTTTGCAAACTGCTTGTTCAATTGAACTAATAAAATCAACTATCGGCAAATTCTTCGGAGTGGGTGCAAAATTTAAACCCTTCCCTAGCACGGATAAGGTTGCGTCGTCAAAAGATTTCTCTGTGAGATTAACCACAGAACGTCGAGATATAACATCCGACTCCGCGCGATGAAAACGTTCAAACTTTGCCAAATGCCGGGCAGTAACGGAGTTGTACTCCCAGTCAGCTTGGGTCCATGAGGCACCGTCCAACCAATCCCAAGTGAAATCAGACACTTCAGATGCAACCATTAAATGAAAACGATACAATTCTTTGGAAACAGAATCCAAACGTCGACGAGTAAAACGAATCCTTTCGCGAACAAGAGCCAAGCCAGCACGTTGCTTGATACGATTGGCGGCAGGAGAATTAATATGGTGCACAACCTTATCAAATGTTGGGACATGATTTTCATCACGACACCTCGATAAAAACGACAAAGCACATTGCAGTCTAACTCGACAGCTACGAAGTCTATCCAACTCACGTAAACACCGATACATTTCCTCCCCGTAGAGGTAAACAATGTGAGACCTGAGTTTCTCCTGGCGTATACTACTTTCAAATAACTTCCGGGAATTCAGCCAGGTAACACTTTCAGCGACCGCCGATATTTCGGCGGGAGAACACCCCGCCATTTTCAAGGCAAACTGCAACGGAAAGGCGGCGTACATGCAAATTTAATACCTCGGTTCTCGGACAGAAGCAGCTATTGGGACAGTGTCATTAGGGAGGCAGTTGAGATTAAATTAGCGAGCAACCTCGTTAACAGGGATGGAGGTTTCTGTTTAAACTCTGTTTGGAATCCGGCTCTCTCCCTTGTCAAAAAACAGAGGAACAGAGTCAATGCTGCCTCACCTGCGAATTCATAGTCTCACTATCGATAGCTCTAACTTTGGTCATCTTTGGTGGTACTAGTGTTCAGTGTGTGTGTGTTATCTTTCCTGCTTCTGTCCGAGAACCGAGGTATTAAATTTGCATGTACGCCGCCTGTCCGTTGCAGTTTGTCTTGAAAATGGCGGGGTGTTCTCCCGCCGAAACATCGGCGGTCGCTGAAAGTGTTACCTGGCTGAATTCCCGGAAGTTATTTGAAAGTTGTATACGCCAGGAGAAACTCAGGTCTCACAAGTCTTATTTCAGTTGGTGCCACATTGGGCGACTTGCGGCCGGTGATGAGGACGAAATGATGGTGAGGAGAGCACAGCACCCAGTCCCAGAGCAGAGAAAATCTCCAACCCAGCCGGGAATCGAACCTGGGAGCAGTACATGGGAGACAAGCACGTTACCACCTATCTAAGCAGACGGACGCCCGATAGCAATGTCATCAGGGAATCGTATCATTGATATCCTTTCACCTCGAATTTTAATTTCACTCTTGAACCTTTCTTTTATTTCTATCATTGCTTCTTCGATGTATAGATTGAACATTACGGGAAAAGAGTACATCCCTGTCTTACACCCCTTTTTAATCCTCGTCCTTGGTTGTCCACTCTTGTTATTCCCTCTTGGCTCTTGAACATATTGTATATTACGCGTCTCTCCCTATAGCTTACCCATATTTTTCTTAGAATTTCAAACATCATGCACCATTTTACATTGTCCAACGCTTTTTCCAGGTCGAGAAATCCTATGAACATGTCTTGATTTTTCTTCAGTCTTGCTTCCATTATCAACTGCAACTCAGCATTGCCTCTCTCGTGCCTTTACGTTTCCTAAAGCCAAATGATCGTCATCAAGCACATCCTCATTTTTTTCCATTCTTCTGTATGTTATTCTTGTCAGCAACTTGGATGTATGAGTTGTTAAGCTGCTTGTACGAGAATTCTCGTACTTGTCAGCTCTTGCAGTCTTCGGAGTTGTGTGGATGATTTTTTTCCGAAAGTCAGATGGTTTGTCGCCAGACTCAAACATTCTACACACCAATGTGAATAGTCGTTTTATTGCCACTTCCCCCCATGATTTTAGAAATTCTTATGGAATAATACAGGCAGGCAAAACATCTACCCACGTTCACAAGACTAAAATCTCTTGGTTCGAGTTGACAAATTCTTTTTTAAGCATAGTTGTTCACAGAAAATTTGGAAACCAGAATTCCAAACGCATTTCCCACAACACGGCGAGCTCTCGACTGTCTGTAAGAGTAACTGAATATTCTTTCTTTGCTTTGTAGAGGGCTTCATGAAATACGATGCAAACGAAAATGCGCCATCACCAGCACTGCATTTCTGGTAGGAGTTTTGGATTCTATTGCCGATTTTAGAGTATTGTCAGGAAAAAATACCACCATCAATACTCTTCCTGCGTCATCCATATTTATGTAAGGGAAACAGTAATTAATGTCTGCAATTTTGAGAAGAACAACGATAAGTTTGGCAGTTGTAGATTTTGGAACACGATATAGGTACTGTAGAGACGAATATGAATCCCCATTTGCCAAAAATCGCAATATGATTTGTTGTTTCAGTTGTGGAGACAAAACTTCAGTTAACACACTACATTTCTTCCTTATTACATTCTTAACCTTGACAAATTGCCAGTCGGCTTTTGTCTCGGGCTCTTCGGCCGACATTTGTTTGATAATTTTTGTGACGTTTCGCCAGCACGAGTGACTGGGAATGTCAAAGCCTCACCCTCAATTGCTGGTGATCAACTGAAGTCGAGCTCGTGGCCACCGATTATATGTATCTGGCACACCAATGTCCAACCGCTTTTTCATGGGCATTTCCTCTGCGGTTCTCCCCTTGCTGCCTGCAACAGTCGTCCTCTGTAGCACGGCAATCCAGGATCATTTCACCTTGTTGAGCCCGTTGTCAAGTTTGTGTGTTTCCATAGCTTCCCTGAGCAAGTGGGTGCAGTAGCTCTTCTCTACAACAACTTCCGTGTCGGTGAATTTCACGACGTTTTCGGTCTCACATGCCACGTGTTCCGCCACGACCGATTTCTCCACCTGCCCAAATCTGTTATGTTCGGTGATCCTGGTGTTTATTGATCGTCCAGTCATTCCAAAATACGCTTTTCCACACGTACATTATGTATGATATATTCCCGACATTGTAAGTGGATCTCTTTTCTCCTTTGCCGATCTGAGACACTCTTTGATCTTCTTTGTCGGTTTATAAATAGTCTTTAGATTCTGTTTGCGCAATATACGACTGATTTTGCCCGTCACTCTGTGACTGTATGGCAGAAAAGCCGTACCTGATATTTCTATTTCCGATGCGTCACTTCGCCGAGCATCTGATTCTGTAACTATTGGAGTACCCTTTGCTCCTCAGAATGATTTCCAGGAGTTGCATCTTGCGTCTGAGGTGCTGTGGCTCACATATTCGTCTTGCTCGTGCTACAAGCGTGTTAATCATGCCTGTCTTCTGGCTAGAGTGATGAATTGATAGTTTGTGCAGGTATCGGTCTGTGTATGCCGGTTTTCGATACACGCTGTGTCCCAGGTTTTCACCATATATCGTGAACAGCACATCTAGAAAGGGTAACTGTTGGACGCTGTTTTACATTCATGGTAAATTTTATGTTGGCATTGACACTTTTCATGGGTGGTCCACTTAGTCCAGTGGTGGCCAACTTCTTCACGGAACATTTAGATGCACAGGCGATGGACTTGGCACATTGTAAACCTAAGCTTTGGTACAGATACCTCGACGATACCTTTGTTGTGGAGCAATGGTGGGGAACAGCTCAGTCACTTCCTTAACGCTCTCCTTCCCAAAATAAAATTTAACGTGAGGGTAGAAAAGGACCAACAGTTACCCTTCCTATATGTGCTGGTCACGAGGGTTAGTGGAAACCTGGGACACAGCATGTTTCAAAAACAAAACAGATACACACAGAGCGATATCCGCACAAATTATCAAATTGCCACTCGAGCCAGAAAAAAGGCATGATTATTACGCTCGTAATGCGAAGAAGAAGATTACGTGAGCAGCAGCATTTCAGAAGCGAGGTGCGTCTCCTGGAAAGCGTTCTGGGGAGCAATCAGAAACGTCACAGAACCAAGTACTCGACGAAGTGACGCATCGGAAAAAGAAATGTCAAGTACATCCTTTCTACCACACACTCACAGACTGACGGACAGGATCAGCCGTATATTTCGCAAACAAGGCTAAAGGGTATTTGTAAATCGACAAAGAAGATCAAAGAGTGTCTCAGATCGGCAAAGGAGAAAAGGCACCCATTTGCAGTGTCGGGAATATATCGAATACCACGCACATATGGAAAAGTCAATGTTGGATTGACTAGACGATCAATCAACACCAGCATCACCGAACATGAGCAGCATTGCAGGTCGGAGCAGATGGAGAAATCGGCCTCGGCGAAACACGCGATATGTGAGATCGACCACGCATCAAAATTCGCCCACATGGAAGTTGTTGCTGTAGAGAAGAGCTGCTACATGCTCTTCTTCAGGGAGGCTGTAGAAATACACAAACACGACAACAGCTTCATCAACAGAGAAGAGAGCATCAGGGTGAACGGATTTTGGATTCCAGTGCTGCAGAGAATGACCGCTGCAGGTAACAACGGGAGAACCGCAGCGGAAATGAGTACGGGAAAGCCCTTGGACGTTGATGCGCCTGCCGGCCGGGGTGGCCGAGCGGTTCTAGGCGCTACAGTATGGAACCGCATGACCGCTACGGCCGCAGGTTCGAATCCTGCCTCTGTCATGGATGTGTGTGATGTCCTTAGGTTAGTTAGGTTTAAGTAGTTGTAAGTTCTAGGGGACTGATGGCCTCAGAAGTTAAGTCCCATAGTGCTCAGAGGCATTTGAACCATTTTGAACGTTGATGCGCGAGGTACACACACTGCCGTGCCGGCGGCGGCCGAGCAGTCGTCGGAGTAAGTGTTCCCAACAGGGTCCGCTCCGGGAGCAGCGAGGTCTGGCCTGTAATGGGCCGTCACAGCTGCCGGCACCGCAGGGAGCGAAGAATAACAAAAATCCTGAGAAGTTCAACGAGATAAGACCAACAACAAGCGGAGCAACACATCCTGTGCACGGTTCAGAGAAGCCATGGGGGCAAAGTAGGTATAGTGTACTAGGACTCCGCCAAAGCAGGGTTCGAGGAGCCCCTTATGAAGTCACGCCTGGTCTGGTCTGGTACACACACTGCTGGAAAAAAATTAGTCCGCTGTTTTAGAGGTTCCCAGTACACTCAAGATTAATTGTTGCAATAATGCATATGGAGTACATGAAATGATTACACTTACAGATCAATAGTATAAGCATTTCTGAGGTACTACGTATCGATCCGTGCCTAAACATCCATACTAGTACGTGGTGTAGCCTTCTCGGGCAGCAATACAAGCGCTGACTCCGGCACCCAGTCTGTCGCACAGCTGGCGAATGCTGTCCTGGGATACGTTATTCCACGTCTGCTCAGCTTCTTCACATATTTCTATAACATCTGTTGGCTGATGAGTCGCATGAGTCACTTATCGTCCCGTGACATCCCACACACTCTCGTATGGAGACAAGTCTGAAGATCGTGCTGATCAGAGAAGCTGCTGCATTTCTTGCAGAGCACGTTGGGTTTCACGGAGAGTTGGACGATCGTTGTCCTGTTGGAACATCACCATCCTGTTGCGAGGACGGCAAAAGAACTGGTCTGAGAACGTCCTGCACGTGCCAAGCGCTGGTTAGCGTCCCCTCCAGAAACTCGAAAGTGAACGAGGGTTGTAGCTTACTGCACCGCAGACCATAAGGCCTGGGTTGGAGCCAGTGTGTCTTGGACAAATGCAGTCTATGAGATAGCGTACACCAGGTCTACGTTGTGCACCCAAACGACTATCACTTACGTGTGGGCAGAGTATGCTATCTTCCAAGTTATCCTCTGACGGCATCAGCTGAGCCGTGCAAGACTCTGCTGTGGCCTCGGTGGACGACGGGCTAGATGTGCACGACCCATAGTCCCACTGCCAATAACCGGTTCACAACATCTCATGTTGACACGCCTGGGCTCACAAGCCCCGTTATCTGTGTTGCTGTACGGTCTGCCACTGCTACTGTCCGCAGCTCGTGGTCATGCGGCAGCGTTCTCGCTTCCCGCGCCCGGGTTCCCGGGTTCGATTCCCGGCGGGGTCAGGGATTTTCTCTGCCTCGTGATGACTGGGTGTTGTGTGATGTCCTTAGGTTAGTTAGGTTTAAGTAGTTCTAAGTTCTAGGGGACTGATGACCACAGATGTTAAGTCCCATAGTGCTCAGAGCCATTTGAACCACTGCTACTCTTAAAATTACTACGATCCTGGCGGGCGCCTGTCCTGCGTGGACACCCAGAACCTCGTCTACGGGCGTGATAATGTTCACGTGATTACTGATACCAGCATCGATGCACAGCTGACGTAGCACGTTAAAATTGTGTGGCAGTTGTAACGTATTACTATCTCTTCGACGTTTCTCATCGAGCCGTATACGTTATCTCGCATTTCTAACTGCTTCTCTCACACAAATAATGATAAAAATTCAGAAATTCAGGGTCGCCACCAGCCCAAGCCCTTCCTAACCAGTTAGAAAAAAACGGAACTGGAAAATTATTAGTTTAAGTACTTTAATAATTTAATGACAAATATGAAAATTTATTTAAGTAACCAGATAAATAGCCCTCCATGTCGTGCATGAAGCATCTTGACTAATTCAGGATTGGAAATCGGAATAAGTGGGTAAGATCAACACTACAGAATTTATCTTTCACGTAGATTATTTATTGTATCTAAGTGTTTGGTTGCACATCCTAACTACACATAACTGGTGCCTGACTAGAGACATTGAAGTAAGAATTACATGAGAATGTAACAGAGCACAATTTAACTACAGCAAGAAGAAACACAGAAAACGAGGGAGGGAGACAACGATACGAAAATCTCCTTTGCATTCATACCATAACATATCTCAGGGAAATTCGCATTGCGCTTCTACGCATGCACTATTCTGGACAGAGGTTTAACCAATGCACGAGGCTGTGCGATAATTACTCAACATACTAACTGCGTCTGATGCTTGCAAACGGCCGAACTAGAGCTCGTGGTGCATTCCGAATCAGACTTTTGTGCTGCTTTGTAGAAAGCGCACGAAAGAACAGATATTCTTGCAGAACTTATAGCTCATTAAACAAGCAAACTGTTAAAATAAAGCCTATTGCGGTGCCGTGGTGGACCAGAAGGGTCACTGATTACCAAACACGTGGCACAAAATCGACACAGAAAGACAAAAGCAGCTTCCACACTTTTAACACACCCAAAAATCGCCTATTTAAAGTAATATAATTAATGCACATTCGAAAAAATAACTCGCTTCACACGCTTCAGTTAAGCTGAAGTTCTTAAGTATTTAAACAGTTAAACATAATGAAGTCCTAACTCAACCTACTTCCTATCAGCTGAAACCCCCCTTAAGAGCTACGATCCGTACTCACCATGCGTTCACCGAAGAGTGCCCCTTTCTCTTGCGAGATTACCTAGCTCCCCGTGCAGCGGAAGCTACCAGAGGGGTAGCCCTCCATCACCAACCTCACACACAAAAACAGTCTTCGACACAGCCTTCGACTAAGATGGGTAAAACTCTCTGTTCAGGTATGGGAAACCTTTGTTGGTCATCCTGTGCTCTCCTTCGAACGAGAAGCAACATCGTCTGCTCCCAGCAGACGATGACCAGCTCAGCGTTTCCCACAAAACAAAATCAAAATCCCACATTATAACACACATATAATATTCAATAGGCCTTATTTGAGTGCTCAGTCTTTCTGGAAGAGTTCATGAATTGAGCTAAAATCAGGTAGTAAAGTGAATAAGTTGTACCGAATTCGACAAGCGTCTTATTGAACGACTTCACAGAGACGTTTCACAGTTCTCCAAAAGGACCATCCCACTGTTCGGAGGGCCACAGTTTGACCCCTATCAAACTCGATCAGTTGCCTGTAGGAAGCACGAGTAAGTCTCTGTGGCATGGTTACCTGCCTGCTTGACACGCTTTCATCACACTGAGCCTTCTGGATGTGATGATTCCCTATTAAAGGATAGACACAAATGGCGATCTGGTAGCTATGCCACTACGCTATCTGCTGGCACACGACGTGCATCTATGACTCCCCAGGTGGCATATGCCGTCATCGGATCAAAATTGACGTCGTCTTTTTAAGTGTACTAATTTGTTTCCGGCGGTGTATAATCTGTGCCCGCGAGCTAGACTCCAGTCCACAGTCCACCACCAGCAGTGGGGGTGAAGTCTTGACAGTGGCAACCACTCATGCTTGCGAAACGTCAGAGAAATTATCAAAGGTCGACCGAAGAACCCAAGACAGAAGTCAACAGGCAGTTTGTCAGCAAGTGGTAAACGAAAGACTTAATAATTTTGTATTCTTAACTATGTTTAGAAGAAATGTGAACTGTTGTAGTGACATCTTAGATGATTCTTTGAGCACGATCGCTGAGCAATCGTCCTGACGTCTTTTCTTTACCCAGTACCCAATCACTAACAGAAGCAGGTCTCTTACTTCTTTTATTATGCTGTAATTTCATGCAGACAAGCATTAACTCCGCAACAACTCGTGCAGCTACCAAAACTTACATTTTACACACGACTACGGCACTCACAAAGAAAATGAAGTGCAGACACTTACGAAATCACGTGCGTGAAACTCGTACCACGAAATGATTTGCGCAGCTTAATGTTGTGTAAAGCAGTCTTAAGAATGCGAGGTATGATACGATACGTGTTCAGCGGCCGTTCACTACTAGCTCTATTTCCCGTGAGCTATCCTGATGCAGTCCTCGCAGAATTACATCGGAGTAGTCAACGGTTTTCCATCTTTTTCTTTTATGAGCCATAAGGTAGCAGTGTGTGGAGATATGTTGATGCTCTTCTTTCAGGTTGTGATTTTATTTTTTGCTCAGTTTAGATTTTCGTCTTACTCTTTGACTTTTCTCTCGGAAGGAGATATTTATGTTTACCACTTGCTTCTACACAACAGTTTTTAGGGAACACGCCGAAAACACTGTTTGCAAATGCTGCTAAGAAAACGCCATTTTCTGGCTCATGCACGACAATAATGTGTGCAGCATTCTCAAACATCCTTTGTTGACTACTACACGCAGCGGCCTAGCGATTTTATTAACCCTAGCAGTACTTTTCCATGGCGCGCGTTACCAGAAGGGGGAGGGGGGGCTAGGGAAGAAGCAGCTTAAGCTCACCCTAAAAACTTTAAAAAGAAGCAAAATTATTTAATTGTTATTGACTTATATTAACAACACACTTTTTAAAGAGATACTGATATGTATGTACGGGTCAGAACCTGAAAATCTCTTTTATCACATTCTTACGAATATCAATGCACTTTTCAAAAAATTGCTAAGGGACCAAACTGCTGAGGTCATCGGTCCCTAGGCTCAACACACTACATAAACTAACTTATGCTAAGAACAATACCCACACACTCATGCCCGAGGGAGGACTCGAACCTCTGGCAGGAGGGGCCGCGCAATCCGTAACATGGCGCCTCAAACCGCGCCGCCACTCCGTACGAATGCACTTTTAATAACGTATACTGTCAAGAGGCCGATAGTTTATGACCACCACAAAATTTTTTCTAAAAGCAAAATTCGTAAACTGTTGTTGGCTTTTACTCGCAGCATACTGAAAATATGCAATATGACATTCACTGGGAAAAATAACTTCTATTACTAAGACTTATATGTTTAAAACATTTCTGGAATCGGGTAGAAGAATTAATAAAAAATAATAAACATTTTTTTCAAAGCTTTACTTCTGACGGTATCTCGTCTCCTACCTTCCAAACTGCGAAAGGCAAAGGTCCCGAGTTCGAATCTCGGTCGGGCATACAGTTTTAATCTGCCAGAAAGTTTCATATCAGCGCACACTCCACTGCAGAGTGAAAATCTCATTCTGGAAACATCCCCCAGGCTGTGGGTAAGCCATGTCTCCGCAGTATCCTTTCTTTCAGGAGTGCTAGTTCTGCAAGGTTCGCAGGAGAGCTTCTGTAAAGTTGGGAAGGTAGGAGACGAGATACTGGCAGAAGTAAAGCTGTGAGGACCGGCCGTGAGTCGTGCTTCGGTAGCTCAGATGGTAGAGCACTTGCCCGCGAGAGGCAAAGGTCCCGAGTTCGAATCTCGGTCGGGCACACGGTTTTAATCTGCCAGGAAGTTTCATATCAGCGCACACTCCGCTGCAGAATGAAAATCTCATTCTGGATTTTTTCAAAGTTTCAAACTATAAAGTACTTAACTAGATTACATTAATTTCAAAAGGTGGGCATAAAATACCCGCCCCCCTTCCCCCGCCACCCTGTCCGACTTGGTATTGCGAGCAGAATATTACATAGATTACAATATGGATTGGAATTTGTCATATGTCTCCTCGATATATAAAAATGTGGCAAGATGGTACTCACAGATTACGAGTTCGGAGCAATAAGTGATGGCTCAGCAACAGCTAGGTTTTCTCCAGATTTTTGAGAATCCAGGTTTTTGAGAAAGAAAATAGGAGAAGGATGTGTCGGTGTTAAGAGCAAACTTGTGTTAGGCAAGAATTATCATGTTTTGATACGGCAGTTTCTGGAAAAAAAAATGCAGAAATAAAAATGAACGCTTTTACACGGCCTTTGTGGACCTGCAGAAAGCGTACGACAGTGTCCTTAGAATAAAAGTATGGGAAGCAATCAGAAGGGTTAATGGGAGAAAAAAGTGGATTCGCTTGGTTAAAAAGTTATACAGGAACACTAAACTAATGATTAAAATGAAAAAGAACAATACCTGTAGTATTTTTCTTGACAAAAGTTGTGGAATGCCAACTATTTAGTTTAGCATGTAGATGGAATAGGCAGTGAATGACTGGTAACGGAAAAGCTCAGGCACAGAAGTAAAGATTGCTGACCATGCTCTTCACTCTTGTTTTCGGATCACCAAGTGAAGAGTATACGGAATATATACTGAGAGAACTTAAGGAGTAGTATGAAAAATGTGGTTTGGGAATAAATCTGGACAAGACGGAGTGTATGTGTATGGGACAGACAGAGGAGAAAGCTGACACAGAAGAAGAAGAAGAAGTAAAATCCTGCAGCAGCTACAAATGTTTGGGAAGAGTAATAGATAGCTCCGGTACATGGGACAAGGATGTGTTCCAGAGCAGCTCTGTGGAAGAGAGCTACTAAAGCTTTGCATGGTATAATACGGGATAAGTATATTCCGCAAGACACTAAGAAAAGAATACTTCATATTGCGGCGGATAGCATAATTCTATATGGAGCGGAGATGTCTCAAACAAGGTTAAAATGGTTCAAATAGCTCTGAGCACTATGCGACTTAACCTCTGAGGTCATCAGTCCCCTAGAACTTAGAACTACTTAAACCTAACTAACCTAAGGACATCACACACATCCATGCCCGAGGCAGGATTCGAACCTGCGACCGTAGTGGTCGCGCGGTTTCAGACTGCAGCGCCTAGAACCGCTCGGCCACCCTGGCCGGCTCTCAAACAAGGAAAGTTAGGGAGAAGATTAGAACAGTGGTAATGGGCTGTACGAGAAGATGTCTGCATTTAACGAGAGAAGATAGGGTAAGAAATGATGACGCCAGCGGCAATAACGTGCTACGTAACAAAAACCTTAAAGAATGGAGCGCTTCGTGATACGGCTAAGTTGCAATTAATGTCTAACCGTAGGTGGCCGTGATTTTAAAGTGGGAGCCGCCCGGAAGAAGAAGGATAGAAAAGCCAGCTCTAAGTTCGAAAAAATACACACAGGGAGCAATGGGAGAGAGAAATCTAGGACTAGATGACTGGGACGAAAGAGTTCTGTGGAAGTCGAAAACAGCTCTCACGGGGAATCTCCGAGGAAGAAGAAAAAGATAATATTTTAAATCTTCAACCGAAATCATAATTTTACATTGATATCCACCGACTGAGCTATCCGGGCACAACTCGTGAAGCCTCCTACTCAAAGCTTGTCGGCCGGAGTGGCCGTGCGGTTCTAGGCGCTACAGTCTGCAACCGAGCGACCGCTACGGTCGCAGGTTCGAATCCTGCATCGGGCATGGATGTGTGTGATGTCATTAAGTTAGTTAGGTATAAGTAGTTCTTCTAGGGGACTGATGACCTCAGATGTTAAGTCCCATAGTGCTCAGAGGCATTTGAACTCAAAGCTTCACCTTCTCCAGTACTGCTCTCCTACTTTACCAACCTCAAAGTTCTCCTGTGTACGTTGCAGACGTATCAAATTTGGAAGGAAGGAGCATGTCATTCTCAATGGAAAGAATTCTTCCGAAGTATAAGTGATTTCAGGTATGCCGCAGGGGAGTGTCGTAGGACAGTTTCTATTCACAATATATATAAATGACCTTGTGGATAACATCGGAAGCTCACTAAGGCTCTTTGTGGATGATGCTGTAGTACATTGAGAGGTTGTAACAATGGAAAATTGTACTGAAATGCACGAGGATCTGCAACGAATTGACGCATGGTGCAGGGAATGGCAATTGAATTTCAATGTAGACAAGTGTAATGTGCTGCGAATACATAGAAAGAAAGATCCTTTATCATTTAGCTGCAATATAGCAAGTCAGAAACTGGAAGCAGTTAACTCCATAAATCATCTGGGAGTAACATTTGCACTGAAAGACCTGAGTCGAAACAAGGCCCCCGGAGTAGACAACATTCCATTAGAACTACTGACAGCCTTGGGAGAGCCAGTCCTGACAAAACTCAACCATCTGGTGAGCAAGATGTATGAGACAGGCGAAATACCCTCAGACTTCAAGAAGAATATAATAATTCCAATCCCAAAGAAAGCAGGTGTTGACAGATGTGAAAATTACCGAACTATCAGTTTAATAAGTCACAGCTGCAAAATACTAACGCGAATTCTTTACAGACGAATCGAAAAACTGGTAGAAGCGGACCTCGGGGAAGATCAGTTTGGATTCCGTAGAAATGTTGGAACACGTGAGGCAATACTGACCCTGCGACTTATCTTAGAAGAGAGGTTAAGGAAAGGCAAACCTACGTTTCTAGCATTTGTAGACTTAGAGAAAGCTTTTGACAATGTTGACTGGAATACTCTCTTTAAAATTCTGAAGGTGGTAGGGGTAAAATACAGGGAGCGAAAGTCTATTTACAATTTATACAGAAAGCAGATGGCAGTTGTAAGAGTCGAGGGACATGAAATGGAAGCAGTGGTTGGGAAGGGAGTGAGACAGGGTTGTAGCCTATCCCCGATGTTATTCAATCTGTATATTGAGCAAGCAATAAAGGAAACAAAAGAAAAGTTCGGAGTAGGTATTAAAATCCATGGAGAAGAAATAAAGACTTTGAGGTTCGCCGATGACATTGTAATTCTGTCAGAGACAGCAAAGGACTTGGAAGAGCAGCTGAGCGGAATGGACAGTGTCTTGAAAGGAGGGTATAAGATGAACATCAACAAAAGCAAAACGAGGATAATGGAATGTAGTCGAATTAAGTCGGGTGATGCTGAGGGAATTAGATTAGGAAATGAGACACTTAAAGTAGTAAAGGAGTTTTGCTATTTGGGAAGCAAAATAACTGATGATGGTCGAAGTAGAGAGGATATAAAATGTAGACTGGCAATGGCAAGGAAATCATTTCTGAAGAATAGAAATTTGTTAACCTCGAGTATAGATTCAAATGTCAGGAAGTCGTTTCTGAAAGTATTTGTATGGAGTGTAGCCATGTATGGAAGTGAATCATGGACGATAAATAGTTTGGGCAAGAAGAGAATAGAAGCTTTCGAAATGTGGTGCTACAGAAGAATGCTGAAGATTAGATGGGTAGATTACATAACTAATGAGGAGATATTGAATAGAATTGGGGAGAAGAGGAGGTTGTGGCACAACTTGACTACAAGAAGGGATCGGTTGGTAGGACATGTTCTGAGACATGAAGGGATCACCAATTTAGTATTGGAGGGCAGAGTGGAGTGTAAAAATCGTAGAGGGAGACCAAGAGATGACTACACTAAGCCGATTCAGAAGGATGTAGGCTGCAGTAGGTACTGGGAGATGAAGTAGCTTGCACAGGATAGAGTAGCATGGAGAGCTGCATCAAACCAGTCTCAGGACTGAAGACCACAACAACAACAGGCATTAGGATTGATTTAAAATGGAATGACCATGTAAAATTAATCGTCGGTAAATCAGATGCCAGACTGAAATTCATTGGAAGAATCCTAAGGAAATGCAATCCGAAAACAAAGGAAGTAGGTTACAGTACGCTTGTTCGCCCACTGCTTGAATACTGCTCACCGGTGTGGGATCCGTACTAGATAGGGTTGACAGAAGAGATAGAGAAGATCCAACGGAGAGCAGCGCGCTTCATTACAGGATCATTTAGGAATCGCGAAAGCGTTACGGAGATGATAGATAAACTGCAGTGGAAGACTCTACAAGAGAGACGCTCAGTAGCTCGGTACGGGCTTCTGTTGAAGTTTCGAGAACATACCTTCACCGAGGAGTCAAGCAATACATTGCTCCCTCCTACGTATATCTCGCGAAGAGACCATGAGGACAAAATCAGAGAGATTAGAGCCCACACAGAGGCATACCGACAATCTTTCATTCCACGAACAATACGAGACTGGAATGGAAGGGAGAACCGATAGAGGTACTAAAGGTACCCTCTGCCACACACCGTCAGGTGACTTGCGGACTATGGATGTAGATGCCGAGAAATGGCTTCGCCACAGCTATTGTTTCCAGAATAAATTCTCTCTCTGCGGAGTGTGCACTGATTTGAAACTTGCTGAAAGATCAAAACTGAAGTTTTGAAAGAAGGAGAGCTGTACAGGCGGAAGTGAGGCTGGCTTCACACGACATCTCAGAGAAGCGCATAGAACCCTTTCTGCTGCGCGGTCCCTACTGACAAGGGAACCTCCCCATCGCACCCCCCTCAGATTTACTTATAAGTTGGCACAGTGGATAGGCCTTGAAAAACTAAACACAGATCAATTGAGAAAACAGGAAGAAGTTGTGTGGAACTATGAAAAAATAAGCAAAATATACAAACTGAGTAGTCCATGTGCAAGATAGGCAACATCAAGGAGAGTCTGAGCTCAGGAGCGCCGTGGTCCCGTGGTTAGCGTGAGCAGCTGCGGAGTGTGAGGTTCTTTGTTCAAGTCTTCCCTCGGGTGAAAAGTTTACTTTATCTATTTTTGCAAAGTTATGATCTCTCCGTTCGTTCATTGACATCTCTGTTCACTGTAATAAGTTTAGTGTCTGTGTTTTGCGACCGCACCGCAAAACTGTGCGATTAGTAGACGAAAGGACGTGCCTCTCCAATGGGAACCGAAAACATTGGATCGCAAGGTCATAGGTCAACCGATTCCTCCACAGGAAAACACGTCTGATATATTCTATACAACACTGGTGACGGCATGTGCGTCACATGACAGGAATATGTTGTCAACGCACCTAACTTGTACACTTGGCGAATGGGTAAAAAGATTCTTCTACCTTGCCCGATTTAGGTTTTCTTGTGGATGTGATAATCACTCCCAAAAAAGTGATAAAAACATAAGCGTTTGTCACATAAACTGAAAAAAAAGTGAAAACTTTTCACCTGAGGGAAGGCTTGAACCAAGGACCTCTCGTTCGGCAGCTGCTCACGCTAACCACAGGACCACGCCGTTCCTGAGTTCACATTATCCTTGATGTTGCCTATGTTGCACATGGACTACTCAGTTTGTATATTTTGCTTATTTTTTCATAGTTCCACACAACTTCTTCCTGTTTTCTCGATTGATCTGTGTTCAGTTTTACAAGTCCTATCCACAGCGCCAACTTATAACTAAATCTCAGGGGGGTGCGATGGGGAGGTTCCCTTGTGAGAAGAAGTGCAGCCTCTGTCGCTGTGAGCAGCTTTGCTGCCGCTGCTGCTACTTCCACTGTTCCGCCGCCGCCGTCTTTATCTCCTCTGTGGGCTGCCCGACCGTGGCATTTCCTGTCGTTTTGTAGGTGCCGCGGCTACCGTGGCGCTTCCGACCAACAAGCTTCACAGTTAGTCATTTGACCAGATCTTCCCCCACTGTTGCGACATCGGCATGTATACCTGAACTATCATTGTCGGTGTTGGTTTGCTGCCGATTCTGATAAGAATTACCCTATACTCATGTGACCAGAAATCCTTGTCTTCTTTCCACTTCACTTTGTAAGTAGGCTGTTTAGGTTTTTATGTTAGTAACGTCACGTAGCACTCTGTATGAAAATCACTGACTGTGCTGTGTGCAGTCTGTGGCTGGTTGGCATTGTTGGAATATTCGCTATTGCAGTGTTGGGCAGCTGGATGTGAACAGCGAGTAGCGTTGCGCAGTTGGAGGTGAGCCGCCAGCAGTGTTGGATGTGGGGAGAGAGATGGCGGAGTTTTGAGAGTGGATGATCTGGACGTGTGTCCATCAGAGACGGTAAATTTGTAAGACTGGATGTCATGAACTGATGACTTTTGAACACTATTAAGGGCCGGCCAGTAAGGCCGAGCGGTTCTAGGCGCTTCCGTCTGGAACCGCGCGACCGCTACGGTCGCAGGTTCGAATCCTGCCTCGGGCATGGATGTGTGTGATGTTCTTAGGTTAGTTTGGTTTAAGTAGTTCTGAGTTCTAGGGGACTGATGACCTCAGATGTTAAGTCCCATAGTACTCAGAGCCATATGAACCAAAAAAAACTGAGTGGAAGGATCAACCACCGAACTTGAACAGCATGTCTTGCCGGCACGGTAGCTCAGCGTGTTCGGTCCGAGAGCTGTTTCAACTCTGTAATAAAAATCTGAGTGTAAGGATCAACAAACGAACTTGACCGGATGTCATGTGACGTCCGCAACGACCAAACACAACGATCATCAACGAAGAAAATGAAAAAAAAGTGGTTAGCGTTCAAGCCTCGTAATCGCTGGATGGCAGGATCGAGGCCCGTTTGTAAATTTTTTTATTTCCAACACAGTCATTTTCTTTACTATTTATATTACAGTTGATCTAATGAAAAAAACACGTGTAATCGGATGAATTTTTATTCAATTTACAATGTTATTTGGCAGTCTACAACTTTTTTTTAATCACAAATAATATAATATTGATAACTATAACTAGTAAACTACAAAATGCATAAAGTGACACTGAAAATCTATTGACACGTCTTCAAAATTGTTCGTATTTAATCGAAAGAGAACGAGAAACTGCTTCTCGTGAAGACGCTATTAAAATACACTCGATACTGCATGTCCAATCATCAGCGCCGATATTTAAGGAAATGCTACGTTATACATGGTTTGCTTCCAAATTATCGGCTGAAGGAGAGGTTTTTGAAAATGTTAACGAGGTTTGTTTTTCCACGGATAACCTCAAAAGACCTTGCGTATGCGGAAACATAGCATTTATTCAATACCACTGGTGCCGTTTAACTTTTATGATTTCCATGTTTTTACGAAAAATACCATCCTGCAACTTACACTCGTGATGTCGAAAGTGACGATTAATTGTACATCTTTCGAAAGCCGTCCGTGCCGGCCAAAACTTGGAGGTAACAAATCGTTTCGGGCTCCCTCCAGGTTACGGGATTTCTCAAATCGAGAACAAGCATACATTTTCAGTATCACTTTATGCGTTTGGTCGATTACTAGTTACAGTAACCAATATTATATTATTTGTGATAATAAAAGTTTGTAGGCTGCCAAATAACATTGTAAATTGAATAAAAGTTCATCCGATTACACGTATTTTTCCCATTAGATCAATTGTAACATAAATAGTAAAGAAAATGACTGTGTTAGAAATTAAAAAAAACTGACAAACTGGACTCGATCCTGCGATCCAGCGATTACGGGGCTTGAACGCTAACCACTTTTTAAAAAAAAAAATTCATTTTGTTCGGTATTGTTCGTTGCGTATGGTGTGGGCGGAGTCACAAGACATCCATTCAAGTTGATCGTTGATTCCTTTGCTGAGTTCTTTTTATCACAGAGGGCGAGCGGCTCTCTGACCGAACACGCTGAGCTACCGTGCCGGCGCCAGTCGGCTGCAGCCGCTTCGCGATAATAACGGCCACGCACTGGTATACAGGGTGTTACAAAAAAGGTACGGCCAAACTTTCAGAAAACATTCCTCACACACAAATAAAGAAAAGATGTTATGTGGACATGTGTCCGGAAACGCTTAATTTCCATGTTAGAGCTCATTTTAGTTTCGTCAGTATGTACTGTACTTCCTCGATTCACCGCCAGTTGGCCCAATTGAAGGAATGTAATGGTGACTTCGGTGCTTGTGTTGACATGCGACTCATTGCTCTACAGTACTAGCATCAAGCACATCAGTGCGTAGCATCAACAGGTTAGTGTTCATCACGAACGTGGTTTTGCAGTCAGTGCAATGTTCACAAATGCGGAGTTGGCAGATGCCCATTTGATGTATGGATTAGCACGGAGCAATAGCCGTGGCGCGGTACGTTTGTATCGAGACAGATTTCCAGAAGAAAGGTGTCCCGACAGGAAGACGTTCGAAGCAATTGATCGGCGCCTTAGGGAGGACGGAACATTCCAGCCTATGACTCGCGACTGGGGAAGGCCTAGAACGACGAGGACACCTGCAATGGACGAGGCAATTCTTCGTGCAGTTGCCGATAACCCTAATGTCAGCGTCAGAGAAGTTGCTGCTGTACAAGGTAACGTTGACCACGTCACTGTATGGAGAGTGCTACGGGAGAACCAGTTGTTTCCGTACCATGTTCAGCGTGTGCAGGTACTATCAGCAGCTGATTGGCCTCCACGGGTACACTTCTGCGAATGGTTCATCCAACAATGTGTCAATCCTCGTTTCAGTGCAAATGTTCTCTTTACGGATGAGGCTTCATTCCATCGTGATCAAACTGGAAATTTTCACAATCAACATGTGTGGGCTGACGAGAATCCGCACGCAATTGTGCAATCACGTCATCAACACAGATTTTCTGTGAACGTTTTGGCAGGCATTGTTGGTGATGTCTTGATTGGGCCCCATGTTCTTCCACCTACGCTCAATGGAGCACGTTATCATGATTTCATGCGGGATAGTCTACTTGTGCTGCTAGAACATGTGCCTTTACAAGTAAGACACAACATGTGGTTCATGCACGATGGAGCTCCTGCACATTTCAGTCGAAGTGTTCGTACGCTTCTCAACAACAGATTCGGTGACCGATGGATTGGTAGAGGCGGACCAATTCCATGGCCTCCACGCTCTCCTGACCTCAACCCTCTTGACTTTCATTTATGGGGGCATTTGAAAGCTCTTGTCTACGCAACCCCGGTGCCAAATGTAGAGACTCTTCGTGCTCGTATTGTGGACGGCTGTGATACAATACGCCATTCTCCAGGGCTGCATCGGCGCATCAGGGATTCCATGCGACGGACGGTGGATGTATCCCTCGCTAACGGAGGACATTTTGATCATTTCCTGTAACAAAGTGTTTGAAGTCACGCTGGTACGTTCTGTTGCTGTGTGTTTCCATTCCATGATTAATGTGATTTGAAGAGAAGTAATAAAATGAGCTCTAACATGGAAAGTAAGCGTTTCCGGACACATGTCCACATAACATATTTTCTTTCTTTGTGCGTGAAGAATGTTTCCTGAAAGTTTGGCCGTACCTTTTTGTAACACCCTGTATATTTGACGACCGAAATTATCTTGCGATTTTTTTCAATAACGCTTGCGAAGTACGCGCTACTGCTTACACATTTTGTTGTCCTCATGGAGCACTACGAGTGTACGAAGTTTGCAGTAAATCCGTGTTCCAAACGTCGTGGCCTCCCCTTATCAGTGATTTCACTCCTGGGTCAAGATTAGGGACGTGCAAAAAAAAATCAATAACACAACAGCACTGAAATCGCGTTTTGTGAAGAAACTGGCACTTAGAACTTTTTCCATTTCCGCTCTGCAGTCATCGACTTCTCTCCAGCACTTTTGCCTAAAGGCCGTAGAAAACATCTAATAACTGCTTCCCTTGCTTTAATTTTCTCCAGTTTATTCGAATATATTTTTCAACTTGACAGTTGAAATATTCTGTGTTGACTTCCATCTCTAGCTAGCAGTGTGACATGCACGACCGTGCTACATAATAACGACGAGTAGCAATCCCAGTATGTCACGTGCCGACTGTTTATATGCGGCGTTAACCGCTACTTGGACGGTCTGCAGCGCCTCGGCGCCTCCGAGTGACGTCATATGAAAGCCGCTGTTGGAGGCAATGTTCCGCTTGCGTGGCCCAGTGGCACCTCATGAGCAACACTTCGCCACTGAGCGCCTCAGAAGCGCGGTGACGCTGCACGCCTGAAGGCGCCCGTTTAAACCAGCGGATTCTCCGCCGAAAAGTCCTCGGAGAGGCACCGCGTGAAGGAGGTTGGATCGTGGTCATGACTGGGTACCTTATTTGAGTAGTTGTCTCCCAGATTCGCATCCCAATTTGGCAGACAGTTTTAATCTGCTAGGAAATTTCAAATCATCGTGCTCTCCGCTGCAGAATGAAAATTCATTCTGGAAATAATCCCCTAGGCTGTGGCTAACCCATTTCTCCACAACATTCTTTTCCCCAGGAATTCTAGTCCCGCAAGGTATGGAGGAAAATTACTGTGAAGTTTGGAAAGTACGAGAGAGGTACTGTCGCACGTGGATGTGTGTCGGGAGCAGCCGGGATGGTAGAGCAATTGTCCGCTAAAGTCAGAGTCTCTGGGCTCTGGTCACAGTTCTGTACAGAGGTTTGATCAGCATAGATGCTTAATTTTCTGTTTTCTCAATATTGTAAGCGTCGTCTGAGCAAAATACAATGTGCGTAAATGCAAAAATATCTCTACTGATGCTTGAATACGTAGCGCGTTGCATCACTTTGACTTACGGAGAGATTGCAGTGGTGCCGCTTGGAACGTTGACATAGTACAATGATAAGCGGCGGAGTACACAGGAAGACAGGTGTTCACTGTTTCTGTTGACACTATTGTTACTCCTCTAAGTAACTGTACCCGATTACACAGACTCGTATTTCTATCTGTAGTGGAAGTGCAGACCTTTTACGACCACTGTCTCAATTACAAAGCTTAATACAAAAAAATGCTATCGGCTGAGACTCGTATAACACGGGTAGTTCCACAGCTGTCGTAGAACAATTGCGGGCTGAGATTACTGGCAAGTACCACAGCACGACGTCACAGTATTCAAAGGAACACTGTGGCAACGTATTGCTACAAGTCGTAATCTTATTTGCTGAGAAGATACCCTCAGCTGTCACAAAAGAATGCAACTGCATACATATTACGAAATCTTAATCATATAGCCTAGAAAATAAAAGAACGTGTAAAGTACGATAAAGAGTTACGTAATATACCAGCTGTTTGTGAGTGACGTAGTACGTGACGTCTCCCAGGCGAGTCTTCTACGCAGAGAGGACACTCGAAGGGCGTCCCAGTGTAAATAGACTGTCATCTTTTGACAATTGGATTATGTAAGCAGTGGGTCGCGTTTATTGATGAGAAATGTACCAATAAGAGCTCACGTTTGTTGCCTATTGAATGCCCACCTTATGAGCCCTGGAATGTCAAGCTACATAAAAGCTAGTACGAATACTTCTTGCAGGATCAAAAGAAACTTTCGTACCTGAACTAAGAAAATAACAGTTTCGATTGCAATCTTTCTAAACCCAAATCGTCCCGGTTTTTCACTACTGCATAAAAACTTCTTTCCTGTCTCTTCTTACTTCTTCTTCCATTTAATACCTTGCATTCTTTCTAGAGAATGTGCCACTAACAACCAGAATCGTGTCATTTAAACATCACGAGATTCAAAAATATTGTAGTCATATTATATTACGTGACCAAGTCGATGGCTACCGTAACAGTTAGGAAGTACGAACTACGTGACTTACACAGTTTTCTAACTCAGTCTTATGGATATTTGTCTGTCACAACATCTAAAAGACTTAGTTTATGCAATGGACATGACGGAACAGAGACATACCTTAAACGAAGCGCAGAAACATGCGGAAACTTTCGGTATTGTTCGGTGGTGTTCGATAAGCTGTAACTGGTTATTTATTGCTGTCACAGTTGTGCTCATCATCTTCAGCTTGGTTACAGCCGAACATGTCAATTTCGTTGCTATGTATGGAAGCCAGAAAAGAAAAACAAAAGTATTTTAATGTTGAGGTAACTATATAAGGTGTGCGAAGCTAACGTATTGTAAAGGTTATGATAAACACAAACTTATGTGGTGTTACCGAAATTTCGAACCGAATCCTGAAGAGTTGTTATAACTTAATATCCTCGGTGACAGATGAAAAGCAGCATTACATTAGGAAAGTTTTCCAGATAGATTAAAATATGACATTGTTAAACATCGTTGTAAGGAAGATAACAGGAAAATCTAAATAATTATCCTCCAGTTTTCTGACTGACATGTTTTTTTAATTTTGGAGAAAATTATGCACTTCGGAGCAGTTTCAAATTTACGCAGAGACAATTAAGTACATCGCATTTTTTTCCAGAATATTTGCTTAATTGGGAATGACATTTACACATTTACTCAACGAAACGAAAAGCGTTACGTAGTTGAAACACCGTCGATTGGCATTTTTTGTGATCTGTCCAAGACATTTGACTATATAAACTATGACTTTCTTACAGAAATGCTTAAATTTTGTGGAATTGGTGATACTATCAATAATTAAGTTAAATCATTTTACCTCAAAGACTGTAAAATGTAATGTTGAACAAACAACGCGTGTAGATGCTGGGGAGATACCATTAGTGGAATCCTACAGCGTTCAGTTTGAGATCTAACCCTATTTGTTGCATATATGAATCACATTCTGCTTTCACATATCAAGTTCATATTTCTTTTGCAGATAACTCAAGGATTATAATTAGTATGATTAAATTGACAGTAATGAAAGTGTTAATAATGTTTTTCAAAGATTTAATAGTTGTTTCTCTGCAAATGATCTCTTCCTGACTTTCGAAAAAAAGACACCACAGTATATAAAGTTATGTATAACAAGTAGAATAACGTCAACAATCAATCTAGTACATGAACAGAAATCGTTTAATTGGGAAAATTCACCAATTATCTGGTTGCACAGACTACCGATGGTTTGTAGTTGAAGAAACGTGCGATTGCGCTACGCAAACAACTAAATTCAGCAACATTTGTTCTTTGCATAATTTCGACTTTTGGAAAGGATCGATCCATCGTCTTGACATACTTTCCATATTTCGAGGCATGTAAGTTTTAAGGCGTAATTTTTTGGGGTAAATCATCATTTAGGAATAAAGTACTTATAATGCAGCGGCGTGGCCGACCTAAGTTTAAATAGTGTAAATGACTGTGTGATCAGGTGGCGACCTAATACCGCAATATTACACTGGATGGACGTACCCCAATATGGCGAGAGATGGGAACATGTAATGCACCCAGTAATGTTGTCGAATATGATCGTTTTAGTGGTCCACGTGTTGTATGTGGAGGCATAATGTTGGATGATCGCACTGACCTCCAAATCTTTGAACAGGTACATTCACCGGTAAACGTTATTGTGAGACTGTACTCCTTCCTCATGTGCATTCGACCTTAACTTCATTTTAATGGATGAGAACGTGCGACCGCATCAAACAGCAAAGGTGGAGGTGCATTTGGAACGAGATGGTATTTGGCGAATGGTCTGGTCTGCTCATTCCCGGAATTAAATTCCACCGAGCACTTGTGAGGAGTATTGCAGCACGTCTGCATGCACCAGTGACCATCCAAGAGTTGGCAGCTGTGCTGGTGGAGGAAGGAAGGCCCTGTCACAAGAACTCCTTGCCAGCATGGGAGCACGTTGCAGAGAGAGAATGCATTGCCGGCCGCGGTGATCCTCCACGCTAATAACACCATGTCCCATCTTTTGTAAAGTCCAGGGGACCATCAGAAATCGAGGTGGCTTCAGTGTATGGTAATTACTGTCTTTGACTGGAAGTGTCATATGTTTTCGTCTCATTGCGCGTTTCTTTCAGTTGCCTTCTGAAGTTTATTGCAGCAATTCTTTGTATGTATGATCCAAGTTCGTCCTGATGTTTTGCACACCCGCGTAGTACCAGTGCCACTGAATAATGAGTAGCACCCAGAAACACGCTCAGTCACTATAAATATATTGCGCACCCAACCCATACAACTCTCCTAATATTGTAACCAAACCATTCAGAAACACAGCTACACCAGACGACTAATACGAATACACCGCGGGCTGCAATTCTGGACAATAAAAAAAAGATACATTTTTGATAGTCCCTATATTGGCGGTTTGCAAATCTGCTTATTTCACATAAAAATATTTGTTTTCTATATGAGAAATCAGAAACTCCGAAATATGGATTGTAGAAAAATCGTAGAGTTGAGTGCGGAGCAACCATTACTTGCAATAATTGGTATTGTTGCAAAGACAGCGTCGTCGTAGGTGAACAGATTACAAATGACCAGTGGAACAACATTTTTTAAAGATAAAGTTCATTATACATGACTTTTATAATTGACAGTCTGCTTTCATTTAGCAGACTGTTTCAAAAATGTCTGCTTTGACTGCACCTCACTTCATTGCTGTATTCCGAGATAGTGTGGCGACGACAAAGCGCGATGCTGGTAAAGTAATGCCTCCATAACTGTTATACATACTCGTATGTTCCAGGTAACGATGCGACTCACGTACAGTCGAAGCTGTCATCAGGTGTTTTATCTCTTGGGACTGCAGTTCCAGAAATGCGCGGCGTTGACGAATTTAAGGAGTATGCTTGTCTATGCAGTGTCCTACTCCGTGACACCCACGAAACAGTTTCTGTTCTGTGACTGTTAGGAGACAGCTAAACGCTTATTCGCATCAAAGCACAGTCCTCGAAATATTCAAAGCTGACGTCGTGCACAGGTTTTGTTTCACAAGTGACCCACCGATTTTGGTCTATTGCACACACGAAAACGTAGTTCAACCGGGAATAAAAACAGAGCGTACGTACACAGCTTACTCAATAGCAATTACTTTCTCTCTGCGCTTCATGTCGATACAATGGTGTTATTAATTTAAATGTTTTATCCGTGTCCTCACATAAAAGCCATACCGTCATATCAACAATCAGCGTCTCTAATTCCATTCCGCCCCTCGTCTGGATTATTCAGTTGCGGTAGTCAAAAACAGGCTCTCTGGACCAAAGATATATGAGATACACTGGAGCATTTATCTTCTTGTAATATTTACATCTATTGGCATTTATTAATAAATATAATTAATAAAACAAAATAATGAAAGGAAAAAAGTTATACAGCATCCAAAGAGCTATATATTTACATACCTTTTACACAAGAACCAGAAGTTAGATTAATATTTCGTGTTAATCCTTAGGTGCCTTGTACTTGTTCCCTCAAGGAACTGGGCACTGTAGCTGCAGTATTCATATTCTCTAAAAAAATTCGTCTTAAAATAATGTATCCCAATTTGAGAGCAATATTAATGACAACAGTAAGCAGAGAAATTTCCTTTGGTACTCATTAATAAAGGTAACGCTGGATCAGACAGAAGTTCAGTATGCAGCCAAGAAAATCTTCGGTCATTCTTGTACCATAAAATATGTGACGTCTCGCAATGCAAATATCAAATCTAATATGAAAGCATTTCTTCTGCATACTATTTCTGCTCTTTGGAAGAACATTTAACAAAACAGTGGCAGCGTGTGTTGTATAATCAACAAACATATTTACGTTGCACAATTAGTATATCACTTGCGATATGAATACCGACAAAAATTAACATATCAATTTTCATCAAATTTAAGCCGATGTGCTGTTTATTAATTTGTAAATGGCTTGATTGCAGCTATGTAGGAATTTTGTTATGTGTGCAGTATACAGCCTATAAACCAATTCGCTCCACACCATTGCTGTAGAAATCATACAAATGATCTTGGAAGATGTAACTAACTACCCAGCCTCTTGTCAGCCAAAACTGTCAGCAGTTCTTCGCTTACGTCTACATACCTACTCTACGAAACACTATGCAGTGCAAGGTGCGACGATATGATTTGTACCCGTCGCAATTCTGCGTAGAGCGCGGAGTGAATGACTTACTAAATGCCTTGGTGAATGCTGTAATAAATACAATGTTGTCTTCTCTGTTGGTAGGGAAACGATTCCTTGTGAGCTGAAGAATACATCTACTGCCTTCACTTAACACTGGTTCCTTAACTTCTGTAAGCGAACTTTCGCAGTAATTGGCGTCTAAGTGTCTGACAAAGTTTCTCAGCATTTCCCTGACGCCCTCTCGTGAGTCGCACAACCCTGTGATCATTCGTACCGCCCTTCTCTCTACACGTTCAGTACCTCTGTTAGTCCTACGTAGTATGGGACACACACACCTGAGCAATAGTCGAAAATATGACGCTCAAGTCATCTGGAAACAGTATCCTTTGGAGGCCGATTGCATTTTTTCAGTATCCTAATAATGAATCGAAGTCTGAGACTTGCGATCAGTCCTTTTCATGTATCTGCAAATTGTTACAGTTAGGTATTTGTATGAATCAATTGATTCCAATTGTCACTCACTGATGTTGTACTTAATTGTATGACTTTTTTGTATTTTGTGAATTGTACACTTTTACATATATGAACATTTAAAGTAAGCTGCAAATCTGTTCAGAACTTCAAAATCTTATCAAGATCTGACGATACTCAAGCAGCTCTTCCAGACAGTTTTTCATTATACACCGGTACGCAAAACTTACGGACGAAAGTAAATTTCGCATGATATTTCAATGCCAAATGACATAGATCGATAAAACATGACGTATACATAGAAAAAACTGCTACATTAAAGCACGGAAGGTAACTGAAAGAAGTACGCAATGAGACTACCAGAAACGATACTTTTATTCAAAGACAGTAGTTCTGCTGAAATGACCATGATTGATTATGGTCCTCTTGCGAAACCTCTCCCTCTAATTGTACTCCTCCTCCGTGATCTGAACGATCTAATTCCTATAGTAAGTCTCTCCTCGGGATCCAGTGCTAATTAATGAAGTTAGACTACGGATTTTTGAAAACGCGGTCTGGTGTAAGTGGCCCTAACTACTGTAGCCCAAGTGGGGTCTCTTTGAATCTTCTGTGCTATTTCCTACGACATGGGATATAACAGCTATAAAAACGAAGTCCTGGGACACAACAATCAGAATTTATTTCATAAACAACATTGAAGTTTGCAAGATATCGAAATAGACGACAGAGGGATAGAGAAACAATTAAAATCGCTCAAAAGAGGAAAGGCCGCTGGACGTGATGGGATACCAGTTCTATTTTACACAGAGTACGCGAAGGAACTTGCCCCCCTTCTTGCAGCGGTGTACCGTAGGTCTCTAGAAGAGCGTAGCGTTCCAAAGGATTGGAAAAGGGCACAGGTCATCCCCGTTTTCAAGAAGGGACGACGAACAGATGTGCAGAACTATAGACCTATATCTCTAACGTCGATCAGTTGTAGAATTTTGGAACACGTATTATGTTCGAGTATAATGACTTTCCTGGAGACTAGAAATCTACTCTGTAGGAATCAGCATGGGTTTCGAAAAAGACGGTCGTGTGGAACCCAGCTCGCGCTATTCGTCCACGAGACTCAGAGGGCCATAGACACGGGTTCACAGGTAGATGTCGTGTTTCTTGATTTCCGCAAGGCGTTCGATACAGTTCCCCACAGTCGTTTAATGAACAAAGTAAGAGCATATGTACTATCAGACCAATTGTGTGATTGGATTGAGGAGTTCCTAGATAACAGAACGCAGCATGTCATTCTCAATGGAGAGAAGTCTTCCGAAGTAAGAGTGATTTCAGGTGTGCCACAGGGGAGTGTCATGGGACCGTTGCTGTTCACAATATACATAAATGACCTGGTGGATGACATCGGAAGTTTACTGAGGCTTTTTGCAGATGATGCTGTGGTGTATCGAGAGGTTGTAACAATGGAAAATTGTACTGAAATGCAGGAGGATCTGCAGCGAATTGACGCATGGTGCAGGGAGTGGCAATTGAATCTCAATGTAGACAAGTGTAATGTGCTGCGAATACATAGAAAGATAGATCCCTTATCATTTAGCTATAAAATAGCAGGTCAGCAACTGGAAGCAGTTAATTCCATAAATTATCTGGGAGTACGCATTAGGAGTGATTTAAGATGGAACGATCATATAAAGTTGATCGTCGGTAAAGCAGATGCCAGACTGAGATTCATTGGAAGAATCCTAAGGAAATGCAATCCGAAAACAAAGGGAGTAGGTTACAGTACGCTTGTTCGCCCACTGCTTGAATACTGCTCAGCGGTGTGGGATCCGTACCAGATGGGGTTGATAGAAGAGATAGAGAAGATCCAACGGAGAGCAGCGCGCTTCGTTACAGGATCATTTAGCAATCGCGAAAGCGTTACGGAGATGATAGATAAACTCCAGTGGAAGACTCTGCAGGAGATACGCTCAGTAGCTCGGTACGGGCTTTTGTTAAAGTTTCGAGAACATACCTTCACCGAAGAGTCCAGCAGTATATTGCTCCCTCCTACGTATATCTCGCGAAGAGACCATGAGGATAAAATTAGAGAGATTAGAGCCCACACAGAAGCATACAGACAATCCTTCTTTCCACGAACAATACGAGACTGGAATAGAAGGGAGAACCGATAGAGGTACTCAGGGTACCCTCCGCCACACGCCGCCAGGTGGCTTGCGGAGTATGGATGTAGATGTGGATGTAGATGTAGACGTGGATATTCATTAGTCACAATACTATTTCCAATAATATGTGACAGTTTACATAACAGTCGTCACCATTGGTTGGGAAGGTGCGGAGATGAGCAAGGATATCAGCTGGGTTACGGCGCGTCCCTTACACACTTACAGAATCGCGAAGAATATGATGAATATACAGTGATTGCATGGCAAGGAACTGAGAGTGAATGAAGTGAACTCTCTTACTGGGGCAGAGCGAACATTGCAGAGGATGCCACCTCCCTCCATAAGTACAAGTCATCATACTTATTCGTCCCCGGCAAGCTGTTACAGCAATGTACTCTTAGCGTGAGCTGTGCTGGTTGGCGTCGCACCGTAGTAACTCGAGGTCATCTCTGCTGTCACTGCCTGACTCAGCATCCCCCGTCTCTCTTACTCCTCTGTCTGATTGCGAATATTAATCTTGCTTACCCGACCTCCCGATTCCATCTGTCTGAAAAGCTCATTCCTCCATATTCGACTACAGTTTTTCGCCCGCCTTAAACTTCCTGACCATTCTCCCGTTTTGTCGCCAACATTGACCAATAGTGTAATTTTATAAAGTCTCTCCTACTCTCTCCATTGGCTCCATAAAAACTCCTCTCCCTATCGATTTCCTTACCGTCCATCTGTGCTCTTAAAGTGGAACTCAGGATGGGCGTCACAGCCCCCATACCAATGTCGGGATGTCGGTACGTCCATCTTTATACAAAATGGTTGAGGAACCTCTTCTGTTCAGTATAAAATGTCAAATCGAAACACCTTCAGCCGTCTAAATTTCAAGTTCTGTTTTATTTGTGCAACTAGTTTCAGCGCACATTACGCCCTTGTTTTGACTAGACCAGAGGTGGGATTCTTCTTAGACGTCGGTCAGGGGGCCTGAAGATGGCGTAATGCAGCGCTGAAACTGGTTGCACTAATAATATGAAACTCAAGTCAACAAATACAGTACAAATTTCTCTAATTCTCGCATCTCTCATCTATAATTCTTACTAGCACAGCTGTATCTCTTGTTCCTTTGCCCTTTCTGAATCCTCTGCAGTGAAATTTTCACTCTACAGCGGAGTGTGCGCTGATATGAAACTTACTGGCAGATTGACACTGTGTGCCGGACCGAGACTCGAACTCGGGACCTTTGCCTTTCGCGGGCAATTGCTCTACTGACTGCTCCTCTGCAGTCTACCAATCTAATTTACCATATAACTTTCTGTTTATCATCCTCAATCATATTTTGGCTACATTAAAAAGTAAACAGATCTACGTTCTTCACACTTTTTGGTAGTCTTCTCTTTCTCACATGTTGTCATTATTATCGTGATGAAGTTCTATGACCGTTCTCTTGTTTCGTATATCTAATTACAAAGGCGACCTATCTCTCTCATCCTACTGTCTCCCAATCTCTTCATTATTTCTGCTGGAAATTCGTCAAGTCCACATGCTTTGTTATTTTACATCTCATTCAGTGGCTTTTGCACTCCTGCATCTAATATGTTAATTATCTGGCATCTTCACTTCTTGTTCATTATATTGCTTGATCTTTCGTCCATCTCATACAGGCACTCTTAACATCTCTTGAGGTTCTTTGATTATCGTGTCACTACTACCTTCGACTTCAATATTATTCTTTCTCTACCTGTTTTCAAAAGCTGTCTTCCAACCTGTTCTGTACATCATTTCGTACTTTCCTCCTTCCTCCATTTTCTCGCATTTCCCGCCCGTCTATTTCTCTCTTGCGTGTTTTGTTTCCCTTCTTTATTTATTATTCAATTTCATATACATAATTTTCCCTTCCCTACTTTCCATTTTCGCTGCTCTTCCTTTTTAACGCGTTTTCACTTACCCATTAGTTCCATGTTTTAGACATTCCATTTCCTACAACTTCTTCTGCAGTTCTCATGCTAGTATCCCTTATTTATATCTATTTTTCATTTATGCTTTCTTCCTCATTACCTTTTCGCCGTTTCACATTTTCAGTACTTTACCTGCTTCTTTCACAGTCCCTATATTTAATTTCTCCTCAGTCATTCCTCTCCTTACTTCTTTCAACTTTGTTTGTTTGCGTTTCCCCTTCAGCAGGCTGTCGCCAGCATTGTGTATGCCTTAGCATTTTTCACGTAGTTCTTATATCTTTTCTGTATATATTTGTGGATCGAAAACAAAGTATTGCCAACAATTAAAGGCTTTTCTTTACAAAAATTAACTAACCTTTTACTGCTATCACTCCTAGGGCCTAGTCTAAATTTTCTTTGCTTTCTTCAGTAACCACAGCATTACAGTCCCCCATAACAATAATACAACACATCTCCCTTTTTTCTTTCCATAGGGTCTATCTTTCCACGTTCTTCTATATCCTCATCTTTGTACTGGCAGTTTGGCATGTATACTTGTATAAATAATATAAATAATGCATCTTTTGGTCTTACCTATTTTATTATCATCAATGTTTCATCTACATATTCTACTTTTTACTTATTTTTAGTTTCTGTGATAACAATATTCCCGCCACGATTGCTCCACTTTCTTCCTCTCCCAAATCGTACAGCCCAGTTTTCTCATCTCACACATGTCAAGTACATCTAGGTTGTTCTTCTTCATCTCTTGTTCATCATTCCTTAACTTTCCACTGTACAGAAAAGTTAGTAAATTCCATATTATAGTTCTGATCTTCTCTCGATTTTTCTTTCTTTTGTGGGTACTTCCTCTCAACGCAGTGCCCTCTCGGATATCCGAGTGAGGGGAAGCTTTACCTTCAGAATGTTTTACATGGAACATCATATCATGTACTTCTTGAGAGATTGTAGTAAGGTACTACCCTGTTTCTTTCCACATAAAGAAAAGCCTAGGACAAAATTTACAAATTCCTTTAAGATAAACTTATGCCTCGATCTTTTATCAAGGTTATGCTCACTAACAAACTCGTGTAACGATATTAGAACGGAGCATTTCGAAAGAGCTAAGTTTAAGTCGCGATCGCAAGACGCAAAACACTGACAATAAACATGTTCATGAGGGGAAAAGTATACATATTGTACTACCTACAGTAATACAAGGGGGAAATTATTTTCTGAGAAGATATTGTGGATCGAAAACAAAGTATTGCCAACAATTAAAGACTTTTCTTTACAAAAATTAATTAACCTTTCACTTCTATCAGTCCTAGTGCCCAGTCTAAATATTCCTAGTTCATTTTCTTTGCTTTCTTCAGTAACCACAGCATTACAGTCCCCCATAACAGTCACACAAGCATCTCCCTTTTTTCTTTCCATTAGGTCTATCTTTCCATATTCTATATCCTCACACTCAACTATTGCTGCGAAATACGCTACAACAATCGTAAGCGTCCGAAGATTCTCAATACATAAACTTTTATCACGGATATACACAATGAAATTTATTGGGAACGATTGTTTGTGTTAGATGATTAGCCTCCACAGATTGTCTAAAAAACTCTGATGCCCCATGTGCGCTGTGTCGTCTTCGCAATCGATGCAGCGATTAGCCTCTGACCACACACTTAAGCTTCTATTGTGGGGTTAACAGAAATATTGCTTCGAGTCAGCCTATTAATAGAGTCACAGCTGTGAGAGTTGCCAGAGATCATCTGGTGTTAGTTCTAGAATAGAACATCCGTCTGAGAATTCTTCATAAAACTTCGCATTTTGAGAACTACTTCACAGTATACACATTCATTAATGGCCTTTGTCGTCACCAATATTCCTCTTTTTCAAAAAAAAAAAAAAAAAAAAAAAAGTGTAAAACGTGACTTGAACTCCAGGATGAAAAACGCCTTTACGAAGGTTGTGCGGGCTTAATATTACTACAGAAAGCAGATTGGTACACATGTATTCTATTACTTGCAAGCGCATATTAAGTTTATTGTAGGTAATCTTGTGAGGTTTCACCGGGTTGAAGAACTTTATTTTTACACTTCTATTGAAAAGTTTCACACAAACTCTTAGAATTAAGGTTTTCGGTTGTTTATAATTAACGTAGCAAAGGTCCCGAGTTCGAGTCTCGGTACGGCACACAGTTTTAATCTGCCAGGAAGTTTCATATCAGCGCTCACTCCGCTGCAGAGTGAAAATCTATTCTGGAAACAAGACAGAGTGATTTTAAAGGCATCTTACTGTGTTAATCTACGAAGTAGCCCATAGCTGTGTACCTTCTGTAGGGATACTGCAACGCCTTGTATTAGTCATCGAGACATCACCTGCTTTTTCAAACTGAAAACCTTGACATCACAATGATATTGTCCCGATATGTTAATTACAACCGTCACAGCTATATTTTCATTTACGAAGTGTTTCTAAATCCGTCTTACTAATACTTAAAGCATGTAAAGTGTTATGACTAGTTAAATAATGGAATACAACCTATGTATGGAGACGTTGTTTTCCCATGCTTCAGGAACGAACATATAAGAGAATGCGGTTCCCGCTAGGTGGAAAAACGACAGTAATTTGCTGTGTCTCTGTTAATGATTACATTTGCAACTAAACAATGTGGTAAGACGTCTTCTGCATAGTTGAACTCGAGGCGAACCCTCTGTGGAAAAGGCGCCCGGGTATCTAATGTGACATGAAAATGCTGTACATTAGCATCGGGAGTTGTTGGCAGTAATGGTTCCAGATGCAGTGATCGCCAGAGTCGCAGTACGTGAATATCACTTTCTCAATACACAGACTGTGAGACTGGATTACATTTTTCACATATTACTTCTTTTAGCACAAATCGGCACATGAGGCATACATTCCTATTCATATCTTTATGTGCCTCTCTGTTCATGTCACAAGAGAACATTTCTATATTCCCCTTTAAATCACAACCTTCATCTTCATAGACCATCTGGACTGTCACGGCTTATGAATTCATCTCTTTTTCGGACGTATAACGTCTTTCTTGATTTCTCAAGAAGTACCAGATGATGCTGCTTCGTTTTTCTCTTTCTTCGTCTTCTTCTTGCGTTACGGACTCTGCAGGACAACAGACTGCATTTTCTTATTCTCCTCCCAGAACTTCTTTATGCTTTTTTTTCTTCTCTCCCCCTCTTCTTCCGAGATCTTCAGTATCCTCTCACCTTGTCTGCTCCACTGATGGGTCTCCTTCTCCTGTGCGCTTTTCTGTTGATCTCTGGCGTATTGATCGGCGAGAATATGCTTCTTGAATTTTCCTTCCCTACGACTTTGACCCCAATCCTGCAAATCCTTCTGGTGTACAACAGTCGACTTGTTTTCCATGTTTCTTCTTGTGCTGCCTGTAGTTACTCATATTGTTTTCGTCGTCCTATCCATATTAATCGTGAATACATGTCCGGCAAACCTGGCCATTTTCAGTCTGGTTTTTCTGATATAGTGCTCATGCTCCAGAACAGTTCTTCCCTAGATCTTCGCACCCATTTCTCATCTCTGTATTCTCGCTTCTTTTTATAGTTGTTCTAAACAATTTCTTCCTAGTGCCATCGTTTTAGAGCTGCATATAGTACCACATTTTACACGGTTGCCTTCGCATCTCTAGATATTTTTATCTCTGTTCACACGGAAGGCTGACCTCATCTTCTTCATCCTCTCTGGTCTTCCATCCTTGTCCCTGTTTCTTCCTGTTACATATTTTCCAGTGTTTTCAAATTTAGCCACCTCATGCTTGGTGCCTTCTGGAGTTTTACAATCCCTAGCGGTATTAAGTGACTTTGCCTTGTTCGATCCTCAGTCCCAGGCTTCGGGCTATCTTGCTTTGATTGTCTAGTGTTGTCTTTGCGTCCTTCTCTGCCTCACGTACTGTCTCTATGTTGTCCTCAAAGGCTAAGCAGTCCAATTTGGCCCTATCGCCCCCCTCCTCCCCCCTCCCCCCGGTACTTCCTTCGTTTTGCCGTATTGTTTAGTTTACTGGTCTCCATTTCCTGTTCACTTCGTCCGGCGCTATGTTGAATAAAGGTGACAATCCATCTCCAATCTGACATCGGTCCTGACCTGTTATGATTACCATTATTCATTTTCGGATGTGTAATAAATCAAATACAACACTATGTTTTTGAAGATATTTGTGAAGTGCTTTGAAATCTATTGCAGACTGTCAAAATCGATAAATACAACTGGTAGGAGATAAAAATAACAGTAAAAAGTGATAAATAGTTTTTATTCTCCATAGCAAGATATTTAGCAGCTATCGTCTTCTTCTATTTCAGGACTATGAAAGCAATAAGACAAAAAGGAATGGAATGACATGCAGTTCACCACATTCACGTTATGGGACTACGGTAATGTATTCCCACAGCTTGATTACAAATTACAAGAGTTAAAGAAAACTGCTATGTTATTTAAAAAGCGATTAGGAGAGGGTGGAATGCATGATTTGTCACCAACATCCTCGTCAGTTTTCTACCAAATGGCGTATTTGGCACCTCATTATCTTTGTGGTTGTTGTTACTGTCATTGTTGAAACTTCCTGGCAGATTAAAACTGTGTGCTGGACCGAGATTCGAACTCGGGACGTTTGCCTTTCGCGGGTAAGTGCTCTACCATCTGAGCTACCCAAGCACGACTCACACCCCGTCCTCACAGCTTACTACTTAGTATTGCAAGGTTCGCAGGAGACCTTCTGTGAAGTTTGGAAAGTAGGAGACGAGATGCTGGTGAAAGTACAGCTGAGAGGACGGGGCGTGAGTCGTGCTTGTGCAGCTCAGATGGTAGAGCACTTGCCCGCGACAGGCAAAGGTCCCGAGTTCGAGTCTCGGTCCGGCACACAGTTTTAATTTGCCAGGAAGTTTCTTATCAGCGCACACTCCGCTGCAGAGTGAAAACCTCATTCTGGATTGTCATTGTTGGTCTTCTTCTTATCACATTCCTCCTCTTTCCCAATCATTCCACGTTTCGAAAGATGGAGCAGAGCGCCTGTATCATACTTGCTAGGGACACCAGTCACCGTGTTACACAGTAATTTTATTTATGTCGCAGCAGTTGCACCACATAGTACTGAAGTCACCATCCGCACAGTCAACGATTCTCTTCGATACTGACATGCGAGAACATAAATGCAAGAGCATACGAAGTAACAAACAGAAAAAATAAGTGGAATTAGTGACATATGTGTTCTAAGACTGAAGACATTACTGTTATCTACTTTTTGTTCTCCTTAATAACCGCTTCCAGCATTATGAAAGCAATAACAGAAAAAAGAACTGAATGTCATGCAGTTCACCACATTCACGCTGTGGGTTTGTGATAATGTGTTCCTGAATTTGATTACAAATAACCAAAGTAAACTGTTATGTCTTTCAGATGGTGTGTAGGAGAGGGCAGGAAACAGAACTTTATACCAGCATGTTTGTCAACGCTTTTGGCTGGTTTGACTACTCCTTCTCCTCGTACTGGGTTAGCAATCGTTACTCTGCTACGCGAGCCAGTCCGGATGTGGTTTTTTGACGGATTCTCACTCTCATGTAAACATATTGCGGGCTGTTTCGCAATTTCCGCCTGATAAAATACAACCGAATACTGTTTATTAAAAAAAAAAAAGAAACCGCCACGAAGGAATTATCCGAATGGAAAGGACATCCATATATGTGATATGCAGGTACACACCAACAAACGATTACAGTTTCAGGAAATATGGATGATTTATTCAAGAGAAACAGCTTCACAAATTGAGCAAGTCAATAAGGCGGTAGTCCACCTCTCGCCCTTATGCAAATTGCTATTCGTCTTGGCATTGACTGATAGAGTTATTGGCTGTCCTCCTGAGGGATATCGTGCCAAATTCTGTCCAATTGGCCCTGTGCGCGATGCTCCAAACGTATTCAATTGAGGAGAGACCGGGCGTCTTGACTGGCCAAGGTAAGGTTTAGCAAGCTCTACAAGCAGTAGGAACTCTCGCCGTGTGCGGGCGGGCATTATCTTGCTGGAATGTAAGTTCAGGATGGGTTGCCATTAAGGGCAACAAAACAGGGCGTAGGATGTCGTCGACGTACCGCTGTGCTGTAAGGGCGCCACGGATGACAACCTGAGTAGTTCTGCTATGAAAAAGTATGGCTCCCAGACCGTCAGTATTGGTTGTCGGGCCGCAATGCGGAAGACAATCAGGTTGCTATCCCACCGCTGTCCGGAGCATCTCCAGACAGGTTTTCGGCTTGGAATCTCGTTGACTGGAGAAAAATTATTTCAGTGATGAGTGTCGTTTCGAACTGATCCCCGATGGGCAGCGAAGACAGTGGTGCCATTTGTTTTCTTAGCAGGACCCCTCTGGGTGTCACTCGCCTCATCCTTACAGCACAGCGGTACGTCGACAATATTTTAGCTCTGGTTTGTTGCCCTTAATGGCAACCCATCCTGAACTTACATTTCAGCAAGATAACGCCCTCTCGCACACGGCGAGCGTTTCTACTGCTTGTTTTCGTGCTTGCAAAAACGCTACTTTGCCCAGCGAGGTCGCCAGATCTCCTCCCCAACTGAAAACTTTTGGAGCAGTGTGGGCAGGGCCCTCCGATCATTTCGGGATTTTGGCGACCTAACAAGCCAGTTAAACAGAATTTGGCTCGGTATCCCTCAGAAGGATATCCAGCAACGCTATCAACCTGCATAAGGGCCAGAGATACCACCGCGTTACTGACTTGCTCAATTTGTGAAACTCTTTCTCGAGAATAAATCATCCAATTTTTCTAAAATCGTAATCATTTGTTTGCTGATACATGTAGTTCACATCTACCGATTTCCGTCTCATTCTGATAATTCCTTTGTGCTGCGTCGTTATTTATTGTCTTGTAGTGTATTTAAAATAATGTAGACAGATAAAGCTTTAGACAACTCGTACACAGATGGTGCACCCGACTTCGCTCCCTTAGGATATCCGACAAGATTGGTGGCAGGAAGAGAATCGATCAAAAATTGTGTCGTAGTGGAGTCTGCCTGATCTTGGTAATTCCATGAGAACGTGACAATCACTAGAAGGAAAAAGGGAAGTGATTTGCGACTCACAATACTTCTCGTATTTAAAAATGTTGCGTTCAGTAATGATTTGGATTCCAGATTAAACTCCAATTCCGTCATAAGTGAACGGGAAAACAGATATCAAACACGAAGATCGAGCATGCCGCATCCAGTGGGACCGTTACCAGGTTGACCGTTCAGGAAAACTTACGCGCTGTCAAATGAGAACGAGCTAGATACAACTGTATAACGAACGTATACAGATAACTGTACTGATAGTTGCAGCTGACTTCTACTGCGTTTCTACATTCGTCATTGTGCAGCGTGTACCCGGGCCTTCAGGTTTTAAACGGAGAGGGGAGACGTAATGGTTTACTGGACTCGTTTTCCGGAGGAGAACGATTCAAATCCCTGCTCAAGCAACATGATTAATTTTTTTCCTTAGTATTCACAGATCACTCGAGGCAGGGTGATTCCACAAACAAGTCACTTTTGTTATGATGACGACGAGCGAGTCGTCGCCAATGTTATCTGGTGGCCAATGCTAAAAAGAAACATAAAAAATCACATAAGGTTTGTCAGTAACGTCGGTAAGGTGCTGGCTGTACGGTCTGAATTTGCAACGACTAAAATAATTAGACGTCGGTGGTAAAAAATAAAATATATTGTACTTAGTCGAATTAAGTCGGGTGACGCTGAGGGAAATAGATTAGGAAATGAGACACTTAAAGTAGTTAAGGAGTTTTGCTATTTGGGGAGCAAAATAACTGATGATGCTCGAAGTAGGGAGGGTATAAAATGTAAACTGGCAATGGCAAGGAAAGCGTTTCTGAAGAAGAGAAATTTGTTTACATCGAGTATAGATTTAAGTGTCAGGGAGTCTTTCTGAAAGTATTTGTATGGAGTGTAGCCATGTACGGAAATGAAACGTGGACGATAAATAGTTTGGACAAGAAGAGAATAGAAGCTTTCGAAATGTGGTGCTACAGAGGAATGCTGAAGATTAGATGGGTAGATCAAATAACTAATGAGGAGGTATTGAATAGGATTGGGGAGAAGAGAAGTTTGTGGCACAACTTGACTACAAGAAGGGATCGATTGGTAGGACATGTTCTGAGGCATCAAGCGATCACCAATTTTGTATCGGAGGGCAGCGTGGAGGGTAGAAATCGTAGAGGGAGACCAAGAGATGAATACACTAAGCAGATTCAGAAGGATGTAGGTTGCAGTAGGTACTGGGACATGAAGAAGCTTGCACAGGATAGAGTAGCATGGGGAGCTGCATCAAACCAGTCTCAGGGCTGAAGACCACAACACAACAACAACAACTGGTTGTACAGGATTCTTCTTGGTTGCATGCATATAATTATAAACAGATAGCCATTGAAGTTTCACTTAGGCCATACGTTACTAAGCGCCTTCTTATAGGCTGCTTCCCATCAGCTGAAGGCTATGCTACTTTACTACTTGACGTCCGGAGGCAAGAGTGGACGAGAGCTCGCTAGATACTTGTCACAAGCCGCGGAGCGGCGCTAGCGGCGCTGGTCGCTACTCGCCGGTCCGACGATACTAATACGGACCGCGGTCGATAACTGCAATCCCTAACAAGTGTGGTATCGAACGTTGGTACCACAACTTTCATCCTTTCCTTTATCGGGACAGTCTGTATTGCTTGCCAATGACCTCGACAGTAGTTGTATGTTTAACATTTATTTCTTCTTTTTCAAGTTTTGGATTTACAATTGGCCGTCATCGGTTTGATTCACATGGAGACGCGTGGCTATTTAGGAGAAAAACGTAAAAGGATAAATAATAATAATAATACAGGGTGTTTATAAATTAATTATGCAAAAGTGAACTTTAATAATGGAAATGGTAAATATGTTACAGAAAAATGGTTCAAATGGCTCTGAGCACTATGGGACTTAACATCTGATGTCATCAGTCCCGTAGAACTTGTTGTTGTCTTCAGTCCTGAGACTGGTTTGATGCAGTTCTCCATGCTACTCTATCCTGTGCAAGCTTCTTCATCTCCCAGTACCTACTGCAACCTACATCCTTCTGACTCTGCTTAGTGTATTCATCTCTTGCTCTCCCTCTACGATTTTTACCCTCCACGCTGCCCTCCAATGCTAAATTTGTGATCCCTTGATGCCTCAAAACAAGTCCCTTCTTCTTGTCAAGTTGTGTCACACACTCCTCTTCTCCCCAATTCTATTCAATACCTCCTCATTAGTTATGTGATTTACCCATCTAATCTTCAGCATTCTTCTGTAGCACCACATTTCAAAAGCTTCTATTCTCTTCTTGTCCAAACTATTTATCGTCCATGTTTCACTTCCATACATGACTACACTCCATACAAATCCTTTCAGAAACGACTTCCTGACACTTAAATCTATACTCGATGTTAACAGATTTCTCTTCTTCAGAAACGCTTTCCTTGTCATTGCCAGTCTACATTTTATGTCCTCTCTACTTCGACCATCATCAGTTATTTTGCTCCCCAAATAGCAAAACTCCTTAACTACTTTAAGTGTCTCATTTCCTAATCTAATTCCCTCAGCATCACCCGTCTTAATTTGACTACATTCCATTATCCTCGTTTTGCTTTTGTTGATGTTCATCTTATATCCTCCTTTTAAGACGCTGTCCATTCCGTTCAACTGCTCTTCCAAGTCCTTTGCTATCTCTGACAGAATTACAGTGTTATCGGCGAACCTCGACGTTTTTATTTCTTCTCCATGGATTTTATAACCTACTCCGAATTTTTCTTTTGTTTCCTTTACTGCTTGCTCAATATACAGATTGAATAACATCGGGGACAGGCTACAACCCTGTCTCACTCCCTTCCCAACCGCTGCTTTCCTTTCATGCCCCTCGACTCCTATAACTCCCATCTGGTTTCTGTACAAATTGTAAATAGCCTTTCACTCCCTGTATTTTACCCCTGCCATCTTTAGAATTTCAAAGAGAGTATTCCAGTCAACATTGTCAAAAGCTTTCTCTAAGTCTATAAATGCTGGAAACGTAGGTTTGCCTTTACTTAATCTATTTTCTAAGATAAGTCGTAGGGTCAGTATTGCCTCACGTGTTCCAACATTTCTGCAGAATCCAAACTGATCTTCCCCGAGGTCGGCTTCTACCAGTTTTTCCATTCGTCTGTAAAGAATTCCCGTTAATATTTTGCAGCTGTGGCTTATTAAACTGATAGTTCGGTAATTTTCACATCTGTCAACACCTGCTTTCTTTGGGATGGGGCCTTGTTTCGACTCAGGTCTTTCAGTGCTCTGTCAAACTCTTCACGCAGTATCATATCTCCCATTTCATCTTCATCTACATCCTCTTCCATTTCCATAATATTGTCCTCAAGAACATCGCCCTTGTATAGACCCTCTATATACTCCTTGCACCTTTCTGCTTTCCCTTCTTTGCTTAGAACTGGGTTTCCATCTGAGTTCTTGATATTCATACAAGTGGTTCTCTTTTCTCCAAAGGTCTCTTTAATTTTCCTGTAGGCGGTATCTACCTTACCCCTAGTGAGATAAGCCTCTACATCCTTACATTTGTCCTCTAGCCATCCCTGCTTAGCCATTTTGCACTTCCTGTCGATCTCATTTTTGAGACGTCTGTATTCCTTTCTGCCTGCTTCGCTTACTGCATTTTTGTATTTTCTCCTTTCATCAGTTCAGTATCTCTTGTGTTACCCAAGGATTTCTACTAGCCCTCGTCTCTTTACCTACTTGATCGTCTGCTGCCTTCACTATTTCATTCCTCAAAGCTATCCATTCTTCTTCTGCTGTATTTCTTTACCCCATTCCTGTCAATTGTTCTCTTATGCTCTCCCTGAAATTCTGTATAACCTACGGTTCTTTCAGTTCATCCAGGTCCCATCTCCTTAAATTCCCACCTTTTTGCAGTTTCTTCAGTTTTTATCTACCCGTAGAACTTAGAATTACTTAAACCTAACCAACCTAAGGGCATCACACACACCCATGCCCGAGGCAGGATTCGAACCTGCGACCGGACTGAAGCGCCTAGAACCGCTCGGCCACCGCGGCCGGCTATCTTACAGAAATGTTTGATACAGCACTGAACGGAGTGTCTCTTCAAGTATCACTCTCGCCTATCGTTGTCAGTTTCCGACGTTTCTGCTAGATGGCATGCGCGAGTGAGTTATTCCTACAATCATGACTGAGTCTCATGATGGTGCAGAGCGTGTGTAGTGTTGTTTCCGGTTTCATGAATCCAAATCCGCTAAAGTTCAGAGATAATTCAGGACTACACATCGCAAGCCAACACCTCGAATCCAAACTGTTATTAATTGGTGCAATCGTTTCAATGAAATTCGTGTGTATCACATAGGACCCCTGGACAGGGTAGCCTCTGACGCAGCAGTTGAACAAATTCGGCAGACTTACATTCGTAGTCTGAGTAAATCTGTACTGTTGGCAGTTAGCCAACACTACGCACACTAATTGAGAGAGGAGGCCGAAATGCACGCGTTAAACTCAAGCAGGCTGGCGTGAGGTCTGAAACAGGATACGGAATGAATGCTATAAAGAAAAGTACGTAGCTGCTGGAATACTTAACTTTAATCCATGATTTGTATACATCGTTCTTGACGGTATGGTATAAAGAATATAAACTGTAATGGCGCCTTGCTAGGTCGTAGCCATTAACTTTGGTGAAGGCTATTCTAACTATCTTCTCTGCAAATAAGCGAGGCTTCGTCAGTGTTGCATCGCTAGCTAAGTTGTCCGTACAACTGGGGCGAGTGCTAGTATGTATCTCGAGACCTGCCGTGTGGTGGCGCTCGGTCTGCGATCACTGACAGAGGCGACACACGGGTGCAACATGTACTAATGGACCGCGGCCGATTTAAAGCTACCACCTAGCAAGTGTGGTGTCTGGCGGTGACACCACAAAATCAACCAGATGTTCCAGCTTAGAATTGAATATGGCCAGTGTTACAGTATGGAGCTTATTACGGAAACGCCTGAACTGTTGCAAGCTTTGAGAGAGGGCGATGGAGAAAAACTAGCTGAGTTTTGCGTAGAAACAAGGTGCTGTTCAGTGACGACATCACTTTGGTTGAAGATAACACTGCATTCATTGCTCTGCCTAACATTTGTGTAAATTATTTTCCTATTTTCATAATTAAAGGTTACTTTTTATTTTTTTGGGACAAAGCTTTTATACATTAAAGAGAACAGTTTCCTTATACCCAAGTTCTACATCATATGAGAAATTATTCTATAAATAATAGGTGTGATAGTGGAGGTATCTACAAAGCTAGCGTATTTCGTACACTTGTCTCTAGCCAACATATAATTAATTCTTTGCAATTTTTAACAGTAGTTTTCACTCACGAGTGCGCTAAACGATGTCTGCATCCACAATGTGCTTTTAAAACATTCTGCTTTTATAATTACGATGATTTTTGTAATTAAGCCTCAGAAATATTTATAAAGTGTTCACATGTCCCAACAGGACTAATGAGATGTGTGTATCATCACGTCATTAAATACAACAGAAAACTGTTAGTCTGCACCCTAAAAAATTTTTATAACACGTAATGTGTTTCTTGACATTTTGACCTGTTATATCGTGACATATATTGTATAATTACCACTATTTATGTATTTGACTTCTTGGTTCCAATGTAATAGTTTACGTAAATTTACTTTGTATCTCTGACTTCCTACGCCAAATGCCGGTTACTGTGCTGTAACAAATTCTGCTATATTTGATGTCATGTCATCTGTATATTTTTCTTCTTTACTATGTAAGTTGGCTGTTTAAGTTTTTATATTGGTAACGTCATGTAGCGCTCTATATGAAAATCACTGGCTGTGCTGTGCGCAGTCTGTGGCTGGGTGGCATTGTTGCAATATTCGCCATTGTAGTGTTGGGCTGTTGGCTGTTAACAGAGCATAGCGTTGCGCAGTTGGAGGTGAGCCGCCAGCAGTGGTGGATGTGGGGAGAAAAATGGCGGAGTTTTGAAATTTGTAAGACTGGATATCATGAACTGCTATGTATATTATGATTTTTCAACACTATTAAGGTAAATACATTGTTTGTTCTCTATCAAAATCTTTCATTTGCTAACTATGCCTATCAGTAGTTAGTGCCTTCCGTAGTCTGAATCTTTTATTTAGCTGGCAGTAGTGGCGCTCGCTGTATTGCAGTAGTTCGAGATTTTTGTGAGATAAGTGATTTGTGAAAGGTATAGGTTAATGTTAGTCAGGGCCATTCTTTTGTAGGGATTTTTGAAAATCAGATTGCGTTGCGCTAAAAATATTGTGTGTCAGTTTAAGCACAGTCAAGTATAATTGTTCAAAGGGGACGTTTCATATGTCGACCCTTAGCCGAGGATACCTCACTGGAATCTTCTGACTTTTTCTTGTAGTTTGTGTAATTAGTGTAGCTTTTGTTTATTGCTAGCGCGTAATTATAGAGAGAATTTCCTTTTTAGTTGTAGTTTTTCATTGTCGTACACAGTTGTGGCATGCACGTAGATTTGCACCAAGTATTTCGCAGCTGCGCTTGCAATTAACTAGATATTATTTTCAATGCTATGTTAAAGTGTTTTGTTATTTTGCTCTTCAAATTGTGCTTTTCTGTGTTATCGTGTGAACAATTGTGACAATAATGGCGTGTGAAAAACGTAATACTAGGCTTCAAAGTAAACTGAGAAATGACAGTGAAGACGAAAGCAGTGTGTTAGCGCCGCAGAGTAATGAATCAGCTAATGTTCAAAGTAGTAATTTGGTAATTGTGCATAGGGAAATGGAGCGGGCTGCAAATAATGGTATAGGCAGTGAAACAATTAGTGAACAGGGAAGCATTATCGATCGATCGGTCGGCAACAGCTCGCCTCAGGAATCCGAAATGACAGAACCCAATATTGCAAATACTGTAGACTCAGGTTTTGGGTCCTCACCGTTTTCTCAAATGAGTCAAGACACATTTTCTGCTTGTCAAAACGTGAATGTTGCCGGTGAAAATGCACTGCCAAAAAGCATAGAGAAACACATTCCAGACACTAACACATTATTAATGCAATTAATGCAAAAAATGGAACAAAATCAGAGACAAACACAGCAAATGCTTCAAAAGCTAGACACAATGGAACAAAATCAGAGACAAACACAGCAACATTTAGACGCAATGGAACAAAATCTTCACACCACACTTGAACAAACACGTGAAGATTTAACTACTGAGTTACATAACATTGAATCGAAATGTCAAAAAGCCTGTAATGAAGTAAAAACACAAATTTGTGAGCATTTTCAACCTATTTTTTCGCGGCATGAAAATGCATTACAGAATCACGAAGCAGCCATAAAAGAACTGCAAATTATTGTTCATGAAAATCATGAGACCTTGCAAGCTAAAATTGACTCAGTTGCATCTACCGATTTGGTTACGCAACTTGCAAAAACTCAGGAAAACTTAAAGGACACAGTAGATACGATTTCAACACAAATGGACACCCTGAAACTTGGTTCAGAAAAACACACACAGGAAATAATTTCACTATCGGATAAAGTAGCCAAACTTTCAGATCAGTTCACTAACTTATTTACAAAGTAGATGATGATCTGAATGACACAAGACCTGTAGCTTTCACTGACACTGAAGAGTATGAACAAATTAGAAAATTCAAACAAAATCAAAATCAAATCAATACACGGTACAAAAGAGAAATCCGGGAAGTACAAGATCAGTTGGCACAAGTAATACAAGAATTACATATTTCAGAGGACACTCGCGCTCCAGTACGGGAAGAGCGACATAGAAATACAGAGCAACCACAAAATAATAACACAGGACACTTCGGAAATTATGAAAGAAATTGGCAAGGCGCATTGAATTTTGAGATGGAACCGCCGAAACGAAGTAACAATGAGCGATGTGCGGGTCGCCGACACGATGATTTTTACTATAAGCTGTTCATTACTACACGTAAATTCAAAACATTTAAGAATTCTGGCAACGACATTCATCCACGAGCATGGATTCATCAATTCTCTGATTGTTTTCCTCCCAACTGGTAATTGCAGCACAGATTAGAATTTATGTGTGGCTACTTAGAGAATGAACCAGCTGTAAGAATGCGATCGGTCATTCACGATTGTCACAGTGAAGGAGAATTTTATCATGCCTTCCTCTCAGCATATTAGTCTCAAGCTACACAAGACCGAGTAAAACATAGCATCATAATGATGAAACATTTCGAACAATCTGAATTTTCCATTCTTGTGAAATATTTTGAAGACATGTTGCACAAGAAGCAGTGCCTGTCAAACTCATACAGCCCCTCAGAACTTATCCGCATTTGCTTAATCAAATTACCTGAACATTTACGACATATTATTTTGGCAGGACATTGCAAAGACGACATTGAAGCTTTTCAGGGACTCTTACAAGAATTAGAAATTGACACTGATAATCACGGAACGCGAAAACGGGAACACAACAATTACAGGTCACATCCGTCGCAATTCCGCGATGAAAGAAATAATAACTGGACACGACAAGGCTATTCTCACAACACAAATTGTGACCAAAACAGACACCACCCGTATGACAACCGTTGGCAGAGTAGTAATAACTACAGGGAAAGATCACTTCTTCGCAGTAATGACTATCACAGAGACAATCAGAGAAACAGACAACATGGGAACCAAAATAAATATTATCAAGGGAGACAGAATAACTTTAGACGCAACGGACCAGCGCGCAGTTACGATTCAGGGAGAAGTTCTCCACCACGTGACCAACAAGAAAGAAACTATGGAATCTACCGACATGACGACAGACGATATGATCGTAACGACAGACCTGAATTGCATCAGAACTGGCGGGATTCAAACAGAGCAGGGCCCTCTCGACAAGGTGAATTTGTAGAAGTTAGGTCTCCAAATCCCAATAACGACGCGCGCCAACAAAGAGACAATAGGCAATGACTCATACCGCTGGCAGCCACGAAACGTACGTATGAAACTGACGTCGCAGCTGCCGTAGCTAGTAATTACGTAAAAATGGAAGATATTAGGGACATCTTACTCCAGGAACACGACGTAAAAACATAACAACATAGCATATCCTGTGATTCACATTACAGTAAATGACGTAAAATTTACGGCAGTACTTGACTCTGGCAGTCCCATTTCAGTAATTAGTGAAACAGCCTTTTGCAAATGTAACAAATCGAACGATTGCCCCACACTTCCATTACGTAAGATTAAATTACAAGGCGCAATCTTTGGAAAAAGTGTAGATGTACGTCAACAAACCAACTTAGAATTCTTTTGTCAAAGCCACAGCTTCTCTATGAACCTTATTGTTCCATTATTGTCGACGGAAATTATACTGGGAGTAGACTTTTTGAATGAATACAAAGCAATCTTAAACTTTCACGATGCTGAAATAAGTTTAGAGAGAGAAGGTAAGACAATAGCTTTGAAATTTGAAGATTGGCTCTCAAACCATGACGAGGAAATTAATCGGTTTTACCTTCTGTTAGACAACAGTTCGGAATTTTCTACGGAACTAGACACTAACAATCACTCTGCAAGTACTGACAGGGATGATATCGACGGCATATTTGAAACTAATGAATTAATTCAGAATAAAATTCAAACAATTGAGAATTGTAATGAAAGTGATAGGCAGGACCTTTTTGAGATTTTACAAGCACATTCCACAGTTTTTACTCACGAAACAGGAACAATCACGGGATTTCAATACCAATTTCGTGTTCGTGAGCATCCTAAATTTTGTGTTAGACCATACTTAATTCCAGCACATTATAGGGACCATGTGGGAACAGAAATACAATCTATGCTTGACGAGGGCATTATTGAGCCTGCAGTAAGCTCATACAACAATCCATTACATGTTGTTGAGAAGAAAAATGGATCGATCAGGCTTGTCTTAGATTCGAGACAAATCAATACTATCATTATTCCTGAAACAGACAGGCCACAAACGTTGGAAGAACTTCTTCAAAATTTTAATGGTGTAAAAGTGTTGTCTTCCATTGATCTCAGATCCAGGTTTTATCAGATCGAACTTCATCCAGAATGTAGAAAATACACAGCTTTCCTTAGTTTCGGCGTTTGTTATCAGTTTCGGAAACTTCCTTTTGGTTTGAACATTTCTTCGGCAGCATTCATTCGCGGGCTCAATTCCATATTACCTGAGTTCTTAAAACGTCACATCACCTTATATGTGGACGATATTCTAATAGCAGAAGCTTCATGGGAACAACATAATCGCATCATCAACAGTTTGTTACGTATTTTTGCAGAATAAGGAATTACAGTTAACTTGGAAAAGTCTGAATTCGGTAGGTCAAAGATGAGGTTTTTGGGACATATTAATTCCTCTGAAGGCATTCAGCCGGATCCTGAAAAGTTAGAAGCAATCAGAGCCATTCCAGTTCCATCCACAAAGAAACTAGTCCGCAATTTTCTAGGTCTCGTAAATTTTTACCGTCGTTTTCTGAATATGCAAATTCTTGTTACACCAAAACTTTGTTCTCTCACTGGAAAAAATACTATTTGGAACTGGGACGAACAGGCACAGTTGGAATTCAATTCTTTGAAAGAAGCGTTACTTAACGCGCCAATACTAGCTCATCCAGATCTGTCACAAGATTTCTGCCTTAGCACGGATTCTTCTAAAGTCGGTCTTGGTGCCCATTTATTTCAAGAAGCCATAGAAAATGACACTACCGTTCAGAAAACCATTGCTTTTGCTAGCCGAGTGCTAACAAAATCTGAAAAAAATTATTCCGTTACTGAATTAGAAGCTTTAGCTATCGTTTGGGCATTTAACAAATTCAGTTTCTTTCTTTCTGGTAAGCACGTAAAAGTATACAGTGTTCATCGTGCATTACAATTTCTTATGTGTTCAAAATTAAATCATGACAGGTTAAAACGTTGGGCATTGTTTCTGCAAGAATTCCACTTCACAATAGTCTACATTCCCGGCAAGGAGAACATCGTTACGGACACACTGTCACGCGCACCGGCTGGGTTTGAGAAAAGTAACACAGAAGGCAACCTCAAAAAAAATTTCAGTATTTTTTACATTCAGAAAGTCGCCTTTGAAAACTTCATCACCACATCTTTAAAGGACATTGCTCATGAACAAGATAAAAATCCGATTTGGAAAGACATCAAAAGCAAATGGCATGAAAAGACACACACACAGATTCGGCATTATTATCTGGTTAGAAACAACATACTGTTCAAACGCTACACTGTTGATGACAAGCTATGGGTACTTTGCATTCCAGACGATTTTGTTAATAACCTCATTTGGTACATTCATTTCAGCTACGCACATTTTGGTCCACGAAAATGTTATCATATTCTTCGAACGACTTGTTATTTTAACAATATGGAATAGAGAATTCGAAGAGTCTTGTCTATTTGTAAACTTTGTCAAAAGGCGAAACCATCTACTATCTCACATCGTGCTCCGTTGTTTCCTATCATTCCTTCTAAATTAAAAGAATTTGCTGCTGTTGATCTCTTGGGACCGCTTGTTAGAACATCTAATGGATTTTCGTACGTTCTAGTCGCTGTTGAACTTACTTCAAAATTTGTTTCTTTCACACCGTTACGTAAAGCCACTGGACGGTCTGTATCCAACGCCTTTGTTAAAAATTTCTTACGTGAAGTTGGACACGTTAGTAAAGTCATTTCAGATAATGGACCGCAGTTCAGATCTGCTGTTTGGTCACACATGCTTCGGAATCATAAAATCAAACCTGTTTTTATTTCATTGTACTCAGCACATTGTAACCCGTCTGAACGGATTATGAAAGAAATCAATAAGCTTTGCAGACTTTATTGTCACAGAAAGCATCAGCATTGGGACAGATATTTACACTTATTTCAAAATGTGCTGAATGAAATGCCTCATGATCCCACTGCTTTACCACCTACTCTTGCACTGAAGAATGAAGAACCACCGAACAGAATCAGAGAGCTTGTACCTTTCCCGAATACACGTAAACTTCGACACAAAGACATAATTGATTTGGCTCTTAAAAATATAAAATCTGCAGCAGACAAAAGGAGAAAACTACACGGTAAAGCAAATGCAAAGAAATTATATCTTGGTCAGAAAGTTCTCATTAAAGCTCATTCATTGTCACATAAGAAGAAACACTTGAGTCACAAATTCTTTCTAGTTTACAATAGACCTTACAGAATCCGACGTATACCACATGATAATTGCGTTGAAGTTGAAACTCTGCGTACTAGGAAGAGTAAAGGTTTACACCACATTTCACATGTAAAACCGTTTATTGAAAGATAATCTGCTTTTTAACTTAGTCTTTGCCATAAAATTTTTCACTTTACATTACTAGTATGCTTTGTCAGACTTAGAATCTGTTAATGTGCAACAATGTTTGAAGTTAAATATCCAGTCAAGAACCAAGAGAACTTATTTAAACAGAAATTACGAATGCATTGTTATTGTGAACAGACGACACAGTGTTATTGTGTGTGTACATTCTTGCTTGTTAGTTGCACGATTACATAATGACAATAAGGCTCACATACTTAGAACATTTACCAGTACTGCTAATGAGATTTTAATGCAACATTTTGGTTTACTTGAAAATACATTCTGGATTTAAAGTACTTTCTGTGAGATACCAGATGACACAGTTGTTAGTTTATGTGACAGCTACACGATTTTATCACGACGCTACAAATGAGTGATAATTTACAATGTTGCTTTTTCAGTGTTTCTGTTTTATATCTGCACAGTTTTTTTGTATTATTCTGGAAAGTAAACATGTTTTAGTAGTAACTTTTATGGTATAGCTACAATGAGACAGCCTTTTCCGTAGCACAACAATACGTTACATTATAGTACTTTCTTGATCACAATATCTATAAGCAAAGAATTTCACTTTCGTTTATGATGAGGTAAGTACATTGACTTCTGCAGAACTTAGCTTTCGGAGGACGATAACTACGAGACTTCCAGAGAGATTATCTTACAACAAGACGCACATTTAGCGCTACAGTACATGTATTTGAGTGAATAATTTTGTGCTTAAAACATTTATTTTTAAAGATATTAGAAGTACAATGATACAAAGTTTTTCCATGATACATTTCTTTCCATTGCAATAATCTGTAACACCTGAGGGTATAATTACGTTAATCCTCAGGGGGGTACACACTTACTTTGTGTACCATGTGTTTGGCAAACACAAGGAGCCCTAGCTAATATGGTATTTGCTTATACAACTTTACACATCGGTACCATATTTCTCTAACACACAAATTACACAGCTATCTGATCATTTATCTGAGAGATAAACTTTTTTTTTACTACATCAGTGACACATGTTTACGCAATTACACAGTTGGGTAACTTCACAATTATGAAATTGTATTTTGTCTGTACTTTGTGAACTGTTCATATTTTTTCGGAACAATTGTGATACTATGAGAGCTTTGGATGATGTATTTGGTATGAGATCATGATTTTTAAAGTACGTTTGAGGTAGATGACACTATTGAAATGAGCAGAGAATTTTCTTTAGGTTTTGAAATTATTGCAGAGAGCTACGACGTTTTTGAGATTTGACTGAGGTGTTACGATGTTATTATTACGACGACGATGTGTATTGTGCTGCTGAGGTATGTTTATGATCAATAAGCTGATGCTATATGAGTTATCTGATTATGCTACATCTGTTATAATGAAATATTGAAGTGTCGACGAATATGTATATGTGTAATTAGGTAAGGAATAATGAGTAGTGGTTAGGGACTCTGGTTTGTGAAAAAGGTTGTTGGAAATCAAGAATCATACTTTAAGAGTTATGAAATGTATGTAAATGCGTGAATGTATTACAATGCCACTGAAAATTTTTTGGACACTGTTGTGTTTATAGGATTTTGTTTCTACACATTTGTAATGCAAACTCTTGACCGGTGAAATTTTTTTTTATGAGACTGTCACTGTAGCTGAAACTGCTGGCATAAATATTTCGGTTAGAAAGGTAAGTGACCTTGACGTAATGAGTTTTGGGCGCCCAGCTGAGAAATAGTCGCCTGACAAAAGAAAGCCATTAGGTGAAAAAAAAAAGAGAGACCATTGTCCTCGCTATTGACATTTCTTTGTCGAAAGCATCGCAAATACGACACGCTCAAACTTGAAAACATATGATTACACTGTGGAGCTCTTAATTTCTGATATTTTCTGAAATACCTAATGAAATGACGAGAAATATTTTATGTCTCTACACCTGATTATGACTACTGTCTTTCTAGTTGAGAGATTTTTTTACTACCTTATGAAATGCCATATGGCTAATGAATGATGTTTCATGCCTTCCTTTGTACATATTTGCTCATTTTGTTTAATATCTAGTTTCTAGCTGCACTGCAGCATTGGTTAAAATAAAATTTTATAGATGTACTAATATAGACAATATAAGAAAATGGTTTGGCCAAAAAAAGGTAGTGTAAAGTGGAAAAAAACTGTTTTTGAAAGAGGATGTGAACAGTATACAGAAAGCAGGCTTATATAGGACTTTTGGGAATAACGATGAACGAAGGGAGATCTCCATGCAAAATACTGCAGTAAAACAAACCCCGTCCTTTCCTTTTGTGTCATCCCTCTATGTGTTTGTGTACCCTTGTGTAGTTGTGTTTTTCCTGTCTTTATGTGTTTAGCTGATGAGAGCTATGTTGTAAAATTTTTCAAATACTATGTTATTTTCTTTGTAAAGATGTTTAGACATTATCTATTCTGTTCTGTTTCAATGCTTATGTGTGAAGTTGATGTTTAAAAGTTATTCTGATCTTTTATGTATGTACTTATTTCATCATTCCTGTAACACTGATGTATATGTATATTTCTGTTCTTTTGTAAAGCCTGTATTACTACAAATGTTATCTGTATTATTATGTTTTTAATGATGTGTTTTGTACCTTTGTTATTGTATTCTTATGTTATAAAATTGTAATTGCCACCAGTTCATCAAATTAAGTAACTTGTAAGTTACATTTCACTGCACACGTTTCTGTTGGTCATTATATATGCACAGTATGTGAGAAGTTGGGACTGTTAGTGCGAGCACGTGTGTTGATAATTCAGCAAGGGGCTGGATAACAGCATTGCTGGTTCTAAGGACATTTCAAAAAAAATTTTTGTGAGTGCACAAGTGGTGGTTTATGGACTTGCTATATTGTCCGCAAGACTCTTCGATGGTGATTGTGCACCTGCACAGTTGCTACAGATGGTTGCTGGCCGTCTCTACAAGGACTACAGTGGGTCTATACCTTTGATGACTCACCAACACTATTATTTCTACAAGGACTGCAGTGGGTCTGCACCTCTGGTGGCCCACCAATACCATAATCTCTAAAAAGACTACAGTGGTCTGCTCTGTGAGACCTACCTACCAATATTCTTCAAAACTTCCACTGACTCTGCTGTGGGTTTGCTCTGTTGTGGCCCATTACCTGTCTGCATGTCGAGAGTCAGCACTGTCTTTCCGTTGGAAGGACACCGCTGCTTCTTCAAGACTGCATGGAAATTCACTACTTCCATGTGCATTTTCATTTCCTGCTGAGACTTTGAGAAAAACACTGCAATCTTACTGTGATGAATGATCAGGACTGTCTTTATGGACTTTGACCAACATTGTATCAATAAGTGTGTGCATTTGATTTCTTTGTTATTGTAATTATGAAAATTGTTTTCAAATCTGTATTGGCCACTGCCCAAAACAATTTGTAAAATGTTTTTTTGGGTACCATGGGGGCTATGTAAGTAGGCTGTTTAAGTTTTTATATTGGTAACGTCATGTAGCGCTCTATATGAAAATCACTGGCTGTGCTGCGTGCAGTCTGTGGCTGGCTGGCATTGTTGCGATGTTCGCCATTGTAGTGTTGGGCTGTTGGCTGTTAACAGTGGATAGCGTTGCGCAGTTGGAGGTGAGCCGCCAGCAGTGATGGATGTGGGGAGAGAAATGGCGGAGTTTTGAAATTTGTAAGACTGGATGTCATGAACTGCTATGTATATTGTCAGTTTTCAACACTATTAAGGTAAATACATTGTTTGTTCTCTATTAAAATCTTTCATTTGCTAACTATGCCTATCAGTAGTTAGTGCCTTCTGTAGTTTGAATCTTTTATTTAGCTGGCAGTAGTGGTGCTCGCTGTGTTGCAGTAGTTCGAGTAACGAAGATTTTTGTGAGGGAAGTGATTTGTGAAAGGTATAGGTTAATGTTAGTCAGGGCCATTCTTTTGTAGGGATTTTTGAAAGTCAGATTGCGTTGCGCTAAAAATATTGTGTGTCAGTTTAAGCACAGTCAAGTAAGAAAATAACACGCCAGTGTATGTTGGCAAGATGTGCATTTCCCCATTTCTTTTTTGCTATACGTTTTTTAATGTACAATTTTAAATTTGAAATATTCAATTAATGATTTGCAAGTGCACTTTGGTATTTTGTGGTAATCTCTTGCCAAATAATGTATTGTTAAGTCTTCACGTGACACACGCCATATAGAGGGCGTACCAAGACCCTGTCACACCGAGGTCTGCTGTATAGGTGAATGTAAACAGCAGCTTCAGTTATTGTCATCGCTTCTTAGCTGCGGTTACTGATAATAATGTGATACCAGTGCCTATGAGTTTAATTTGCACCACACGTATGTTCTTTCCAACAGTTGGTTTATACTCAGGTGTATATGTGGTCGTTTGTTGTTTATTCACTGATCGGTATGTGAAATTTGTCCAGTTGCCACGCCTTTACTGTTGTGTCCCACCCTCTCTCCATCTCCACACCCTTCATCTCCTTTCCCAACGCAACTTCCACCATCTACCCCTTCCGGATGATCAGCTTTGCCCTGACATCTACCCTTCCTACCAACTCTAACCCCATCTTCCTGCCTCCTCCTCAGGGCTCCCTCTCCTCCCCCTCCCTCCTCCTGAGCGGCCTCCCCTTCCTACTCCTACTCCCTCTCTTGTGCCCCCTTTCAGTGTCTCTGCACTCCCTCCTGTCCTGTCTTCCCTCTTCATCTCCCGCCCCACGTGTCTCCTGCCTCTTCATGTACCCACTGATGCCCCTCCTCTCTTCATCCCTCCGCTTCCCCTGCTGCTTGCTGTCCCCTCCTTTTCCATCCTCTCTGCCCTTTCCCACGTCAGGTCCCGCCTAGCAGTTTTATTCATTGTCGTGTGTGCTCCAAGTGGGTTTTAAGTGTGTTGTTCCGGAGTGTTTTTACTGCTGTGGCCGACTTTTAACGCGTGCATGTCCATTCAGTGTCTTCTCTGAGTTTTGAAGAATCGCCAACTGTGTTTTTTAACTTTCTGGTGACTTTTTTCAACTCTCCTCCGCGAACGTCTCCGTGTTAGTCTATATTTTTACATCCATTTTCTCCCGTTATTCTGTTTTAAGTTCCCCTTTATCGCCTTATGTATGTAACATTTTATTCTTATTTTAAGTTGTCATGTCACTCGGCTGAAGAGCGGCGGATTGTGCTGCTAACAGCCCTCCCCTACCCATATGGGGCAGGGGGATGAAATCACAATAAAGAAGAAAAAAAGTGAAATTTGTAACTTCCAGCACTGAAGATGATCACTATGTGATTGAAAATCGATTTTACGGCCAACGCTGACCTTCTTTCTAATTTCACATATATGGTTGTTGTGCACACAGCACTCCATGGAGTCGCCAATCAGTTTTATAACTAGTTTATAAGCACCCTGTATATTACTAATAAAATACACTTTTCAGATCTTTAATATTAATACATGTGCATGTTTGACACTATTTGTACATTCAACAAACATTTCAAACATGGAGGAAGTATGGAAATATTATAACATTATGATGTGAATGAAATTCTTTTCTGGCATTACGTCGCCACTTTTGTAACTGAAACTACTATTATACACGAAGTTTCTATCGTCTTTGCAACGGCCCTCTTCAGGGCCACTAAACTATTTTATTCGACCTGAAGAGAACTGCTGAAAAGAAGGTGGAAACGTCGGGTTTAATAGTAGTTTTGGTTTCAAGATGATCCCCCCCCCCAAGGTGAACGGTGTGTCTGGTCCGTTTCAGACAAAACGTTTACAGCAGGACAACGGTGTGTATGTGGACTTGTGGGTAAGAACACGATCTTGTCAGTAAGCAGCTCTGAGATTTGTGGAACCCAGTCCTGAGCTGGTGCCCTGCCCCACCCCGCTATCCTGTCCCCCCACTCCTCTCCACGTAGTATATAAAAATAGCTGCTGCGCTGCGTACGCAGTACAGCGAGCACCGAGCCTCAGGCATTACGTACTGCACCGCAGTCGCCCGCCCTCGCAAATGACAGCCGCAGACGACATGACGGCGCAAGCGTCGCAGCAGAAGCCGCACGACGTCAACGGTAACCCTGCGTGGTTTGCTCTTGTAGTTCCTGTTAACACGTCTTCCCTCGTGCTTCCCCAAATGCAAACGTTAATGTTTCATGGCATTGTTGACTGGCGAGTCCCATATGAGATCAGCCTTCCACGTCGTATAGGCTTCTTATATCAGCAGTCTTAGAATACATTTATTTTTTGACTGTGTGTGTAGTGTCGTAAATGCTTCAAAATAAGGCCATATCATGGACGAACTGCGGTCTTTGTAATTGTTTTAAAAATCCACCTGGAATTTCATAATTTACTGTGGAATTAATTGTCGTGACCTAGACGGAATCTGTTATTTCACAAAACCACATCAAGGACTACACGTGTTAAAAGAAGTGTTGAGAATGTTCGGAACATATTTTCCTTAGCAAGGATGACGGGAAACATACTGCAGCTCATCTGGATAGTCAACAACAAACACCTCAGCAGACGGAGTGGAGTACAATCGAATATTCAAAAATATTATGTTAATACTCGATGAAAGTCAATTTTGACGCAGTAAACGTGTGGTCGAGGTGGCATTTACTAGCAGTGTTCTCAGTGATGAGTTGAGTCGCAATAAAATCAGCGAAGGTTTTAGTTGTAGAATCTGTTGAAATCGGCCAACAAATCCTTTAAAACGGTGATGTCGAAATTGTAGGTTTTGCTTGTATCAACTGTTGTAGGTTCCTTATTTTCTAGTTTCCTTCCCAAATTCGACGGTGTTGTGTAGCCAGTTCAGTGACGTACATATCGTTAAAAATTACAAGGACCTTAATTTGATATTAATATCGTTCTATGACTACTCCACTTATTTAATCGCTAGAATCATTTGCTGGTATTTGTCTAGAATGTGTTGTTGTTTATGAAAACCTTAGATACATGCAAATGTTGAGGAACGATCGATGCCGGCCGCTGTGGCGGTTCTAGGCTCTTCAGTCCGGAATCACACTGCTGCTACGGTCGCAGGTTCGAATCCTGCCTCGGGCATGGATGTGTGTGATGTCCTTTGGTTAATTAGGCTTAAGTAGTTCTAAGTCTAGGGAACTGATGACCTCAGATATTAAGTCCCATAGTGCTCAGAGCCATAGTGCTTAGAGACATTTGAACCATTTTCGAACGATCGATATCGTATGATTTGTGACAAGGAAAGGCATAGTGTCAAGTACATTCAAATTAATAGCGAACACAAATCACTTTGCTTTTGCTAGACAGCTGACGGTGTCGGTATTGTTTGACGTTGTGTTGCTGCGAGGCTGAAGAGTAATTTGCTACATCTAGCTTAGTACAGTTAAACGTGTAAATGTTAGAATATCTTCAGTACTTCGTTTCAGCATGTTTATTGATTGCAACAAATGTAAAAGAAGAATGAAGAAAAGAAATAACGACGTAAGTTTGGAATCCGTTGGATGTTTTTTACGTTAGTTTTAAGGACATTGCATACTGCATATCGTTAGTTTTGAATATGTTTCACACGACACAACTATCAATAAAATAGCAGTTGTTCTCAACTGTATATCATAATTCTTAGTTTTTTATTCAGTCAATCGGGTTAAGTTAGTTACTGCTTTAGCTTCAAATGGCAGCTGCCCCATCTGCTTGCATTATTTTGTGCTACAAGTAACAGTTTAATTATCTCTATCGTTTCTCGTCAGTATTTCAATTGTATCCCCACATTCTTACACTCTCTGGTGCTAGTGAAACGCCAGAAAAACCATCAAACAAACGTCCACAGAAGAACCAGAGACAGAAGGCAACAGGCAGTTTGTCAACAAGTTGCCTCGAAAACCTTAACAATTTTGCCACTTCTGTTTCACCTCAAACCATCTATAGTACGACAAGTGGTACAAACCCAAGACATGAAGTGAGAACTGAGGAAAAAAGTGTGTCACATATTCAGATCCGCCACTTCGGTTGTTCGGTGGAAGAGAACGTTGAGAACAAAAAGAACTGTGAGTCCTTATTCCCTGTTCCTTGGGTTGTAGCGAGGATGGCAACACGTTCGAAAAAAAGCAGAAACGCTGTCTGATGTAAGGGTTGCAGGCTTGGACGCAGCCGTCTAGTGTGAGGACGAGTGTGAGCTGGCGCTATCTCGGAATGCTGATGAAATGCGGTGTCAGTATGCGCCGGCAGTAGTCGCGTCGCTGCACGGGTGGAACTGTTTCCAACGCGGAACTTGTCGTCATCGTCTCGCGACAAACCCGTACTTACTCGTGGTAGGACGTCAGACACAGCTATGACGGGTCGGCGTAGCAAGCGCGTTGTTATGCTGTTCTTATGGAAATGAAGTGCTGATGGTAAATAAGTCGATGTTCGCGAGTTTTGGGATCTCATGAACCCAATGTCTGTATAATCCTGACAAATAACAAGGGAGGTCGTCAGCTGAGGACACAAAACCCATAACCGCCTTATAGTTATAATGATAGGGAAAGAACGGTACACTGTATGTTGGGTTGGGTTGTTTTGGGGGAGGCAACCAGACAGCGAGGTCATCGGTCTCATTGGATTAGGGAAGGACGAGGAAGGATGTCGGCCGTGGCCTTTCAAAGGAACCATCCCGACATATGCCTGGAGCGATTTAGGGAAATCACAGAAAACCTACATCAGGATGGCTGGACGATGGATTGAACCGTTGTCCTCCCGCATGCGAGTCCAGTGTGCTAACCACTGCGCCACCTCGCCCGGTGTTATGCTGTAGATTGCGATGGGCCTAACAGCAAGAAGCTGCACACTCTAGGGGAAAAGCGGTTGAGGAAGAAAGACGTGATAGTTTTGGATAGTCTCCAGAAAGACGCTCTACATTATCTTTGGAACATCCAACACATTTGAAACTGTTCGTGTTTCAGAAAATTGATATATTTATTGACAGTACAATTTAATTAGCCGCAGTTTTGAAACCATAGGCTTTAGCTACTTGGATCAGTGGCAGTCATTGTCTGAGATTGGAGTGATGTAATCCAAGAGGGAAGAGTGCCTGTTGGAAAATCAAACTTTTGTGCCGCACTGCCTGGTATGTCATGTAAAAAGACAAGTGATTATTATGATGGTATTTTCAGAAGCTTTTTGAAACATCTCTATGTCATCTTCCACAAGGCCGTCAACCATTGTTATGGATAATAGCCTATATCTTTCTGTTGTTCATGGTAAGACACTTTGGCTATCATAAAATATGAAATTATTCATTCCCGGACTCCATCTACAACTGCTAAGACAAAATTGCAAATACCTGCCGAAATACCGGAGCAAAATGTTGGAAATTCTCACACAAAAGGAGCCGCAATTTCCCACTTTCCCCACTGATGCCTTGTTCGAATCTATATCCTTACTTTTCAACAACTCAAGGCCTATGTGGGATACAGAGCTTACACAATGTGCAGTTGCCTGATAGGTTTGTTCTCACGGTTCAATTGCAGATTTTTCGTCAATGATGTAGCCCGAAGTCATAATCGCAAGATGAGACCAGTGAAAGAAATGATTCCGCCATGGTGACTCCACTTCTGACAATTTGAACGATATGAAATGGCTTTGAATTATCTCCATTTTGGGTATGCAAGTATCTACAAAAGTTTTTCGATATTGCAGTGCCAGTGTTATTCATGCATATTTATGCATGTCTAAAGGAACAGGCACTGCACAGGCTACAGGTGTCATGAGATACATTTCATGTATTCGCAATTACGAATATGTACAACCATCATCAATGGAGTGGCGATTGTGAAGATTTGTACCCGACCAGGACTCGAACCCGGATTTCCCGCTTATCGCGAGCAGCCGCCTTACCATTTGGCTATCCGTGATCGTCTCGCGCCCAGACCCTAACTTTCATATGTCGTCAACTGTGTGACTACAGCCTGTACTCGTACACCCATTATATATATTCCCGTACAAGTGAGCCATTTTACGTCAAAGTCCCTTGCCCGTTGTCGTCGGATAAATTCGATATCGCAGTCCCTGTGTTATTACGACTTACGATGCAAAGTTCCTTTGCACATACATGCACGTCCAATGTAACAGACGCTGCGGCAACTGCAGCCATTATGAAATATATTTAACGTGAAACTTCCTCGCAGATTAAAACTGTGTGCCGGACCGAGACTCGAGCTCGGGACCTTTGCCTTTCGCGGGCAAGTGCTGTACCATCTGAACTACCCAAGCACGACTCACGCCCCGTCCTCACAGCTTTACTTCTGCCAGTACCTCGTCTCCTACCTTCCAAACTTTACAGAGGCTCTCCACCGAGCGAGGTGGCGCAGTGGTTAGCACACTGGACTCGCATTCGGGAGGACGACGGTTCAATCCCGCGTCCGGCCATCCTGATTTAGGTTTTCCGTGATTTCCCTAAATCGCTCCAGGCAAATGCCGGGATGGTTCCTCTGAAAGGGCACGGCCGACTTGCTTCCCTGTCCTTCCCTAATCCGATGAGGCCGATGACCTCGCTGTTTGGTCTCTTTCCCCAAAACCAACCAACCAACCAGAGGCTCTCCGCTGCAGAATGAAAATCTCATTCTGGAAACATCCCCTACGCTGTGGCTAAGCCATGTCCCCGCAATATCCTTTCTTTGCTAGTTCTGCAAGATTCGCAGGAGAGCTTCTGTAAAGTTTGGAAGGTAGGAGACGAGGTACTGGCAGAAGCAAAGCTGTGAGCGGGGCGTGAGTCGTGCTTGGATAGCTCAGATGGTAGAGCACTTGCCCGCGAAAGGCAAAGGTCCCGAGTTCGAGTCTCGGTCCAGCACACAGTTTTAATCTGCCAGGAACTTTCATATCAGCGCTCACTCCGCTGCAGAGTGAAAATCTCATTCTGGATATATTTAATGTATTTGCAATTGCGAATATGGACAATCATCAGCCGTAGAATGGAATGACGACAGTGAAAATTTGTGCGCGACCGGCACTTGAACTCGAAAGAACATTGCATCACAATTCGGAATAACACACGCACTGCAATATAGTATTTAACCGCCCATACCTGCGAGCGACTTATGAGTAAACTATCTCCCACGTACGGGAACATACGTAATGGATGTACGAGCACAGGTTGTAGAAACATGATTGACGACATATGGAAGTTTGGGTGTGCCCGTGAGTCGTGCTCGGATTACCAGATGGTAAGGCGACCGCTCGCAATAAGCGGCAAAAGCGTGTTCGAGTCCCGGTCAGACACAAATTTTCCTTGTCGTTATTCCGTTCTTCAGCTGGTGTTTGTCCACATTCGCCACCTAGAATACATTATAGGCATGACGAAAATGTACCATTCAGATGCAAAATAAGTTTGAAGATTGGATCGCTTTCAAATCTCACGCTTCGTGATATGATACGGTAAGGTACAGCTGAATAACGCGTGTGTGGAGAGTGTTTTCCATTTGGAGTAAATTATTTATCACAACTGGACAAAGAAGCTGGGTCTTCTACTGCTTATCGTTTGGAATAAATTATACATCTGTATTCCTGAAGATGTGGCTACAACCTCGCGAACCTAGTTGGATCAGAAATAAAGATGTATCATACAGATGAAGCGGTGTTACTCATAATGGTTTTCTGGATCGTCTGAGTCCACCGTATACCATTTTCGACCGACTGCAACAACGGCTGCGAGAAACTGGTATATTCGCAACTGGAAGGGGTTACCGTGGCGCTCCACGAACGTTCACCAGGACTTGTGGATCGTGCCTATCAGATCGTGCGTCGCAGATACGCCTTCCACAGCTAATAGCAAGGTCGCCGCATGGGGCAACTCCTGTAGAACTCATAGCTCAGAGCTAATTGTCTCCGCTGTGGGTGTACCGTGAAGTGGGAGGTTTGAAAATGATCCAATCTTCAAACTGACGTCCTAACGGAAAAGTGCCAGACTTGTGCACCTGTATCAGACCTTCATCTACCGCTCCTTACCTGAGCACCCTCACGCTTGCGTGTCCCTGCATCCCACTCTGCGTATTTATGGCACTTTTGATGGATTGTGACCCTCGGTCGAATGGTTAACCGGCTACGTTCGGCCTACTGTCGACCTCTCCGGATTCATGGCGCGGTTGAGGAATCGTGGACCCATACTTTCTGCTTACCTGACGAATCGATAATTGCATCGTTTGTTCGTAGACAAGGAATGTTCGGTCCTGTCCATTTTGCAAGTTTAACGTCATCCTTTAACGTATCTAAACTGATGATGTGGCTTATAAGCTACGAAACGGGTAGTTAAATAAATTATTTACAAGAGCAGCCAAGCGGTTATTATTCAAGACGTTTATGCACTGTCTCTCCCCTGCAACCCCCAGAAGCTTGTAATAGGAATTGTGAAACGTCCTGTACAGTCAATGAGTATTACAATGCATCATATATGTAGCATCTTACTGTAACAGCTAATGTGCAACTTCTAATAAGTTGTCTTAGGAAAGCCGGCCGGTGTGGCCGAGCGGTTCTAGGCGCTTCACTCTGGAACCGCACGACCGCTACGGTCGCAGACTCGAATCCCGCCTCGGTCATGGATGTGTGTGATGTCCTTAGGTTAGTTAGGTTTAAGTAGTTCTACGTTCTAGGGGACTGATGGCCTCAGATATTAAGTCCCGTAGTGCTCAGAGCCATTTGAACCATTTGCTTCGGAAATAATAATTGCGCAAGCGATACGATAATGTATGTCACGGCTAGTTTGTAAAAAGCAAACATCGTGCTATACTATGAACCATTTACAAAGTCGCTGTTGCGTATACGTAAGCACAAGCAACCATTCGACACTGTGTGAAAAGTAATACAGTGAGATGGCAAAGCCGTGGGATACCTCCTGAAATAGAGTCGGATCTCATTTTGCCCGGCGTAATTCAGAAACTCGATGTGGCGTGGACTCAGCTTTGGAAGTCCCATGCAGAGGTAAGCCGCCAGTGACTGCGAAAGTGTTGACAGTGCAGGGTTTTGTGCACGAGCTCACCTCTCGATTACGTCCAATAAATGTTCGGTGGGATTCATGTCTGGTGATGTGGGTGGCCAAACCTTTCGTTCGAATTGTCCAGAATGTTCTCCAAACCAGTCGCGAACAATTGTGGCCCGGTGATATAGCACATCATCATCCGTAATAATTCCATCGTTGTTTGGGAGTATGAAGTCCTTGAATGGCTGAAAATGGTCTACAAGTAGCCGAACATAATCATTTCCATTCAATGATCGGTTTATTTGGACCAGAGGACCCAGTCTATTCCATGTAAACACAGTCCGCACCATTACCGAGCCACTACCGCTTGCACTAGGGCCGGCCAAACGCTGCACAGTGTGCAGACGTGCGAAGTGTGCGCACGTGTGCGACAGCGAGCGGCAGTAACATCTGTTATTAGACATGTGTCCTAAATGAACGGCGGCGGTACAAGCAAGAGCACAACATACCCTGTCTCGTTTACCGCTGGTGATCGTAACCTTAACAGAGAAGTACTGAGAAATTGGCAGGTACTGTGAAAAAGCAACGGACGGCAGATCTATGTTCTCGGTCGTTTCGATCAAGCATCAATGATGAAAATCTCCCGCAATTGCTTGCGTTTGTCAATGAGCCGTGCTTTTGTGCCCGATATTAACTATATCATTTCGCATGACCAGTGATAAACGTGTTTTGATTTATTCCTTTCATAATAAAAATTATTGTTTACTAACTGAGCATTATTGCCTTATTCTGCCCCATGTTACATTATTGTCAGGAAAATTGGTCATTAAAACGATTGTTGTATACTTACATTTAGGGTTTTTTTTTAATGTGTGAAGGGCTACGCTCAGTTGAAGTCGATAAACATAACATGCATCTAGTTGTCGGTTATTACGCAGATTTCAGACGGAACTGATGAAACATATAGCAATAATGGTACAGGTGATCATCGAGATGTCAGCGAGACAGAAATTATGTGGGTGTAACTGAGGGCACCGAGAATTAGTTATAGGAAACCTTGCATTGGTTTAATGTTATTTCAAATCATGACTAAGGTTCGTTGGAAGTCGCTAAGTGCTCTCTTTCTTAAATACTAGATCAAAAACATTACGCGTATTTACGTACCGTCAGTCAAGCTGCCTTAATAAAAAACCCACGGTTGTTAACTGTATTACTTGTCTTACTGGGTTAAACTGTTAACACAAAAGTAGACGTCTCAATGAGTAGACTGTGACACTATTTTAAATGTTTAATACGCGAAATACCTTCCCATGGTTGGCTTGCATGCTGTGGAAAGAGCACTGGAATGCGCCGGTACAGAGTATCTCAGCAAGTGGATAAAGCGACATCTGGGCGTAGAAACATGCACTACATGAACGCTGACGGCTGCGGCGTGCACGCTGTGACCTGGAAGTTGCACATGTGCAGGAGCACCGCACGCGCGCTGAATTTCTGGCCGGCCCTGGCTTACACTGTGCCTTGTTAACATCTTGGGTCGATGGCTTCGTGGGGTCTTCGCCGCATTCGAACCCTACCATAAGCTCTTACCACCTGATTTCGGGAGTCATCTGACCAGGCCGCGGATTTCCAATTGTCTAGGGTCCAAGCGATATGATCACGAGGCCAGGAGAGACGCTGCAGGCGATGTCGACCTGTCAGCAAAGGCACTCGCGTCGGTCGTCTGCAGCCACAGCCTATTAACGCCAACTTTCGTCCCACTGTCCTAACGGATACGCTCGTCTTAAATTCAGAACCTAAATATCGACTGTTAGAACACAAAGGTGTACATTTACATTGTAAATGAAAGGTTAAATCAAATGCATCGCTTCTCAATTGCAAAAAACAGGTAGACTTGATATTTGGCGATTGCGAATGAAAAACAGTGGATTTAGTAACCCGTCATTTTTTGGCGTAGGATATGAATATGCTATAAAATGGGGTGGTTCCCATCTGAAAACGCAGAGTTGACCCCGCCCAAACAGGAGGGATGGTTAGAAGGTGACCAGTTCTAGCACAGACAGATGTCCCCTTTACTGACATTAACTTTTTACTTTGAACATCTTTTTTCGTATTATGCGGCGTTTTGGAAATATTTATTTGTCTCATGTTAAAACAAACACTCAGTATACCGTAATACATCGGCATTTTTCTGCTTCTCGTTTATAATTAACCACTAATAAATAGTTTTTAAGAGCGTCAATATAAAATTGTACTTAGTTATTTAAAAGAACACTTAAGTATTCTATTATTTTAATGTTTTAAATCTATTGAACATTAGCAAAGAAACTATAAGAAAAAATATTCTATTTTCGGACTTAAGTGTTAAAGGCTCCAGATTAAGAGTTCTCCTGTATGAACGAGAAAATATTCTTTCAAAACGGCGTACTGTGAAACGAAAGTATTAGTCAATGTTTAATTGTTACCACACTTTCAGGACGCATCTAAGACCATCATTAAACGCAAATTCAACAGCTATCTGTGTGCTGATGGTTGTCGCTCTTGCAGGAACTTCAGTTCGCAAAAAAAGATTCAAATGGCTCTGAGCACTATGCGACTTAACTTCTGAGGTCATCAGTCGCCTAGAACTTAGAACTAATTAAACCTAACGAACCTAAGGACATCACACACATCCATGCCCGAGGCAGGATTCGAACCTGCGACGGTAGCGGTCGCTCGGTTCCAAACTGTAGCGCTTAGAACCGCACGGCCATTCTGGCCGGCTTCAGTTCACAGTTTGGCATACCTGACAGTGTGTGGGGTCGTGCTTTGTGTTGACGAAGAAAGAAGAGTTAGGATGAAACTTGATAACAATATACACTCCTGGAAATTGAAATGCCGGCCGCGGTGGCCGTGCGGTTCTGGCGCTGCAGTCCGGAACCGCGGGACTGCTCCGGTCGCAGGTTCGAATCCTGCCTCGGGCATGGGTGTGTGTGATGTCCTTAGGTTAGTTAGGTTTAAATAGTTCTAAGTTCTAGGGGACTTATGACCTCAAATGTTGAGTCCCATAGTGCTCAGAGCCATTTGAACCATTTTTTTTGAAATTGAAATAAGAACACCGTGAATTCATTGTCCCGGGAAGGGGAAACTTTATTGACACATTCCTGGGGTCAGATACATCACATGATCACACTGACAGAACCACAGGCACATAGACACAGGCAACAGAGCATGCACAATGTCGGCACTAGTACAGTGTATATCCACCTTTCGCAGCAATGCAGGCTGCTATTCTCCCATGGAGACGATCGTAGAGATGCTGGATGTAGTCCTGTGGAACGGCTTGCCATGCCATTTCCACCTGGCGCCTCAGTTGGACCAGCGTTCGTGCTGGACGTGCAGACCGCGTGATACGACGCTTCATCCAGTCCCAAACATGCTCAATGGGGGACAGATCCGGAGATCTTGCTGGCCAGGATAGTTGACTTACACCTTCTAGAGCACGTTGGGTGGCACGGGATACATGCGGACGTGCATTGTCCTGTTGGAACAGCAAGTTCCCTTGCCGGTCTAGGAATGGTAGAACGATGGGTTCGATGACGGTTTGGATGTACCGTGCACTATTCAGTGTCCCCTCGACGATCACCAGTGGTGTACGGCCAGTGTAGGAGATCGCTCCCCACACCATGATGCCGGGTGTTGGCCCTGTGTGCCTCGGTCGTATGCAGTCCTGACTGTGGCGCTCACCTGCACGGCGCCAAACACGCATACGACCATCATTGGCACCAAGGCAGAAGCGACTCTCATCGCTGAAGACGACACGTCTCCATTCGTCCCTCCATTCACGCCTGTCGCGACACCACTGGAGACGGGCTGCACGATGTTGGGGCGTGAGCGGAAGACGGCCTAACGGTGTGCGGGACCGTAGCCCAGCTTCATGGAGACGGTTGCGAATGGTCCTCGCCGATATCCCAGGAGCAACAGTGTCCCTAATTTGCTGGGAAGGGGCGGTGCGGTCCCCTACGGCACTGCGTATGATCCTACGGTCTTGGCGTGCATCCGTGCGTCGCTGCGGTCCGGTCCCAGGTCGACGGGCACGTGCACCTTCCGCCGACCACTGGCGACAACATCGATGTACTGTGGAGACCTCACGCCCCACGTGTTGAGCAATTCGGCGGTACGTCCACCCGGCCTCTCGCATGCCCACTATAAGCCCGCGCTCAAAGTCCGTCAACTGCACATACGGTTCACGTCCACGCTGTCGCGGCATGCTACCAGTGTTAAAGACTGCGATGGAGCTCCATATGCCACGGCAAACTGGCTGACACTGACGGCGGCGGTGCACAAATGCTGCGCAGCTAGCGCCATTCGACGGCCAACACCGCGGTTCCTGGTGTGTCCGTTGTGCCTTGCGTGTGATCATTGCTTGTACAGCCCTCTCGCAGTGTCCGGAGCAAGTATGGTGGGTCTGACACACAGGTGTCAATGTGTTCTTTTTTCCATTTCCAGGAGTGTAGTATTTCTACACTGAGTCTGTGTTCTTGTTGCTACAACTGCTACCACGTGCTCTCGGTTGGTAATTGTGTGCGTAAACGGTTTGCCAGTTAATGTGTGATCCAAGCTATTGTAGAGACATCATGATGGGATACAGCAGCAAAGTTTACCTCCTTGATAAGCCCTGGCAAACCGGTCTCCCAGCCTTCTTCATTGGTGCTGTGACTCCCATACCTACCACCAGTGCTTTTTTTCTAAAAAAAAAAAAGTCTGAGGGTACTCCGACATTGGATGTAATTCAGCGAAAATTAATTATAACTGAAGCATGAGATGCCACCCGTCTGCTTTTAGCCGTGACGTCATCAACATGTCGAACTACGAAAAAAAAAAAAAAAAAAGAAAAGAAAAGAGTATCGGACTCTTCAGTTGACTTTACTATAGCAAGAGAACAAGTAAAAAGTAAAGTAGTTTGTTAGTTTTCTGCTCACCTCTTACCTCCAACTTAACTTACAAGTTGCAACGAAAGACAGTACACACTTCGCACAACCGACAAGAACGGAATAGCAAACACAAACGAATAAAGAACAACAAAACAAAGATGGCAATTCATGGTAGCGGGACCGTAGAGACATCTATCGGTAGCTCGGCGTTTGAGCGTACGCAAATCCGCTTAGCACTATCACCGGCCACTATTAGCGGGCGAGGGCACTTCATGTTTGTCGAACGAGCTGAAAGCTATTAAGTTGCCGAGAACGGTTGCCGCAGCTTCGAAATGCTTGAAACAGTCAATGACATCGCTTTTCCCACCAAAAACTGCACTGGTATCGTTCGTATTACAATTACCAACACGAAAATATGAAATAAAAAATTTTCGTTCGTGAAATAAATCTTTGGCACTCTTCCAAGCTCTCAACATCGTAAAAATCTACTTTTTCGATGAAAAAGTTTAGGGGCACGCATCCCCCAGCGTTCCCCCAGAAAAACAGCACTGCCTACCACACTCTCATAGAATATGAAAGAATGGTTCTAAGGAGTACCCGCCGTGGTGCACTACGGGAAGTTGCCCTCCCCCCCCCCACCCCCTCCACCACTCTCCCTCAATTAAAGAAAAAAGCTTTGTTAATTTGCTTTACATCTGTCCTCGCCAAAGAGACACAGATATGACTATTGGCAAGTGTAGCCACACCGTTTTATATGAACATTATTTCCTATTTCGTCATTCACTACAAAAACAAAAAAATTTCACCCCCAACAGCTCAAGTCCTTTGTATGTTCTTGTCCACTATCGTCAAAGTCTACAAGTGTTGCGACGTAAAACACGTAGCAGATGCGAAGTCGGAAGATGCTGAAATCCGTACCATATTGTGCAGCTGTACTCAAGTGGAAAATGCCATTCCAGGGTGAGCTATCGCTGGATTATTACCTGTGAGGGATTCAACACCTGAGACGTTGTCACCAACAGTAACATCGCGCCCACTACATACTGTAACTTTTAAACCACTTCGCTTCGGTTCGAATTGTTGCTGTGCATTGTTCTTCAAAATGGTTTAAATGGCTCTGAGCACTCTGAGCACCTCAGATGTTGAGGTCACCAGTCCCCTAGAACTTAGAACTACTTAAACTTAACTAACCTAAGGACATCACACACATCCATGCCCGAGGCAGGATTCGAACCCGCGACCGCAGCAGTCGCGCGGTTCCAGACAGAAGCGCCTAGAACCGCTCGGCCACCGCGGCCGACTGCATTGTTCTTTAACGACATCATTTCATTCAGTAGGTTCTCAGTCTGTATGCCTACGTAGATAATTCACTGACAAAACGTCGTGAAACGAGCAAAAGGATACTCTTGAAGTTAATTGATGCAGTACAGAAGTGATTAAAGAGGGATACTCGTGACGTAGTTGAACGCTGCAGCGGAAGGACGTTACATAAACGAAATCAGAAACTTTCTAACAAAAAGTTCTTAATACACCATGTAAGTTCAGGAGGTTCTGTACTAAAAGAAACTCAGTGAAATCATGTTCATACAGGTTGATTCAAAAAGAAAGAACAGATTTCATTTGTTTACTACAGATAAACTGTGAATGATAAAAATACTTTGCTATGTCACTAGATAGATGAAGGTTGAAAGTTTTATGTTCGCGCAGACACTGTACCATACACTCAATGTGAGCACAATGGGTTGCTTGAGAAATATCGAAACGGTAGCCCACTTCATTCCACACACGAACCAACAGATCCCTATTTATCGAATCGACAGCTTCAACAATTCGATTTCTCAACTCTGAAGAGTAGCTGCCATAGGTGGGACAAAGACTCCGTCTTTTATACATCTCCAAAGAAAAAAATATATCAAGTTGTGAATTCTGCTGACCTAGGACGCCAAAAGTAATGAACAAGATGTTGTCCATCTCTTACACTCCAACTTTGTGGGATAGTGTTGGTAAGCTAATGCCGTGCCTCAAGGTGAAACTGAGACGGAGCACCGCCATGCATGAAAATGATATCATTGGAACCTTCACGAAGTTGAGTAAACAACCAATTTTGCAGAATGTTTAGGTATGACATTCCTGTCGCAGTTTCCTCCGCAAAAAAGGAAAGGTTCATAAACTTTGTGAACAGAAACGGCACAAAAGACAATCAATTTCTGTAAGACTCTTTCAGGTTCGAGGACGACATCGGGATTTTGTGGCCACAAAATACTTACATTGTGGCGGTATACTTTACCCGATAGATGAGACGCCGTTTCGTCCGAAATGATGAGTCACTCGGCGGAAGTTCCCTCTGCCGTATTCCGGACAAATGAACTGCAAATTCGTAATATCTTTTGGGGTAGCTGGGGCGCAATTATCGCAGTAACGGCAATGTGCAAGGTCTCATATGCAGACGTTGTTTCAGAGCACGCCAACCCGTTGCTTGAGGAAGTTGAAGTTCCTGGTCTGCTCGTCTTGTGAACTGCACAGTGCTCCATTTGATCGGATATCGGCTAAGCTCGATATTTTCATCAGATGTGCGTGGCCCTCTTCATGCGCAATCAACTTTTACACCAGTCTTAAATCTGCTTGTGCAGAGGCAGCCTTGAACAGTGGATTGACTTCCCCGCAAATCCCAACACACAAAATCATTTTTCTTGAGGTGTAGTTGCCATATAGCTACAAACAGAAAACAGCGCAGCATTGTCAAAACTTTGAACCTTCCTGTAACTAGTGACATGCACTATTTGTTTCTATCTTTTACAGTTTTTCTCTAATGAACAACTGAAATCCGCTCTTTCTTTTTGAACCACCCAATATGATAGACGCACCGTTCCTGGAATCAGGAGAAAATTACGGACTCTCTTCTCGCGGCGGTCTTAGTGACAGGAAAGTCTCCTTCTTCCGATACACATTCATGCGCCAAAACATTATGAGCATTACCTAGCGCGAGACTAAATGCCGCCTGGGTGCACTGCAAGCGCATGACGCAGTAAGGAAAGTGTAAGTGGAGCAGAAGCGATCGGGGAATCATTCTAGCGGCGATAAGGGATAACAACGGGTAGGTGATCAGGGTTGGAGCGTCCACACCTCATCGTAGAAAGTGGATGCGGTCGTGTCCGAGTACCTAGAAGTAGATATCCTCGGAGTACTGAAGCAATTTAAATCACTTAATAAAAACAAGTCGTCCAGTCCATAATGTATACCAGTTAGGTTCCTTTCAAAGTAAGCCATTATAGCAGCTCCATATTTAACAATCATATACAATTACTCGCGTGACGAAAGATCCGCACCCAAAGACTGGAAAGCTGCACAGGTCACACCAATATTCAAGAAAGGAAGTAGGAGTAATCCACTAAATTATAGGCCTGGATCATTAACGTCGATGTGCAGCAGGAGTTTGGAATATATTCTGTTCAGATATTATGAACTGCCTCGAAGATAACGGTCTATTGACACATAGTCAATACGGATTTAGAAAACATCGCTCTTACAAAACACTACTAGCTCTTACTCACACGAAGTGTTAAGTGCCGTCGAAAAGGAATTTCAAATTGGTTCCGTATTTCTAGATATCCAGAAAGGCTTTTGACACCGTACTTCACAAGCGGCTTTGAAGTCAAATTGCGTGCTTATGGAATATCGTCTCAGTTAAGCAAATGGATTCGTGATTTACTGTTAGAGAGGTCACAATTCGTAGTAACTGACGGAAATTCATCGAGTAAAACAAAAGTAATTGCTGGCGTTCCGCAATGTAGTGTTATAGCCCTTCTGTTGTTCCTTCGATTTAGGAGACAATTTGAAAAGTCGTCTTAGGTTGTTTGCAGATGATGCTGTCATTTACCGAGTTGTAAAGTCATCAGATGATCAAAACCAATTGCAAATCGATTTAGAAAATATATCTGTATGGTGCAAAAATTGACAAATGATCATAAATAATGAAAAGTGTAAGTTCATCCACATGAGTGCTAAAAGGAATCCGTTAAACTTCGGTTTTACTATAAATCAATCAAAATCTGAAGCCGGCTAAATTCAACTATATACCTAGGAATTGCAATTACGAAAAACTTAATTCGTAAGAAAACAGAAAATATTGTGGGAAAGGGGAATAAAAATGTGTTATATTGGCAGAACGCTTTGAAGATGCAATAGATCTACTAAAGAGATTGCCTGCTCTACGCTTGTCCGTCCTACTTCGGAGTACTGCTGCTCGTTCAGGGATCCTTACCAGATAGGATTATCGGAGTGCATCGATAAATTTCAAAGACGGTCATCCCGTTTTGTACTACCGAGAAATAGGGGAGAAAGTGTTACGGATATGATACAGTATTTGGGGTGTAAATAATAAAAACAAGGACGTTTTTCGTAGCGGCGGAATCTTCTGACGAAATTTCAATTTTCTCCTCCGAACGCGAAAATATTTTGTTGATGCCGACCTACGTAGGGAGAAACGATCATCTGAATAATATTAGGGAAATCAGAGCTGGCTCGGAAAGATATACAGGTAGGTGTTCTTTTATTCGCGCTCTGTTCGAGAGGGAAAGTTGTAGAAAATTAGTGTGAAGGTGGTTCGATGAACCCTCAGCCAGGCACTTACGTCTGACTGCAGAGTAGCCATGTCGACATAGATGTAGATGTAGATACGCCATCATCCAAGCGAACAGCCGCTCGCAGTATGCACCACACCACGAACGTAGGGCCCTGCGAGCAGTATTATGCCACAGCGGACATTCTTCTGAGCTTCCATAGACGTTCGGCAGTAATTGTAGGCGTCTGGATAGGTGAAGAATTCGTGAACATTACTGCGGACTACCTGCATCCGTCCATATCTGTTGTCTGCCACGAAGGCAATGCCACAACTGCCCGTGACCCATGGCAAGTTCCGAGCTACAGTGGTTTGAGGAACACAATAGTGATCTCGCGTTGTCTTGGCCGCCAAATTAGTCTGATCTGAACCCGATGGAAGACATATCGGACGTTATCCGTGCCAGTTCCGGGCCCACAAACCATCAACCCGTAATGTACGGGATTTCGTGACCTGGTGCCACATATCTTCCTAAAACTGTCAGTGAATTGTCGAATTCATGTCACATAGGATCGCTGCTGTACTGCTTTCCAAAGATGAACTAACACGGTACAAAGGAGATGGTCATAGTATGTGGCTCATCTATGTGTGGATGAAACATTTCGCTATACAGCGTAGAGTGATTCCACTAGTTACTGATTGTTTCTCAAGCGATAAAATGAGTGAGGGACCTATACATTACATTTAGTTGATTAGCAGGCATCTTGTAAAAGAGCAAAGAATTAAAACAGAAGACTCCGATGTCCAGACGGGTTGAGGATTTCAGTTATCTACACAATATTTCCACACAAGACCTACCAATTTATGCCAGTGACAACAAACGATGCCCTTAGGTGTGCTCGCGATCTGACTCTGCAATAGACTCATCCCAATCGACCATCCGTAAATAATCTTCCGTCAACCATAACCTCGGAACTCACTGGCTTAAATCACACTGTTGTCGTAAGAACGATCTCTAAAACAATTTCTCAAAACTAGCTGACTTGAAAGTGACATATAACTGTGTGTCATACCATGGCCATCTAAGTGCATTTTTTGTGCCCTATTATATAATGCGCCGGTTTAGTTATCATCCTCACAACCTCATTTACTGTATGACGACACCATAATGCCATCGCCCAGCTATATAATATGAAATACCTGGAAATACCCAACATCTGCTGATATTCGCAAGCTAGGTATTGGACACTAAGAGATTTAAATATATAACAAAGGCGACTGGACGCACTTTCCTCAAAAAAAGTCATAGACTATTTAAGCCTTTCCACAATGTTCAGCTTCATATCAGAGCACACTCCGCTGCAGAGTGAAAATCCCATTCTGGAAACATCCCCCAGGCTGTGGTTAAGCCATGTCTCCGCAGTATCCTTTATTTCAGGAGTGCTAGTTCTGCATGGTTCGCAGGAAAGCTTCTGTAAAGTTTGGAAGGTAGGGGACGAGATACTGGCAGAAGTGAAGCTGTCAGGACCGGGCGTGAGTCGTGCTTCGGTAGCTCAGATGGTAGAGCACTTGCCCGCGAAAGGCAAAGGTCCCGACTTCGAGTCTCGGTCGGGCACACAGTTTTAAATCTACCAGGAAGTTTCATATCAGCGCTCAATCCGCTGCAGAGTGAAAATCTCATTCAAGAAATAATAGTTTCTTCAATGCGGAATCCTCAAAAATATAGTTGTTATTGATGCAAAAATAGACGCAAATAGTAAAGCTTCTAAAGAAAGTCACTGAATACAAAGATAAACGACAGAATAGAACATATGTAGCAGCACCAAAACGACAACGGAAGGCTTTGTGTATTGCACGTGGCAATGTCACCAGTGCTGAGTCACCGTGGGAATCAAGGGACTGTGTTGCCATGGCGTCACGGAGTGTTACGTGTGAAGAGTGTTAAAAGCGACGCGGCCTATGTAAACAAGAAGCCGTAAGCCGTAGCCTTGTATGACCAGGTCTTTAGCAGGTCACTCCAAACTATTACGGTTTATGTCACAATATTTTGCAACTTCGTTCCTACTTTTAACGGCATTTGTCAACTTTGCTATATATCCAACTCATTACTTCGTTTCAGAAGTCTGTAATATTTCATAATGACGAAATGTATTTAGGCGCAATAATTTAGAGTATTATAACAGCAGATGCCTCAGAACCCTAAAAAATTTTGATCACATTTTTAGGTTGTCTGTGTAACAATAACCAGTGCCCAGATACCTGAGGACGAGCCAGAAACCGAAATAAAGAAAAAGCCGAAATGTTATCTTCTGTCTTCAAATGTTTATCTGAAACGAAACTCAGTGAGTATTTTAATTATTTAATACACTATCCTATGCTGTGCTGCATGCTTATCAATACTCGAGTTGCTGAAAACAGCTTAAATCGGTAAATCTCAGCGCCCCGGCACATTCTCTGTTGAGAGGTAATCATGGAACATAATTGATCTCAGATAACGTTACGAGAGCCTTGTTCGTCTTAGCTGCAAGAGAGCGCAGGTTTGACTTATACTGTTTACTAAGGTAAGCGCAAGTAATGAGCGCAGAATATGGACTGATTGAAGCCCAAATAAAGTCGAAAGTAACGAAGAGCAGCAGAAATAGTGGTAAACTTGACATCAAAATTTGGATCCATGTGGTAGACGAAGTGATGGAATTCCAGTACCTTGGAAGAAAAGTAACTGTCGAAACAAGAAAGATACACATTGCTGTGTCTAGTACGGTGTAGGAAAACCGTTAGCATTTGAAACGGCTATCCGTCGTCTCCGATGATGATCATGTTTGGTTTGTGGGGTGCTCAACTGAGCGGTTATCGGTGTCCGTACAAATTCCCAACCTTTGCTCAGTCCAATCTCGCCACTTTCATGAGTGATGATGAAATGATGAGGACGTCATCTCGACGCAGGCGAAAATCCCTGAGGCCGGCCGCGGTGGCCGTGCGGTTCTGGCGCTGCAGTCCGGAACCGCGGGACTGCTACGGTCGCAGGTTCGAATCCTGCCTCGGGCGTGGGTGTGTGTGATGTCCTTAGGTTAGTTAGGTTTAAGTAGTTCCAAGTTCTAGCGGACTTATGACTTAAGATGTTGAGTCCCATAGTGCTCAGCGCCATTTGAAAATCCCTGAACCCGCGGGGAATCAAATCCGGGACCCCGTGCTCGGCAAGCGCGAACGCGACCGCGAGACCACGAGCTGCGGACACTCGTATCTGAGTCGATAAATACAGGCCCTGTATAGTTTCCAAAGGACTCTATACTATTCTTCATGGAAAATAGGGGCAAGTCTACTTAACGACGATGGAGGTGAATAGCGATCACGCGCCCTTCTCTCCAAATTACGAGGCATGTTCAAAAAGTAAGTGCACTGTTAAGCCTGTTAAGGCGGTGGTTCTATTTGTTTTCTTACGGTTGGCAACATTGAGTGGTAGAGGGGCATCCCCTCATGTGAGCAAGCATCGCAGGAACACGGTAGTACATAAACTTACGTTACCATAAAAGAAAAAGAAAAAAAAGTCGTAAGTTACACAATGTTCGTTATTAGCTCAAGAGTCACCGTTAATAAAGGACATTGTGCAATCTACGACCTTTTTTTTTTTAATAGTAGCAATAGTGGGCCGGCCGCGGTGGTCTAGCGGTTCTAGGCGCTCAGTCCGGAACCGCGCGACTGCTACGGTCGCAGGTTCGAATCCTGCCTCGGGCATGGATGTTTGTGATGTCCTTAGGTTAGTTAGGTTTAAGTAGTTCTAAGTTCTAGGGAACTGATAACCACAGATGTTAAGTCTCATAGTGCTCAGACCCAGTAGCAATAATGAGGTTGATTTATCACTGCGCCAAGATGGAATGAAATAATTATTATGATGATTGCTTTGTCAGGCATCCAGAATGCCGGCGGCTTCCATCCGTAAAATGAATTACAATATTGTGAAGATAAATATGAGCGTAAGGTTCAGTAAGCAGTGATTCGTTGAGAAACTTGTTCCTTTACTTATCCATAAATATCCTAGGATATGCTCATACGCATAAGTGTGATAGGTCCTGATTAATATGAAAATTAAATGCTTTTACACGGAGAAAGGTAAGATTAATGTTTTAATTTTCATTGCACATTTTAATGCTGTGTTGCATATGACTATGGCTGATTTTGATGATTTGCTTATAATTTTAAACATTTGTGCATGGGAGAGTGACCAACCGATTATCAGGTCACAACAGCATAAACTAAATAAGCCTCGAAAAATTTATTGTCACTCAGCATATCACAGGGTTAAGAGACCCAAGGCCCCCTTTCTCTCTGCAGAGCGTATTGTCAACATAACGGATATTGTTTTCAGTGAAAAGCAATTGAACATGCTCAACAAAGGCCTTAAGTATAGCATCCAACCAAGGCTAGACAATACTATCGCCACGTTCTTGGTAACATAAGGTATAATCGCTCTTGGTGCTTCTACCTGTAACAAATCTGGTAAACTGGGAATCGCTTGTAAAGCCAGTGAACTTACTGAGAAGGCCTCACATGCTAAGCATGATTAAGACCATACGATTCTGGCCTAACGTCATTGTAGACTGCACTGACAAAAGGGTTTCCACTGTCGTTATTTGAAAGGTAGGAGACGAGGTACTGACGAAATTAGAGATATGACGACCGGTCGTGAGTCGTGCGTGGGTAGCTCAGATGATAAAGCACTTGCCCGCAAAGGTCCGGAGTTCGAGTCTAGGTGCGGCATAAAGTTTTAATCTGCCAGGAAGTTTCCCCACTGTCATTGTTCATGAAGCTGACTACACTGAGCCGGCGGCAGTGGCCGTGCGGTTCTAGGCGCTACAGTCTGGAACCGAGCGACCGCTACGGTCGCAGGTTCCAATCCTGCCTCGGGCGTGGATGTGTGTGATGTCCGTAGGTTAGCTAGGTTTAATTAGTTCTAAGTTCTAGGGTAACAGAAGAAATACTTCAGTTGATTGATGAAAGGAGGAAGTACAAACATGTTCCGGGAAAATCAGGAATACAGAAATACAAGTCGCTGAGGAATGAAATAAATAGGAAGTGCAGGGAAGCTAAGACGAAATGGCTGCAGGAAAAATGTGAAGACATCGAAAAAGATATGATTGTCGAAAGGACAGACTCAGCATACAGGAAAGTCAAAACAACCTTTGGTGACATTAAAAGCAACGGTGGTAACATTAAGAGTGCAACGGGAATTCCACTGTTAAATGCAGAGGAGAGAGCAGATAGGTGGAAAGAATACATTGAAAGCCTCTATGTGGGTGAAAATTTGTCTGATGTGATAGAAGAAGAAACAGGAGTCGATTTAGAAGAGATAGGGGATCCAGTATTAGAATCGGAATTTAAAAGAGCTTTGGAGGATTTACGGTCAAATAAGGCAGAAGGGATAGATAACATTCCATCAGAATTTCTAAAATCATTGGGGGAAGTGGCAACAAAACGACTATTCACGTTGGTGTGCAGAATATATGAGTCAGGCGATATACCATCTGACTTTCGGAAAAGCATCATCCACACAATTCCGAAGACGGCAAGAGCTGACAAGTGCGGGAATTATCGCACAATCAGCTTAACAGCTCATGCATCGAAGCTGCTTACAAGAATAATATACAGAAGAATGGAAAAGGAAATTGAGAATGCGCTAGGTGACGATCAGTTTGGCTTTAGGAAAAGTAAAGGGACGAGAGAGGCAATTCTGACGTTACGGCTAATAATGGAAGCAAGGCTAAAGAAAAATCAACACACCTTCATAGGATTTGTCGACCTGGAAAAAGCGTTCGACAATATACAATGGTGCGAGCTGTTCGAGATTCTGAAAAAAGTAGGGGTAAGCTATAGGGAGAGACGGGTCATATACAATATGTACAACAACCAAGAGTGAATAATAAGAGTGGACGATCAAGAACGAAGTGCTCGTATTAAGGAGGGTGTAAGACAAGGCTGTAGCCTTTCGCTCCTACTCTTCAATCTGTACATCGAGGAAGCAATGATGGAAATAAAAGAAAGGTTCAGGAGTGGAATTAAAATACAAGGTGAAAGGATAGCAATGATACGATTCGCTGATGACATTGCTATCTTGAGTGAAAGTGAAGAAGAATTAAATGATCTGCTGAATGGAATGAACAGGCTAATGAGTACACAGTATGGTTTGAGAGTAAATCGGAGAAAGACGAAGGTAATGAGAAGTAGTAGAAATGAGAACAGCGAGAAACTTAACATCAGGATTGATGGTCACGAAGTCAATGAAGTTAAGGAATTTTGCTACCTAGGCAGTAAAATAACCAATGACGGACGGAGCAAGGAGGACATCAAAAGCAGACTCGCTATGGCAAAAAAGGCATTTCTGGCCAAGAGAAGTCTACTAATATCAAATACCGGCCTTAATTTGAGGAAGAAATTTCTGAGGATGTACGTCTGGAGTACAGCATTGTATGGTAGTGAAACATGGACTGTGGGGAAACCGGAACAGAAGAGAATCGAAGCATTTGAGATGTGGTGCTATAGACGAATGGTGAAAATTGGGTGGACTGGTAAGGTAAGGAATGAGGAGTTTCTACGCAGAAACGGAGAGGAAAGGAATATGTGGAAAACACTGATAAGGAGAAGGGACAGGATGATAGGACATCTGCTAAGACATGGGGGAATGACTTCCATGGTACTAGAGGGAGCTGTAGAGGGCAAAAACTGTAGAGGAAGATAGAGATTGGAATACGTCAAGCAAATAATTGAGGACGTAGGTTGCAAGTGCTACTCTGAGATGAAGAGGTTAGCACAGGAAAGGAATTCGTGGCGGGCCGCATCAAACCAGTCAGTAGACTGATTACAATCCTGTCGAGACCTGTACCAAAGAGCTTAAGGCTTCCTTAGAGGCGTACACGTATATCATCACCCTCCCCTCCCCCCCCCCCACCTTTTACCCAATTTTAGAGTGATGAACCATAAGGCCCCTAACATGCACGCACAAATTAGGGCTCACAAGATTGCTTTCTCTATGCGTTCTGTTATTAATATGATTGAGAAACCACGTTAGCCGGTCTCTAAATATTTGCTTCAAGTGATTGGCAAAGAGTTCACATTTCGCGAAAATTTTGGTGTTTCTAATAGAACGGAACTTGTACGACTCTTACATGATAAATATTTATCTCCAGGCTGCACTTTACTGTCGTTCACTAGAAGAGACTATTTCAGTTACTCAGGATAACATCTTGAAGCACTGACGTCTGGCCGATCTCTGTGGCCGAGCAGTTCTAGGCGCTTAAGTCTTTAACCGCGCTGCTGCTACGGTCGCCCGTTCGAATCCTACCTCGGGCATGGATGTGTGTGACGTCCTTAGGTTAGTTAGGTTTAAGTAGTTCTAAGTCTAGGGGACTGATGACCTCAGATGTTAAGTCCCATAGTGCTTAGAGCCATTTGAACCATTTTGAACTGACGTCTGTGATCTGATGAAACTGTGGAGCTTATAGCTCCTATTAGGCTCTTGACTTCGTACAATTGCTTCACTTTTAACAACAAATTTTATATGCAGTCGGATGGCTTGGACTTGGCAGTTGTCTTGCGGCGTTTCTCACTGATGGATTCGGGAATTACGTGGAGTGTGACTATTCAACCCGGGCCTCTGCCATTTCCAAAAAAATACTCTGTTAAAGACGATATGCCGATGACACAACACTTATTTTTTGACGGTGAAAGATTTGAAATTACGTTTGTGGTCGAAGAGTTTAACAAACTTCACAGCGAAATTATTTTTATGCATGAAATCATGTATAGCAATAGTATTCTCAACTTCTGTGATTTGCAGGTTTGTCTCACTAATAATGTCATCAAATTTGACATTTATCGTAAGCCTTCTACAAGCTGTACAATTATACACGCTTCGTCGTGTCATCCCTGTAAGTAACAGGTGAGCTACTTCAGATCTGTGGTACATCGTATCACTGAAATTCAGTGACCAGTAATCTGGCAAAAATAAGGCTTTTATAATTGTATGTTTCCCATTTTCAAACAATATATTAGTTTTTAGCTTTTTATTGCCACGGTCTTGGTCGCTTGTCACTTTTATGCTATGGTATTTTGTCTTTTCAGGATTGTTACCTTTTAGCCTTATATTTGTAATCTTCATTTTGTTTCTCTATGTTTTTTACTTCATTATTCTTTTACACTGTTTTTGAACGTATGGGTTTTCTATGCCTCTGGAAATGGTACTCGATCTAGCACGTCTTATACTGTGTCTATTTTCGTATGCTCCATTATGTTTTTTTATTTCTCAGTTTGGCCGTTTGTATTTGAATGTTTCTCCGCTATCAGACTGTAGTCCGCCCCCGCTAGCTGAGTGGTCCGGTAGCTCAGCGTGTTCGGTCAGAGGGCTCCTCGCCCTCTGTAATAAAAAACTGAGTAAAGAAATCAATGATCACCTTGAACGGATGGCTCGTGACGTCCGCCCAGACCAAACGCAACGAACAATACCGAACAAAATGAAAAAAAAGTGGTCAGTGCGACAGAATGTCAATCCTAAGTGCCCGGGTTCGATTCCCGGCTAGGTCAGAGATTTCTCCGCTCAGGGACTGGGCGTTGTGTTGTCCTAATCATCATCATTTCATCCCCATCGACGCGCAAGTCGCCGAAGTGGCATCAAATCGAAAGACTTGCACCCGTCGAACGGTCTACCCGACGGGAGGCCCTAGTCACACGACATTTGTTTTTATCACACTGTACACCCGACGGCGGCGCCGCAAGGCCCCTGTAATCACTACTAGACCAATATTCTGCTCGAGCTCGTCTCGCTCATATGCATGTACTATGTGAATACGGACGGGCCTCCGTTGCCATTCTAGTGTACGGCTGTGTTTACAGTTTGCGCGGTGAAGTCTTGTTCTGAGCTACTGTATCTGTCGTCGCCTCCATGGGGTTATACGCATTTTTCATTTCCCCCTCAGTCTCTACTCACGCCTGATACCGGTACTTTTATTTATTAATCTTTAATATCTTTTTCCGTATAGGTTGCTTTCAGTACCTTTCATTCGGAATCGTACCTTCTTTGACGGATGCTTTTCGGCAGAAAATTGTTGTATTCTTAACGTGAGTACCATTACGTCTCTCTGTCTAACTTTATTCGGTCGGTGTTTGAAGCTTATTTTTCCTTTTATGTTAGTCCAGGTTAGGACCTCGCTGGATTAATTGTAATTTCGCCCTCCCGTTATATTTTCAAATAACCTGATAATTCCCTATCCGAGCGAAACGCATATTCTTGGATTAATAAAGAAGACTGTGCAACGTACGCCTGTCTTTTTTTTTTTAAAAAAAAGAAAAAACAGCAAAAATGAGGTTGCTGTACCACCATGCTAAGACAGAATGGAATAATTTTTCGTCTCAAATTTTAGTGTCCAGTTGCGTGAAATATGTCGGGAAGAAATCCCGTCAAGTGCGCGAGCTACGTTCTGTGTTCCGCTTCCTACTCGCGAAAGAAGTTCAAATGGCTCTAAGCACTATGCGACTTAACATCTGAGGTCATTAGTCCCCTAGACTTAGAACTAATTATACCTAACTAACCTGAGGACATCACACACATCCATGTCCGAGGCAGGATTCGAACCTGCGACGTAGCAGTCGCGCGGTTCCGGACTGAAGCGCCTCGAACCGCTCGACCACACAGGCCGGCGCGAAAGAAGTAACATCTCCCGAAATATTTTTGCGAATCAAAACGATTTACGGTGAAGGTTTTATAACTAGAACGCGTGTGTTTAAGTGATGTTGGAAGTTTAGTGGTAGCAGGACAAATGTTGACGAAGACCTTCCATTCTGACCGATGAGTTGGTGAAAAAAGTCGAGGAAACTGTTCGTGAAGCCCAACGATTGACACAGGATGAAATTTCTACAATGTTTCCAGAACTCTCCAGAACTGTCTTACACGAGACACTCCCAGAAACGCTGGGCTACCTTAACTGTGGGCAAGATGAGTCTCAAAACAGTTGACAAAGCAGCACAGGAACAATCAGGTCAACAGCGGCCGCTAGTTTCTTGAGCGACTTGAACTGAAAGGCGAGGATTTTCTGAGCTCTATTGTGACGGAAGAGGAGACGTGGGTGCCTCATTACACGTCCGATACAAAAAGATAATCACAGTGGCGTCACACCAATATCCCATCTGCCAAAAAATTCAAAACCACAATTTCGGGCAAAAAATATCTTATATCATCCTTCCTGCAAAAAAGTGGGAAGTTCACTTGACGATGATGGACGTGCACGCACCCTTCTTTCCGAAGTAGACCACAAAGTGTCAACAACATCGAGCTGTGGCGACTGTGGAGGGCAGAGGAGGTGCGACAATCATCCTCGTTCTCACGGACTGACACTGGATGATGCGAGATGTGCGCACAGGAACCCTGCCGTCTTGGGGAACAAATATTGTACCGTGGGGTGGACTCGATCACTCAAAATGATCAAATAACCTTTGACAGCAAAGCAATCTTGCAGAATAAACACGGGGCTCATGGAATACCACGATAAGGCTTCCGAAATCATCACCGAACCCCCCCCCCCCCTCCCCACGCTTCAGTCTTGCGACATAAAGTTGGCGAGAAGTTGGAAACATGTGAAACGAGACTCATCCGACCAAATGACTTTCTTCCATTGCTCCACAGTCCAGATTTTCCTGTTACGGGCATTTGCATCACTGATGGAATGGCTTTGGAATTCCAGCTCGCCCTGAAATTCCCTGCTCATAGGGCACCCTTTGTGTGGTTTTGGTGCTGATAGGGTTCGCGAGTGCGACATTATAGCTTTCATATTTCGACTCAATCCTGCTCAAACTCCGTTTACCACGATCACTCAATGCACGCTTTCGTCCCCGTTGTGACTTAGCCGATGACGTTTCTCCGCTTTCCCTGTACGCGATATAAACCTTCGATACAGCGCCTATTGAAACACCGTTCATTCGGCTACCTCGACTACGGAAGCACCCATTTGCCCACTTTCGAATTCACTTAGGTCCTGACATAACGCTCTCACAACTACACAGAGCACTGTTCTCACTATGTCTTACACTTTCTTCGTAGTGAGGACATTGCACAGGTGCTGTTTGTGGCGAAATACAACAGCGCATCGTGTGGGTTTCGCTAGCATCTGCATTTAGATAATTAGTTAGTTATTTACGTGTTCCATTGATCAAGCACGGAAAAACCATTATGATGTGGGACGTGTCAAATGCACAAGAAAAGCGCACAGGAAACAAGTTTTTTTTCTCTTTTTCTTTTTTTTACGTTCTAGTTGTTGTGTACATAATTTCGCGTAGTCAGCGCATACACAACTTTCCCACTAGAGCGCGCCCCGCTAAGCACAACAGCGCAGGCGCAGCGCTCGTCCGTCTCCGCACTACGAGATGGCGCTGTCTTAGAGACGGACCAAGTTCTGCTTCCGCCGATCTGCATATTAATATGTAACGCAGCCAATGAGATTGCTGCTAACGTAGAACCTTTTCTCCTCGCGGATCACACTCGCACAGTGATACCTGGTATTATAACGAGTGTACAGACCTCCGATTAGTCAGTCTGCACTAGTCCGTACCAGTCTGCATTCGTCTACATTAGTCTGTACCAGTCTATAGTCAAGTTTCAGTCTGCACCTAACAAGATTATCATATTCCTGTACATAGCCATGAAGAGAAATGTATAGACACTTTGTCAAGTATCAGAGATATGTGAGAATAAGATTAACGTACCAAGACCAAAGGGACTTCAGATTGTCAATTGTAAACAGGATCCAGAATCAAGTTAAGTAATTTTATGTTGTTATTATTTTAATAAATGTGTGTGAAAATTTAATCAAGTTCTGTTTAAAGTTGGTCACCGTCCATCTGCTACTCTAAGCGTGCAAGTGGCATTTCTATCGTCTGACCTAACGGCAGAAGATAAACACGCCACGATAAGACCACGAGACATATTGCTGACACTCGCCTACTTCGTTAGAGCGACAAGTCAAATAATCTGATGGGGTGTGTACTGAAGGTCTTACAGTATGCACACCACACTAGTGTTATACTTAAATATTTGTCTTATCTATCCCATTCCCTTAACTTACACAAAATGCATATATTATATCTCCAGATTTATTCACTCATATTCAAGAATTCATTTATGGTATACAAAGAGTTGTCAAGGAGGTATGAGTTCAGTTTATTTTTGAAACTATCACTGCTGTCTGTCAGACATTTTATTTCATCTGGTAATTTATCAAAAAGTTTTATAGCAGCATATTTTACCCCTTTCTGTGCCACAGATAGGTTAAGTAAAGGATAGTGTAGGTCTTTCTTTTTTCTGTTATTGTAATCATGAATGTCGCTGTTGATTTTGAACTGTTCCATGTTGTTGAGAAAAAAATTCATTACTGAGTAAATGTATTGTGAAGCAGTTGTAAGAATTCCTATCCTTTTAAACAGATGCCTACAAGATGTGCGACTATGAACCCACACATTATTCTAATTACTTTCTTTTGAGCAGTGAATACCTTTCGCCTAACTGTTGAGCTGCCCCAGAATATTATTCCGTATCACATCAGAGAGTGGAAGTACGCAAAGTATGTTAGCTCACTAATTTCTACATCCTTAAAATTGGCAATTATTCAGATTGCAAAAGTTGCTGAACCTAGTCGCTTTAGGAGATCCAAAATATAAATTTTCCAATTAAGATTTACGTTCAACCACACATTTCTAGCGGCATTTCCACATTTCTGCCCAACCCCTTACAAGAAATAGACTAATACAGGCAAAGAGAGCATTCTTTGCTAAAAGAAATTTGCTAGCATCAAACTCAATTTTAGAAAGAAATTTATGAGAATGTACGTCTGGAGAAAAATTGTCTCGAAATGATGTATGGATTAAGGGAAAACCGCAAAAGAAAAGAAACGGTGAGTATAAGCCGAAAATTATGTGGACTGATAAAAAGTAGTCTTCTGCACAACCGGTGATGCAAAGATTAGGTATGAGGAAAACACCAACTAGAAGAAGTGGCAGGGTGGCAGAGCGTGTGTTAAGACATTAAGGAATAACGAACGTGGTAGTGTAGGTAACCGTAGAGGGCACAAACTGCAGGAGAGGACAGAGATTACAGAACATCCAAATAATTATGGAGGAAGTCATTGTGACCTACGTCAAACCAGTCAGGTGACAACTGAAGAAATAGTGTCTGCTACACTACATAAACGCTCTTCACAATGGATATTGGTTCCAGGCCCGTTACCACGGTACATCCAGAGTCAGCCACAGGCACAATCAACTCTCGTGTATGCGCAGAGTTCTTACCAGTCACAGATGTTGTCAATTCTCTTGTACGTGCAAAGTTATTACCAGTTTATCCGTATGTCTGATGAACTGTGCCTGTGTCGGCCGGAATTTCGCTGTTCAAGTTCGATGCGTGCTTATGTTCACAGGTTTCTGGAAGACCCGCCACACAGTCTTGATGCTAAATTTCCTGGGCCTGGCCGTCAGTTACGCGATACGCGTCAACATCTCCGTGGCCATAGTCGACATGGTGAACAATACGGCTGTCGCGAGCCTCTACAGCGAAGGCGACAGTATTAACAATTCCTCCATCGTAACTGATCCTGACGCCTGCCCCGGAGGACCAATAGAAGCAGTAGATATTGGACGCAAGGTGAGTGACATGTCACTAACAGCAACGGGGTTCCAATACCTTATAGAGCATGACTCTAGGCGCTGGTACTCGAGGACCAACAGTTGACAGTAGTACAAACTGTTTCTAAGTCATTACCCTGTTTACACTAACTTTTCGCGTTTTCAGCTAAACCTATATTGAAATACAGGCTACCCAGTAAAGAATCTCCCAGTTATAGATTCTAACAGTATCAACGGTAACCACTGCAAAGTGTTGGTTCAGTGTCACAGTTAAACAGTAACTACAACAGGTTTATACAAGCACATGCACGGGTACTGTTTTGTTGTTTTTTTTGCTTGCAGTGATCTGAAATTTCAGTTCAACGTCCCTTTCGTTTATAGTCTAATAGTGGTCCTCCTATGTGCCCATAACAACCACCGATGATTTAGTCAGTTCGAAACGTCAAGTTGTGTGTGTAAAGGGAAAAGGACAGGACGACCAAAAGTGCATGAGGAGGATGTTGATTTTGTCAGAGCGTCTTACCTTCGTAATCCTAAGAAGTCTGCTCGGAACGCAAGTCTTGAGCTTCAGTTTGCAAACACGACAGTGTGAAAGGTTTTAAGGAAAAGCTCACAGTCATCCATAACAGTTACAGGGTCAGAGCGTCGTCAACAACTTGTACAATATCAAAGGGATTTCCAAAAATTAAACGTTTCCGGTGATGTGGCCGACATTAAGTGTACGAACTTTTTTTAAATTTTCTTTTTCGCTGAAGCTATCGTAACAGGGGTGACTTATCTGGATATGTTGCAAGAATGGCTTTCTCCTCAATTAGAAGGCGAACCCAAAACCTTTATTTGGCAGGAAGATGGAGTCCCTTCATACTGACATGTATGAGAGTGGTTGAATGTCGAAGCCCGTGATCGTTGGATTGGTCGCAATGGTCAGTACGACAATACCTCGACGTTCACCTAACCTCAGCCATACGACTTTTTTCTTTGGAACTGCTTAATGATTTATTAGAGTGAGATACAGAACTGAAAAGGTTATTGGTTCCATTACTCCGGACTTGTTAACCAGGGTGTGGGAAGTACTGCATTTTAAAGTTGGATGTGTGCCGTGTAACTAAAGGCACACATATTTAACATTTGTAAGAAACCTTCAACTTTATGTATGATTTGTTGTAAATAGTCTGAACTAAAAACTTGTAGTTTATGATTAAAACTGGGACATTTTTATGGACATTCGGTATATTTGAACGAGGGCTGTCGATAAAATATCGATGTATTAATATTTCGCTTTAAAGTATCGGAAATATCCTTGTCCTGCTTCAATACATAGACATATGTCTCGAATGGCAGTATCGAGTGACGATATTTTTATTTTATGTTAAATTTCTTTCGCAATTTTCGGCAAATATCTGAAATTGTTCTTTTGAAATTGTAACAGAACAAAGTTTTACTACTACTGTATGAAGGAGTCTTACTACTTTTTGAACTTGCATCACGTCCAGTCTTTCTCTTTGACTGTGTGAAGCAAGTAAAGGTCGCACAAAAGAGGAAGTCTAGTTGCATCGTGGGGTGGCGGTGTGAATGGAATAACAAGATTTCCGATGTGAAGAACTAGCATACCAGTTGGTTTAAAGACTGGAACGGCGGACCCACCGGGCACCTGTTATTGTGCCTCTCTCATGCAGTTACCGTTGTTAGCAAAGTGATTATCGCCAAGTGTGAACGTGCATCATTTTCCTTTAAATTCTTGCTGTAATGGGGATAATCATGCTGTTAGCGTCCTGATGTACAGAATATATAATAATACATCAATACTTAAATATACAGCTCTAAGACCAGCAGTATATTTTTCATCTGCAGCCAATATTTTTATAGGTCGCTACGTCGATATTTTTTCCGTCGATGTATCGGTAGTTCAGTATTTTTACTCGATATGTCGAGGGACGATAATGATACCTTTTCAATATCGGTATATCGGATTTCCATTATTTTTAAAATATCAGCAGCCTTAATTCGAAACTTGATAGTCTAGACAACAGGATCGCTGCACCTACCAGCATAACAAAAGTAAGAGTGTCTTAAAACAGCTCCAGTGCAACAGTGACACAAAAGATGACAAACAAACCGAATTAGCCAAGAGACAAAAGTTGTAGTCGAAAAATGTGTGATACTAAAGCCCACTGTCCTTGTGTAAGTACTCTTCCTCCTGGAAAAGATACTGGTGAAATAAAATCACAAAACATCGCTCAAGTTACTGAGATTAGTGTTAACTTTTAAATTTTTATTTTTTATTCAAGAGTGTGGTATTTCCCGGATACCTCTAGTTCTTTTTGTCTCGGTCACTATGCGAAGGCTGGGTGTTGTGTGATGTCCTTAGGTTAGTTAGGTTTAAGTAGTTCTAAGTTCTAGGGGACTGATGACCATAGATGTTAAGTCCCATAGCGCTCAGAGCCATTTGAACCATTTTGAACAGAGGCCAGCAGGCAAAATGTCCAAGTGGCCACGAGGCTTCAACAGCTCCATATTCGTAACAGTATGAAAAATGATGTGGGTAATTTTTGAGCTGTTGTTAGAAGTGAAAATATATGCAGTGTGGGTCGTCTGCATTCAAAGCGTGCAACCATGCCTCTTTTTGTTCCTCCTCATATTTTTGGCGCGAACGAACTACTATCACTGTCGTCTGACGATGCAGAGAATATAGTTTGTGCTTCACACACTGCAAGTAATCCACCAGCGACGTGAAGTCCTGCAGGGTGAAGATTCTCGGCGAGAAGCAAGATGCGTGTGCGACCGGCGCGGCAACTAGCGATGTGTCAACAGCGACGCTGCAGCGGAAACGTAACGAGACTCCTCCTGGCCAGCAGTGAGATGCCATGATGGCAGCCCGGCCCCACAACCGCACGAGTGGTCGACTGTGAAGAGCGGACAAATTGAATAGCTGGCCGGCGGCCATTAGAGTGGTAAACTGACGCGCGGAGTTCGAATGTTTATGCATCGCTTTTGGTTATAAAATGCCTTCCCTTGAGTTAGGTCGCAAACATAATGCCTCATTTAAATACGTTACTACAATACACTAGTCACTGTTTATGAATTTATCTTACGTACTACATGGAATCTGCCGTAGCTAAAAGTTATGTACTGGACCCCTAGCATTTTTCGTAGTTCATTTACGATAGATGTACGCAAAATGCATCAAAATACTCGAAGATTTACCCACTATATTAATAGATATTTTCTGACTCTACCTTGCTTTAGATTTTATGACGAGAAGTGCGTTATATATGGCATAGTGCTTTGGCAACTCAAGACCAAATTATCAAGTTTCAACCTAACCTAGACCACGAAAACACTACCGATCAGTCAACTTTCTTCAAAATGATCAGAACATATAAAATGGTATTCTGGGGTCGGAAATCTTGCCTCCTGACAGCGTGTAACCATTTTTGTAACAGCTGTGGTTTTGAGAAAGGAAACCTGCAAATAGATGCACAGACATTATGCTAATACCGTGTTACAAAAACATTTATTAAGCAAGTGCACTGACATACAAAACAACTTAAAATATTCACATACCTGTGAAATGTAATATTCGTTCCTTTCTCGAATTTATTTGTACAATTAATCGCTGCACAACTCTTCACCATTGTACTTCTTTTGATTGGAACGTACAGACAGTAGAATTACGAGTAATGAATACTGTATGTACGCTCCAACAAATATACAACGTTGAATCAGGGTCTTCATAAACAACAATACTACACAACACATCAGACTACAACCACTATAATGGCGTCCAACCGAAGGTTCAAATTATCCCGCGACTGCAGCGCCATCAGTGAGACTAGTTATTTTTTACAAGGTCTTTGGTGCCAGCAGTGAACAGCGTGTTGCCAATTCTCTAAAGCGCACCACGCGCGCCATCTCTCTCTTGAAATGTCGTCCATGAGAGTGTTTGTTAAGAGTTTCTGTGAGGGGTCTTGCGTTCACTAAACGTTCTTAGATGAGTCGCACAGCTAAATCACTATCGTTAATCCAACTTGTAAAGGGTCCTTGCACACGAGTAATGTTTTAGAACTTGCCGAACAATAAAATTGTGAATGATATCCTCTATAATCGCACCTATTCTTAATGGGCTAGCCCCTTTGAACGCATGAAAAGTAGGCGTTTCTCGTGATCATATGCTACATATGATGATATCTACATCTACATCCATACTCCGCAAGCCACCTGACGGTGTGTGGCGGAGGGTACTTTGAGTACCTCTATCCGTTCTCCCTTCTATTCCAGTCTCGCATTGTGCGTAGAAAGAAAGATTGTCGTTATGCCTCTTTGTAGGCTCTAATCTCTCTGATTTTATCCTCATGGTCTCTTCGCGAGATATACGTAGGAGGGAGCAATATACTGCTTGACTCCTCGGTGAAGGTATGTTCTCGAAACTTCAACAAAAGCCCGTTCCGAGCTACTGAGCGTCTCTCCTCTCCGTTGGATCTTCTCTATCTCTTCTATCAACCCAATCTGGTACGGATCACACACTGGTGAGCAATATCCAAGCAGTGGGCGAACAAGTTTACTGTAACCTACTTCCTTCGTTTTCGGATTGCATTTCCTTAGGATTCTTCCAATGAATCTGTCTGGCATCTGCTCTACCGACGATCAACTTTATATGATCATTCCATTTTAAATCACTCCTAATGCCTAGTCCCAGATAATTTATGGAATTAACTGCTTCCAGTTGCTGACCTGCTATATTGTAGCTAAATGATAAAGGATCTTTCTTTCTATGTAATTGCAGCTCTTTACACTTGTCTACATTGAGATTCGATTGCCATTCTCTGCACCATGCGTCAATTCGTTGCAGATCCTCCTGTATTTCAGTACAATTTTCCATTGTTACAACCTGTCGATATACTACAGCATCATCCGCAAAAAGCCTCAGTGAACTTCCGATGTTATCCACAAGGTCATTTATGTATATTGTGAATAGCAACGGTCCTACGACACTCCCATGCGGCACACCTGAAATCACTCTTACTTCGGAAGACTTCTCTCCATTGAGAATGACATGCTGCGTTCTGTTATCTAGGAACTCTTCAATCCAATCACACAATTGGTCTGATAGTCCACATGCTCTTACTTTGTTCATTAAACGACTGTGGGGAACTGTATCGAACGCCTTGCGGAAGTCAAGAAAAACGGCATCTACCTGTGAACCCGTGTCTATGGCCCTCTGAGTCTCGTGGACGAGTAGTGCGAGCTGGGTTTCACACGATCGTCTTTTCCGAAACCCATGCTGATTCCTACAGAGTAGAGTTCGTCTCCAGAAAAGTCATTATACTCGGACATAATACGTGTTCCAAAATTCTATAACTGATCGACGTTAGAGATATAGGTCTATAGTTCTGCACATCTGTTCGACGTTCCTTCTTGAAAACGGGGATGACCTGTGCCCTTTTCCAATCTTTTGGAACGCTACGCTCTTCTGTAGACCTACGGTACACCGCTGCAAGAAGGGGGGCAAGTTCCTTCTAGTACTCTGTGTAAAGTCGAACTGGTATCCCATCAGGTCCAGCGGCCTTTCGTCTTTTGAGCGATTTTAATTGTTTTGATATTTTTATTTCTTACATTTTTGCCTTTAACAAATTATTTCTGTGTCCGCGTCGGACGCTCCCTGCATCCACTGCACTAGATGAAAAGACCCCTTCCTGCCGGAACACTAGTCATCGGTGGGAATTCCCGAAGCCCTTATACTGGTCCTGTAGCAAAATAATTCTGTATAATTCATTTTCAATACGTGTTCTGTCATGTATAGGATAACAGAAAAATATAAAGTTCTAACAAAATGATGAAGCCTTGAAAACAAAAAAGGCACGTCCTTCGCCCAAACAATCGAGCCAAAAATGTGCACCGAAAAACAGACTTCGGCTGCGTATGCTGATAGAGAACTCAATTTAGAATCCCGGCATCAAATTCCGATCAAAATCGTATGTACCATTCTAAAGTAATGTTTCCCGCCAATTTTAAAAATACGAGAAAAATGCGTTTTAAGTTTTGAGTTACGTTTTTCCTAGTTAAGGTAAACAGACCTCGAGTCAGCGATCGCTGGACCATACAACAGTTCTACCAGATCCCAAAGGTGGTCCTCCTCCGTCATCTTCGTAGCCATGGTAGTCCTGCGGGCCGTTTGACAGATTCTGTCATCCGCTGCACTGCTCGCTCGATATGCTTTTCTTCCACTTTTGTGCAGAGGTTGTAACAGGCTGGTTCGATCTCAATTCGAACAGAATGAGATTTTCACTCTGCAGCGGAGTGTGCGCTGATATAAACTTCCTGGCAGATTAGAACTGTGTGGCCGACCGAGACTCGAACTCGGGACCTTTGCCTTTCGCGGGCAAGTGCTCTACCATCTGAGCTACCGAAGCACGACTCATGCCCGGTACTCACAGCTTTACTTCTGCCAGTATCTCGTCTCCTATCTTCCAAACTTTACAGAAGCTCTCCTGCGAACCTTGCAGAACGGCCAGGAAGTTTCAATTCGAACACTTCCATAATTTCCAGAATGCCTGTTAGGCCGTCGTTGAAGTGACTGGGTGCCACACTGGCCGCGATTTTTTTTCTCGCTGTGAATGGTTTTGGTTTTTTGGAGACACTTCTTGTCAAATCGCCTTATAGCTCGATAATGGAGTTTCTGGCGCACTTGGGATGAACACTACAATGAAGTGGACATCCTAGAGAACATTTTAAGCCAAAAAAATCAATCTTTTGACGTTTTCAAAGAGGGCTCCTCTTTACGTTTAATTTCCACCTTAAATCCCTCCAAAAGCATAGCCCCAGAAACTTGAGAGTTATGGTTGATTCCCAATTGACGCTCGTATAGTCAAGATTTCGGTTCTTTTCGTCTCTTTGCGCGAATACAATCACTTTTTTCTTTTTTTGTCAGCTGTCAGTCCGTGCACAAAGTTCTGGTTGTTCAAATACCTTAGGGATGTCGACAGACCACATCCTAGACGCTAAGTGGGTATAAGGCTCCCTATCAGTCCCTTGTTGACTAGTCTGGTGTGGCAGTTGAAGATAGAAAACGAAAGCTGAAGTTTTAAATTTCACGTTCAAGAAATCGTTCACACAGGAGAATCGTACAAGCATACCGTCACTTGAACATCGGACATACCTGGCGTATAGAAACAACTGAAAGATTTGAAAGTAAATAAATCACCGGGTCCGGATGGAATCCCAGTTCGATTATACAAAGAGTACTCTACGGCATTGGACCCTGACCTAGCTTGCATTTATCGTGAATCTCTCCCCCTGCGAAAAGTCCCAAGCGACTGGAAAAAAGTGTATAAGAAAGGTAAAAGAACGGACCCACAAAATTGCGGACCGATATCCCTAACTTCTGTTTGCTGCAGAATCCTTAAGCATACTCTCAGTTCGAATATAATAAGCTTTCTTGAGACTGATAAGCTGGTTCTATAAAGTGTCGCTCGCTCGAAATTCAGCGCGCCCTTTTCTCAAATGATGTGCTGACAACTATGGATGAAGGGCAACGAGTAGATTCGATATTTTTAGGCAATTAACGAAGGTTTGAATGGCTCGAAGACTTTTTAAATAATGGAACCTAGTATGTTGACCGCGACGGCGATTGTTCCTCAGACAAGTGTATCGTCAGGAGTGCCCCATGGAAGTGTTGTAGGACCGCTGTTCTCTGTATACATAAACAGATTTGGCTGATAGGGTGAGCAGAAATCTGCGGTTGTTTGTTGATGATCCGTAGTGTATGGTAAGGTGTCGACGTTGAGTGACTGCAGGAAGATGTAAGACAACTTAGAAATACATTATTACTAGTGTCGTGCTTGACGTAGTCAAGTCGTTTAAATATCTGGGCATAAGTTTGCCAAGCGATATGAAGTGGAACGAGCATGTGAGATCCGTGGTAGAGAAGACGAATGGTCGACTTCGGTTAATCGGGAGAATTTTAGGAAAGAGTGGTTCACCTCTAAAGGAGACCGCATATAGGACGCTGGCGCATCCTATTCTGAGTACTGCTCGAGTGTTCGGGATCTGTACCAGGTCGGATTGAAAGAAGACATCGAAGCAGTTCAGAGGAGGGCTGCTAGATTTGTTACCGGTAGATTCGAACAACACGTAAGTGTTACGGAGATGCTTCGGGAATTCAAATGGGAATCCCTGGAGCAAAGGCGACGTTCTTTTAGAGAAACACTATTGAGAAAATTTAGAAAACCGGGATTTGAAACTGACTGCCGAAGGATTCTTCTGCCGCCAACATGTATTGCGCGTAAGGACCACGAAGATAAGATACGATAAATTAGGACTCATATGGAGACACATAGACAGTCGTTTTTCCCTCTCCCTGTTTGTGAATGGAAAAGGAAAGGAAATGACGGGTAGTGGTACAGGCTACCCTCCGCCAAGCACCGTATGGTGGCTTGCAGAGTACCTATGTGGATGTAGGTGTAGTGTGGATGTAGATGTAGATGTGGATGTAGATGTAGAAGTAGACAACCGTCGATATGACAATGGATGAACACTCCGTAATTTTCAAGGTACAAATGAAACGACAGGCCACTGTGCGGCTGGCCGGTGCTACGTCGACCTGAAGCAAAGCAAGTAGCAGCAGCTTTGTCCTTCGGTTGTCTGACTAGGGACACAGCAGTATACGAGGTAGAATTTAAACAAAAACGTACGTCAGTACAATGGAAAAACGGCCAAAGTTCCAAATTTCACTTTTTTTACTAGACTAGTTACGGGTGTGAACCCATTTTCAGGTTATCCAGAATGGAATAGTCAAAATTGTTACCGAAAATATAAGAATCATGTCAAGGTATCAAACACGTACCTATAACAAAGTGCAAATAAATATTTTCAGAGCATAAATCATACAGTTATGCATTCATTTGCACTTTTTAATACGTATTTGTTTCTTATCTTGATATTGTTCTTATATTTTGGGAAGTACCAATTTGATTATCTGTATTATTTGAAAGTGGTTCATGACCTAAAATCAGTCATCAATTACATAAAAGTGAAATTTACAACTTTGCCTGTTTTTCTGTTTTATTGATTAACATAAGTTTCCGCCCCGCAATTACTCCAGCATGCTGAAAGTTCGTAAAAACCTACGTCTCTTTTCATAAGGTAAGTTGATAGTTTAAGCTCAACATGGATTTAATCTCAACATATTTCTCAGTCGTACTATCCCAGTAACTGCAAGTTCACACCAGAATCTCTTTGTCGTTATCAAGGCGACGCTCCGCCGTCTCAGACATGATTGGCTGTTGTAAGGGTATGTGGCGCTTATGCTCTGTACACAGGTCTTCAATGGTCTGACGGTGGTCTGGCGTATGTATAACATACCACAACTGCACTATTTACGGTAGTCACATTACGCAAACAAAATCACCCTTTACAAAGCCGTAAAAGAACTAGTCTTAGGTGATGAAAGAACACGATTCACAGCGAGTTTCTTCAGAATACCAGACCTGTTGCAAATACTTGCTGCGTAATGTGATGAAGCTGCAGACTTTTGCTCCACGTCGTTATTTTCATCATTCACCCAATTCACGATTGGTCGACTGTGTAACACGTGCGTCATTTATCTCTCATAGCTTTTTTTAATCACTACCTTAGAGGTGTCCTTGTAAATTTTTGGTCTCGATACTAAAAATCTGCCTCTTTGCGAATGAGTTGCTGTCACTGACGAACTGATGAAGTAAGATAGTGGCGCTATAGGAGAGTACCACCCAAAAAATTTAATATAATTGTATGTGACAGAAGGTCGCGATGTTCTGTAAAATATAAGACAAATGAAACAAAAGCAGTTGTTTTGGCTGACTTGCAGCGTTCCTCTCTCAGCTGTCTTCAAGAAAAATACGGCCACATCTGAATTCAGCCGTTGCTTCTTAACTGTTGAATGCAGGAGTAGACCCCTTATACAGGCTGATTCAGCTGCCCCTGCCGATGTCGTTTTATACAATCCGCAATGGTAGATCTGGTTTTCAAAAAGCACATGCGAGATTTTCGTATTCTCTCGCTCGCTAAGCGCAAACTATTAGCCCTACAGAAAAAATAAGCAGGACTTTTTTCTAGAAAATGTTATGTAATTAAAGTTTGTACTGGGATACCTTTTCGCTGCAAGCCACGGTTTTCGAGTTATTCAAGAAAAACTTACAAAGCTGGCCTTCAAATGCACCTCCAACCCCACACCACACCTCAACGCTCAGGATTGTTGTTCGTGGCACTCACTCCTACCACTGTAGACAAATTTCCGAGTGGACGAATTGCTCCCGATATTCGACCCTCTTTCGTCTCTATTGATTGGGCTATTACGCCACCAGTATGGGCGGTTATTTCGTTAACACCATTAACTTAAACGTGCCGGTGAGGGTAACGAAAGAAAAACGATTTTTTCGAAACGTTACACTAAAACTAATTGCGTTAACAATTCGATCCAAACTTAACCCTTACAAGCACAATAGTTTCGCAGTCAGGAGGCCTGGTCAATATAACAATGTAATTGTTTAATTTATGCTGTTTAAAATTACAAAATTTTTAGGTGAAATTTATACAAACGTAAATTTTACATTTGTAAGTGCTCGACTAAGCCAGTGGCGTAACAAGGCCGACCAACGAAGACCAAAGAAAGGTTGAATGCTGGAAATAATTCGTGCAGTGGCAAATATTTGCACAGTGTTAGGAGGGAGTGCCATGAACAACATGATCGGTGGGGGCTGAGTGTAAGAGTGAGGGTACATTTGAAGGTCACTTCCGTTTGTCTTTCTTGAGCAACTGGAAAACTACGGCCTGTAGGAAAAACATTCCCCAGTTAAAAAGTTTAACTAAATTAAATTTCTTACAAGAAGGTCCTGTTAATTTTTTCTGTAAGACTAATAGCTTGCGCGTAGGGAGCGAGAGAATACGAAAATATTGCGCGTGGTTTTTGAAGGCCAGATATAGAATTGCGGGTTACATAAAACGACATCGATAGAGACAGCTGAATCACATATATAACTTTGCCAACTCTTTTTTCATTTCTGATAGCATAAACTGACTGTAATAAAAAATGTAACTACGACACGATAGTCTGGTCCGCTTGAACAAAATCACACAATACAACTCAGTTAAAAAGCCGGTAATATAAAACAGTTTCTCGGTTGAAGGTTCTCGCTTGACTTACGGTATTACAAAACATGTACAAAAAATAACTAAAATTTTCTTGCTACACGTAAGTCTCCTGTTGCAAATATATGGAATTCACAGAGAACTGATGTGTGTAAAAATACCCATGTGTATGCCATCTTTATTGGAGATTACTTACATAGATTTTACGTAAGTGATAGACCTCAGCCTAAGGATTAATTAAGTGATAGACCTTTGTCGTACAAGAAGTTAACAGAAGATATAGACATCGCTTAACATGATAATGTTCTGCTAGCATTTTCAAACACACAGATTTTCGTTAATGTCTTACATCACTTATATTTTACAGAGCGGAGAGTTCGTGTGGGATAAACAGAAGCAAGGCGAGATTTTAGCCGCTTATTACTATGGCTATACGGTCGGACACATCCCCGGCGGCCTGCTTGCAGATCGTTTCGGCGGTAAGATTATCTTCGGCGTTGGCGTGCTGGTTTCATCAGCGCTCTCAATTCTGACACCACTGTCTGCATGGGCTGGCGACTACGTATTGTTCACCAACAGGCTGGCACAGGGCCTCGCACAGGTATGTACCAAAGAACACGTAGACTACATTCCCTCTCATACCCTGACGGAAAAAAAATCTCAGCACCAATAAATAATTAGTGTACAGTAAGTGTCAGCAATATACAGGGTGCGTCAAAGAAATGTATACGCACTTTGAAGCGTCATAGAAAATTTATTTCCCGTTCTACAATGTTAAATTTCTGGAAATGGAAAGCTTAAAGTCCAATTGGAAAATAAATGTACTTTGCAAATGTGATTAATGTTCAAACTGGTGGCCTTCAGCATCAATACATTTCTGAGTACGAGTCACCACTGATTCCGTGCATCGTACCAAAGTGACCAATGAGATTTCTGCGCACACCGCCTGAAGCTCATTCCAAAGTGTGTCCAGGTTACGTGGTTTACGTTTGTACACTTCATCTCTTATTGTGCCCCATAAGAAGAAATCCAGCGGCGTGAGGTCTGGAGAGCGTGCAGGAAACTCGATTGGTCCCCTGCGTTCTATCCACTGGCCTGGCACATTGTGATCCAAGTATGCTCGTACGTCCCTATGATAGTGCGGCGGGGCGCCATCTTGTTGGAAATAAAACTCATCATTTCTGTATAATGGACAAATGGCAGGGAATATGGAGTCAACAAGCATTGTTAGGTACGTTTCTCCAGTAACAGTACCTTCAAAGCGGAAAGGCCCAATGAGACCCCTTGCAGACAAACTACACCACACATTTACAGCAGGCAAATTCACAGCCTTTTCAACTGCAATGTGAGGATTATCTTCAGCCCAGTACACACAATTGTGCCTATTGTTAGTTCGATTGAGTTTGAATTGGGCTTGATCCGACCAAATTATGGTACCCATAAATCCCGGTTCACATCTCACCACCTCCTGAACCCATTCACAAAATTCTAACCTTCGATCTGGATCATCGTCACTTAGCTGTTGCACCAGCCTTGGAATGTACACACGAGACTTGCTTTTCTTCAGAATGTGTAGCACACTACTAGCACTTACATTACTCTCACCCGCCGCTTGCCTTGAAGATTTTTGAAGCGAACGCTGAAACAGTTCCAAGACCGCAGTTGTGGAATCATCACTTGTAGCTGTACGAGGTCGCCCTGATCGACCTTTATGCACATCACACACTGCTCCATGAATTTCGAATTTGTCTCGTAGACGTGTAATTGTTAACCTTGAAGGTGGTTCTGTACCATACTCACTTCTCCACTGTCTTCGAACCGCAGCTACATTCTCAAAATTCCAGTACCACTTAATTATCTGCTTCCGCGCTTCAAAGCTGAAACGCACGTCCGCCATGTTGCAGTTACTTCCTTGCCACTGCTGCCACCTGTTGAAGAAACATAACATTACTTTCTCACAGATATTTAACCTTGTAGAACGGGAAATAAATTGTCTATGACAGTTCAACGTGTGTATACATTTTTTTGACACACCCTGTATTTGACTAGATAAGATATTTAACTGATTAACTTTGCAAGATCACAGTGTAACCTCCCCCTTACTAATCAGTCTACCGTGCTTGCGATGTAAAATATGGCCGTGGATCGCATGTATGCCTAATGGATTTTTACTAATTGGATAAGGCTATCTTTCCCGAAGAAATAATACCGATAAGTAGGAGGAGAGTGCACACCAGACACTTCCGATGGAAAAGTCTACTAAAAATAAAAAGTAATTAAACTGAACAGGGTTATAATTTGGAAAAATGAAAGTTATTTTGTGCATTCACTCACGAACAACACTGGACAGAAAAGGGGTACTACTGATCATGAATCCAAAAGTTACACTAACGAACGAAAAGGAAATCATTAACGGTCAACAGCCCACTAGGGTAATTTACATACAAAATCCTGTACAAGATGATGGGAAAGAAAAACATGTATTATTAAACACTGAGGTGGCAACAGAAGGTTGTGAAGTTTTTTGACACTAATTTTAAGTGAGTATGTAATGATAAAAAAAACTGAAAAGTCACTCTTACAAAATGTGTCATTAAATTTTGAAAAAAAAAAAAGATCGAGTAATGATTTGAAAATATGCAATTAAACTGTATGTTAGTACTGAGCTTCGTTACGTGAACAATGACTTTCAGTGGCCTCAACGTAACGTCATCAAAGAAATTTAGATAAAAAGCAAGCATTTTTACTTTGCTTTTACTTATTTTGCAAATTGGATTTCAAATTATTGTCTGAACAGCTGAGCCTTTTTTACTGACTTGAACAGAAATAAATAATAGAATACGTACCAAACCAGACAGCCATGTGCTCCAAGCTATATTTAAAATAAATAAAACTTCCACACTCTTAATTTGTGCATTTCTTTAGAATTGTTTTTTTTCTGTGATTGATTCGCAAACTTGAAAAATGAAATTGCTGTACTTTAGTGACATACTGAAGCCTCTGTTGTGCGACAGTTAATTGAAAGTAGACTGAGTCTAAAATTCTTAAAAGAGAAATTATTCATTAATAAACTGGCTGTAACTATTCAATTTGTTTCTTATGACACTCGGTTAACGTATAAGGGAAAAAAAGGGACAAGGACCCTGCTTGGTAACAATGTCTGAGGACAATGAGGACACAACCGCCCTGAGTTTAGCTGATTATTATTTAAATAAATTTTATCAATCAAATCACATGCAGTAGTGCTGCTGGGTTAGCCGTTCATGCTTTCTACCACGGAACAGTCTTATTTCAGTGCTGTGCATACGATGAAATCGGAGCCGATGACGAATCTGTGTTGCTGGAACTGCTGCTGTTGTTGAAGACGGTAGCATCTTGTGGAGCACGGCTAATTACAGGATCGGGCAATCGTAATTAATACAGCCTCTTCCGCCCGTCCACTGTCCTTACTCCTGCTCCTAGATATCTGGCCGGCGCGCGTACATGATGCCACCGAAATGGTACATTACTGCGAGAGCATTAACACCACACTCTCCGCATGCGCCGCACAGCAACTCCCCACCCAAAGATTTTACAACGCACAAGCACTGCTACAATCGTTGCTAGTCGATGCAAATAACAATTCTTTTGCTTTTCCCCAGGGCTTATAAGTTTCACAGTAAGACACAGATAAATACAATGAAATGTCAACAGACTTCTACCTAAATTTACACATGCAGCGAAGCAATGTACTTACTTATTAAAAGAAAGCATTTAAAATACAAATATTTACACACAATTCCGCAAACAAAATTATGTATCGGTAGCAGGTGCCATGCATCCTGCATTTTCGGTGTTGCAACAGGTCAACGTAATTGCGAGAAAAGCCATTGCAAATGTGAAATGCTGGTACATTAATAGCCGGTGTAGCCGCCAGATGCTAATGCACGCATGCAAACGTGCTGCATTGCGTCGTACAGGTGACGAATATCAGTTTGTGGCATGGAGTTCCATGCCTTCTGCACTTGGTTGGTGAATACAGGGACGACTAACGCTGGACGTGGATGACGCTGGAGTTGTCGTCCGATGATGTCCCTTATGTGGTTGATTGGAGACAGATCTGATGGTCGACTTGAGTAAGGCAACATGTCGATTCCCTGTAGAACTCGTTGGGTTACAACAGCGTTATCCTGTTGGAAAACATCACTTGGAATGCTGTTCACGATTGGCAGCACAACAGGTCGTATCACCAAACTGACGTACAAATTTGCAGTCAGGGTGAGTGGAATAACCACGAGAGATGGACAGATCAACTGTAGTCTACTTGAAACTGGACAGGCAAGGATCTTAAACCAGAACTGGATATTATGATGTTGATCAACGTTGGCTCCCCATAGTATTTATAAGGAATGGTGTACCACTTACACCCACGTAACGCGAGATAAGAGCAGCTGTCGTAAATAGATCCTAAACAAAAGAGACCAGAGAAGACTGTCACTCCCTATCATTGACGATCATTTTCAGACCAGAGGAGGATTGGAGGGAACCGCAAGCAATGGAAGTTTGTGTCGGTCATATCGCAAACGGCCATTGCTCACAGCGGTACACAAACCTGCGTCAATACAGAAACTGGGCACTAGCTGGTTTGAGGCGTGCGGTGTGGCCGACCGATCGCAACTTTGGCCCTCTTCAAAAGAAGCAAGCTGTCCAGCGTACCGACTGCACAGTGAGGAGTTTCAACCGCAGTGTGTGGAGGCTGTAGCTGGCCGATGTTTTGGGGGTGTTTTTCGTACAAACAGCAGAATGGTCAGGCTTGTCATGTCGAAACATGTATTGATTTTCTTACCACTGTTAGTTATCCGTGAAAAAGCTCCGCACACACGATTGTAGCTGCTGACATGATCTGGAAGTCACCCACAAAAAAACACGGAAACGGCGTTTTTCTTGCTCGGCGCTTGCAACGAAGACTGGGCACCTCTGGAATTCGCGACTCGTGAAATGTTGGTGTGATGAGCGATTCGCTCATGGTCGGGAAGTGCGGCCGTCTTACAGCAGCATTCACTGAAGACGAATATCGCCGCAAAGTTTTGTTAAAAAGAGGAAATTAATATTCGATTCTTTGGGATGCAGCATCTTTTACTTTCTGGTACATATTTCGGAATATATCGTTCTGATGCTAGTTTGAATTGTGATAAATATTCTGTAAAACTACATCTATACTCCACAGACCACTTTACGCTGAACATTCAATCTCACCTCACAGTTGATGACGAACCCTGTAAATATTTGCTACTTGCTGTGGAGATATACAACATATGCCAAATGAAGCCAACAACAGAAAACACGCGTGAAGACTATGTGATGTGCGAAATGGTAGTTGCAGACGAGCATGTAAATAGAGAAACGACTGAAACACTTGATATTGCAGACTGCGAATCCAGAGATGGTAAAGAAACTGAAGAAAGTTGTACTCATGAAGACTTTTCGAGTGATAGTGCCACGTATAAAAAATAATTATCTCCCAAAGCCACACCAGCAACTAAAATTACTTTATCGGACAAAAAAAACGCGGTGTTGTAGTTATTGAACGACAGTAACAAGAAACTCCTACGCGTCAGTGATGTTCAAAATAAATATCGCTCTGCCCGCTCTGAACGTGAATTGTATCGATGGGAAAAGGAAGTCGCTGGACGACCTAAGAGTCGACTGGAAGTTGCGTGACCTTTTTGAGCTATTTGCCAAGGCAGACGAATGTGATTTCGAATCAGCGATACAACTAATACGTGAGTGAGCATTAGATATTGCCAACGCGATAGACGCTAAGAATTTACAGTTTCTGAAAGTTGGGTTAGTAGCTTCAAAAGATCACATAAAATTATAGCAAGAAAAATAATAATCGAGAAACAGGTCAGAAAATGTGGTGATTCACAACGAAATATTGGAAGCTTTCATTACGAATGAAAAGCATAAGACCACTAGTTTTAGTGGATCTTAAGTTTACAGTGCAGATCAGGCGTCTCCAAAACTAAACGCGTGTTAAGTCAATACTGTCATTCAAAGGGGAAAAACACTCACAGGCCACTGCGCAATGTAAGACTGCATTCACACATTCACAAACTTTAATACTCGTAATTAGTCTTGATGGTTCACTGCTGCCTAAATTATATATGTCTTCAAGAATCAACGAGACGTTTTGGACCACACGTCAAATCAACATTGTTCTACGCAGTAATCTTATGATAGACGCATTGAAGTCGAGATACAGGACATGAGATATGAAAACGTTTCAGATTTCTTCTAGATTAGTGGTCAGGCCATAAAAGCTGTGGTTCATTAAAAGCTATATTTCGAGATCACCCTGACAAAGAAGTCGAGGTACTTCAGATTCCACCCGACACGACGTACGCAATTCAACCGTTAGACAGAGAAGTTTTCCGTCAGTGGGAGACATTTTACAGAAAGCTCACAGAAAAAGTATTATGTGCAGACGTCGCAATGTGTTGAAGGTTACAGCTTGTGAAATGAATGTATGAACAACATTTCGTACCATCCACCTATGACAATAGAAGTGAGACTTACACATAAGAAACGGTTAATAATGCCTTCTCGAGTTGTAAATAGAAATTGCTTCTTTACTTACTTCGCAACAGATAAACCAACAAATTGAGAGTACAACACAATAGCAGCAACATAATGGTTACTATAGTGCTGTACACTATATTATTATTGTTATTATTATTATTAGTGGTAGTGTCAGACACAACGCATTGGCAGGCTGAAGTTTTTCCAATTTTTACCAGTTCAGAAGTAAGGAGCCCAGCAATCAAGTGATTTACAAGCAGAAGGCAGAGTACAGTACATGAAATTTAATTCGGTTGATTTTAAATGGGGGTGCAGGGAGCGGATGAAGAGAGAGTTGCTAGAGAGGGGAGTCGTGCGGATGAGGTAGGTTTCGTATAAAGTAAGTGTCTATCCTCAACTCTGGCGATTAGATTCCTCCCCTGAGAAGGAGTTGTACGTAGCACTCAGGTTGGATTGAAAATTGTTCCACATTCTATTAAAAAAGTTCGTTAGAAATAAACAGTATCAGCCGTCCCACTGACTCATTAGGTAGTGATTTAATGAAACATCTACAAAAGCTAAATATTTATCGTTCGTCTTCAAAAATAAGTGTTCAAAGTAAATTATTTTCTACGATTGGGCGCTAATGGTGATGATGGTGATGGGAGGGCAGGGATTCTTGTTAATATCTGATTGCACTCGTTGATAATGGTTTCATTGTTCGACAGGTTCATTACGAGTATGATGTGGAAATTCCCGTTTTACAAGATGACAACAGCTGTGTTCACGCTTACGTTCCTGCATAGACGAACGGACAGACACTCTATCACATTTCGTCCGGCCCTCTAAATTACCCGATATTAGACCCTTAGAAAATTTCTAGGACTATTTGGAACAGCAGGTGAAAATGCGACGATCAACAGCCCCGCAGTTTGGTAGTTCTACAGTGTCTAATCATCAATGAGGGGCTTCAGCTAGATACGGCATATTCAAGGTCTCTTCCTCTCCGAACTGAGACCGCTATCGGAGCTAGAGGCGTTTAAGCCGGTGTCTTCGGAGAGCGACTGCAGCCGTCGGCGCACGGGACGATTTAGTTAACCTTGACGGGGCGCTCTGCGAGTTTTGTGAAGTCACTTCCTGCTGTTTGTTATTGTTGAGCCATTTCGTCAAGTAAAACACAAAATAAGAACCAGCAGGAAGCAAGCACGCTCCCAGGGTCACAAGCAAGACGGGATACTGTATTTGTCATATTCCGGGGTTTTTATGTTATACGTTACACCCCGTCAATATTAAGCTGTTTTTAAGCACCATAACGTTGAAAGTCTCGAGAACGAATCATTGTTGGCACGATCTGTTGTAATAAAATGACGAGAAAGTAATTGAAGTAATTCCTATAATATTTGATGTTATGTAAATGTGTGTTCTCTGCCAGGATTGAGATTGTTCGAATTGGTGAACTTTTATAGGCTGATGTCCTTCTTGATTGAACATGTACCTTTTATTTTGGTCTTACTGTACGTTCACGGATACTGAAGTTTATATTTATGTACACCGCAACAGACAGACCAACATAACTAGCGTTTGGTCAAGAAAGAAATGTGCGTTTTACTAGAGCTAGTACAGAAAATCTACGGTATCCATTTTCATGAACATCCTGTATGGTTTGCGACACAAATAAAGCCGACAACTGCCGTTGCAGAGCGCCGACAGCGAAAAATCTCGTCAACCAGCTGGTGGCGTGTGCCGGCGCTGCGTCTCGTGAGGTGACCTAGCCTGTTTGCGTGCGTGTCAACGTTAGCTGCCTCGCCCCGTGTGCCGACGACTTTAGTTCGTGTCCGGTGTCTTGAATATTTTCGAATGCAGTACTGATAACAAGGAAACATATTAACTGTTCATCAGGTTACCTTCCATTCGGAAATAGGTTGCACTCAGCGACTGTTACATTGACTTGTAAATTATAGATGGCTCAAATGGCTTTGAGCACTATGCGACTTTACTTCTGAGGTCGCCTAGAACTTAGAACTAATTAAACCTAACTATCCTAAGGACATCACACACATCCATGCCCGAGGCAGGATTCGAACCTGCGACGGTAGCGGTCGCGCGGTTCCAGACTGTAGCGCCTTGAACCGCACGGCCACTCCGGCCGGCGTAAATTATAGATTGCAGCAGTTAGTCGTCCTTTTTAAATTTTGTTATGCAGATCTAGATTTCGGCTAGAAGCTAGCGATTCTCAATGCTAAGAATACAAGAAATACATAGTCAGATGATGTCATAAAAAGTTAAAAGTAATGGCTTAACTCATATGGTTTCCACAAAGTGCATGACGTTTTGGAATTAAAAATAAATAAAGTATTGGAAATTTTTTAAATTATATACAGATGAAAGCCACACTTAAATACTACTTTTCTACATAGTTGCCATTTAAATTAAGGCACTTATCGTAGCGATGGACGAGCTTGGAAATTCCTTCGTCGTAAAATTCGGCCGCCTGCGCCTTCAACCACGTGGTTACCTCTTCTTGAAGCTGTGCGTCGTCAGCAAAACGCTGCAGAGCCAACCACTTCTTCTTTGCTGGGAATAAGTGGAAGTCGCTCGGTGCCAGGTCGGGACTGTACGGCGGATGAGGAAACAACCCCCACTTAAAAGATTCGAGGCTTCACGAGTGGCATTTGCCGTATGGTCCGGGCATTGTCGTGAATCAGCAAGATCTTTGAGCCCAACTTTCCCCTGCGCTTGTTTTGTACTGCTCTTCTGAGGTTGTACAGAGTTTGGCAATACCTTTGAGAGTTTATTGTAGTGCCTCTTTCCAGGAAATCCACAAAACTCACACCTTTTCTGTCCCAAAAGACAGTCATTACGTGGTGTGGTTGAAGGCGCAGGCGGCCGAATTTTACGACGAAGGAATTTCCAAGCTCGTCCATCGCTACGATAAGTGCCTTAATTTAAATGGCAACTATGTAGAAAAGTAGTATTTAAGTGTGGCTTTCATCTGTATATAATAAAAATTTTTCCCAAAACTTTTTATTCTTAATTCCAAAACGTAATGTGCTTTGTGGGTAGCCCTCTTATATTACATACCACTATTATTGTCTTTCGAAGTAGGTTAAGTCCTTGTTGATTGGGCTTCACCCACAGTTCATTGGGTACCACTGTATGCGGAAGGCAGGCTGTATGGAGAACACATCGGTTGGTTACATGGCGCCATCTACACGAACTACGTATATAAAACTCAAGGGAAGTAAACCACTTCAAATTTGCATGAGAATTACATAAAATGAAACATAAGTAAAATTCTGTACACTGTAGTCCGCCTTATTTCATATTTGCCGGCAAGTAATAAAATTTCCATGTTCACGCCTTGTGAGTCCGTTATTGTTATTAAAACATCTAAATTATGTCAGATGGGTAAAACTTTTTAAATTTTTAAAAAATTTATGACACAAGAAGACACATGCTGTATACAACTATTATTTGAAATGGCTTAAATATTTCTTAAATATTTTTATCTCATATTTACTAAATAATTCGTAGATGGCGCCAAATGTCAGTCAGATGCATGGCTGGCGCAATTTTGTTATTCCGCTATACATATAGAGGATACTAACCTCATTATCCCTTAAAACCGATTTTCCCTGTAAATGCAAAACAACCAATATACTGAATTGCTGTTAATAATACTGATTATACATCTGAGCTAACGTATCATGGAAGAAGTTATGTTGGTTCAGAAGTGTAATCATCGTACTCGTACAGTATTATGCAAATATGAAATAAATCGGACTACAATGTAAAGATTTTTACTTATGTTTCATTTTATGTAATTCTCATGCAAATTTGAAGTGGTTTACTTCCCTTGAGTCTTATATACGTAGTTCATGTAGATGGAGCCATGTAGCCAACCGCTGCGTTCTCCATACAGCCTGCCTTCCACAAACAATAGTATTCAATGAACTGTGGGTGAAGCCCGATCAACACGAACTTACATACTTTGAGCGAAAATGATAGTGGTATGTAATATACAAACCATACGAGTTAAGCCATTACTTGTAACATTTTATGACATCATCTGACTATGTACTTCTTGTATTCTTAGCATTAAGAATGGCTAGCTTCTAGCCGACATCTACATCTGCATAATAAAATTTAAAAAGGACGACTGATTGATGCAATCTATAATTTACAAATATTAACTGGTGCCAACAATGTGAATATCGAATTTTGAAGGCTTGCTTATATGTAGGGAATTCAGAAAGGTAGTTAGCTGCAGTACGGATACGAGGTGTACCACTGAGTTCGATTGAAATGACGCAGCAGCTGTAAACTTAACTCCAGCGTTGAAGAACACGGGATAGTACGATTCTTCTAGGAAGAACGTCTAAATTGCACACAGATTCAGAGTGAAACTCTGGTGGTATATAGATCAAATGCAATGTTGCGTCCAGTCGTAGTGATTTGGTGGCAACAATGTGACAAAGGCCACTGACACGTGGGCGACGCTGATTGGGAAGGAAGGCTTTAGACAGCGACCACAAACGGAAAAGCCCAGGTAACCTTTCGGCAGGCTGAAGAAAGATCTCATGATAAGAGTTACTTGGTCTCTTATGATCCCTTAATAACAATAACATTTTTACTTTTTTTAAATTTTGTCCTCAGTTACATTTTCGCTTATGAAGGCTGGCTGGCAGAAGTCTTTTTAGAAATAATTCAAAAGCCGAGATCGCTTAAATACTGTTTACTGGATAACCGGTTTCAACGCACTAAAGGTGCTACACTGAAGTGTGTTGAAACCGGTTATCCAGTAAACAGTATTTAAGCGATCTTGAGTTTTGAATTATTTCTACAACAGTGTGATCGCCCCACTACGCAAAAAAAAGTCTTTTTACGGATTGAAATTTAATTTTTACGGCTATAAAATAATGATATTGAATGGTCTGATGTTAGTTATGTGAGTTCTATCTGTTAGATGGAGATGGTTCGGTTTAGGTGCATTTGGGATTTCTTTGGAAAATATTTATTAACCTATACTTCTCGTTTTCTAGCTGCTGCTCCCAAAACCTTTTATATATTCGTTATTTTCCTCCCTTTCTCCAATGACATTATCACGTAACTATTCTGCCTTTATATTTTCTTTTTACTTCCAATTTTCTTCTATTTTGCTGTTTTCTTATTTATTGTATTCCTGGGCGTAGCATAGATTTTAGATACTCAGAAACATCTTCTACTGAAACGTTTTACGAGGTCTGTTCAAAATATTCCGGAGGATTCGTAATTTCCCGCCAATGGTGTGTTGGAGTGAAATGCGGTTGGCATCCCTGCACACCCCTGTGTTTAATGTGTAACTGCCGGAAGTTTCATTGTTGTATGTCTGTTAGTTATTGTTCAGTGCTGTATCGAGTAGAACGTTGTGTCGCACAGTGTGCAAATTTCAAGATGGTGGAGTTAGAGGACCAACGCGTCTGCATTAAATTTTGCGTGAAACTCAAAAAGCTTTTCAGAGACGCACCAAATGATGCAGGAAGCCTACGCTGATGAGTGCTTGAGACGTACTCGGTGTTACGAATGGTACACACAGTTTAAAAATGGCCGGACGGAAGTTAAAGATGACCCTCGCTCAGGACGCCTTTTGATGTCTACCGATGTCGCTCGTCTCAGAAACGTCGGCGAAACTGAGCGTGACAATCGAAACTGATTGTCAGAGAGATTGGAGAAGAATGTAGCGTTTTAGTTGGACCATGTCATGATGTCCTGACGCTGCATCTTGGAGTGCATCGTGTCGCCTCCAAGTTCATCCCGCGGCTCATGAGTCAACACTAGAAAGACCTTCGCCTCGCAGTCTGTGAAGAGCCTTTGGATCTCGCAAATGAGAACGAGATGTTCCTTAAGAGAATCATAACTGGTAATGAGACGTGGGTCTGCAGCTATGATGTTGAGACCAAGGTTCAGTCTGCACAATGGGCCGGGAAAGATTCTCCAAGACCAAACAAAAATTCTTCAGGTTAGGTCAAATGTCAAAACGATGCTGATAGTTTTCTTTGACTTTGAAAGATTAGTTCATACTGAATTCGTGCCACAGGGGCAAAGTGTTGATCGACGGCACTGTCGGGACGTGTTGCGACGCCTGCAAGAAAATGTAGAAGGAAACGGCCTGAAATGTGGCGAGACAATTCACGGCTCTTGCGTCACGATAACGCACCCGCACTTTCATCCCTGTTGGTGCGTGACTATTGCACAGAAAACGGAATCACTGTGCTGCTTCATCCTCCGTACTATCCAGACATGGTCCTGGGGACTTTTTTTTATTTCCAGAGTTGAAAGCCCCGTTGAAGCGACAAAAATTTTGCAAAGAGAGACGAAATAAAAGAGAATTCGCTGATGGCACTTCGCGCGGTCCAGCAAAAGGCGAACCAAGACTGGCTCCCGGAAGTGGAAACTGTGCTAGGAGCAGTTAATCAGTTGTGCAGTAGAGTATTTCAGAGACCATGCACAATAAGTAACCGGTAAGCGTAAAAAAACTTTGTGGACAAAATCCCGGATTTTCTTGAACAAACCTCATGTATCTTCCTTATTCTTCCTTCCTCCAAGAACGTTACCATTGTGACCGTTCTGCCTTTTTGCTTTTCTCTTTGAATTTGCTTCCATTTTGCAATTTGCTTACCTAATTGCTCTCCTGAGCATAGCATAGATTTTAGACGTTCAGACTTTTCCACTATATTGCTGAAGAAGATTAATGGTTCAAATGGCTCTGAGCACTATGGGACTCAACTGCTGTGGTCATAAGTCCCCTAGAACTTAGAACTACTTAAACCTAACTAACCTAAGGACAGCACACAACACCCAGCCATCACGAGGCAGAGAAAATCCCTGACCCCGCCGGGAATCGAACCCGGGAACCCGGGCGTGGGAAGCGAGAACGCTACCGCACGACCACGAGATGCGGGCGAAGATTAATGTTGCAGTCAAAGTTTTTTGAGGAATGGTGTTTGGCTTGGAGCTGTGGATACAATCAGGGAAGAAAATGGACATGCATTCAAGCTTTGATTGCAATTTCAGTCTCTAGAAGCGCAAAAGCGATCGCGAGTCGCACCCACAATTCCGCTGCACATGGCAGGAACAGAAAGAACTATTTGGCCACACGACACCGACCCCAGCAAGTAGATCGAGTAACGGCCACCAGGTCGCGGCAGCGACTGAGCGCGGACGGCGGCAAAGAGACGCTAACTTGCTTCTCCCAACTTTGACTCGGTTTGGAGTGTGACTTCTAAGTGAACACTTGTCATTCACTTTTCCAGTTATGTTTTTATAACTTTTGCTGAATTTAAACGCAAGATAAGCCCCTAATTCTTAACTGTGCACCCTTATATGACAGGTAATCTTGAAGTGCATGTCATTCAGTATGCGTTAGTTACATAATACCTTCAAATCCGTCAGTTATTATGGTCCACAAAAGTTGTTAACCAGAAACGTTCGTACAGCTTAGAAAACTTTCAACTACAGAGTTGACAGGTCAGATGGGAAATGAAAAATTGTATTCAGTGCAGAACAAAAGAGATGGTAGCGTGCCTGACGGCAATGCAGAGTAGACTTTTTAGCCCAACGATGAAACATATTGTCAGATCATTAGCCTGCCAGCTACAGAATGAAATGACTAACAGATTTGACAAAGAAACTTATCTAGCTGGGCAGACTGGGTGATAGGATTTATTAGCACGCGTCCTATTGTCTGTTCGTAAGCAAAAAAAGAAAAAAAATCTGACAGATCGGCAATGGGATTCAGTAAAGTAACAGTAACACAAACTCCGCATTAAGCCTATGGGAACTCCGCGACTGCAAAGAATAATCGCTGATCGACCTAGAGATAGGGATGGGCTATGATCGCGCTCGAGAAACGCGGGACGCGAAGGCAATTTCTCGAGAATGTCTCGGGTACGCTCGAGTTGACGGTACTGCGCTCTCTGAGAAATTGCGCAAACCTTCAATACACGAAGCACTGAGCCGCAGCAGTCGTACCAGTCGTACGTACGTGCACGGAAAACTTTGAAATCCTATGATTGATACCAACTGTACTACCGTTATTAATGTGCACTGAAGTATTAGTATATGTCTCATAAGACAAAAATCATAGAATTGTTTAAACAAAGCACAGAATTCGCATGAAACAGAAGCGTTATTCTTACAAAATAAATTACCTTGTACATTCTGCATGTATGCATGCGTGCTTAAACGTAAAAGTGATGTGCTATAGCCTTTTATATACAGAAACTGCGTACATGCGTTTACTTACTGAAAAAGAAAGGAAGTAAAAGTTGTTCAGCAGAAGGCATTTTTACATCCCATTGCTGCACTGCCGTCGATTTTTGTTTAGAAATATGATTTTATTAACCAATTGGCCTTTTAGCCTGCTTCTTTGTTTGTTTATAAGTAGTCCTGTTTTCGAAAATATTCTTTCACTGGGAACAGAAGTTACAGGTTTTGCAAGATATTTTTTTGCCACGACAGCTAGACCTGGGTAACTGTTTTCATTTTTTTTCCAGTAGTGTAAAGGATTATCCGTGCGTTGTAGGTACGGTTCTTCCAAATATCGTTGTACCTCCAGGTCTATGCTATCACAACCGCTTTTCATTAGATTTTTATTGGAAACCTCTTCATCAAAAGAAGCCCATAAGGAACTACTGGGGTTTTGTATGAAATTGTACTCGTTGCTAGTGTCGTTAGCAGCCGAATGAGTAGATCGTACGGTCTCTACCACATTTGTGCACTCTGCAATTAGGCTTGCAACGGCATGTTTTGAATGAATGGGATTCGTAAATGGTAAAGTTTTGAATCTTGGGTCGAGAACTGTGGCAATGGCATGTACTTTGTTTCTATTAATCCTAGCCGGACTATTAGTGAGTTGTGCAGATGTTGCTGCAGCTCTTGCGCTGTCGTGGTAGCCCACTTCCCACTGCATACTGATCGGCTTAGCTGTCTGATTATTGGAATAGCTTTCGAAAGAGAGGTATAGTTTTCAGTTGAGATTTCACTTGTTACCACTTCAAATGGCTCCAGTACACACAAACATTCGCTCAGAATTCGCCACTCGTCAGCTGTGAGGTTCTATACACCTGAATACAAAGATGATAAACAGGCTGCAATGCATTCCTTTTGCTCCACTAGACGTTGAAGCATATAAAACGTACGGGTTTCGGTTTTCTGAATCAATTTATGAACGGGTTTTTTCATTAGATCCTGGATCTCATGGAGTTTTTCATTAGCATTGCAACTTTTTTTAAAATAGCTATCAATTTTCCTGGCCTTTTCCCGCATTATGCAGAGCTCACTGTTGCTGTTCAAAGAACTTTTCACAACTAAAATGAGGGTGTGTGCTAAACAAGGCACATGTTGCATAACTATGTTGCCACTATGAATAAGTTGTACGGCTGCCGTCATGTTACTGGCGTTGTCAGTTGTGATGCTTACAACTTTGTTTTCAATGTTCCATTTTGAAATCATGTTATCTAACGCCTCACTAATATTTAGCGCTGTATGCTTTTCCGGAAACGGAAAGTCTCGAGAGCTAAAGCTTTCAGACACCAATTACTGTTAATGAAATGACCAGTTACGGCAATATATGCCTAACTATTGAGTGAGGTACATATACCGGTCGTTAAAGAAACACAAGTAGAGTCTTCCACGGCCAAGTTTACAGCCTCTTTCTGTTTATCGTAATCGTCCTCAATCACGAGGCGCAACTTTTTTCGATTTGGTATCGAGTATTGTGGATTAAACAGTGAAGTGTCCTCGACGATTGAAAGCTGTTGAAAATCGTCTGTTATCATGGCCACTAGTGCTTCATCTAGCTGTTGTTGCCGTTTACTTCCCTCTATGAAGAGAAACGTAAGATTTAGATCAGCGCTCATGCAAGGGGATACGTTATGCTCGACAACTAGTTCAATAAAATTACATATCGTATCGTGCAAAAGCTAGGATGGTATAGGTTTGATTTTGGGGTATGTTGTATGTTATCGGAGTACGATTAAAAAAGTCTATGATTTTTAAGCGTGGCGGACCGCTTCGGACACTATCCGAACTTTTGCACGGAATTCACCTTTTGTACCATACGTACCTGGATATTTTGTCTGCCTCGCACTATTGGAAGAATGAGCCTCTCTATCCACGGACGTCGCTGTTTTATTGCTCGATAAATTGTGCAGTTTAAGATGTCTAATAATGCCCATTGTATTTTTTGATACATTACGGTGATTTTTACGATAAATGTTGCAAGTAACGTTATCTCAATCCTCTGTAAAGTATTACCAGCACCATGAGGTTCGTTTTCGAGTGTCCATATTGATCTGAATAACAACTTTACTCGAATGAAACCTTAGACATACTAGTTACGAGCACAGCGAGAAGCGAACGTGTTTGTCTAGCGGCGGCATTCAATTCATAAAACAGCGGCGCGGCGTATATTGTCGCAGCCAACCGGCGCGCAGCGGCACACGCCGCCGAGCCGTTTCTCGTGAGCTTCTCGAGAATTGCTTGAGAACTAGAGGCTCGAGGAATTCTCGGTGCGCTCGAGTCGCCGCGCCTCGCCATCCCATCACTGCCTAGAGACCATGTCCGTGATCTTGACAGTCAGTTGCGCCGTAGGGTGGTGGACTCACGCAGGAAGCGGCTACACGGGTTGCGGGGGTTGTGTGGTATGGACTGAGTAGTCTTCAGAGGGTGCAGGTCGAGCACAGGAACAACTTAGATCTAGCAACCATCGGTATAACAGTTGTAAATTGTCGCAGCTGCGTTAGGAAAGTACCAGAGCTCCAAGCGCTAATAGAAAGCGCTGCCGCTCGAATTATTAAGGGCAATGAAAGCTGGATAAAGCCGGAGGTAAGTTTAGCCGAAATTTTTGCAAAGCACCTAACGGTATTCAGAAGGGATACTCCAAGTACAGTTGGTGATGGCGTGTTTGCTAGTTTATCTTGTAGCGAAATTGAAGTAGATATTTCCTGTGAGTTAGTATCATTAGAGGTCACCGGCACCGGAACAAAATAATACCAACTACCCAACTCATGATGCAATTGCTGAATGGTTCAAAGAAAACTTGAATCTAATTTCAAACACATACTCGACTCATACAATTATAGTTGGTGGTGACTTCAATTTACCCTCTACATCCGTTATATATGTTTAAATCCGGAGGTACGTATAAAACATCATCCGAAATTGTGCTAAACGTATTCTCAGAAAATTATTTCTAGCAATTAGTTTATGAACTCACTCGAATAGTGATCGGTTGTGAAAACACACTTGACCTCTTAGCAACAAATAATCATGAGCAAATAACGAGCATAAAAACGGGTACAGGGATTAGTGAACGCAGGCTTGTCGTAGCGAGACTGAACACCGTAACTCTCAAATCCCCCAAAAATAAACGAAAAATATATCTATTCAAAAAAGCAGATAAAGAATCGGTTGACGTGTTTTTGAGAGAGTCTCCTTCCTTCCAAGTTAACAATGTAAGAGTACTCCAGATGAGGCTTGAATTCAAAGAAATAGTATCGAAAGCATTGAGAGATATGTACCAAATAAATTAACAAACGACGGAGCTGATCCCTCATAGTACATAAAACAAGTCAGATCATTGTTGCAGAAACGACGAAAAAAGCATGCCAAATTTAAACGAACTTAAAATCTCCAAGATTGGTGATCTTTCACAGGAGCTCGAAATTTAGAGAGATGCTTGTAAAAGTTTCCACAACGAAACATTGTCTCCAAACCTGCAGAAAATCCAAACAGATTCTGCTCGTATGTAAAGTATGCTAGCGGCAAGAGACAATCAATGTCTTCTCTGCGCGATAGCAATAGTAATTCTATCGATGACAGTGCCGCTAAAGGAGAGTTACTAAACACAACCTTCCGAAATTCCTTCACCAACGAAGACGAAGTAAATATTCCAGAATTCGATTCAAGAACAGTAGCCAAAATGAGTAACTTGGAAACAGATATCCTCGGAGTAGTGAATCAGCTTCATTCACTTAATAGAAGCAACTCTACCGGTCCAGTTTGATTACCAGTCAGGTTCTTTCAGAGTATTCTGATGCAGTTGTTGCATACTGAACAATCATATAGAACCCCTCGCGCGACGGAAGATACGCACCCAAAGACTGGAAGGTTGCACAGGTCACACCGATATTCAAGAAAGGCAATAGGAATAATCTACTAAATTACAGGGCCATATCATTAACGTCGATATGCATCAAGATTTTGGAACATATATTGTGTTCGAATATTGTGGATTACCTTGAAGAGAACGGTCTATTGACCCTATTCAATACGGGTTTAGAAAACATCGTTCCTGTGAACCATAACGAACTCTTTACTGACACGAAGTGCTGAGTGCTACCGACAAAGGAGTTAAAACTGCTTCCGTATCTCTGGATTTCCGGGAGGCTTTTGACACCGTACCCCACAAGTGGCTTGTAATGAAATTGCGTGCTTGTGGAATATCATTTCAGTTATGCAACTGGATTCGTGATTTTCTGGCAGAGGCCGCAGTTTGTAATAACTGACAGAAAGTCATCGAGTAAATCAGAAATGATTAGTGGTGTGCCCCAACGTATTGTTACAAGCCCTCCGTTGTTTCTACATCAACGATTTAGGAGATAATCTGAGCAACCGTCTTAGGTTTTTGCAGATTATGTTGTCGTTTATGTCTAGTAAAGTCATTACAAGATTAAAACCAACTGCAAAACGATTTAGATAAGTTATCTTTATGGTGCGAAAATTAGCATTTGACCCTAGGGAATGAAAAGTGTGAGGTCACCCACATGAGTGCTAAAAGGAATTCGTTAAACTTCGGTTACACATTAAATCACTCAAATATAAAGGTCGTAAATTCAACTAAATACATAGGAATTACAGTTAGGAACAACTTAAATTGGAAAGAACACAGAAAATTTTGCTGGGAAAGCGAACCAAAGACTGTGTTTTATTGGCAGAACACTTAGAAGATGCAACAGATCTACTAAGGAGACTGAGTACACTGCCCTCGTCCGTCCTCTTTTGGAGTACTGCTGTGTAATGTGGAATCCTTATCAGATAAGATGAACAGAGTACATCGAGAAAGTTCAGAGAAGGGGAGTACGTTTTGTATTATCGAGTGTCACAGGCATGATACGGGATCAGGGGCGGAAATCATTAAAACAAAGTCGTTTTTCGTTGCGGCGGGATCTTCTCACGAAATTTCAATCACCTACTTTCTTCTCCGACTGCGAATATATTTTGTTCACATCGACCTACATAGGGAGAAACGATCATAATAATAAAATAAGTGAAATCTGATCTCGCACGGGAAGATGCAGGTGTTCATTTTCATCGCGCGCTTTTCGGGAGTGGAATAGCAGAGAATTATTCGATGAACGCTCTGCCAGTCAATGTGATTTGCAGAGTAGCCATGTAGATGAAGACGTAGCTGTAGTTTTCTTAATAGCTTCTGTGTGTACAGTTGTATCTCGCATGTACGGCCTTAAGCAGTTAGAAAAGTGTGCGCAACCTTATCTGTGCAGTGCTACTATTCCTTCTGCCTATCATTCGCTTAGTGTAGCTCTACAATCATTAAAAATAACTGTACATTTAAAAAGACATTAATTTTCTTTTCTTATTGTTAACTTTCTTATGATTCCATATTCCTTACTCTGAATCGTTCATTAAACAACTTTATATCTTGGTTTTAAGATATATACCTAATTATTACAAGGTTAATGCAACAATTTCATAAAAATTCGCCTTATTCCACCCTACACGGTGGGTGGGAAAAACGAGAGTAATGCAAGAGTTTCTTTGGAAAAACGTAAAAAGTTACGTAACATAAAGTTTTAAGTAATTTTCAAGTAAAGTGCCTTAGGGTATACTACAAGGTGATTTTTATATCTCTAAGAAGTGTTTTCTTGTGCTCCTTTATTTTACAGAAATTGTTAAACGTCAAATATCCCATTCTGGCCTGAGTTCCCCTATGTCTCGAACTTCCCCAACACATCCGCCAAATACACTGATGGGTCAATCAATATGACCACGTACAAAATAGCACGTCGGTGCACCTCTCAAACGCAGTACAACAGAGATTCTACATAGCGTCGAGCCGACAGATCCTTGTTATATTTCTGGAAGTGTGTGACATCTGATATTACGAACAAGTCACGCAGTTCCCATGTTTTGTAGTACTTGGGTATTTTCCTGTATTGTGCAGTTTTGTTGAGGTTAATGTAAACGTTGATCTAGGTGCAGAATGTGAAACGGAGGACGAGGGGACTCTGTGATTCACTTTTATTAGGAGACGATAATTAATAGGTTACATGTGATACGCGAGGAAATTGACGCTAATTGAGCAGCAAAAGCCGATGCTGAGCCAGGGAAGGGAGACTCCTTGAGGCCAACAACGTCTGTTTTCACTGGACGCCGGAATTTTCCAGGGGTCACTCGGGGACTATATTTAGTTCTGAACAGAACAGTGGTGCTGGAGAATTTTTCGTACCTGGATAGTGCTACCCCATTTGCTCAGTTATTCTTTATCTTGGAATAAGAACGGGATACAGTACTCCATGCAACCCAGTGTTCTAGGAGTGCTCACAACGAAAAAGATTCTTCTAATTCACAGACGTCATCTGAGTTGAAGAAACTCGTCTGAAGAATGAAGGGAGGGTATCCCAGTTCCATGGATGGGAAATACTCCAGAAAATTGGCCTCTTATTAAGTACCGCAGTGTACAAAATTTCGAAAGAATTATGCTTCTATGATGGAAAATAGGAGCAAATTCCTGCGGAACGTAGTTTAGATGTAGGTAAGGTAAGCCTCCAGGGACATATTTTGTGAAAGAATGATTTGAACTGTAAAGATGGCGAAAATTGCACGTAACTAGAACGAGGCTCTGACCCGTTGGCGGAAAATTTTATTTTTTCGAAGCTATGTTACTAGACTGTTAACTAGTGATGTTTTTAATAAATTGTATCTATAAAGTAAACAAGTGAAGATACGTTTTATATCATCAGTGCTTGTCTCACATCCCTGTTCCTTAAGATACTCAGAAGAGCGATCTCTGCCGTATTTGTAATTAAACTCTGATCTGGTGTTGGAATTGTGGAAACTTGTGCAGAATTCTTGACAAGTGCGAGGAACGAACCTGTGTCGTGGTTGCACGCGATAATGCAATTGGCAACATACACTATGTGATCAAAAGTATCCGGACACCCACATAAACATACGGTTTTCATATTAGGTACATTGTGCTGCCACCTACTGCCAGGTACTCAATATGAGCGACCTCAGTGACCATTAGACATCGTGTGAGAGCAGAAAGGGACGCTCAGTGGAACTCACGGACTTCGAACGTGGTTAGGTGATTAAGGTAACACTTGTGTCATATGTCTGTACGCGGGATTTCCACACTGCTAAAGATCCCTAGGTCCGCTGCTTCCGGTGTGAAAGTGAAGTGGAAACGTGAAGGGACACGTGCAGCACAAAAGCGTACAGGCCGACCTCGTCTGTTGACTGACAGAGAATGGTTGGCTCTGAGCACTATGGGACTTAACATCTGTGGTCATCAGTCCCCTAGAACGTAGAACTACTTAAACCTAACTAACCTAAGGATATCACACACATCCATGCCCGAGGCAGGATTCTAACCCGCGACCGTAGCAGTCGCGCGGTTCCGGACTGCGCGCCTAGAACCGCTAGACCACCGCGGCCGACCGACTGACAGAGACTGCTGACAGTTGAAGAAGGTCGTTATGTGTAATACGCAGACATCTATCCAGACTATCACACAGGAATTCCAAACTGCATCAGGATCCAATGCAAGTATTATGACAGTTAGGCGGGAGGTGAGAAAACTTGGATTTTACGGTCGAGCGGCTGCTCATAAGCCACACATCACGCCGGTAAATTCCAAACGACGCCTTGCTTGTTGTAAGGAGCGCAAACATTGGACTATTGAACAGTGGGAAAACTTTGTGTGGAGTGAAGAATCACGGTACACAATGTGACGATCCGATGGCAGGGTGTGGTATGATGAATGCCCGGTGGACGTCATCTGCCAGCGTGTGTAGTGCCAACAGTAAAATTCGGAGGCGGTGATGTTATGGTGTGGTTGTGTTTTTCATGGAAAGGGCTGCCACCCCTTGTTGTTTTGCGTGGCACTATCACTGCACAGACTTACAATGACGTTTTAAGCACCATCTTGCTTCTGATTGTTGATGAGCCATTCGGGGATGGCGATTGAATCATTCAACACGTTAGAACACCTGTTCACAATGCACGGCCTGTGACGCAGTGATTACACGACAATAACATCCCTGTAACGGACTGGCCTGCACAGAGTCCTGACCTGAATCCTATAGAACACCTTTGGGATGTTTCCAGAATGAGATTTTTACTCTGCAGCGGAGTGTGCGCTGATATGAAACTTTCTGGCAGATTAAAACTGTGTGCCGAACCGAGACTCGAGCTCGGGACCTTTGCCTTTCGCGGGCAAGTGCTCTACCAACTGAGTTACCCAAGCACCACTCACGCTCCGTCCTCATAGCTTTACTTCTGAAAGTACCTCGTTTCCTACCTTCCAAACATTACAGAAGCTCTCCTGCGAACCTGCAGAACTAGCACTCCTGAAAGAAAGGATATTGCGGAGACATGGCAAGTGCTCTACCAGCTGAGCTACCCAAGCACCACTCACGCTCCGTCCTCATAGCTTTACTTCTGCCAGTACCTCGTCTCCTACCTTCCAAACTTTACAGAAGCGCTCCTGCGAACCTGCAGAACTAGCACTCCTGAAAGAAAGGATATTGCACAGACATGGCTTTGCCACAGCCTGGGGGATATTTCCAGAATGAGATTTTCACTCTACAGCGGAGTGTGCGCTGATATGAAACTTCCTGGCAGATTAAAACTGTGTGCCTGACCGAGACTCGAACTCGGGACCTTTGCCTTTCGCGGGCAAGTGCTCTACACCTTTGGGAGGTTTTTGAACGCCGACTTCTTTCCAGGCTTCACCTACCGACATTGATACCTCTCCCCAGCGCAGCACTCCGTGAAGAATGATTGAATGTATACCTGCAAGAGTGGATGCTGTCATCAAGGCTAAGGGTGTGCTAACGCCATATTGAACTCCAGCATTACCAATGAGGGCGCCAAGAACTTGTAGTCATTTTCAGCCCGATGCCCGGATCCCTTTAATCACATAGTGTATGATGTACCGAATGACAGTCATATAGCATCATTGGAGAGGTCGATGATGAATAACCGGCAGGAACGCTTAGTTCTTTGTTACAGCATCATAACAGGTGGTGTCCAACAGAATATTGTATTAAGACTGAGAAGAGCCATACCTCAAGAAAACAATATGAGCAACATGCCTTTACACAGTTTCAAGTTGGAACTGCTAGTTCATAGATCATATACTATTCAATTTACATTATGTAATTCTGATCGCCGATGACAAAAGTTACTAAATATCGCTTTCCCTTCTTTTAGGGTGGTATAATACCAGCCGTACAGACATTAATCTGTAGATGGGCACCCGATCACGAAAGAAGCAAGTTTGCCATTATTTACATCGGTAAGTTCAGAATTTTTATATTCCTTCTTGTACTTTTCTGGCACTGAAATTTTCTTTATACATGGGGGAGACGGGGCAAATTGGCGATGTTAACTGTTTTCATTTTTAATAAATTTATTTATGGATATAGTATTAAGAAACTGATTTCTTATTGTGTTGCATCCGGTTGTATAAATATTTGCCTTAATACCATGACAATTATTTTGCCAATTTTCAGAGCTAATGAAAGGGCAAAAATTACTTTGACCAGGGGGCGCGCTGACAATAGTGATAAACTTTGAACATGTTTTTATACTTTGTGATGTATGAGATAGAAAATTAATGAATTAAACGTAGTTACATGTGAGTGAGGTACTTTGCGTTCTCTGACTTTTCCATTTGTTCACAAATGACCTTTCTTTATGGAACCATTTAAAATGGGAAAACTTCGGAAACGTCGTGTCTTAATGGGAGCAGCAATTGCTGATCCGGTTCCTGATTATTATCTGCTTTGTGTTCAGTAGGAGAGTAATTAGGAGTTTCTGTGTGTTAGCCTGTAGGTTCTGTGGCCTGAGCTGGAGCACTTCAGTTTCGGTTTGGTCTGTAAAAAAAGCCACGATCGGTGATTTTCGCCGCAGCAAAATAATGCTCATTAAACACAAGAGGATCATAAGGTTCTATCTCTCATTTCTTTGAATCCATTAATTGCATTACCGATTGTAGCTGCTCTGAAATAAGTAGTGCTCAGTAGGTGGCTAAGTCGTCAAACTGCCCGAGTCGACTAGCCCCAGTCGACTGTCTTAAAAAGTGTGTGATCTTTGGTATAGGATTAACAAGGATAAGACATAAATAAATATGGAATATGTAACGCTTATTGTCTGTTTCGCCTCCTTTAATAAATAATAACTAAATATCTTACCAGATCCACAAGAGCTTATGCTGAATGTCTTAAGAATCATAATACGTCAAGGAATGAGCACGGCAGTTATCTTACGCACAGTGAACTGGCGATAGCGCTTTCATTGTGCGAGTTCTTAGTGCCTCGCCCTTGTGAAGTGTTAATACGACCCGTGTGGTGGTGCTATCTGGAAGTATGGACTAGGTGAATAGTGATCTTACCCCTATGGTCAACTTGCCCCAGTCTCCCCTACATGTTCTTTTAAAATGAACTGTCGAATAAAAGTCCTATGACTCTGTGAAATGTTAAACTTCATACACTGATATCACCACTGTATCGCTGGTTTTTATCTCGTAACAATAATGCAGATAGCACAGGCTTCATAGCGATAATTTTGTTTGCTTGAAAAAATAAAATTTCTCAGAGCGTAATATAGACAGAAAATATATTATTACACTCACCTTGCCGTGGGACTGCTACGGTCGCAGGTTCGAATCCTGCCTCGGGCATGGATGTGTGTGATGTCCTTAGGTTAGTTAGGTTTAAGTAGTTTTAAGTTCTAGGCGACTGATGACCTAAGATGTTAAGTCCCATAGTGCTCAGAGCCATTTGATTTGAACTTAAACTGGTGCTCGCAACGGCCTGATTGATTAAACTTCAATGCTAATTAACTTGAAAACAACGCAACGCATAAAATTTTTTTTCTGAACAATTATTTCTCAACACAGCCTTCTCTGCAAAACTATTTCTCAACACAGCCTTCTCTGCAAAACCCTTACAACCTTTTCACACTATTTCTGACCACCCTTTATATCGTGCGTCTCTACAATCCGCATAGATGTGCAGGGTGATATAGAAATATATTGACAAACTTCGACGGACTGTAGTCAGTGTCTTAAGGAATGAATTGAAGGTAGGAACCCATGTCCAGAAACGCCATCGATCGACACTACATAGCGGCGAAGTCACTGTGATATGAAAAGAAAAGTTTGAAGAAACAAAAACGGTCAAATTTTTGTGAAACGGTTTGCCTAAATGTAAGAAATGCAGTAGATTTGAATGATGCTCGAAATCATGTACAGGAGCTAAGATGCTCACGCGTTAGTAACGCGAGGAGACCACTGAGTGAAACTGCATCAGCCAAATGTGCCCTAGTAATCTTTAAAGTTCTAATATTTTGTAACCTCCCCACCGTAATTTTAAAAGAAAGAAAATACAGCAATACTTAATAGAAATGGGGGCCGAGTGTAACCTCCCCGCAAAATTTATAATAATTGACAATATTATTTAGGGATGCTAATGGACATTGCTCTATGCGTAACCTGCCCACAATCAAATGTACTGACAATGGCAACAAAAAACGTGAAATTACGCAATCTGACTCAAATATAAATCCTTCAAAATTAAAGTCCATTCAGTGACAAGAAAATTCAATTAAACCGAAACATCGGTCTTTGGCCCTGTGAAAAACAATCAGAATTAAAGTCTTACCTCAGAATAAATGGATGTCACATATCTGCTCTTGTTGTTGCGCACCGCTTGGAGGAACTGCATTGCAAATAATAATATTCTCTTTTTTTGTGATTTTAGTGGAATTTTTCTTCAAAAGAAGTGGAATGAAATGGGAAGTGCAACGAAATCTTGAGTTCAATAAAAAATTAAATTTTTGAGAAAATACTTTTGAAATAAAAAATTATTATTGGGAGACTTGTTGGAGAATAATTACAATAAATAAAATTTTTCATTATCTAATGATTATATTAATTAACAGTATACCTTATTCCTCATCTTGACCATTGTTGCCGACCGCCTACATCACACAACCGCACTGGCCTGCTACTACTGACCGACCGCTCTGCATGACGACTACAGACAGAGTACTGCTCTCAACTAGACAGAGCTACAGACTCGCAACGACTGAACTGACAGACTCGCAACGACAGACTGACTGACTGCTACTCTGCATAGCGACAACTAACTCGCAAAGACTACTACTGACTGAGAACCGCTCGCAACACTCGCGCGGTCAAGCGCATACTCTCTGGTCACAGATGCTACAATGCCTCGCCATCGCTGCTGCGTTACATACGTGTTTCAATTTAAAGTCAAGCACTGAACTTTAAATTCTCAATCGTAAGCAAAAATGATGTAGATGATTACAAGCATCATCCAAAGGCTCGTCGAATGTTTCTCTATGTCTTTTATGTCCTACTTTTAGACAAATCATTTAAAAAAATATCTGACCTCAGTTCCGTTCAGAAAGCATGAATCATGTACCAGTCGGGGGTTATTATTACTTAAGAGTATGGAGATCAAGAGAAAGAAGACAAGTTTCATTTTATGCTGCAATGTGACATTTTTTGACACTTGACCACTAGCAGCAGCTGTCCGTGAAATATTTCAAAAATACTTCAAATCACAAAGTTTTTCTTAATCACTCTGATTACCTTCTACTTCTTCTTCGTCTGCTTTTCCCTGTGCCTTTGTTCCGCATCGGTGCATGGTCGGCACTGTTGTCAAACGGATTCGGGGCATAGTTAGTTTAAGGGGTGGTCAAATGTCTGCCCCCCCCCCCCCCCCCCCCCGTACCTCTCTCCATGACGGAATATGTGTATCCCAGTTGTCTACGTGCAATATTATTCTTGTAAAAGTGGGTGAAAGTTTCTAAATGTTTGCGAAACCTGTAATTGATGCGGGACCTGGTTACCAGCCCGGTATTCACCTAGTGGAATGTGAGAAACAGCCTAAAAGCTTCATCCAGGCTGGCCGACACACACACCCTCTTCGTTAACCCGCCGGGCGGATTCGATCCCGAGTCGGCGCACCTTCCCGTCCGGGAATCAGCACTTCAAAACGCACGACTATCCGAGCGGGTCCATGATTACTTCCAAGCAATTAAATATTTTTTGTTTTTTGCCAAACTTGACCTCACACTGGCCAACTTGAAAGCCCATTTGTCCATTTCCCACTTTTCGTCCGCCCATGAAAATTCGTGCAAAAATCCATCGTGTAATTTCTAGGGACTCTAGTTTTTGTTCTGCTCAAACATTTGACCAGAAAGCCTTCCGTTAGGCCAACCCTTTGGCAACAAACGTGAGTTGACGCTTACGGACTCGTCGCAGCGGAGATGACAGTACTGAGGGCGTTTGGTGCCATCTGAGGCGTCCACGGTCCACGCCTGTCACAACAATACTATATCGTGCGCTAAGCGCAGTGACGGCAGTAGCTGCTGAAGGGGTAGCTCAGGGTGGGGCGTTTGACTGCTTTTACTTCGACGCTCTGTATCTTCGTTGGATGTTACCAGAAATGGGTCTCTACCCTCAGATTGTTCCTCAAGACACCTTGTACATCCCCTCTAACATTGTTACACTATCTATATGTATACTAGCAGACCAAAGTATGGCAGAAAAGTGGCTGTTGGCTCAGTACTGCGACGTAACTTGGCCCAGTGACACTGAGCCATCATTTGTTGGATGAGCTACGATGGAGCGCCTTGTAAGATTGGGATCAGATGGAACTTGGACATAGGTGACTGGATGCTTTGCCGTCGTGTTGTTCACTGACTGCTGTGGCAATATTAGTGTGGTATCGTTCGAGGAACGAGGTCCCTAATTTTTCTATTATGCACAAAAGCGGTTGGACTTGTTTACTTTCTTTAAGCGAGCGCCGTCTGCTGCGTGAATAAACTAAATTACATCAATATTCACTGTCATAGGTAAGTACAGTCTACTTTTATAACTTAGTTTATTTAACTTATAATTCATCATTACTTTACGGAGTTTGCAGCGGTAAAACATTTGTCTACAAAACTTACGTTAGTGTCACATTTTACGAGACGAAAGCGAATTTGCTGTAACAGTTTGTTGGACAGGCATTTGATGCCAGTATCCTAACAGGAGGAGGTACTCACATACGATTTTCGAACTACCTGTACCCAACGTGAGCACATCCGTCTCACCGATTTGCGCTGACACCAGGGATGCATAACTTCTCTGCAACTGATCTCATCATTTGGGACGAGATTTCAGTGATTCCAAAGACGCCCTTAGCGTTTTCGATTAACGTTTAAGGAATATCATGAATAATAATCTCCGTTATGGAGGTAAAATAATTATGTTTGTAACCTCCCTGCACAAAATAATAAAAGTCAATAATAGTGAAATTGTAACCTCCACGCAAGAATATGAAACTCAATGTTAAGTGAAATGTTCTCTTCCCACAAAACTACATAATAAAATGAGCCAAGCGTAACCTGCTAGCAAAATTAAGAATAATAATGGCCCAAATGTAAACTCCCCACAAAATTACGGGATGATGATTGATCATAAACTTCACAATAATATTAATTAAATAATGAAGCATCAACTGAATGTAACATGTGAACAGCAATAATTTAACCTGATAAATCTTACAAGGGCAGCAACGCTGACCTTCAGCCCTGTGAAATAATTAAACCTGAATAGAGAAACCAAAATTCTTACCTCAGTAAAACTGCATCTATATCTGCTCTTATTTTTCGGCACAGCTCCGTGCAATGCTGGCCCATATTTAATTTTGATTCTTGGAGGGAATGCATGGGAAATATTATTTAACTTGAAATGAATCTTTTTGTTTAAAACAGTTACTTTAAAAGAAAATTATTATTGGGACAATTCTTGAACAAATTAATTACAATTAACATATGTTATTAGCTGAGCGCAATGCTGCTTCATTACCTTCGATAACAATATACCTCGTCCTGAATCGTGACCAGAGATGCAAGGAGAGCACGCCGCCGACCCATGTCGACGCCCGCTCAGTACAACCGTCCACTCGCTACTACTACTGCCGACAGAGTGCCACTCGCAACTGACTACTCCCTCTGCCGACTCCACACACACTACTGAACTCTCGCGCGGTCAAGCGCAGACTAGCAACGATAAATAACTCTCTGGTCAGAGATTCTGTCATGCCTCGCCATCGCTGGTAATGAATACATATGAAACGTACGCGTTTCATGTTTGGTGGAGATTTCCATCAAGTACTACCCGTCGTTGGACATGGCAACAGAATTGCCATAGTTGAAACTAAAGTTAAAGAATCACTCCTATTTTCTCACATTAAAACTCATAAGTTAATTTAAAGTATCACGGCAAATTGGGTAGCGGTGACTTAGAAAATCAAACAGATTACTTCAATGAAGCGTTCAAAATTCTTGAACGTTGTTATTGCAATGACGATAGTTTTATTACCACCATATTCAGGGCCAAAGAAACAACGAACAAAATCTTTCGTATTCTATTCAACTGCGTTCTATGTCCAAGAAAATGACGACTGTACAGCAATTAATGAATATGTCATTTCCAATTCGTTGCCAGGAAAGGCAAAGATTTACCTCTGTTCTGATTCTGTCCAATTTAAGGAAATAAATAACATCCAATTGTACCCCAAGCAATTCTTGAACTCTTTAAATTGAACCTAATCAGTTGTTTTTAAAGCTTTAACAGCAGAAAGAAATCCTATCGCTGATCAGGGACTAATTAGTGGTGCAAGATTAGTGGTGCAAGATGTCACTTAGTCGAGTTTATCATCATTGCTAAATTAATTGACTCCGATAAAACTGTGCTCATATCCTGCATTAACCTCACACCTTCTGAACCAACCATGCCTTTCCAAATGATAAGAAAACAATTCCCAATAAAAGGATGCTTCGCTATGACCATTAACAAAGCACGAGGTCAGACGCTTCGAAGAGCGGGATTGATTTGACCAGAACCTGTTCTTTCGCATGGACAATTATACGTGGCTTTTTCACGAGTTTGCGTATTCAGTAATGCTTATGTTTGTGCTAAAGGCACGTGTAGCCAAAAAGTAAACGGTGATCACATTATGACTGTTAAGATTGGTTTTGTACTAAAGTCACATATAGTCAAAAAGTAAACGATGTGCACATCAAGGCTGCTTAGTTTGGTTTAAAAGAAGTTTTTAAAATGATGAAATTTAAAAAAATGAAATTAATCTGAGAAAGACAATATCTGTTTACATATGTTTTACAGTTATCCGTATTGTACATAATGAAATCGATGTTTTACGACGAGAGTACACTGAAGTTACAAGCGACTTGCACATATACAGATGGCCGTACTATAGTGTACACAAGGTACAGAAGGGCAGTGCACTGAGGGGGCTGTGATTTGCACTCAGGTGATTTTCGAAAGGTTTTCGAAGTGATTATGGCCAAACGAGTTGAATTAACAGACGTTGAATGCGGAATGATAGAGACAGACGCATGGGACATTCCATATCGGAAATCGTTTGGGAATCCACTGTTTCAAGAGTGTGCTGAGAACACAAAAGTTCAGGCATAACCTCTCACCATGGAAACGCAGTGGTCGACGGGCTTCGCTTAACGATCGACAGCAGCAGCGTTTGCGTAGCGTTGCCAGTGGTAACAGACAAGGAACACGTGGAATAACGCACAAATCGAGGTGGGACATACGATTAACGTATCCGTGTCTATAGCGCTGCGAAATTGGGCGTTAATGGGTTATGGCAGCTGACGATCGATGCCAGTGCCTTTACTAACATCTCGACATCGCCTGTAGCACCAGTCCTGGGCTCGTGACCGTATCGATTGGATCCTAGACGACTGGAAAGCCGTGGCCTGGTGAGATGAGTCCTGATTTCACTTGGTAAGAGCTGACGGAAGGGTTCGAGAGTGGCGGAGACTCCACGAAGCCATGGAGCCAAGTTATCAACAAGGCGATGTGTACGCTGGTGGTAGCTCCACAATGGTGCAGACTGTGTTTGCATAGAACAGACGGTGTCCTCTGGTCCAGCTGAACAGCTCATTGACTGGAAATAATAATGTTGGGCTACTTGATGTCTTTAGTTCCCAAATATGTCACCGACTCTAATTGTTCGTGACTTGTTTGAAGAACATTGTGGACATTTCGAGCGAACAATCTGGTCATTTACATCGCGCGACACGAAGCCATCGAACATTTATGGGACGTTATCGAAAGGTTAGTTCGTACACAAAACCCTGCACCGGCAACACTTTCGCAATAATGGACTGCTGTAGAAGCAACATGGCTCAGTATCTCTTCAGGGACTTCCAACGACGTGTTGGGACCATACTACGTCGAGTTCCTGCACTTTCCCTGCAAAAAGAGATCCGACATGATATTAGGAAATATCCCATGACTTTTGTCACATCTGTGTAATATTTGCTTTCACTGCTCACAACATAATATCTTTTATTAATAATATTTCCATTTACTTATTTGTCCATAACTGTATTACCTATAGTAATAGACTGCGAGTTATTCGCACAGGAACTAGTGCTCTATACTACAGAAACGGTTAGCTATGCGTTCATGTGAATGTGTTCATATCTGTAAGCACCGCGCGTGCTCGTGTGTGTACGTGTGTGTGTGTGTATGTGTGTGTGTGTGTGTGTGTGTGTGTGTGTGTGTGTGTGCAGAGTCAAAATCTCATTTAGGTACAAATCCTGTATAATAATTTGTTTACCTATTCACTGTTTCCACAGATGTCTTCATCATCCACTGAACACAAATGACACCGTGACACTAATTCGGTTGCAGGTATGTTCGTTGGGCCGTTGGTGTCGATGGCTTCGACAGGCGCCATGTGTGAGACGGCGGCGGGGTGGCCTCTGGCCTTCTATGTGATCGGCGGCGCCGGTGTGCTGTGGTGCCTGCCATGGTTCCTGATGATTACCGACACGCCAGCGAAACACCCACGCATAGACCCAACAGAGCGTCGCTACATCGAGGCTACTATCAAGTCGAGTGCCAAGGTAACGCTTCACAGCTCAGACAAATTTCTCCCGTCCAGACTGAATTGGTAGCTCTCACCAGAGTGTCAACTGAAATGTTTCATCAAAGAATAAAACTGTTCCCCTAATCGATGTCAGTTAGTTAGTTACATGTTTCCGTTTATCGAAATGATGTCGAATGAGTCAGTTTACAGGATATGTATACCTGACTAATGTAAACATACAGTAAATGTCCCACTTATGCAACTACGCTTAAAAATAGTTTTTTTAACAGGCTACCAGTTTTAAAATAAAAATTCGTTAGTGGAATACAGGGCGTTGTCCAGAAGACTTTACTTTAGGTTGGACTGAAATAATGTGTAATAAAGGTCATTTTTCCTCTAATATTGTAAGTATGCACATTACTATTCTTCTCAAATTGTGATGGATTATATAAGAAGAATTTCGTTAACGAATATACGTATTGTTATGAAGTACCTCCTCGAAGAGTTACCTACAAGATAGCAGCGGGTAAACACCAGAAATTATTCTTCCTGCTCGTTTTCCTGTTACATTACCATAAGGCTCAGCTGACAAGAGTAAACCAGGTGTTTGATTCCAGAACAGGAATACAATTTTTCAAACTCTGAGGAAACATAATTGCAATGTACTTATCGCTCTAGCACGAAAGATTTGTTCTGTAGCTTACGGCACAGCAATGTTCTACTCTGTCGAGGATTATTCCCACCAAGTGTGATGCAGAACTTCTAAGACGTATTGAAACCTCAAATTTTGAATGGAGTCGTGAAGTATGACTACATACTTCAGTCAACCATCTCTCATTAAAGACGAAAGTCCTGGTTCTAGTTCCGGCGTAATACCCATACTGTTGTATTTTACTTTCCATGCAGTTTACAGTAGATTACACTACATGGATCAGGTTAGGTGGCTAATCAAATATGTGATCAAATTTTTGGACATATCGAGTCTTACTACGACTACGATTACCATTAAACCTACAGAATTTGGTTAGGCGTGTCGGAGTTTTATATAAACTGATAATCCTCCATTTCAGATTACAATCGGTTGTGTAATAAATACTGTTTCCTCTGAACGGCTGAGCGATACAATGATGATATTAAAAAAAAAAAAAAAAAAACAGAATTAAAATTATTAGACTCTGCATCTGATTGAACACTGTGTTTCCTAAGTCCTTCGTATTTTTGAACATGTAATGGTACCCAACGAGGAAAGTGACGTACCCTGTGGGGTACAATGCATTTCAGGTGATTTCCTATGAGAACCACAAATAAGTTATTTCTGAGTTGTTGATAAAATCACGCAAAATGCGACCCAGACTCTATTTTTTCTCTTGTTATCAGTGTATACAAAGCTCTGAGGAGAAATACACATAATAATACAGATTAACATATGCCCCAAATATCACGCTCAACATATTAAGCTCAATCTATATAAATAAAAACGTAAGGGTTCGTTTGTTCAGAATCATATATATCCGAAAGTTCTTCACCGAATGCTTTGAAATTTTGACACAATGTTACATTCGGATAAGCGCGAGTTTTTAAATATCTATTTTTTAAATATATGCAATATATTAATAAATATATAACGTATAAAAGGCAAACGCATTTACCATAATATTAAAAAGTTCTTCACAGATTTATTTCAAACTTTACACAATACTCTAATGAAGATTGGGACGGACGAAGGCTATCATCGAAAGAAGAAAAATAAGTCCAATAAACATGAGTCCAAAAATGTATACTTTCTGAGATCAGTAAAAAAGGACCTGGAAATACATAAGTTCTGTGATAAACACATGTTCACAGGTGGTATTCAAACTGGTGTCCAATCATGACAATGCACCGCTCTTCCCTCCGGCATAAAGAATGATGCACCCTTTGAAGTATACCCGGTTGTGTGCTTGCTGTCACGCATTGAAGATGCGACCCTGTAGTGTACGCACATCGTTGACTGGCGTGACGTGCGCCAATTACTTGAAGTATCCCCATAACCAAAAGTCAAGGGGATTGTCCATACGTTGATTGAGAATCGGTGTTGATGACCTCTTTCCTGAATTGCATGGGGATCTACATGTGCCCACACATGCTGGTTATGGAAATTCACAAAACCCTCTCATATGAACCATGCCTCATCGGTAAATAAAATCTTGTATATGAACAGTGGATCTACGACACACTACTGCAACAGCCATTGACAGAACCGCCGTCTGCCTTGATGATCCTGTAGCCTCAGGGCTGAACTCGCTTTAGATAATACGGATACAGCAACTGTTCGTGAAGTACCCCCCAGATAAAAGAGACAGACCTTCTGCTGCTGTCAACCGTCGTTACTGGTCCCAGGGATTTCTTTCACCAAACGTAGCACACACTCCTCCACGCCAGACGTGCAGACTGTGCGAGGCCTTCCACTGCGAGTCTTCCGAGATGCAAGGGTACCTGTGTCCCTCAGATGCTGGAAAAGTCTGCCGGACAGCTCATCAGAGGGCACTCATTGCTTTGGATATAGAGGGGGCCGGCTTGCAGGCTACGTCCATTTGCTAAACAATAGCAATATATAATATCCCCCATTTGACTTGTCGAGTAGTAGTCTTCCAGTGCTGACAAATGGTGGAAGAGAGGAAATGTAAATATACCACACCATTTGTACGTTCAAACAGGGCAATAACAGTTAACATGTAAGTTACTCCATGTTTGGAAAGAGATAAAACAGCGCGTATCCAGTGCTGACAGTACTGTACAATAAAGCACATAAACATGACGAAAACTTACGTAGCCTACAACACGATCCGAACCACACACTTGTCTGCAGACCACCTGATGGTAGGTCGAGTGCTGTAACACATCATAATACCCTGCCGACACATTTGAGAGAGCGCCAATGCAACATTGTGCTAATATCCTTGGCCGGCCGCTACGGTCGCAGGTTCGAATCCTGCCTCCGGCATGGATGTGTGTGATGTCCTTAGGTTAGTTAAGTTTAAGTAGTTCTAAGTTATAGGGGACTGATGACCTCAGATGTTGAGTCCCATAGTGCTCAGAGCCATTTGAACCATTTTTTTGCTAATATCCGCAACCAAGCGTCTCGCAGCCCTTCCTATAAACACATGTTTACCTCGTAAAGTATGCGTTCCCGGACCCATGTTTATGAGACTTATTTTTCTCGTTTCGATGAGTACTGCCGCTCTCTCTGAGCACTATGGGACTTAACATCTATGGTCATCAGTCCCCTATAACTTAGAACTACTTAAACCTACCTAACCTAAGGACATCACACTTCACCCAGTCATCACGAGGCAGAGAAAATCCCTGACCCCGCTGGGAATCGAACCCGGGTACCCGGGCGTGGGAAGCGAGAACGCTACCGCACGACCACGAGCTGCGGACTAGTACTGCCGCCTCTGAAAATATTCGATACTTCTTTCTTTAGCAACCTGCATATGTAATATATGGGGTATTTTCGTAAGAGCGCGCAAAAATGTAACAGGGCTTGGAGAATGCTCCACTGAGCATTTGAGGTAGGGAAGCTAACTTAAGGAAATATGGAAGTAAACTTGTCTAATGCTTTGTCTAGCATTACTGTTTTCCAGCTTACTTATGATTAATATGCGTAGAAGTTTACACGTACTGTGCTGTTTATTTACATGTACGTTGTTTATTTCCTGCAAGGAAACACGGAGAACGAGCCTGATTGCCAGGCAGATATGATGCAGGTTTTGTTTACTTTACTTGTCGATATGGTGGCTGTGTTGTATCGTATTTACATTGTCTCATGATAGACCATGCTATGAATCAACGGCAGACCCATTCATTACTCAGTGTTATTCAGAGACATGCAGTACAGTACGATGGAGCAGTATTTCTTGGTCGCTGGATTGGAATGAGAGGTTCTATTCAATGACTTGCGAGGTCACCTAACCTGAATCCTCTTAATTTTTTCCGAAGAGACCCCAGTGGATACGGAGATGGAATTGATTGCCAGAATTATAGCTCCTGTGGTGCGATTCGAAATACACCAGGGAATATTGTTCTCAGATGTCATACTTGCATTGAGGTTGATGGCCGTCAGTTTCAGCGCATTTTGTAAGATTCCGTACAAAACATACTTTCATTGTGTCAAGGATGATATTTTCAGTTAATAAACGTAAATAAGAAAGTACGCAGTGATGTGATTTTACGAGGTGCATTCAGGTTCTAAGGCCTCCGATTTTTTTTCTAACTAACTACTCACCCGAAATCAATGAAACTGGCGTTACTTCTCGACGTAATCGCCCTGCAGACGTACACATTTTTCACAGCGCTGACGCCATGATTCTATGGCAGCGGCGAAGGCTTCTTTAGGAGTCTGTTTTGACCACTGGAAAATCGCTGAGGCAATAGCAGCACGGCTGGTGAATGTGCGGCCACGGAGAGTGTCTTTCGTTGTTGGAAAAAGCCAAAAGTCACTAGGAGCCAGGTCAGGTGAGTACGCAGCATGAAGAATCACTTCAAAGTTGTTATCACGAAGAAACTGTTGCGTAACGTTAGCTCGATGTGCGGGTGCGTTATCTTGGTGAAACAGCACACGCGCAGCCCTTCCCGGACGTTTTTGTTGCAGTGCAGGAAAGAACTTGTTCTTCAAAACATTTTCGTAGGATGCACCTGTTACCGTAGTGCCCTTTGGAACGCAATGGGTAAGGATTACGCCCTCGCTGTCCCAGAACATGGACACCATCATTTTTTCAGCACTGACGGTTACCCGAAATTTTTTTGGTGGCGGTGAATCTGTGTGCTTCCATTGAGCTGACTGGCGCTTTGTTTCTGGATTGAAAAATGGCATCCACGTCTCATCCATTGTCACAACCGACGAAAAGAAAGTCCCATTCATGCTGTCGTTGCGCGTCAACATTGCTTGGCAACATGCCACACGGGCAGCCGTGTGGTCGTCCATCAGCATTCGTGGCACCCACCTGGATGACACTTTTCGCATTTTCAGGTCGTCATGGAGGATTGTGTGCACAGAACCCACAGAAATGCCAACTCTGGAGGTGATCTGTTCAACAGTCATTCGGCGATCCCCCAAAACAATTCTCTCCACTTTCTCGATCATGTCGTGAGACCGGCTTGTGCGAGCCCGAGGTTGTTGCGGCTTGTTGTCACACGATGTTCTGCCTTCATTAAACTGTCGCACCCATGAACGCACTTTCGACACATCCATAACTGCATCACCACATGTCTCCTTCAAATGTCGATGAATTTCAATTGGTTTCACACCATGCAAATTCAGAAAACGAATGATTGCACGCTGTTCAAGTAAGGAAAACGTCGCCATTTTAAGTATTTAAAACCGTTCTCATTCTCGCCGCTGGTTGTAAAATTCCATCTGCCGTACGGTGCTGCCATCTCTGGGACGTATTGACAATGAACGCGGCCTCATTTCAAAACAATACGCATGTTTCTATATCTTTCCAGTCCAGAGAAAAAAAATCGGAGGCCTTAGAACTTGAATGCACCTCTTATTCTTATTATCTCTTTAAGCTGGCTCACCGACCCAGCATCCTCTATGTCCTGTTAAATTTTTGTACGTTTTTACGGAACAATAATCAAGGCTCAAGGTCAGAGAATGGGGTGGAAGAGGAGATGGACAAAGGTGTGGGAGGAAATGGGCACAGAAAGCGGAAAGAGGAGATGGACAGAGAGACAGCAGGAGGAGATGCAGAGTGGGGGCAGGAGATGATGGAGAGAGAGAGAGAGGAGGCGGGAGGAGATGGAGAAGATTGTCAGAGATAGGAGGAGGACGTAATAGACAGAGAGGGGGGAAGGAAGAAGAGGAGATAGACAAAGAAAGGAGGAGAAAGAGATGGACAGAGACAGGGGGAGAAGGAGATTAGGATATATGTATATACAATCCCATTCATATTTATTTTCCATTTAAACAGACTGAGTCACAGCAACACATGATCGTGAACAGTAAATGATAGTAACACAGCAGTTTGTAAGAAAAGCATTTGTTTTTTATCCAGAGTAGTCAGAAGTAAAAGAATGTACTTACAAGCATATACGCATGATAGGATTAATAATAGCCGTAGGGCATGAAAGGGAGGCAACAGTAGAGATTGGGATGAGACAGGATGAAGCCTGTTAAGTCTAAATGTAAACAATAATGGAAAATAAAGAGAAATTAGAAAAGAAGGTAAAATTCAGAGAATAGAAATAAAATCTCTTAGGTTCGCTGAAACGTCAAAGGACTTGGAAGGTCAATTGAAGAAGGTCTTCAAAAGAGTAAGAAAAGAGTTTAAATAAATGTAAAAGAGGGGTAATGGAATCTACTTGAATATGGTCTGCTGTTTTTGATGGAGCTAGAGCAGGAAAGTCAAAAGTGGCGGAGTTTTGATATTAGGGCAGGAGAACGGCTGACCACGGCAGAGGAAAAGAGGATATGGAAATGGAAATGCCGTGTGGCTAGGGCCTCCTGTCGGGTAGACCGTTCGCCTGGTGCAAGTCTTTCGAGTTGACGCCACTTCGGCGACTTGTGTGTCGATGGGGATGAAATGATGATGATAAGGACAACACAACACTCAGTCCCTGAGCGGAGAAAATCTCCGATCCAGCCGGGAATCGAACCCGGGCCGTTAGGTTGTAACCTCCCCACCGTAATTTTTAAATGTAAGGACAATACTTAATAGAAATGGGAGCCAAATGTAACCTCCCTGCAATTAAATTTAACGACAATAAAAGTGAGAATCGCAATCTGACTCAAGTATAAGTTCTTCATAAAAATTAAAGTCCATTCAGTGATAAAAAAATCTCAGTGATAATAATGATTCAATTAAACCGAAATATCGGTCTTTGGCCCTGTGCAAAAAATCAAAATTAAAATTCTTACCTCATTACAACACCTAATCAAATTTCTGCTCTTGTTCTTGCACACCGCTTGGAGGAACTGCATTGCAAATAATAATATTCCCTTTTTTTTTTTTTTTGTTTTGTTATCTAATTGAAAACTAAAACTTTTGTTTAAGGGAAGTGGAACGAAATAGTTACTTCAATCAAATGAAAATTTTATGTAAAATTGCTTTTGAAATCAAAGTTATTATTGGGGGCACTTGTTGAAAATTAGTTACAATAGTTAAACTTTACATTATCCGATGATTATCTTAATTAACAGTATACCTCATTCAGCATCTTGACCAGTGTTGTCGCCAGACCACATCACGCAATCCCACTGGACTGCTACCACTGATCGACCGCTCTGCATGACGACTACTGGCGTACTGCCCGCCACTGAACAGAGCTACTGCTCGCGACGACTACTGACAGAGTACTCTACCCAACTAGACAGAGCTACAGACTCGCAACGACTAAACGACAGACTGAGAACCGCTCGCAACACTCGCGCGGTCAAGCGCATACTCTCTGGTGACAGATGCTACAATGCCTCGCCATCGCTGCTATGTTACATACGTGTTTCATAACCCTCCACTGGGGGGGGCAAAAATTTGGCAGCGATGGTGAGTCATTTGGACTTGCCAAGCGCGGCAAAATTTTTCTTTAATTAACAAAATTCTACAACTTACAGAATATTTAAATGTTGTGCACACGCACTAAGTACAAAATATATCAGACAAAGACAAAATGTGAGTACAAAACATAGTAGCAAATCAGAAAAATGTATATACAAATTATTTGACAGATAACAAAGTGCACAGGCACTGAAAAAAAATTCTTTAGCATATTCATAACAAATAAACAGACTGGCAAAATATTATGGTGACAAGTGACATGAGTGCACATGCACTGCAGTTGAGAACATATCAGTAATTGATGAAATGTATGTACAATTAGTAACAAATGACATAAGTGTATTCGCATTAAAGTATTGAATATACAGAATAGTAGAAATCATATTGAAAAATGAGAAAAGTGTACAGGGACTGAAGTTCAGTCGAAAACATATTAACACCTAACAGAAGTGCACATGCACTGTAGTTCAGAAAATAAAATGTATATACAATATAAAAGACAAAAGTGCACATATACTGTACTTCAGAACAAATCAAAAAAATGTCTTTAGCATTTTGGCAATAAATAAACATAATAGCAAAAAATATCATGTCGACCAGTGACATAAGTGTACTCGCACTGGAGTTTAGTGAATCGAAAAAAAAAATGTATAACCCATGAACATAAATAATGTTAGCAAAAAATGATTTTCACTATGTGACAAGAATTAGGATAGGAAAGGGAAGGATTGCATCATGGTTGTAGCACTTTAGATTGCACACAGCTGTTCTGAAAGTCCATATCTTTCCACAGAAGTACAACACCAAGTGACACAACTTGAAGTTCTTTTCCCCTCAGAATTTATCAGCGTAGCCAAGACACTGAACTGTCGTAGTAATATTCCATTTTTTTTTTTTTTGCAGTATATTAGGTACACCAAACAGTGGGACCATAATAACGTCTTCATCGCTCACGGTGGTGGACAGCATGTCGTGTCAACACCACGCTCTTACAAGGCACACCAACGTAGAATTAGTGCAAAACCAAAGATAGTGCTCCATGATCACTAGGATAAACAGGACAAATGGACATCGCAGTAATTCAGGGTAGTTAGCTCATGAGGTGAAGGACATTAAGTCACATAATATTGTCAATTACAGTAGTAGTTTGCGGCATTCATAGCCCAGTTATTGAACATTTCTGTACCATGTATGTAGTATTACAGAAAAATGTTCATTAATTGTTTTACATAGAATCAGTAATCTTCTTTTCCTAGTTACAAAGCATTATTAAATAATCGCATTCTTTTCCAGTTACAAAGCATAGCATAGTTAATTAATCATTTGTCATTCCAATATTGTATTAATCATTAACCTTCTCCTAATTACAAAGCATCATGAAACAATCGCATTCTTTTCCAGTTACAAAGTATGGCATAGTTAATTAATCATTTGTCATTTCAATAGTAATAATCATTAGTTTTTTCCTAATTACAAAGCATTATTAAACAGTCACATTCATTTCCAATTATAAAGCATAGTTAATTAATCATTTGTCATTTCAATATAGTATTAATCATTAACCTTCTCCTAATTACAAAGCATCATGAAACAATCGCATTCTTTTCCAGTTACAAAGTATGGTATAGTTAATTAATCATTTGTCATTTCAATAGTAATAATCATTAGCTTTTTCCTAATCACAAAGCATTATGAAACAATAGCATAGTTAATTAATTATGTGTCATTCCAATCTAGTAAGAATTATTAGCCTTCTTCTGATTACAAAGCATTATTAAACAGTCACATTCATTTCCAATTACAAAGTATGAACATTGAAAACAAGAGCTAATTAATGGCATAATTAATAACAATTCATTAAGTGACACTAATTATTGGCACTCAGTGGCCATCAGGTATCGAATAGTATAAAGCATTGTTCCTCAATCATTATTATTCAGATCATTACGAAGTCATTATTAAAAATCAGTTAATTATAGTCATAGCATTAATAATCATGGGGATTATAAGTAGTCTCATTACAATAACAGTGGCAATTACTAGCCAGTTACTAAGCATTATTTTATATATATGTGTATTTTTGTTGTCTCATTAACAAGTCATTACTCAAGTGACATACTATTCAGAGCTAATCAGTATTATTCAGAATTTTCTCAAACTGGTATCACTATTTGGGACTGTTAATACACTTTTTTTTTTTTTTTGTTAGCAATGCATTGCGTTGGGATCGATAATTAATTGTTGAGGCATAACACTTTTTGCTTTTGACCTATTGCTGCAAATGAGGATAGGTAACGTCATTCGTCATGAGTCAGCTGTAGCAAGGTTATGTAACAAGGCAGTATATGTGATTACATTTATAAATGGTAAACACAAATGGGTAAAAAAAAATAAAAATGCAAGTACTAGAACAGGTATAATAAGTAACAGTTTTAGTAAGTATCGTGACAAGCATCTCCTGGAAAAAATACAAAATGGATTATTGACCTGAAAGAAGAAACGCACACTATGCTGAAAAGTAGTGAACTTCGAATTAACAAGTAGTGAAATGTGTATAAAATGTGTTCCATAGCTGTCCTTTCCAAAACTTTCCGTCATCCTACTATGCAATATAACACCTGCTGTCAAAACAAACTGCAACAAATACTTAAATAACTACATAGCATCAATATAAAACTCCAACATTATCCTCATCTGTAAAGAAAAAACTTCATTATCAATCACTTCATTATCCATATTATCATAACTTCGCTATTATCATCACCTGTAAATAAAAACTTCATTATTCATAATACCATATCCTTCATCATTATTCATCAGTATTCATTATCATCTGCAAAAAAATCACTTCATTACTCATTATACAACTATTTATTCCTTATCTCTAGCATATTTCATCACTAAAACTAAGATGTGTAGTTCAGTCTGACAGCCTGCATCAATCACCTTGTATTCTGAAAGAAAAAATTAGCTAAGGCTGCTATTCTATGATGAGTATAGTATATTCTTGTTAATGCTTGTTAATCCTGATCCATTTACTCTTCCTCATAAAGTTATTGCATCTTCTTTCGTTTATTCCGTAGGTGAAATTCCCATTTCTGTTGAATTTATTTCTTACACGCACCATTTCTTACTGAAATTGATGAACAGAGATTAATGTCTTGCATTTAAATCATATACCCACTAAATAATGACTGGTTTATGGTAACATAATTAACCATACAGCATAACATGACAGAAAACGTAATATGTCAAAGGCATTGACAGTGTTCAGAGGCAAAATGTACAGATAATATCACAATGCAGCAGCAAAAATGTAAAACAGTCACGATGTTGAGATGTCATAAGGCAAAAAATGTCAAAGTCAACAGGTGTGTTATATCTTAACTATTTCACAGTGCATACAAACAAAACTGGAGTACAATCATATACACAAAAAAAGTGGAAAATGTGCACGGTCTGATGTGTAACGACAAGAAAAGCGACCTGCTAACCTTACCTTGCCGGGCACTTGCCAAAAAAAATGCGATAATCATCAGTAATTAGTCAAGTGAAATAATTGCATTAATAAATGACATCATAGTGTGTTGAATCATAAAGTGTCTTCATTCAATAAACGGTTTAATGTTTGAGATATGGTGGTTGCCTTTCGATTTTCTAGTTCTCAAAGTTTCGACGTGTACAACATTGGGGTGAGGGATGCTGCGAATCCGATATGGACCTGCGTATAGAAGTTCAAATTTACTGCACTTACCTTTTAATTTACTGGATAAATAATGTGTACGTACTAATATTTTCTGTCCAACGTGAAAGTCTCGGCGTCTACAAACCTGTTTTTGCCGTCTTCTCCGGCGCTCTGCGGCACGTTTGATGTTGTTCAGCGCAATGTCAATTATTTCGTGGTGTCTTAGTCGACGACATTTAGGGAAGTTTACTAATTCTTTAATTTTGTTTAGCATAGTGGATTCATTTGGAACGGAATTAATTACGTCTTGGAATGAGAGTATGTGTGTATCCCAATCAATATGTCTTCTGTGGCAGTATACTCTACACAGTTTACCAATTTCTTTCATTAATCTTTCACAGGGGTTCGAAGAAGCGTGGTACTTGGATATATAAATCGGAGAAATGTTTCTAGCTCGTAACATGCGTGTCCATACGCTACTACGAAATTGAGATCCATTGTCAGAAATTACTTTCATCACATGCCCTACATGAAATAGAAAATGTTTTACAAATGCTTTCGAAACAGTTTTAGCAGTAGCTTTACGTAACGGAGTGAAAGTAACAAATTTTGAAGTGAGCTCAACAGCGACAAAGATGTAGCAAAAACCTCTGTTAGTTCTCGGAATCGGACCAAAAATATCTACTGCGGCCATGTGTCTTAATTTAACAGGTATAATGGGATATAATGGAGGAATATGTGAAGTGGTGTCTGATTTAGCTTTCTGGCAAATTTTACAAGACGCTAAAACTCGTCGTATACGTTTCTCCATGTTAGTAAAATAAGAGTTCTGTCTCAGTATAAGAAAACATTTTCGTGCTCCGTAATGTGCGTAACTTAAATGAGTGTACCAAATTAATTTGTTAACCAGTTCGTCAGGAATGCATAATAACCAATTGTTGCTGTCAGGATGAGAGCGGCGAAACAGAATGTCATTGCGTACAGTGTAGTGGTTCCTAATCGTAACATTTTTCCTATCTTGCCAAAGGTGTTTAATTTCTTTCCACACATTGTCCTTATTTTGCTCTTGCGCTATGTCCTGTTTTCAAATGCGACTTGCTGAATGTACATGACACTGAAATTTGTTTTGCAGAAGTTGGTTGCTACGTCTTGCTGATTGTTGCCGAGAGAACGCGATAGTGCGTCTGCTATAACATTTTGTGTGCCGGGAATGTGAACAATCGTAAAATTAAATTCTTGCAAATAAAGTTTCCATCTGCTTAATCTGTCGTGAGTAAATTTAGCTGAAAGCAAAAATTGTATTGCTCTGTGGTCTGTGTAGACGGTGGTATGTCTGCCATAAAGAAAGTGCCTAAATCTCGTAAAAGCCCATACAACACATAATGTTTCCAATTCTGTAACGGAATAATTTCGTTCAGCAGGTGACAGATTGTGGCTTGCAAATGCGATGTTTTTAATAACTGTTGAACCATCTTCTTCAATTTCCTGGAAAATATGTACGCCTAAAGCGGTGTTAGAACTGCCGGTGGCAATGGAAAAATTTCTAGTAAGATCGGGGTGCGATAAAAGTGGAGCATTCAACAAAGCATGCTTCAGGTTCATGAATTCAGAATGTGCTTGCTTATCCCAAGACCAAATAGTGTTTTTACCTGTTAATTGACATAATATGGGTGTGTCTAAAGCAGAGTGATGAATAAATTTACGAAAAAAGTTAATTAAGCCCAAAAAACTGCGTAATTGCTTCTTCGTCGTAGGAACAGTAATGTCACGTAGAGCTTGAAGTTTTTCCGGATCAGGTGCAATGCCTTCTGCTGAAATTACGTGTCCAAGAAATTTTATAGAAGTTTTGCCAAAGTGCGATTTACTAAGATTAACTGTGAGTCCTTGAGCATGAAAAGTTTGCAACAGTTGTTCAAGAATCATATTGTGTTCAGACCAGTTAGTTTCTGCAATAAGAATGTCGTCTACGTACGTCGTGATTCTGTCTTTAATGCAAACGTGTGTCGGATGGCGTCAAAATTAATAACATTTTCGTGAACAAGATTCTGCGTGCCTAAATTATTGCTTACGTTATTGGAATATGCAATCTGTACTGTGTCTGGTCAAATTCTATCGTACGTGCTGTTATTTACGGGAGAATATTGTGGCATATCCACTATATGAACTGCTTTGTTATTTCTTACTGACGTGTTACGCTATGGATGACACCTATTGTCTGTTTCATTCATGATTATTTGTTGTTGCTGATGTTGTTGCTGCTCATAAGATCGACTGTTATTAAATGTACGCCGAGAATTGTGCTCATTATTTTTACGTCTGTCGTGATAGTCATTCCTATACGGTGTATTGCGATACGAGTTGAAATAGAGTGTTGTCTGTACGTAGTTATTTCTTTGCTGCCATGCGTTACCATTTGTTGGAGCTGGGACTATACGTGCACGCGGCGAAACATTAAAGCCTGGTTGACCTTGTAGACTGCATTGTTGGTTAGGTATGCTAAGCGGTTGACTTTCATGCTATTGTGGTGAAAAACATCTATTGTTACAAAAATGTGGTTGCGACTGCCGAAAATTTTGTACATACTGATGATTACGATTTTATCTGTTAATAAAGTTACGGCGGTAGTTGTCATTACGGGAGTGCCTGCTGAAAATTGTCACATTCGGTAAAAGATTTGTCATATCGGGTTTTCAGTACAATATTTCTTAATTCTAGATAGAGCAATAGTTAAAGAGCAGTTTTGATAGATATAAAGGATAGTAGAAGAAAAGGCAGCAGTGCAGAAAACTAAAGATGAAATAGCACTACTACAGCTCGGGGCCCTATGCTCGCTACGGCACATATTCATTACAGCGTAATGAATCCCCTGAGGTCTTTTACGCACTGCAAATAAATTTTAGCTTTTGCGTTGCAAGCAATAGCGGTAAAATTCCAAAAGTAAATCGCTGTATTCTTGCTAATTCCAGTTTCTGCATAATACGTAATGCTGATGAAAATACAATAGCAAATTGTCGCCTCTGGTTCAAAGCTAGTTTCTGCATTACAGGTAATAGCGGTGAATGTACAAAGATAAATTGTCGTATACAGTGCAAATCGTGTACCTGTACGCTGTCATTATTAAATTCCTTACATTTTCTTACAAATGCAAATTGCTCGAAATCTACGTTCTCGTCACTCAGTTTGATAACACGTTCAGGTTTGTGTGTGAATCTGTTCGTCTGTGTCATTTCGGATTTCAAGTCGCGTAGCTTTTCAGATTTTAAGTCGCGTGGCTTTTCGGATTTTAAGTCGCGTAGTCTCTGTAAATTGTTCACATTATACACGCTGCGTGACTCTGACAAATGCTCGCAACGTGGCGTCTGCTGTATGTTATTAACTGAAGTGTTTTTCATTTCTGTTACTTCTTTTTGTAAACTTGACAACTTCCTCCGTAACGTGTTGTTAGATGAATCGATCTCATTAATTGTCTGCTGTAAATTTTGAAATTCAGGTGTTTGGATAAATGAAACCGGTGCAGTATCGTCTGATTTATTGTCATTAGTATTTTCGATGACATCAATACGACTGGCCAATTCATCACATTTTTCAGACAGCATTTTAACCTGATCATCGGTTTTAGAATCAGACGCATTAATCTGTTTTTGCAACTTACGCGTAGTTTCGCTCAGTTTTTTAACATCAGCTTTGATGACATCGCAATCCTGTGTTAGTTCTAATTGTTCGAATCTGTCTGTCACTGTTTGAATATTTACTGTGTGTGTATCTGTTTTTGATTTAAGATCAGAAATTTCATCCCTTAATTCCGCGTTCAATTGTTCTATGGTATTAATTTTGTCGGACACTGTAGTAATATTATTGTCTACATACGTTTTTGCTTTCGCGAACATTTTACGTTTGTCCTCTTGTCTTTGTGCAGTGATTGTTTCCATGACTTGTCGTTTTACTTTGTTTTGATCTTGAATAAATCTGCGGAAACGCGTATCACTGTTCTGTATGTGCTGATTAAAGCGCTCGTTAATCTGAGTGTTCTGCTGTTCGAATTTCGCGTCTATCTTTGCGTCCATTGTGCGCGAAAGTTCTACCGTCATTACTTTAAACTCGTCCCGTAATTGTGCAGCTTTTTCAGAGCATTGTTTAGCGACTCTGCTAATTTCGTCTCTGAGTGTGTCTGTTGCGGCTGTTTGCATTTCTCTTAATTCCTGCGCAACAGACTTAATTTCTTCGCTATTTTTTTTTGAACAAGCCTCAATTTCCACGCGCAACTGTTCCTTAGTGTCTTGGCACTGCGCGGCAACGTCTCTAATTTGTTCACTAAGCTGTCTGGAATTGTCGTCTAATTTTTTATTAAGTTGTCTGAGATTTTCGTCATTATTGTCTAGTTTCTCATTTAAGTGTTTGTTATCTTCCCTAAGTTGTCTGAAATTTTCATCAATTTTATTAAATTTTTTATCCTGTTCACTAAATTGTTGTTTGAAATCTTCACTCTGTTGTTGTAGCAATCTTACCATGATTTGTTCAAAGCCAAAGTTAGCGTTTATACTCTCTGTGCTGTTTAGTGGTGGATCTGGAACTTTCACGCTTACTGTAACCATATGGTTATTCTGAGCAGTCGGATGTACACTGTCAGACATTATTTCGGAATTAAATAAATCCGTCGTACTTTCAGTATCCTGTTCATTTTCATTAGACAAATTTGTCTGTACATTACTTGGATTTTCTAAATCGGGTGTGTTAAGCTCGGCAGCGCTCATTACAATAGAGCGTTCTGCGTCATCAATTGTCGTCAAATCAACAGAGGACATAACCGAGTTCGTTTGTTCATCATTAAGACAAAAGTCATCATTAGTGGTTGGAATGCACTGATTGTTAGTGAACGAGATGCTACAATGCCTCGCCATCGCTGCTATGTTACATACGTGTTTCAAGGTATAACATTCATCACTCAGCTGCCAGGGGGCGGACAAGAGGATATGAAATGCAGACTGACAACAACAAGAAAAGTTTTTTCAAAAATGAGACATATGTTAACATAAAATACAGATGATTAGTGCAATTGGTAGCGCATTATTGCACGAAAGAAACTCGTATTAGATCACCGGTGCAACACCCAATTTAAACTTATCAGAAATATTCACTTGCTTTAATATTCACTGCGTCATATTTTAGCTAAGCAAACTCTTGCTGAGGTGGTGACTCAATCTGAGTAGATAATGCGCATTGCCAACTCCTCTCCATCCTGTTCGCAAATGCACCTTAATTTCGGAAGTGGAATATCGCCTCGAGGACTGAATATCGTTTTCTTGTGGCTGGTTGTGCAGAAGAACCTGCCAGTGCCGTGGAAGAGCATTCTGACGTCACCAGCTCTGTGGGCGCTCGTGTCGCTCATGATCACCTTCGACTGGACGTTCTACCTGCTGCTCACCTCATTGCCGCTTTACATCGCCAACGTCTTGTTCTTCGATACACGAAGTGTGAGTATGCAAGGACTGCACTTCAAAAAAGCCTAGCAAACATTGGCGGCGACTGCATCGATTAGTCTACAGTTTTAGGCTAAGGTAGTACATGGTATCTCAGAAATGTTGCGACAAACTGCAAGGGGTTATAGAGCGTGCCTTGAGGAACCAATCGAGGATAGGAAACCGTGTCCAGAAACGTCATAGAACGACGCCACAGAGCGAAGTTAATAGGCGACGGCGCATGTCACTAGGCCACCCCTCCGGCAGCAAAAGTGACGCCGCACGCTGACGAACCGTAGACGGAACGTCTCGCACTGTTTTTTGTTATCGGTGATGGCGACTGATTGCCACGATTTCCAGTGGAGGAGATGAAGCCAGCTGATGCGTAGACAGGCCTGGTCTATTGAATGATATTCTCTGTTGCCTCGGTGGATGACGGTTTTGAACACGGGTTGCCGTACGCAGTTAATTTTTCTACTGAATACCAAAAAACACTGGAGATTTTAGTGGGTCCCAGGAGAAAAATAAACTGCAGCTGGAAACCCGTGACTAAAACGATCATCCACCGAGGCAATAGAGCTCGCATTCAAAGGAGACCAGGCTTGCCTAGGCTGTACGTATGTCGGTCTTCACCATTGGCGATCGTGGCAAGCGCTCACAACATTGCGGAGCGTCAGCTTACAAAGTAACGGTTCCAGCTGAAGGGGCAGCCTAGTGGCAGTCGCCGGAGCCCACAACTTCGACACTCAGCAGCGTCGTTGGATGACGTGTTCTGACACGGATTCCCGTCCTCAATTTACTCCCCAAGACGGTCTACAACCCCTCGAAGTTAGTCGTAACACATCTGGGACACACTGTATATTACACTAACTTGGCATCGATTTTCGAATTTCATCATAAATAGTAAATACTTCATATTTTAGATTTTTAAGTGCAACACTCATAGTTATCTTTAGTGTTTTAGGTACACTGCAATCATATATCATATTTGCACTTCCTCATCTTCTTATTCAAGAAGTAAGATATTTTCTGGTTTTGATTACATAGGACGTTATTGGAAGGACTGGTATTCCAATTTTTCTTCTGCCGTTAGATTTATATGATGACTTTTTTATCAGCGTTCATTCTTCTCTTTCCATTTTAAAAAGTTCAGTTATCTCTAAATATCTTAATTTTTAAATCTGTTCAGTCTTTCAGAGCCTTGCACATATCCCAGGAATCACACTTCTGATCTCTGTACCTTATTAAGATATTTAGAATTTGTCACCCATGTCCCTGAACAAAGCATCCATAGCTATCGATTCATAAAATTTCGTTCTTCTTTCTTTCATCGTTTACCTAGATAAATCTTTTTAGATTATTCCACTTATAACCTGGTACTCAACTGGTGATCGTTATCATGATAAATGTCATAAGTTGTCACTGCCAAGGAGTTGGAAGTGAGACATTTACTCAGTAGGCCTATTATCTCGAACTATTTCTTGTTCGGACCGGATATTTACCTCCGAATGCCATTCTCGTCCTCTTTTGTGCAGAGATCTTTTTTTGTTACATTCTGTGCAGATCTGCTGCTGTTAAATCACAGATCTGAGAGCCATCCTTAGTGCTCTGAATAATGACTTGATATGTTGCAGATAGCATTTTATTTAAATGCACTCTTTCGCTGATTTTAATTAACGGCCTTTCTGTGAGTTGCCGTTCTCTAACTATATCGCCATCGTAAACATTAAAAAGTGTAGTGGATAAGCTGCGGCCATGACATATTCCTTGATCTTTAGACAGCATATGTTCTGTTTTCATCACTATTTGTGTGCGACGGTATAAATTTTCTATGACTTCCAGAAGATGGAGTGGATGTTCTCATTTAGTCATGACATCCGTGGGAAGAGCGTTTTAATTCTATCCAAGTTCTTTTTACAATAAATGGAAGCGAGGTGTTTCTCATGGCTACATTCCCTTCTACTTTCAGACAACATTTTCGGAGAAAATACATTATCTGTTCAGGACAGAATTTTCCTAAGCCTTGCTTCTTCGTTAAGCAACAGCCTGATATACAACGTAATATTTACTTAATTATTTGTACATATGGTTTATATGAGTTATTTAATAGTACTATAATCTTCTCTAAAAGATATCATTAGAGCTCTTCTAGAGTCACAGTTACTAAATGAAATACTTAGACCTATTCACGCCCTTAAGAGGACATATTAGAGAAACATTTTCCGGTGCTGCATACAGGTGCAATCCGGTTAGATGCCGATTTATGAGAAGCTCAGAAATGCAAGAGAGATAGTACAACACGCGTCGTGTGTGGTAGTTCTTCATTTGTGTAGCGGAGTGCCCTGCTAATCAACACAAACATCAACAAAAAGATAGGCTTTGATATCTAAAGAAGAAACACAAGCTACTACGTCAATAACAGTTTTTTTATTTATCACTCTATAATGGTACCTACCGTTACAAAGTAACTCGCCAGTTTAGGAGCTAGATAGGCTCGTTTCGAAGAAGTAGTACATGAATCGAGGCTGGTTGGTTGGGTTTCGGGGAGAGGACCAAACGGCAAGGTCATCGTTCCCATCGGATTAGGGAAGGATGGGGAAGGAAATCGGCCGAGCCCTTTCAGAGGAACCATCCCCGGAATTTGGCAGAAGTGATTTAGCGAAATTATGGAAAACCTAAATCAGGATTGCTGGACTCGGGTTTGGACCGTCGTCCTCCCGAATGCGAGTCCAGTGTGTTAACCTCTGCGCCACCTCGCTCGGTAATAGAGTTATTATACAGGTTCCGTACTTACGTACTAATTGCAGAACATCAACTGATGGTCCCGAGTGAGGTGGCGCAATGGTGTGCACACTGGACACGCATTCTGAGGACGACGTTTGAAACCACGTCCGGTCATCCAGATTTAGGTTTTCTGTGATTTCCACAAATCGCTCCAGGCAAATGCCAGGATGGTTCCTTTGAAAGGGCACTGCCAATTTCCTTCCCCATTCCTGACATAATCCGAACTTATGCTCCGTCTGTAATGACCTTCCTGTCGACGGAATGTTAAACCAAATCTTCTTACCTTCATTCAACTGATGTCACAATTTTTTGTATGACTGTTGACTACCGCCCCCCAATTGAATTATAAAAAACGAATTCGTCCTAAGAATGACTGACGAAGAATTCTTTATTGAACGAATGTATAGAACTGGTAACACACCAAATTAATTTATGGAGTGCGTAATGGTTCCACTGCCAAAAGAAACATCAGCCAACAGATGTGAACAATAGCAAACAGTGAGACATATCTCCCATATTAATGAACATTATGTTAAGCAGAGACTCGGTGGAGACTATTTTGGATTTGGAAGGGGCAAAGGAACAAAGGAACCAAATATTTGCCGTTACAATAGTAATATAAAAAAATGATCAAAGAAAGAATCCCTATACAGCTTCTGGTCAACTTGAGAAAGCTTTGGATAGCATCGACTAGACTCAGCTTTTCAAGATATTGAAAGACGCTAGAACAATGTATAAAAATTCGGGGTTTTATTTGGAGTCTCTGAAGAGAAGAAAGTGCACTGCTGAGATGCGAACAACAAAAAGGTAGGCGGCCGGGGTGGCCGAGCGGTTCTAGGCGCTACGGTCGCAGGTTCGAATCCTGCCTCGGGCATGGATGTGTGTGATGTCCTTAGGTTAGTTAGGTTTAAGTAGTTCTAGGGGACTGATGACCTCAGAAGTTAAGTCCCATAGTGCTCAGAGCCATTTGGACCGTTTTGAACAAAAAGATAGACCAAAATCAGAAGGGGAATGAGGCAGAAATATTCGCCGTCACCCGCATTAATTTAAACACAGACAGAACGCATGGAATAAGTGAAAATTTAGTAGCAACTGCAGTAAAAGTTCGCGATCGGAAAATAGATATGTCACACTTCGCAGATGATACCGCTGTCCTGGGAGAAAGTTAGCATCAGCTGCAACAACTGATACTCAGATCGATACCAAACTTTCGCGATGGAATTACAAATTAAATAAGACGAAAAGTAAATAAGGAAAATAAAAATAGCAGCACAGAAACGTTAGGATAATAGGCAGCCAGAAAATATAGAGGAATTCAACTGCTTGGAAAGCGAAATAACATCTGATGGTAGAAGCAAACAGGAAATTGTTAGTATACAACCAACAAAATTAGCTTTCGATAAGAACACAAAATGATTCGCTTAAAGAAAGTATTGTAACTGAAATAAGAATCAATCTGGTAAAGAAGTCTGTATGGCACATAGTAGTCCACGAAAACGACACGTGCCCAATTGGAGCAGCACGAAAGAAAGGAATTATTGCATTTGAGCAGTGGTGTTGTCGGAGATCGTCAAAAATATTATGGGTTGACAGTATAATGAATGAAGATTTGGTTCGATTGAGAGAAAAGCTGATGTATGGGAGGTGTCAATTAGGAGCAGGGTTGCATTGATGCTTTGTCAAGAAGGACTGCTATAGACAATTAGAATGGAAGAATAGCTAAGAGCGTCCCATGCTGAAATACGAGGGGCGTTTAAGAAGTAATGCATGACATTTTTTTTGAAAGCAAGTTATTTTTATTCATGATTACAATACACTATATTACTCCTCACGCTTTTGACTACAAAACCCTATTTTTCAACACAAGCTCCGTTCAATGCGACGGCTTTACGCCACCTTATTGGGAGGCCCTGCATCCAGGCATTGTACCACTCTACTGGTCTACATCGCAGCCGTTATCCACGTACTGCTACCCTCAGTGACAGCTCTCTGCCTGGAACACACTTCCGTTACAGACGCCATTTTGAAGGCTACGTACACCAAGGCCACCTATCCGAACTTCGTGAAACTATAGGAGCTGAAGCGGGAATATTCGACGATGTCCCACAACAAATTTTGAAATTTTTCAACCGTATTTCGCCGAGAAAACGTGTGTTAGGTTACTTATCGACACCCCTCGTACATTAATAACAGAATAAAGGGAAAAAAGCTTGTAGAAGCTACACCGAGCTGAGGAGACTAACGGAAAGTCGAACATGTTGGAAAATGTTTACTGCATGTAAAAGTACGGGTTGAACACTGAGGAAGAAAAGGAAGGGGAAGGGAAGAAGAAGAAGAAGAAGAAGAAGAAGAAGAAATCCATTAATTTCTTGAGGAAGGGGACCAAAGCCTTTATAAATTGTTTAAGTGAGATCATGTCCGCTCCTGGTTGTTTATATTTTTTTATCCCTTTTTCAAGCGCAGTCATTCTGAGTCTCGTATTCTCACACGAACGACCAGGAGTGCTTTCATTTACTTCGTTAGTCGTTGCCCCTATTGCTTCTTCCGAATTTATAAATTGGTATGTAAGTGACGTAATTTCTGTCATTTATAAGTTATATTTATAACATGGAATTGCAAAAATTGATTGTCTTGAAAATGACGTAGTTCCGAAATAAAAATAGCACGTAAGATAAAATATAGAATTGTAAGCGTACGTGGCCTCGGTCTAACAAGGCTATGTACGATTGTCTTGAATATCAATGCAACTTAGTAAGCTTTTGCAGTTAAGAAAGCCTGTTTTTCCTTAAACAGAAACGACGGTTGGTTTTTAAATCCGGAACCGGTCATACGAGAAAAAAATTGCGATCCCAGAAGGCTACGTAAAAAATCCTCTTACTTACAAGTTACTCGTGACGTCATTCTAGAAAAATAAACACTTTCCAAGTTTCAGCCGAAGTCGCTCATGTCAATCATATCAACATACTCTGTATTTTTATTACCTCACGGCAATATAAAATGTACAGTATGAGAAAAACTGCGCAGTACATTCGTAGCTGGAGACGTATGAAAGTTACAAACAGGTAATATCTCTATCGCACAGAGGCACACGGTATTTGCTTTTAGGACTATGTAACTATTACCTGCATCACTAACGGTTAAAAAAATAAACATTTTTTCCCGTGAAATGCTCAAATTTAAAATAACAGTGTTGTCAAAGATCAAGTGAAATAGTAAGTCCTCAATTTTTTTAGTGTGTGCCATATAGGACAAGGAATAAACGGTAACCTGGTTACGGTTACACTCAAACAATTGAACCTCAGTAACCTTTGACAAGCAGATCAAAAGTTGGTGTTAACTTTTTATTCGTGGTGTTCAGTACTATCTTCTCTGCCAACTAAGAGCAGTCAATATGGAAGATGTTTTGGAAAACTTTTAGAGAAAGATACCTAATGACTACAATACTACACGTGACAAATTCACTGAGGTGTGTTTTGCGTCAAGTACGAAATGTAGGACAAGAAACAGCAATTTCTAAAAGTATTATACAATAAACCATATGCCAGCAGTAACATTGTAGCTGTAAAATTTTGGAAACAAATGTTATACAGTATACACTGTATCAAGAGACAGACTAGATTGCTATCGTTGAGGCGGTAATGCACACAACAATTAGAAAATTATTTACAGTAGTTTAAAACGCTGGATCTCTAAGAGACTTCGGAGTAACCTGGAATATGCTTGCATACTGTGCAGAATGGACTCATCTCTGCCATTCCACAAATCACTGGCAGTGTCGGAGTTCTGTTCAGTGGCTGGCTTATCGACTACGTCCTCCGAAAAGGGTACATATCCAAGATCAACGGTCTTCGTATAGTAAACGGATTAGGTAAGTCACTTTGATGTTCCATTCAGTTTAATGATTTTCATGCGTCTACTTACTCAGTATTTCTTCACACTAACCGTACCTTGTGGATTGGGCATCTAAAACGTACTGTCAGTCTTCTTTCCTCCTCCTTCCTGACGTTATTCTGTGTCTTCACAGGGTCAGTATGTTAATCTGGATTTGGCAACATTAGTGTTAGAGGTTGGTTGTATGACCTTTCTGTCATCACCCATTCCGCCCCCACCCCCTTCAATCCCCATCACTTTTCCATCGTCCACCTCTCCCCACTTGTCCCCTGGGGCAAAATTTTTATATGTCATAGGTCTGCGTCTAGTGTTAACCCACGTGAAAATGAGTGAACGTTTTCGAAATGTTTGGAAATCGTGTAACTGAGGCAGGACGTGGGTACCAAGCCGGTATTCGCCTAGTCGGACGTGGGCAACTGTCTAAAAACCACACCCAAGCTGCCCGACACACTGGCCCTTGTCATTAACCAGCCGGGCGTGTTCGATTCGGGGAAGGATCGGCCTAGTTGCGGCCTAGTTGCATTCACAGCGCCAATTTGCACCTGATGGCCAAAATTGGTACTTTTTTTGCCAGGATAATTCGGTTCCGCATTACCGCATTAGAATATCTTCCACGTTTCGCTGCTACACGATAATTACAGCCGGCACTGGACGTTTGAGAATAGTTGCACTTGCTGTACTAGCACTTCAGAAAAAATATACAGCACTTATGGCCCTAGAGAAGGCACGATTTGTCGGTCCTGGTATCCAGATGTGGCGTCAGGCTGGATTTACACTCGCAGTGACTTATCGGACCTCGGGGAGCGCCAACAGGCATGTGGAAACGAATCGCGCAATGTCTCGGAAGGGACAGTGAACGAGAGGCAAAGATGTTCCTCTCTCCCCGACCTACCATTGGCAGTGACTATGGGGCTGAGATTCTTCTGAGGTACCGACAGTAGCGCTGGTCAACTGAACCAACCAACTTGGTCGGTGGCTACAATTTTACAGTTCACCTGGTACCCGGATTCTTCGTTATTTAATTGGCCGACCAAAACATACATCACTAGTCGGATCCCATACATTGGGACCGAATACGTGTGAGTAAAATCATGCTTTTTTGCAGGGGCCTTTAGCAACAGCCTTAGGGGGGGTTTCCTGAACGAACCTTCACACCAGAGTATGCAGTTTTTGTCAAACTTTCTTGCAGATGTCGAAAGGTACTGGCAGAAATGATGTTCGAAGGGTGAGTGGCTATTCGATCCATCGTGGATGCTCTGTCCCTATGAGCATTACCGCAAGGTCCGGTTCCGCTTCGGTACACAGTTTCAGTGTGGAGCAAAATTTCAAAACTATCCCACTGCAGAATGGAAGCTAAATTCTAGTTTTCCTAGAAGGATATTCACAAATCATAGTTTTACGCAGTCTTGAATGTTTGATGAAACAAAGTGTAAGCAGACTGATACACTATGTGATCAAAAGTATCCGGACACCTGGTTGAAAATGACTTACAAGTTCGTGGCGCTCTCTATCGGTAATGCTGGAATTCAATATGGTGTTGGCCCACCGGTAGCCTTGATGACAGCTTCCACTCTCGCAGGCATACATTTAAACAGGTGCTGGAAGGTTTCTTGGGGAATGGCAGCCCATTCTTCAGGGAGTGCTGCACTGAGGAGAGATATCGATGTCGTTCGGTGAGGCCCGGCATGATTTCGATGTTCCAAAACATCTCAGAGGTGTTCTGTAGGATTCAGATCAGGACTCTGTGCAGGCCAGTCCATTGCAGGGATGTTATTGTCGTGTAACCACTCCACCATAGGCCGTGCATTATGAACAGATGCTCGATCGTGTTGAAAGATGCAGTCGTCATCCCCGAACAGTGGAAAGCAAGATGGTGCTTAAAACGTCAATGTAGATCTGTGCTGTGATAGTGCCACGCAAAATAACTAGTGGTGCAAGCCCCCTCCATGAAAAACACGACCGCATCATAACACAACCCCCTCCGAATTTTATGTTGGCACTACACACGCTGGCAGATGACGTTCACCGGGCATTCGCCATACCCACACCCTGCCATCGGATCGCCACATTGTGTACCGTGATTCGTCACTGCACTGTTCAATCGTCCAGTGTTTACGCTCTTTGTACCAAGCGAGGCGTCGTTCGGCGTTTACCAGCGTGATGTGTGGCTTTTGAACAGCCGCTCGACCACGAAATCCAAGTTTTATCACCTCCCGCATAACTGCCAAAGTACTTGCAGTGGATCCTGATGCAGTTTGGAATTCCTATGTGATGGTCTGGATTACACATTACGACCCTCTTCAACTGTCAGCGGTCTCTGTCAGTCAACAGACGAGGTCGGCCTGTACGCTTTTGTGCTGTACGTGTCCCTTCACGTTTCCACTTCACTACCACATCGGAAACAGTGGACGTAGGGATACCTGACAGTGTGGAAATCTCGCGTACAGACGTATGACACAAGTGACACCCAATAACCTGACCACGTTCGAAGTCTGAGTTCCGAAGAGAGCCCTATTCTACTCTCTCACTATGTCTAACGAGTACTGAGGTCGCTGATATGGAGTACCTGACAGTAGGTAGCAGCACAATGCACCTAATGCGAAAACCGTATGTTTTTGTGGGTGTCCGGATACTTTTGATCACGTAGTTTACAGGGTTATTACAAATGATTGAAGCGATTTCACAGCTCTACAATAACTTTATTATTTGAGATATTTTCACAATGCTTTGCACACACATACAAAAACTCAAAACGTTTTTTTAGGCATTCACAAATGTTCGATATGTGCCCCTTTAGTGATTCGGCAGACATCAAGCCGATAATCAAGTTCCTCCCACACTCGGCGCAGCATGTCCCCATCAATGAGTTTGAAAGCATCATTGATGCGAGCTCGCAGTTCTGGCACGTTTCTTGGTAGAGGAGGTTTAAACACTGAATCTTTCAGATAACCCCACAGAAAGAAATCGCATGGGGTTAAGTCGGGAGAGCGTGGAGGCCATGACATGAATTGCTGATCATGATCTCCACCACGACCGATCCATCGGTTTCCCAATCTCCTGTTTAAGAAATGCCGAACATCATGATGGAAGTGCGGTGGAGCACCATCCTGTTGAAAGATGAAGTCGGCGCTGTCGGTCTCTAGTTGTGGCATGAGCCAATTTTCCAGCATGTCCATATACACGTGTCCTGTAACGTTTTTTTTCGCAGAAGAAAAAGGGGCCGTAAACTTTAAACCGTGAGATTGCACAAAACACGTTAAATTTTGGTGAATTGCGAATTTGCTGCACGAATGCGTGAGGATTCTCTACCGCCCAGATTCGCACATTGTGTCTGTTCACTTCATCATTAAGAAAAAATGTTGCTTCATCACTGAAAACAAGTTTTGCACTGAACGCATCCTCTTCCATGAGCTGTTGCAACCGCGCCGAAAATCCAAAGCGTTTGACTTTGTCATCGGGTGTCAGGGCTTGTAGCAATTGTAAACGGTAAGGCTTCTGCTTTAGCCTTTTCCGTAAGATTTTCCAAACCGTCAGCTGTGGTACGTTTAGCTCCCTGCTGGCTTTATTCGTCGACTTCCGCGGGCTACGCGTGAAACTTGCCCGCACGCGTTCAACCGTTTCTTCGCTCACTGCAGGCCGACCCGTTGATTTCCCCTTACAAAGGCATCCAGAAGCTTTAAACTGCGCATACCATCGCCGAATGGAGTTAGCAGTTGGTGGATCTTTGTTGAACTTCGTCCCGAAGTGTCGTTGCACTGTTATGACTGACTGATGTGAGTGCATTTCAAGCACGACATACGCTTTCTCGGCTCCTGTCGCCATTTTGTCTCACTGCGCTCTCGAGCGCTCTGGCGGCAGAAACTTGAAGTGCGGCTTCAGACGAACAAAACTTTATGAGTTTTTCTACGTATCTGTAGTGTGTCGTGACCATATGTCAATGAATGGAGCTACAGTGAATTCATGAAATCTCTTCAATCATTTGTAATAGCCCTGTATACACTGATAGAGAACTGTCACATTTCACCTCTGTGAGTGAGCTGGGAGCCAGGCGTGACTGCCGTGTTGACGCATAGGAACGCTGGTGCCCGCGGCGACGTTTCTGGTGGTTTCGGTGGTCGGCTGCAACACGGGCGTCATCATCGCGCTGCTCGCCATCAACGGTTTTTGCATCTCCACCAACGGTGCCGGCCCCTCCATGAGCATGTCGGCCATCGCGCCCAACTACGCGGGGACCATCGTCGGCATCGTCAACATGTTCGCCAACTTAACGGGAATCGCAGTACCGTACGTCGTCGGCGCCTTCACCAGCGCCAATGTAAGTTGCTCGATCTCCAGAGTCTTAATGCAAGTGGTTATAAGTTAGCTGTGTATTCCTATTTATGGAGTATGAATAAAATGAATGAAGTAGATGTCAAATTCGTAAAAAATGGATAGAAATACAAAAATGTAGAGTTACGTAAATTGCGTATAGATAACGGCTACTATTGCGAAATGCAGTATCTGTGACTGTCACAGCAGAAGGACTGACCCAGCATATAGAAAATTCAAAACAACCTTTGATGAAATCAGAAGCAAGGGTGGTAACATTGGTATTGCAATGGTAATTACACTGTTAGTTGCAGAGGAGAGAGCAGATAGATGGAAAGAGTATACTGAAGGCGTCTGTGAGAGGGGAAGACTTGGCTTATGACGTGATGGACGAAGAAACAGGAGTCCATGGAGAAGAAAAGGAGATCCAGTATTAGAATCAGAATTGAAAAGAGCTTTGCAAGACTTAAGATCGAATAAGGCAGTAGGGATTGATACTATTCTACCGGAATATCTGAAATGATTGGGTGAAGGGTAAAAAAGATGCAATCGCCATCCCCGAATTGCTCTTCAACAGCGGAAAGCAAGAAAGTGCTTAAAACGTCAATGTAGGTCTGTGCTGTGATAGTGCCAAGCAAAACATCTACATCTACATCTACATCCATACTCCACAAGCCACCTGACGGTGTGTGGCGGAGGGTACCTTGAGTACCTCTATCGGTTCTCCCTTCTATTCCATTCTCGTATTGTTCGTGGAAAGAAGGATTGTCGGTATGCCTCTGTGTGGGCTCTAATCTCTCTGATTTTATCCTCATGGTCTCTTCGCGAGATATACGTAGGAGGGAGCAATATACTGCTTGACTCTTCGGTGAAGGTATGTTCTCGAAACTTTGACAAAAGCCCGTACCGAGCTACTGAGCGTCTCTCCTGCAGAGTCTTCCACTGGAGTTTATCTATCATCTCCGTAACGCTTTCGCGATTACTAAATGATCCTGTAACGAAGCGCGCTGCTTTCCGTTGGATCTTCTCTATATCTTCTATCAACCGTATCTGGTACGGATTCCACACTGCTGAGCAGTATTCAAGCAGTGGGCGAACAAGCGTACTGTAACCTACTTCCTTTGTTTTCGGATTGCATTTCCTTAGGATTCTTCCAATGAATCTGTCTGGCATCTGCTTTACCGACGATCAACATTATATGATCATTCCATTTTAAATCACTCCTAATGCGTACTCCCAGATAATTTATGGTATTAACTGCTTCCAGTTGCTGACCTGCTATTTTGTAGCTAAATGATAAAGGATCTATCTTTCTGTGTATTCGCAGCACATTACACTTGTCTACATTGAGATTCAATTGCCATTCCCTGCACCATGCGTCAATTCGCTGCAGATCCTCCTGCATTTCAGTACAATTTTCCATTGTTACAACCTCTCGATACACCACAGCATCATCCGCAAAAAGCCTCAGTGAACTTCCGATGTCATCCACAAGGTCATTTATGTAAATTTGAATAGCAACGGTCCTATGAGACTCCCCTGCGGCACACCTGAAATCACTCTTACTTCGGAAGACTTCTCTCCATTGAGAATGACATGCTGCGTCCTGTTATCTAGGAACTCCTCAATACAATCACACAATTGGTCTGATAGTCCATATGCTCTTACTTTGTTCATTAAACGACTGTGGGGAACTGTATCGAACGCCTTGCGGAAGTCAAGAAACACGGCATCTACCTGTGAACCCGTATCTATGGCCCTCTGAGTCTCGTGGACGAATAGCGCGAGCTGGGTTTCACATGACCGTCTTTTTCGAAACCCATGCTGATTCCTACAGAGTAGATTTCTAGTCTCCAGAAAAGTCATTATACTCGAACACAATACGTGTTCCAAAATTCTACAACTGATCGACGTTAGAGATATAGGTCTATAGTTCTGCACATCTGCTCGACGTCCCTTCTTGAAAACGGGGATGACCTGTGCCCTTTTCCAATCCTTTGGAACGCTACGCTCTTCTAGAGACCTACGGTACACCGCTGCAAGAAGGGGGGCAAGTTCCTTCGCGTACTCTGTGTAAAATTGAACTGGTATCCCATCAGGTCCAGAGGCCTTTCCTCTTTTGAGCGATTTTAATTGTTTCTCTATCCCTCTGTCGTCTATTTCGATATCTACCATTTAGTCATCTGTGCGACAATCTAGAGAAGGAACTACAGTGCAATCTTCCTCTGTGAAACAACTTTGGAAAAAGACATTTAGTATTTCGGCCTTTAGTCCGTGAGTCGCTGCTCCCGGCCATCCTCAGTTTTGCCGAGACGCTCTGCTGCCAGGCGCTCAGCTGGCCTCTTGTCGGCAAATGATGCTGCCCCTCCTACACACCCAGGGACAGCGGCCGCAGCTGGCGACGACTCGATGGAACAGGATCCGCCTCCCGCCGGTTGTAGCGTTGTTCCCTCGAAACCTGGCCCTCAGCGGCCGTCGAGGTGACCAGCTCTTCCTCCGTCTCGTTCGCTCTCTTTCTTGACTAGCGATGGCCTTGTTACATTGGAACATAAGAGGTATTCAATCTAATCGGGAGGAATTACAACTGCTCCTCCGCTTGCACTGTCCGCTCGTCCTTGGTCTCCAGGAAACCAAGTTGCGCCCGACTGACCGTATTGCCTTTACCCACTATACCTCGGAGCGGTATGACCTCACCCCTGTGGACGGTATCTCAGCTCATAGTGGGGTCATGTTGCTCGTTTGGGACGATGTCTATTACCATCCCATCCCATTCACCACCCCACTCCAAGCAATAGCTGTCTGTATTACTCTTTCTGCTTTTACTTTTTCAGTTTGTACCATCTACACTCCATCGTCATCCGCTGTTAGTCGGGCTGACATGATGCACCTGATTCTTCAGCTTCCCCCGCCGTTTTTATTGTTTGGCGACTTCAATGCCCATCATCCCCTTTGGGGCTCTCCTGCATCCTGTCAAAGAGGCTCACTCTTGGCGGATGTCTTCAACCATCTCAATCTTGTCTGCCTCAATACTGGCGCCCCGACTTTCCTCTCGGACTCTACTCATACCCACTCCCACTTGGACCTCTCGATCTGTTCTACCACTCTTGCCCATCGGTTCGAGTGGTATGTCCTTTCTGACACCTATTCGAGCGACCACTGCCCCCGTGTCGTTCGTCTCCTGCACCACACCCCATCCCCACGTCCTTTGAGTTGGAACATACCGAAAGCTGACTGGGGACTTTACTCCTCCCTGGCGACCTTTCCGGACCACGATTTTCTCAGTTGTGACAGTCAGGTCGAATACCTCACGGCTGTTATCATCAATGCTGCCGAACGTGCCATTCCTCGTACTAACTGTTCTTCTCGTCACGTTTCCGTCCCCTGGTGGAACGAGGCTTGTAGAGACGCTATCCATGCTCGACGACGTGCTTTACGCACCTTTCGCCGCCATCCTACGTTGGCGAATTGTATTGGATACAAACGACTCCGAGCGCAATGCCGTAGAGTCATCAAAGACAGCAAAAAAGCTTGTTGGGCCTCTTTCACCAGCTCCTTTAACAGTTTTACTCCCTCTTCTGTCGTATGGGGTGGCTTGCGCCGGCTGTCGGGCATTAAGGCCCACTCCTCGGTACCTGGCCTGACCTCAGGTAATGGGGTCCTCGTTGATCCTGTGGCTGTCTCCAACGCCTTCGGACGGTTTTTCGCGGAGGTTTCAAGCTCCGCCCATTACCACCCTGCCTTCCTTCCCAGGAAAGAGGCGGAAGAGGCTCGGCGACCTTCCTTCCACTCGCTGAATCTGGAAACTTATAAAACTTATAATGCCCCCTTTACTATGCGGGAACTCGAACATGCGCTTGCACTGTCCCGGTCCTCTGCTCCGGGGCCAGATGCCATTCACGTTCAGATGCTGGCACACCTTTCTCTGGCGGGCAAAAGCTTCCTTCTTCGTACCTACAATCGCGTCTGGACCGAAGGTCAGGTCCCCATGCGTTGGCGTGACGCCGTCGTTGTTCCTATACCCAAACCCGGGAAGGATAGACACCTTCCTTCTAGTTACCGCCCCATTTCTCTTACAAGCTGTGTCTGTAAGGTGATGGAGCGCATGGTTCATGCTCGGTTAGTTTGGATTCTTGAATCTCGACGGCTACTTACCAATGTCCAATGCGGCTTTCATCGCCGCCGCTCCGCTGTTGACCACCTTGTGATCTTGTCGACATTCATCATGAACAACTTTTTGCAAAGGCGCCAAATGGTAGCCGTGTTCTTCGATTTGGAGAAGGCTTATGATACCTGTTGGAGAGGAGGTATCCTCCGCACTATGCACAGGTGGGGCCTACGCGGTCGCCTGCCCCTTTTTATTGATTCCTTTTTAACGGATCGAAAGTTTAGGGTACGTGTGGGTTCCGTATTGTCCGACGTCTTCCTCCAGGAGAACGGAGTGCCTCAGGGCTCCGTCTTGAGTGTAGCCCTTTTTGCCATCGTGATCAATCCAATTATGGATTGCATTCCACCTAATGTCTCAGGCTCTCTCTTTGTCGATGACTTCGCAATCGACTGCAGTGCCCAGAGAACATGCCTCCTGGAGCGCTGCCTTCAGCGTTGTCTAGACAGTCTATACTCATGGAGCATGGCAAATGGCTTCCGGTTCTCTGAAGAGAAGACGGTTTGTATCAACTTTTGGCGATATAAAGCGCTCCTTCCGCCATCCTTACATCTCGGTCCCGTTGTTCTCCCATTCGTGGAAACAACTAAGTTTCTAGGGCTCACGTTGGACAGGAAACTGTGTTGGTCTCCGCATGTCTCTTATTTGGCGGCCCATTGTACACGTTCCCTTAATGTCCTCAGAGTTCTTAGTGGTTCATCTTGGGGAGCGGATCGCACTGTCCTGCTTCACTTGTATCGGTCCATAGTCCGATCGAAGCTGGATTATGGGAGCTTCATCTACTCGTCTGCTCGGCCATCCCTCTTACGCCATCTCAACTCCATCCACCATCGGGGGTTACGTCTTGCGACCGGAGCCTTCTACACTAGTCCTGTCGAGACTCTTTATGTTGAAGCTGCCGAATTACCATTGACCTACTGGCGCGACATACTGCTGTGTCGGTATGCCTGCCGGCTGTTGTCTATGCCTGACCACCCCTCTTACCAGTCCTTCTTCGCCGATTATCTCGACCGTCAGTACGGGTTGTATGTGTCTGCCCTGCTGCCCCCCGGAGTCCGCTTCTGTCGCCTGCTTCGACAATTGGATTTTGCCCTCCCTACCACCTTCAGAGAGGGTGAGAGCCCGACACCACCTTGGCTCCAGGCTCCGGTTCATATTTATCTCGACCTCAGCTCACTCCCGAAGGAGGGTACTCCGGCTGCAGTGTATTGCTCACGGTTTGTCGAACTTCATGCTCGACTTGGCGGTCACACCTTTATTTACACCGATGGCTCCAAAACTGACGATGGTGTCGGCTGTGCCTTTGTCGTCGGGGCCGCCACCTCTAAATACCGGCTCCTTGACCAATGTTCCAGCTTTACGGCCGAGCTTTTTGCTCTCCATCAGGCCATTCAGTATGCCCGCCGCCACCGCCATTCATCATATGTACTCTGCTCTGACTCACTCAGTGCTCTTCAGACCCTTGGAGCTCCCTATCCGGTCCATCCCTTGGTTCAACGGATACAGCAGTCCCTCCATTCTTTCGCTGATAATGGTTCTCCTGTCAGCTTTCTGTGGGTTCCCGGACATGTAGGAGTGTCTGGGAATGAGGCTGCGGATGCTGCAGCCAAGGCTGCAGTCCTCCTGCCTCGGCCAGCCTCCCATTGTGTCCCATCATTTGACGTTCGTGGGGTTGTTTGTAAGAGGCTTGTGTCGTTGTGGTGGGATGCTTGGTCATCCCTCCAAGGAAACAAGCTCCGGGCAGTAAAACCGCTCCCAACTGCTTGGACAACCTCCTCCCGACCATCTCGGCGAGAGGAGGTCCTTCTGACCAGGTTGCGGATTGAGCATTGCCGGTTTAGCCACTGCTACCTGCTCTCCGGTGACCCAGCCCCGCAGTGCTCTTGTGGTCAGGCATTAACAGTGCGCCATGTTTTATTGTCGTGTCCCCGCTTTAGTCAATCTCGTGTTGTCCTGTCCCTGCCATCTACTTTACCGGATATTTTAGCTGATGACGCTCGAGCAGCTGCTCGTGTTCTGCGTTTTATAACTTTGACTGGCTTGTCCAAAGACATCTAACCTTTTTACTTATTTTATCTGCATCTTTGTCAGGTCTTTCTGGTGTCCCCCCCCCCTCCCCTTGAGTTTTACTAGATTCCATGTGCTCTAACAACAGTGACTGGGCGCTAATGAACTCAGTAGTTGAGCGCCCTTAAACCCCACCAAAAAAAAAAAAAAGGAATGAGGAGATTCTCCGGAGAATCGGCGAGGAGAGGCATGTACGGAAAACATTGACAATAAGGTGGGACAGGATGGTAGGACATCTGTTAAGACATGCCGGAGTAACCTCCATGGTGTCAAGAGGGAGCTGTAGAGGGTGAAAACTGTAGAGAAAGACAGATATTGGAATACGTCGAGCAAATATTTGAGGACGTCGGTTGCAAGTACTACTCTGAGGTTGGCACAGGAGAGGAATTCATGGCGGCCTGCATCAACCCAGTCAGAAGACTGTTGACTCGAAAAAAAAAAAAAAAAAAAAAAAAAAAAAAAAAAAAAAAAAAAAAAAAAAGATGCACCCAGAATTTCTTCTTAACTTTCGTCGTTTTGCTTTCTTGTTCAGTAACAAAAGTAAAATCATACTTAACAGATTGTATGGTGCCGCGTGCTTCCCGACTGTTGGCTTTGAATCACGCGACGTAAATGTGGTGTTTCCTGATCACAAATATTTTAGACCTGTCTTTTCCAACGGTCAAAGGAATCCGAAACAATGGGGGAGGCTCTGGTCGGGAATGCCACGGTGCAAAATCGGTTGGATGTCAGTCATGGTACAGTAAGATGCGATGATTGCCTACATTGTGACTTTATGGTGCTGGACATGTCATGGAAGACTGTAGTTTTAATTGATTATTCAGTAATGGCAGGATGTAATACCACGATACTCTACTTAAAGAGAGCCAACCAGGCCCTACACAAAACGTTTATAAAACTATGCGCTGTATACTTGGAAGCTATTTACTCGGAAAAACAGCGATACTGGTAGCTATGTTCTAGCCGATATAATGGTGGAACTCAAATCTACTCTACCGGATGACTGATATCATTTCATCTGTTCTGTTACTTCCCATAGAACACACTAACCAAAAACTGCGTTTTATTGGCAGAACACTTAGAAAATGTAACAGACTTACCAAGGAGACTGCCTACACCACGCTTGTCCGTCATCTTTTATAATACTGCTGCACGGTGTGGGATCCTTACCAGATAGGACTGACGGAGTACATCGAAAAAGTTCAACGAAAGGCAGCACGTTTTGTATTATCGTGAAATATGGGAGAGAGTGTCACAGAAATCATACAGGATTTGGGGTGGACATCATTAAAAGAAAGGCGTTTTTCGTTGCCACGGAATCTTCTCACGAAATTCCAATCACCAACTTTCTCCTCCGTATGCGAAAATATTTTGTTGACACGACATACATAGGGAGGAACGATCACTAAGATAAAATAAGGGAAGTCAGAGCTCGTACGGAAAGATATAAGTGTTCATTCTTTAGGCGCGCTGTACGATATTGGAATGATAGAGAATTGTGAAGGTATATATGACGGTAGTATCTGTTCCCGAAAGAACAGTTACCGTAGATGACCCTGCAGCTTTGCTAGAAATGAAATGATAATTAAATCGACACCCTAGCTGCAAACAGGCGTTGATGGACTTTATCATTTATTAAGCGCACTACGAATGTAGTGGTGTGGACATGTTGGGTAAGTAGGTCTCACGGGGAGCGTGCAAGGGATAAGTCCCTACAGGTGCTCTATCCTTGGTGCCCTCGGTGGCTCAGATGGATAGAGCGTCTGCCATGTAAGCAGGAGATCCCGGGTTCGAGTCTCGGTCGGGGCACACATTTTCAGCATGTCCCCAATAAAGAACATCAACACCTGTTTGCAGCTCAGGTGTCCATTTAATTATCATTTCAATTCTGAAGGTGGTTCGATGAACCCTCTGCCAGGTACTTAACTGTGATTTGCAGAGTATCGATGTAGATGGACATAAGGTATTGTTGGCAAAACGTCAGGTATGAGCGACGCCATTGCACAGCACTTGCCGTTTAGCAAGTAAAATTTCATAGTCGTATAAGTATAGCAAGCTCTTATCCTATTTTAGAACGTGCGCGTGGCACCTGTGTAAGGTGACTCTGATAAGCTCACCAGACAGAACACTACTCACCCTCTAAGAAGACCAGACTGGCCGCTTCGGAACGATGTAGGTGGTGCAGGACTGGTACTAGTCGGTTGTGTTACTCTTCACAGCTGGAATAAGTCATGGAAATCGAGTGGCAGTCCCTTGTATGAAATCAGTGCAGAAAGATAGGTCTACTTTTAGGCGTGACTGAATGTCATTATCCGATTTGTCTGTGTATCAACGGGGGTTGTCCAATGTGTCCACAAGAAATGGAGTACCCCCTGCAGTTATGGACGAGCGGCGTTCAGTACGGAAGGCAACACTTCTTTTTGCTCGGACAATTTCGGTTGAAAAAAGGCAGAATTTTTTTGTGGGACATCGTGGAATATTCCCACTTCAGCACCTATGGTTTCATGAAGCCACGATAGATGGCGGCACCGTACGTGGCCTTCAAAATGGCGTGTGTAACGGAGATGAGTTGCAAAGAGAGAGCTGTTATTGAGTTTCTTATGTCGGAAAACGAGAGCATCGCAGATATTCATTGGTGCTCGCAGAATGTCTAGGAGACCTGGTAGTGAACAAAAGCATGGTGAGTCGTTCGGAGAGCCATCTGTCATTATCGCAACATGGTCGTGCAAACCTGTGCGATCTTCCACGTGCCTTCAGGTCTCGCGCAGTTGTGACTCCTGCAATTTTGGAAAGTGCGGACATTCTCATTCTAACTGATCATCTGATCACAATCAAACACGTCGCTGCTCAACTAGATACCTCTGTTGACAGTGTTGACACATTCGTCCATCAATTGGGATGCCCAAAAGTGTGTGTCTGCTGAGTTCCTCGCCACCTAACAGAAGACCATAATAGGAACGAAGGACCGTCTGTGCGGAAATGCTAGCGAGGCTGATCGTGACTACTTTTTGTGGAACATCGTAGCTGGTGATGAAACATGGGTTCATCACTTTGAACCGGAAACTACCTCAGGAAACTAAAATGCCTTCAGAGTGTTCGTTACCATATAAACAAAAACGAACTTTTCCTTCTCCCTAACAACGCAAGGCCTCACACAAGTCTGCTCAACCGAGAAGCGCTCACAAAACTTCATTGGACTGTTCTTCCGCATCCAACCTACAACTTCTGACTTCCAGCTGTTTGGCTCAATGAAGGATGCATGCCGGCCGGAGTGGCCGAGCGGTTCTAGGCGCTACAGTCTGGAACCGCCTCACCGCAACGGTCGCATGTTCGAATCCTGCCTCGGGCATGGATGTGTGTTATGTTCTTAGGTTAGTTAGGTTTAAGTAGTTCTAAGTCTAGGGGACTGATGACCTCAGAAGTTAAGTCTCATAGTACTCAGAGCCATTTGAACCATTTGAAGGTTACATTCTTCAGGAAGCAGTACGTGGATTATGGGGAGGTTATTGATGCAGCAAGACGTTGGCTGCTACGTCGACCAGTAGAGTGGTAACATGTGGGCATACAGGCCCTCCCAATAAAGTGGCGTAAGGCCGTCGCATTGAACGGAGATTATGTCGAAAAGTGTAGGAAAAAGAGTGGGGAATAATATGGTGCATTGGAAACCTGAATAAAACCAACCTGGCTTCAGAAAAAAAAAGTGTTGCATTACTTACTGAACGCCCCTCCTATGTGACGTAAGGACAGTGGTCGTTGAGAGCTCCACAGCGACAGTGACTGGATATAATGCAACGCCTTGGCGTTGATAGGTGGTTTCAAAACCGACAGGAACTTCTGTTGCTAGTGAATGTAGGTCTGTCTCAGTCAGTTCCCAGGCGAATGATGCGAAAGCTACAGCATGCAATGCATGTATGGACCCGCGCAATAGGCCCTTCCTCACAGGGGCATATGGAGTTGCTGGTATTCATAGGACCAAAGAACACAGAAACTGGACAGTGACTGTGATGCGTAGCGCCATATACCGATCCTGCCTTGGAGGCGGTTAAGTGGGAGATGTGTCCCAGAGCTGGATAGTGACAGATGGTGACGCGAGACTGGACGCGCACGTAGTTTATGTATCAGCCGGTAGAGGACAATATTGGATAGGGGACTGTGATTTAGTTTCGATTGTGCCCACTAGAGTGCACTAAAGTAATAGAATGTTTTTCTTAAACTGTTCTAGTATTTTCATAAAGTGTTATTATGTCTTTTTGTGTATGTAAAATGTTATAAATGTGTTTTAGCAGTATGAATGATGCGTGAGTGTAATTTAAGGTTAATATGAAGAGAATTGTTTAACGAGTTATGTAGTGGGATTTAGTGTGGGAACATTTCGAAGAAGTATGGGTGTGGACAAAGGGGATTTTTGTAGAATAGATTTGTAAAGTAAGTTTATGGTAAAGGGACAGTTAATTCAAGTATAAATAAGAATAATAAATAACTTTATGCATAAACAAAACTTCAGCATATTAGATAATTGCGCCGGTAAAAAGTGCAGCCGTTAGGTTTACTATTTTGCGATTGGTTATTGATGAAAAGCGCGGACTGACGCGGGCGAATGTTGTTTTGCTATTGGCTGTTGAGTAAACTGACCAATGGTAAAGCAATATTCTTCGCGCGCCTTTCTCTGCTGGTAGAGAAGACTTAGAGTATTCTAGAGAGGAGTCGGAGCCTAACCATGAAACAGTACGGACCTGTGTACTAGTAGTAGTTCCGAGGGAAATGATAAGTTGCCGGATCTAGCAGTGTTTCATACATCAAAAGTGTTGTAAAGTGACGGCATAATTATTCCGATGGGTGTGTGGAAATTTCGGAATTTTTAAGTGAATTTTGTGACGAGAAAAGACATAAATTCCGCGTGGCGTATTGAGCAGGTCGGTGGCTAAAAACTGTGACTGCATTAGGTACAGACAGACTTAATATTGGTCGAGCATTCTTAATCAATAACAATCCGTATTTTTGTAGCTATTACGTTTTCGGGAAATGCAACACCATAACCTTGCTAACGTGAGTAAAAGGGGTAGTGGGTGACTGTGTTAAGACTAGCACGGGCTTAGCAGTGGTACATTTTCACCTAAGTTTCAGAGTATATTAATTAAGGACAAAATTTCCAACCTTTCATTTCGTCTGAAAACGTTCTCCCGAAACGTAGATTTAGTGACTTTAATTGCAGCCTGGTTCACGTCGAAGTACAGTAGGTTTCGCTCGGCTTCCCTACTGTGATATGTTGAGACAATGTTCACAGGTAGGTGCAGGTTCGTCGTAAAGGGAAGGAAGGAACCGCGCCACCGCAACTGGTGGTGTGCAGTACGGTCTGGCCAGTGGTACAGTGTACCGACGGCGTAATAAGGCGTTTAACCAAGTGTGCGGAAGGTCTAGCTAAGACGAGAGGTTGTTCCGTGTTGTTTTGCGGTCATCTTTCTTGTCATGCCTCAGGCGCACACATCCAGGTTACTGCGACTACGATGCGGGATGATTATTTCAGCACTCCAGGTCGAAAAGTATTGTCCTTCCTTCTACACCCTTATGACGATTATGCTATCGATACTTCCGTCTTACAAGATATCAGCCATGTTCACAGAGCTGCTAAAAGGTGTTGCTGGGTTGACGAACACTGATTCATCCTATCGCATGTCGACTGGTCCATTAAATCACCCTATCTTCATCACATAAAAATGTGTGCGATTACTTCGAACAGCGGCGGAAATGAAGCAATCAACATCCCCGAAATTTAGTAGCTCTAGGGCATATAGTGATCAATGGCTAGCCTCACATGGGTCTCGCATATCTGCAGAAACTTGTGGACTCTCTCCCGCGACGAATTGATGCCATTTCCAGTTTTAGAGACGGTGTTACACGGTATTAGCGTCAGGTCTCCTGGGGGTTACTACACTACTGGCCATTAAAATTGCTACACCACGAAGATGACGTGCTACAGACGCTAAATTTAACCGACAGGAAGAAGATGCTGTGATATGCAAATGATTAGCTTTTCAGAGCATTCACACGAGGTTGGCGCCGGTGGCGACACCTACAACGTGCTGACATGAGGAAAGTTTCCAACAGATTTCGTACACACAAACAGCAGTTGACCGGCGTTGCCTGGTGAAACGTTGTTGTCATGCCTTGTGTAACGAGGAGAAATGCGTACCATCACGTTTCCGACTTTGATAAAGGTCGGATTGTAGCCTATCGCGATTGCGGTTTATCGTATCGCGACATTGCTGCTTCTGTTGGTCGATATCCGATGACTGTTAGCAGAATATGGAATCGGTAGGTTAAGGAGAGTAATACGGAACGCCGTGCTGGATCCCAACTGCCTAGTATCACTAGCAGTCGAGATAACAGGCATCTTATCCGCATGCCTGCAAAGGATCATGCAACCACGTCTCGATCCCTGAGTCAACAGATGGGGACGTTTACAAGACAACAACCGTCTGCACGAACAGTTCGACGACGTTTGCAGCAGCATGAACTATCAGCTCGGAGACCATGGCTGCGGTTACCCTTGACGCTGCATCACAGAAAGGAGCACCTCAACGATGAACCTGGGTGCACGAATGGCAAAACGTCATTTTTTCGGATGAATCCAGGTTCTGTTTACAGCATCACGATGGTCGCATCCGTGTTTGGCGACATCGCGGTGAATGCACATTGGAAGCGTGTATTCATCATCGCCATACTGGCGCATCACCCGGCGTGATGGTATGAGGTACCATTGGTTACACGTCTCGGTCACCTCTGGTTCGCAATGACGGCACTTTGAACAGTGGACGTTACGTTTCAGATGTGTTACGACCCGTGGCTCTACCCATCATTCGATCCTTGCGAACCCTATATTTCATCAGGGTAATGCACGACCACATGTTGCAGGTTCTGTACGGGCCTTTATGGATACAGAAAATGTTCGACTGCATTCTGCAGATCTCTCTCCAACTGAAAACGTTGGTCAATGGTGGCCGAGCAACTGGCTCGTCACAATACACTTTTGATGAACTGCGGTATCGTGTTGAAGCTGCATGGGCAGCTGTATCTGTACACGCCATCCAAGCTTTTTTGAGTCAATGCCCAGGCGTATCAAGGCCGTTATTACAGCCAGAGGTGGTTGTTCTGGGTACTGATTTCTCAGGATCTATGCACCCAAATTGGGTGAAAATGTAATCACATGCCGGTTCTAGTATAATATATTTGTCCAATGAATACTCGTTTATCATCTGCATTTCTTCTTGGTGTAGCAAATTTAATGGTCAGTAGTGTAATTATCGTTCCCTACCTCAGTCGGTGAAAACATAACCCGTGTAAGATCACTTTGTTGCCCGTTTGTCTGTCTTTGTGTCCGACAGTTCAAAACCCCTTTTCTCAAAACCAGAGAGACACATCACGTTGAAATTTACGCCACGTAGTCACATATTAAGGTCTACGGGTCCTTGGCGACGTAAAAAGGTGAAGCTTGCAAGTCAATGCAATCAAAAGATGCGGCCATTTATGTCAGATACATTGATACTCGCAAACTCACTCATCAGAACATATAGGTTTCTTTCCGTTGATCCAGACTCATGAGATTTGGAAAGGAGGGTTTCACAGTACGAGTAAAGGCAATAATCCGAAATTGTTAATCTGTAATTATATCACAGGAAAAAATATTACTTTTTGTCATTTGATAGCCGCCTTCAACTTTAAATTAAAACATTCTCGAAAGTCTTCGAATGCCTGGGTCTGATAGCTTGCCAGTATAAATGTCGATAACTGGCAAACTTCGTCAATATCCTCGATTCCCGAAATGGATGAACTGTCTACGTACGCGAGTCCTACTCATACCTGACCAGCTTTTTGTTCGATGTGCTAAATTTTCTGATAATAACGCTCCAGGTAAGGCAGATTAAGGGGGGGGGGGAACTTGATCTTTAATGTGCTTATTACGTACTGTTGCATGCTTATGTTATTATATTTCTTATTCTAATACGAGGCTTGTTTTTCAAGTAAGTACCGTTTTGAAATTTAAAAAAACGTGCTAAGATATCTCAATAATTTTATTTTTACATGAAAGCCTGTACCTCAATCTACGTACTGACGCCATTACAGTCTGATTCTTCCTTGTTTACGTTGTGTACTGAGTGTTTAAGATGCCTCCGATAATCGTGTCCCGCCGACTGTGAAGTACGGGCTGTTATAAGATTTCTTAGTGGTAAAGGCCTAAAAGCGATCGATATTCATCGTGAGATCTGTGCAGTTTACGGAGAAAACATTATGAGTGATGGAATGGTAAGAAAGTGTGTGAGAGCATTTAAAGATGGGCGCACAAATGTGCATGATGAACAACGGAGTGGGCGTCCTTCTGTCGTTAATGAAACTTTGGTGCAGGAAGTGGACAATAAGGTGAGATAAAAAAGACGCTTTACGATTTCCTCCTTGCGGGATGGCTTTCCTAATGTTTCTCGTAGTGTTCTGTATGGCATTGTGACCGAGCACTTGAGTTACCGAAATTGTGCGCACGCTGGGTACCGAAAATGTTGGCGGATGTGCACAAAACCAAACGTTTAAAGCGGTACCACAACGACGGTGATGATTTGTTAAGCCAAATTGTTACTGGCGATGAAACATGGGTGGCCTACGTCACACCAGAATCAAAGCAACAGTCCATGAAAGTTGAGCAAGGGCATCGTTTTGCTGCAACACAATGCCCGTCCGCACGTGGTGAATCAGACCAAAGATCTCATCACATCTTTTCGATGGGAAACTCTAGACCATCCTCCGTACAACCCCGATCTTGCGCCCACTGACTACCATCTGTTCCTGCACTTGAAGAAACACCTGGGCGGTCAGCGCCTTCAAGACGATGACGAAGTCAAAACAGTGGTGATGCAGTGGTTAACAAGACAGACGGCAGACTTCTATGAGGAGGGTATTCAAAGACTGGTACAACGTTATGACAAGTGCCTCAATATTGACGGGAATTATGTAGAAAAGTGGATTAAGGTACAGGCTTTCATGTAAAACTAAAATTATTGAGATATCTTAGCACGTCTTTTTTTAATTTCAAAACGGTACTTACTTAAAAAACACGCCTCGCAGGATGTGATAACACAGCTCTACAAAATAAAATTTTTTTTTCGTTGCCAGGGAAGTTTGAACGAAAATGGGATATTGTTATGATACTCATTCCGAGTATATTTGTACTTTTTCCAAATTGGCTCTGGTTTTTGAGATATAGGTTATTTGTGGAAATGAGAGTTTCATGTGGATAATATCGACTGCAGGGTCCATATATGGTGTAATGTATTTGCTACCTGTTTTTTAATTAGTGATATTGTACTATCTTTATTAAACAATTGTGCTCAGGGAGTGCATCTGTGTGGTTGAGAATTACATCATGCAAACATCACACTGTCAGCATGTGTTCAGTCCTGTTGTGCGGTGCATGTGTTGAAGATATTGAGGGTTGTGCAGATTTGAATTCGGCGGTACTCGACATTCATTTGTTGGCCGAGGTAATCCCCGCAACAGCCGATAGGTAGCGTTCAGTGTAAACAAGAAAAATTGCGATGGTCGAAAGTCACACACATGTGCAGTGCAGCTTCAAGGAGATAGAACCTTTTCATCGTGACGTAGCAAATAAGAGGTGAGTATTCATTTCACACAAAACAATTAATGATGTTTGTTGGATGTGATTGACATGCAAATACAAGAAAGTTCTGCATAATATGTAGTATTTGTGCAATTTTGTTTTAGGAAAACATGAGTTCTTCACGCCGTCTTTGCGTGAACCATCCAGATGAGTTCTGCTACATTTGTGGTGAATACGTTCTTCAAAAGAACAGGAAGAATATCACTCCTTTTGTGAAGGAAGCGTATCTGGCATATTTCGGAATTAAACTTGGAGATCAAGACAAGGCGTGGGCACCCCATAAAGTTTGTAAATGCTGTGTGGAGTGCTTACGGCAGTGGACAAAACGAAAAAGGAAAAGCTTAAACTTCGGAGTGCCTATGGTATGGCGAGAGCAGAACCATACAGATGATTGCTATTTTTGCATTGTTAATGTGAAAGGTTTTAATAGGTTCAAAAAACGAAAGTGGGAATATCCCGATTTGGAGTCAGCAAGAAGACCGGTGGTGCACAGCAACGATGTTCCTGTACCAACCTTCACAACATTACCCACGCTAACATCATCAGATGACGATGTGCACGGCGAGGAATGTACAAGTAGTGGTTCGGAATACGAAGGACATGAGACACAACCCCAGCAGTTCGACCAGAAGGAGCTCAGTGACTTGATACGAGAACTCAATCTTTCAAAGCAAGCATCAGAACTCTTAGCATCCAGGCTTAAGGAAAAGAACTGTCTTCATCCAAGTGTTAAAATAACAGCTTACCGGACGAGAGAAGAAAACCTTCTTCCATACTTCAACCAAGAAGAGGTTATAGTGTATTGCAGCAATATACCTGGACTTTTACTTGAATTGGGGCTGCCGGAATATAGACCAGAGGACTGGCGTCTCTTCATAGACAGTTCCACTAGAAGTTTAAAATGTGTTCTCCTACACAATGGCAATCGTTACGCATCTATTCCAATTGCCCACTCAACAAAACTTTGTGAAGCATATGCTAACATCAAGATGGTTCTGCAGAAAATTCAGTATATGCAGCACCAGTGGTTGATTTGTGTTGATTTGAAAATGGTGAACTTCTTGCTTGGACAACAAAGTGGATACACAAAGCACCCATGTTTTATCTGCATGTGGGATAGTAGGGCAAAGCACGAACATTGGAAGCAGAAAACATGGCCTCCAAGGGAACATATGGCTGTTGGTGAAGCAACCATCATTAATGAACCTCTGGTTAGTAGGGACAAGATTGTTCTTCCACCATTACATATTAAGTTAGGATTAATGAAGCAATTCATCAAAGCTTTAGACAGAAATGGTAATTGCTTCACATACATCTGCAATACGTTCCCTGGACTCAGTAGTGAAAAACTTAAGGCAGGAATATTTGATGGTCCTAAAATTCGCAGGCTCATCAACGATACCAATTTCACAAGTGTCATGACTGTCACTGAAGCATCGGCCTGGAACAGTTTTGTCGCTGTTGTAAAATGTTTTTTGGGCAATCATAAAGCTCCCAATTACGAGGAACTGGTCAAAAACATGCTCACTAACTTTCAAAACTTAGGAGCTAACATGAGCATAAAATTGCACTTCCTTCACAGCCACTTGGATCGATTTCCTCGTAATCTAGGTGATTTCAGTGAGGAACAAGGAGAGCGGTTCCATCAAGATATGAAAGGAATAGAGGAAAGATATAAAGGAAGATGGGACTGGCATATGATGGCAGATTATTGCTGGAATCCGCAACGTGACTTTTCTGAAGAGACCTATAAAAGGAAAGCGTGCAGGAAGCGGTTCGTCATGGACGGAAAATGATATACTTATAGAGAAACTTTTCAATTATGTTTTATACGTGGACAAATGCCTATCAGGTTTTCATAGAAGCTATTTATAAAGATTATTTTCTTTTTTCATTGTAGTTTGTAGCGCTCGAGTTCAGTATTAGCATTTTTTTCTAATTTTTTGAATAACTCATGCATTATCTCAAAAACTAGAGCCAAACTGCATAAATGGTTGCTATATTCGTCCTCAGCACCACTAATCCATCCTAAAGCCACTCAAATATCCTTGGCAAGAAAATGAGTGTTGACCAGTGTAATAGTTATGCTGTTCAATCTTAGAGTAAAAACTATAGGTAAATTATGTCACTATAGAAAAGTAAAGACAATCTATGAGTGTTAGTCATTTAATATTAATAAATTAGTGAGTCGAAATGCGGCAGAAACTGCCACACAGCCGATGTTCTGATGATGTCGGCAGCAAACGCGGTGGGCGTGGAACTCGGTCTTCTACGTGACGGCGGCGCTCGCTGCCGTGAACTACACCATCTACGCCGTCTTCACCAGCGCCGATGTCCAGCCTTGGAACGAGCCTCCCCCAGGTGAGTGGCTGCCTCACGAGCTCAGTGGCCGAGCAACACGAAATATCTGTCGTTCCGAAAAGGACATAGCTACCGACGTTCTCTGTATCTAATCATTAATGCCACGATATATCTTTGTTGACAAAACAGACGAATTTCCCGATAACCAGCAGTGCAAAATGTCTACGAACGCACACAACACGGTGAGAAAGCCTGATTGTCAACCATTAATACGAAAGGCGTTCATTAATGGCCGAGTGCACCAACAGTTAACCGCCGTTATACAGGGTGTTACAAAAAGGTACGGCCAAACTTTCAGGAAACATTCCTCACACACAAAGAAAGAAAATATGTTACGTGGACATGTGTCCGGAAACGCTTACTTTCCATGTTAGAGCTCATTTTATTACTTCTCTTCAAATCACATTAATCATGGAATGGAAACACACAGCAACAGAACGTACCAGCGTGACTTCAAACACTTTGTTACAGGAAATGTTCAAAATGTCCTCCGTTAGCGAGGATACATGCATCCACCCTCCGTCGCATGGAATCCCTGATGCGCTGATGCAGCCCTGGAGAATGGCGTATTGTATCACAGCCGTCCACAATACGAGCACGAAGAGTCTCTACATTTGGTACCGGGGTTGCGTAGACAAGAGCTTTCAAATGCCCCCATAAATGAAAGTCAAGAGGGTTGAGGTCAGGAGAGGGTGGAGGTCATGGAATTGATCCGCATCTACCAATCCATCGGTCACCGAATCTGTTGTTGAGAAGTGTCCGGAAACGCTTAATTTCCATGTTAGAGCTCATTTTAGTTTCGTCCGTATGTACTGTACTTCCTCAATTCAGCCAGTTGGCCCAATTGAAGGAAGGTAGTGTTGACTTCGGTGCTTGTGTTGACATGCGACTCATTGCTCTTACAGTACTAGCATGAAGCACATTAGTACGTAGCATCAACAGGTTACTGTTCGTCACGAACGTGTTTTTGCAGTCAGTGCAATGTTCACAAATGCAGAGTTGGCAGATGCCCATTTGATGTATGGATTAGCACCGGGCAATAGCCGTGGCGCGGTACGTTTGTATCGAGACAGATTTCCAGAACAAAGGTGTCCCGACAGGAAGACGTTCGAAGCAATTGATCGGCGTCTTAGGGAGCACGGAAATTTCTAGCCTATGTCTCGCGACTGGGGAAGAAGACCTAGAACGACGAGGACACCTGCAATGGACGAGGCAATTCTTCGTGCGGTTGACGAAACCCTAATGTCAGCGTCAGAGAAGTTGCTGCTGTACAAGGTAACGTTGACCACGTCACTGTATGGAGAGTGCTACGGGAGAACCAGTTGTTTCCGTACCATGTACAGCGTGTGCATGCACTATCAGTAGCTGATTGACCTCCACGGGTACACTTCTGCGAATGGTTCAACTAACAATGCATCAATCCTCATTTCAGTGCAAATGTTCTCTTTACGGATCAGGCTTCATTCCAACGTGATCAAATTGTAAATTTTCACAATCAACATGTGTGGGCTGACGAGAACCCGCACGCAATTGTGCAATCACGACATCAACACAGATTTTCTGTGAACTTTTGGGCAGGCATTGTTGGTGATGTCTTGATTGGGCCCCATGTTCTTCCACCTACACCCAATGGAGCACGTTATCATGATTTCATACGGGATACTCTACCTGTGCTGCTAGAACATGTGCCTTTACAAGTACGACACAACATGTGGTTCATGCACGATGGAGCTCCTGCACATTTCAGTCGAAGTGTTCGTACGCTTCTCAACAAAAGATTCGGTTACCGATGGAGTGGTAGAGGCCGACCAATTCCATGGCCTCCACGCTCTCATGACCTCAACCCTCTTGATTTTCATTTATGGGGGCATTTGAAAGCTCTTGTCTACGCAACCCCGGTACCAAATGTACTGTAGAGATTCTTCGTGCTCGTATTGTGGACGGCTGTGATACAATACGCCATTCTCCAGGGCTGCATCAGAGCATCAGGGATTCCATGCGACGGAGGGTGGATGCATGTATCCTCGCTAACGGAGGACATTTTGAACATTTCCTGTAACAAAGTGTTTGAAGTCACGCTGGTACGTTCCGTTGTTGTGTGTTTCCATTCCATGATTAATGTGATTTGAAGAGAAGTAATAAAATGAGCTCTAACATGGAAAGTAAGCGTTTCCGGACACATGTCCACATAACATATTTTCTTTCTTTGTGTGTGAGAAATGTTTCCTGAAAGTTTGGCCGTACCTTTTTGTAACACCCTGTATAAGGGGTTAAGTTATCAGAAATATTTGTTTCTCAGTATTATTAACAGATTATTAACACGTAATCAACTTGGATTAATAGCTGATGGCAATAGCAAGAGTCTTGAAAAGAGGCTATAAGGTGAATATAAAAAAGGGAAACCAAAGGTAATGGAATACAGTCTATCTAAATCAGGGGCTACTGAGGGAATTAGATTAGGGTACGAGACGCTAAAAGTATTAGACGAGTGTTCCTATGTGGGTAGCAAAGTGCTAACGATGGCTGAAGCAGAAAGAATAAAAAATGCAACTGGAAATTGGAAGGATGGTGTGTGCCTGAAAAATAAAAAATTGTTGACATCGAATATAAAATTTAAATATTATGAAGGATTTTCAAAAGGTATTTGTTTGGAGTCTATCATTCTACGGATTTGAAACATGGGTAATAAACAAATCAGAAAAAAAGAGAATAGGAACTTTATACTTGTGGCGCTAAAGAACAATGCTGAAGATAATGTGAGTAGAACGGATAACTGATAATGAGATACTGAGATACTGAGTCAAGTCGGGAAAAAACGAATATATGACAAAATTTATATGAAAGAGTGGATCGAGTGATCCAAGGAATCGTCAGTTTGATAATGGTGGGGTACGTGTGTGTGTGTGTATGTGTGTGTGTGTGTGTGTGTGTGTGTGTGTGTGTGTGTGTGTTGGGGGGGGGTTTGAGGGGTTAAATTGGAGACTAATTGAATAAATCGCCTTGAGATAGGAGTAACGGAAGTAGTCTGTAATAATCATACAGAGATGAAGAGGCGTGCACTTAACGAACTAGCGAGGACAGCTGCATAAAATCATTCTTCGGAATGAAGATCACAACACCGAATAACAGGGATGAAAATGTAACGTTCTTACACATTCCTGCGACTTTATTCTTACAAAGATGGGCCTCTGCCATCTTGTAGGGCCCTTATAATGGTGGCAGGCATGCTACTGCACATTCCTATACGTTCACTAATGAAATAATTAATAAATCATCGTAGTATGAGTAGTAGCTACTACTGAAAGAGTAGGAGTGGAATTTCTATTTTCAAGTGAATCGAATAGACTAACTTCCTGTTTGTAGCTACTTAGCTTCTATGAGCTGCCTTTAGGACAACTACCAGACAAGCAAGTCTTTAGTTTCACGTATGCCTGCAATGATTGAACGGTTAAAGGAAACAGGGAAAGGTTTAACACATTATAAAGGCTTCATCGATCGTGATTATGCCCTTTGAGTAACATGAGACTTGGAATTTACCGATTTCGAAGACTTCACAGGCATCGAGAGCCGCATATGCGCCTGACGATGCTTCTACGGCAACCCACCTTACTGCAGTGGCACGCGCTCTAGTCGACTCAACTGGCGTTTGAACTCACATTTTACGTGAGACGATGCAAGCAACCGATGTTCCTGCAGTTCAGTCCACATTTGCTCTGTTCTCGACAACTTGTGTAACATTTCTTCTTCATTGCTCAAATTGTATTAAATAGGATTTATAACAAGTTTGTCTTCGTGGCCATGATCCACAATGAGTACATAATTTCGTTACACAAATTTAAACCCCTTTATCTACAGTCTACTTTACTTACTCCCTACACCTAAAACTTTCACCAATCTCTGGCAGCTATTACATCGACATTCAACTTTCTGCCTCCACCACGACTAAGCACAGCCCAATCCTAACACACACACACACACACACACACACACACACACACACAGATAGAAAGAGAACTGGAATGAACAGTGATTTGATTTCATCATATACACTGTGCAACAGAATTAAAGGGTCGCGTTTTCGAAGTACTATTATTCTCTCCCTGGCGACGCAGAAGTTTGAAATTTGTCTCAGAGGTGCCTACAAGCTTTCTGTATTGTTCTGCAAAAGCATGGCACCCTGCGACATCACCCTCTGCCTCGACAACACTTAAAACGGTAAGGTCTCGACGCAAAAAAAAAAAAAAAAAAAAAAAAAAAGGCCAGAGCTCAAAAGTTCATGTGACGCTCGAAGTGGGTTATTGGGTTATTGATGTCACGTTGGCACCAAATTTCACCACAATTTTGACTGACATAGCCGTGAACGTGTCACACGATGGGAAGGTCGTCACACCCCTCACCACTTATTTAGACGCCTCTGTGACGGAGGTCAGAACTGCGATGCCCAGTGTTGGAATCATGCTATTTTTTTATTAGTGGCCGAGGCAAACATTTCGGACACACTGTCACTCAAAGAAATGGTTCAAATGGCTCTGAGCACTATGGGATTTAACATCTGTGGCCATCAGTCCCCTAGAACTTAGAACTACTTAAACCTAACTAACCTAAGGACATCACACACATCCATGCCCGAGGCAGGATTCGAACCTGCGACTGTAGCGGTCACGCGGTTCCAGACTGAAGCGCCTATAACCGCTCGGCCACTCCGGCCGGCACTGCCGCTCAGAATCGACACGAAAAGGCCCCAGGGTGTGGCATAACGGGAGTCAATGAAATTACCTCTTTCCTTGGTACATTGATTCCCACACATTTCGAGGTCGACAATGACAGTTTGCAGTGGATTGAGAAGTCTTTGGTACTGATGATGTTTCCCTAGCGCTTCAACCCTTCTCTAAGGACATCGTAGCCGTGCAGAGGCGTCAAAAAAGGGGTGGATGTGGCTCAGAGGGGCTGTGACGACATTTTCGTAGTGTGACGTGGCCACGGTGACATTGGGTAAAATTGCGGTCAAATTTAGTGTGAGTGTGGCATCATCAACTCACGTTGAACTTCTGAGCCCCGGCCTCTTTCTCGCATGTGTCAAGACGTTGATGTCTGAAGCGTCAGCGAGGCCGAATGTAGTGTCACAGGGCGCCATGTATTTGCACCATTACAGACAGAGGTTGTAGGCACCTTTGTGCCAAATCACAAACTTATGCGTCGCAGTGGGAAAGAGTGATCTTTTAATTTCGCTGCACAGTATACTTCGTTAGACTGGAAAGACTTACGGAAACAAATAAAATAAAAAGAGAGACATCAAGTGAACACACAGTTACGACGACGAGTCACATATCTTGTTAGAAAATCTGCAGGTAGTGCCAGACTAATAGTTGATTTCCAGAACAATGAGCTTACAGAATATGGAACCTGCGAAAAAAAATCACAGTGCAAGAGGTAGTTCGTCACACGGTTAAACTGCTAGGAAGTTTCGAATCAGCACACAATCCGCAACAATATGCTAGTTGCGTTTGGAAAGTAAAGCTGCGTCTCAGCTTTTCAGAAATGATCGGCAGACTATATACTACAACTTCTTTCTCAGTTCTGCACGTCACGTTTCACTCGCTTACTATTGTTTCTTCTGAACACAAATACATCCGACTTCGTATTTTAAAGACAGAATTCCTACTTTATTTAACAATAGTCCTCTCAGGGATCGCAACAATATTTTGAAATATATAGAGGTCGTCAAACACCGAAATCGAATAATGCCGTCATTTACTCATATACAGACAAGAATTCTGACGGAAATTCACGGATGCGACGCTGGCGATCTTCAGTGTTATATGTACGCCGCGACATTTTCGGGGTGTGCCCAGCAGTCGTTGCATGGGAAACAATTGCATGTGATTCAGAGTACGTGTTCATGGCTCGTAGTGGTCTGTGCATGTTACTATAATTACATCTAGTTCTACACCTATACTCCGCAAGCCATCGTATCGTGTGTGGTAGAGGATACTTTGTGCACCACTGCGATTTCCCACCTTCGCGTTCCAGCCACGAATGGTGCGCAGGGAAAACGATTGTTGGGAAGCCTCCGAACGGTGTAGAATCTCTCTGATCTTGCCTTCATGGTCTGTTAACGAAATACACGTAGGAACAAGTAATATGTCGGTTGACTCTTCTAAGGAAAGCACGCTCTCGGTAATTTAACAGTAAGCTCCGACAAGATGCACAATGATTATTTTGTAACTTCTGCTACTAGAATTGGGTGAGCTTCTATATGATGTATTCGCATTTAGTAAATAAATCCGTGGCGGAATGCGCTGCTCTTCTTTCGTTCTTCCGTATTTTATGCGTCAATCTACTCTTACTAGATATGAGTCACAGACTGACGAGTAATTCTCAAGTATCGGTCGAACGAGGATTTTGAGAGCCACCTCTTTTGTGTGCGGATTATACTTCCCAAGTATTCTTGCAAAGAATGTTATTCTGGCATGTGCTTTTTCTAAGAATATTTTTATGTCGTCGTTACACTTTAAATCGTTCCGTACTCATACTCCCAGATATTTAATGGATGCGAATGCTTTCAGTGACTATTTGGCAACAGTGTAGTCACACAATAACTGGTGTCTACGCCTATTTATAGGCAGTATGTTACATTTGTTTATACTGATAGACCACTGCCAACCCGTAAAACAAGCGTCGGGTACTCTGCTAGTCTTCCTGCATTTCCGTACAATTTTCTAGCGTTACTACTTCTCTACATACAACAGCAACAGCCTCACGGAGCATCTAAAGTTATCTAGCGGGTCATTTATACAAACTCGTGGTGAAAAGTAATGCTTCCGAATGTTTTATGTAAAACCTCATAAAGCTTTTTAAATAACAGAAACGTTTTAATATTCTACATCTTTATTCTTCGTGTCTACATACTTATTTCTTAACATAGTCACTCTGGCAAGGAACACATTTCTCACAACGAGAGACCATTTTATTAATACAGTCACTGTAGAATGTGTAAAAATGGCTCTGAGTACTATGGGACTAAACTTTTGAGGTCGTCAGTCCCCTAGAACTTAGAACTGCTTAAACCTAACTAACCTAAAGACATCACACACAGCCGTGCCCGAGGCATGATTCGAACCTGCGACCGTAGAGGTCGTGCGGTTCCAGATGGTAGCTCCTAGAACCGCTTGGCCACCCCGGCCGGCCACTGTAGAATGTTTGACTTTGTTGAGGGAGACACAATGTCATCTCTGCTTGTGCCGCTTCATAACTATCAAAATTAAGTCGCAGAAAGTGTTCTTTAAGTTTCCGAAACATGAAAATCGGATGGGGCCAAGTCGGGACTGTACGAACAATGACCGATGACAGGGCACGCAAGGCCGCGGGTTGCTGTAGGTACTGCAGCACTCGAGTGTGGTCTGGCTTTGTCATGCTGAAGGAGATGGTGCACCATGTATGGACTAACTTTTCGAGTTCGTGCTTTCAGTGATCTGAGATTTTCTAACGTGTCACCATAGTTACAATACACACCACCATGTTACATGCTACAATACGGAGCCCTCTAGCGGCGAAGGGTTGCCACTTACGCCAGCGAAACGGAAAGGTCGACTGAATAATATGCATGGCATGTAGTACCTCGATCCATATTCCGAACAGAATAAAAAATTCGTTGTTTTTCACCGCGGTCTCATACATTCACTGATCAGTCAGAACATAAGGGGCACCGGCCTAATTGCCTGTATCTCCATCGCTGACAATGATAACACCGGCTACGCCTCGTGACATAGAAGCAATGAGGCCATGGTAGGTAACTGGAGGGAGATGGAAACACACCTGCACACACAAGTCACCTAATTCCCGTAAATTCGGGGGAGGGGGACAATGAGCTTTGAGCTATGTTGAATCACATCCAAGATGTATTCGATGGAGCTCAGTCTGGCAAGTTGGGGGCCAGCACATCAACTGGAACTCACTAATGTTTTCTCGAACTACTCCACCACACTCCTGGACTCATGACATGGCGCATTATCTCGTTGGAAAATGGCACCGCTATCAGGAAACATGATCGTCATGAAAGGATGTAAGTGTTTGCAACCGGTACGATACCCCGTGACCGTAATGGTGCCTAGCACGAGTTCCATTGGACCCATGGATGCCCATATGAATGTTCCCCAGAGCATAACTGAGCCGCAGCCTCCGTCTCGCAGTACAGGTGTTAACTAGCTGTTCGCTTGGAAGATGACGGATTCGCGCCCTTCCATCGACATAATGAAGAAGGCATCGTGATTGGTCAGATCATGTAACGCTCTACCACTGTGCCAATGTCCAGCGACGAGCGTCACGTGCCAATTTCAGCCGTTGTGGCCAATGTCATGGTGTTAACACTGTCACATACATGGGTCGTCGGCTACAGAGGCCCATCGTTTGGAGTGTTCGGTACACTGAGTGTTCAGACACACTTGTACTCTGCCCAGCATTAAATTCTGGTGTTAGCTCCACCACAGTTCGCCGCCTGTCTTGTTTTGCCAGTCTGCCCAACCTATGACGTCCGACATATGTCTGACCAGCGGCCGGCCGGGGTGGCCGAGCGGTTCTAGGCGCTTCAGTCTAGAACCGAGTGACTGCTATGGCCGCAGGTTCGAATCCTACCTCGGGCAAGGATGTGTGTGATTCCTTAGGTTAGTTAGGTTTATGTAGTTCTAAGTTCGAAGGGACTGATGACCTCAGATGTTAAGTCCCATTGTGCTCAGAGCCATTTGAACCATTTGTCCGACCAGCGACGTCTACACGTGGTTTCACTACAGTTCCAGCATGTGCTGAAGACACTCACGACAGCGCTTCTCGAATACCCGAGAAGTTGTAGAGTTTCCGAAACGTTCATACCGAGTCTCCGGGCCATCACAATCTGCCCTTGGTCAAACTCAGACAGATCGCGCTCTTTTCCCATTCTGCACATGGGCAGCACGCTTACTGATACTACATGCACCGTGAATGTGTCTGGCTAGCAGTCATTCCTCGCCAGGTAACGCTGCTATCGCCTGGATAGGTCTACATGGATAGTAGGTCGGTTGCCATTATGTTCTGGCTGATGAGTGTATATCGTGAATAGTACTGGTTCTATAACACGTCCTCGGGCCACATCCGAAGCCACTTTTACGCTCTGAAGGTTTCTCTCCATTAAGAATACATGCTCTGTTCTGTTGGTAGGAACTCTTCAGTCCAAAGTGTCCTGTTATTCCGAACTCTCGTATTTTGTTTCTAGAGGACAGTGCGGAACTGTTTTAACCATTATAATGAAGAAAGCTAGTGACGTAAATTCTAGAATTTCATCAGGTAGTCAGTTGGTAGACCCACTAACGATCGTTAGCGTGCGTTTAGCTTATCAGGCCCTGGAAGATTATTTATTTATGTTCAGGGTTTACGCTTCATGGCCAACAATACAATTTCAAATCATCTTCTGCTACGCAAATTGTAAATTCTCAACCGAAAACTATCAAAATTCAATAAAAAATACAGTAAATGGAGCTTTTCATCCTTTCACTCTTCCAGCGAAGGAATCCAAAGAAAGACGCGAGTGCTGTACTGACAACGCGGCTTTCGAGTGTGACGTCACGCAGCATACTGGACAAAGGCCGGCTATTCCTTAGTCTTCATCCACTGTGCACCGTGTTACTGTGGTAAGTACGTAATTATAAATATCAGGCTTTTCTGTTGGGTTTATTATTTGTTGCTGTTTTTGGTGGTAGTCTTTTATCTTGGTTGATTTTTCCTATTCCTCATGTGATTGCTTTGCCTTATTATTTAAAGTGTACAAGTGACTTGCCTCATCTTCATAATCGACTGCCATAGTTTTTATTCATTTTTTATAAAAATAACTGGATGAATGGTCGGCTAAGGTTCTGGAACTCGAAGTGCTTCTACACCTCATTCCACATTCCAAGGAAGGTGGCGTAGCTCGCTGATTCCATCAGCATCAGCGCCTCCTAGCGGTCGCTCAGCACCATCTAAACGCAGCTTTATCTTCGATAGCTTAATAAAGCTCGCTAGGGAGTGAGTTTACTTCTTATATAGCCGAAAATGCATATAAAGTGCTCAAAAATGTTTTATACCATCTTCGTTATTCACCTAGCTTGTGCTTTTTTATAGCCGGCCTTTTTGTCTTTTCTCTTTTAGAAACAAGACATCGCTAAGCAATGGACGAAAAAGAAAAGCCGCAGTAGAGCAAGCTTTGTGTCCAATCTTCAGTTAATGCCGCGTTTGCTCACTGCTTTGTCTGTCACCAAGTACCGACGGAGTACTTCAGGTTTGGACAGAGCCATTTTACGGGAGAAGAGTTTTCAACAGCGGGTCTTGGCCACCACACTGATGTACATTCGGAGACTCAACCACTTTCGTGTGACACAAAGCATTGATATTTGCCTCGTAGCGATCTCCTGCCATTAACTACAACCGTTAATGACCGCTGCCTAGAATTTATTGGTAGCAGATACCCCGAGGACATTGCAACAGAACTGTACGTTGTCTTTTTGGAGCTAACTGGGAGAGCTGTCAAACAGTATACGATCAGTTTGGCCTCTATACATCTACTACGAATGACCGTACGAGTCCCTCAGGAATGTGTTCATATTCGTTTGAGGTTACCGAGGAACTCCTGGAATGTAACCTGTATCAATGAGACTGCGTTCCCTCCATCGACGACAGCAAGATTTTTCTGACGCCTGACAACAGACGTAGAAGAATGTGGATGTGGCCAGGTAGCGATATATGTCGGAGGTATGCAGTCTCACGAGTTCAGCACGCATACGCCGGTAGCACATATTTTGTTCCGGCATCGTTTACCGACTACACAGCTAGTATAAACGCAAGGTTGAGGGTTGCATACAATGTAAATCAACTTGCTGCTGTCACCTCAGCGCTATACTGGCTTCCTCCCTACCCGCTGCAGTTGCGGAGTATAAGTGAAATCGGCGCGTCTGCGGTCGCTTCCTACTCGTGGACTCTTTCCCCCTTACTAAATCGTGCAAGTGTGTAACGCTCTGACGTAGCACGAAAGCTCGGTGCACGATATTGCTTTTGTAGTGAAGCAATGGCAAAGCGAAAATGACTCTCGGGATCAGATGGCCGCCAACGAAGCTGTATTCATGAGACTACAGAGGCGGTGAAACGAAAGTTCATTGATTTATTGTATACAATTGCAGATTTGCTTCATAAGAGAGTAATATCCCGAAAAAGCTCGATTTACTGTCTACACTACAGAAGGAAAGCATGCAAAGTTCGTCAAATCGAAACAGGTAATAAGTTTACAGCAATTTTTTATCTTCGATGCTGTGAAATAGATCTATTCTACTGCAAGCTCATTGCTTTCCATGTTTTGGGAACTGATAGTAAGGACCAAAACAAGAAAAAAAGTCCAGTAAACATGTGCTCCAAAATTCGTACCTTAAAAGTTGTGAGCATTTGTTCATTAGAAGAGTTGTTTCAAACTAGCGAAAATAAACAAGTGCTTATAGCTCTTAAAGTATGCGTTTTAGAGAACATGTTTACTGGCCATTAATTCTTGTTTTGTTCCATACTACCACTTCCCAAAATATGGAAAACAAAGAGCTTGCAGTAGAACATATTCGTTTCACATCATCGAAAATTAAGAATTGGTCATAGCTCTTAAGATATGCGTTTTAGGGTCCATGTTTACTTGACTTTTTTGTTTCGAATGATCATTCCTGTCATATCCCTGACTATTGACCGTCACTTCTGAAACACACTGTATATATGTCCCTCAGGAATGTGGTCATAATGTACATATATACGTGTACAAGGTGGTCAGAAACTGAAACGCTTAAAAAGGTGTTCCAGGGTAGTTTGCGATGAGAAACAGTTGTTAAGAATAAAATTTAATGCCTTGCGAAACTTCATCCTACTGTTCATCATTATTAAATTGTGAACTGAGAGTATCTGCTCCTGGGTGCACGTTACACACCAGTACCTGATTTTGGTGTCTCTGCCTGGCTATAATATAACTGACATCTTCCGTATCTCCCGTCCTTTCCCCAATACACCTCCTCCACTTGTTATTCTTGAACAGAGTATTCACTATTATTAGCTGATATTTACTGCAGAACTCATAAAGTCTTTCTCCTCCCTCATTCCTTATGCCAAGCCCACATTCTCCCATAACCCTTTCTCCTATTCCTTCTTCTACAACGACATTCCAGTTCCCATGATTATTAGATTTTCATCTCTCTTTACCTATTGAATTAGCCGTTCAGTATCCTCATATGCTTTCTCTGCCTCTCCATCTTCCGCTTGCGGCGACGACATGTGTACCTGAATTATTGTTCAAAAAAATCTTATGGGACTTAACTGCTAAGGTCATCAGTCCCTAAGCTTACACACTACTTAACATAAATTATCCTAAGGACAAAAACACACACCCATACCCGAGGGAGGACTCGTACAGTACAGTCCATGACTGCAGCGCCGTAGACTGCTCGACTAATCCCGCGCGACCCTGAATTATTGTTGTCGGTGGTGGTTTGCTGTCGAATCTGATGAGAACAATCCCATCACTGAACTGCTCACAGTAATTCACTCTGTCCTGTATTCTTATTCATAATGAATCCTACACCCGTTACATAATTTTCTGCTGCTGTTGATATTACCCTATGCTCATTTGACCAGAAACTCATGTCTTCTTTTCATTTCACTCCATTGATCACCACTATATCTAGATTGGGACTTAGCATTTCGCTTTTCAGATTTTCTAGCTTCCGTATCACGTTCAGACTTCTCACATTCCACCCCTCGACTCGTACAATGTTATCCTTTCGTTGGTTATTCAATTTTCCTCTCATAGTCACCTCCACCTCGGCAGTCGTCCCCCAGAGATCCGAATGGGGACGTGTCAGGAATCTTTTGCCACTGGAGACATCATCATGATATTTTTTCAATTATGGGTCATATGTTCGGAGGATACACATTACATGTCTATAATGCAGTGGTTTCCATTGCCTTCTGCATCTCATGCCGTTGATCATTGATGATTCTTCCATCTTTTAGGAGTAGTTTCCCACCCCAAGGGCAAGAGAGTGCCCTGAAGCTCTGTCCACTTCAGCGCCCTCTTTGACAAGGCCTTTGGCAGAGAGAGGAAGACTTCTTAGACCGGAAGTCTTCGGCTGCCATTGCTCATAATTTTTGCTCAACTGTTTGAAAATAAAATTACGTAAGGGGTTTTATGAAACGTCCCCTTAGAAAAAATTTATGAATGATTGTGCTGGTAAACCCCTTACGTTATTTGATTTTCAAACAGCTCAGCAAAACTGAACGTACTCAGACATTTCTCTCTTTACTTATTCTGATCTTCACTATATTGACACACAATATTTTTAGCGCAACGCAGTCTCTTTCAAAAATCCCTACAAAAGAATGGCCCTGACTAACAATAACCTATACCTTTCATGAATCACTTACCACACAAAAATCTTCATTACTCGAACTACTGCAATACAGCGAGCGCTAATACTGCCAGCTAAATATAAGATTCTAACTACTTGAGGCACTAACTACTGATAGGCATAGTTAGCAAATGAAAGTTTTTGATAGAGAACAAACAATGTATTTATCTTAATAGTGTATATATATATATATATATATATATATATATATATATATATATATATAGGGTGAGTCACCTAACATTACCGCTGGATCTATTTCGTAAACCACATCAAATACTGACGAATCGATTCCACAGACCGAACGTGAGGAGAGGGGCTAGTGTAATTGGTTAATACAAACCATAAAAAAATGCACGGAAGTATGTTTTTTAACACAAACTTCCGTTTTTTTAAATGGAACCCCGTTACTTTTGTTAGCACATCTGAACATATAAACAAATACGTAATCAGTACCGTTTGTTGTATTGTAAAATGTTAATTACATCCAGAGATATTGTAACCTAAAGTTGACGCTTGAGTACAACTCCTCCGCGGTTCGATCGTGTGTATCTGAGAGCACCGAATTACGTAGGGATCCAAAGGGAACGGTAATGGACCTTAGGTACAGAAGAGACTGGAACAGCACATTACGTCCACATGCTAACACCTTTTTATTGGTCTTTTTCACTGACGCACATGTACATTACCATGAGGGGTGAGGTACACGTTCGACGGGCGTTTCATAGGACGTGGAGGACGCATAAATTGGCCAGTCCGTTCTCCTGATCTTACACCTCTGGACTTCTTTCTGTGGGGTACGTTAAAGAAGAATGTGTAACGTGATGTGCCTACAACCCCAGAGGATATGAAACAACGTATTGTGGCAGCCTGCGGCGACATTACACCAGATGTACTGCGGCGTGTACGACATTCATTACGCCAGAGATTGCAATTGTGTGCAGCAAATGATGGCCACCACATTGAACATCTATTGGCCTGACATGTCGGGACACTCTATTCCACTCCGTAATTGAAAACGGAAACCACGTGTGTACGTGTACCTCACCCCTCATGGTAATGTACATGTGCGTCAGTGAAAAAGACCAATAAAAAGGTGTTAGCTTGTGGACGTAATGTGCTGTTCCAGTCTCTTCTGTACCTAAGGTCCATCACCGTTCCCTTTGGATCCCTATGTAATTCGGTGCTCTCAGATACACACGATCGAACCGCGGAGCAGTGGTACTCAAGCGTCAACTTTAGGTTACAATATCTCCGGATGTAATTAACATTTTACAATGCAACAAACGGAACTGATTACGTATTTGTTTATATGTTCAGATGTGCTAACAAAACTAACGGGGTTCCATTTAAAAAACGTAGGTTTGTGTTAAAAAACATACTTCCGTGCATTTTTTAATGGTTTATATTAACCAACTACACTAGCCCCTCTCCTCACGTTCGGTCTGTGGAATCGGTTCGTCAGTATTTGATGTGGTTTACGAAATATATCCAGCGGTAACGTTAGGTAACTCACCCTGTAATATATATATATATATATATATATATATATATATATATATATATATATATATATCAGTTCATGACATCCAGTCTTACAAATTTACTGTCTCTGATGGACACACGTCCAGATCATCCGCTCTCAAAACTCCACTATCTCATTATCTCTCCCCCCACATCCACCACTGCTGGCGGCTCACCTCCAACTGCGCAACGCTACGCGCTATTGACAGCCAACTGCCCAACACTACAATAGCAAATTCCAACAAAGCAAACCAGCCACAGATTGCACACGGCACAGTCAGTGATTTTCATATAGAGCGTTACATGGCGTTACCAACATAAAAACCTAAACAGCCTACTTACACTATCATCAAAGAATTCTTAGTTTGTTGTAATTACTATTGCCAGTTTTAGATGCTAGGTTATTTCTGTTTTTTTTTTTTTCCGGCGTCTGTTCGGAGTTGTGGCACATCTTGTTTCTCACAAAGCTTTCAAGGCTAATAATGTATTTATTATTTCTCTTGTTTCTGCAGCAATTCTCGCTATTGAAAAGAGAAATGTTGAGAGATATCGTGGTGGACGTCGCAGAGATGGAGCGTTGACGCTGGCGAGCGGAAACGTCATCCCACGGTGTCACGAAGATCTCGCTGGCGGTCACTGCAACTGCCGCAGTGGTAACGAGGCGATGCTTCAGCAGAGGAAACTCGACGCCCCGAGGAAGTCGTCGATGCTTCCACAACACCGTCTCCGCTGCCATCAGCCTGCGTCATGTCGCCTGCCAACGTCACAGTTGCCATTTTATTTATTTATTTATTGTCATTTCTTGCGTTGCTACAGTAAGCCATTTAAAACAAAGAGTGGTAATATATGCTATGGAATCGAATAAAGTGACTCATTGATGAATTACTAGCCTCATTGGTAATTTCCCTAAAAGAAAAATGATTAATATAAAGCACAGAAACAAAATAAACTCACTCCACAGGAACATCCAATTAAGGAAGGGGTAAAAGCGTCACCCACACATAACACACTTGGCACTATACTATTTAAACTCGGCTATTACGGCTGTCGTTGAAAGGTCCGCTATTTTCTTTGAAGGATAAATACACTATTTCCTCTTTACTCGAATTCCTCTCCATTGTTAAATTAAAAACAATATTGTTTAACGCTTAATAGAGTATAACAAATCATAAAAAACAGCATGGTACCTGACAATGAATACAATCTTTTTTGATTATTGAGGAAAAAGTATTAATAAAATTACAAATTCACAATTTTTTTCTGAATCAATGTTGCCACATAATCATATAGCAGTACCATTACTTCGATTATGTAAAAATTAGTATGTATGATACTACTGCCCGACACACAGACCGTAGGATGATACAGAAGTTCACAATTAGAATCGACGTTCTGGAGCGCATAGTCTGTTAAAAACTTCATTGTGATCCTGTGTATTGTTGTATTTCTTGGTGCGTGATTATATGTATATTACTGTAAACTTGCCCTTCACCTTGCTGTCTTGCACGAAGTAACTTTCTTAGTGTGATACCTCTTGCACGAAAAGAACAGGCGATTTTATTTATACTTTGAAGCTGCACCGAAAAAAACAAGTTGGAGAGCCTATGATGGCTATCCTTGGAGGTAAATTGAGAAATTTCCTTGATAAAAGCTTATGCTTAATATGGATGTTAGCTGTGCTACCGAAAGTTCACCGAAGCTCGATACTGCTGCAGCTCAACCAAATTCTGTATTACCTACATAAACTGAAGTATGTTTTCTCTTCGTGTTGCTGGCTTTTAGGGCCAATGTTACATGGTATGGCATATACACTGGAAGCACTCAGAACCTAAATACACTAGGTTTGTAAGAAACTTTCTATATGCCAGATACCTACTTCCCACGGAACACTGAATGAGTTACTCAAAAGCTCTCGATAGCTATAAATCCAACAAGCAAAACAGTACAGTTCAGTATGATGTTATCCACGTTTTCCTAAATGGCGCTTGTTCTTGGTAAATCGGTAAGTCAGAGGATAATCAACATTTTTGTATTGTTGCTGTTGTTGATGTTATTGTGGTCTTCAGTTCAAAGACTGGTTTGCTGCAGCTCTCCATGCTACTCTATATCTACATCTACATCCTTACTGCGCAAACCACCATACGGTGTGTGACGAAGGGTTCCCTGTGCGACTACTGGTCGTTTTCTTTCCTGTTCCGTTCGCAGACAGAACGAGGAAAAAATGAATGTCTACGTGCCTCCATAAGAGCTCTGATTTCTCGTATCTTGTCTTCGTGGTCCCTACGTGAAATGTACCTTGGCGGCTGTAGGATCGTTCTGTAGTCAGCTTCAAACGCCGATTCTCTAAATTTTCTGAATGATGTTCCTCGAAAAGAACGCTTACTTCCCTCCACATTTTCCCATTTGCGTTCCCAAAGCATCTGCTTTGCACTTGCTTGTTATTCGAGCCAACTGGTAACAAATCTAGGCCGGCCGGGATGGCCGAGCGGTTCTAGGCACTACAGTCTGGAACCGCAAGACCGCTACGGTCGCAGGTTCGAATCCTGCCTCGGGCTTGGATGTGTGTGAAGTCCTTAGGTTAGTTAGGTTTAAGTAGTTCTAAGTTATAGGGGACTGATGACCTCAGAAGTTAAGTCACATAGTGCTCAGAGTGATTTGAACCATTTGAACAAATCTAGCAGCCCGCCTCTGAAGTGCTTCAATGGCCTGGTGCAGATCCCAAACACTCAAGCACGACTCAAGAATAGGTCGCACTGTCATCCTTTCTGTGGCCACCTTTACAGATAAATCACACTTTTCTGAAATCCTCCCAATAAACTGACTTCGACCAATCGCGTTCCCTACCACATTATTATTTTGCTCCTTTCATCAAGTAAGTCGAACATCTTCTATGATATCCAAGGATTTCCACTACACCTTGTCTGATTACCTTTTTTATCCTCTACTGCTTTCACTATTTCATCTCCAAAAACTACCTATGCCTCTTCTACAGTACTGCTTTCCCCTGTTTGAGTCAGTCGTTGCTTAATGTTCCTTTTCTAACTCTCAACAAGCTCCCATTCTTTCACCTTAACCAGGTCAAAAAATGGTTCAAATGGCTCTGAGCACTATGGGACTTAACATCTATGGTCATCAGTCCCCTAGAACTTAGAACTAGTTAAACCTAACTAACCTAAGGACAGCACACAACACCCAGTCATCACGAGGCAGAGAAAATCCCTGACCCCGCCGGGAATCGAACCCGGGAACCCGGGCGTGGGAAGCGAGAACGCTACCGCACGACCACGAGCTGCGGACTAACCAGGTCACATCTGCTTAGTTTCCTACCTTTTTCTTCAGTTTTAGCCTACAGTTCATAACCAATAAATTATGCTCAGAGTCTACATCTGCACTTCGAAATGTCTTACAATTTAATATCTGTTTCCCAAATCTCTGACTGACTATTATATAATCAACCTGAAACCTTCCGATGTCTCCAGGTTTGATCCATGCATACAGCCCTATTTCTTGATTCAGTCTCTTCATCATATGAGGACCTAATCGCCATATAAACTTGTACACTCCGGTGGGTGTTGGCTTCGTGTCTATGTGAGCTAAGAAAGAGCGTTCAGTGCTGTTATGGTACCTTAAACGCATTCCTGTTTTCTCATTCACTATTAGATCTACCCCTGCGTATCCCCTGTTGGATTTTATGTTCATAACCCTGTACTCGCTTGACCAAAAGTCCTGTTCATCCTGCCACCGAACTTTACTAATTCCCACTGTATCTAACTTCAGCTATTCTATTTTCCTTTTCAAATTTTCTAACCTGCATGATGTCGACATCATCCTGAGTAGTCCCCCCACCCTCCAATCCCCCCACCCGTCTCCATAATCCGAATGGGGAACTATTTTACCTCCGGAATATTTTACACAAGAGGATGCCATCGTCATGTTACCATATAGAGCTGCAGGTCCTCGAGAAAAGTTACGGTTGTAGTTTCCCCTTGTTTTCAGCCGTTCGCAGTACCAGCACAGCAAGGCCGTGTTACAAGGCCAGGTCAGTGAATCATCTAGACTTTTGTCCGCGAAATTACCGAAAAGGCTGCTGCCCCTCTTCACGTTTGTCTGTCCCTCCATTGTGGTAGCACCTAAGGTATGGCTAAAACATGAAGGCAGATTAAAACAGTGAACCGGAGCGAGACTCGAACTCGGCACTTTTGCCTTTCACTACCAAGTGCTCTACCGACTGAGTTGCTCAAGCGTGACTCACGACCAGTCCTCACAGTCTTACTTCCGCCTGTACCTCATCTCGTGCCTTCCAAACTTCACAGAAGCTCTCCTGTGAATCCTGCAAGACTAGCACTCCTGGAAGAAAGGATATTGCGGAGACATGGCTATCTGTATTGCTGAGACACAGCAGATCACCTGACCTCGGTAAGTCCATGGGTCATTGGGGGACGGGGGAATCGGTATAACGGGGCGGGGGGGTCGATTTATACATCATACGAGAAAAATGAAAATATTTTTATGAAAACAAGTTTTTTCTGTTATTTTAGAAAAATTCCTTTTTAATAAGCCTTAAAATAGTTATCCAATACATAATAGAATAAGTGATACGCAATCTCAGGTTACGCGAGGATTCAGAGGGATAGCAGCTAAACTGCAAATTCAATCATCTGTGTCCATAACAGTTCTTCTACGTGTGTTCAGTTATGCGAATTAGAAATCAATGTTTTTCTGCATACTCAGGTTCTGCGAGAAAAAAGAATTCCTTCAGTTATTTTCCACTACCTGAGCCGCTTAATCAGTGTTCTTAACTGCGATTCGATGACTTATGGGTCTTTCCTATGTGACAAATGAGCAAATGAGAAATTCTGTGTGTTTCTTTTGAAACCTCGCCGTGTCTGTTCAAGACTCGTCAATCCACTATTACAGAGCTAATGACAAGAAAGGACAACAAACCCTCTCGTAGACGTCAAAGTCGTTAGAGACGGAATGTCATCTTTTCATCGTCTTCAGCAGCAGCAGGAAAAGCGGCAAGCGGCTGATATCCACTGCTGTCGTCTCTTTCCATGGCGCTTTTGCAACTTTTGTAACGTCATTTACCTACCTTCCATTACTTGGTCTGTCCTTGTCTTTTATAATCCCTCAAAGAAACTTTTCGTCTACCTATACGCGTAGCTCCATAACCAATTCATCTCTGTTGATACTCACTGCGGTAACAGTTACATTTACCTCTCCAGTGCGTATCCCGATCCATCGGTTTCTTGTAAGTCTGCAGGCTTTTGTGGCCGTTGCCACTGAAGTAAAATCTTCTGGGTTATTAGGCCGCATCATATTTCCTCTAAAATAATCGACTTTTCGACCCCTATGCGAGATCTTCCTCAAGATGTTCCGGTATCCACTACTGCTATAGCTGCTGTTCTAGCAGTAGTGGACATAGGAAGATCCTGAGGAAGATCCCAGCAGAGGGGTCGAAACGTCGATTATTTTAAAGGAAATACGACGCGGCCTAATAACCCAGAAGATTTTTAACTTCAGTTTACTTAATCGGTTTCTTCTTTCTTTCTTTCTCCTCAACTCTGCCTGCATGTAACTCTCTACTGTTAGCTGAGCAGTTGTCATCTCTCGAATGGTTTTCGTTTTAAAAGTGAAAACTGGTAACATATATTATACTGATTGTAAGCTTGTGAGGTAATGGGCGAGTTGTGGCGCCCTGAAAATATTCTAAGCTCGGAGTTGGCGTGGCAGCACGGGCCGCTCCGCTAGCCGGGGATCGTCTGCAACCGCGTGGTGCCGAACATGAGCCGGAGCGAGAGGGGTAGCCCCAGCGTGTGGTCCAGGCCGACCGCGTGGTTGGGAATTCCATGTTGATGCTGTGTCGAGGACTGTGCATTGTGTCGATGAAGCAGATTTGTATGCCAGGAGGGCTGGACTTTGTGAAACCATAATGGCAGACATTTCACAGTACATGTAGATATTAATAATAGCCAGAGGAATCATGATACCTTAAAAAGAAACATGTACGTTGACATTATTTGCACGACCATTGTGATGATGTAATCAGATTTTCAATATCTTTATTAGTTTAAACTTTAGTATCTGACTGTAAATAATACAAGTAACACCCAGCAACGAATTTCCAAAATCTAAATGGTTCATCCGATTTTGTCGATCGACGTGTCTTTAAAAAGCTATTAGTGTAAACCTAAATTGGTATGAATTACAGGCATGTAACTTGAGTAGTACATGAGTTATTGGAGGTCAAAGTGGCCGACTACTATTGATCGTGTCAGGCCATAAGTACTCCACAATTACACGAAAAAACGGTAGTAGCATGCTTATAAATATATTTATTCGTCTATGTCATTGTTTATATCCGACATATACTATTCATGAAGAACTTGGTCAAATATATACTGGGTTTTAGAAAGCACGGAGACATTAAGCTACTGGCCTACTTTTATTTCTATTCCTTTGATATATGTTTATTTGATTTGTTTATGTATTTCATGATGTGTGTTAGAGCGTGTTTATGGTCCAGCCATAGGAATATTTATTTAATTTCAAGTTATTTAAATGTAAATCCAGTATTTAGTATGGGTTTCAATATGTTTGTGAGTGTGTGTTGCCTTGGGCTCCCCTCTAGCGAATCACAGCGCTCGTTACTATGGTAGGCGATGGCCGAAGTCAGTTGAAAGTCTGGATGGAAGTGGGGGAGTGCTAGACGCGAAGGCGCGACGGACGGTCGCAGGAAATACTTGGATAGTGTTCAGCAGTTTGCGCGTGGTCGCGGGAGATAGAAATATTTCATAGTGCTGACTTGTGCACTTGTGAGATTTCAGCGGCTTCTGCAGTGAAGAGGTAGTATGCATTTAGAAGTGAATATCTCGCGAGCTATGTAGGAATCTATTGTTTCCCTGTCATTCAACTTATATTTTATTTAATTGCTGGACCATTGACACCAGTAAGTGTTTTACGGTAATAAATGACATTCTTAAAAGTACTTCTGCTATCGTACTCATCATTTAAAGTCGTTAAAATAGTACCTGCAGATTTTAATTAATAGCAATCTTTCATTTATAAATTTATATGTTACATTCAAAATTCTCAATTGCCGAGTGATAGGAACCTTCGACCATTCGATTCATGTGTGTATTCATATTGTATACTGTAGACCCAGCAGTATTTTGTATGTAATGCGGCAACTACGTATCTCAGCCCCTAGACAACGAAACCAGCCAAAACTTTAAATATTTCAACTCTCTGAGGGTACGTAGTTGAGGGCCACCATTAATTTTTTTGAAATCCTGCAAACTTTTCTTTATAGACACATTAAAGCTTAAGCTGAAAAATTTTTTAGTTTAACAAACCAATTCCAGGCCTCTTCTGTTAATTTCTTTCTCTGCGCCATTCAGCCGTTGTCTTCGGCTGCTGTAAATATAAAATCTCATTTACAGGTTGGTAGCTTAATTTTTGATTTATGCTTTTTTCGCTTCAGTGTGTTGGCTGGCGAGAACAGTTTTGGTGATTTTTCTGACTCGTCTTTCATTTCTGATGAAGTCTGGTGAAAGCTGTAGAATTGACGTATATATTCTTCAGTAAGCCTTGATGTTCAAGGGCTGCGAGTAATGGTTTTGTTCAACCTGAATAAAAAACTCTCTCTTAAGATATGTATTCCAGATCAGTTAGTAATTCATACTGCATGTTTCGCTTACGACTAGCAAATGGTACACAGTGCTACACATTGAGGTGACAAAAGTCATGGGATACCTCCTAATATTGTGTCGGACCTCCTTTTGCCTGGCATAAGACAGCAACTGGACGTGACATGGACTCATCAAGACTCTGGATGTCCCCTTCAGGAATATTTACCCTTGCTGCCTCTATAGCTGTCCGTAATTGCTAAAGTGTTGCCGTTGCATGATTTAATGCATAAATTGACCTCTAGAGTATGTCCTTTAAATGTTCGATGAAATTCATGTCGCGCGATCTGGGTGGCCAAACGACTCGTAAGAATTGTCCAGGATGTTCTTCGAACCAATCGCGAACAATTGTGGCTTAGTGACATGGCACTTGCCATCCATAAAAATTATATCGTTCCTTACGAACGTGACCTCCATGAATGGCTGCAAATGGTCTCGAAGTAGCCGAATATTCGAAGAACCCAGTCCATTCGTTGTGAACAGAGCCCACACCATTACGAAACTACCATCAGCTTGGACAGTGTCTTGTTGACAACTTGGGTCCTTGCCTTCGTGGTGTCTGTGCCTCACTCAAACCCTACCATCAGCTCTTACCAGCTGAAATCTGGACTCATCAGACCAGGTCACGTTTTTCCAGTCGTCTAGGTTGCAAGCGCATGTTCACGAGCCCATAACCCATTAACGCCAAATTTATCCGCACTATGCTAACAGACACGCTCGTCGTAAGTCCCACATTGATTTCTGTGGTTATTTCAGGCAGTGTTACTTATCCGTTAGCACTGACAACTGCACGCAAACCCCGCTGCTCTTGGTCTTTAAGTGAAGGTTGTCGACCACTGCGTTGTCCATGGTGAGGGGAATATCTGAAATTTGATATTCTCGGCACACTCTTGACACAGTGGATCGCGGAGTATTGGATTCCCTAACGAATTCCGAAACTGAATGTCTCGTGGGTCTGGCTCCAGCTACCCTTTCGCGTTCAAAGTCCGTTAATTCTCTTCGTGCTGCCATAATCACGTCGGAAACCTTTTCACATGAATCACTTGAGTACAAACGACGGCTCCGTCAATGCACTGCCCTTTGATATCTCGTGTACGCGATATTGTCGCATTTTGTATGCAGGATGTTCGGAAATTCCCGCTACAAACTTAAAGGAATTTTAGAGGGGGTGAGTACGCAATATTCTCAATAGGAATCGTTGCCAAGAAACGCTGACCTTACCCAAAGTTTAATTTGTGAGACTCATGTAGAGAGAGATGAAGATCCGCTGGCACGAGTTATGCTCGCTGCACCACGAACTGAAGAGACCAGGTGGGATGGAGAATGTGTAGCAGAAAATGCTTCGTGGGCACCGTGTCTGTGACAACGTTTGGTGGTCGCCACATCGACCCGCATCAGTACTGTTCTGTACGTAGAATATTCTGGGTTCTTTTTTGTTTTGGAATAGTGTAAACATGCAATGTCTAAGTGTTGATACAAAAAAAAAAATCTGCTTAGTTGATAACTTGATGTTTCATTATGTTTGCTTTCGAATTATTATTTAATAATTGTACTGTGTCACGCCAAATTCAGTTCCTCAAGCAGAAGTTCAATAAAACCATAATAGAGTCGAAACGGTGTGTTTCCTGACATGGTTCCTCTACAAGTTCCAGAATTTTGTAAGACAGAAACGCTGTTTCTTTTTAAGTAAATGATTTAGGAAATCGGCAGTAACTTTTTTGAAAAAAAAAGAAACCTGCTCGATTGATTTAGGGGAAACATGTGAAACCAAAATCACGGCAGTCAGAAAGGAATTCGAAATTAGCTCTTAGAAAACCTGAGTCCACAGCATCACCTCGTCCAGTCTTTGCTTCTTTTTAGCGGTCGTAGTGCACCATTTAGTCGTAGAGCCGTATTGATGGCTATTTTCTAAAGAAATAGAGACTGGTTGACGTAGTCATAGTAGGAGCAACACTCGTAAAGAAGAATCTTGGCAGAATAGGAAAAATACCGGAATGAGTAGCGTAGAATGTTAAATACATTCTACCTGAAACTATTGTAACTAAGGCAAAAATTACCACACTGAAAAGAAGAGAGATGAATTGTTCATAGGCAGTTCAAATTTTATGTTTTTTTATTTATTGATATAAATTATGTACAAAAATTGCACCCACTGTATACGAGGTCCATTCGTAACAGTATAAATATACCACAACGATTCACTCATCATATTTCACTACATACACTTCACACATTTAACACAATAAACACAAATCGGACAAATGCAGTGGAAATCGTCTTTTCATTGTTGTCAGGATAAGTTTACATCGCACTTTACTTATGTTGGCGTGTTATACATGAGTCAAATGCACAAGTCTGCTTACATTTATACTGATACTTTCATGTGATATTGTAGTTGTAATGCTTGCTACCAGAGCGGGCAAAGAGTGATGCTTTGAATTCCATCACACACAGAAGGTCAGTAATACAGTTTTGCAGATAGTATTCTTGTGACTTTTAAATCATTTTTTGCTGAGAAGATGGGGTATGTCATGGATAGTTACAAATGAGATTCGTGATAGTAACCAAATAGGCTCTGGTGCAGGTCATCCTGAGTAATAAGTAGTTAACTGCTGTTATAAGATACACAGTCTCACTAAACATAACAGCTTTAAAATTTATCCTTTATTTCACTGAGTCAGTTGGACATTTATTTTTATGACTACTATTTTCTATCAATATTTGATCAGTTTCAGAACAGTGGAGTTGTGTACTGTCTGATGTGTAGTTCCACAGCGATACGAAGCTTTGCTTACGGAACTACACTGCTCTGAAGAAGATAAAACATTGATCGAAATTGTGCCTGACAAAAACAAATATGCGACTGTGGCGGTGAAATTATAAATTTTTAATTTGCTGAATATCATAATCTTTAAAATGGCTGTTAAGAGCAACTGCGGGTAAGCTTCGATCATAAAGTAAACAGCCAATCAATTGCCGGAACTGTTCCGGTAACTGATTGGCTGTTCCCTTTATTAATCGAAGCTGTTAAATATCTTGCGCGAATACGTCGGCAATAGCGAAATATAACAACTACTGTAAATAATACTGACAGATTTAGGGCCAGAGGCTACAATCTAGGCTCCTGCAATGTGGGCCATATTTCTAACATTGCTTCGTATCTACATCAGAAAGACCACTGGAATGTCTACGAAACTGATATGGAAAACGGCAGTCACACTCCGTGAAAGTACACGAGAAAACTTGGAAATAAGACGCTTGCTTAGACATTGTACACTACGTATAATGCTAAACTGTAAACATTACTAAATTTACACGCACCAGATACGTGTCTTGAAGGAGCTACAAAAATTGATGTATGCGACTCTATGGAGACTTGAACATATTTTAAACTGTAGTAAATGAGTATTTCATATGTACACGAGCATCTAAATGCTTCCATTCTCTGAACATCTGTTCAGATCGTTCATCCCGATACGGGTTAGCGGTCCTTTGTACTTGCTCTAAACAACAGGTACAGACGTGGCACTGTCTACAGCGTGCTGGTTGGCTTTACTAGGAGAGGATGTGGTACTGTATTCAGTGTGCTGGTTCGCTTTAATAGAAGAGGACGTGGTATTTTCTACAGTGTCATGGTTGGCTTTAATAGAAGAGCTAGGAGATCTCTGATCACCATCGAAGATCATGTTGTCGATTCCTCTTTCGCAGTTTTCTTTGGGTTGCTCGTCTGAAACAAGAAAAAAGATGTAAACACGTGAATTAAGTAAAAAGAAAGAAGATTCGTAAGACTAGAAGGAAAAGTAATGCACGAAGCATGCTTGCTAAAGCAATAAAGTGCAAGAGAAAATACCAAGAGAGTCATTTATCATTTGTTTTTTGATATTCTTGTTGTGCAATGCAGTCACAGTGAATTTTTTTTTCTTTTTGACGAAGCCTTTACAAATACTTCACAGAATTCTTTTACATGATGCACTGAATATACAGGGTGTTACAAAAAGGTACGGCCAAACTTCCAGGAAACATTCCTCACACACAAATAAAGAAAAGATGTTATGTGGACATATGTCCGGAAACGCTTAATTTCCATGTTAGAGCTCATTTTAGTTTCGTCAGTATGTACTGTACTTCCTCGATTCACCGCCAGTTGGCCCAATTGAAGAAAGGTAATGTTGACTTCAGTGCATGTGTGAACGTTCTGTGAACATTTGGGCAGTCATTGTTGGTGATATCTTGATGTTCTTCCACCTACGCTCAATGGAGCACGTTATCATGATTTCACACGGGATACTCTACCTGTGCTGCTAGAACATGTGTCTTTACAAGTACGACACAATATGTGGTTCATGCACGATGGAGCTCCTGCACATTTCAGTCGAAGTGCTCAACAATAGATTCAGTGACCGATGGATTGGTAGAGGCGGACCAATTCCATGGCCTCCACGCTCTCCTGACCTCAACCCTCTTGACTTTCATTTATGGGGGCATTTGAAAGCTCTTGTCTACGCAACCCCGGTACCAAATGTAGAGACTCTTCGTGCTCGTATTGTGGACGGCTGTGAAGACATCAACGTGAGCACTGGCATGCTCTTGAAAAAGACTGTACTACGATTCTGAATTTGTTACATATACAGTTATTCTGCTGGAAGATGATGTCGCCGTCAGAGAAAACATCAAGCCTGAAGGAATGCAGGTGGTCCACAGTCCCTTTCACGAACTCCACACCTGTTACAGTGAAGTCGATTACTTCCACAGGTCCTACGGAAGCCCGAGTGAATGTCCGACATAACGTAAAGCTACTAATGGCTCGCGTCCGTGGCGCGGAACATTTTTCGAGCAGCCATACTCCTGGATGACGGTGTATCGACCTGATGTAACAAGAAACGTGATTCCATTGATCCATGATCCAATCTCGATGGTCCTGTACTTACTGCAATAGTAATCGATGAGGCCGTTGGGCCAACATCGCAATACGTTGCACTCGTCTTCTTCGAAGCCTCCGGTTCATCAATGTGCATTGAACGGTGTTCTCCGAACCACTTATGCCTGAAAACTCATTGTACTTTGGCGTCAAATATTCCACAGATCGCCGCCCATCCTGTTTTATCGAGTTGGTATGCGTCCGACCCCAAATTTCTGTGATGAGGTGTGGATATCTTACAGCGTGTCGAATGCTCGTGATTTCACCGTCCTTGAACTACTTTCTATATGTGCTCAACACAGTAGCACACGAACGAACGACTAGCTTCGCGGTTTGGAAAATGCTCGTTTTCAGGCGCCAGATCATTACAATCTGCCCTTTTGTCAAGGTCGTTTGTGTCAGCACGTATTTTTCCAGTTTGCGACCCGTATCTCTCTTGGAATGATTTCCCATTCATATCCACTCTGTTTACATAATTTTCTTACTGCATCACATGCCCGCAGTGACGCTCAGCCGTGTTCAGTCTACTGGTATCTGGCAGCCACAATGATTTCACTCATCAATATAGACGTCGTTGTGGATATATAGGTTGTCTGAAACCTTTTGGGTCAAATTGAAACAGGTGATAGTGGGCCCACAACCGATTATATTGAGACAGGTAACTAATGGTCGAAAATCCATAGTTATCGTGTTATGGACATACACAGTGTACACCACGGAACAACACCTTGGTTCGTAGTAACTGTTTAAAGCGATGACCTCAAGTCTCAGTGCATGTATTGCAACGGTTCATGCAGTTGTGCCTCACTCTCGAAAGTATCCCAGGTGTTGCACACTGGAAACAAACATACTGTACATATCCCAGCTTCTAGCACGTCGTCATGTGACAAATGCATGCATCGCATCAGTGCATTAACTTGTGCCACACACACACCACTATCATTGGTGCCACATGTCAATTGCATCAGGCAGCTTGTGATCTGTCCATGGTGAGGAGTGTAACTGTGCTCAACGCATGATGCGAAGTCAAAGATTGAACATTACTCGTCAGGAGAGTTGCCATACAATCATTTAATGTGTGGTGTGGCAGGATGTAGTACCCGTAAAACAACGCGAATATACAGAGAACGCTTCCCAATGAGGTGTTATCCTAACTGTGTAAGGAATCCAGATTTTATGGACCTTACATGAGCTTGATCCATAACAACAGGACGATACAGTATGAGATCCTCGGAAAATAATAATTATATGAGGGTCACTCCAAAAGAAATGCACACTATTTTTGTAAAAATACAGTTTTCATTCTGTATGTGTGAAAGTTTTACAGTGTGTAGATACATCCTTCCTGCTTGTTTTTAAACTTAGTTCAACCTGTTCCCGTGAGTGGCGCCGTCACAGCATGTCTTCAAGATGACTGCTACACTTGACGTTCGTCAGAAGCAACGTGCTGTCATACAATTCCTGTGTTGTGAAAACGAGACAGTGGGAAACATCCACAAGAGGTTGAAAAGGGTGTATGGAGATGCTGCTGTCGATCGCAGTACAGTTAGTAAGTGGGCAAGCAGGTTACGCGGTGAAAGTGGGCACGTCAATATTGAGGACTGTCCTCACAGAGGCAGGCCTCGTACAGCACACACTCCAGACAATGTGCAGAGAGTTAACGAATTGGTGACTGCTGACAGACGCCTCACAGTGAACGAATTGTCACGCTACGTTGGGATAGAGGAAGGAAGTGTTTGCAGAACACTGAAAGTGTTGGCGTTAAAAAGGGTTTGTGCCAGGTTGTTTCCCAGGATGTTGACAGTGGCTCACAAAGAAACAAGAAAAACGGTATGCAGTGAACTTTTGGAACAGTACGAGAATGGTGAAGATGAATTTCTTGGAAGAATTGTGACAGGTGATGAAAAATGGCTCCATCATCTTTCACCGGAGACGAAGAGGTAATCAATGGAGTGGCGTCATGCAAATTCACCCAAGGAAAAAAAATTCAAAACCACACCTTCTGCTGGAAAAGTTATGGCTACGGTGTTTTTCGATTCCGAAGGACTCTTGCTTGTGGATATCATGCCAAGTGGAACCACCAAAAATTCTGATACATATGTGACGACACTGAAGAAACTTCAAGCTCGACTGAGTCATGTTCAACCACATTGGCAAAAGCAGGATGTTTTTCTGCTGCACGACAATGCACGGCCACATGTTAGTCAAAAATCCATGGAAGCGATCACAAAACTCGGGTGGACAACACTGAAACACCCGCCTTACCGTCCTGACCTGCCTCCATGTGACTATCATCTCTTTGGGAAACTGAAAGACTCTCTTCATGGATCAAGGTTTGAAGATGATGACTCCCTTGTGCACGCTGCCAAACTGTGGCTCTGACATTTTGGTCCAGAATTTTACCGTGAGGGTATACAGGCGCTGGTTCCAAGATGGTGTAAGGCAGTTGAGAGGGATGAAAATTATGTGGAGAGATGAAAATATTGTTCCTAAAGGATGCATCTACTCACTGTAAAACTTTCAAACATGTAGAACAAAACATGGATTTAAAAAAAAAATAGTGTGCATTTCTTTTGGAGTGAACCTCATTTTACATCAACAAAAGGCAATTGCAGTTAATCTCGTGTACCAAAAGCTAACAAAACAATCTCTACCAATATGGACAGTGGCATGGAACAAACAAGTTGAAGTGAAACGCATTTTGGAGACGAACCGAGCAGGTGGTTAATGATATCGTATAACTCCCATTTAGCAAGAGAACGGCCAGCTTCAGTGCAGAAATGGATAAGGCCAGAACAGTGCCTTATTCATTTTAACTAAATAAGGCTGGGACCGAGGATAAGTGGCTGCATGTCATTAAAAGGGTTAGGCTGCGACGCAGCATGAAAAATAAAAATATATTCACCTCTAGCGAGACGGTGATTGACTGAAGCAATACTTGGTGACGCAGACACGACTCGACACGGTGGTGAGATCCTCGTCTCGCAGCAGACTGCAGAAGTGTGTGGAAATAAGCGAAGGCATTGAGAGTTTGCGTTCTGCGAAGTGAGGATGATATGTTTCACATATTGTGGCGACTGACAGCAAAGCGGTATGAAACTTCCTGGCAGATTAAAACTGTGTGCCCGACCGAGACTCGAACTCGGGACCTTTGCCTTTCGTGGGCAAGTCACTCTGCTGCGGAGAATCTCATTCTGGAAACATCCCCTAGGCTGTGGCTAAGCCATGTGTCCGCAGTATCCTTTCTTTCAGGAGTGCTAGTTCTGCAAGGTTCGCAGGAGAGCTTCTGTAAAGTTTGGAAGGTAGGAGACGAGATACTGGCAGAAGTAAAGCTGTGAGTACCGGACGTGAGTCGTGCTTCGGTAGCTCAGATGGTAGAGCACTTGCCCGCGAAAGGCAAAGGTCCCGAGTACGAGTCTCGGTCGGGCACACAGTTTTAATCTGCCAGGAAGTTTCATATCAGCGCACACTCCGCTGCAGAATGAAAATCTCATTCAGCAAAGCGGTAGTTAATTATTCCTTTGGGACTTTTTGCGGACAATATCGAGAGTGCATTAGCCATTATTTCGACTAGGGAAAGATTAAAGTTCTGCAGAATGCAGGAAAGTTGCGACTGAGTGAATTCAGTCAAGGCCAAAATAGGGAATTAGCGTTTCAGATCCAGCACAGAGAAAACACCGTTGCAGATGCCGCTTGGTAAAGTACCATTGCACATTAGGCCAGAGTAAATGTTGAGTCTAGAATTTGCTGACTCCAACTTGTGTACCGTTTGACTATTGGATATCAAAAAATGGTTCAAATGGCTATGAGCACTATGGGACTTAACTTCTGAGGTCATCAGTCCCCTAGAACTTGTAACTACATAAACCTAACTAACCTAAGGACATCACACACATCCATGCGCGAGGCAAGATTCGAACCTGCGACCGTAGCGGTCGCGCGGTTCCAGACTGTAGTGCCTAGAATATCAAAAGCTAGGATACTAACCTACTCTCACACTGAGTACATGAGAGTTTTTTTTTCATTGGCTCTCAAAAAGAAAATTTATTCTCCACCAACTCAGTGCAACTACGACAACGAAGATTTAAATGAGCTATTGAGGATTTTTCATAATCATTCTTTCCTGTGAAAAAAATTTTTATGTGTAGAGATAACGACTTCAATAATCTTCATTTCAAGGTGTCCAAGACTTAAATATTTTGATACTGAGTGTCAAAGTAATTGAACATGATTGTTGTTTATTACTTGACCCCTGAAAGCAACAGTTGATAAATTATATGTAGAATAAAAACAAGGGAATAGCTGTTTGTTCTTTCTAGAATAAACGCCGGCCGTTAAGGCCGAGCGGTTCTAGGCGCTTCAGTCGGAAACTGCGCTGCTGCTACGGTCGCAGGTTCGAATCCTGCCTCGAGCATGAATGTGTGTGATGTCCTTAAGTTAGTTTGCTATAAGTAGTTCTACGTCTAGGGGACTGATGACAGCAGATGTTAAGTCTCATAGTCCTCAGAGCCATTTGAACCATTTGAACTAGAATAAACCCTAAACTTTCATTTTTATTAATTCATGCATTCTAGGTACTTGACAAAAGCATTTCTAATGATTTTTGTTATGATTCGCACCTGATATTAGCTGCCTTACAGTGCCAGTATCATATTTATTTAGAATGTCTGTTTGACACTCTGAGCTTGAGAAGACAGTTCAGATGTTTTGTCCATTCGCATGCTAAGTGGTAAGCTAAGTTTGCATACATTAGTACACACTCTGTGCAGATACAAAGTTTAGATGTATGACAACCGGAAGAAGTTTATCTATGTGAACACAAGATTACGAGAGATGGGGTCATTCATGCCACAGAGAGCCGGCGAAGCTTCCTGTCAAAGATGAGTCCTAACACCAGACCTTGAGGAGATGGTGTTGGATCGTGGACGACCACCTAGCACTATGCATCCGTCATTGTTGTTGTTGTTGTGGTCTTCAGTCCTGAGACTGGTTTGATGCAGCTCTCCATGCTAGTCTATCCTGTGCAAGCTTCTTCATCTCCCAGTACCTACTGCAACCTACATCCTTCTGAATCTGCTTAGTGTATTCATCGCTTGGTCTCCCTCTACGATTTTTACCCTCCACGCTGCCCTCCAATGCTAAATTTGTGATCCCTTGGTGCCTCAAAACATGTCCTACCAAACGATCCCTTCTTCTAGTCAAGTTGTGCCACAAACTTCTCTTCTCCCCAATCCTATTCAATACCTCCTCATTAGTTACGTGATCTACCCGCCTTATCTTCAGCATTCTTCTGTAGCACCACCTTTCGAAAGCTTCTATTCTCTTCTTGTCCACACTATTTATCGTCCATGTTTCACTTCCATACATGGCTACACTCCATACAAATACTTTCAGAAACGACTTCCTGACACTTAAATCTATACTCGATGTTAACAAATTTCTTTTCTTCAGAAACGATTTCCTTGCCATCGCCAGTCTACATTTTATATTCTCTCTACTTCGACCATCATCAGTTATTTTACTCCCTAAATAGCAAACCTCCTTTACTATTTTAAGTGTCTCATTTCCTAATCTAATATCCTCAGCATCACCCGATTTAATTTGACTACATTCCATTATCCTCGTTTTGCTTTTGTTGATGTTCATCTTATATCCTCCTTTCAAGCCACTGTCCATTCCGTTCAACTGCTCTTCCAAGTCTTTTGCTGCCTCTGACCGAATTACAATGTCATCGGCGAACCTCAAAGTTTTTACTTCTTCTCCATGAATTTTAATGCCTACTCCGAATTTTTCTTTTGTTTCCTCTACTGCTTGCTCAATATACAGATTGAATAACATCGGGCAGAGGCTACAACCCTGTCTCACTCCTTTCCCAACCACTGCTTCCCTTTCATGCCCCTCGACTCTATTAACTGCCATCTGGTTTCTGTACAAATTGTAAATAGCCTTTCGCTCCCTGTATTTTACGCCTGCCACCTTCAGAATTTGAAAGAGAGTATTCCAGTTAACATTGTCAAAAGCTTTCTCTAAGTCTACAAATGCTAGAAACGTAGGTTTGCCTTTTCTTAATCTTTCTTCTAAGATAAGTCGTAAGGTTAGTATTGCCTCACATGTTCCAACATTTCTACGGAATCCAAATTGATCTTCCCCGAGGTCCGCTTATACCAGTTTTTCCATTCCTCTGTAAAGAATTCGCGTTAGTATTTTGCAGCTGTGACTTATTAAACTGATAGTTCGGTAATTTTCACATCTGTCAACACCTGCTTACTTTGGGATTGGAATTATTATATTCTTCTTGAAGTACGAGGGAATTTCGCCTGTCTCATACATCTTGCTCACCAGATGTTAGAGTTTTGTCATGACTGGCTCTCCCAAGGCCATCAGTAGTTCTAATGGAATTTTGTCTACTCCCGGGGCCTTGTTTCGACTCAGGTCTTTCAGTGCTCTGTCAAACTCTTCACGCAGTATCTTATCTCCCATTTCGTCTTCATCTACATCCTCTTCCATTTCCATAATATTGTCCTCAAGTACTTAGCCCTTGTATAGACCCTCTATATACTCCTTCCACCTTTCTGCCTTCCCTTCTTTGCTTAGAACTGGGTTGCCATCTGAGCTCTTGATATTCATACAAGTGGTTCTCTTCTCTCCAAAGGTCTCTTTAATTTTCCTGTAGGCAGTATCTATCTTACCTCTAGTGAGACAAGCCTCTACATCCTTACGTTTGTCCTCTAGCCATCCCTGCTTAGCCATTTTGCACTTCCTGTCGATTTCATTTTTGAGACGTTTGTATTCCTTTTTGCCTGCTTCATTTAATGCATTTTTATATTTTCTCCTTTCATGAATTAAATTCAATATTTCTTCTGTTACCCAAGGATTTCTATTAGCCCTCGTCTTTTTACCTACTTGATCCTCTGATGCCGTCACTACTTCATCCCTCAGAGCTACCCATTCTTCTTCTACTGTATTTCTTTCCCCCATTCCTGTCAATTGTTCCCTTATGCTCTCCCTGAAACTCTCTACAACCTCTCGTTTTTTCAGTTTATCCAGGTCCCATATCCTTAAATTCCCACCTTTTTGCAGTTTCTTCAGTTTCAATCTGCAGATCATAACCAATAGTTTGTGGTCAGAATCCACATCTGCCCCTGGAAATGTCTTACAATTTAAAACCTGGTTCCTAAATCTCTGTCTTACCATTATATAATCTATCTGATACCTTTTAGTATCTCCAGGATTCTTCCAGGTATACAACCTTCTTTTATGATTCTTGAACCGTTAGCTATGATTAAGTTATGCTCTGTGCAAAATTCTACAAGGCGACTTCCTCTTTCATTTCTTCCCCCCAATCCATATTCACCTACTATGTTTTCTTCTCTCCCTTTTCCTACTGACGAATTCCAGTCACCCATGATTATTAAATTTTCGTCTCCCTTCACTACCTGAATAATTTCTTTTATCTCGTCATACATTTCATCAATTTCTTCATCATCTGCAGAGCTAGTTGGCATATAAACTTGTACTACTGTAGTAGGCATGGGCTTTGTGTCTATCTTGGCCACAATAATGCGTTCACTATGCTGTTTGTAGTAGCTTACCCGCACTCCTATTTTTTTATTCATTATTAAACCTACTCCTGCATTACCCCTATTTGATTTTGTATTTATAACCCTGTAATCACCTGACGAAAAGTCTTGTTCCTCCTGCCACCGAACTTCACTAATTCCCACTATATCTAACTTTAACCTATCCATTTCCCTTTTTAAATTTTCTAACCTACCTGCCCGATTAAGGAACCTGACATTCCACGCTCCGATCCGTAGAACACCAGTTTTCTTTCTCCTGATAACGACGTCCTCTTGAGTAGTCCCCGCCCGGAGATCCGAATGGGGGACTATTTTACCTCCGGAATATTTTACCCAAGAGGACGCCATCATCATTTAATCATACAGTAAAGCTGCATGTCCTCGGGAAAAATTACGGCTGTAGTTTCCCCTTGCTTTCAGCCGTTCGCAGTACCAGCACAGCAAGGCCGTTTTGGTTAATGTTACAAGGCCAGATCAGTCAAGCATCCAGACTGTTGCCCCTGCAACTACTGAAAAGGCTGCTGCCCCTCTTGAGGAACCACATGTTTGTCTGGCCTTTCAACAGATACCCCTCCGTTGTGGTTGCACCTACGGTACGGCCATCTGTATCGCTGAGGCACGCAAGCCTCCCCACCAACGGGAAGGTCCATGGTTCATTATGCCCGTCATTATGCCTGTGAAATGTACACTTTTAAGGACACAATGTGATGAGTACCGGTGGAACAGTTATTACATCCCTATCATAAAGAACGTGTGCAAACAACCGGACTAAAGGATTTTCAGCCCTGCAGTCACTTTTGTCAATGGATTATCTGCAGCAGTGCTTTATTGCCAAACTTAGTACAGTTTGTATTGTTCGCAGAAGAGGCCCCACTCACCCCTGATAGTGTTTACAACAGCTGCAACACCCACATTGGTGGCCACTAACAATGATTCTCTGTCAACATATGAGTGGGCACTTTCCAAGATTACCTTCTAGGACCTTATTTGCTGCCTCTCCATCTGACTGGCCAATGTTACCAGATGTAGCTGCGAGATGTGCTGACACAGTTCTTGGAGACTGTTCCCCGGTTGTTTGTGAAATAATATGGGTTCAAGACAATGGTGCACCAACACACTTCGATGTAAATGTCCACGAGCACCTAAATAACACGGACCCTCGTCATAGTATTGGAAGGGGAAGTCCTGTCCCACAGTCAGCACGATCTCCATATATCACCAGACTTTGAGGAGATGGTGTCAGGTCATGGCCGACCACCTAGCAGTATGCATCCGCTGGTGTATGAAACCTCCGTAGAAGCAGATGAAGACCTGCTTGTTAGGGTCAGAGCTGCCTCTCTCCTCGTATAACAAACAACAGGGATCTTTGAGAGAGTGTGGCAGAACTCCATGCCCCGTTGCATTTCATTGAGACTGACGGTCACCACTTTTTAATAATTTCTATGAGCTACATTGTTGTTAAGTGATGAACACTGTTTATGTCTATAACACAATAACTATGTTTATCTCAATATAATCGGTTGTGGATCCGGTATCACCTTCTTCAATTTGACCCAAAAAGTGTGAAACACCCTGTGTTTGTGGTGGACTGTTCTAGCTGCCAGACGAACTAGTGTGTATCTTGAAGAGTATGGAGAACAACTTGGAATATGGCGCCTGCAGAAGGCGAGTTCCCTGGAGATCTTACCTGGAGGGGGCGTGTTCCATGGCTGCTCCTCAGCTCTGGTGCACGTGGCGTAAATGGTGTAGCCCGCCACGGCCAGGCCTGCTGACAGGTAGAACACCGCATCCCATCCTGATCGCGTCCTCTGTAGACATACAAGCACAGGAGTTACCCCACCGTGCAGCATCACATCTCGTTGAGCAAGACCTAAGAGTACCCTATGGATTAGCTTTACTGAAAGGGCCGCTGACTAGTCAGAACTACTGAATCTGCAAAACAACGAAAATTTGAACCGTATCAGAACTCGAATACGGATTTTCTTCTTTTCCTGAAGAAATCCTTTAACCTTTAGGGCATCTGAAGACGTCTCCAGCCCTGTATCAAGTTTTCATTGTCAATAATGTTTCTCGCCTCAGAATGCTATTTATACGTTCACTCATCAAACAGTTCAAGCTTTATATAACAGCACATCACCAGATGGTATTTTTGGTGATTCTTGCAAGGCGTTTAATTGAGTAGACATGATACTCTCTTAGAAAAACTCTCACATTTTATGGAACTGATGGCTTTACACACATCTAATCTGAATCACTTAACAAACAGAATGCAAAGAGTTGTGCTGAATAATGCAGACGATGTCGTACAGGTAGAAACTTCTAGTGGCTCAGGAAAAAAACAATCACAGAAAGAGTCCCATAGGGTCCAATTTTGGGTCCACTGCTATTCCTGAATGACCTTCCACCTAAGATTCAACAAGAAAAATTGGTATTTTTGGAGGTGATACTAGTGTTATAATAAATTCCATATGAGAGAAATCAACATAATAGTTGTTAAAAGACATTTTCCAAAGAATTATCAAGTGATCTCTGAAAATGGGCTGTCCATAAATTTGGGAAAAGAAAAAAAACACTATATTCACTTCTGAGCAACAAGTAAAGTCATACCAAAAACTGATTTCATACATGAGCAGCAGTCAGTAAATAGGTAGAATGCTCCAGATCTTTTGGTGTAAATATTCACGAAAAATTTAACTGAAAGAAGGATATTACTAAGCTTCTCAAACAATAAAAAAAGTAAGAATAGCACTTGCTGTTCACCTAGAGGCGTGTTCAAGGAGGTAGGCATTTCAGCTGAGCCGTCCCAATACATATATTCGCTAATAAAATTCGTCATAAATAATCCATCATAACTTGAGAAGAACAGTAATGTACATACCCAAAACATTAGAGGGAGAAAAAAATTTTTTTTACTTATTGTTAAATCTGTCAGTAGTCAGAAAGGAGTTCACTACGTAGCAACCAAAATGTTTTATCATTTGACCAATAACACAAAATGCCTGACAGGTAGAGAAGCAAGTTTTAAATATGATTTAAAACCATTACTTGTGGACAATTCTACTCCACTGATGAATTTCCACTGAAAAAAATCGCAGCCAGGACTAAAAATAATGTGGCCATCAATGTTAACACCAATCATGTACACTATCCTGTGAACTGACTCGTTCCACATCATTCAATACAAAAAAAAGGTTCAAATGGCTGTAAGCACTATGGGACTTAACATCTGAGGCCATCAGTCCCCTAGACTTAGAATTACTTGAACCTAACTAACCTAAGGACAACACACACATCCATGCCCGAGGCAGGATTCGAACCTGCGACCGTAGCAGCAGCGCAGTTCCGGACTGAAGCGCCTAGAACCGCCGGCCACAGCGGCCGTCATTCAATAAAAGAATCGTTCAAACAATCTATGGACCATGCAACTAACTAACACAATTTGTCCCATGGGACATGTGATGACCTGGGAGAATTTAGTCGGTGGAGGGACGTGGATTCTGATTCCACGTCAATGAATATACCACATGTCCCTCATAAGAATCATGAGGCCTCATTTTCTCCCGTAATTCAACAGATACTTAGAATTTGATTTTTGCAGTGTGTAGAAGCCCAAAGAACTCACCACTTTCATGTGATGCCTAGCGTAGAGGAAAGTTTGGATTTGTTTACCTTTTCAAGAAAAACAATTTTTAAAGCAGGGTTTTACGTGTCCATTCGATAGAGTATTCCCAAATCGGTCAATTGGTATATTCGTATGTACATGAAAAGGAACATTAAAACACAACGATGATGGGTTGTCCAGCATCGAGCCGAATACCACCCTGACGCCCGATGCCTGCTACTACTGCCATACAGCACAGTAACGTATTCGCTGCTGGAGTATTGTTTAATCATGGTGTTTTATTGCACCTGTTAATACCGTAGCAATAAAAGGAATATCGTAACTGGCTAATTTGGGATGCTCTATCTACATCTAAATCTACATCTACATTTATACTCCGCAAGCCACCCAACGGTGTGTGGTGGAGGGCACTTTACGTGCCACTGTCATTACCTCCCTTTTCTGTTCCAGTCGCGTATGGTTCGCGGGAAGAACGACTGTCTGAAAGCCTTCGTGCGCGCTCGAATCTCTCTAATTTTACATTCGTGATCTCCTCGGGAGGTATAAGTAGGGGGAAGCAATATATTCGATACCTCATCCAGAAACGCACCCTCTCGAGACCTGGCGAGCAAGCTACACCGCGATGCAGAGCGCCTCTCTTGCAGAGTCTGCCACTTGAGTTTGTTAAACATCTCCGTAACGCTATCACGCTTACCAATTAACCCTGTGACGAAACGCGCCGCTCTTCTTTGGATCTTCTCTATCACCTCCGTCAACCCGATCTGGTACGGATCCCACACTGATGAGCAATACTCAAGTATAGGTCGAACGAGTGTTTTGTAAGCCACCTCCTTTGTTGATGGACTACATTTTCTAAGGACTCTCCCGATGAATCTCAACCTGGTACCCGCCTTACCAACAATTAATTTTATATGATCATTCCACTTCAAATCGTTCCGCACGCATACTCCCAGATATTTTACAGAAGTAACTGCTACCAGTGTTTGTTCCGCTATCATATAATCATACAATAAAGGATCCTTCTTTCTATGTATTCGCAATACATTACATTTGTCTATGTTAAGGGTCGGTTGCCACTCCCTGCACCAAGTGCCTATCCGCTGCAGATCTTCCTGCATTTCGCTACAATTTTCTAATGCTGGAACTTCTCTGTATACTACAGCGTCATCCGCGAGAAGCCGCATGGAACTTCCGACACTATCTAATAGGTCATTTATATATATTGTGAAAAGCAATGGTCCCATAACACTCTCCTGTGGCACGCCAGAGGTTACTTTAACGTCTGTAGATGTCTCTCCATTGATAACAACATGCTGTGTTCTGTTTGCTAAAAACTCTTCAATCCAGCCACACAGCTTGTCTGATATTACGTAGGCTCTTACTTTGTTTATCAGGCGACGTGCGGAACTGTGTCGAACGCCTTCCGGAAGTCAAGGAAAATAGCATCTACCTGGGAGCCTGTATCTAATATTTTCTGGATCTCATGAACAAATAAAGCGTGGAAAGGCAACGGCCATGCCACAGTGGTAACACCGGTTCCTGTCAGGTAATCGAAGTTAACTGCTAGGTCGCGGATAGCACTTGTATGGGTCACCATTCGGTCTATCGATCTCTGTTGGCAAGCGGGGTGCACTCAGCCCTTGTGAGGCAAACTGAGGAGCTACTGGACGGAGGAGCTGACAACAGTGGGGAGTACGGGGTGTTGAACACGTGCTCCTCCATATCCGATCTAATGACGCCTATAGGGTGAGGATGGCACGGAGGTCTGACGGTTTCGTTGGGCCTTTAATGCCTGTTGGGACGGAGTTTAGAACTTCTATCGAACGGAAACGTAAAATTCCGCTTTTAAAATAATTTTGTTGCAATGTGGTAACAACTGACACTTTGTATCGACACTGGGCGTCGTATGGTGGAGCTGATAAGCAGTATTTATTTGGGATGACTCCAGCTACATATTGGTAGGGCATGTTCTGAGGCATCAAGGGATCACAAATTTAGCATTGGAGGGCAGCGTGGAGGGTAAAAATCATATAGGGAGACCAAGAGATGAATACATTAAGCAGATTCAGAAGGATGTAGGTTGCAGTAAGTACTGGTAGATGAAGAACCTTGCACAGGATAGAGTAGCATGGAGAGCTGCATCAAACCAGTCTCAGGACTGAAGACCACAACAACAAAAACATATTGAAAAAAAGAAATTACAAACATCTGCCGAAACACCGGAGAAAATGCGCATGACGACTATTCGGAGGGAGTCCCTATGTAAATATTGCTTGACGGAAAAACTGAAGCAGCCAGAAGACATTGGCAGACGTCAGTGTAACTTTGTACACGCAGAGCTGCAGTTTTGTGTTACAGGTAGAACTGCCATCAGACTGCATTAGTCATTGCTGTTGTTCTTATTTGGTGGTGTTACCACGCCTCGTACTGGGTGTCAACAGCGTCGGATGTTGAGTGTGCACTGCGAACGAAAAGGAGATGCCGCGTACAGTGTTATCAGCTCCTAACAGTCTGAAAGGGGCGGAACTGTGGGTCTTCATTTGGCCTGCTGGGCGAATGATGTCATATACAAATTTGTGTGGCGTTCGAATATTATAGTGGCCCGATGTTGCACTGCATGGCAACTTTAGGGCTGCAGTACTCGGCATCAAGTTACCGGTCGACAACGTCTGATCGCAGCAGGGTAATATTGACTTATTGTGCAGCGAGAACATCGGCACTTCTTATCTATGCTTGTCATCCGAGGAAGAGTAACGGACTCAGTGCACCATTCTGTGTGATCCCACACTATTGGTCGGACACTAGCAGCAGTCAAGCTAGGGAATTACCCTCCCATACACAGGTTGCCGTTAACATCACAAAACGAAGGTCTGATATATAGTGGTGCTGTGCCTGGGGCGCATGGACTGTTGAATAATGGTTTCGCATTGTGTTGAGCAAAGCGTCGCGGTTTTGCACTACTACGGAGTATGATGGCAACTTGTGGAGAGCTCCCATTCTTCCAGTACTTCGGAGAGACACAGTGGTTTTGCTCCTGGAGTCATAGTGCAGGGATCTATTGCGTGTGACCTCAGATCATGGCTGGTAGCGTCCGCCTCCATAGCCGCTACGGCAGCTTTCCGCCTATCACGCAGGGGGCCCGGTTCCATTCCCGGCAGGGGACTGGATGTTGAGTGTCCTTCATCATCACTGACCCGCAAGTCGCCAAAGTGGCGTCAACTAAAAAGGACTTACAATACGGCAGCCAAACTCCCCCGCATGGGGCCTCCCGGCCAACAATGCCATACGATCATTTAATTTTTATGGCTGGTAGCGATTGAGGGAGCTCAGACGGCACAACAGTGCGTCAAGGTCATCCTATGTCCTCAGGTGTTACCTCTCATACTACAGTACCGTGGTTCCTGTTTTCAACAGGACTGTACCGGTCCACTCATGGAATGTGTGTCTATGGACTGTCTGCATAATGCTGAGGAACTCGAGTGGCCGGCAAGATCCGCAGACCTGTCTCCGATAAAGCAGGCGCAGAACCAGCTCGGACGTCAACTCACTTCCAGTGTTGGTTTCCAGGATGTGACAGGCAGTTACAACAACTGTGGGACAACGTGCTTCAGGGGAGATGCAACGATTTTATGATACCCTTCAAATGGCTCTGAGCACTATGGGACTTAACATCTGTGGTCATCAGTCCCCTAGAACTTAGAACTAGTTAAACCTAACTAACCTAAGGACATCACACACATCCATGCCCGAGGCAGGATTCGAACCTGCGACCGTAGCAGACCCGCGGTTCCGAACTGAGCGCCTAGAACCGCTAGACCACCACGGCCGGCTTATGATACCCTTCCCAAACGAACAGTGCCTGCATACAGGACAGACAGTGTGCAACGTCGTATTGACTCATGCTGCTAAATTTGACTCAGTTTTGTAATCACTGAAGTAACATCACATGTGCTATCAATGTGTGAAGTTTTTTTTCTTTTCCTCCTCCCCTTCTGAGTGCTTCAGATTCTGTTGGGCAGTCTATGCAGTGTGAATTATATTCAGTAAAAGAAAATGAACTGAGCCATGTGTCCCACTGTTAAGACGCTGCAATCGTATTTGGGAAGGCGGCGGTTCAAATTTTTGTCCGACCATCCGTATTTACGCTTTCCATTATTTCGTTAAATCTCATAAGACGAAAGCTGGGATGGTTCCATTGAAAGGACACGGCCTGTTTCCTTCCCCGTTCTTCTCCAATCCGATCATATGGTCCTCGTCGTTGAGCGAACGTAAATCCTAATCTTTCTCTTTACTTTCTTGAAATAAAATGAATGGATCACTGGCCCTGAAATGAAGGAAGTAGCACTGATGTGAAATGATTAGAGAGCGGTCAGACATGCAGCACGGCTGCGTCTACAGCAGGCACCTTATGGGTTTTATGTCTGGTGATGTGCAAGGGATTTTTAAATGAGCCCAAAGTCTGTATGAAATATTTACTGCTGTTATGGGTAACAGAGAGAACTAACCGTGTACCGGAAGAGAATGTTAATTTATTTTTCGTTGAGAGGATGTCTCTGTGGCATAGCATGTGATGGTCGATGTGCAGACAGGCATGAAGACAGGAGAGAAAGCATTTTGCCACACAATGTCAGAACACTTCGTGGTTCTCCCCTCTTTGTCTACAGCTCTAACCATAGAGGTTACTCCCTGATGTCTTAACACAAATTCTATCATCGTGTCCCTTCTACGTTTCACTGTTTTCTGTATGTTTCTTACCTCATCATTCTATATCTTACCAGTCCACCTAAGTTTTAACATTCTTCTGCATCAGCACATCTCAAAAGTTTCGATTCTCTTTTGTCACGGTTTTCCCACCATCCATGGTTTACTACCATACAATGCTGTGCTTCAAATGTGCATTCTCAGAAATTTCTTCCTCAAATTAAGACCTATGTTTCATATCAGTAGACTACTCTTGGCCAGGAATGCCCTCTTTACTTGTGCTAGGCTACGTTTCTTGCGTTCATTGCTTACCCGTAACGCATAATTTTGCTTCCAAGGTAGCTGAATTCCTTAATTTCGTCTATTTCGAGATCACCATTTCTGATGCTAAGTTTCTCGCTATTCCACTTTTCTAGTACATCTCACTACCTTTATCTTATTGCCGGTTTACTTTCAATCAGTATTCTGTAATCAGGAGACATTTCAAGTCATCCAACAGATCCTGTAATCTTCTACACATTCACTGGGAGTGGCAGTGTCATGAGCGAATCTTACTGTTAATTTCCACCTTGAACTTTAACCTCACTCTTCAACCTTTCTTTTGTTTCTATCATTGCTTCTTCGATGTATAGATTCAACAGTACTGCATCCCTTTCTTACACCTTTTTTAATTCGAGCAGTTAGTTCTTGGTCTTGCAACGTTACACTCATTCACAACAAATATGCGCACATAAGACACAGCTCTCACTTATCATCAAGGGAAGGAGCCAATGTGAGCGCACAAAGAACATACTTTCCGACGGTCGGCTAAAGCCACCTCGTGCGACGCCCTAGCCATGAATGCCACACGAGATTTTACACCAAATATCGTCATCATCGTCATCATGCAGCCTTAACACTTTTAATGTGAGCACAAGAAATTTGAGCACTTATGCCTGATACTGTCGCCATCTTGTTGTAACTTCAGAATTCGATTCGTGGCCTGTGAATATTCTGATGTATCAGATGCCACATATTGAACGGCAGGAGCAAAACATTACTAATAGGTAGTTCCTTTTTGCATACTATCAGGTTACAGATGCAGGCAAGACAGATCGACGAGTGGTGTTTCAACGATCGCTGCCTACTGAATGCGTTGGAGAACTATCCCGCACATATTGTGATCTTAGGTGGAAATTATACTCATGAGTTATGTGGTTATTTTGATGGGTTAATTACTCTTTTGTGTTCGCAGTCAATGACAAAAAAACGAGGAAACAACGTCATTAGCAGTGATGGACGCTATAAGCAGAAGGAAGACACTTATTCATCTCTCGATCACTTTTTTGATGAATTGTTCAATATTTAAACGGTAGCTGTATCAAACCCTTTTTCAGATGAAATGTATTGTGCAAGTGTGTGTGTGTGTGTGTGTTTCTGGGGCATAAACTTCATACTTGTTGTAGCGTAGCTCAAAGGCTTAGGGCTTAGCTATCACTACTTCCTTTTAGATCGCACACAACCTACAACGCCAATGCAATGAAGTCGGTAACAGATTAATGCAAAACAATTACTTGTACTTTTATTTACATTCTGACATCAGCCACTCGCCTTCAGTTGAAATTATGTCAAAATCAGCTAAATGGCAGCAATAAACGCAGGACTGGCGGTAGTGGAATCTCTAACGTCTGAGCGGCACTTACTGCGACAGATATCAAGTCATTTTTCTAATTCCTTATGTGATGCTGAGGGCTGCCTGTTTTCGACGTACGTATCATCAAGCCATTAGCGTTGTATCCGGTAGAAGACAGGCCCGCTCTGTATCGGGGCAGCCAAATCGCTCGGAAGCAATGACACTTCAAGTTACGTACATCGGCATTCGTGAAGGCTCCGACAACGTAAGGGACTGCGATGCCCGTCAGGTTGGCGATGCTGTTCACGATGCCCGTCATGGTGCCCGAGTAGTTGGGCGAGGTCGTCTGCATGTTCATGTAGGGCGCGGCGCAGTAGGTGGACAGGCAGAAGCCGCTGATGGCCAGCATGGTCACGACCACGGCCGTGTCGTCCACCAGAGTCACCACGATCAGCGTGGCGGCCGGCACCAGAGTGTCTGCACACACACACACGGAGCAGCCGTTACACACTAGTCTCGCTGCCACTCGTCGCTCCGCAACAAAGAGAAAACAAAAACACACGGTACACTCAAACTCCTATGACAGTTTTCAACAGAAATATACATATTCCCCCCAAAATAATTTACTGACCGGCACAATCACAACTACTTCAATAGGAAATTGCCGGTTTCAGTCGTCAACGGCCATCCTCAGGTCGTAAAACAGAATCCATGTTTCACTCCCACCAGTACAAAAACCACGACGTGGTTTCTGCCGTGGTGGAAGTGACTCATGGCGTCCGTTTCATGACCTGAGAATGGCCGGTAACGGCCGAAACCCAAAATTTTATACTGAAATTGTACTGATTGTTTTGGACAATAAATTATTTTCAAAACAAGCAATCAAACGCGTCTCCAGTACGAATAAAATGTCGTTCCTTCTAAAACACATATTGTCTAGCAATTATTTTAACCGATTTGACTGTAGGTTATGGGAGACATGTATCTATTCCTAAATGGATAAGCCAGTGCATGGTGCACATATAGGGTTGCAGCTTGCCTATCCAACGGCTTCCAGGGCCAACAAAAATTTTATTTTCAATATGTCCTATAGTTACTGACCGAATTAAAAACTTTTAAATTCTGGCATAATCTTATTTATAGATTCTCCCGTTACATCTTGGTAGAACAATTCAATATTTAAGGTTGTACGGTCGCAGGTTCGAATCCTGCCTCGGGCATGGATGTGTGTGATGTCCTTAGGTTAGTCAGGTTTAAGTTCTAGGGGACTGATGACCACAGATATTAAGTCCCATAGTGCTCAGAGCCATTTTAAGGTTGAATAACGAGTGCACTGTTCTTGCTCTACTTATTTCTGTGTATTTCAAACAAGTTTCCAGCTTATTGCGCCATCTTAGGAAACAACTGACTAGCGTCGGGAAGGGGCAGTATTTCTTAGGTAACCAAATATTATAAGCGAAGATACAATCCACTTGCTTTGGAGTGTTGTGCATCAAACATGTTCCTTAGCGTTGAAATTGCAATTAATCCAATGATCGATTTTAAGCACGATAAATAATTAAACTACACAATATTACACGTTAAATGGTTATAATGCTGAAATTTGTTAGTTCTTGGAATTGGCTGAAAAACTGTCAAACTGAATACTCTCTATTTATGTTGTGAAACAAACATGTTTTTTAACATTATAAATTATACTTTAGGCAATGGACAATATTATACACAATAATAAAAATACACAATCTTACAGCATTACAGGCTATACTGTTATGATACCATAGTTCGTAAGGTCGTGACATTGGTTGAGAGCTGTCTAACTGTAACTAATATTGTGCAACAAACATGTTTTACTTTGTAAATTACGTTTTATGCAATGGATAATATTAAACACAGTACAATGTTCAAATTCACATTATTACAGTGTTACAATTTATAGTGCTAAAGTTTGTGGAGAAGGCAAGGTAAGGAATAGTAAATTCTAATGTGTTTCAATTTTGTGTAGGGCTGTGTGCCATTGTGGCTGACTGTGGGTATGGGGCTGGTTGATTGCAGCATGTGAAACTTAAAAGTGCAGATGCGTATAGCTGTAATTGAACATTTAGAACCTCCCATACATAATTCAAAATATAAACTGTGATACTGTAATAATCTGTATTCTAACCGTGTACTGTGTTTAGCGTTATCCATTGCATAAAATGTTACAATGTGAAACATGTTTGTTGCACTGTATAAGTTACTAGTGCTCAGCTAGACAGTTCTCAACCAATGTCACGAGCTCACAAACTATGGCACCATAACAGTACAACCCGTAATACTGTAACACTGTGTATTTTAATTATTTTTATAACATTGTCGATTGCCTAAAGTATAATTTACAAAGTTAAATAACATGTTTGTTGCACAACATAAATTATCTCGCAAACTTCGCATTATAACCACATAACCCGTAATATTGTGTAGTTTAATTATTTATTGTGCTTAACAGTGTCCATTGTATGAAGGGTAATTTCAGTGTTCAGAAACAAGTTCATGCACAGTACTCTATGTAAGTGGATTATATCTCTAGAATGAGATTTTCACTCTGCAGCGGAGTGTGCGCTGATATGAAATATTATATCTCTGCTTATAATGTTTGGTTACCTAAGAACTAGTGTCTCTTCCAGACGATACTCATTTATTTCCTGAAAATGGCTCAATAATCTGAAAACTAGTTTGAAATAAACAAAGAGCAGTAGAACAAAAAGAGTGCACTTGTTATTCAGCATCAAAAAGAGCTGTCATAATCTAAACATTAAGAGGAACGGCCTGCTTATCATTAAACTTTCGCTACGTGAGAGGGCCCCCATGAAAAACGAGAGATCGTAGGACAACGAAACTTTGTGGTAACATTTGTAAAGACGAGCGGAAGAAAAATAATGAATAAACTATTGAAAGAAACACACTTTAATTTCCACATGAGAGGGTAAGATTTGTTAATTGCGTACCGTGTATACGTTCCAGTTTACAAACTTTGCTCATTGTGACAACCATATGCATCTACGACAGCCCTGAAAAGCTCTGGACATGCCAAGGGTGGTGCATGGAACGATCAACGATCGTGACACAGCTCGTGCGCTGCTTGAAGATCGTGCATTGCGTCCAGCATTCCAAGCCACGGCAACAGTAACTTCTTCAACAATTTTGTGGCGAAATTGGCCGTCGGCCTCTTGCAGGAGTGGTTCTCTGATCGGCAGTTAATTTGAATTTCCAAATCATATTCTTCAAACCCCATGTGCAAAGAGGACATCTCCGATTTCGCAAAGAGCAGAGGCACTATTTCTGTTGTTTGGATAGAGCTTAAAAAGCTAATCCAGACTGTCTGTCTGCAACTCTAATGCACACTGATAGTTGTGTTTCTACCCTAGGTCACCGTATTAGTACCGGCGCCTAAAGCACTACAAACAACGTAAACCTTGAAGCACACAGTCTGAACACCTTTCCTATAAAGTCTGGTGCCCATACGATGATGATGATAATGATGATGATGATGATGGTGATGATGTTTGGTTTCTGGGGCGCTCAACAGTGCGATTATCAACATCCTTACAAAGCCCCAATCCTTACACAGTCCAATCTAGCCACTTTCACGAATGATGATGAAATGATGAGGACAACAGAAACACCGAGTCCCCGGGAAGAGAAAATCCCCTACCCGGCTGGGAATCGAAACCGGGACCTTGTGAGGTGCCCATGCGATAGTTTTCCTTCTACACTGGCTGAAGTAGCGAAAGTTTGAAAGGCGTATATATAACTAAAAATATCGATGTGTTTTGGTATGTTTGTCATCATTATAAGCATCTTTGACACCTGAACACATAAGTGAGACGTATTCTTTAGATACCAGATGTATTATTGAATGGAGCTCTGGCGAGCGAATGAGTAAGATGGAGAGAGGGAGAGAGAGAGAGAGAGAGGAGAGAGGAGAGAGTTTTTGAGAGTGTTGTGTAATGGTACATTGAGAAGCTTGGTTAACGGACGTGCCGCACAGAGAACGAATTTTATTTGAGATGCTCCCTAATGTCTAATTAAGAATTAAAGATAAAGGATGATTTTTAAGAGGAGTTTATGGAGAGAAAGGTCCTCAGGAAAAAGGTAATCTTTTATCTTCGTTTATAAGTATTTCAATGAAAGTAATCCTCCCTGTAGACGCGTGCATGTGTGGAATCTCCAACAACAGCGAACGTTCATGGTTTGTATTCGCCTTTGTTATAGGCCTATGTCGTTGACGTCAGTCTGTTGTATAATTATGGAACATGTTTTATGTGTATTTGTTATGACGTTTTCATGGAACGAAAATCTCTTCCATAAAAATCAACATGGAATCCGCGAACAGAGATCCTGCGAAACTCAGCTTGCTCTGTTCCCGCATTAGATCTACAGCGCTGTAGAGAAAGGCACACAAGTAGATTTGTTCCTTGACTGGAGCAAGGCGTTTGACACTGTTTCGCACTGTTGTGTAGTGAAAAAAAGTACGAGGTTACCGAATATCGGGCCAGATTTACGAGTGGCTTCACACAGAACTCAGCAAGTCGCTCTAACCGAAAAAAGGACAGATGTAAAATTAATTTCTAGAGTACCCCAGGGAACTGTTTACAGTGTTTATAAATGATCTATCAGAAAGCGTCGGAAGCTGTTTAAGACTGTTCCCAGGTGACGCGTTTGTCTGTAAGAAAGTAGCAACGCCAGAAAACGGAATAGATTTGCGAAATGACCTACAGTCTCCGGCAGTTGACGCTGGTCGTGGATGAATGTAACATGTTGCGCATACATAGAAAAAGAAAGCCATTACTGTACAGCTACACTATTGATGAGAAACTGCTGGAAACGGTGTGTACTGAAAAATATCTAGGAGTAACTATCCAGAGCGGCGTTGAGTGGAACGACCACATAAAACAAATAGTAGGAAAGCAGATGCCGCACTGAGACTCATAGGAAGAAGTGGCTTACAAGGCGCTTGTTCGACCGATTCTTGAGTATTGTTGATCGATCTGGGACACTTACCAGGAAAGAATGATAGAAGCGATAGAGATGGTGTAATCGGCGAGAGAGCGTTACAGAGATGCTAAACAAACTTCAGTAGCAGATGCTGCAAGGGAGCAGAGAGTACTTCCTCTCTCAGATATCTCGTGAAATGACGACGACGAGAAAATTCGAGAAATTAGAGCTAATGCAGGGGCTTACTGACAATCATTCTTGCCATGCGCCACTCGTGAATGGAACAGGGAAGGGGGCATCAGTTAACGGTTCGAGAAGTACCCTCCGCCACACACCGTCGAGTGCTTGCTGCGTATTCATGTTGATGTAGATGTAATACGAGCCCAGTACCTGGCGAGATTATGTGACCTGCCTTTGGGTAAACAACACAGACATCTCGGTTTAGTAACTTTGACACTAAACGTTGAATTTCTAATTTGTTGAGACCAGTGACCGTGCCCTATCACTAAGGTGCAAGTGACGCTATTTTTCTACAAGACAGCACAATGCCACATGTTGTTCGTGCCGTCCTGACCTACCTTGATACAGACAGTGTTCGACTGTTGCCCAGCTAGCATACTCTGCAGATACCTCACCCACTGAAAAAATCTGGTCATACGTTATTGAGAGACTGTCCGCCACTGTCGTTGATGAACTCTGGCTTAGGACTGAAGCTGCATGGAACGACGTACCCGTTTCTGTCATCCAAGTTAAATTCGAGTATGTCCAGTGAGTTTGGAGCCACTGTTGCTGCTAGAGGGGGTAGGTCTGTGCTCTAACTCCTCACCCAGTGTACTCCCAAATCACCAACTTATTTAGTCATGTAATCTTCAACTAGTCTTTATAAGCACAGTAAATAAAATTTCGTTATTTTCTATCCTTCCTGGTGTTTTAGCAATTTTAGTGGTCAGCAGTGTATTTCCAGCAGAACAGTGAATCAGTAATTTTCACAGTATTTAAGGATAATCTAGCTGAGAAAACGAGAGTGGGCGAAATTTCAGTCTGGTTTTCTTGTATCTGATCAGGACTGGAAATACTGCAAATTAAAAACTTCCAACTGAAAAAGAAAAACAACGGAAGATCTAGACGCAATCTCACTGAACGATCACGTACATCAGTGGTTCCAAACCTCGGAGTAAAAAGAAACTTTCCAAGGGTTAAAAACAAAAGGATTCGATTGTGTTTCCGTCACAAAACGAAGTTATTCATTTTTAAGAGATCATTAATATTATCAATAGTTCGTAACACTGTAACACTGATTACGTAAATTACCGATAATAATATTTTTTCAAATACTAGAGTTAATGCATAAGACAATGTGGTGGAGGTTGGAGCTTGTAAAATAAGTGTATCTTCCACACAGAGTCCGTCACTATAGAAGTACTTTCAACTACGTACCATGCAACTATAAGAGTAAAACTGAAACATGCGCCTCACTTATACTTGAATATCTCGTGAAAATGACTTCTCCTAGTTCACGCAATTGACCATAAATTGACTAATTACTCGCTTCACAACAGTTACACGACCGAAATGACAGCACAACATACTGCTGTAGCGCCTAGGTATTATTGTTATTATTATTATTATTGTTGTTAGTGGCAGTGTTCAGACATAAGGGGAGGAGGAGGAGAGAAGTGTTGAACGTCCCGTCGGCAACGAAGTCATTAGAGACGGAATGCAAGTTCGGATTATGGAAGGATGGAGAGAGAAATCGGCCGTGCCCTTTCACAGGAACCAGCCCGATATTTGCCTGAAACGATTTAAGTGAATCACGGAAAACCTAAATCCGGATGTCCGGAAGCGGGTTTCAACCGTCGTCCTCCAGAATGCGAGTCCAGTGTGCTAACCACTGCGCCATCTCGCTCGGTGTCGGACACAGAGTTTGGCAGCCTGAAGTTCAGGACTGTTATAACTAAACCTTCCCTACTTGAGAGGCCCCCAAGTAAAACGAGTGATCGTACGACAAAGGGACGTTGTGGAAATATTTGTAAGGAAGTGCGGAAGAGAAATAACAAATAAACCATTGAAAAAAAGACGTTTTAATTCTCACATGGTAGGGTCAACTTTTGAATTGCGTACCATGTTTAGGTTCAATGTTATTTAGGTTGCAGGTTATAAAACTTGTTGAATGTGACGATCATCTGCATCCACGAAAATCTGGAACCCCATTAGAGATTGCTCGGCTGCTGCTCGAAACATCTCAGGTGGGATGTTCCCTCGCTATGCTTAGCCGGCCGGGGTGGCCGAGCGGTTCTAGGCACTACAGTCTGGAACCGCGCGACCGCTACGGTCGCAGGTTCGAATCCTGCCTCGGGCATGGATGTGTGTGATGTCCAAGGGTTAGTTAGGTTTAAATAGTTCTATGTTCTAGGGGACTGATGACTTCAGAAGTTAAGTCCCATAGTGCTCAGATCCATTTTTTTTTTCCGCTATGCTCATCTTCAACCTCCAATGTGTTTTAAGCGTCCCGTTGATAAACCCTGTCGTTCGGGTGATCACAGCTAAAAATCAAACAGGTTCAAACCCGGTGATTTTGGTGGGCACATAGTTGCAACGATTGGTCAGCGATGCGGTTTTCTCCAAATTTGTCACGGAGTAACAGATGTCATGAGCAGAGTGAGGTGGAACTTCACAGAGCATCAAAATAGTTGAGTCAAAAGCACCTCTCTTCCACAGGCAGAGAAGCAGGTAACACTAATGTGTGCCGTTCACGCCATATGTCCTTGGTCCTTGGCGTCCGAGTTCCACCTACATACGGGCGCCTAACGGCACGTCACAACACTAACGCTACTAATAACAAAAATTTTGCAGTGCACGATCTGAACAGTATACATTGAATAGTAGGGGCGAGAGACTGCATTCATGTCTTACACCCTTTTTAACGTGGGCACTTCTTTCTTGGTATTCCATTTCTTATAATTTCCTTTTTAAGCCGGGCATTTCGTTCTTGGCCTTCCGTTCACATTATTCCGCTTTCGTTCTTGTACGTATTGTGTACTTTTCGTCTTTCCCTATACCTTATTCCTATTTTTCTTAAAGTTTCAAACATCTTGCACCTTTTTTACATTCAGTACATTGTCGAATGCGCTTTCAACGTAGTCACTTCCAATGAACATGGCTTAATTTTTCTGAAGTCTTCCATTATCAATCCAAAACCTGTCATGTCTGCCTCTCTGGTATCTTTCCGAAAGCCAAACTGATCGACATCTACTAGCTTAGTTTTCTTCTCCATTCTTCTGTACTTTATTCGTGTTAGCTGTTAGCTGACACGTTAAGCTGGATGTGCGATAATTCTTGCACTTATCTGCCGCTATTCCCTACGGGATTGTGTGGACGAATGGACAGTATTTTTTCTATAGTCTGATGTCATGTATCCAGTCTAGGGCCCGAGTTCGATTCCCGACTGGGTCGCAGATTTTCTCCGCTCAGGGACTGGGTGTTGTGTTGTCCTAATCATCATCATTTCATCCCCATCGACGCGTAAGTCGCCGAAGTGGCGCCATATCGAAAGACTAGCACCCGGCGAACGGTCAACCCGACGGGAGGCCCTAGTACACGACATTTTATGTAGTCAGTCTCATAGATTCTCCACATAAACTTTAGTAGGCACAATCCCACCGATCTTAGATTTCTATAGGAATATTGTCTATCCCTTCTGTTTTATTTAATCTCAAATCCTCCAAAGCTCTGCTAAATTCAAATACAAGGTGCCCTCTGTCTTCAGAGGAACAAAAATGGAAAAAATTCAGAAACATCGTCCAGTACGCCTTAGATAAGTTCGTACCGACTAAGGTCCAAAGCGAGGGGAAAGATCCACCGTGGTATAACAATCATGTACGAAAGGTACTACGGAAACAAAGAAAGCTTCATCATAGGTTTAAGAGTAGTCGAATCATAGCTGATAAGGAAAAGCTGAACGAAGCGAAAAAGAGCGTAAAGAGAGCAATGAGAGAAGCATTCAACGAATTCGAACATAAAACATTGGCAAACAATCTAAACAAGAACCCTAAAAAGTTTTGGTCATATGTAAAATCGGTAAGCGGATCTAAATCCCCTATTCAGTCACTCGTTGACCACGATGGCACCGAAACAGAGGACGACCGAAGAAAGGCAGAAATACTGAATTCAGTGTTCCGAAACTGTTTCACTGCGGAAAATCGTAACACGGTCCCTGACTTCAGCCGTCGCACGGACGCCAAAATGGAAAATATTGAAATAAACGATATCGGAATTGAAAAACAACTGCTATCACTTAGTAGCGGAAAAGCATCCGGACCAGACGAGATACCCTTAAGATTCTACAGTGATTATGCTAAAGAACTTGCCCCCTTTCTATCAGCAATTTATCGTAGATCGCTGGAAGAACGTAAAGTACCTAGCGACTGGAAGAAAGCGCAGGTCGTTCCCATTTTCAAGAAGGGTCATAAATCAGATGCGAATAATTATAGGCCTATTTCGCTTACGTCAATCTGTTGTAGAATAATGGAACATGTTTTGTGTTCTCGTATTATGACGTTCTTAGATGATACAAATCTCCTTCATCATAACCAACATGGATTCCGCAAACAGAGATCATGTGAAACTCAGCTCGCCCTATTTGCCCAAGAAATTCACAGTGCCGTAGACACTGGCGAGCAGATTGATGCCGTATTCCTGGACTTCAGGAAGGCATTTGATGCGGTTCCGCACTTATGTTTAGTGAAAAAAATACGAGCTTACGGAATATCGGACCAGGTTTGTGATTGGATTCAGGATTTCCTAGAAGAAAGAACACAACATGTCATTCTTAACGGTTCAAAATCTGCAGATGTAGAGGTAATTTCGGGAGTACCGCAGGGAAGCGTGATAGGACCTTTAGTGTTTACAATATACATAAATGACTTAGTTGACAACATCGGTAGCTCCGTGAGGCTATTTGCAGATGACACGGTTGTCTACAAGAAAGTAGCAACATCAGAAGACTCGTACGTACTCCAGGAGGACCTGCAGAGGATTAATGCATGGTGCGACAGCTGGCAGCTTTCCCTAAACGTAGATAAATGTAATATAATGCGCATACATAGGGGCAGAAATCCATTCCAGTACGATTATGCCATAGGTGGTAAATCATTGGAAGCGGTAACGACCGTAAAATACTTAGGAGTTACTATCCGGAGCGATCTGAAGTGGAATGATCACATAAAACAAATAGTGGGAAAAGCAGGCGCCAGGTTGAGATTCATAGGAAGAATTCTAAGAAAATGTGACTCATCGACGAAAGAAGTAGCTTACAAAACGCTTGTTCGTCCGATTCTTGAGTATTGCTCATCAGTATGGGACCCTTACCAGGTTGGATTAATAGAAGAGATAGACATGATCCAGCGAAAAGCAGCGCGATTCGTCATGGGGACATTTAGTCAGCGCGAGAGCGTTACGGAGATGCTGAACAAGCTCCAGTGGCGGACACTTCAAGAAAGGCGTTACGCAATACGGAGAGGTTTATTATCGAAATTACGAGAGAGCACATTCCGGGAAGAGATGGGCAACATATTACTACCGCCCACATATATCTCGTGTAATGATCACAACGAAAAGATCCGAGAAATTAGAGCAAATACGGAGACTTACAAGCAGTCGTTCTTCCCACGCACAATTCGTGAATGGAACAGGGAAGGGGGGATCAGATAGTGGTACAATAAGTACCCTCCGCCACACACCGTAAGGTGGCTCGCGGAGTATAGATGTAGATGTAGATGTAGATACCGACCTGAATTTTTTATTTTAACATGCCATTAGAAAGTTCCTCCTCATCGTGGGAGGAATTCAATGCACTCTTTTCTCCTATCTAATCTCGGCTCTGCATTTAAAAGTGGAACTCCTGTTCCTCTCTCAATGTTTATGCTATTTTTTTTTATGTCGCCGAAAACTGTTTTGATTTGTATCCTGAATCAGTCCTTGCGACAATCAGTTCCTTTTCAATTTGTTCGTAGTTTTCTTGCAGCCATTTCGCCTTTGCTCTTCTGCACTTTCCAGTTATTTCATTCCTAACTGACTTATATTACTGCATTTCTGACTTTCCCTGAACATTTTTATATCTCCTTCTTTTGTTGATCAATTGAAGTGTATCTTCTGTTATCCACCGTTTCTTAGCAGTTATCTGTCAAGTAGTGCCTGATGGGCTAGTGGTAAAACACGTGCATGGAAGCACATAAGTCAAACCAAGGAAATTTTCAGGCTGCCTTTAATCTATCATTCACCTTTCTACGATGTGAGCGTCTCCAGGAACGATACGTGGTTCAAATTCCAAGTTAAACTGCAGGTCTTCTTTCCCCTATTGAGTAACTGGGATAGATTTGCAAGGCTTTACTAGTGTATGGTCCTAGTCAATCTGCTTTACTACTGACATGCACTGAGTAACCACTGTAACTAAACAAGGGTTACAAATTACGTACATTTATTGTTTATGAATTCAATGACTGCACTGAAAAATGATTAAATACTCGTCACGGGAGAATGAGTGCACATTCATATAATTGTGCATCTTCAGAGGGACGGAACTCGAAAAGTTCTCATAAAATAGACCAAACGAACAAGAAATCGTGTTAACTGACTGATAATAGAGGAATTGAATTGATGGTGACTGCATCGGAAGGTTAGTGAGTAAAGTGAAGTAGAACCCCAAAGAATAAAATCATGGCCGAAAGGTCGCTACACAGTGACTGATTGACCAATGTGAACCAGCGCGCCTATTATCCCGTACTAATCTCGTATGCCGTGGCTGCGACACTTAACATCGTTTGCGGAAGACAAGGCGCGGTAAGGTTGTACGTGTCGCCAGACGCCACTATGGCGCGGCCTGTCGGCTCATGAATTGCCTTCTCTTCGCGTGATGTAGACCACTCTCTGCGGCTCTCGACGACTATGGCTACTGTTGAAAAATTGTTTACTATGGCTCCCAGCAAGGAAGTCTCTGATACTTTACTTTCCTGTTCCTTATCGGTGAGAGCCCACCATTGTGCTGGAAGGTTCGGCGTCGGTTCTTTTGAAAGCTTCCGGAGGCTGACTTATCTGAAATGCTCTTTCTGGCAACTTGCAATGCCATCCTATGGTACATTGCCGTTCCCAAAGATTCCGAGATCCAGCCTATCACACGGCGTTCCTCCTAAAACTTTCCATAACATTGTCTTCTCGATGTTTACGCTCAGGGTGTTAGCGACCCGTCGGCACTGCACAAAGGGCTTGCCTGTGGAGGCACCCAGTGGTTATTGCACCATATTGCGTTGTTATCGCACGGAACACGCCATTTGCGTGGGTAATGGCTCTGAGCACTATGGGACTTAACATCTGTGGTCATCAGTCCCCTAGAACTACTTAAACCTAACTAACCTAAGGACGTCACACACATCCATGCTCGAGGCAGGATTCGAACCTGCGACCGTAGCAGTCTCGCGGTTCCGGACTGAGCGCCTAGAACCGCTAGACCACCGCGGCCGGCTGCGTGGGTAATATGTCGTTCGGTGAAACCTCTGTATTAATATTCGTCAACTGGCGAGGACAGGGCGAGTTCACTGCCCTTGGTAGCTGAGTGGTCAGCACGACGGAATGTCATGCCTAGCGGCCCGGGTTCGATTCCCGGCTGGGTCGGAGATTTTCTCTGTTCAGGACTGGGTGTTGTGTTTTCCTTATCATCATCATTTCATCCCCATCGACACGCAAGTCACCGAAGTGGTGTCAACTCGTAAGACTTGCACCAGGCGAACGGTCTACCCGACGGGAGGCCCTAGCCACACGGCGTTTCCATTTTATCACGCAAGTGTATTCTTCCCCGTGCGTGGCTAATTTTGTCAAAGACGCTCAACGCACTCTACCAAGATGAGTAGAAACTGTAAGGGCCATGCTTTTACTCTCCACTAACTACCAAGATGAATTCAGGGTACGCTTTTGAATTAGGGGAAATTAAAAGGAAATCTTATACAATCATCACCCACTCTCACGAATATTACCTCTCTTTTGCATATACGTCGGAATTTATTGATTAATTAGACCTATCTTATCGATGGATTAAGTGTGCTGAGTAAAAAGTAGAATGAAACACGAGGCTGGCTACAGCCAGATGCTTTCAGATTAGGGACACCCAAGTCGTCGAAGAGGCGCCCAATTGAAAGGTTACACCTTATCTGGCGATTAAGCCGCGCGAAATTATTATTAGTTACCTTCCATGTACCTTTGTTTGTCCTACTTCTGTGATTGACTTTGTTATGCATGTCTATTCGTCTTCAACTGGTTTATGTACCATGGTATCCGTTACTGAAACTTCTACAATCTTAGAGACCTTCAAACTCTCCTCATCATTTATCGGTTCCTGAGTATCCCACTTTGTTCCACACTGATTTTTACGGACAATTCCCGTAATTCAGTCTATTCTTCATCATTACTAAATTGTGATCTGAGTCTGTATGTGCTCCTGAGTACGCCTTACAATGCAATATCTGATTTTAGAATCTCTGTCTGAGTATGAGGTAATACAACCGGAATCTTCTCGTGTCTCCAGGCTGATTGAAAGTGTAATTTCTCTTCTTGTGATTTTGGAACAATGTATTCGGTGTTGCTAATTCATATTTCCTCCAGAACTCGGCTAGGCTTTCTTCTCTGTCTTTTCTACTACCAATCCCATATTCTGCGTCTACTCTTCCTGCATCTACTACCTCGTTCCAATTTGTAAGGGGTCCGTAGGCCCTTACTATAAGTTTGCGACAGCACAGGTCGACAGGACAGACAATCGATAGTGTGTGTCGGGTTGCGAGAGCGAGAGCGAGTGTTGAGACAGTAGAGAGTGGTACGCGCTGCGGGCCGAGCCGGGTGGAGGTCTGTTGCTGGAAGGCAAGGCCGTACCGACAAAGGGGGTGGCCATCGCCGCGGTTTAACTCCTTTTGTGTTAGAAATATACGGGAAAGTGAACAAGTACAATTACTAGTGTGATTCAGTGATATTTCAATGCCGGTATTTGTATTTTCGCGTCTACCGCGCCGGCATTATTTGGATTGCAGTGTTGGATTGCAGTGTTGGATACAGTGATTAAAATTTGCGTGTGACGATAATGAATAACAAAGAGCCCGGTGCTGAGATTAGCCGTTATTAATTTTGTACGACGAAGGCAGTGGCTGTCTCCTTACTTTGTGTTTTTGGTGATAAATATAGGTTGTTGATTATTGAAGCTGTGTTGTTGTTCTTCTTGGCACCCGACATATCATTATTACAGCATTTGAGAAGGACAAAATGGAATGTAACAACTCCGTAGCAGCCCAATCCGATTGCCAGCCCCATTAGGTACACGGTCACAGTAATTAATATCTATTTGGGCTGCTATCAGATCCCGATCGAGCGGGATAAGTCAGTAGAATAAACTGGAGTGTTACAAATTCCCCACGATTATTAAATTATCATCTCTCTTTATATACTGAAATGCCCGCTTAATATCATCACGTACTTTCTCTGTATCTTCATTTCTGCTTATGACAACGGCACTTTGCCTGAACTTATTACCGAGCGAGGTGGCGCAGTGGTTAGACACTGGACTCGCATTCGGGAGGACGACGGTTCAATCCCGCGTCCAGCCATCCTGATTTAGGTTTTCCGTGATTTCCCTAAATCGCTCCAGGCAAATGCCGGGATGGTTCCTTTCAAAGGGCACGGCCGACTTCCTTCCCCGTCCTTCCCTAATCCGATGAGACCGATGACCTTGCTGTTTGGTCTCCTTCCCCGAAACAACCAACCAACCGACCTAAACTTATTACTGTTGACGTTGATTTGCTGTTGAACCTGATGAGAGCAGCTCTGTCACAGAACTGTTCACACTTAGGTACTCTCTGCCCAACCTTCCTATTCGCGACGAAATCTACTCCCTTTATATCATTTTTGCTACTGCTCATTGGAAGAGAAATTTTTACAATCTTTCTACTTAATTTTAGCGACCCCCTACTGTATCCAGATTGAGCCTTTCCATTTCCCTTTTCACGTTTTGTAGTTATTCTACCACATTCAAACTTGTGACATTCCGCGGTCTGACTAATAGAATGTTACCCTTTCGTTGGTTATTCAATATTTTTCTCGTTGTTACTTCCCCTTGGGAGTCTCCTCCCTGAGATCAGAACAGAGGACCAATTCGGGGTCTTTCGCCAATCGAAAAGTCAGCATGGTACTATTTCAATAACATACCATGTGTTTGGGTACACATTCCGTGTACGGACACACTTTATTTCTCTTTTAATTCAGGGATCTCTGTTGCCTTCCTCATGCTCATGCAGTTTATTGCTGATTCTTCCGCCTTTCAGAGTTAGTCCCCCCTCCACGGGCAACTGAAACTATGTCCACTCCTCCGCCCTTTCTGATGAGGCCGTTGGTAGAACGAGGGTCACCATTGGTGGTTATTTTTATTCAAAATCTAGGGAATAGCTGAATTTGAAAACAGGGACTCAAGATGTTTTGACTATTAGTCAATGGAGCTACCCGTATACCATGGGTGGCTCTGTACATTTTAACGAAACTGAGAATATGAAAATAGTTGCAGTATATATTTCACTTATTTTCTGAAGGACGTCGATAATGTCACTGACGATTTACGGCACCGGGTACAATAGTAATTAAGACTCGGAATTTGCATTCTGGATGATTAGGACTCAAACCCTCATTCTGTCAGCCTTATTTAATTTCTCTGTTGTTTCTCTAAACAGCTGAAGGTAAATATTGGCATGATTCCTTTGAAAAAGAGGACTCGTGGTCCTTATCTGAAATTAGCTGAGTTTTGATTATCTCTTAAGGTAACTCTTACATATATTTGTAAACTATAGGGGTCACCTACCATTAACTTGAGTTACACAGTACTGGACAGTATCCTACTGGACAAGGAACGCCGTTTCCTCCGTCCTCATCGAGAACCAGCTAAACTAGAGTGCTGAAGGGGATCTATAACGTGGAATCGCGGTCACGGCGTACAGAAAACATTTTTGCAATTAAGATTTGGATTTATGGCAAAAATAATCCTAAGGTTGACTACTGGTCAAATGTCAAACAATGCACTGACATCTGTTGGCAGAGCCACCAACTCTTAGGCCTACTCTGCTGTAGGCAATTTCGACCCCTTCTCCGCGATAAACTTTTTCAAAGTGAACACGTCACTGAAGCGTTAATCACACTTCTCATAGCAGAAAAGCCTTCCTCGTAGCGGAGTAACTACGCTTTGAAACTCTGAGGCTTTAAATTATATGACACAAACTGCATGCCGAGTGCGAAGATTAAGTATTGCAACCAACGATTCTTCCAGATGCGTTTCGATGACATAGCAGCGTCTTTCGAAAGTAATTCTTGGAAGTTTTTCCTAACTTAATATGCATTCATCAACGCATTCATTAATACGCCTACAGATTCATCATTAGTGTTGAAAAACTGAAGCAGGGAAACAGTGTCCCACTAAATATATTTAGACAGCCGTCTCAAGAAGATTTTGCCAGAAACACATTTGTCGGAGGCGAGGAATGATCGCCGTTCAAAGTGACATTTCCTCTATGGCATCATAAACAAGTGAGATTTACGATAATGATGGAAGCTGAAGAAATGAATCAAATTTTGTGCCATCCCCAGGACTTCAAACCGGGTGTTCTTGTTTACCATGCAGGTATGCTAGCCATTACACCACCACAGCGTAATAGGTAACATAGCTGCACTTCTAGTTCGATGCCCCCCCCCCCTTCCCCGATACGAACTTCAAATCACATCTTCAGAAGGGGAAAATAAGCTGAAGATGTGAATTGAAGCTTATGTTAGGGGGGGGGGGGGGCATTGGACTAGAAGTGCAGCTATGTTACCTATATCGGTGTGGTGTTGTAATGGCTAGCATACCTGTATGGTAAACCAGAAGTCTTGGGGTCAAGTCCTGAAGGTAGAACACATTTTAATTCATTTTTTCAGCTTCCATCATTATCGTAGATAAAGATGAGACTCAAATGTCTCGAGTAAAATCTAATAATATAAGTGAATTTTAGATATCTTCATTAGACACCCTCTAACAATGTCGAGGCGCCTTCAATAATTAATGCGATACTTTTCTCTGAAAGCAAGTTGTTTGCTTCAGGATTCCAATACACAATATTATTCACTACTCTTTTGCCTACAAACTCCTGTTTTTCAACATAGTCTCAGTCCAATGTGATGACCTTACGCCATCTTGCTGGGAGGGTCTGTATGCCCGCATTGTACCACCTTACTGGTACTGTTGGAGCCAACGTCTTACTGCATCAATAACCTCCCGTACTTCTCCCCATGGAGAGCATCCTGCATTTGGCCAAACAGATGGAAGTCGGAAAGTGCGAGATCCGTTCTGTAGGGTGGACGAGGAAGAACAGTCCAGTGAAGATCTGCGAGCTCCTCTCGGGTGCGCAGACCTGTGTGAGCTCTTGCGTTTCGTTTGCATTTTTGTGGGGCGAATAAGCTGAAGCCTTTTCTTCATTTTGCTGAAGGTAGCACAGACTTCAGAATTGATAGTTGCACCATCAGGGAGGATATCAATTAGAATAACCTCTTCAGACTTCCAGAAGATCGTCGTCATGAGTTTACTTGCTGAGGGTGCGGCTTTGATCGTTTTCTTTGGAGGAGAGGTGGTGTGGCGCCACTCCATGGATTGCCGTTTTGTTTCCGGTTCGAAGTAATGAACCCATGTTTCATCCCCTGTGACGATGTTCAACCAAAAAAGCGAGAAAGAAGCAAAACCAACTAGAATAACAACAAAATAATTCATCACACAGGAGTAGTGCATGATTGGGATCTTCTCTATCTCCTCCGTCAACCCGATCTGGTACGGATCGCACACTGATTATCAATACTCAAGTATAGGTCGAACGTTTTGTAAGCCACCTCCTTCGTTGATGGACTACATTTTCTAAGGACTCTCCCAGTGAATCTCAACCAGGTACCCGCCTTACCAACAATTAATTTTATATGATCATTCCACTTCAAATCGTTCCGCAAGCATACTCCCAGATATTTTACAGAAGTAAGTGCTACCAGTGTTTGTTCCGCTATCATATAATCATACAATAAAGGATCCTTCTTTCTATGTATTCGCAATACATTAGATTTGTCTATGTTAAGGGTCAGTTGCCACTCCTTGCACCAAGTGCCTATCCGCTGCAGATCTTCCTGCATTTCGCTGCAATTTTCTAATGCTGCAACCGCTCTCTATACTACAGCATTATCCGCGAAAAGCCGCATGGAACTTCCGACACTATCTACCAGGTCATTTATATATATTGTGAAAAGCAATGGTCCCATAACACTCCCCTGTGGCACGCCAGAGGTTACTTTAACGTCTGTAGACGTCTCTCCATTGAGAAAAACATGCTAAGGCCTACAAGTCAAATATCTTAAACGTAGTATTAGTTAGATATATTATCAGACAGCAGGCCAAATCTGTTTTCTGTTGGTGACCATCACAGTTTTAATAATGACACATATACTTGCAAAAGGCATGGATGGAGACACGAATGATATCAGCAGGATTACGCCATGGTCAGACAGAGATTCCGAAATCAGATATTTGAATTGCGTTTGGAGGAGCGGATATAGGGTTAGGTCACAGTTTAGTAATGGTGGATAAGAACTAAGTTTAAGAGAGTCCTTCGGACGAATCAGTGGGGTAAGATGTGGGATACTAAATTACTGAGGAACGGCGAGACTCGCTTGCTGTCCTCTAAGGATGAAGATATGTAAATAATGAATACTACAGTAAGCAGTTTAGTCGAAGAGCAGTGGACATCACTAATGAATGCAATCACAGACGTTGGACAGGTTAACACATGTACGAGGAATGTAACTGTGAAGAAGTTGAAGAAGTCTGGGTAACAGAGGAAATACGTCATCTGATCATCGAAAGAATACTAGTACAAAAAATTTCGGGGAAATACAGGAATAAAAAAATATCTCACTTAGGAATGAAATAAATATGAAGTGCAGGAAGCTAAGACGAATCTCCTACAGGAAACGTGTGAAGAAATCATAAAAGAATGGTCATCTGAAGCACTGATTCGGCAAATATAAGAATAAAAACAAAATTATGTGAAATTATATATTATTCCTACTTGCAATCAATTGATGACCTAACAGATACCGTACAAAAATGGGAATACCAGAAAACGACTAGACATCTATTCTGTAGAGGCCAAAATTAATGTATGTGGACAAGAATGATTCGAACATGTTTTGAGAATGAACAAAAGCTTCATAGTAAAGTAAACACGAGGTACAGTTCATGCAAATAGATGTAAACACGATGCACAGTAGCCCCCGTACAGTCGATCACCAGTGTCGGACATGTTGCCTTCCTGTTAGGCAGAGCGGAGCGCTCCACTACTACAGACCCACTCGAAGTTGAAGATACCACAAAATGAAGCAAGTTAAAGGGCAAATTTCTTTTTAGACAAACACGTGATGTAGCTGCAAATGTCTGTCACATTACTGACAAGGGAACCTCCCCATCGCACCCCCCTCAGATTTAGTTATAAGTTGGCACAGTGGATAGGCTTTGAAAAACTGAACACAGATCAATTGAGAAAACAGGAAGAAGTTGTGTGGAACTGTGAAAAAAATAAGCAAAATGTACAAACTGAGTAGTTCATGGGAAGATAAGCAACATCAAGGGCACTAGGAACGCAGGAGCGCCGTGGTCTCGTGGTAACGTGAGCAGCTGCGAAATGAGAAGTCCTTGGTTCAAATCGTCCATAGAGTGAAAAGTTTAATTTTTTATTTTCAGTTTATGTGACAAACTTATGTTTTCATCACTTTTTTGGGAGTGATTATCACATCCACAAGAAAACCTAAATCGGGCAAGGTAGAAGAATCTTTTTACCCATTCGCCAACTGTACAAGTTAGGTGGGTCGAAAACATATTCCTGTCATGTGACGCACATGCCGACACCAGTGTCGTATAGAATATATCAGATGTGTTTTCCTGTGGATGAATCGGTTGACCTATGACCTTGCGATCAAATGTTTTCGGTTCCCATTGGAGAGGCACGTCCTTTCGTCTAATAATCGCGCGGTTTTGCGATGCGGTCGCAAAACACAGACACTAAACTTATTACAGTGAACAGAGCCGTCAATGAACGAACGGACAGATAATAACTATGCAAAAATAAAGAAAGTAAAATTTTCACTCGAGGGAAGACTTGAACCAAGGAGCTCTCCTTCTGCAGCTACTCACGCTACCACGGGACCACGGCGCTCCTGCGCTCACCTTCTCCATGATGCTGCCTATGTGGACCATGGACTACTGAGTTTGTATATTTTGCTTATTTTTTCGCAGTTCCACACAACTTCTTCCTGTTTTCTCAATTGATCTGTGTTCAGTTTATCAAGGCCTATCCACTGTGCCAACTTATAACTAAATCTGAGAAGGGTGCAATGGGGAGGTTCCCTTGTGAGAAAGAAGCTGTGTTAGGTGCTCCACATTGAAACGTGTGGCCAAAGCAACTTGTGTGTCCTTTATTTCCGTTCAGCAAATCAAGACAGAATTGAAAAGAGTCCTGGCAGGCGAATCCTCGGCATTTTTAACATCCCATATGGGTAAAACCCAGAAGATCTTGAAAGGCCAGTTTAGACAATTTTGATGAGCAAGTCGTTGCCACGCGGTGAATAATTTCTACATTACAGATAAAAAAAAGACTCAATATGCAGGAAATTCATTAAAATTTACAGAGTTTAATAAATTTTTAAGGAGCTATAAATACGTCTCGTAAAATTCTTCGCAATCTAAGAGAGGCGGATAACCAAAAACTTCTCCTAGAACAAAGTAGTATCAGGGTAAATGAATTGCTTAGGGCAAAACGAATTGCTTCCTTAAAAAGTATCCCACAGTACAGATGTCAGTGTCACCCAATTGTCTATGTGGTTGAGTCATACCTTCTGCGCTAATAACCTCGGCATACAGCACCCGTAAGCTCCAATATACGTTCTCACTTCTCACACAGCGTCGTACGGATGGAGTAACAGTTCACTACAGGGTCTGCTGAAACCTGTTTCGAAAGGAAGCAGAATTATCGTCATCCGTGCTGGCGGGGGCGACGGTTTTGTACCGAAGGCCTACTTATGGTTTAAATCTGACCAGAAAATGGGGGATTGCCAAAATTGAGTAGATTTCCCAAATTATGAGAAGTGCCTCAGAGAGAGGTTTATATACCTAATCTACTATCCAATACTATCTTCATTATAGACAACGCCCCTTACCATGATGCCATGGTTAACAGGAAAGGGAATCCCTTTCCACAAAGACTCGCTCAGATCCCATTTGTATTCGTTGATGAAAATGAACAAACCAGGCAACATCACTTATAAGATAGACATAAATGAGCGCACACTGTTACGACTACCTACATGGCGCCCAGAATTGAATACTACAGAGCTGATATGGGCAAGAGTCAACTACGGCGTTTCTGAACGCAGTGAGACATTCAGAATGGACACGTTATTAAAATTTATAGATGAACAAATTGCTTCCACAACAAGATTGGAAAAAAGCTGTGAGCTCCTTAAGTAAGAGAACTTTTACTGGACGAAGCACTGGAGATGATTATAAATGTGGGAATTGGTACAGATTCGAATAGTGATAGTTATAGTTATGGAAGCAATACTGATTCCGCAAGCGAATATAACAGTGAACGAGCTGACGCTGCCAGTGAAAGCGAAACAGAGACGGCCTGTACTATTTGTAATGTGCAGTTGTGTCTGCAATTACTCTAAAGATCTGTTAACATCTTAACGGCGAAATTACTGCTTGCAACCAAACTGTACGTTTCACATGGCTATACTTGTAAAGTAAACCCGCTACCATTTTCTTATGTTTGTTCGAGCCGCCTCTAACCGCTTTGCTCGTCCGCTAGCCTCCTCCCTTACATTTTCCCTCCTGGGCATACGAGTGTACCCTGTCTGCATGAAGCGTAACATATATAACCGCTGAGTAAGCGCCGAGTCAGCACGAGTTAGCGGCGTTGTCGTGAGATAAGCGAAACCACAGCACGGAAAATTTAGCTGCGTGAATCTGCAAAAGTGCCTCGGTTCCGTGACGAAGGTATCACTGCGAAGACTTTGCTCGGACAACGTGGCAGTTCATATTTGTCTTGCAATAAAACTACAAGGCCATAGAGCTATTTTCTTCTCTATGAAAATCCCAAAACAGGTCTCGTATACTGAAATATCGCAGTGACCTTGGAGCGCGTTTCTGGATGATCCTATTTGTTCCTTGGTGATAACGAGTGAGGTCAGCAGAAACACGTGGCAATAGTTGTTTACCACGTTACATTGCCCCCCAGACAATTTATTTCAGTGCCTTCGGCAACACGTTTACCTGATGTATGTTGATCAAAATCAAAATTAACTTGGAGATACAACTCAAACATGTGAACTGTGGTAGTACATACCGAAAATTCTTAACGAGATACTGTTTACCAGAGCATGTTCTCATATTTACAGCATTCGTTTAAGAATCCTTGTCTCGTTTGCTATAGTCGAAAAAGATTTCACATCTGAAGATAATTTTAATTAGGAGCTGTATAATACTACAGCCCCGTACATTCCAAGAGCTTAGCGCGAAGTAAAATTCCAGCTGCCTCATTTCCCTGTGGAGTAACTGTTTGTGAGTATTGTCCAGTCCGTTGCGGCGCACTTTTCGGTAGTCACTGGTCATAAAATCATAATTCTGGAGCTAGGGCAACGCATCACACAAAATTTTGGAGGAACATTTTTGGCTGACAGCTCATATTCGTCGTGCGTTGAATGCCCAAGAGTATAATGAAGCCGGCCGCTGTGGCCGAGCGGTTGTAGGCGCTTCAGTCCGGAACCGAGCTACTGCTACGGTCGCAGGTTCGAATGCTGCCTCGGGGATGGGTGTGTATGATGTCCTTAGGTTAGTTAGGTTTAAGTAGTTCTAAGTCTAGGGGACTGATGACCTCAGATGTTAAGTCCCATAGTGCTTAGATCCATTTGAACCATTTAGTACAATGAAGAAGTACAAAATCGAATCGAGAAGAAAAGAAATTAATAGCACAACTTATTTAAAAGAAGGGTTCGATTGATAGAGCACATCCTGAAGCATCAAGGAAGAGTGAGTTTGTGGAGGGAAGTTAAAGGATAAAACTTCTAGGCGGTCACTAACGTTTGACTACTACAAGCAGGTTCAAGTGGACTGAGGTTGAAGTAGTTATCCAGAGAGGAAGAGGAATTATATTAGAACAAATAAGCCCTCGGTCACAAATATTAAGTCAAAATTGACCAGGTTTCGACGCTACTATGAGCGTCGTCTTCAAAATTAGAGTAACTGTTCTAAAACATATTAGGTATATAATACATTAATAAAATTAAAGATTGTACTGACTGGAAAAAGATGCAGTACTTACAAGTCACATATTAAAAAAGATCTAAGCCGGCTTAGATCTTTTTTAATATGTGACTTGTAAGTACTGCATCTTTTTCCAGTCAGTACAATCTTTAATTTTATTAATGTATTATATACCTAATATGTTTTAGAACAGTTACTCTAATTTTGAAGACGACGCTCATAGTAGCGTCGAAACCTGGTCAATTTTGACTTAATATTTGTGACCGAGGGCTTATTTGTTCTAATATAATTCTGACACGGTCACTGAACCTTAGCAGTTATGTTCAAAGTTTTAGGAAGAGGAATGTTTGCAAATGATAAACCAGCATGGAGAGATGCATCAAACCAGTCTTAAAAAATCAAGAACACGACTAGCAACGGTAGATACGAATCTTAGTGATACATTGAAAAGTAAAAGTGACTGAGTTCAACACAATGATTAGTATTAAAATGATATGCTAAACACATTTCATATCCAGAAAAGATCGTAATTTTAGGCTACCTATCTACTCACTACTATGGGCCCTTTATTCTGCTATAAACAGTCTACAAAATGTGGTTATAAGAGTATCTTAAATAAACAGATGTTTCAGAAGTATCTGGAAGTACAAGGTTATTTTCTTTGAAGGGCTACAGGACATTTCTCAGCATGAGGTTAAATTGAGTCTTGATTCTCGTAAGTACACGGTTACGCGCGAATCACAGGACAACCACGAGGACTAACTTGTGAAGTGAATGTTTGCCGAATCCGTAAACTTTTCAGGCTATTCTGGTAAACACAATGTATGACACAGGTCAATAATCCCACCATCACCTTCACGTGCTCCCGTAGACTTTTCGATACTGTAAGGGTCAATCAAGATTTGAAGGCCAAACTATCCCATTGCCTAGATGTCGGTGATTATATACCAGCATCGTAGTCGTTCTGGGTTGTAGATATGCTGCAATAACGCTTCAAAAGGAAGCGTTTGATTGCTCCTGTTATGTTTAATGTATTTCAGTCTATTAATATGTATTCAGTTACTTTTGTAACCCACTTATGCTCCACTCTGCTTATGGTTCTCAGTTGTACAAGCGCACAGATTCATCTTACAACAAAATTCAGATTTGCCCAATAAACATAGTGACTACTCTTGTATTTAAATGGACATAAATGCAATGTTTAACATGAGCATTTATTACTCTCTTTTAAGACTTTTCAATGGATTCTTGATAGCCATTCTAGACGTGTGCTGCGATGGCTTCTCACACAAGGCAAACCAGTTTCGTTCCCTATCCGTCTGTAACATCATGGAAATTATAAGTTTCGTTCTTAGACGCTCTGTATAATTCGCTTTTCATACTCAATCAGCGGTTTCACTGTACAAGCATTCTCAAATCGTGAGCGAGTGTGTGTTTCTATTGTTGATATATGCTGATCCCGCATGAAACTGATTTTAGCAGTCATACCAGCCATCGCAGTTACACGGCTGCTGAATTCCCTGTTTCATATTAATATTCGGACAATAGTAAACACTCTTTGTCCTGTTACATTGTCGCATGTAGCGAGGGAAAATGACCTTATGCCTCACCATGCAACTTAATTCTACTATTAACTGTTTCTTCCGTCGCTTCTTAGCAGACAGGCATAATAATAATAAAAAAGCAGAACACTGTGTGTGTTCTACAGGAATAAGGTACTCAGTTAACCGGTTTTCAGCCTACAAGAGCATTATCAGACTTGGACTACTGTCGACAAAGAAGTTACAATATTTGTAAATAATATCGGAAAAATGTTACTCATTAGACTGATGAACCAACAAACAGTAAACGTCATCTTTGACAATGGGGTGATAGTAATGCAATTAAAAATTTAACGAGTTGAACAATGGAAATGGAAATGGTCGTATGGCATTGTTGGCCGGGAGGCCCCTTCCGGGGGAGTTCAGCCGCCGTATTGCAAGTCCTTTTTAGGTGACGCCACATCGGCGACTTGCGAGTCAATGATGATGAAAATGATGATGGGCACACAAAACTCAGTCCCCAGCCGGGAATCAAACCCGGAAATACTCGTAAATATGAACGAAGCGAAGTAGGAAAAACATTATCACTAAACGCGAAAAACAGTATCCATATAAAAACTGAAATTAAATTAACAATCTGAGTAAAATAAAATTAGACCTGACAGGCCTACTTAAGAGTAGCTTGGTGTTTGACAAGATTGCTAAAGAATTGCTGAAACAGGTATTACATATGAAAAGTAATACAGAATCAGAGTACTCTTGTTTTCATTCTTGGCACTGCTCGAGATAGAGGTAACGTTCTCCAGTAACAAGCCAGACCCAGACTCTTCCATAGGACTGCCACAGGCTATAACGTACTTCGTCACTCCAAATCAATCGTTTCCAGTCGTCCAATGTCCAGTAGCGTCGCTCTTTACGCCACCTCAGGCGTCACTTATTATTGGTTACAAAAATGTGTGGTTTATGAGGATCTGCTCGACCATTGTCCCCACTCTTTTCATGTCCCTACGCACAATCACTGTACTAGATGGATTACTGGGAACATGTTTGAAACTCAAGAATGATTGCTTCCGTTGATTTTAGGCGAGTCATTACAACCACTCTCCGCCATGCTCGATGGTCCCCGTGCGTCACTACATGCGATTTGTCTGCTCTGTCCTTAGCTGTTGTTCCTTCGCGTTTCCACGTCACAATCACATCACCATCTGTCGATTTGGGCAGCTTTACAAAGGTTGTGTCTGATAAACGACATCCGATGATTAACCCACGTTCGACGTCACTGAGCTCTGCTGACCGACCCATTCTGTTGTTCCTGCCCCCCTACTGACAACACAGTATTCCCCGCCTCCTGCCATGCTGGTGGGTCCGCCTCACCTGACATCTGGTGGTCAATTTCGCATTACATAATGGTGTTCGGACGCTTTCAGTCAAATTGTGTACGAGGCAGTAGCATTATTGCGTCATTTATATCAAATATTGGTACTCCACATTTACCCAATAGGATTTGCAAGAACAACACCGACTTCCTTCCAACGATTTGCACTTCAGTTTCCTTTTTATCTCTATAACTCTTTCTTCGTACGATCTACCACGATCTTAGCAGCGTATCTCTGTATTCCTTCATGATGACACATGCGTTATAAGAATCCCAAATTTTGGAGTGTTGGTCAGTATGTTGCAGTGATTTGCATGAAGTTTTCACTGCACTTAAACATAATCATCATAACAAACATATATGTTACATTCGCCTTCCCGGACATGATGTGCTGGTTCATTCCATTTCCTATCGCACCGATTACACTTAGATATTTAAAGTGCCTGAGGGGCTCCGAAATTTAATCTCCAAAGCTGTTTCTCGTGTACTTTTGATTTTTCGTCTTGTTTATGACAATTACCTGCGTCTAAAGAGGGCTCTCATTAACCGTACTAACTAGAAATTTCAAGTCCTTCTGCGATTCGTCACGATTATTCAGCAACGATACTTTCTCCTACTCAGCAGCGCTGTTAGTGAACACCGTGGTAGTGCTGGTGACCCTATTTGAAAGAAAACTAAAGGGTTTTTACGTCACCTTGGAGCATATTCAAAGTGAAATTTGTTTCTGTTGAACATTCGTCATCAATTATGAGATATCTATTCATCTAAAACTCTTTCAGTCATCCTTACCTTTGTTAATACACTTAGTAATACCGTATTTTCGTTACCAACCGGCAACACTGTACATGACTGATTGTTTTCCGGGTGTCCTGGAAGGCATAATCTAATTACCATATAAATACCAGCTAACACGGTTCATAATATACTTACATACAGCTCACAGACTACACTTTCTGTCTTCCGTCTACTTAGAGAGCGTAACGAATGAGCGATTTTGCTTTACAATGTCACACCCGAAAGCGACATAACATTTTTATTTTACCGCTCGCCTTCTAGATATTTACTGCCACAACGACTTTGTAGGGAAGCAGCATACTCACGCCTTATAAAATTCACATCTGTCTTTCCAATGTGTGCTAGCCTAGTCCGCTGTAACTAGCTCTGACGTCATAAATATTGCGCAATACTTTAAAATGAAGTAAATAACCTGAAACGTTTCTAGAATGTCAGGAGTAATACAAAATCAATATGTGTTGGATATCAGTTCAAAAACTTTAACCATTTCCGAAATTTGGATGTTTTTCTGTAAAAATCATTGGCGCAACAGAAAAGAGCTAGAAACTTAAAAATTTATATTTAGATGCCTTTTGCATAATAATTTAGTAGAAACAGTATTTTGGATCTCATAAATTAAAATTTTAGTTGAAATTCATGATTTTCTGGTTTTTGTGAGTGACCCAAAGATACTGGGGCTATTGATTTAAATGTAATATTACAAGCAATAGCTGCCAGTAATGCAGAAATGTCAGCCAGTAACGCTAGAATGACAGCTGAGTTAAAATCTCATATAATTGAGGTAAATAACAGGGTGTGGCCAGCCAAACCAATTTTAATAAACGGTTTGAGGCAGTGGACAATAAATTAGAATCCAATAAAGCTGAATTAGAAACTTCCTTCAAGACTGGCTGCAATAAGTTGCAAGAGGATCTGGACAGTTTAAATTATAAAATTGATTACAACCATGAGGATATTAAGAAAAAGGTCGCTCAACAGTTATCTGAGATGTATAAAACAGTAAAATCCGAAGATGCTGAGGTTCGCAGAGATTTCCAAATGGAAGATGCGAAGCTGGAGCACAAGTTAACAGAAAAGATCGAGGCGGAATCTGAACTGGGCTCAGATAGGTTTAAAGATGTTAATATAAAAGTAAACATATGTCAAGCAGAAGTAGACGCAACCAAAACTGATACTAATCATATTGCGCAAAGAGTAGATAATGTTGAAATGAGAGTAGAAAATATTAGCACTAACATTGCTAACATTGAGAGTAAAGTAGCTTCAGTAACTTCTGGTAATGGTAGTATGCAACAAGTTGTAGCTGCAAACGCCGCTTTTATCAGGTGTCGGCAGTTCTTGCAGTTCGATCCAGATAAAAAATCCACCCACTAGATTTCTGGAACGATTTTCAAGATGTAATTTCACCAACTTGGTCTGAACGAGAGAAAATCTCATTTATTAGAAGCCATTTAGCGGGTGACGCCATGCGTTGGTCAGCTGATGTTATGTTGAAGTGTGAAACACTAGCGGAATTTAAAACAGCTTTCATTAATGAGTATTGGTCTAGCAATAAGCAAAATGAAGTTTTGAGAGAATTTTGGAGTGGAAAACGCTTCCATGCAGGCAAGGAATCTATTAAAGAGTTTGCCAGGTCAAGGATCTCACGTTTGTCACATTTGGCCGAAAAGCTAAAACCTGAAATGATAATACTAGGTCTTGAAGCCAAACTGCCATGGTATTGGCAAACTAGAATTATAGATGCCCCTAGAGACAATCTTGATCGTTTCATTGAATACTGGAACGTGTAGAGCGTGTGGCTGCCAATGAGGAGCAAGCACGTAATAACAGAATGCTAATAACACTAGTAGTAATTTTAAGAACGAGCAGCATGGCAGTGTAAACATCAGAACAGTAGGTGTTCGCCATCCTAAGAAAGGTAGGAATTGGAGAAATAATTACCAGAACCAACAATGGCATCCAAATGATAGTAATTTTGTTCCTAACAAAAATGTGCAAGTAAACAACAGTGTTGAAAGCGATGTTGTGCCAGTTAACTATAATGCAAATAAAGGTAACAGTAGTAGGCAGAGGCTGCAAAACTAGTTCCCGTCTATGAGGATACTGGCGCTCACCAGGCGGTTGCTTTTCCTAAGCCAGTAATTACAGTAATTAGTATGACAGATCAGAATACTCAAACTGAGGGTTCGGATGATGAGTCGGTAGCATCCAATGATACTGCAGGAATATTAAACAACTCACAGTATTTGATAGATACCGTGTTAGAGACGCTTTCTAAGTGGGAAGAGAAAGAGAAGGCGCAGCAGTGTAACGGTAGGGAAGAGCTACAAAATACTGGATTGTCAGGTGAAGAAGCAGAAGAAATTCATGATTATATTTACGATGAGGATGATGTGCACTTATCTAAAGTGCCTGAGTAGGATGTTGATTACTAATAGATTTAGGATAGGAGGTAAGTGAGAATGTAGAGGATAGCCTGTTGGGGGTCGATGAACCCAGTAGCTGTGGCCAGTTGTCACTGGAGAAGGAACCCAACGATAATAGTGAAAGTGGTTTAGCTGTAAATAGTGTTATGCCTGGTCTGGAGGCGAAGAATCGCTCAGAATACAGTAATTTGGGTCATGTTCAGCAAACTAAATGTAATGAAGTCGTGCGGTGTTTCGATTTAAAATTAATAGACCGACTGGAAAAGGGAGCTGAAAATGTAATTCAGGAAACCCCTACACACTTTGACCTAAATGTAATGAAGACAGATGTCGATCACTTTAGTTGGAGACAGATCCAGAAGGAACTATTGGATGAGTTTGAGGAACCACCTGTACAACCTAGAATAAGCCACCCTACAATAATACTGAATATGTTGGGTATCAATGTACGTTGTCTCTTAGACAGTGGAAGTGGGGTGAGTGCGATATCTCAGTCCTTCTCTGATGCATTACCTGGTAAAGATAAACTTACAGTAATGAGGGTATCAGGACTAAGAATAATTGGTGCTACTGGCAAGGTGTCAAAAACGGTAAAACAAGTTCTGTAGGGAGGAGGTTGATCTGTAACCTCTACGCAGTGTGGCAGCTGTGCTGTCCCAGCTGTGTGAGATCTTCTTTCCCATTTCAGATTTCACTCTCTCTTCATCTTTTCTATCCACCTAAAATTTCGACCTCTTCTTTCCAACACATTAAATTTTTCCGTTATGGTTATCAAGCCAATAATAAGCTAATGAATTCTGTATGAGGAGGTTGTTCTGTAACCTCTACATAGTGTGGCAGCTGTGCAGTCCCAACTGCGTGAGATCTTCTTTCCTTTTCAGGTCTCACTCATTCTTCATCTTTCCTATCCACCAAAATTTCGGCTCTTACTGTCAAATACTAAAATCTTCCGGTATGACTATCAAGTCAGCATTAAGCTAATGAATTCTGTAGGGAGGAGGTTGTACTGTAACCTCTACACAGTGTGGCAGCTGTGCAGTCCCAGCTGTGTGAGATCTTCTTTCCTTTTCAGGTCTCATTCATTCTTCATCTTTCCTATCCATCAAAATTTCGCCTCTTACTCTCAAATACTAAAATCTTCCGGTGTGACTATCAAGCCAGCATTAAGCTAATGAATTCTGTAGGGAGGAGTTTGTTCTGTAACCTCTACACAGTGTGGCAGTTGTGCAGTACCAGCTGGGTGAGATCTTCTTTCCCATTTCAGGTCTCACTCATTCTTCATCTTTCCTATCTACCAAAGTTTCGACTCCTTCTTTGCAATACAAAAATTTTCCGTCATGGCTATCAAGCCATGAGTTCTGTAACCATTCTATCCACCGATTAGTGAAGAAAATACCTAATGTGACAAACCTAACAGTGACATAAACAACAGAGAAGTATGATGTAATTAAGATACAAAGGTATTTGAGTAACAAGTATGTATAGAACCCTGGTAATATTATAAGTACAAAGTTGTTGTTTTATTGGAAATGGTCCACCAACAGTAATTTGAAAAGATATACAAATTCGTGTACAAGCAGGATCTAAAGTGGCAGTGAAACCTGTTGTATGCTGTAGAGCTAACTAATTAATAGTAAAAGAGATTGCTTAGTGTTATGAAAAATATGCAGATAAGTTGTAAGAATGAACTCACCTTGTGTAGCAAGGAATGGCAGTGTAATAAAATTGAACAGTGTTTGTGGTTGAGACGTGAAGGACACGTCCTTGAAATATTTATAAGGTTGGAGCTGGCCGTTATTTGGTGTAGTGTGTGGCAGGACGCACCTACACGTATTGAGGTTATGAGTTGGAGGCGTGAATGCGACCATAGGTGCCCTTATGTTAGATGAGACAGAGCAGCTCATGGTGCCCTATAGGTTTAAGGAATTAAGCATTACGCTCGGCCATAATTACTTAATGCACTTTAGTGGTAGGTCGAGAGAGACTACCTGTGGTTTCAGCATCCAATCAAGTGGAAATGGATTGCAATGTGAGCAAACTGATCAGCTGCAATACACTATAGATATGAAATAAATGTGCTATCCTATGCGTTAAATGTTAATAGAGTGAGTGTTAAATAAGTACCTACACTAGCAACATAACTGAGTAACGTAATGGCGGACGTGAAACATTATTTATAGCTCAGCATAAATACACTTCGATGAAGTAAGTACATAATTGCAGATGTGGAACTGACACAGCAGCAGAGGACCAATAAGTGGATTTAGTAGTCAACTAAACGTAGTGTGTTTTGAACACTCAGAACTATACTATTACCACAAGTTACTCACATGTACAAAGAAGCTGAGAAGACAACTAGTAATCAAATATAAGAATAAGGTAATCGAAGATGAGTCAGCTAAGTAAATAAAATACAAATGTATCAAGAATGTACCAAGCATTGGTTCAGTGTTCTGGCCCAGAAATAATAAATTGAGATTAAATAGGATTCATGATTGTATGCCTTGAGCATAAATTTTCTCTAGTACGTGACTAACGGCGTTTTGAGCCATTTGTTTACCGATTTCATGACAGTTAAGTAACTGCGAGGGTAAAATTGAAAAAGTTCTGTTAACTTTGTTCCAGCAACATATTGAAAGATAAAATGTATATACACTCCTGGAAATTGAAATAAGAACACCGTGAATTCATTGTCCCAGGAAGGGGAAACTTTATTGACACATTCCTGGGGTCAGATACATCCCATGATCACACTGACAGAACCACAGGCCCATAGACACAGGCAACAGAGCATGCACAATGTCGGCACTAGTACAGTGTATATCCACCTTTCGCAGCAATGCAGGCTGCTATTCTCCCATGGAGACGATCGTAGAGATGCTGGATGTAGTCCTGTGGAACGGCTTGCCATGGCATTTCCACCTGGCGCCTCAGTTGGACCAGCGTTCGTGCTGGACGTGCAGACCGCGTGAGACGACGCTTCATCCAGTCCCAAACATGCTCAATGGGGGACAGATCCGGAGATCTTGCTGGCCACGGTAGTTGACTTACACCTTCTAGAGCACGTTGGGTGGCACGGGATACATGCGGACGTCCATTGTCCTGTTGGGACAGCAAGTTCCCTTGCCGGTCTAGGAATGGTAGAACGATGGGTTCGATGACGGTTTGGATGTACCGTGCACTATTCAGTGTCCCCTCGACGATCACCAGTGGTGTACGGCCAGTGTAGGAGATCGCTCCCCACACCATGAGGCCGGGTGTTGGCCCTGTGTGCCTCGGTCGTATGCAGTCCTGATTGTGGCGCTCACCTGCACGGCGCCAAACACGCATACGACCATCATTGGCACCAAGGCAGAAGCGACTCTCATCGCTGAAGACGACACGTCTCCATTCGTCCCTCCATTCACTCCTGTCGCGACACCACTGGAGGCGGGCTGCACGATGTTGGGGCGTGAGCGGAAGACGGCCTAACGGTGTGCGGGACCGTAGCCCAGCTTCATGGAGACGGTTGCGAATGGTCCTCGCCGATACCCCAGGAGCAACAGTGTCCCTAATTTGCTGGGAAGTGGCGGTGCGGTCCCCTACGGCACTGCATAGGATCCTACGGTCTTGGCGTGCATCCGTGCGTCGCTGCGGTCCGGTCCCAGGTCGACGGGCACGTGCACCTTCCGCCGACCACTGGCGACAACATCAATGTACTGTGGAGACCTCACGCCCCACGTGTTGAGCAATTCGGCGGTACGTCCACCCGGCCTCCCGCATGCCCACTATACGCCCTCGCTCAAAGTCCGTCAACTGCACATACGGTTCACGTCCACGCTGTCGCGGCATGCTACCAGTGTTAAAGACTGCGATGGAGCTCCGTATGCCACGGCAAACTGGCTGACACTGACGGCGGCGGTGCACAAATGCTGCGCAGCTAGCGCCATTCGACGGCCAACACCGCGGTTCCTGGTGTGTCCGCTGTGCCGTGCGTGTGATCATTGCTTGTACAGCCCTCTCGCAGTGTCCGGAGCAAGTATGGTGGGTCTGACACACCGGTGTCAATGTGTTCTTTTTTCCATTTCCAGGAGTGTATATCCCCATTTTATTGTGACCAACCCTTAGATTTTAAATGAACAGAGTCAGGGGCACTCTTTTTGTTTGTTCTACAGGACAAACCAGTTAATGGCAGCCTGGTAGTTGCGTGAAAGCGTGGAGTGACTTAGACACCACTCATAGTGACCCCTCCCCTTTCCCCATGTAAGTTAGAGTGGACGTGAAGGACGCACACCATAGCAACTCCCCCCCCCCCCCTCTACCCTTGTGAATGGAAGTGTAGAATGCCAGCCAAAGCGGCTACAACCACATGTGGAAAAATGAAATTGTCATGATTTGTGAAATTTCCTTTTAGGTTTAGAAAAGACTGCTAAGATATAATTATCTGTTTATATATCTTGAATAACCGTGTTAATTTCTTTGAATTTATGTATGTAAAAAAAAATTACAGACAATTTAATGAATTTAAGATTTTCATAATTTTAGATATTTTTATGTGTTTGTCTGTCTAAGGCACTATGTATGCCAAAGTGTTTCATTGATTTTTGCTTAAATTTTGAGTGATAATGTTGCTTAAGAGGCAGTGAACAACCCAACAATTTAAATAATTGAAGTAGGTATTAAGTTTTCTTTTAATATTTCTATATGTTTACATTTCAATTTTAATTTTCATAGGAAGTTAAGCTGTACTCTTGCTTCCCTTTTTGTAATTTTTTTTTCATTTACATTCAAAAAAATTAAGTAGAGCGTGATGTAGGGAAGCAGCATACTCATGCCTTATAAAATTCACATCAGTCTTTCCATTGTGTGCCAGCCTAGTCCGCTGTAACTAGCTCTGACGTCATAAATATTGCGCAATACTTTAAAATGAAGTAAATAACCTGAAACGTTTCTAGAATGTCAGGAGTAATACAAAATCAATATGTGTTGGATATCAGTTCAAAAACTTTAACCATTTCCGAAATTTGGATGTTTTTCTGTAAAAATCATTGGTGCAACAGAAAAGAGCTAGAAACTTAAAAATTTATATTTAGATGCCTTTTGCATAATAATTTAGTAGAAACAGTATTCTGGATCTCATAAATTAAAATTTTAGTTGAAATTCATGATTTTCTGGTTTTTGTCTTAGAAATTAAGGAAGCAAGATAGATTAAGTAGGCGAATAAATAAAGCTAGGATGTTTAAATTTAAGTAGAAGGGAGATCCGCTATAATCATAAAAATGTGAGAAGTTTCAACAGAATAACTATAAAACTATAGCTATAGCGTATCTCCAAAGAGCAAGTTCAGAGCTCATCTACTGCGTGTAGTGTAATTAAATTAATTCTCTCGCCCAAAATATTTGACTTAGCCACATCAGATTTTTATTATAATTACTTACTTGTGTGCTGATTGAACAATTAAATTGAAAGCTTCATCGGCCATCAGCAAAGGAAGCAATGATTTATTCGATAACTTAAAGTGGCGCATTACTAGCCCAGCAGCTAGTCGGGAAAGCAGATTTGATCAGGCGTTCCCTTAGCCGTCCGCACCGCGGCTTTATACGTAAGAACGCTGCGCGAGACAAAGAAAGGCCACAGTTCTCTCCAGACGCTGATTAGCGCACCACCTGTGCCGGGAGTCGCGTCGCGTAGCATCGGTATCATTGCTATAAACAGCCTCGGATGCCGTAATAAGTTACTCGGAATACGCGTAACCATGAAATCGTTTTCGAGTGAAGTGTTAATTCTGGGATGACTTTACTGATCTATCTTCAGTTTGCGTATGTCGTATTTTCACGTGCTGCCGCGGGACAGACATTCTACCATTATTTAGCGTGGAGTTTGATGAACATTATCATCAAATTATGGCGAGCATTCAATTAAACATTTAATTTGAACAGTTATTGTGGCATCAGCGCATTAGACTCTGAACTGCTCTGGTAGTTGTTTTGTGTAGATTCTTTTTGGTCTGTGACTTTCAGAATATAGTGAACATTTTAGAGAGAATGGTTTTTGATTATGAATCCCAGACAATCTCCTAATTCCTCAGAGCTATAAGCTGTAGCTATAAATGTATTTCTCAGATGAAGTGAGCACTAGGAATTCTAATTACAGGCTTCACATTTTGCTAATCACTTTCTGGTTACCAATATTGTAGTTAGAGAGCCAGTGTTGAGAACGGCAAACAGCATATATACAAAACATTTATTCTATTATTCCACCCGCCGCCCCACAACTTCCTTGCAACCATCGTTTTGGTCTGCTTCGTTTCTGTCTGTTTGCAGGAAAATACTTCCAAACGATTCTGGCAACCTCTCTTTGGTTAAACTCCTTACGTGACCATACAATGATAAATGCTTGTCTTCTGCAATACGAAATAAAGTTTTCTTTAGATTCCCATTGTTTCCTTAATTCTCGTCTTCGTAATTTTATCTCCTGAAGTCGCCCAGCAGCATCGCTCCAACCCTCTTCCCCCACCCCAAAGAAAGTGGTCTACATTGCTTATTCTTGATTGTAAATTTAAATAAAAACCCATGCTCCGATATATAAATAGCAGTGACCTATACAAATAAACTGGACATATGGATCTTTTTCCTTTATCTGACATTGGTATTCCACAAGATGTAGATTTTACTTCTACCAGTTTTGCAGCATATCTTTTTCATGTGTTCCCTCTGCAGTTAGTGACTATAGGAACTCTTCAACGTTTAACATTTTTCAATTATTACATAAGTTCGACAATAGCTCGTATAGCGTAACGTGCAGTGCGCTGGCCTTCGAGATAGGAAGGCGAGCCTGACCTGCATAGAATCTGCGTAGCAGATTATCAGTTGTGGATGGTACTTCGATCAGTCTGAGTATGGTTTTGAGGCGGTTTCTCACGCTCGTTTAAGCAAATGCTGGGTTGGCCCTAAGTACCGTCTCAGAAAATACGATACACAAACATTTAAAACGCGTTCACAAAAAAGCAAATGGCTCTGAGCACTATGGGACTTAACATGTGAGGTCATCAGTCCCCTAGACTTAGAACTACTGAAACCTAACTAACATAATGACGTCACATACATCCATGCCCGGTGCAGGATTTGAACCTGCGACCGTAGCAGCAGCGCGGTTCCGGACTGAAACGCCTAGAACCGCTCTGCTACAACGGCCGGCAAAATGCGATCACACACCGAACAAAGTTTACACAGCTCACAGACAAGTCGCCCATCCAATTTCCCCTCTCCCCTCGGGCAAATGACGGCTGCGGTGACAGAAAGGGCGTCCGACCGCAAAGTTGGTAAAAATAAATGTACCAAGTCTTGAACACAGCGGACCTCATAGCAGACGGGATTAGCGCTCAGTAACAGCAGAAGAAGAATTAAATAATGGCGACAGAGACGTTAAGATTTTAGTATGGAGCAACATACTGCAAAGCAGGAGCGTCAGCAGCACTTACTCAGTCCGTTTATGAGGCGGAACCCGTTGAGCTTGGATATGTAGCCCTTCCGGAACCACGGGTCGCCGAGCCAGCCGAAGAGCAGGCTCCCTACCACCGCGGCTATTTGTGGAATGGCGGACAGCAGCCCATTCTGCAAAGAGATGTCAAAAACATTGATTTTAGCTGTCGATATACGTGACTAAACTTATCTCTGTTTCATCCCCGTTCTTGTACCGGTACGTAGGTAAAAACAAAAACTATTTCTGTTAACAACAGAGTTTACTCTTTTGCATAAAATGCAATAGTGTCTTCCTTGCAAAATGCGACTCTCTTTTTCGTTTGTGTTTTACAGAACACAGCGTGAGCCGCCTAGGACGTAAAGTCTCGTAACTCGTGAACGGTCTTCCACGACAGTTCTTTTCCACCTTTTCCACTGTTCATTATTCACTGCCATACAAACTTGTGCTCCAAACGAACACTTTCAGAAGCTTCTACCACAAATTAAGGCCTGTGTTTGATAATAGTAGACTTCTTTTGGCCAGGAATGTACGCCATGCGTGTGCTAGTCGGCTTTTTATGCCCTACTTGCTTCGTCCGACATGGATTATTTCGCTTCCTAGGTAGCATAATTTCTTAACTTCGTCTACTTCGTGATCACCAGTTTTGATGTTTTCTTGCTATTGTCATTTGCAACCGCTCCTACTAGTCATCCCCGATTTCGTCCAAATTTATTGTATATGCAGAGCAAGGGCTGAAATGAAATTGACAGGAGCAGGGGTTCCAGATGGCCAAGCGTTAACAACAAAATAGCATTTTTTGCCGAGTGTCGGGTGACGTGAAATATTTATATTAATATCGGATCCAGACAGCGGTTAGCGCAGCGGAAAGATAGAATCCGAAGTTCGTGGGATTGAATCCTTAAGCGGGATTCTTTTTATTTTCAATTTTCTGTTATTTACATTGCAAATAAATCGAAAAAATTTTCAGTATACTTTGTTAGTATTATTTACACGAAAGGTACGAAAACAAAAGGCAAAGAAAAATTTGGCATTGCAAATAACTCCAACAAGAGACTGTAAAGCATACACGAGGGTTTCGTATGTGAAATTAAATACCCCCATTGATCGTTTACATGTGCTGGCGTGATAATCGACATGAAAATGGGGGAAGCAATAATTTTCTCACCATCTTACACACGTTACAAACGCCGCATTTTTACCTTTACGTGGTTGTTTTAAAGTTCCCATAGAAAAACAAACGTAGTTTACATTCGTAAAAGGTTCTCTCTTATCACATAATGTGGTAGCAAACCACGCATGATGCATTATTTCTCCAAGTATGGGGGAGGATAGCTGCTGATGTACTCTATTTTGATGCAGTGTGCTCCAAGGTGAAAATAAAACCAACGGAATACGAAGTCCTGTACGCTTTAATTACAATCTGTTGTTCAAATGTTCTTTTCAAAGCCCTCATTGACGCTGCAAATACAATCCTTTCTTGGAATTTTATTTGTAATTCCAGATTTTACTTTGCCTTTCCTCTTAATGCCTTTTATGAAACTTTTATTAACTCCAGTATACTGAACATTATTTCGGTTTGTTTGTGGTATAACTGACGTAAAAATTGATAACAAAAGAAGAAAAAGTCTCCGCATTTGAATTTAACCACATGACGGGCGCATTACCATTCCGTAATTTCTGTTTGCAAATCACGTAAAGTAAGTGGCTCATATCTCGTCCGAGCCGTTCCGAAAATGATATTTTTTATAAACGCTTGGCCATGTTTTAATTTTTGGCCAAGCCATGCATATAGTATAAATTTGGAAGAAATCGGTAAGGACGAAGAGGTGAGATCCCTTTGTCAGTACATATTCTATACTCAGATTGTCCTTTTCATTCAACAGATCCTGTAATTCTTCTTCATCTTCACTGATCTTAGCAATGTCATCAGAAAATTTTATCATTGATATCCTTTCGTCCTGAATTTTTATCCCACTCTTGAACCTTTTATTTCCGTGATTGCTTCTTCGATGTAGAGATTGAACGGTACAGGTGAAAGATTGCATCTTTGCTTTACCCCTCTATAATCCTTTCTCAATCTTTTGTTCTCTCTTGTCTCTTGTACATATTGTGTATTAACCCGTCTTTCCCCGTAGCTTACTTCTATTTTCTCAGAATTTCGATAATCTTGCACCATTTTATATGGTCGAACGCTTTTTCCAGATCGACAAATTCTGTGGGCGTGTTTTGATTTTACATCGGTCTTGCTTCCAGGTGAAGCGCAAAGTCAGAACTGTCTCTGGTGTCTTTACGTGTCCTAAAACCAGTCTGATGGTCGTCTAAGAGATACTCAATTTTCTTTTCCATTCTTCTATGTATTATTGTTGTCAGTGCTTGGACGCACGAGCTGTTAAGCTAACTGAGCAATAGTTCTGGCACTTATCTACCCTTGCTATCTTTGTATTTGCATGGATGATATTTTTCCGAAAGTCTGAGGGAACATCGCCCGTCTCATAAATTCTACATACCATCTCGACAGTCACTTGGTTTCTAAAGCTCTGTTAATGTCTTTCCACTTTATTTTCAGATTAATTTTTGGAACTATCCGACTATCTGAAGCGAGTAATGGAGTTTTACATAGAGAACATGCTTCGTTACGAAATAAACCTGACAATGAGTCTGATCATTGATACTTTTAAATATTAAAGTTATTCAGTTGAAAAATGGAAAATATCACTTTCAGATAACGATACTTTAAGGCACAAAGGAACTACAGGCTTTGGCTGTGAGCGGGCATTGAGTGAAATCGATGGGGAAAGTAGAAAATTTAGACGGGGTTGAGATTCGAATGTGGGAATCCCTCTCATGAGGCAGATGCTCTGACCACTTTTTTCTGTTAATCTCATTTGTTCGTAATTGATCGTTGTATTTGTTCGGGGCGGACGTCCTATGACATTTGTTGAAGATCATCGTTGATACATTAACTTATTTTTTTAATTTTTTTTTTTATTACAGAGGGCAGCTATCCTACTGACCGAACACTGAGCTACCGTGCCGGCGTCGGAACACAGTGCTCATCACAACTGCATGGATTACCTTAGCACGCCTCGCGTGAGAACCAAAACCTCAACTTATCCACACGCAGTGCCCCTTGCCCGTTATTCTCATTACTCACAACATTACGCCGATTCCCGTAGGAATTCGAGCCTGTCTTGTAACTGCACTGAAGGTATCATTTGTCGGCCCGCTTATGTATGTAATTACCTTGTTTTATTGCCCCTTCACCACATAACACAATTCCATAACAATGTCTAATCTCATCAAGTCTCATGATAATATTTAAGCTCGTTTCAAATTCACACTGGAGTAACCATTGATACGTTGATTTTACACGCTAATTAAACAGGAAATCACTCATTATGCAAGCCTTTTCCTTTCCGTTCTATTGTCAATATGTTCCTCCACGACATTTAGTGATTCACAAACACGACACTGTTTCAACCACAAATCTCATACTTAATCCTGCGCGCCTTTCCACGAAGTAACTGAATTACTGAAACACTTTTCTTCTACAAAGCGACATAAAACTTTCAATATTTAATTATCTTTTTACCGAATTCTTCATCTGAATTTGTTCTCGACGCGGGTGCGTGAGATCGCTCTGCGCTGAAGCACAACAACGGCTCTGCTGCACGCAGCAAGCGGCGCGTCACCACTAGCACTGGGGCATTGCTGGCATTATACAGCAAGGCAGTGCTCCAGAAAGAAAAGGCGTTCTAGGCGTCGAAAGTTACAGAAGCCAGCAACAAGTAAGGGGTACGATTTTGTTACTTTACAACGTCAAAGATAGCAGTACTTTTTACGGGTTGCCACTTCCCACAATGATTTTATAAATTTCGATGGAATGTTATCTGTCCCTTCTGCCTTATTTGATCTCAAGTCCTCTAAATGTCGTATAAATTCTAATATGGGATCCACTACCCTTTCTATATCGACTCCAGTTTATGCTATTTCGCCATCAAATAATTCCTCCATTTTATGTTCTCTTTCAACCCATACACGCTCTCGTTTGCAATCACACACACACACTTTGTATCAAGTCTTTCTCTGAACATTTTTGCACTTCCTTCTTTTATCGATCAATTGATTGCTTCTGTCACCCAAAGTTTCTCTGCAGCTACATTTCACATAGATTGTGTGTTTGTCTAACATGGTAAATGCTCTTTTGAGAGCTGTCCTCTCATTTTCAACCGAACTGCCTACCGTTCCTCATCACAGCATCCACACCTTCAGCAAACTTCAAACATGGCTCATCATTCCTCCGTACTTCAGTATCCCACTTCCTTCCACACTGATTCTTCCGAACGATTGTCTTAAACTTGAAAATATGCTTCAACATTAGTAAATTCTGATCTGAGTCTAGTGCTCCTGGGTATGCCCCACAACCCAGTCTCAGATTTTTGAATCTCTATCTGAGCGTGATGTAATCCAGCTCGTATCTTCTCATGTGTCTGTGCCTATTCCAGGTGTACCTCCTCTGCTTGTGATTCTTGAACAGAGTATTCTCAATTACTAGCTGAAATATGTTGCAAAAACTCAGTTAGTCTTTCGCCTTTCTCATTCCTACTATGTCGTTGTTGTCGTCTTCAGTCTTGAGACTGGTTTGATGCAGCTCTCCATGCTACTCTATCCTGTGCAAGCTTCTTCATCTCCCAGTACCTACTGCAACCTACATCCTTCTGAATCTGCTTAGTGTATTCATCTCTTGGTCTCCCTCTACGATTTTTACCCTCCACGCTGCCCTCCAATGCTAAATTTGTGATCCCTTGATGCCTCAAAACGTGTCCTACCAACCGATCCCTTCTTCTAGTCAAGTTGTGCCACAAACTTCTCTTCTCCCCAATCCTATTCAATACCTCCTCATTAGTTACGTGAACTACCCACCTTATCTTCAGCATTCTTCTGTAGCACCACATTTCGAAAGCTTCTATTCTCTTCTTGTCCAAACTAGTTATCGTCCATGTTTCACTTCCATACATGGCTACACTCCATACAAATACTTTCAGAAACGACTTCCTGACACTTAAATCTATACTCGATGTTAACAAATTTCTCTTCTTCAGAAACGATTTCCTTGTCATTGCCAGTGTACATTTTATATCCTCTCTACTTCGACCATCATCAGTTATTTTACTCCCTAAATAGCAAAACTCCTTTACTACTTTAAGTGTCTCATTTCCTAATCTAATTCCCTCAGTATCACCCAATTTAATTTGACTACATTCCATTATCCTCGTTTTGCTTTTGTTGATGTTCATCTTATATCCTCCTTTCAAGACACTGTCCATTCCGTTCAACTGCTCTTCCAAGTCCTTTGCTGTCTCTGACAGAATTACAATGTCATCGGCGAACCTCAAAGTTTTTACTTCTTCTCCATGAATTTTAATACCTACTCCGAATTTTTCTTTTGTTTCCTTTACTGCTTGCTCAATATACAGATTGAATAACATCGGGGAGAGGCTACACCCTGTCTCACTACTTTCCCAACCACTGCTTCCCTTTCATGCCCCTCGACTCTTATAACTGCCATCTGGTTTCTGTACAAATTGTAAGTAGCCTTTCGCTCCCTGTATTTTACCCTTGCCAATTGACAGGAATGGGGGAAAGAAATACAGTAGAAGAAGAATGGGTAGCTCTGAGGGATGAAGTAGTGACCATATTCTCCCTTAAATCTTTCTTCTTTTCTTTCTCCTACAACCGCACTCAAATACCCTTAAGTGCTGTAGTCGGCGTTGGTTTGGTATCAGTTATTACAAGAATTACTCTATCACTTAACCGTTCGCAGTAATTCACGGTCTGTCCTACCTTCCTATTCATAAGGAATCCTACTCCCCTTATACTCTATTATGCTGCTGTTGATACGATCCTACATTCGTTTCAACAGGAAGCCTTACCTCCGTTCCGCCGTGCGGCATTAGCCGAGCGGTCTAAGGCGCTGCAGTCATGGACTGTGCGGCTGGTCCCGGCGGAGGTTTGAGTCCTCTCTCGGGCATGGGTGTGTGTGTTTGTCCTTAAGGTAATTTAGGTTAAGTAGTATGTAAGCTTAGGGACTGATAACCTTAGCAGCTAAGTCCCATACGATTTCACACACATTTGAACCTTTTTACCTCCGTTCTATTTCACTTTAGTGGCCCACATTAGCCCTGACATTCTCAGATTTTCTAGCTTCCTTACTACGTTCAAAAATTCTGTAATTCCGCCCTCCGACTCGTAGAATGTTACCCTTTCGTTATTTATTCCACAGTTTTCTCTTGGCCACCTCCCCCTCGGCAGCCCCCTCCCGGAGGTCCGAGTGGAGGACTAAATCCCGAATCTTTTGCCAGTGGAGAGATCATCATGACACATTCTGTCATACACTTTCTGTGTCTTTAATGCTGTAGTTTCTTTGCCTTCTGCATCCTCATGCCATTGATCACTGTTGATTTTTCCGCCTTTGAATGGCCTTTTCCTTCCCCAAGGGCAACAGAGTCCCTGAACTTCTGTGCGCTTCTCTGCCTTCTTTGACAAGACCGTTGGCAGAACGAGGGTGGCTTTTTATGCCAGAAGTCCTCGGTTGTCATTGCTGTCGATTTTTATTCAAAACTTAATCAGGGACTGAGTTAGAATAAGGATCTCAGGACGTTTTTATTAATAGTCAAAGATGCTATCCATAGACCACGAGTACAGGCAATATGTTATCATAAATGACCGCATCATCTAAATCACATCATCTGTAAATATCGTTTGCAAAGTCATTAATGTATGACATAAGCAGCACGGGTCCAAACTCACTTCTCTGAGGCAAACCTGAAGTTACTTCTACATCTGTCGATGAAGCTCCATCCAAGATGAAAAGCTAAGTCCTCCCTACCACAACATCCCCAATATAGTCACCAATTATGCGTGGTACTCCGTACGACAATACGATAATAAGTGCAGATGTGATACTTAGTCAAATACTTTGAGGACGTCAAGAAATACTGCGTCTACCTTACTGCCTTGATCAATGGCTTTTAAGGTGTCATGTAAGAAATGTGAAAGTTGGGTTTCACATGACCGATGTTTACTGGAACCCGTGCTGATTGGCGTGGGGAGGGTCATTCTGTTCGAGGGAGCTCAGTAAGTTTGAGCTCAGAATATGTTCTAAGATTCTATAAGAAATCTAAGTCTAGCATATTGGGCGGTAGTTTTGTGAATCACTTATGCTACCCTTATGGAACACGTTTGTAAATTGCTACTACTGGGCACGGTTTTATGTTCTAAAGATCGACAGTATATTATGGTTAAAAGAGGGGCTAATCAGGTACAAATTCAGTAAAGGATCTGATTGGGATTATTGAAGATTTGTTCAATTTTCATCGATGACGGTAATATCTATTCACTCATCTTTGAGGTAGTGTGAAAATTACACTGTCTGACAAAAAAGTGAAGACATGAGCAGATATCAAATGGTTCAAATGGCTCTGAGCACTATGCGACTTAACTTCTGAGGTCATCAGTCGCCTAGAACTTAGAACTAATTAAACCTAACTAACCTAAGAACATCATACACATCCATGCCCGAGGCAGGATTCGAACCTCCGACCGTAGCGGTCACTCGGCTCCAGACTGTAGCGCCTAGAACTGCACGGCCACTCTGGCCGGCGGTCAGATGTCAATCTAACTTCACGTACAGCCAATAGTTGTGTATGTAAATGATTAGAGCTGCAGACCACTGTAACAGGTAGAACGGCCACCAGAGCCCATTACTGGCTTCTTGTTTATTGTTGTTACCATGCCTTGTAGGTTGTATAAGAGGTGTGAATAGCATCAGATGTTGAGTGATCACTGTGAAGGTCACGGAGAAGCCGCGTACGCACGTGAGGCAGCTTTATCGGCATCTGTCACTTTCAAAGGGGCTTCATTATGGGTTCCCATTCGGCCAGACTATCGAATCGTGCAATATCCAGATTAGCAGGCCGCTGAAATGCGACAATCGCCCAATGTTCGGCTGTATAGAAGCATCAAGGCAGGTCTACTCTCCGTCAAGGCGAAGGTCGACCGCGTCTGATCACAACAGGGGAGTATCGCCGTATCGTGCACCAGGAACTTTGTAACTCCTTCGTATCTCCGCATTTCACTCAAGGACGAGTAATAGACTTCCTGTAATGTTTCGTGTCACCCTACATCAACGGTCGGAGACCAGCAGCAGCAAGACTATGGAACTGTCGTCCCTTGTGTAGGCTGCCGTCAACACCACAACACAAACGATTGCGTATGGAGTTGTACCACGACCGGGACTGTTGATGAATGGAATCGCACTCTGTTTAGCGACGACCCGCGATTCTGCGTTTCAGGGACGACCGTCGCGCGGGAGTGTGCCAGCAGCCAGGGGAGAGGTCCTATTCTTCCAGTGTTCCAGGCACAGCGAAGTTACTCCTGGCGTTATGGTGTGGGGTTCCAATGGGTACGACTTCAGATCACGGCTGATAGTGTCTGAGGGTATCCTGACAGCAAAACGGAATGGCACGAACATCCTGCGTCCTCGTGTGTTGCTACTTTTCAACAAGACCTCCCCCTCTCATTATCTCAGCAGGAAGCTGAGAGAACTCAGCATCCTCTCATTCTTTTGTCGAAGCTTATCCAGCTTCTCGATGTTGCGCCACATCTCCTCCCTGTAGAGTCTCCTGATTTAATTCTTCATTTTTTTGGCATGTTGAATAATCGGGATCTCTGCCAGATCTGCGAGTCGTTCTCTCACTATATTTCGACGGCATAACTCGCTGTGAAGGGGGGGGGGGTGATGAGGGAACCCACTTGAAGAATAATATCAGGAGACTCTACAGGGAGGAGATGTACCGCAACATGAAACAGCTGGATAAGCTTCGACAAAGGAAAGAGAGTATTCTGAGTTGTCTCACTTTCCTGCCGAGATGCCGAGAATGCCGAGAGGGAGAGCTAGTTCCTCTTTTCGCCAGGATCACACCATTCAGGCATAAATACTGGACTAGATCCACCCAAGGACCATTTTTGGGTAGCATCTGAAGAAGACAGCGAGTTACGCTGTCGAAATACCGTGCGAGAACAACGCGAACATCCGACAGAGGTCCCGATTTTTCAATATGTCAACAAATCGCCGGGAGGGCCTGAAGAATTGTACCACAGTATGTTACATCATAAATTGTGTTGATATTCCTCGCCGATAACATTCATGTAATTGGTCTACAAAGAAGTGGGGGGGGGGGGGTGGAACTCACCAGTTTTAAATCACCCTATTGGTCTATTCTCAATGGGGAGAAGGGGGCTGGATTTACCGCTTTCTTTAAGGCATCCTATTGACCTAGATCGATGGGGGGAGGGTGACCTTCACATTGATCATTACCCAGGCTAGAGACAGCAAAATGAATCGGCGATCTTCATTTTTATGTCACACAATTACCCGAGAGTAGTGGGTGGGGTATCAAGTTACATCCAGACGTTGAGTGTGCCACACGCAAAGTGCTCGTGGAGTGTGGACAGAGAGAGATTTCCCAGAGGCGTGGGCATGACTCGATATAAGATCGCTGTCTGGGGTAGAACTGTTCCTGATATGCTACTTAAATACGGAAATAATTAATCGGGAAACTGGAAGAAGGACGAATTGTAACGAGTTTCGTATTGCACATAGCTTTTTTCACAAGCATGGGGCGTTCCAAACCACAGACGCTGCTGTCCGAAGTACAGCAAATAGTCGACTTGGTCAACGGCTGCAGCATATGACCGTTACGTTGTGCAACGGCCAAAAGGGGAACCACGTGAAACAGTCGGTGCAGCTGCGACCACACTTAACAGGACTGCAAGGCAGGCAACCTCACGCTCCACGGCGACTGCATGCGGGTAGTCTCATTGACCGATGACCAGTATTTTGTGTTCCATCGAGACGACACGTCCGCGGTACTGTTTCCGATGATGTCAAGTGCATGGTGACCGGCCCTGTGATGAGTGGGGTCACGTGCTGTTCTAGGATGAGAACAGCTTCAGTCTGAGTACTGATCCCCGGTGAGAGGTGGGAACATGTAATGCACCAAGGCCACCCTCGAACATGATCGTTTTGGAGGTCCATGTGTTATGGTGTGTGGAGTCATTAAGTTTCATGGGCGTACCGACCCCAAATCTTTCAACATCGTACACTCACCAGCCATCACTGACACTGTACTTCTTTCCCATGTGCATCTTTTCAGGAGTAAATTCGGCCTGAATTCATTTTTATGAATGATACAGCCCTGCAGTATCGAACAGCACATATGGAGGATCTCTTGGAAAGAGAGGATGTTCAGCGAATGGACTGACGAGCCCGTTTCACTGACATAAAATTCAGCGAGCACATGGGGGATGCGTTGTGGGAGAAGGCGTGCATCAGCGACGATGCAGCAGTTGTTAACCGCTCTGGTGATGGAGTGAAACACCCCACCACAAAAATTCCTTACCAACCTTGTGGCTAGCAAAGAAGCACTTCGGAGGGCAAGCATTGCTGTCCGTGGTGATCACACACCATCACAAATCGCAGTGACTTGCGTGCTAATTATTGTCTTTGAATAAAAGTGTCTCTCTATTCGTTTCATTTCGCATTTCTCTGAGTATTACTGTACTGAGCAGTTCTTTCTTTGTATGGTCCAAGTTTGATCGAGCTACGTTATTTGGAAGTGAAATTCCATGCGAAAGTTTTTCACCCCAGTGAAAGTTGGTTCGTTAGCTGAATCAAACGAAACGAACTGATGACAAAATCGAGCTGAAGGAGCAAATAGAGAGACAATGAAATTTGTAAACGGTGGAACCAGGTGAATATCGAAAGATGTTTCCCGATAAGACATCTTACGATAAGACCTCCGTCCTCCTGACGTCAGGTATGAATAAGAACACATCATGACTATGGAGAAAGTCGCCGAAGACTTCAGCACTTATTTAAACCTGATGCGGCAAGAAGAGGGAGAAAATATTCAAGACAGGTGTAAAGCTTGTGGATGTTGCTTGAAGGGGAGATTTACATGTACCAGTGTTTGTATAAAGGGTGCTAAAATTTGATGCTACTATTGTTGATTATGATGAGAAACAGGTAGGAGATACATATGGCGACAAAGTACACTCGCCAGACACCAAATGTTGGCTTGAGAAGTGTAGATGTAGAAGTGAAGAGAGTGGGTTATAAAAAGGTAACGCACTGAAAGAAGGTTTTGGCCAGGTACTCGCAAGCAACTTACTGTATATACAGTACGGAAATAAAATCTAAGAACAAAAGGGGAATATTTAATCATTTTGAGAAAAAGGAGGAAGCAACTGAGGACCCAACTCTGCTTCCGGAACATGGGTTATATGAATCGCCATTACTCCTGCATGTTTGCCAGTGTCATTCTCCCGCTTCCCATTAGGTCTTCGTCCCATTGTAGGAACCCGGTGAAGAAATTCATTGGTCAATATCCACGCCAGTTTTTCCCTGATCCATTTGTAAGTTTACCGGTCTCCGCTAGAAATACCCAACATGTAGCTCTCCAACGTACAGTAGGAATCCATCGGTTTTTGAGCGGCTTTTATATAAAAACCCTATATGCTACTGGCACACGTCACGGTCGATAACACGCACATATTGTAAATTCTGTTTCAGTCACATCGCAAGCTTAGTTTTGAGAATTCTATGTATTTTACAAAAACACTCAATGTGATTTTACTTTTTATCAAGTCGTGCAATTTAAAAATTAAAAATAAATAAATAAACTCTTCTTCAAGTTCTGTAACTTGATAGACATTTTCTGTTGTTTTTCCTTCTTTGTGTTTATTGCGATTTTTTGCTTCGTCGTAATTAATTGATAGTTATGTTTTTAAGCTAACTCTATTAAGTTGTTCTACTCGTTTATCTGCTCTGGAGAGAAACAGCACAATTTAGTCAGAAAAGACAATAATTCAGGTACGATCCATTAACACATATTGCTGCTACATTTCCACAGGTTTAGAATCTGAAAATTTCATCTAGGACACCAAAAATAATTTTTGGTGACATAGAACATCACCTCTGAATTTCCCACTGTCCTGATGTATAACGGAAGTTGAAGAATTGCTGTGTATCAGTATTAGCAAATGATTCTCGTCATCGTCAGTAGACCAACGGTAAATTTAAAGCGTATAGCTTGTAGATGCTACAGCAGTGCTTCCTATTTGAAATGGGAATATTTACACTTCACTGCTATCCTTGGAAGAACGCACCAACGGCATCTCTGAGTCCTCCACTTACACTTTCTATGTTGAAGTGCAGGACGTTGGCGACGTATTGTGGCAGCGACGTGATCAGGAGGTAATACGTCCAGTCCAAGGTGACAAAGAGTGCAGCGAAGGCCCACAGCACTGGAGACGTCAAGATGCTCTTCCAGGGAATCGGCAGTTTTTTCTGCATCAGTAAAAAGGTATACAGTTTAGATAATGCTATAAGACAACTGGTAGATTGCTTAGTTTAAGATCCTGGCTCAGTAAATATGGCAAAAGACCTCATCGTCATTTATCATACGAGAATGTGTTGTCACGATAGTTGTAGTTAGTGAGTATAAAAAAGTGTTAATTTGGAACAATAATTCTCAGACTCTGTGTACTGTATTTCATGAGGAGACTATCGTATATCCGTAAAGGCGTGATGACGATATTCCAACAGCAGGCAGCGTTACGGAGGTGGAATCGGTTAGTGGTTAGTCGCCCCGACAGAGGGCAGAGCGTAAAGTTATTGGGCTGCAAAGCAGCTGAGACAACCAGAAAACGCAGCTCAGCCGGGTAAACCCTTTGGTTATGACCGTTTTACATGAGCGCACTACGTAACTGGAAGGCAGTTCGCTTATTTACATGAAGCACTCCCTTGCGCGTCATTATAGTATTGTGTTGATTACTTCACTTTGGATTTGGTTGTAGTCTTTATATATATATTGCAACTGGGACTATTCCTATATTTGTTACGACAGGTTTGAGATCCGTTATGAAACTTATCAGCTTGCAGCTTCCTGGGTGAAGTCGCGCATTGTCACCCGATTGTTTGCGAACCTGTTCGGCATACTCCAAGTACCGCGCAGCTGGATTCGACTATCGTGCATCTAAAAACAATCCGTGTTTATATCAGAGGGATACAAAGAGACCACCGTTCAATAAGTGCTGTATAGGCAAGACTCTATGCGATTTTATGTTAACGTATTACGTAACCAGAAAATCTGCTTGTGATGTTTCCAGAATGAGATTTTCACTATGCAGGGGAGAGTGCGCTGATATGAAACTTCCTGGCAGATTAAAACTGTGTGCCCGACCGAGACTCGAACTCGGGACGTTTGCCTGCTCTACCATCTGAGCTACCGAAGCACGACTCACGCCCGGTCCTCACAGCTTTACTTCTCGTATCCTACCTTCCAAACTTTACAGAAGCTCTCCGGTTACAGAATACCATCATAACCACTGGGAGAGCGGTGTGCTGACCACGCGCCCCTTCTATCTGCTTCCTCAACTGAGGAAGACACGGCGGTTGGATGGTCCTGATGGGCCACTTGTGGCATGAAGACAGAGTGCTTTTTTTTTCAGCCTGAATGCAATGAATCGTCTTGGTATGAGGTAAAACGCTAACTTCGTTTCATACCCAAGCGTCCAACATCACTACGTTCTCTGGTTTTGGATATTGCGGAAAATAGGATGCCATTCCTTCAGAGACATTCAGACACCGCATTGAAAGTGCCCAGCAGAGTTCAAAGCGTCATGAAGGCGGAAACTCTTCATATGAACGTCCGCTGAAAGGTATTCGGATACTTTTGCTCAGCTGGTGTAATAATTAATGCGCTAGCAATGACAAAGTTTATAAATGGACGAAGTAGAATTTATAACTGATGTTCTTAACAAAGTTTTTGTGGTAAACAGGTGCTAAATGAAACAAGAGAAAAATATCCAAATATTTAAAAAAATGAACACTTACTCGCATTTGCTTGGATAAATATATACACGCAAACTGATAAAATAGTATTTAGAACCCTACAGGCAGGACCGTTTTACTTTTCCCCTGCAGTTGTTTTTCTTTCTAAGTATCAAGCTATATTTCTCTCTTCAGCAGAACAGACTTTTTCACGTACAAAGAATATTATTTAATAAAAGCCGTTTCATCTGTTTATGTTTTTTTTTTTATGCACGCTACTGGCTTTTCCTTCGCCCAGGTACTGTAAAACCTAAATTATTTTTCTCTTTTAGGTATTTGGCCTCTCTGCAGCAGAACTCTCTAAGTCCTCATGGAAGCTTTACAAAACATCACCAAAACAAAACATACGATAAAATAATGACTAAGAATACACAAAAATCACTACAATGACCCGAGTGAGCCCGGGGAGAATATGTGAACGCCGCTATTTGAAATGTGTTGTCGAATGTTGTATCATTTGTGAAGCATACAAGTAATAAAGGAATTACCACCGCATTTGCGTTATCATCGGCACCTTATCCTACAGCAAATATTGTAGAGCTTTTTGAAATATGTGGCAATTACAAATGAATTGCAGTGTGGCTACATCCCCTCACTGCTGTTGTAACCTAGTGAAAATCTGATGAAAACAGCGTTGAGTGGTAACCGTATCTATAAAATTTGGCGAGATGCGAGTAGCACTCGCGCTCTGAGTGTTCCCTACAGCCGCACGGAGTGATCGCCATGTCACTGACTGCGCGGCCCCTCCCGCCGGAGGTTCGAGTCCTCCCTTGGGCATAGGTGTGTGTGTTGTTCTTAGCATAGGTTATTTTAGGTTAGTTTCAGTAGTGTGTAAGCCTAGGGACCGATGACCTCTGCAGTTTGGTCCCCTAAGAACTCACACATATTTTTTTAGATCCGTACAAACTTGACAATGTAAACAGTATAGACACTTTATACGTTCCAGGAATCGAGGATACTGACAATTTTTGCCTGTTATAGACGTCGATACTGGCAAGATATCGGCCCCAGGGATCCCAAGAGTCTCGAGAATGTTTAAATTTCAAGTTTGATTTGAAGTCGGATAACAAATGACAAAAATGGCACTCAGCAATATGGGACTTAACATCTGAGGTCATCAGTCCCCCACAACTTAGAACTACTTAAACCGAACTAACTTAAGGACATCACACACATCCATGCCCGAGGCAAGATTCGAACCTGTGACGTAGCTGTCGCGCGGTTCCAGACTGAAGCGCCTAGAACTGCTCGGCCACATTGGCCGGCAACAAACGATAAAAGAAGATTTTTTTTGATGCAATGTCGGATGTTTTCCTTTGCTTTTACTGTGAAACCTTGCTCCTTGCCAAATTGCATTATTCTAGGTTAACGGGAACTACCGTATAGGTGTTGATAAGCTAGTTTTCGAGTTTCAAAATATGTGACATGAGTCACAGAATCTTTTGAATGAATTGGCTTAGATGCTTAAAATGTTTGCACTGTCGAGGAACCATAGAGCTTAATATATGACATAAATTTGAACTTGATACGTCTACTCGTTCCTGAGAAAAAGGGTTCTTAACAGTCGGACAGGCCGACAGACGGACGACAAATCGATTTTATATGGGTTCCGTTTTCACAGATTGAGGCACCGAACCCGAAATATGCCTTATTTAGCCTCGAATGCAACGGTACCTTGGCGCTGGACTGTATGTTGGCCTCTATGAAGTAGCGCTCCGACGGGTCTATGTGCCTGTGCTGGGCCGGGGAGTCTGCGACGTAGAAGCACCAGGGCAGGCACCACAGCAGGCCGACGCCGCCGAAGAAGTAGAAGGCCAGCGGCCAGCCCACAGACGTCACGCACAGCGCGCCCGTCAGCGCCATCGATATCAGCGTCCCTCCGAACACGCCTGCCGCACGGCACGCGTCACAGTTAATTATACTGAAGGCGTAAAACCCTGTGACTCTGTTTATCGAAACAACTATTCTACACTACTGGCCATTAAAATTGCTACACCACGAAGATGACGTGCTGCAGACGCGAAATTTAACAGACAGGAAGAAGATGTTGTGATATGCAAATGATTAGCTTTACAGAGCATTCACACAAGGTTGGCGCCGGTGGCGACACCTACAACGTGCTGACATGAGGAAAGTTTCCAACCGATTTCCCATACACAAACAGCAGTTGGCCGGCGTTGCCTGGTGAAACGTTGTTGTGATGCCTCGTGTAAGGAGGAGAAATGCGTACCATCACGTTTCCGAGTTTGATAAAGGTCGGATTGTAGCCTATCGCGATTGCGGTTTATCGTATCGCGAAGTTGCTGCTCGCGTTGGTCGAGATCCAATGACTGTTAGCAGAATATGGAATCGGTGGGTTCAGGAGGGTAATACGGAACGCCGTGCTGGCTCCCAACGGCCTCGTATCACTAGCAGTCGAGATGACAGGCATCTTATCTGCATGGCTGTAACGGATCGTGCAGCCACGTCTCGATCCCTGAGTCGGGGACGTATGCAAGACAACAACCATCTGCACGAACAGTTCGACGACGTTTGCAGCAGCATGGAGTCTCAGCTCGGAGACCATGGCTGCGGTTACCCTTGACGCTGCATCACAGTGCCTGTGATGGTGTACTCAACGACGAAACAGGGTGCACGAATGGCTAAACGACATTTTTTCGGATGAATCCAGATTCTGTTTACAGCCTCATGATGGTCGCATCCGTGTTTGACGACATCGCGGTCTTCATTGGAAGACTGTATTCGTCATCGCCATAATGGCGTATCACCTGGCGTGATGGTAAGGGGTGCCATTGGTTACACGTCTCGGTCATCTCTTGTTCGCATTGACGACACTTTGAACAGTGGACGTTACGTTCAGATGTGTTACGACCCGTGGCTCTACCCTTCATTCGATCCCTGCGAAACCCTACATTTCAGCAGGATAATGCACGACCGCATGGTGCAGGTCCTGTATGGGCCTTTCTGGATGCAGAAAATGTTCGACTACTGCGCTGGCCAGCACATTCTCCAGATCTCTCACCAATTGAAAACGTCTGGTCAATGGTGGCCGAGCGACTGGCTCGTCACAATACGCCAGTCACTACTCTTGATGAACTGTGGTATCGTGTTGAAGCTGCATGGGCAGCTGTACCTGTAAACGCCATCCAAGCTCTGTTTGACTCAATGCCCAGGCGTATCAAGGCCGTTATTACGGGCAGAGGTGGTTGTTCTGGATACTGATTTCTCAGGGTGTATGTACCCAAATTGCGTGAAAATGTAGTTACATGTCAGTTCTAGTATAATATATTTGTCCAATGAATAACCGTTTATCATCTGCATTTCTTCTTGGTGTACCTATTTTAATGGCCAGTAGTGTACATAGGGATTGTGCTTTATCAAATCAAAAGATACATTCATTTTTACAGAAAACTTAGTTAGTCCTTGAGTGTGTACACGCATGTTAGTATCACTCGAAATTCACTGTTAAACATGTCCCGAAGTTTTGGTTGTCACCATGATGATACGCTACGGTAGTATGCTTGATCACACAACGGCCTTACCAGCATTTCATAGGTGCAGCCATGTTTCTGATTGCTGCATAATGAACTCCACGAAGACGTCTCCAGCTTCAGCACCAGCAGTTTGAGATATCCTCATGTTCTCTCCTCCTATGTCCTCTTCTTCATCAGTTTCATCGCAATTTCACTGTGAGCTTATGATTACCACTTTTCTGCTGAAGTCTGGTCATAAATAGTTGCCCGTCCAACACTGTTACGGGCAACAATAATTTTCTGCGAGAAACCTCATCTCAGTTTATATCTATTTTCGAGTTTCCGCTTTCCCTTTAGAATCCACGATAATGATCCGCAAGGAAAGCCACAATTTCTAAGTGTACAGGAATGTTGAACATTATAATTAATTAAAAACATGGTTGCAGACGAAATTTCATTATTGTAGGTGTCATTTCAGGTTGAACGACTATATGCTTGAAGTGTGCCGGATTACCGAGAGGCCGGACTACTGAGGGCCGCGTTAGCGAGAGTTTACTGTATTTGACTTCTATATCCGTCTTGCGTAGAGCGCTGGTTTGACATTACATGTGATCCGTGAAAATTTTTGTGTTGGTTGATTGATTATTTTCAGCTGCTCATTACTATTTTCGTCACTTTGAACTTTATCTTAACATTTCCTTTGCTTGGGTGGGGCCTTCCTCACGCCGTGCTTACTTCAGTGCAGCTTGTAATCACGTTACTCAGTTTTCGATCCACTGTTGTGGGGGACACTTTGCTGCTTCCTGCGAGTAATTGGTATGTGGCAGACTTTGCGGCCGCATCATTTCCCAGTCGTTTAGTTGTTTAGTTATGGCTAAGTGAATAGTTTTCTCGTTTATTACAGTTATGTCAATTTGCGTGCTACCATCAATGACGGCGCTGTGGAATCTTGGCATCTGTTAGCTTTGTGTAATCTTTGGACCAGTTTTAGCCTTACATTATAGCTCTTGACTTCCCTTATAGTCCATAATCCGGCTCTGTTTGCGTTTATTTAGACTCTAGGCCTTCGACTGTGCTTGCAGCATATGATTGATTTACATCAATCACATTTGAGAGATGGTTTTAACGTGGTCACTTTTCCATACTCCCACTGATCAGCCATGCACGGTAGATGTGCTGCCGTTAACTTAACTTGGTCATGTACACCTCGTACTGGTTTTAGATGTGTTGATTTTTCCTCTATGTATTTTTTATCTTATTTGCTTTTGTAATACTGGTAGGTTTTTCATGGGTCTTACTGGTCAGACATTTGGCTTCATTTTCAATTTACAGTTCTACTTGAAGATTGAGCTGAGACCCCGAAACGGTTTGTGTATGACTTCAGTAATAAATATCTTGTAGAACTGCAACGGAACTTTCAGTTATGAACAATTTATATAACACCCGTGGATGTCCCACTAACAGAAGTTTATGACATTATTCCAAATCGCGAAAAAAATGAACTTAAACAACAAGATAACAGCGATTATCCAACAAAAATTGACTGAGATCACATTCAGACTTAAATATAGAAAAGAGATTTAAGAAGCCTTTGAGATCAAGCAAGGAGACTGGCTCTTTCCTTTACTGCCGAACTTCTTGGAATTCAACGGAGGAGTGAAAAATGGAGTCAGAATGGATTGTATGAGCGTAGAACAGACATCTGACTGCGTAGCTTCTTTTGATGGTCGTGTACATATTTCTCATCATGTGGTGACAGTCACAAAACAAATCAATGAACTTAATATCCACAGAGGCCTTACCGAACCTCTAATTTCCACTCCGAAAATGTGGCTTATAACAAACATCTACAAAGTGCTCATAGAGCTAAATTTACATCGTAGAAAAATTAAACTCGAAAAATGTTCGAGTATCTAAGAAAATCAATATAACCAAAAATTTCTTTCAAAGAAGCCTCTGCAACTATGATCAGCAACGTGGCTGTTCTACACTAGCTGACTAAGGTGTTTACAATGGCGATCCGTGCCGTTTCATGCAAGCTCAGACACTATTATGCAGTCATTCAACCAGAACAACAGGATGCCACGTGATGAATAGGAACGGGTCTGAACGAGAAGTTAGAAGCCAAAGAAAGAAAGGAAGGTCTCAGGGCGACCATAGACCGACAAGAGAGAATGCTTCTACGTGCATAAGGTAACAGGCACCAATTGGGAAAGCTGTGTTTTTTTTCTATGGATGCATAACACGAAAAGAGTCGGAATATAGTAAGACACATTTATACCTAATATCTGGAAAAAACACGAAGAGCTCTTGTTTTCTGATGTTGAACAATATACCCAATAATTTGGTATCACAAATGAAACACAAATAAATGTGCTCTTCTGAACAACTCAGAACACACCAGCATTTCGAGAAAACGAAAAGTTTGGCAAGACATGGTCCGAAGAAAAAAAAAGGTGAATTTACTGGTTGCTAGTTAAAGTTCGCATAAAGACATATCTGGAATAACATGCATCACAGCCGGCCAAAATAATGGGAGAAGAATGTGGGACGCAGCAAAGGAAGTTTTTATCGAGTAACCCTTTTGTAAATTTCGGGATAGCGAAAAGTAGCTCAGATGTCTGCACCTCGTAGTTCCAAAGAATCATCAGTGACCAAATTACGGCGACAGCCAGCTCTCAGTTACCTGTTCACAATATTATAATAATTTGTTGAGTTGGGTAATTAACCTGTAAGTAGGCTGTTTAGGTTTTTTATTGGTAACGCCACCTCTGTATGAAAATCACTGGCTGTGCTGTGTGCAGTCTGTGGCTGCTTTGCATTGTTGTAATACTCGCCATTTTAGTGTTAGGCAGCTGGCTGTGAACAGCGCGTAGCGTTGCGCAGTTGGAGGTGAGCCGCCAGCAGAGATGGATGTGGGGAGAGAGATGGCGGAGTTTTGAAATTTGTCATGAACTGCTATATTTATATATGATGATATCAAGGTAAATACATTGTTTGTTCTCTATTAATATCTTTCATTTGCTAACTATCCCTATCAGTAGTTAGTGCCTTCCATAGTTTGAATATTTTATTTAGCTGGCAGTAGTGACGCTCGCTGTATTGCAGTAGCTTGAGTAGCGAAGATTTTTGTGAGGTAAGTGATTTGTGAAAGGTATAGTTTAATGTTACTCAGGACCATTCTTTTGCAGGGATTTTTGAAAGTCAGATTGCGTTGCGCTAAAAATATTGCATGTCAGTTTAAGGACAGTCTTGTATAATTGTTCAAAGGGGACGTTTCATAAACCTACGACTAAAAAGCGCATGTGAGAAATACTGTTTGTGGAAAAGACGAATCTCTGATATTTCCGTAATTTGAAACTCACCAACATAGATAACGGAAAACTTGCTTCTCTCGTGGTCAGGGGCCCATCGACATATAACTGTCTGTATCGCTGGTATAACGCCGCCCTAGAAGTTAAGAGAAACAAAAATGACATACAATCCCTTTATATATAAATAAATACCAAATCGTGAAATATAGCAGTGAACTTTAAGCAAATAAAAAATAAGGATTGTGGAAAATAAATGAAGGATTGTTCGAAAATTTTATTCTTTGCAATTAATCCCTTTTTTTTGTATAAAGGTCACCAATTTTTTATTTTAAACGAAACAGCTTAATATTTCTACACCAATGTTGGCAGATGCGTTCAGTGTTTGTCGACCATTTTGTAATTGTTCCTAATGTCCAAGGTTTTTGTGCCTTTGTATAGAAGCTATGCTTTCATTAGTGTAATTATTATCAAGCATGCACCATACATAATGCGTAAGGAAACTGGCAGTAGGAGTGGAAAATACGTACCAGAATAAATCCCTGTCCGATCCTGTTGGCGAAAAGGACGTAATAGCCAGCCCATGCTGACGCGGGAGTCAGGATTGTGAGGATGGACGAGATGAAGATACCGAGCCCGAAGACGATTTTACCTCCGAAACGGTCGGCCATCACGCCCCCGGGGATGTGGCCCGCCGCGTAACCATAGTAGTAGGCAGCCAGCAGCTCTCCTTGCTCCTGTCTGTCCCAGATGAAATGCCCGTCCTGGAACACGAGGCGGCGAACTGTAGCAGTTTGCGCTTTAGCAGAATAGTCACTAGATGGCCAGGACATCAGACGACACACAGCCAGCTACGACTGGACACAAGTGTTCGTATATAGATATTGTAAGAAACTCTACACAATCATCGTCATCTTTAAGCTTTTGCGCCTGTGGTTAGTGAGGGTAACAACAAAACAAAAACAACTGAATTAGTCGGTTGTTGTAAAATGAAAATTGACACATTCGGCTGGAGTTTTACTCGCCAGTAGAAATACTGATTTATTCTTTTGAGTGAGCAACCGAATGAAAGTCACCTGATCTCCGGCACATTCAGTTTAGAGCAGAAACAACTGATCGTTTTGGCGCTGTTAAATCGTTGTGATGTGATCCAGGGTTTGTTCAGGTGCTCCACAGTCACTGCTTGAGTTATCTACGAATCCTCATTTACAGAGCGTGGCCTTGCATCTAGTGTGGTTCCTTCGGATATGGTTGAGCTTAACCCAGTCTTTCCTAGCAGAGTCGAACCATTTTCGTGCTTTTGAGGGGTCAGTTATAACGTGACAATTACTGAGTTCTCCCATTCCTTTTTCCAAGCGTCTGTAAGGTTGAAGCTATCCTCTCCTCTTATGTAGCTGTTATTCCATATCGGGTTTCGTGACTTCAATGTGTGATTTGGTAAATTTCTAATGACCTCTTGGATAGGTAGGCATTTTGCGTCATCTATTTGTATTATTTTTACCCATTCTTTAATAGATGTTTTTTGGCGTCTTAGTTTTGGCGGTGCTATGTTGTAGATGACGAGAGCCATGGTATCGGGGTAGATTTTAATGTCCCAGTGGTAATACTCACGGTATCGCGGAGCTGCACGTCTACCATGTTGGTATGGTGACTTCTCTGCCAGTCAGGAGCACAGTATTCTGCAGTTGTGTAGACTATTGATGTTGCTGCTGTTCGTAGAGTTGATGCATCTGCATCCCAAGAACTACCCGCCAATAATTTCCTAATAGTATTATTCCATGTTTTGAGCTTCTGACCAACGTTTTTAAGGTGTTGTTTGTAGGATATGGTCCTGTCCAGTGTAACGCCGAAATATTTAGGATGGAAGTTGTGTTTCACCCTCTGTTGGTCAAATAGCACGGTCAGCCTTTCATTGCCGCCTTTACTGTTAAGGCGAAAAGCGCCGACTTCTGTCTTAGAAGGGTTTGTGTGCAGACGCCATCTTCTGTAACATTTGGTAAGAACTTCAACGTCATCAGTTAAAGTCTTGCCCCTTGTTCGAGAGATTTCCTTTGCACTGCTATGGCCAGGTCGTCAGCGTATCCGAATTTTGTGCTCACTGTGTAAGGCATATCGCTGGTGTAGAGGTTGAATAGTAGTTGTGCTAGGACTGAGCCTTGGGTAGTCCATTCTTCATCTTAAAAGAGCTACTGACGTCCATGCCACTTATCACTTTAAAGTTGCGATTGGTGAGCATGTTCTTTAGTGGAGTTGTGAGCCGAAGGCATAGGATCACTTTCTTTAGTTTCAGCAAGAGGTCCATCCAGCCAAACAGTATCGTAGGCAGCTGTTAAGTCTACGAATGTCACTGATGTTTTCAGTCCTCTTTGAAAGACAGCTTCTATGTATGATGTCAAAGCCAGTACTTGCTCGCAGCAGCTACGATTATTGCGGAAGCCTGCCTGGAATGGTGGTGTAAGTAGGTTTAGGTTTTTATGTTGGTAACGCCACGTAGCGCTCTGTATGAAAATCACTGACTGTGGTGTGTGCAGTCTGTAGCTGATTGGACTCATTGTTGGAATATTCGCTTGTGTAGTGTTGTGCAGTTGGACGTGAGCCGCTGGCAGTGGTGGATGTGGAGAGAGAGATGCCAAGAGTTTTGAGAGGTTACTATAAGCGGACGATCTGGACGTGTGTCCGCCAGAAAAAGGAAATTTGTAAAGATGGATGTCATGAATTGATATATGAACATTATCAAGGTAAATAAATTGTTTGTTCTCTATCAAAATCTTTCATTTGCTAACTATGCCTATCAGTAGTTAGTGCCTTCGGTAGTTAGAATCTTTTATTTAGCTAGCAGTATTGGCGCTCGCTGTATTGCAGTAGTTCGAGTAACGAAGATTTTTGTGAGGTAAGTGGTTCATGAAAGGTATAGGTTATTGTTAGTTAGGGTCATTCTTTTGTAGGGATTATTGAAAGATTGCGTTACGCTAAAAAATATTGTGTGTCAGTTTAGTGATGATCAGAATAAGTAAAGAGAGAACTGTCCGAGTAAGTTCAGTTTTGCTCAGCTATTTGAAAATAACGTAGAAGTTTACTAGCACAGTCATTCTTAATTTTTCTAAGGGGACGTTTTAGTGGTATCACTTGATATTATAGATTTATAGGTACGGTTGTATATGAACCGTTCTAGCAATTTGTAGCTTACACTCAGTAATGCTATTGAGCGATAGCTTGCTGGATCTTTCGGTGGTTTACCTATTTTCCTTATATTTTATTCTTCAAGATGATTTAGTGCAATATGTGGGAGGTACCGAGTGTAGAAAGATTCTAAATATAGGAATCGCAAACAGCAGGAGCATCGTGCGAAAGCAGGTTTGCCACAGTGACATTTCCTCGTATGAACCTCTGTCGGGTGGGGCCAACGAGATATTCTGGTCCTGGAACGACTAGTAAACCACCGAAACATCCAGCAACCTATCGCTGAATAACATTACTGAGTGTAAGCTACAAATTGCTAGAACGGTTCATATACAACCTTACCTATAAGGCTATAGCTCAAGTGATACCACTGTAACGTCCCCTCAGAAAAATTAAGAATGACTGCTAGTAAACTTCTCCGTTATGTGATTTTCAAACAGCTGAGCAAAACTGAACGTACTCAGACAGTTCTCTCTTTAATTATTCTGATCATCACTAAACTGACACATAATATTTTTTAACACAACGCAATCTGACTTTGAATAATCCTTACAAAAGAATGGTCCTGACTAGTCGCCTTGTGCTCCATATTCCGCGAACGCTCGGCTCCGTGTAGGGCCCACGGGAAATCAGTACCGACTAAAGGTCTTATCTTTGTCGTGTGCTATCGAGAACTTGCATGCATTTAAACACGGAGTCAAGAATTATTAGATTCTCCTGAAATAGTTACTCGCTTCCCGCCGGGGACCGCTGCTGGCACTCATAAGACCTGCAGTGTCACTTGCTGTGACGTAGGCGCTGTAGCCTGGCTTTCTAGTTGGCCTCGCTCTCGAAAAAGAAACGTCGTTAGCATCGCTGAAGATTTCACGCATTGGCAATAATGGTGCCGCTAACCAAGCATAATGGATCACTTCTCCGAAAACTGGTGAATATAGCTGATTATGGATCAAGATATGCTACAGGAATTTTACCAAAAATAATTTCAAATAACTCTTCTATTCATTTATTGTTTTTATTTTTTTAATTCATTCACTAGACGTAAATTAGTAGAAGAATTAGGGCAACGTAATTCAGTATACATTGGAAAACACACGTGTTTCCATCTTCTATGGAAATGGGTAGACAAATGAAAAATAAAAATAAAAATAGTTGTGTTTCGAACATGGGGAGTAAAACTGTCAGTCCGCGAGCCTAGCCATTGTGCCACCGCTTCCAATTCACTACTTTCTGTAGAAGTAGGTCGAAAACTTTGACCGTCGTTTTATCTGAAAATGTCAAGTTGTAACCTCACCACTATATTTGTTTCTAAGAAATTTAGTCCAACTTTACCTCCCACTCTATAAAAAACTACCTATTACCAAAACTATGTATCCAGAAACTGTTATCCAACTTAAACTCATGTGTTAACCTTTGGCTAAACAGAACCTAATTTGAATTGAATTGTACCTGGTCTGAATACAACTTGTCTTCATGTTAAATGCGCAGCTGTAGTAAAAGCAATAATCTGACCCTAATCAGAATTTCCACTTGCCTCGAGTCTTGACAACATTGTTGCATATTTCTCGAAAGCATAATAACAAACAGCAAGCAGGCAGCGGCTAAGCCAGATTTATCTCTAAATAAAATTACCAAACTATATTCAAACTGTTTCATACCACATGGTGCAATGTGGTACTGCCTAATGTTAAACAGTAGACTTGGCCACTGTTTCTATGTTTCGATACAGTGTATCGATACGTGAAACTGTTTCAGTGTTTCGGAACGGCTATGGTTCACTGTTTCGAAACAGTGGTGTTTCATTTCGCTCCTGTCTCGGACAACCGGACCAGATTCGATCTCGAGCCAGACACAGAAACTATATCGTTGTTTCAAAATAAGGCTGTTTCAGTCCACTTGTGCTTGGAACGGACTAATTGTATCGAAACAGTGATGTTTCATCCACTCTGTGTCGGACGAGACTTGGGCTCGGCACAGGTACTGAAACACAACATAACACTTCATGAAACACTTTCAAGAGTGTCGAAATCTTTTTGACAAGCAATAGCATGAAGCTTAAGATATCAGAAAATAAAGCTTCGTTTCTAGCTGACTGTCCTATTACGAAATGGCGTAACATCTGCTTTATAAACACTAACCAAACAATAAAACAACGCATACTATTCACATTCAAAATAATAAATATGTGAAAATCATTCAGTTAAATTACACTTTTTTATAACATACGCTTCTCTGTTCATGTACAATAATCACATTAAGAAACGCAAGTAAGCCTACAACATTTTGAATAAAAAAGGCGTAGAGTGACAGTTATTAGACATATACATAAATTTGATGTAGGTATAATTGCAAGCAATCTGATTGACGTATCACTGATAGTGTAATGGTGAACGGGAAGGGCTGGGAAGCATGGTGAATTTATAGTAACGGTTCGAAACACCTTGAGAGACAAAATTTTTTTCTGTTATATTTTGTTATTTATTCGAATTATTTGGCGTTATCTGTGAGTCTATAGTCACTGTGCCTATTATCCACAATGATTCCCTTTGTGTGAATGGAAATTAGCAGGATGGGTATATTACCCATACTAACAGAATATGGGAATCCCAGTAGCATATCCGTTGTTTCTGCAGTTTGCTCCCACCTCCAGTTCCGTTCGTGGTGGTTCTTCTATCTTCAGCTATGGCTGTCCTCAGCCAATTCAAAAGCATGAAAGTCACACGACACGAAAGCAGCGCATTTGCTGCAGGAAATACTAAACTGCCAATACGCCTAAGTGATAGTTTCATGCTTTCTGCGATATGATTTGTGTTTATATGGACATACTTATAGAGTGGACATTCAAGATGATAAAATGTGTAGGTTTATTGGATTACAAACTGTTTCACTGTTTCAAAACAGTGTATCGAAACATTACATTGTACTGTTTCATTTGTTTCGAAATAGTTACGTGTTTCAGTTTGCCCATCTCTATTAAACAGAGTGATAGGGAGAGGAGCTATTCCTATGAAATGGTATTCAAAACAACAATTAGAATGAACTATGTATTCCAACGGACAGAGTAAAATTTCGCGTGATCTTCACACGTTAACAAAAAATGGTTAAAATGGCTCTGAGCACTATGGGACTCAACTGCTGCGGTCATCAGTCCCCTAGAATTTAGAACTACTTAAACCTAACTAACCTAAGGACATCACACACACCTATGCCCGAGGCAGGATTCGAACCTGCGACCGTAGCAGCAGCACGGCTCCGGACTGGAGCGCCTAGAACCGCACGGCCACCGCGGCCGGCACACACGTTAACATTCGTCTGAATAATAGTATGCTTAACAAAGTGAACAATGATTTGAAAAGGGGACACCGTTCACAGAGAACGTCTATAAAAATCAGACAGCTTGATAAATAAATGTCGTGTGACTCGGGCCTCCCGTCGGGTAGACCGTTCGCCGGGTTCAAGTCTTTCGATCTGACGCCACTTCGGCGACTGCTCGTCGATGGGGATGAAATGACGATGATTAGGACAACACAACACCCAGTCCCCGAGCGGAGAAAATCTCCGATCTAGCCGGGAATCGACAGGATTGGCATTCTGTCGCGCTGAACACTCAGCCACCGGGGGGTCATACAGCTTGATCAATTGATATCTTAATGCGTGATTCAGGGAAGTGGGGTGGCCTTTCTCTCACTTCTGAGCAAGTGAACGAAGTTAACTAGCTGCCAGGAATCATTTCTACAAAGTAGATGAGGAATGCTGCAGTCTTACCTCAAACTTCTTCTCTCTTTTTTTCTCAGCACTTCTAAATACGTCCATCACCTACCATACTTCAACTAAGAATGTATCAGACTGTACAGAGGGAAAGACTGTGCCACGACAAGACCAAAGACTGTTTAACAGTAACGTAACTTCCTCTCTCTCTGACCTGCACTGCACGCCGCTAACATGCAAAAATCAAAATGACATGTCCAGAAAGAGATTTTCACTCTGCAGCGGAGTGTGTGCTGATATGAAACTTCCAGGCAGATTAAAACCGTGTGCCGGACCGAGACTCGAACTCGGGACCTTTGTCTTTCGGGAGCAAGTGCTCTACCATCTGAGCTACCCAAGCAGGAAGGTAGGAGACAGGTAGTGGCAGAAGTGAAGCTGTGAGGATGGGGCGTGAGTCGTGCCCGCGAAAGGCAAAGGTCCCGACTTCGAGTCTCGGTCCGGCACACAGTTTTAATCTGCCAGGAAGTTTCATGGCATGTCCATCTTGCAATCTACAGATAGGCCAAGTTTCTGGGAAATCGCGTTATGGCACTTGCTGTGTTCTCCTCGTGAGTCGCGGCGCGTGCCAATATCTGCCTTCGCAGGCGGCGCGGGACTTACCTTGCGGTCAGTCCAGTCGGCTATGCCCAGATTCTCCAGTTCCGTGTCCACTTCAGAGGAGTAGATTTCGCGCAGCGCCGTGTTGTTGACCATGTCGACGATGGCCATGGACAGGTTGACGCGGGTCGCGTAGCTGATGGCCAGCCCCACCAGGTTCAGCACCAGCAGCGTGTACCGCGTCTTCCAGAAGCCTGAGCTCGCCGCCAAACAAGCAGGAACGTTACTTGGGGATATCGGGGAGCCTCTTGTATCATATCTATTCAAAGTTTCGCACCGCCTATATGTATACAAAGTATACGAAGTTGTATTGTTTTCGATTCAA